>NC_054473.1:160592106-161842106 GCF_017639515.1 Carcharodon carcharias | reverse complement strand
TATATTTCCAAGTCAGGAAGGCGTGTGGCTTGGAGGGGACTTGCAGGTAGTGGTGTTCCAATGTATCTGCTGCCCTTGCCCTTCTAGATGATAGCAGTTGTGCATTTTGGAAGGTGCTGTCTGAGTCTTGGTGAGCTCCTACATTGCATCTTGTAGATATTACACACTGCTACCACTGTGCTTCAGTGGTGGAGGGGGTGAATGTTTGTGGATAGGGTGCCAATCCAGTGGGCTTTGTCCTGGATGGTGTCGAGCTTGAGTGTTGTGGGAGTTGCAGTCATCCAGGCAAGTGGAGAGCATTCTATCGCACTGCTGACTTGTGCCTGTAGATGGTGGACAGGCTTTAGGAGTCCGGAGGTGAGGTACTCGCCGCAGGATTCCTAGCCTCTGACTTGCTTTTGTAGCCACAGCATTTATATGACTTGTCCAGTTCAGTTTCTGGTCAATGGGAACACCACCACCACCCACACACACACCACCCCCCCCCACCAAACCAAAGAATGTTGATAGTGGGGAATTCAGTGATGGTAATGTCATTGAACGTCACGGGAAGATGGTTAGATACTCTCTTGTTGGAGATGGTTAATGTCTGGCACTTGTGTGCCATATTACTTGCCACTTGACAACCTAAGCCTGGATATTGTCCAGGTCTTGCTGCATTTGGAAATGGACCGCTTCAGTATCTGTGAAGTCACAAATGGTGCTAAACTTTATGCAATCATCGGCAAACATCCCACTTGTGACCTTTTGACAGAAGGAAGGTCACTGATGAAGCAGCTGAAAATGGTTAGGCCGAAGACACTACCCTGTGGAACTCCTGCAGTCATGTCCTGCAGCTAAAATGATTGACCTCCAAGAACCATCTTCCTTTGTGCTAGATATGATACCAACCAGTGGAGAGGTTTCCCCATGGTTTCCATTGAGTCCAGTTTTGCTTGGGCTCCTTGATGCCATACCAGGTCAACTGGTACCTTGATGTCAGGGGCAATCACTCTCAACTCACCTCGGGAGTTCAACTCTTTTGTCCATGTTTGAATCAAGGCTGTAATGAGGAATTCAGGAGCCGAGTGACCCTGAGCAAGCTACTGCTAAGCAAGTACTCCTTGATAGCACTGTTGATGACCCCTTGCATCACTTCACTGATGATTAAGTGTAGACTGATGGGGTGGTAATTGGCCAGATTAGATCTGTCCTGCTTTTCGTGTACAGGACACCCCTGGGCAATTTTCCACAGATATGCTAAATCTGTATCAAATCTTGGTTAGACCACACTCCAAACTCTGTGTGCAGTTCTAGTCGCATTTTACAAAGGATATAGAGGCGCTGGAGAGGATGCAGAGAAGATTTACAATGATACCACCAGAAATGTGTGGGCATATATATCAGCAAAGGATTAGGGAAAGTTCTAATAGAATGGATCCAAAGGCCTTGCTTCTTCCTGTGGGGAAGAGCATAACTAGAGGCCATCACTGTAAGATAGTCACCAAAAAAATCCAATAGGGAATTCAGAAGAAACTTCTTTGCCCAAAGAGTGATGAGGATGCGGAACTCACAACTTCACAGAGTGGTTGAAATGAATAGTTTGGATGCATTTAAAGGGAAGCTATACCAGCATATGAGGAAAGGGAATAGAGGGTTAAAAAGCTAGGTGTAGATGAGAAAAGATGGGAGGAGGTTAGAGTGGAGCATAAACACCAGCATGGACTGGTGAGGTCGAAAGTCTTGTTTTTATGCTTTATATCCTATGTAATATATTTTAGATCCTTCATATTTTGAGAAAGAAAAATGTGAAAGATTGAACTTCCAATTTCTCTCAATTGCCTGTATTTTGTTTTTGCACATTTTTTGTAGTCTTATAAATTGGCCTCTGAAATGACAGCATATAACAATGTCACTTTTCCTATTAATCTTGACAATTATTCTAAAATTGAAAAGGCTGAGATGACTAAGGCCAGACTCCCTAATATGCACGTTATTTTGTTCACTGTTCTGTAATAAATTTGCAAATGCCTTTCCTGCAAGTTACATCGTTTGAGTGCCCACAGGCTAGCCTCTCCCCAGCTGCACACCAGGCAGCAACAACAGACATTGTGCACATAATCAAAGTCTTTCTACTGCATACAAACCATGGGAGTAAACTCTTTCCATTTATGTTCTTTGTTAGCTCAGTTGGCAGATCGTGGGACTCTTAATCCAAGGGCATCAGTTCAAGCCCCAGGTTGGGTATTCAATTTTTCTTAAATATTTTCAATTTTTTAAAACTTGATTTTACTAAAGGGAGAGAGTGTACTTGAACTTGATATTACAATCAATTCTCCTTGATTATTATGTAAATTGGAAGTTGGGAATCTCATTTCCTGGAATTTTCTGATTATATATCTTCATAATTTACTAAATCGTCAGAAGCATGTTTTAGAGGAAAGTTGAAAATGATAGGTAGATAGTTGGTTAAGGACGATACAGACCAAAAAATGGGTAACTTGAACTTTATTATTAGTCCCTGTCAAGCCAACTTGTTGGTTATAATGCAAGCAGCTGACACTGACAGAGTCTGTAATTGCACCTGTGAAGGAAGTGCTCCCCTTAGTATAGTGGTACAAGTAAACACAGCCAACAATCAATGCTTAAAAATAGTTAAACTTAAATGTAATAATTGCTAACGTATTTCTCATATTTAACAGATCAGACAGAGCCCAACAGAAACCTAAGATTTCTGAGTATTGACATCATAATGCAATAGTTTAGGAATCCGTCTTTCAACATGTCTCGATCAGCAAACATGCTGGCATGTAATTTAAAAACAACCATAGAATGCATTTAGAGTGAATAAATCATGCATCTGCCAGGCTACCAGCCACATAATTTTAGGGTACAAGTGGTGAGAGTGAAAAGTGACTTCAATGCAGGAAACTTGCAACCTCCGCTAATTTCAATGGAGATGGAGCTGTGCCAATTATCTTCTAACTGTTTTTGGCAGAGTAATGACAGATCTGCACAAAAGGTCCAGGGAAATATGCTGGAGGTAGAGCAAGTTGTCAGAGCATTATAGAGCTGGAGAAGATGAGAGGTATGAGGACAAGAAAGGATTTGAACATGAGAATGGGAACTTGAAATTGGTGGCAATGGGCAATGAGAACAAATGTTCTACAGAGACATGAAATCAGGACTTGGTACAGGATAAGATAGAAGTAGCAGAGTTTTAGATAAGCCGAACTTTATGGATGGTGGAGGCAAGAACACCAACTTGCGTTGATATAATGCTTTTAACATAGTAAAATGTCACAAGGAGGTTCACTGGAGCATTACCAAACAAAATTTGACACTGAGCTAGATGATATTAGGAAAGATGGCTAAAAGCTTGGTTTAAGTGATAAGATTTAAGAAACATCTTAAATGAGGAGTGAGGTAGAGATGAAGAGGTTTAGGGAGGGAATTCTAAGCTTTGGGCCCAAGCAACTCAAGGCACAGCTGTCAATGGTGGAGCAGCAAAAAAAAAAAACCAGGGATGCTCAAGGGGCCAGAATTAGAAGAACACAGATATCTCGGAAGATTGTAGGAGATTACAGAGATAGCGAAAGGTGAAGCCATGGAGGGGCTTGAAAACAAGGATGAGAATTTCAAATGGAGATGTTGCTTAACAGGCAGCCAATATAGGTCAGTAAGAATAGGAATGATGGGTGAATGGAACTTGATACAAGGTAGGACACGGGCAGAGTTTTGGGTGACCTCATGTTTACGGAGGGTAGAATGTTGGTAGGAGGCTAAGACTGTGGTAAATAATCATGTTGAGGGATAACAAAGACATTAATCATAGTTTCAGCAAATAAGCTGAGGCAGGAACAGATCTAGGGAGATGTTACAGAGATGGAAATAGACAGTCTTAGTGACTAGGTGCAGATGTGTGGTCAGAAGCTCACCTCAGGGTCAAACGTGGTACCAAGATTATTTCAGCCTCAGACAATTACCAAGGTGAGGGATATAGTCCTTGGCTGAAGGACAAAGTTTGTGGCCAGGTCAAAGACTTCCCAAAACAACAAAATCATCCATAAGTCTGAGTAACAAACACTTAATTTGGACCAGCATTGTCATTCAAAGTTCCTAAGTGAAATTGGTTATTCAAACTGTCTCATCTGGATCCAATTTGTCAACAGCTCTGTCCAGGAGTGAACACAAGAGTACAACTGCTGTACCTACTATTTCTTTTGAAATCCAAAGTGAAACAAAGGATCATCAAGGTGGTATCTTTCACAATTAATGTACCTGTAGCTCAAAATACAGTTCAAAAGAATGTGTCTGGTTTCTAGGAGTTCCATTTCCAACAACCTTCTCATTTAAGACAAGGGCAACTGTGCTAAGTTTTTTTTTCCCCAGAACCTGTACATGGGAGAAACAAACAATTCTTTTCTCCCCCATAAACCTAAGTAAACAGTAAAGAGTTTCTATGAACTTTGATGATCTGACAATTAATGTTCAATTAAGTCCAGTACATTCTAGGTATCAGTCTAGTCTATTTCCAATTAAGCAGCAAATTGATCAAAGGGGTCACAAGCTACCTAACAAACAAGATTCTATTAGTATCCATAGAAAGTCTTATTTGTGGCGTTATGCATATTAAATTTAGATTATAACATCACGATCACAGAAGAACCACAGAGCACAAATATATTGTGGATAGTTTATAATGCTTTCCTAGGAGAATTCAATCTAAACAAATAAAACAGAGCCCCATTTTTATTGCATCTTCCATTACCAGAATAAAGGAACTTGCATTTAAAAAGCACATACATCCTCAGGATTTTCCAAACAATTTCACAGGCAATTAGGAACTTTAGAAGCATAGCAGTTGTCAGAATATTGGGGAACACAGCATATAATTTGCACATAGCAAGTACCATAAATAGTAATGAGACAAATGACTACAAAAGATTTTGGTGATATTTGATGAGAGTTAAATTTTGGCCAGGACACCAGAACTCCCCTGCTCTTCTTTGAACATTGCGATAAGATTGGTTATATGCGCCTGAAAGGACAGATTGGGTCTCAGTTTGACACCTCATTCAAAAGATGGTACCTCTGACATGCTGCACCTCTGCCATTAATCTTGCTCTGAACTGTCAATACAGATTATGAACTCAAGTCTTTAGACTGGGGCTTGAACCAACAATTTCCTGACTCACTGGCCAGTGCACCGACATTGAGCAAAGGGTCATATGTTTATAGATTATGGCTTCTGACAGTAACTAGTTTTAATGAGTTAACATTTTTAAAAATTAGAATAAAGTTGATAAATTTGTCAACTTTACTCCACAATTAAAAAAAGAGCATTTTGATTTTGGGAGTCACCAAGGTGAAGTGAACCAAGACAGTGAAACAGAGACGCACAAGTACAAAGCATACTCATTACCAAGTATTATCTTTTAGCTTTGCATCAAAATACACCAATCGCAGAATCTTGTTAAGGCGGAATACATTACACTGGAACAACTGAAAAGTCATATTGAAATCATACATGGAAGATTAACAGACTACTTCAAATCATAACTGGAGATTATGGCCAGGGTTTTCCATGCCCGCCAGCGTCGGGCATGTTCGGTGGCAGGAGTGGATATGACGAGAAGGCCAAAAATCAGTTCCATGGCGTAGTGAAACCAGTTTGCAATTGTCCATTCCGCCCACCGATGGTGGGCCGCATTCCCGCCACCTGACGTCAGGAACCTCAGTGTAATACACCAGCTCACCAGGCTCATCGTCTCCCCTATCCATGCAACGTTTGTTTGCCTACCTTGCTTCAGTTGAGCACTCATCAATACGAGGCTTCACAGAAAGCACCACACTATTTTTAGAGGGGCTCACAGGTAGCTCTCTACCCACCAGATCAGCCATATGTGGGTGGCTTTTCAATGGCTGCGGGACAAGGCCCTGCTTGGGGGAGGGGGAAAAGTGGCTTCAGGAAGGGAAGAGGCTGCAGGACGAGAGCTGGACTGGGGAAGGAGGGTGTGTGTGGGAGCACATGTTGATTTGTGCAAGTGGCCTCAAGATGGTGAGGGCTGAGGAGACAGTCTCTAGAGGAGAGGAGGCCAGATGGACATCTGAGGGTATGTGTGAGAGAGTGAGTGGTGATGTCCCTTGAGCTGACAGTGTTTGAGATGCCAGTGAATGTGTGACAGGCTTGAGTGTGTGAGTTTAGAGTGATGTTTGCCATACCCTGGCTGCAAGGATTAAATCATTCATCCTCTACCTGCACTGGATGACCAACCTCTTCTGTGCAACACTGGCACTGATCGCCTCCCAAACCAGAGTGGTAATGCAGCTGTCCCTCCTGCAGCCAGAGCGGAGGTAGAGGACATCACAGCGGGCCTCCACTGTGTCCAAAAGGCACTCAAGAGCTGTAGTCTTCTTGCCTTTCAGGGCCATGTCTTCTTTGCTGCAGTCCAGGGCTGGAAACACTGAGCGTAGCTGTACTTTAAGTATAGTGCCTGGCATGATGAAGCAGCGGGGTGAAGGCGTGGCAGGCGAATCGGAGCCCGCCGCCATTGAAATGATTGGATCTCGGGAATGCATAATTAATGTGATGGGTCCGATGGCGTGTAAAGCCACCATTGCAGCCGAGCAGGTAAAATGTCGTTTTACCCACCCGCTACGGCACTTAGTGCAAATCTGGGACAATGCTGCCCTATGTATAGTTGTGAGCTACCTGCAAACAATGAGAAAATAAAGGAGCAGGCCAGAAGAAAACAATTGTTCCTGCTACGTTTGATGTTAAGGAATTCAAATTCTTAATTAATTTATTAAGTAACTAACCTGTTCCACCACAGCTCCTCTGATCTCCTGGAAAAAATCCTCGCTCAGCGAGAACTCTGCCTTCATCTGGCCCAGAATTGTCAAAACAGATTCCAGTGGCATGACATCGCTCTCTGAAAATGAAAATAATTTGTACTTAAATGCACATTCATCACATACAGGTATGACTAAAGAAAATAAATAATATTTTCAAACTATTTTAAATGTTTAGATAACTTCAAAGTCTGAAGAATAAATTATGGGTGAGTATTGCACGATTAGCATTTACTTACCAAATTTGGACAGAAATTGTATGGTTAGAAGTTTCTTTCCAATCTCCTCTGCATCGATGTATGGTCGATTTAAGACAGCTGTAATTGAGAGGGCAAAGAGAAGGAAAATTCATGTCAGAGTTAAATAAATGCCAGATTTAGAAGAACCAGGCCAGTTTTTTAAATATATATGTTAGTTAATGGGATGCAAGCATATGGGATGCAAGGCTAGCATTTGTTGCCCATTCTTAATTGCCCTAGAGAAGGTGGTGCCTTCCCGAAGCGCTGCAATCTTTGTAGTGTAGGTACACCCAAAGTGCTCTTCGGGAGTTTCAGGCTTTTGGTCCAGCAACAGTGAAGGAACAGTGATATTGTTCCAATTCAGGATGGGGTGTGGTTTGGAGGGGGGAAGTCAGGTGGTTGTGTTCCCATGTGCCTATTGCCCTTGTCCTTCTTGGTGGTAAAGGTCATGGGTTTGAAAGATCCTGTCAAAGGCAAGTTGCTGCAGTGCATCTTGGAAGCAGTATGTACCACTGTCAGTGTATGCCGATGGTGAAAGTAGTGAATGTTTAAGGTGTTGGATGGGGTGCCAAACAAGCAGTACACTGGATGGAGTTGAGTTTCTCGAGTGCTGTGGAGCTGCACTCATCCAGACATGGGGAGTATCTCATTACACTCCTGATTTAGATGATGAACAGACTTTGGGAAGTCAGAAGATGAGTTACCTACCACAGAATTCCCAACCTCTGACCTGCTCTTGTAGCCACAGTATTTATATGGCTAAGCGAGTTAAGTTTCTGGTCAATGCTAATCCCCAGGATGTTGATGGTGGAGGCTTCAGCAATGGTAATGTCGTTGAATGTCAAGGGGAGACAATTAGATTCTCTTTTATTGGAAATGGTCATTGCCTGACACTTGTGTGGTGTGAAAGTTACTTGAATCCCGCAGGAGTTGGTGCGTCGCGCGTCTGAGAGTGTCCAGGTCGCAGCCAATGCCATCCAAGACCTGAGAACGGTCGTGCTCGGACCCGATGTTATTTTGGGTCTTGAGGTGGCCCAGTTGCGCGGTGGTCTTCCGTCTGAACGTTCCCCTATTCGGACAGAATTCCACATTGGCCCCAAGCCCCGACCCCTCCCTCGGGTGCTGGTGCCCCGCAATATGAGCCGCCTCGGGGACATTGCCCTCCGTGCCATTTGGCATGGCAAAGAGGAGCTTTTGGTACGGACTGCTGCTGCACACCTTCCATTTTCTTGCCCTTGTCCGCCACCTGGACACGCCCTGGCGTGCCTTGTTGCCGTCTGGCGGCGGAGGCCCCCGATGGGAGGCCCTCTACGGAGGTGTCCTCCCCCTTTCTATCGGGGACCTGGGTTGGAGGGTGTTGCATGCAGCAGTCCTTTATAATTGTAGGATGCATAGGTTCACGAACTCTCTGGACACATGCCCTTTTTGCGGTCTTGTGGAGTCCGTGGACCATGCATATATAGGGTGTTGTAGGCTGCGCTCCCTTTTTAGTTACTTGAAAAACCTTTTACTGATGTTTTGTTTGCACTTCAGCCCCACGCTCCTAATCTATGGACACCCGGTGCGGAAGGGGGTCGGGAAGGAGGAGGACCTCCTCGTGAACCTGCTCCTGGGCCTGGCCAAGTTGGCCATTAACAGGTCCAGGCAGCAGGCGATCGATGGGGGAGTCCCGCCCGATTGTTTATCCCTCTTCCGCGGCTACGTTCACGGCCGGATGTCCCTGGAGAGGGAGCACGCGGTGTCTGCTGGCACTCTCGAGGCCTTCCGTGCCCGGTGGGCACCGCGGGGACTGGGGTGTTTTGTTGACCCCTTTAATCACATTTTGATTTAAAGTTTGTAAGTTTCCTTTAAACTTTGTTCTTGGTTTTACAGCTGACCTGAATTAGGGGCTGTGCCTGATTTATCCCAATTTTGTTAATTTAGTTTAATTGTTTTGACTCTATAAGAGTTACTTGAACTTTGCTGGGTAGAAGGATGGAAGTGAGAACTTATTTAATTTTTAAAACATTTCCTCATCTTAAATTTGAAAAGACACACATTACTGTATTTAACATTTTAACATGTCGATTTGATTGTTTAAGCATGGAAGTCTCAGGTCTCCCAGGTTGATAGTTCAGTGCCTTTACTGATGAGATTACTTGTGTGGCTTTAGTTACTATATATAAAGAAAATGGAGAAATTTTATTCCACAAAATACAGTGATTCACTTGTTTTCTTTCAGTGAGGGATTCTTGTGACTGCCATTCAGGATTGGATTTCATCTGTCTGTGTTAGTTTCACATTAGAAGATTTCATGCTTGGAAGCAGCATGGCAACAAGCAGAAGACTGAAACCAAATTTTACCAGGCCACTATCCTTAATTTTCTACTGTATGGCACAGATTCTGGGCCTGCTACAGTTGCCACATCAAAGCTCTGGAACGCTTCCAGAAAAGACATGAGGTCCACCATGACAATTTGATGGCAGGACAAAATTACAAACAATAAAGGTCCTTCATCATCCTGAAATCAAAAGCACAGGTACCACCCCGCAGAAAATTTAACTTGGATGGGCAAGACATCTCTCCCACATAGAAGATCTGGGGATTCTGTAGCCATCTATGGGGAATTGTCTCAGGGCAAACGGCATCAAGGTGGTCAGTGCAAGCAATAAAGGGTACCCTAAAAAAAAGTGTCTTACAAACCTTTGCAAATGTAACCCCACTATTTAAGAAAGGGAGTTTGAAAACAGGAAACTACAGACCTGTTAGCCTGACAAGAGCAGGAGGGAAAATGCTGGAATCTATTATAAAGGATGTGATAGCTGGACACTTAGAAAATAATGGTAGGATTGGGCAGAGTTGACATGGATTTATGAAAGGGGAATCATGTTTGACAAACCATTTAGACTTTGAGGATGTAACTAGCAGAATAGATAAGGGGGAAACCAGTGAAAATGGCATATTGTGATTTGCAGGTTTTTGATAAGGTCCCATGCAAGAGGTTAGTAAGCAAGATTAGAGCATATGGGCATGGATTGAGAATTGGTTAATGGACAGAACTCAGGGAGTAGGAATAAATTCTCAGGTTGGCAGGCTGTGACTAGCGGGCAACCGCAAGGATCAGTGCTTGTACCCCAGCAGTTCACAATCTATACCAATTATTTGGATGTCTGGAATAAATGAAATATTTCCAAGTTTGCTGATGACACAAAACTAGGTTGGAATGAGAGTTGTAAGGGTGCAAAGAGTCTTCAAGGGGATTTGTACAGGCTAAGTGAGTAGGAACGAACATGGCAAATGGAATGTAATGTTGAAAAATATGAAGCCATCCACTTTGGTAGGAAAAACATGAAAGCAGAATATTTAAATTGAGAGAGATTAAGAAGCGTTGATGTGCAAAGGGGCTTGGATTCCCTTTTTCATAAGTCACAGAGCAAATATGCAGGTGCAGCAAGCAATTAGGAAGGCAAATGGTATGTTGGTCTTTACTGCATTAGGATTTGAATATAAGAGTAAATAAGTCTTGCTACAAATTGTATAGAGCCTTGATGAGATCACACCTGGAATATTGTGTGCAGTTTTGGTTTCCTTACCAAAGGAAGGATACACTTAACATAGAGGGAATTTAACAAAGGTTCATTGATCCCTGGAATGGTGGAATGGTCTTATGGAGGAGAGATTGAGGAGATTGGGCCTAAATTCTCCAGTGTTTAGGAGCAGAGGTGATCTCATTGAAAATATACAATTCTTACAGGTAGATGCAGGAAGAATATTTCTCCTGGCCAGGTGGGTCTATAGTTAAGGGACACAATCTCAGAATAAGAGGTAGGCCAATTAGGACTGAGGAGGAGGAGGAATTTCTTCGGGGGGGGGGGGGGGTGAGTGAATCTTTGAAATTATCTACCTCAGAAGGCTGTGAAGGCTTGAGATTGATAGATTTCTAGATATCAAATATATGGAGATAGTGCATCAACCATGAGCTAGTTGAATAGCAGAGCAGGCTTGAGGGGCCGAATGGCCTCTTCCTGCTTCTTAAGCTCCTAAATCACTTTTCAGCTTGAACACAAACAAGGACATGTATGTTCCCTACGTCATCTTGTGTGCTGTTGTTTTGAGCCAATGAACAAAATGGTGCAGGGAAACAGTGCAAAAAGTAAACAAACTTTGAAGTGTGTGAAGCAAAAGGCGTTATATAATTACAATGTAAAAAAATACAGTCGGCATTCTGGAATCTGTAACTGGAGTTAAAGGATGCTTATTTCTAAAAGTAACATGTTTTAAACCATGCAGTGAATATACCGTTTATGGAAGTTCTTATCATGTAATTCACTCGGATTCCTAATTATACCCACCAGTTTAGGTATCCTTTAGCCCCAAATACATAATGCAAAAGTTACAATGTTCAAAGCTCTTATTCTGAAACATAATCAGAAATCCGCCGGAAAGCGCAGCAGTTTTATCAACATCGACTCACTCCACGTATCTTTTTCGATGCTGCCCACCTTTTCCGTGCATCCTGACAATGCTTTGGATAATTTAAGTGTTCCTAATCGTTAATCCAGTATCTACAAATCGATCTCGCATCTCACCCGTTATCACATTGAGAATGGCGCAAAACTCCTCATACTTCCCAGCTCGGAATGCTTTGAGCGCGCAGTGCAAGTTAAACTCCAGTGTCCAACCGTTCACCACTTGTTCAGGGTCCGGGACAGCTTCAGCCCCATCACCTACTTCACTTTTCGTACAGGTCGACTTGAGTCCTCCCGCAGTTTGCAACGACCCGCCGGGGTGCGCCTCCAAATCACGCAACGACCCCTGACACGCCGCCATTTCTCATGCAAACAGACAGAAAATGGCGTCTTCCCCAAAGATGTGAACTGCCTCACTGCCCGTGATGCTTTGGAGCGAAGGGGAGTCCAATGTGCCGCCATATTGTGAGGGTAAAGATTTTAGGCTATGTTTTATTGCCAACTCGGCGCATGCGCAGTTGAACCGACGTGACATCATTGCGAGCAACGGGTTCCATTTGCTGGTGATGTCTGTGTTTACCAACCGCGATGAACTTCAGTGAAGGGACCTATTTTACTTGCAGCCATTCAAATGTAAGTTGTTTAATCTTGGTTCAAAAGTTCATACAATACCCTTATGGGATTCTAATTTGTGTCTGATTCCCTACAGCAACGTAGTACTAGCAAGCTGTCTTCTTGAAGCTAATAAATAAAAAACAAGAATTCAGGGTCTTTCTCTCTCAAACTCCAAAATATCTCCTTTTCTTTCATGTTAAACGTGTTAAAAGATTAAATTGGTAATATTAGATTATGTAGTTGTCCGAAGCTGGTGACAATAGGAAAACTGGATTATTCTAGAAAGTGGTGAAGCTCTGGCATAATTAGATTGTGAAGCAGTGCTCTGAGGTTTGTGTGGCACTGCCCTCACTGTGCTACATATATGCAGTCGCTTTGAGAGTTTCTTTTCCTTCAGCTGAAAGAAAAGTAAGGCACAATACATGAGGTAGTTCAAGAGCTGTGGAAGCTGTGGCAAAGTATAGCTTTAATCACCCTGGAACAGAATATGCAAATACTCAGAATTTACGATAAATCAATGCTGTGTCTCCTCCTGCTCCCGCACCATGGCCATAAATCAGTGTGTGGATCAGTGTGCATGCACAGACTCGTATCGATGGCTATCTTTGCTGCCAACTTACATTGGCAGGAGACACAGTGAAAATTCAAACACCAAACTGACCCAAGGTTGACCTTTGGTCAAAATTAATCTATCAACTCCATCTGCATTTTTAAAAAACCATCTGTATTTTAAATTACATTTGATGTTATTCCTTAAAACATTATACAAAATAAAATAAGCCTTGTTTTATATACAATATATTATGCAATATTATGTAAAATAACTATAGATGTTGTTAGTTAGCTTACTGGTGTAGTGTATAATAGACAAAAAACAGTTTATGAGAACCAAAGCTTCGAGAGCATTTACAGCTCCAAACTTGGAAAAAGCCTAAAAAAAATTAAGCCAAGAAAAATAAGAGCTATGTATTTATTTTGGGTATAAAAAGTCAATATTATGCTGCACTTTACAGTTTCAAATGATTATTTCAACAAAAACCATTGTTGTGCCCTAATAAACCTGTTCGCCAGAGAGAGAACCAAGATGGGTGGAGGAGTGCCTGGCATCACCGCCCTCACATATACCAAGCAAGGAACACAAGATATCTAATCTAGGTAGATAGGGTCATGAGCATTAGGGAAGGAGTGTCTGATGGTAGTTGAAATGGGGTGTTGGTATATTACTTGTATTCCTTCTTTCAAATCAGCACAGATGAGGCAAACTTAGCAACTTCAACCTGCTTTCTTAAGACTGCCACCAAACCAATTTTTCTCTCCTACCTAACTATGGCCTTGCTTTTCATTCTAGGGCTTTCTCAACACCAAGAGACTCCTGCAGAAGACCTCAGAGGAGGACAATCCTGAGAGTACACAATTGTGCCCTTTCAAAGCACAACTCAAACATTGGCTCTTTTAGACTTTTTTTAGACTTTGCTCATGGAATAAAAGGGACATGGAATAATAGCAACATGGAGACAAAATTAGCTGAAAAATAGGAAGCAGAGAGTAATGTTCAATGGATATTTTTTGGGCTGGAGGAAGGTTTATAGTGGAGTTCCCCAGGGGTCAGTTTTGGGACCCTTGCTTTTCTTGATGTATATCCATCATCTAGATTTGGTGTGCAGGGGACAATTTCAAAGTTTGCGGATGATACGAAGCTTGGGAGTGTTGTGAACTGTGAGGAGGACGGTGTGGAGCTTCTAAAAGACATTCCTATTTAGACTTAATAGTGAAGTAAAGGACACAGCGAAACATCCAACCCAGTGGGCAGCAATAGCTACTGTTGGTAGTGTCAGTCCAGGCAGGGCCGTCTTTCAGCTCTGCTGCTGATGACAGAGATGAGCGCATATTAAGGTCTCAGCCAAGAGAAGGAAATATTATTAGCAGCTGTATGAGTTGTTGGAAGGTGTGCCAAAGAGGTTCACCACTATGGATTAGTGTTTGGAGGAGTCCACATTCAGGCTCTGTTGCCATCTTTAATGGCAACACCACTCTGCAGTTTACAGAATCACGGAATTTTAACGGCACAGGAGGAGGCTATTTGGCCCATCATGTCTGCACCAGCTCTCCAAATGAGCATTATGACCTAGTGCCACTGCCCTGCCTTTCCCCCATACCCCTGCACATTATTTCTATTCAAATAATCATCTAATGCCCTCTTTAATGCCGCAATTGAAACTACCTCCACCACACTTCCAGGCAGTCCATTCCAGACCCGAACCACTCATTGTGTGAAAAAGTTTTTTCTCACATCACATTTGCTTCTTTTGCAAATCACTTTAAATCTGTGCCCTCTCGTTCTTGATCCTTTTAGGAGTGGGAGCAGCTTCTCCCTATCTACTCTGTCCAGCCCCCTCATAATTTTGAACATCTCAATCAAATCTCCTCTTAGCTGCCTTCTCTCCAAGGAGAACACTCCCAATCTCTCCAATCTATCTTCATAACTGAAGTTTCGCATCCCTGGAATCATTCTTGTAAACCTCTCCTGCATTGTCTCCAATGTGTTCATATCCTTCCTATAATGTGGCGCCCAGAACAGTACACAATACTTCAGCTAAGGTCTAATGAGTGTCTTATATAAATTCAGCATAATCTCCTTGCTCTTGTACTGTATGCCCCTAAAAATAAAGCCCAGGATACGGTATACTTTATTATCTGCGCTGTCCACCTGTCCTGCTACCTTCAATGATCTATGCACATATACACCCAGGTCTTTCTGCTCCTGCACCCGCTTCAAAGTTTCACCCCTTATTTTATATCAGCTGTCCATGTACTTCCTACCAAAATGCATCACCTCACACTTCTCTGCATTGAACTTCATCTGCCATTTATCTGCCCACTCCACCAACTTGTCTATGTCTTTTAGAAGCTCCATACCGTCCTCCTCACAGTTCACAACACTCCCAAGCTTCGTATCATTCGCAAACTTTGAAATTGTCCCCTGCACACCAAATCCAAATGATGGATCTACATCAAGAAAAGCAAGGGTCCCAACACTGACCCCTGGGGAACTCCATTATAAACCTTCCTCCAGCCCAAAAAATATCCATTGAACATTACTCTCTGCTTCCTATTTTTCAGCTAATTTTGTATCTATGTTGCTACTGTTCCTTTTATTCCATGAACAATAACTTTTCTCACAAGTCTGTTGTGTGGCATTGTATCAAATGCCTTTTGAAAGTCCATGTACACCACATCAACAGCATTACTCTCATTGACCTTTTCTGTTACCTCTTCAAAAAACTCCAGCAATTTAGTTAAACACGATTTTGCCTTTAGAATGCTGGCTGTTCCTTATCAACCCATATTTTTCCATATGACTATTAATTCTATCCCAAATAATTGTTTCTAGAATTGTGCCCACCACTGAAGTTAAACTGACTGGTCTATAATTGCCGGGTTTATCCTTACAACCTTTTTTGAATAAAGATATAACTTTTGCAATTCTCCAGTCCTCTGGCACCTCCCCTGAGTCTAGGGAAGACTGATAAATTATGACAGTGCCCCTGTAATTTCTACTCTCACTTCCTCAATATCTTTGGATGCATCTCATCTGGTCCCGGTGCCTTGTCAACTTTAAGTCTGACAGTCTATTCAACACTTGCTCCTTTTCAATGTTGAACCCTTCTAGTGACAGAGTTTCCCAATCTGTCACCATGGCCTGGGTAGCATCTACCTCCTTGGTAAATATGGTAAATATACCTCAGCTATGGCCTCTTCGTCCATGTGTAAGTTCACTTTTAGTTCCCTAATCAGCCGTACTCCTCCATTTAACCATCCTTTTACTATTTATATGCCTATAGAAGACTTGGGATTCCCCTTTATGTTGGCTGCCAGTCTTTTCTCATAATCCCTCTTCACTTCTCTAATATGCTTTTTCACCTCCTCTCTGAACCTTCTGTATTCCTCTTGGTTCTCAATTGTATTTTCTACCTGACACCTGTCATAAGCACGCTTCTTCTTCTTTATCTTAATTTCTACCTCCTTTTTCATCCAGGGAGCTCTGGATTTGTTTGCTCTACCTTCCTCTTTCGACGGAATATACCTTGACTGAGTCTGAACCAATTTTTTTTGAAGGTAGCCCATTGTTCAGCTACAGTTTGTCCCGCCAATCTTTTGTTCCAGTCTATCTGGCCCAGCTGCATTCTTGCCCAATCGAAGTTAGCTCTCGTCCAGTTAATTATTCTTACTCTGGATTGCCTATTGTCCTTTTCTATCATCATCCTAAAACGTACAATACAATGATTACTATCTCCTAAATGTTCCCCCACTGACACTTGATCTGCATGGCCCACCTCATTTCCAAGAACCAGGTCCAACGGTGTCTTTTCTTGTTTGATTTGACACATACTGCTGTAGAAAACTTTCCTGAACTCAGTCTAGGAACTTTTGCCCCTCTTCGTCCTTTACACTACCACTGTCCCAGTCTACACTGGGGTAATTAAAGTTACCCATTGTAACTGCTCTATAATGCTTGCATCTCTTGGGAAGTTCCCTGCAGATTTGTTCTTCTACGTCCTTCTCACTACTTGCTGGTCTATAGGCTATACTGAGCAATGCAATTGCACCCTTTTTGTTGCTTAGCTCTAGCCAAAGTGATTCTGTCCTTGAACCTCCTGGGACATCCTCTTTCTCCAGCATTGTAATGCTCTCCTTAAGAATACTGCCACCCCCTCCTCCTTTCCTTCCTTGGATAGTTGACCTTGGACAATTTGGGCATCCTCAGCTGCATCTGAGTTCTCACAACAGGAATTCATGCTAGCACATTTTCAAATTTAGTTGAAACTGCAACAGTTACAATGCAAAGACTGGGCACCACAAGAATACAAGAATGAGGAGCAGGGGTAGACCATTTGGCCCCCTCAAGGCTGCTTGGCCATTCAATATGATCATGGCTAATCTGAATGTGGCCTTAATTCCACCACCTCCTCCAGTAACCCTTGACTCCCTTGTCGATCAAAAATCTAACTCAGCCTTGAACATATTCAATGTATTCAATGGGCCAGCCTCCACTACTCTCTGGGGAAGAGAATTTCACAGACTAATAACCTTCTGAGAGAAAACAAATCTACTCATCTCAGTCTTAAATGGGAGATTCTTAACTTTTAAACTGTATCCCCTAATTCTAGACTCCCCATCAAAGGGAAACATCCTCTCAGCATCCACCCTGTCAAGTCCCCTCAGGATCTTATATGTTTCAATTTTTATTTTTCTAAACTCCAATGGATATAGGCCCAACTTGCTGAACCTTTCCTCACAAGATGACTGCTTCCTGGGATGAAGGGGTTAAGTGAACCTTCTCTGAACTGCCCCTAATGTAACTATATCCTTTCTTAAGTAAGGAGACCAAAACTGCACACAGTACTCTGGCTATGGTCTCACTAAGGTCATGTACAGCATAGCCACACTTCCCTACTTTTATACTTGATTCCTCTTGCAATAAATGCCTACATTACATTTGCCTTCCTAATCACTTGCTGTACCTCAATGGAGAGACCGGTGGATTGAATGATTTTGGGCTTTGAAGTTTTTGAGGATTGGGACAAGATGGCACAGATTTAAAATAATTGGCAAACAGAAGCAAAAGCGATATGAGAAAAAGCTTTTTCACAATGTGAGTGGTTCAGGTCTGGAATGCACTGCCTGAAAGTAAAACCATAAGACATTGGAGTAGCAATTAGGCCATTCGGCCCATCAAGGCTGCTCTGCCATTCAATCATGGCTGATAAGTTTCTCAACCCCATTCTCCCCCCTTCTCCCCATAACCTTTGATCCCCTTACCAATCAAGAACCTATCTATCTCAGTCTTAAATACACTCAATGACCTGGCCTCCACAGCCTTCTGTGGCAATGATTTCCATAGATTCACCACTTTCTGGCTAAAGAAATTTCTCCTCATCTCTGTTCTAAAAGGTCTTCCCTTTACTCTGAGGCTGTGCCCTTGGGTCCTAGTCTCTCCTACTAATGGAAACATCTTCCCCACGTCCACTCTCTCCAGGCCTTTCAGTATTCTGTAAGTTTCAATCAGAATCTCCCCTCATCCTTCTAAACTCCATCGAGTATAGACCCAAATTCCTCAGACGTTCCTTATATGTTAAGCCTGGGATCATTCTCGTGAACCTCCTCTGGACCCTCTCCAGGGCCAGCACATCCTTCCTGAGATACAGGGCCCAAAATTGCTCACAATATTCTAAATGTGGTCTGACCAGAGCCTTATAAAGCCTCAGCAGCACATCCCTGCTTTTATATTCTAGTCCTCTCGAAATAAGTGCCAACATTGCATTTGCCTTCCTAACTACCAACTCAACCTGCAAGTTAACCTTAAGAGAATTCTGGACTAGGACTCCCAAGTCCCTTTGCACTCCAGATTTCTGCCACTTCTTTGCCCATTCTCCTAACCTGTCCAAATCCTTCTGCAGCCTCCCCGCCTCCTCAATACTACCTGTCCCTCCACCTATCTTTGTATCATCTGCAAACTTAACCAGGATGCCCTCAGTTCCTTCATCTAGATCATTAACGTATAAAGTAAAAGTTGTGGTCCCAACACAGACCCCTGCAGAATTCCACTAGTCACCGGCCGCCATCCTGAGAAGGACCCCCTTATCCCCACTCTCTGACTCCTGCCAGACAGCCAATCTTCTATCCATGCTAGTACCTTACCTCTAACACCATGGGCTCTTATCTTACTGAGCAGCCTCCTGTGCAGCACCTTGTCAAAGGCCTTCTGGAAGTCCAAGTAGATAACATCCATTGGCTCTCCTTTGTCTAACCTACTCGTTACCTCCTCAAAGAATTCTAACAGATTTGTCAGGCATGACCTCCCCTTGATGAAACCATGCTGACTTTGCCCTATTTTACCATGCACTTCCAAGTATTCTGAAATCTCATCCTTAATAATGGACTCTAAAATCTTACCAACGACCGAGGTCAGGCTAATCGGCCTGTAATTTCCCGTCTTTTGCCTCACTCCCTTCTTAGACAGGGGGGTTACATTAGCAATTTTCCAGTCCTCTAGGACCCTCTCTGACTCGAGTGATTCCTGAAAGATCACCACTAACGCCTCACTATCTCTTCAGCTATCTCCTTCAGAACTCTGGGGTGTAATCCATCTGGTCCAGGTGATTTA
This sequence comes from Carcharodon carcharias, assembly GCF_017639515.1. Taxonomy (NCBI): domain Eukaryota; kingdom Metazoa; phylum Chordata; class Chondrichthyes; order Lamniformes; family Lamnidae; genus Carcharodon; species Carcharodon carcharias. Next base: position 161,822,804 of record NC_054473.1, on the reverse strand, counting down.
TCCACCTTCAGACCTTTCAGTTTTCCTAGCACCTTCTCCTTGGTAATGGCCACCATACTCACCTCTGCCCCCCGACTCTTGAACTTTGGGGATGTTATTCGTGTCTTCCACCGTGAAGATTGATGCAAAGTCAAATTCAGTTTCTCCGCCATTTCTTTGTTCCCCACTACTTCTTCTCCAGCCGCCCAATGTCCACTTTTGCCTCTCTCTTACCCTTTATATATCTAAAAAAAACTCTTGCAATCTTCTTTTATATTACTGGCTAGTTTACCCTCATATTTAATCTTCTCCCTCTTTATTTCTTTTTTAGTTGTCCTCTGTTGTCTTTGTAGGCTTCCCAATCCCCTGGTTTCCCACTGCTCTTCGCCGCATTGTATGCTTTCTCTTTAGCTTTTATGCTGCTCCTGACTTCCCTTGTCAGCCATGGTTGCTTTGTCCTCCCTTTAGTATGCTTCTTCTTCCTAGGGATGAATTTTTGCTGTTTCTCCCAAATTACTCCCAGAAACTCCTGCCATTGCTGTTCCACTGTCTTTCCTACTAGGCTCATCTCCCAGTCAATTCTGGCCAGCTCCTCCCTCATGCCTCTGTAGTTGCCTTTATTCAACTATAATACCGTTACATCTGATTCCAGCTTTTTCCTCTCAAATTGCCGGGTAAATTCTATCATATTATGGTCACTTCCTCCCAAGGATTCCTTCACCTTAAGCTCCCTTATCAAATCTGCCTCATTACACATCACTAAATCTAGAATTGCCTGTTCCCTAGTGGGCTCTACCACAAGCTGCTCCAAAAAGCCATCTCGTATACATTCCACAAATTCCTTTTCTTGGGATCCACTACCAACCTGATTTTCCCAGTCTACCTGTAACCTTGCCTTTCTTACACGCCTTTTCTATCTCCTGGTGTATCTTGTGCCCACATCCTGACTACTGTTCGGAGGCCTGTACATAACTCCCATTATGGTTTTTTTACCTTTACGGTTCCTCACCTCTACCCACACAGATTCCACATCATCTGACCCTACGTCATTTCTTGCTATCGATTTAATTTCATTTCTTACTAACAGAGCAACCCCACCCCCTCTGCCAACCTGCCTATCTTTTCAATAGGATGTATATCCTTGGATATTTAGCTCCCAGTCCTGATCCCCTTGCAGCTATGTCTCCGTGATGCCCTCCACATCATACCTTCCAATTTCAATCTGCACCACAAGCTCATTTACCTTATTTCATATACTGCGTGCATTCAGATACAACACATTCAGTCCTGTATTTCCTGTCCCCTTTCTCATTGTCGTCCCTTTTTCTGTTGCGCTTGAATTTAGATTCCTAGCCCTTTCTAAACACACTGTCCTATTTTGTGTTCTGAGGACTTTAATAGCTCTCCTGGGCTCTCCTTTCTTTTCAGTTTTTTCATAATTTTCCATGAAGTTGAATCCACCCCCCCACACGCTAACCTGCTGCTTTGTTTCCCATTTGTCATACTTCTTGGAGTTTTGTGGAGACAGGTTAAATCAACGCATTCAACAGGGATTTAGGCTGTTACCTGAAAAGGAAGAATGTGCAGGATCATCGGGAGGAGGCTGGAGAATGGCAGCAGGTGAATTGCTAATTCAGAGAGCTGGTGCAGACACGATGGGCTGAATGGCCTCCTCCTGTGCTGTAACAATTCTGTGATGTTGTGAGTAGCTACAGTGTGCTACGTCATGGTTATAGATAGTTTGGCTTGAAGAACAGATTTCATGGTTGCGACCATTATTGTTTTGAATATAAGCTGAATGTGCTATTAGAAGTATTTTTAATCACAAAAATCAAAAGCTGAAAAAATTGTCTATTTCTATGTATGTTAAATTAAAGTTTGTTTTACAGATTACTGACAAATTATGGTTAAAAGGGTCAAAATTGGCAGCAATTCAGTTAGATCAATTTTAATTTTTTTCTATTGATGCATCAATTCATGTATTTTATTTATTATATATGCAAACTATGCATTCTACTTGGAAATTTGCCCAGTATCTGGTTGAGAAATGCCAAATTTTCATTTTGTGGCTCCCAACAAATTATATTTAAGGCATTTTTAAAATAAAAGGCTCTTCAAGTTAAAAAGAGGTTCCTGATCTCTGTTTTACGGGGCATAAAACAGCCTTTAGACATCTGTTCTGCTTTAAGTTATAACATTTAATAATTGTTGTGTTGTGGGGGTAAGTCTATATTTTCTTTTAGAAATTCCAAAGTGAAACTGTGCAGTCTTTTGACAGGGGTACAATTGGCCTTCCTGGCAAGTAGTTTAGTTCCAAGAAATGCCCACACAGTTCCAAGAAATGCCCATGTTTCTTGAGGTTGCTATGGGGATGAAAGCTAAAAAGCAAAGAGTGTATAGAAAGCTAATTGGAGATCAGATTAGAGTTTGTGCCCTGCTGTAGAAAGTTCAGTTGCAGGGGAAAAAAAGTTCAGAACACAGAGTTCATGAAGAGTAATACAGCAAAGCTATCAATGAATTGATCAGTTTTGTTTTGCCAGTAAGAAGAAAATACAGCTCAAGATGCTCTTGGTGAAGCAAAGTGTGAGTAAGCGGAAAGGGGCTAAATGCCAAAAGCAGTGTGAATAGCTCAGACACGCTAAAGAACTGAGTGGTTGTATCAGGAGACAAGACTGTAAACCAGGCTTGTTGGTTGGTCGGTTGAAAAGGAACTGCGGAAAGTTACACGATTAGGACTGTCGTGACCTGAGTGAGAGAAAGTTCATTAATGTGTGCATAGTCAATGTTAACCGTTTCTGGTAAAAGCAAACCGTGGGCCAAATCCACTGAGTGGGAAGTAAGAGATCCTATATACAGCAGGCTGAGTTGGAAAGACTGTGAGCTTGCACACGGTACCATATTTGTGCGGAAAGTGAGATGAGAGCTTGTAACTACGTGATGCATATCTTTGTTGTAACAACTATTTGAAGTGAAATTTATCTTTTTATTTGAAGTATCCTTCACCTGATAATTTTAAACATTATGTTGATTTTAGTTGGTTTGTTACAGTAAAAGTTTTAAAAAGTGAAATCTTGTCTATCGGTTTTCTTTCCATTGGGCATTGTGGAGATTTCTTTTTTTAAAGTTTTTGGTCCCTCTGGGGATCATAACGAACATTTCTGTAGTATATTGTTCATTTAAATTATTCCAAGGCCCGTGCTCTGTTTTTTTCAATTCAATTTTTTTCCCCCTAGCTTGTGAATGCTTCCAAGCTAGCAAGCTTCCAAGTATGCCTGCCTAGAAGTGCAGTACTATATATTTATGACATATGTTCAACTAATCCACTCTAGACATCTGTGTGAAGGGCAAATAGACAGACAATAGTTTAGAAGCTATCTTCAAAGGATCGATCTTTACTGTTTACATTAACTATGTACAGGTAAATTGGTTCAATTAATTCATCTTGAATGTACAAAGGGTGATCATGCAAGCAGATGAATAAATGGTTGGCAGCGATGTTATGTGTTAAGCTATGCAAGAGAATAACCAAGAGAGAGCAAGTTAACAAATACATAAACATTTGGAAATCTGATGACTTTGAGATCCCTCGTGACATGAGATTGGTAATTGGTTGAGAGATAGGAGACAAGAGTAGGCATAAAGGGAGTGCACTCTAATTGGTGACATATGACAACTGGTGTTCCCCAGAGATCTTTACTGGGGCTTCAGCTTTTCACCATAAATATCAATACAAACTGATTTGTTTTGCATTTTATGAAATGTCAATTTTGAACGGTCATGTAATATACTTGTATAAATTTTATGAATAAAATATATTTTTAGAAATAAAAAGATTCACTAGACAGCTTCCTGGGATGAGAGGATTCAAAAGGGAATAGAAAACTGCCTGTGGATTCTGCCAATGGGTCAGCTATCACCACCCATCTCTGTATCCCTCCAGAATGTTTTTCTCCAGCCAGGGAAAACATTTTCTCAGTACCTACCCTGTCAAGCCCCTTAAAAATTTAATATGTTTTGATTAGGTCACCTCTCATTCTTCTAAATGCTAGTGAATATAGGTCTAGTCTGCTGAATGTCTCTCCAGAGGATTATCCTCTCATTAAGTGCATTACATGACTGTTCAAAGTTGACATTACATAATGTGCAAGACAAATCAACTTTTTTTTTTAATACACTATGTGGCACCTTGAGGTGCCTCCATTTAATATTGAGGTGCCTCCAGTTAATACTTACAATATTTATTTCACGTCAAACATACAGCCCCAAGGGGTCTTACAGTTTCCAGCCTCTCAGTGTACCATGTTGGGAGAGTCACAGACAGGGGATTTTCCCTATTGTGCCTTTGCAGCAGCTGCCCCAAGCTTTACAATGTCCCTCAGCATGCAGTCCTTGACCTTGGAATGTGCTAGTCTGCAACACTCGGTCATTGACAGCTTCTTTCACAACAAGTTTTGGGCAGACAAAAGAGTGTCTCTCACAGAGTTGATAGGACTCCAACAGCAGTTGACGTTTATCTCGACCTATGCCGCTAGGAGCAGCATGTACAGTAGAGTACTGCGTTATGGAGCTGCTTAGAATCTCAACAAAAACGACTGCATCTTTTTTCCACATCTGCTTTGTAAAGGCACATTTCAGAAGGAGGTTGTCCACAGTGAACCATCATTTTTCTTTTGAAAAATATACTTTATTCATAAAATATCTGGCAGAACATTCCAAACCATTTCAAAATCACCATCATGTAAGTACAAACAGATTCAACATTTACACGTGTATCACAAGGTGCATCAATGAATATTACAATCATTTCAAAATGGTCAATGCAGACAATCAGACGAAGGTATTGGAGTTATCAACATACATCGTGTTGCACTCTGAGGTGCTTCAATACATTTATAACACACTTAGTATTCACTGCATACATTCATTTTGAGCTGTACAGCCCGAGGGGCTCTCAACAGTTCCCAGCCCCTCAGTGCACTGTGGCAGAAAGGTCTTAGACAGCGACCTTTCCCCATTGCGCCTTTGCGGCTGCTGTCCCAAGCTTTCGTGTGTCCCTCAGCACGTAGTCCTGGACTTTGGAATGTGCCAGTCTGTAACACTCGGTCAGGGACAATTCTTTGCGCTGGAAGCCCAATAAGTTTCGGGCAGACCAAAGAGTGTCTTTCACCGAGTTGATGATCCTCCAGCTGCAGTTGATGTTTGTCTCGGTGTGTGTCCCTGGGAACAGCCCATAGAGCACAGAGTCCTGTGTCACAGAACGTCGCGGGATGAACCTCGACAGAAACCACTGCATCTCTCTCCAGACCTTCTTTGCAAAGGCACAATCCACAAGGAGGTGAACAACGGTCCCCACCACAGCCACCTCCAGGGCAACGTGCAGAGGGGGAGAGACTCCTGGCATGTTGGAAGGATCTGACGGGGAGGGCCTTTCTCACCACCAGCCAAGCTATATCTTGGTGCTTGTTGGAAAGTTCTGGCGATGAGGCACTCTGCCAAATGACTTTGACAGTCTGCTTGGGGAACCATCCCACAGGATCCACCCTCTCCTTTTCCCACAGGGCCTCTAAGATGTTACGTGTTGACCACTGCCTGATGGACTTGTGTTTCTCTGCATAAATGTTTCCACGAGGGACAGGTGGTGCGGCACGGTCCAACTGCTTGGCCAGCATGGCCAGACCCATCCATTGCAACACCGGGGACAGGTAGAACCTCAGCACGTAGTGACACTTGGTGTTTGCATATCGAGGGTTTACGCACAGCTTGATGCAGCTGCACACAAAGGTGGCCATCAGTATGAGGGTGATGTTGGGCACGTTTTTTCCCCCTTTAGAGGCTTGTACATCGCGTCCCTGCGGACACGATCCATTTTCGACCTCCAGATAAAGCAAAAGATGGCTCGGGTGATTGCCATCGCGCAGGAGTCTGGAGTGGCCCAGACCTGTACAGCAACAGCGAGAGTGCCTCACATCTGATGACCAAGTTCTTACCCGCAATGGAGAGGGAGCGTAGCCCCCACATGCCCAGTTTTCTTTTCACCATAGACACTCGCTTCTTCCAGTTGCTAACACATGCCCCGGTCCCTCCGAACCATATCCCCAGCACCTTCAGGCCGACAGCCCTGACGGTGAACGGGACAAAGGATCGGTCAGCCCAGTTCCCAAAGAACATGGCCTCGCTTTTCCCACGATTTACCTTGGCTCCCCAGGCCAGTTCGAACTGGTTGCAGATGTGTGTCAGTCTGTGCACCGACAGTGGATCCGAGCAGATGACAGTGACATCGTCCATGTACAGGGAGGCTTTGACCTGAGTGCCTCCACTACCTGGGATTGTCACTCCTCTTATGCCCGGATCCTTCTTGATGGACTCAGCAAAACGTTCTATGCAACACACAAACAGGACAGGGGAGAGAGGGCAGTTCTGCCTGACTCCAGATTTAATAGGAAAGCTATCTGATTCCCACCCATTGATTGAGACTGTGCTTCTGATGTTAGTGTAGATCAGTTGGATCCAATTGTGAATTCCCTCCCCAAACCCCATTTTGGAGAGCACATCCACCATGTAGATGTGCGATATTCTGTCAAAGGCCTTCTCCTGATCCAGGCTGATGAGGCAGGTGTCCACACCCCTGTCCTGCACATAGGCAATCGTATCCCTGAGCAGTGCGAGACTGTCAGAGATCTTCCTGCCCGGCACAGTGCAGGTCTGTTCAGGGTGGACCACCAATTCCAGAGTGGACTTGACCCGATTGACGATGACCTTGGACAGAATCTTATAGTCCACATTCAACAGTGAAACGCGTCACCAATTTCTAATTTCCTCCCTTTCCCCCTTGTGCTTGTAGATGAGGGTGATGATACCTTTCCTCATGGATTCTGACATGCTGCCGGCCAGGAGCATACTCTCGTACACTTCTAGCAGGTCTGGGCCGATCCAGTCCCACAGAGCCAAATAGAACTCCACCGGCAAGCCATTGCTTCCAGGAGTTCTACTTTTCTCGAAGGACTCAAGGGCCTTAGTCAGTTCGTCAGGAATTAGCGGTTTGTCCAGGCTCTCCCGTGTACTGTCGTCTAAGACCTCTGTGATAGAGGACAGAAAAGACTGGGAGGCCGTGCTGTCTGTGGGCTTCAGGTCATACAATCTGGCATAAAACGATTTGCTGATCCTCAAAATGTCGGGCTGCGATGACTTTACTGAATCATCTTCTCCCTTCAGGCTGCTGATCACAGAGCTCTCTCTGTGTACCTTTTCGAAGAAGAAATGTGAGCACGTCTCATCCTGCTCCACGCAGCAGACTCTGGAACGGAAGATGAGCTTGGTGGCCTCCGAGGCAAAGAGCGAGGCTTGCTGGCTCTTCACCTCTTAGAGTTCCTCCTTGACATTGACCCCCATCGACTGCAGCCGGAGCAGATTCTGTATGTTTTTCTGGAGTCAGGACATTTCCCTCTGTTCCTTTCTAGCTTTCTGGGCGTCTTTGAGGATGAAAAACCTCTTGATGTTTTCCTTGATCGCTTCCCACCAGTGTGTCAGGGACTCAAAGAGGGGTTTCACGGTTCTCCAATCTTTGTAATCCCTCTTGAGCTCCTCAATGTTCTCTGGGGTCAGCAGTTGCACGTTTAGCTTCCATGCCCCCCTGCCCACCCCTTGGTCTTCCTCTAAGTGACAGTCAGCCAGTAGGAGGCAGTGGTCAGAGAAGAACACCGGCTTGACATTGGTGGATCTGACTGCGAACGCACGGGACACAAACAGGAAATCTATCCTGGAATGGATGGACCCATCTGGATGCGACCAGGTGGATCTACGCTGCGCTCTGTCTGCAGGGTTGCTGAAGACATCGTGCAGCTTGGCATCCTTAACTGTTTCCATCAGGGATCTGGACGTATCGTCCAATCTGCTGTCGGCCCTACTGGATCGTCCTTTCGCATCGATTATGCAGTTGAAGTCATCGCCCAGAATGACCGGCCTGGAGGTCGCCGGCAGCAGTGGGAGCTGCTGAAAAACTGTGAGCCATCATTGCACTCCCTCTAGGACAAGTATACTCTTTCTTAGATATGGGCTGTACACACTATTCCAGATGTGGCCTCGCCAATGATCTATATAGTTTTAGTAAGACTTTTTAGCTCTCATATAGAAAGCTAACATGAAAAAAAAACTTCCTTTCTTTCTGGCATTAATATAACTCCCACAGCTACCTCGACTACAGCTCCTCACACCCCGCTTCCTGTAAGGACTCCATCCCATTCTCTCAGTTCCTTCGCCTCCGTCGCATCTGTTCCGATGATGCTACCTTCAAAAACAGTTCCTCTGACATGTCCTCCTTCTTCCTTAACCGAGGTTTTCCACCCACGGTCGTTGACAGGGCCCTCAACCGTGTCCGGCCCATCTCCCGCGCATCCGCCCTCACACCTTCTCCTCCCTCCCAGAAACATGATAGGGTCCCCCTTGTCCTCACTTATCACCCCACCAGCCTCCGCATTCAAAGGATCATCCTCCGCCATTTCCGCCAACTCCAGCATGATGCCACCACCAAACACATCTTCCCTTCACCCCCCCCCCATCGGCATTCCGTAGGGATTGCTCCCTCCGGGACACCCTGGTTCACTCCTCCATCACCCCCTACTCCTCAACCCCCTCCTATGGCACCACCCCATGCCCATGCAAAAGATGCAACACCTGCCCCTTCACTTCCTCTCTCCTCACCGTCCAAAGGCCCAAACACTCCTTTCAAGTGAAGCAGCATTTCACTTGCATTTCCCCCAACTTAGTCTACGGCAGTCGTTGCTCCCAATGCGGTCTCCTCTACATTGGAGAGACCAAACGTAAACTGGGCGACCGCTTTGCAGATCACCTGCGGTCTGTCCGCAAGAATGACCCAAACCTCCCTGTCGCTTGCCATTTTAACACTCCACCCTGTCTCTTGCCCACATGTCTGTCCTTGGCTTGCTGCATTGTTCCAGTGAAGCCCAATGCAAACTGGAGGAACAACACCTCATCTTCCGACTAGGCACTTTACAGCCTTCCGGACTGAATATTGAATTCAACAACTTTAGGTCTTGAGCTCCCTCCCCCATCCCCACCCCCTTTCTGTTTCCCCCTTCCTTTTGTTTTTTTTCCAATAAATTATATAGATTTTTCTTTTCCCACCTCTTTCCATTATTTTAAAATATTTTTAAATCTTTTATGCTCTCCCCACCCCCACTAGAGCTATACCTTGAGTGCCCTACCATCCATTCTTAATTAGCACATTTGTTTAGATAATATCACCAACTTTAACACCTATGTGTTCTTTTGTTCTATTGTTGGTGACATCTTTTGATGATCTGCTTCTATCACTGCTTGTTTGTCCCTACACCACACCAACCCCCTCCACTTCTCTCTCTCTCTGCCCCCCCCCCCCTTAAACCAGCTTATATTTCAACTCTTTCTTGGACTCGAACTCAAGTTCTGTCGAAGGGTCATGAGGACTCGAAACGTCAACTCTTTTCTTCTCCGCCGATGCTGCCAGACCTGCTGAGTTTTTCCAGGTAATTCTGTTTTTGTTTAATATAATTCTAGTTGGTTCACAAGAGACATCAGCCGCAATCGGAACGAAACAGGCACTGTTGGCAGCCAGCCGTCCAATGAAAACGTGTCATCAGATCACCTGACGCTGCCGCCGATCGCCTGACGCGTTGGATCAGGAGGGCTCGAGCTCTGACGGCTCATGGCGGTGATCCCGGCACGCGATTGGCTGTTGCCAGCGGTGACTGTCGCCACGGGAAGTTCACGTAAAAGAGTGACGTTCACTTGCGGGTTCCGGATCCGATCGCAGTCGGTTAACCGGGTGTCGACCGTTGGTGCGAGGACGAGGGATAGAGTGCGATTGTCAGTCAGCGGGTACAGGAAGGTCCACGATGGGCGAGCTAAATAATAAGATCGATTTTGACCCGACAGTGAATTATATAACGATGGAAGAAGTGAAAACACACAATAGCTGCAAGTCCACATGGTTGGTGATACACGACAAAGTGTACGATGTCACTAAATTTCTGGAGGAGGTGAGTTTCGCATGTATTGTTTTGCTGGACTAGGCCTAGTGTTCAGTTTTACACTTAATGGCATTGCAGGAAAATGTGAAGTTTAAAAAAAAAAATTCCCAAATGTGGAAGGAAAAGCTGTTCATTTCATTCCCTTTTGACAGGTAGGTTACAAAGGAGTATTCCCTTGGCTACTCTAGATGCGTAAACTATATTAGAAAAATGTTTTTTTTATTTTTGCAGTTTGATAGTCCTGTAATTTTGGAATTTAGGTTTTAATATGGTGCTGCAAAAAAAAAAATGAGCGACTTCGTCAACATAAATACACATTGTGAAACCACCTTTAATTCAATTACTTCAAGCAATTAAAGGTACCGAAAGGGGGGGAAAGCCTTATTTCAACCACAGTACAAGATGGAGCTGTATCTCAAGCTTTTTTTGGTAGTAACGCTTTTATATGAGAGAGTGGGGATTACTCATTATTACTCTCAAATTTTGTAACACTGGCTGTTTGTTCTAGTGATTAATGGAGATATGAAGTTTGCAATGAAAACTGACAATTTATATGTCTGTAACTGCAGCTTCACATTTTGATGTTTTGTGGTTGTTTTCTGGAGTGAAATGAGCAATCTGCTAGATTATTTTACCAACAATTCAATTAACTTTAATTGGACAACGTAGGTCAGGATTGACGGGTGAATTTTGTGGATTAAGTATCATGGTGAACGGAGAGCCATTGTTAGTTGGTTCTGTTGAAGAGTCATATGGATTCGAGACGTTGACTGTGTTCCTCTCCGCGGATGCTGTCGGACCTGCTGAATTTTTCCAGGTATTCTTGTTTTTGTTTTGGATTTCCAGCGTCCGCAATTTTTTGCTTTTAACTTTAATTGGAATTTGAGTACTTTATCATTCTAGAACCTAATTTTAAAGTGGGGCTAGAATTAATGAATTTCCAATGTACCTTCTCGTGTGCATACGTTTTTCCAAATTTGTTCGCTCATTTGGCCAGATTCTTACAAATTCATTCTTGGGATATGGGGGGATAAAGTGGTAAGCTGCCTTTCTGAATTGTTGCAGTTCATGTGGTGAAGTTACTCCCACATTGGAGGCATAGTAATAATATGTCCACATCAGGATGGTACTGCTTGTTGACTTGGAAGCAATGGTGTTCCCATGGCACCTGCTGCCCTTGTCCTTCTGGATGGTGGAGGCTGCAAGTTCACAAAGTGCTGCTGTACGTCCTAGATAGTACACTAAGCTACCACAATGCCCCTGGTGGAGGGGGAGGAAATTTAAGATGATGGATGGGTTGTTGATCAAGTGGAGTGTCTTACCCAGGATGGTGTCAGCAGGCAGATGGATGTATTCCATCACACTCCTGACTTGTGCCTGATTAGTAGTGGAGGATCTTTGAGATAAATTATCTTTTTGTTTTTACCCACAAAAGTGATAAAAATTAGGAAGATCATTTTGCCTGTCCTGAAAATATCCATTGTTATGGCAACCAACTATTCTTTGAACCACTTCAAACATTCTGTTGCCACGATATTGCCTGGAAGTTCATTCTGTGTGAGACTAAAATTCAATTACTATTCCATACTGCTACTTTGTTGCGGTGCTCCTATCCAAATCCATTTCACATCCAAACCAAAGTAGCAGCTCCATGGGAGTTTGATTGCTTTTTTACTTGGATTTGCTCTAAGGTGAATCATGATGCCTGTTTTTTAATTTTGAAAATTATGTAGAGCAAATTTGTCTCCAAGTTGCAATCATTTTTATGGTGTGTGATGCATTCAAAGATGAATTCAATTCACAGCATTGTGTTCAATATGATCTACATAATTGTACACGAATTAGGAAATTTTACTCAGAATCTTGTGTGACTTACTAGAGAGATTTAAGTTGAGAAAGCTTTCGACGTTGATTGATGTGGCAACTCTGTTTTATGCAAATAACCACACATAGTGCATCTAAGTACTGCTCAATATTTAGTTGGTGAAACTGCCAGTGAGCAGTATCAGTATCCAATATCTTGTTAAAAAAATTGGGCTGTGGACACATCAGAAATAAGTTAAAATATATATTTGTATCGTACCTTTGTTAATATAGTGTAAGTCCCACAATGAGAATTAAAATGGCAAAGGTCTTTGGTAGTGGCACTTCTAAGCTCACAACTGTCTATCAATGGCTCTCTGTTGACCATGATACTTAATTCACAAAATTCACCCATCAATCCTGACCTACATTGGCTATTGGTCCCCAGTGCCTCAAATTTCAAATTCTGATCCTCCTGTGTAAATCCCTTCAGGGCCTCACCTACAGTCCTACAATTTTCTGATAGCCCTGTTTTCCTCCAACTCTGGCCTCTTGTATTCTCTCTCCCCCCCCCCCCCCCCCCCCCCACCCCCCACCGACCGACTCCCTTAATCTCACCTTTGGCAACTGCAACTTCAGTTGTCTAGACCCCCAAGTCTCCAGATCCCTCTCTAAACCTTAGATCCCTTCTCCCCTATCACAGACTGATATCCCGATTTGAGCAACAGTTCGAGAGTTGAAAGCAGCTAATCATTACACACAGTGATTATCAGCCAGTGACAGACTTGTCAGTTGTCCATTGCAAAACATTTAGTTCATCTACTGTTTGTTTAAAATCTTGCCAGTATCAGGTAGCTTTAAACCAAAACGTATTTTTTGTTATTTTGTTCATGTTGTCCTCTGTTCTATTTAATTTAAAATTGTGCATGAAGAATTAATATATTTTGATCCCTTCTCATCAAAACTTGCCTGTACACCTCTCTCTTGCTTTGAGCCCACCTTATGATCTTTTTCATTGATCAAGATTTTTGTCAACTGCCTGAATATTTCCTCCTTTGGGGATGTGTCCATTTTTGTCTTACTCCCTCCTTAAAATTGTACATGAAGAATTAATATATTTTGATCTGTTCTTATAAAAACTTGCATTTCAGTATTCAGGAACATTGATGTTAATTGGACCCAAACCAAGTGGTGAAGTACGAAACTAAACATAGATCTTCACCATCATAGTAGATTTATTCGCAGGATGCAGCATTACGGATCTCTGCCTCCTAACCACTAACCCAGTGTTCTAGCTGACTCTCTTTACGCAAAAGAGTTTAATCTAAAACTAAATAAATTAACCAATTAACCCCTTAAAGGAGCACTGTAACTAAAACAAAATATGAAGGAAACTTATCAAATTAAAATAATGTTTCCAGGACTGGAAACCCACTTCAGCCACAACTCTCAAAACTCTTATGAGTAAACTGATTAACTAATGAACCACCCCTTAAAGGGGCACTAACTGTCTCTTGTTCATTTGATTTACTGAAAAGTATAAGTAAACCAATTAACTAAAGAACCACCCATTAAAAGGGCGCTGCATATAAAGCAAAACTTTAATGGAAACTTATCAAATTAAAATAATGCTTCCGGGGCTGCTGATATACTCCAGCCCCTGCGGTGCCCAAGACCTCAGGCATACTGGAGAACACTGCATGTTCCATTTCCAGGGACACCCGCACTCCTAAACGTAGCCACAGAAGAGGGGCAGACAGTCAGGCTGAATAACACTCAACCACCCGCTGCCTGGACCTGTTAATGGCCACCTTGCCAGGCCCTGGAGCAGGCTTATAAGGAGGTCCTCTGCCCTGCCTGCCCCCTCCACACCAGGTAGCTGGAGGGTGGGGCTGAAGTGTAAACAAAACTTGAGGAGCAGCTCTCTCAAATAGTGGAAAAGGGGCCTGACTCTCTTGATGCTCTTTTGGGGAGAACCAATCAAACAAAAGAGAAACAAATTAACTGATTAAAGTGACAACCTGTTAAAGGAGTACTGCAATGAAAAGGCAAAATTTCAATGGAAACTTAATTCAAATCAAAATGTCATTTGCGGGGCTGCTCATGCACCCCAGCCCCTGCAGTACCCACTGGTCGTGGAAGGCCTCAAGCATACCAGTGCACAGCACGTGCTTCGTCTCCAGGGACACCCAGGCACGAATGTAGCTATTGGGTGAAAGGGATCAGAGGATATGGGGAGAAAGCGGGAGCAGGCTATTGAGTTGGATGATCATAATGAATGGCAGAGCAGGCTCGAAAGGCTGAATGGCCTACTCCTCCTGTTTTCTATGTGAACGGACTGGCTCAATAACCTAGCAGACACCTGCCAGGGAGAGGGTTGAAACAGTAGCTAGGGAACAATGTTTGTAGCGAAGAAATTCTCAAATGCTAACTTGAGCTGAGACCCCTCCACAATTCCAGTAAATCTAATGTCCGGGATCAGAATGTATAGATTATATTCTTGCATTGTGCAAATTGCACAGAATTGGTTGACAATTTCCTTCAACTTCTAGGGAGATATTGATAAGAAATTAGACTTTTGAGGCTTTAAATTTAAAAATAAATGTAACTATTTAAACATGACAGTTCATAGGGTACATTTAATGGATATAGTGAAATGTGATTTTTGATTTTATTTTGTCTAAAACTTTACTTTAAAATTTAGTAATTTCTAATTTCAGAATTCTTTCAGTGCTTTGAGTGAGGTTCCTTGAATTCTGATCAATGTTCTTTAAGTGTGAGCCAAGCAACAAAATGTGACCACCACAGTGTACACAACAAGTTCATAGGTGTTCTGCTCAAATGCTTCCATGGTTATGGTTTTGCTTTCACTCTGCCTCTGGAAACTCCTCCAGCTGCATCCTGCTGTGGGCACCGTTTGATTTTCAGACACTGATCTCTTTTCTTTTTCCCTACTCCTACCATTCCACTTGGTATCCATTCTATCAAGCCATTGTCCTCTGGAACTCTGTCCCAACATCCCTCTGCCGTATCATTTTCTTGAGATTGTTCCCCTTCCCTGTGTCTCTGTTCCTTTTACCCTGCCCTTGTACTTGGAATCTGCTTTATGTAAACTAGTTGAGATGTTGTGCTGAATGTAAGGAGCACCCGTGATCATTTAATTTGATGAAGTAAAAGATAACTACTTGCTAGACTGAAGGAATAGTTGCTTTATTACATCGAAATAAGGAGCCCAGTAGGAAATTTTGTCTTTGGGTAATGTTAAGTAAATTCCTGGGAAACTGACAACTGAAAAAGCCACATGCTTAGCCTTCAAGTAGTTATTTAAACTATGCATGTGCATCAATAATAGCTGGTTGGCAAACACATCTGATAAAATTGTGTTGAATTGGAGTTACCACTCACTTCTGCTGTAAATTTAACTTGAACTGGTATTGTGAAGAGTGAGTGAACAAATAACAGTGACATCTAAAGCCACGATTGTGTATGTATTAAAACTCTTCGTGACTTTTATTGTTAAAATTCTCATTTGATCATTCAAGTAAATGTCATCTATGGCTCAGTTGTAGCACTCTTGCCTGAGTTAGAAAGAAGTTGTAACAGTTTGCTTCTAGTCCTTGAAGACATAATTATGAAGCTGAGCTGGGATCTTCAAGGCCATTGTTGAATATTGTTTTTCAGATGAAAGAGTGGGTTACGTTCCTTTTTTCTGTCTTGTCAATTAGAGTGGGAGGAATTTAAAGCAGACTTTTGAGTTTGGGCACTTAAAAAAATAATTAGGATGTGGGCACAATTGCACTTATTACACATCCCTTTTGTCTGAGAAAGAGATGGAGGGTCATTTTGTGCTGCTCTAGTTCCAGTGGTAATAGTGATCACAAAATTTTGTTAGATGGGAAATTTTAAAATACTAATCCAGTGTCAGTGAAGAAACAGCAATGTATGTCATTTGCGATGATGTGTGACATGGATGAGCAAAAATTTCCTTCATTTAAACGTTGGGAAGACGGAAGCAATTGTTTTCAGTTCCTGTTCCAAACTCCACCCCCTAGCTACCAACTCCATCCCTTTCCCCCTCCCAAAGTACTCAATTCCTCTCGTACTTTTGTAGTCAATGTAGATCTGGCTGCTTCAGTTCAGCTTCTAGTGATCCTAAGGTGTTGATAGTGGATGATTCTGCATGAATGGTGCTGTTTCAGGTCAAGGAAAAATAACAGGACTTTCCTTGTTCATGATGGTCATTATGCTGCAATTATGCAGCTTGGATGTTACCTATCATTTGTCGGCTCAAGCCTGAATATTATCCAGGTCCCTCGGTAGTTGGGCATGGACTTCTTCATTCTCAGAGGAGTAGTTGATGAAACTGAACACTGCAATTGTTGGTAAACAGCCTTACTTATGACCTTAGTATGATTGGAAGATTGTTGATGAAGCATCTGAAGATGGTTGAAGCTGTGGGTGCTTCCCTGAGGAACCCTTGTAAAAATGTCATGGGGCTGCAATGATTGACATTCAACCGCAACCATCTTATTTTCTGTTGGTTATGGCTTCAGCCAGTGGAAGATTTTTCCTTTGACTTCCATTGGCCTCAGTTTTGCTAGTGTTTCTTGGTGTCATGGTCAGTCAAATGTTGCCATAATGTTGCAAACAGCTAGTCTTGCATCTCCTCCAGCATTCAACTGTTGCACTTTTTTCATGGATCAAAATGTCAGTGAACAGGCGTGAAGAAATGTTATTGATGCTTCCTTTCATCAATTTACTGATTGAGAGGAAGCTAATATAGTGGTGATTGGGTAGCTTAAATTTACCCTTGGAGCATACCCGAGAAATATTCCATATTGTTGGATAGATGCCAGGGTCATAGCTGTACTGGAACAACTTGGTTCGGGGAGCAGCTAACATTGGTGCACTGGTCTTGAGCACAACAGCAAGGATTTTGTCAGGACACATAGCCTTTGCAGTCTCCAACATGTTCTACTTCTTAATATCATAAGGTGTGAACGAATTGGCTGGACCTTGGCATTTATAATGGGAAGCACCTTGAGGCCAAGTAGGATTTTTTACTTGGCACTTTTGGCTGATGATGCCTGCAAATAATCAGCCTTGTTTCTTGCACCCACCAGTTAGATTTCATCATGATTGAAGATGAGAATCCAAGAACAGTCATCTTTTGCTGTTAGCTGTCTGGTAGTCCTCCATCACTGAATGAGTTGGGGCTACAGGAGTTTGCTTGAATCCATTAATTGTGGGACCACTTAGCTCTGCGCTTCCTGCTTTCTTTTCTGTTCTCCATGCAGGTAGTCTCTTGTAGCAGATTAACTAGGTGTGTACTTCATTCTAAGGTATGCCAAGTACATCTTTCTGCACTCCATTGAAGCAATCCAGGGGCTAGTGCCCAAACTGGTTGAACTGTCCTGCAGATTGGGTGAACAACAATCTGATACAGTCAACTGCTCAACATTCTAGGTTTATCTATCACTATCTCTGTGTATATTCTGTTTCATCAGCAGGACAGACCGCCAAGAGGATGGAATGTGGTGGTATGCAGCTGGGTAGAGTTGGCCCTGAAAATCTCATGACATCAGGTCAAATAAGATCAAGGAATTCTTTCGATCTCCATCTACTGCATACTATCCTTTGATTATCGGTACTCCTTCATGAAACACCACTTGACAGAAGTTATCAGGGAAGCAAGAGCTTTATTGTGCCAGATTTATTTGAACTTGTTGGTCCTCAAAGACTTAACTTCTAGATGGGTCCTTTCGGACAGGCAGGATACTAACACAAGGGAGTAACCAATTTGACCTTGTCTTCAATGTAACTGTCATACCTTAGAATGAAGTACAAACCTAGTTAATCTGCTACAAGAGGCTACCTGCATGGAGAACAGAAAAGAAGGCAGGAAGCACAGAGCTAAGTGGTCCCACATCTAATGCATCCAAGCAAACACCTGTAGCCCCAACACTTCAGTCAAGAGTGATGGTGGACTACCAGACAACTAACAGCAAAAGATATCTGTTTTTGGTCAGTGAGATCACAGCACAAAGTTTAATCTCTACAGTGGGGACATCCTCTGTTGTGTAGCATGGTAGTATGGAAAATATAGAAATCCTGATGGTATTTATTTATGTCTCCTGAAAAGTCCTGGTGTGGATACATTTGTGTATTTTTGAATTATGAGCATTTCTGCATTGCACATTTAATTAATTTTTTATTCTGTTGCAGCATCCTGGTGGAGAGGAGGTGCTCTTTGAACAAGCTGGAGGAGATGCCACTGAAAGCTTTGAAGATGTGGGACATTCATCTGATGCCAGAGAGATGCTGAAGCAGTACTTTATTGGAGAACTTGATTTGGTACAAAATTTCAATAAATCAGGAGCCTCAGATAAATTTGTTTTTGTAGATTATTTTTTAAGAAAGTTACACTTGAGATCGTGCATTAGCACCTCTGAAGCATTGCAAAAATTACTTTTGATGGTCATCCCCATTGGTATTTGGGATGCACTGTAACTTTGAAAGAAGATACTTGTGTTGCCCCTCCTTCAATTTGGTCCACTGCATTCGCTGCTCCCAATGTGGCGGTCTCTACATTGGAGAGACCAAACACAGACTGGGTGACTGCTTTGCAGAACACCTTCGGTCTCTGCAAGCATGACCCAAACCTTGCCGTCACTTGCCATTTCAACAAACCATCCTGCTCTCATGTCCACATGCCCATCCTTGGCCAGCTGTAATGTTCCAGTGAAGCTCAACACAAACTGGAGGAACAGCACCTCATCTTCCAAATAGGCATTTTACAGCCTTCTGGACTTAACGTTGAGTTCAACGACTTCAGATCATGAATTCTCTCCTCCATCCCCACCCCTTTTTTGAAACCCCATTTTTTCTTTTTCATTTTTCTTTTTTAATATTTATTTCTTTTCCCCCCATTTATTTTCATTATTATTGTTTTTAAAATTTATTTCCATTTTTATTCATTGTTTTATCCCCAGCTTTTAGCCTTTTCGATCTTTTTTCCCACCACCTTCCCCTGCCCCACCCTCACCCGGGCCATCTGTAACTTGCCAGAGTGTTCACCCTGGCCTTGCCATTATCACATTCTGCTTTCCACTCTTAATGTCACCATTAGCACCTCCTTTAGCCAGTGCCACCACTGTTAAGAACCCTTTGACTTTTTGTTTATTACATCTTTCACAATATCTCCTTTGCCTCCACCTATCTCTGGCCTTCTATCCAGCTTCACCTGTTTCACCCCCCCTTAAACAGCATATATTTCACCACATTTCTACTGCCCTTTAGCTCTGAAGAAGGACTCGAAATGTTAACTTTGTCTTTCTCTCCAGAGATGCTGTCAGACCTGCTGAGTTTTTCCAGCATTTTTTGTTTTTGTTTCAAATTTCCAGCATCCGCAGTATTTTGCCTTTAACTTGTGTTGTTTTTACTGTTGCATGTATCACAGCATGCTTAGGTTATTTGCTTCCAAGCTTATTATCTTTAGTGAACTGAACACTGGATCAAAAACCTGGGTCCCTTGTTCTTGAATCATCTGCGCTGCAGCAATTCAAGAAGGTGGCTCCTCCACCTTCTCAGTTGTTGTGATTTTGGACCAGATCCCTAAGTTTTTGGTGCAATCCAGTTAGGGACCACTAAGTTTTTGTTTAAAGTAAACCAAGTTTGAGATCCAAGACACTTGCTAAGAGAATAAAGCCATAACATTACAAGTTACAATATCCATTTTTTTTCAAGATTAACATGAGTTTTTTAATTCTTTGGATTGTGGGCACTGTTGGCAAGGCCAGCATTTGTTGCCCATCCCTAATTACCCTTGAACTGAGTGACTTGCTAGGCCATTGCAGAGGACAATTAAGAGTCAACTACATTGCTGTGGGCCTGGAGTCACAAGTAGGCCAGACCAGATAAAGATGGCAGATTTCCTTCCCTAAAGGACCTAAGTGAACCATATGGGTTTTTACAACAATTGATAGTTTCATGGCCACCATTACTGAGACTAGCTTTACGTTCTAAATTTATGAACGGAATGCAAATTCCACCTGCTGCTGTAGTGGGATTTGAATCCATGCCCCCAGAGCATCAGCCTGAGCCTCTGGATGACTAGCGCAGTGACATTACCACTATGCCATCATCTCCCCATGAGGCACATGTGAATTAATGGCAATCTGTGGCCTAACACCCACAGTCAATGACAGATGCGACCAAGACAGATCCCTTGGATTTCTCAGCAACCACCCATATGTCAGTAAACACTGAGTAGACCAATCTTGTTGGAACTCTGTCATTCCCACGAGGGTTTCCAGTCTTCACTTTCAAAGATCTAGCCTTGGAATTCTCTCCAAAAGTTGCTCTGAGTCACACTATCTTAACAACAGTGCACCTTGCAGGGTTTCAGTCTTGTCTACCAAGACTCTGTTCCCCTTGATTCCAAAGTCTGCATTCCAGCACCAACTCACAAGCGCAACTTCAGCCTTTTGGCCGCGCTGAGCAGAACACTACTACTCCAAAGGTTACCTTTCCCCAAAGCACAGAACCGCCAACCCTCTGCTGCCTTCTTCAATCTCCAGGGCTTCTCCAAAGTCCCCATTACTTAAAGTCTACCAACTGCAGCCCTTTTTCTGCTTGGAGCTTCTTTCTCTGCTCCACTGTCTTTTGTTTTAAGTGGGACCTCTTCCTGTCCCCTACCTGGGACTCTTCTCTGATAATGGCACTCTGCTCCTGGGTCACAAGATCCACCATTTCCTTATACGCAAATGCACTGGGCCTGCCATTGGCCTGAAGAACTACAAAACACCAGATTGTGCATGTGCTGCCTACTCCTGGCCTGTGCACGCGTGGAAACCCCTGAGGCCTGTTGGGACTTGGAGTTGCCAGCTGCCACTTTCAAGAAGTTAAGTTTCGATCTTGTGACACAAGGAGAATTAAGGATGGACCTTGCCAATGGTGCTCATGTCAAATGAGATAGATTTGAGGCAGGCAAGGGTGGGCATTGCTAGACACTGAGTCATTCTTCAATATCTCACATCTTCCCTCTCCTTTTGAATGGAAAGGGGGAGGTGACTTGTCTAACTGTTCCATCTGAACTCAGATGTTGTGGGAAGAATGTGTCCCAGCATTCCATGACACAGTATGATAGCCACTGCAAAAGACCACCCATATTCATCTTCATTGTGGGATATGGAGATGTGGAAAAATCTGAATTTCTTTCTTGATTAACTGGGATCCATGCCATGAACTTGATGCTAATCATGGTAAATTGAGCTGCTTAAGGGTGGAAGGAATTCTGTTTTTTTTTTATCAATAAACTTTTGATTGCTTTTGTATAGAGTAGTATGTACCTTCAGGTAACATTTTGAATTTTTCAATTAATCTATCCTTGCAGTCACCTAGATTGTCTTTAAAGATTGATTTCTCTTTTCTTTTAGGCTGATCGAAGAAAGGAAAATTCTAAGGTAAGGATATTTTTTCATCATTCTGATTCTTCTCGCAAAATATTTATTCACAATCTGTGATTTCAACCGTTTGATCTCTAATTGACAACATCTGGTGGGAAGTACTGCTGGTAATATGGTGAAGGGCTTCCATTGTTTACATTGTCACTTCCAATTTACCAATCAGCAAATGATCCAACAGATCTTCAAAGATACCACCTTAAATTCAAAATACTTCATACCAATATTATTAAGCCATCATGTATTCTGTCATTGGTAAAGTTAAAAACATTGATTGCATTGCCCATTTAAAAGGAGCATTGTGTTAATACAAAAGCTATTTTGAGTAGGTTGTCTGAACAGCACAAACAAAATTTTCGCTTTTTTTTTAAATGACCTTTTTGTAAATCACTGGTGGCCTTTCCTTCATGGATTATGTTGGTTATCTTACTTCCAATGGCATCCTTCACAGAAACCATGCTTGGTACGAGAAACCATTTTTCTGAATTCCTTTCCACCACTGCAAAAATAAAAACAAAAATTGCTTATGGTGACAAAATTTGGCTCTGTCCTAACAGGGCTGCGAGTGAGCCATTTGGTTTTTTGAGCCTTTCCGTTCTCTTTTTATTAGCTGTGACAGTTCTGTATTTTAGTTGTGTTGTCACAAAACCATTTGCATCCTGTTTGTATATCTTTTAAGACTTGTGTTACTGTCCTTTTTACTGTGGTTTTTGTTAGTTGTGCTCAGTAATTTTGGGTACAGCTAGTAACATCAGACAACATCATGTCATTCAGTACAGCACACATGTCCATCTCAAGATACATTCAGATGAAAAAAAACCTTCTGGTTTCAACTTATCAGAAAACTGGCCCTACTGTTTCCCCATCACAAGATCTAACTTTCTTAAACGATTGCAGTGGTCTGGC
Source organism: Carcharodon carcharias (assembly GCF_017639515.1). NCBI lineage: Eukaryota > Metazoa > Chordata > Chondrichthyes > Lamniformes > Lamnidae > Carcharodon > Carcharodon carcharias. The sequence continues at coordinate 161,800,627 of NC_054473.1, read as the reverse complement.
TTCAATCACCAATCCGAGCCATCTAATTCCAGTCTTTGAGTATGCACCTGTGGTAAAATACTTTATGCACCTCTCAATGACCCAAAACCTAAGACTTTGAACCTATGTTCAAATTCTATTGAGTAGAAAAATTAAATGATCTTATTCTTCACACATTACAAACCCTGTTTTAGCTTGGTTTTGTGACTGAGCCTCATGCAGATAGTTTATGGCTCTGAGGTACTATGTATTCCTCTGAGTCAGTTAGTGTGTTCAAATTCCACTCCAGGGGGATGTTAGCACAAAATCTGGACTGACAGTCCAGTGTACTACTGAGTGAGTGCTACGCTGTTGGATTTGCTTCTCTTTCATATGAGAAGTTAAACTGAGTCTCAGTCTGCCCACTCCGGCGGATATACAAGATCTTATGGCTCTATTTTGAAGAAGAGCAGGGAGTTCCAACCAGTGCCCTGTCTAATATTTATCCTTCAAGCAACAGATTACTTGGTCATTCTTGCATTGCTTTTGTGAGATCTTGCAGTGCACACATTGCCTGGTCTGTTTGCTACATTACTACACTGCAAAATTAATTTATTGGTTGTAAAACAGTTTGGGGCATCCTGAAGTAAAAAGTGCTATACAAGAGCAAGAATTTGTGTGCCTGTGTGTAATTACATTGTCAGTCACTGACTTGTATAGAATGTTTTATGAATTATGGATAATGAGTTTAGATGGCAATTTGATTTCCATATTGTCTTTGTTAATTGCTTGTTTTTATTTTGGGTATTTACCAAGCCAAGGGAAGGTTGGTTTAAATTACTGCCTTTTGACTCCATGTTTGATATCTTATTCTTCAAATAATTTGCAGTTCTGAAGAGCTTTAGATGAACATGCTAAGCAATTTTTTTTCTCCTTTTCCACACAGGATATTTTAATTACAACATCATCAAGCCATTCCAGGTATGTTAAACTTAAATAGCACTGGTTACCTTGCAATTAGAAATACAGGCATTTCAGGAATGATATGAGATGATGGAGGGGAAAAGGGGGGTGTTTTCCAGGATGGACTGAGGTTGCAATGACAAGGCAAAAGCTTGAAATAGTTTGCCTAATTGACTGCTTTTTAGCTTTAGATTAACAATTGGGTTCTGCTCCAGATCCCCAAGCCAGGTAAAAGAAGAAGACTGCATCTTACATTATGAGATAAGGACAGGTACCAGTAATATGATAGGTAAGATCTCCCAACTAAATACGAGTTGGGAATGCTGTAGTGTAAATATGGTGAGACAACTTGAATTTGTCCCAGTGGCCCAGAATTTATGATTGTAAGACAGCAAAACTTCAGTGCTCACTGTCATTCCTATGTAAAATTGATAGCAACCTCTGGCTTCTCTTGTGCAGTTAACATAAATCTGGAATTTGCTGCAAGTGATACTCTGTTACTACGCGGTGTGTGCAGTTGCAGTCTTTGCAGATACAATCAACTCAGAATCAATGATTTAATTTTGACTTCAGTGTTTTAAGAATATAAGAAATAGGAACAGGTGTAGACCATTCGGCCCCTCAAGCCTGCTCTGTCATTCAATAAGATCATGGCTGAACATCTTGAGTTTCGATTTCCACATTCCCATCTACCTCCGTTAACCTTTGATTCCCTTGCCCAACAAGAATTTATCTACTTCTGTCTTAAAAATATTCAATGACCCCACTTCCACCACCTTCTGAGGCAGAGAGTTCCAAAGTTGCACAACCCTCAGAGAAAAAATTTCTCCTCATCTCAGTCCTAAAAGAGCATCTCCTAATTTTAAATCAGTGGCCCCTAGTTCTGGATTCATCCACGAGAGGAAACATCCTTTTGTCGTCCACCTTGTCAAGGCCATTCAGGATCTTGTACACTTCAGTCAAATCACCCCTCACTCTCTTAAACTCCAGTGGAAACAAGCCCAGTCTGTCCAACCTTTCCTTATTAGGGAACCCACTCATTCCAGGTATCAATCTAGTAAACCTCCTCTGAATCACCTCCAATGCATTTGCATCCCTCCTTAAAGAGGGAAACCAAAACTGCACAAGGTATTCGAGGTGCAGCCTCACTAATACCCTGTATAACTAAGCATAACATCCTAACTTTTATGTTCAATCTCTCTTGTAATAAAGGATAACATTCCATTAGCCGCCTTAATTATTTATTGTACCTGCCTACTAACTTTTTGTGACTTATGTACGAGATCACCTAGATCCCTCTGCACCTCAGTAGAGATGCAGCCATTTTGCACACTCTTCCTGCTGTAAAAACCATTGAAAGTATTAAGCCTTATTGAATGAGGGGTGCCTAAGGTTTAAACACCATATTAAGTCATAATTATTGCTGAACAACCTCTTTGGTCCTGTAAAACAAATGTTCCCTCAACATTTAAAAATTCAATTTTCTTTTTAATTCGAAGTTTGATTTTTAGCATCGCAGTGTATGTCCCGATCTTTATTTTGCTTTCTGTAAAATGATTGAGAAGTATAGTATAATCCGTGCTTTTTACTTCTTGCTTTGCTGTGAGAATTCTTCAATCTGGCTGATGACTTCACTGTTGCTGGATGCTCCAAATCCCCTAGCGATGACACCAAGTTTAATCACATTGGAATCGGGGAAATCATACTTTAGGACCCACTAAATCATCTTGAACAGCTTCAGACCAATAAGTCATGAAACTCACCGGGATGAACTGAAAAATTTGCCTATCTCGTCAAACATGCATCATGTAGAAATTATGGAATCTCTGGTCAATTGACCATTTAATAATCAAATGAACCTGATATTTCGATCAGTATCAGTCAATGCACAATTTCAAACAATCTTAAGTGGATGAAGAGCAAAATTAAAGGGACCTATTGCTAAGGGTAGCTGTATGGAGGAACATGGGAATATTTTAAATATATGCAACTAGGAATAAACCAAATGAAAAGTGTAAGTTAAACAAGTAGTTTCCAAAACAAAAGCAGAATTACCTGGAAAAACTCAGCAGGTCTGGCAGCATCGGCGGAGAAGAAAAGAGTTGACGTTTCGAGTCCTCATGACCCTTCAGCAGAACTGAGTAATATTAGGAGAGGGGTGAAATATAAGCTGGTTGAAGGTGGGGGAGGGGGGCGGCGCGTGGCAAGGGGGGGCGTGGGGGGTATTGTAGGAACAAGCAAGCAGTGATAGAAGCAGATAATCAAAAGATGTCACAGACAAAAGAACAAAGAGGTATTGAAGGTGGTGATATTATCTAAAAGAATGTGTTAATTAAGAATGGATGGCAGGACACCCAAGGTTCAGCTCTAGTGGGGGTGGGGTGGAAAGACTAACAGGGCATAAAAGGTATAAATTTAAAGATAATGGAAATAGGTGGGAAGAGAAAAATCTATATTATTGGAAAAAAACAAAAGGAAGGGGGAAGAAACAGAAAGGGGGTGGGGATGGAGGGGGGAGGTCAAGACCTAAAGTTGTTGAATTCAATATTCAGTCCGGAAGGCTGTAAAGTGCCTAGTCGGAAGATGAGGTGTTGTTCCTCCAGTTTGCGTTGGGCTTCACTGGAACAATGCAGCAAGCCAAGGACAGACATGTGGGCAAGAGAGCAGGGTGGAGTGTTGAAATGGCAAGCGACAGGGAGGTTTGGGTCATTCTTGCGGACAGACCGCAGGTGTTCTGCAAAGCGGTCGCCCAGTTTACGTTTGGTCTCTCCAATGTAGAGGAAACCGCATTGGGAGCAACGAATGCAGTAGACTAAGTTGGGGGAAATGCAAGTGAAATGTTGCTTCACTTGAAAGGATTGTTTGGGCCCTTGGACGATGAGGAGAGAGGAAGTGAAGGGGCAGGTGTTACATCTTTTGTGTGGGCATGGGGTGGTGCCATAGGTGGGGGTTGGGGAGTAGGGGGTGATGGAGGAGTGGACCAGGGTGCCCTGGAGGGAACGATCCCTATGGAATGCTGACAGTGGGGGTGAAGGGAAGATGTGTTTGGCAGTGGCATCATGCTGGAGTTGGCGGAAATGGCGGAGGATGATCCTTTGAGTGCGGAGGCTGGTGGGGTGATAAGTGAGGACACGGGGGACCCTATCATGTTTCTGGGAGGGAGGAGAAGGCGTGGGGGCGGATGCGCGGGAGATGGGCCGGACACGGTTGAGGGCCCTGTCAACGACCGTGGGTGGAAAACCTCGGTTAAGGAAGAAGGAGGACATGTCAGAGGAACTGTTTTTGAAGGTAGCATCATCGGAACAGATGCGACGGAGGCGAAGGAACTGAGAGAATGGGATGGAGTCCTTACAGGAAGTATAAGCCTGATACCTAGCATTTCAGCACATAATCTAAGCTGACATTCCATTGTGGTACTGAGGGAGCATGACTTTTGTAGTACAGTGAATAAATTATAGAGTTTTGGAACCTACATAAAAGGGGTAGTTGAGTTAAATGAACTGAAGACAAACAACTCCCCAGTCAGATGTCTTTGAGAATTCAAATAGACCAAGGAGGAATAAGTGAAGCAGTAATTATAGCCACGAAAGATTTGTTAGGTACTGGAGAAATTTTATAGTATCAAACGCAAGCCACAACTGTATAGTCCCCACCGTTTACACTGTCTACATTGAGCAAATGGTCCTAATCATTTGTCCTAATTTCAAAGGTGTCATTTAAAACTTAAGTGGGCTGGCTATTCAATACATATCAACTTAAGGGCTTTTGGACAAAATCAGGCCTTTGAACAGCTTCAGTGAGCTATTAGAATTAACAACTGAAGGAGACAGTCGAATCGTCAAGACTTCATGCATTTTTATGCAGATGGCTTTACCGTCTGAGACGCTTTATCATGAATGCATCCATTAAATGTAGTGGTATTGTACCTGTCGTTTCCATCCACCAACACCGCACCCACTTTTATAAATAGTCTAAACCATAGACCTTGGATACCTTGATCAAAAATTAAAATATTTGGAATAATTGACTTGGACATTAGGGGAGTTTAAAATAAAGCTGGATGCCAAGCTCAGTGAGTTGCAGTTTTAAAGGACAAGGTGCAAAAGGCTTAAAATAAACTCCTTGATTTGTCCTTTGATTTTCCTTGTTTTCTATGGCGGGCGGGCAGAAAGCTGATCACCACCCGTGATCAGCTGCACACTGCCATTTTATGCGGGCCAGCCAATTAAGGCCCGCCCAGCATAACGTGCGGCTGGTAATGCACGGCTGGTAATGCACAGCTGGTAGTGCTCAACCCTACCTGTGTGGGTAGGGGGAGGAGGGAGAGTCGGGGCCTGCACTCTTTAGCACATGCGTGCAAAAGAGCGCTTCAGTCTCCCTGAGGCACAGAGCTGCCTCAGGGAGATTGAATAGACAATAAAAAAACTCTAATAAATTAAGGAAAAATTTATTTAAACATGTCCCCTCATGTGACAGTGTCTCACGAATTGGGACATGTTTGTAAAGGTGGGGAAATTAATTTATTGATTTTTATAAAAGCTTCAGGAAACCTCAACCCGCTATGGATGAGGTTTCCTGAAAAACGTGAAGGCCGCTTGGGCATTTCACCTGCCCGCCAACCATAAGGTTGGACAGGCAGAGTTCTTAACTACTTTAATAACTTCCTTAATGGCCTATAAGGCCGCTGACATTTCGGCGGGCACACAGCCGCCTCTGGCGCAGGCCTGCCGAACAAAATATTGAGATGATGTGCGATGATGTTGGGACGCACGCCAGACGTTATTGCGCATCATTTTACGCATCGGTGTGTCAGGCCTGCCCCCACATGCCAACCGAAAGATTCAGCCCTCAATGTAGTTCTGTCTTCCAATCCCCTTGCCAAAATAGATATTCGGCTACCATTAGCGCATGCTAATTCATGAAGTGCAGCACCAAACATTGGAAAGATTCAACCAGGAGGAAGAAAAACTCCATTTCTATTAAACTGTCTCCAGATCATTTGTGGTCAACTTTAGGACCCTTGCCTTACCTTCATTTTACTCCGAGATGTCTGCAGCTCCCCACCACAACAGATGCTAACCCCAAGGATTTGCTCTGCACCGAGAAGGTGGCAGTTGAATGTTGAGTGCCAATGGGTTGTTTTTTTTTAAAAAAAAATCATTATTGGATTCTTGTCCAAGTACTTGAGTTTGTGTCTAAAATTTGTCGTATTAGAATTAAATCTTTTACCCTTCAAAAGGAAAAAAATCTATTAAAATTGACCAGTTGCATTTCGGGTTTTTCCTATACATGCCTGCACAGGTTTAATTCACATCAACAAAAATAAAGCTTTGGTTTTGTTTTCAACAGTGCGTGACTATTTTACATGTATCACTAAGAGAAACGTGTGTTTTCTTTTCTAGTTGGTGGACAAATTGGCTGATTCCTGTATTTGCAGCTGGTGTTGTAGGACTCATGTATCGCTTCTACCTCGCAGAGACCAAAACTTCATCCTGAGGCATTTTATTCAATTTCCTTGGTGGGTTGGGGTGGACAAGGTGTCCACTGAGTGGTGCCAGTGACACCCCATGTCTTCAGCGTTTTATTGATGATAATTGGATATTCTACAATTATGTATTTAACTTCTTATAGATCTAGCATTGAAATTAATATTTTTTTCTATTCTATGCACTAATTAGTGAAGTATATTATGCCAGAGATTTATGAGGAATATACCACCAATTCAATGAAAATTTCTTTTACTTAGAGTCCTATTTTCCTATTTCTGTCTTGTTGCAAGGTAACATTTTGAAGATCACTTTTGAATGAAGAGCACATTGGGTATTGAAGAGTTGTTAGTTACACTGTGCTGCACATGCCCATCCATGTTGAGCCTTTGACAAATATGAGCATTGTGCGTATACAGTTGAAGTATTTCAGTGTTGCACTCTTCATATAGTTAAATTTATTTTCTCTCTTCCTTTACTTTGTCTTTACTAAAATATTTTTCACTAACTGTCCAAGCAGTTTATTACTGTTCTTTTACACTGGACACATACAATGGCTTGTAGCACTCCAGATTTTTAAGTTTCACGAGGATTCCATGGAACACTTGCCTTTAGGTTTCTCAAGCACATAACATAAAACAAAATATATAGCCAGAAATATGTTAGAGCTGCTGTTTTGTTTTTCTTTATCCCTTTTGCCTTTGAAGGTAACAACTCATGGTGAATAAAGTTCCATGGACAGTGGTAGCCCACTGGTACCTCACCCATTTTTGTTATCTGGACAGCAAATTCGTAGGTTGTTTGATCTTTGGGACAGTCACAATTGACCTTACTCTTGCCCAAGCACAGGGTCTGTACTGCACCTTCCAATATGAGTTGGTGGTTAGTGATGAGGGTGGAGTGTTGGCTGGGATGGGGTTATGTCCATGTTTTTTTGGTTTCTCTCCTTAGCTCAATAATACAGCAGTTGAAGTGACTGTCACTCTTGCTAGTCGTAGATTGGGCATCATTCATCTGTTCAAAGTTGCCTAATGAGCCATAAGGATACTGTAACTAATATAGTTGTCTTTAAGTAATGTGGTTTGGTGCACTTTCCCATAAGTCAAAAGATTTTCCCCCAATCCCTTACACACGTTCTTCGTCTTGAGGAGAAAGTTCAAGAGTGACGACTAAGCACAGAGGAGTCCATAAATTGCATCTTGTAAAAACTGAAGTTGGTCTTCTCCTCTTTTCCTTTTCCTTATTTGAACCAAAATAGTTCCCTGATGACACAGTACTGACCAATCTAGTACCTAATCTGTCTGTGAATTCTGATGAAGCTAATTAATGCAGGTGGTTATTCTTGCATGCATTGTTTCAGATTTTTATTCTTAATGTTACTAATTAAATTGTTTCCATTTGTATGAAGTTCATTGTAATGCATATGTTTTGTATCTGTCTGTTGAGTATAAGATTCTGGATTATATATTCCTATCAGTTCTATGTATAATTGGATATCTTTGCATCTAAGTTTTCAGTAAAATCCCAAAATTGACTTTTCATACACAAGATGTTGGATATTTCTTGCATTATCAGTCCAGTAGTTCTCCGTGTGCTATCACCATAATATAGTGTTTCTTTCACTTCAAAGTTTCACTGAAATTCTTCATGGTGACCTATCACCTAACGGACTAACAAATAAAATACTTTTCTAAGTTACCCTTGAAAGGTAATTTACACAAACAGAAAATGCTGGAAAGCTCAGCAGGTCTGGCAGTATCTGTGGTGAGAGAAACAGAGCTAACGTTTTGAATCCAATATGACTCTTCAGAAATTTGGTAATTCACCTGTTTCACCTACACAATTAGTGTACTTTCATTTGTTACAATAGCTGTTGTACAGATAATGCAAACTTTATTGTATTTAATGCAAAAAATATCCAGCTGTAAATATTTTCAGGCACTGCTATATACAATTACATTATGCATTATAATTTATGCCTTGCATGTGGTGCTAAGTACTTTTTGGGGTGACTGCATAAAATAATTGTTAACTCGAACACAATCTTTTGCACAATTTTATCATTGCTGATTTTTAGTTCACAAACTGACAACATTGAATTACATGTTCACATCTATTTTTACTGTATTGTGTAATGCCTGTACTAATGAACAACTGTTCAAAGTCTATATACTTTGTCTTTTCTAAAGAGTTGTAAAAATAATCAGTGATAATCCAGCCATTAATATGACTTGGACTTGGGTTTATTTATGCATTGTCCTTGCTGTTTCCTGAAGAAATAATTACTAAAATATAGACTTCGGGTTAGTGATCTGATTTTTGTTTTTAATGCTGTATCCCTTTTTGTTTTACCATAGTCCACACAGTAGTATTTATAACTTTTCCCTCAGTTCGTTTTAATTTATGTTTTTTGCTTCTGAAATTCCAATCAGAGAGTACACAGGCCTGAATTGTTTGATGGCAATAGATTTACAAATTTACTGGAGCACTGCTATTTGCTTTTAAACTAAACAGAAAGTTAATGTAGAAGAACTGGCTGGTGGCTTGGACATTTAAGGATTTGGGCACCAAAAGACTCTCAGCTGAAATATTTATTGTTGCTGGAGATCTTTCCCTCTCCTTCAGCCTTCAGGTTTCATTGTTTAGTTGGTCCACCTTCGCAAGACTGGAAAATTTAAAATGCACATCTCCTATTTTGATCATGTCTCCCGTTGTCAAATGGTTATATGGTAATTTTGGTGTAAATGGACATCTAAATTTTTCTAACATCTCCATTATATGGTCAAGCCATAGCTGACAACTAGCAAATAAATATGAATTTTTCTTCCTATCTCCAGTACTTTGCCTGAATGATTATTATTCAGATGATTTAGTAGGTTTATTTGATTCCTGAGCCGGTAAAGGAATTACTGCCAACCCCTATCCTATCCTCCTTTATTTGTACATATACAGACTTCCAGCAAGTATCGTTGGATAGTATTCATAAGTGAAAACTGAGCCAGTTTTCTGTGTGTGGAGCTTTGAGGTCAGTTGTGACTCTTCAAATATACCACTATGTTTGAGATCAGTTAACTTATCACAGTCTGGGAATTTAAACCCGAAAGGTTAGTTTGTAATCTGTTTGGTTCAGATACTCACTGGATAAACTTATGCCTTCAAGGGAGTCAATTTAATTATTTTAAATGGTAAGAACAAAGTCCACCAGGTAAGATTCTTGCTGTCTTCTATTATAGATATCTAATTATGTCAAACATTAATCCACATGTAAAATTTCTTATCAATTCTGACTGATCAAACCACATTACCGCTGCTGGATAAGAGTTCTCATTGTGGTCTGGCACATAACTTGCCACAAAATTTTAGTGACATTTGGTTTATAAGTTGGAAGTAACCTGTGTGCCTGTCAACTTTAAACTTTTGTTTTTCTTTAATAGGAAACTGTTTTCCTATTCCTTGCAACTGTGGAGTTTCTATGATATATATATGCCTACTGCTTCTGAATTGTTACTGTACAGTTCATGGAGTATTTGCGACGAAGCTAAATTTGTCTCTGTTTGAAAAAATTAGTCTTCTATATAGTCACTTTTGTCAAATTTCATAATGCAATATCAACATTTCTTAAAAATCTAACTTCTAGCAGTTCTAGTGAGTTCCAAATTGGGAGATATCAACATTTTCTATTGCTTATTAGTACAAGCAGAAGCTGATGTGTTTTTGTTTAGTGCTTGTAAGTACTGAAATATTACAGATGGAAAATGTAAACACATTTTCCCTGCTGGATCTGCTTAAATTGGAGAAGGAATCATATGTGCTAATTATCAGTAACTGTCACATGGTTATTCTGTATCTTTAGACTTTTCTTTCAAATGTCTTCATTTGTCAAATTATAAAAATGTCTATTTGATCTCTCATGTATGTACTATATATTTATTTATTCTCTATTATTCAATTGCTTATCTACCTGTACTGTCATTCTCTTTATAATAAATGGGAAGAAACTGTTTAATTCTTTTCTCCCAATTTATATTCCACAATTAGCCTTACCAAAAGAGTTTTGAACAAAATTATTTTTAGCTAGAAGAAAAATCAATTGGGGAAATGCCATATTTTAACTGTCACGTTTATTCCTTGTTAGATTTGGCCTAAATTACCAAGGGCCTAATGAGCAGTAGTTTGCTATGGTCTAGTGATTAGTAGCCAATATAAGAACAGCCATGCAGTTACTAGGGGCCACAGACTTAGCTCACACCTCTCTTGCATCTAACTTATCATTTGGTAGCACAGAACTTGAGTATTGCTGAAAAAAGAGACATGTGTAAGCTTCTCGTCTTGCATTCATCAGGTCATTCGCAAGAATACCAATATAAGGGGGAAAACAACTATTTAAACTCTGAAGAGAGTGCTGATTGGTTTGCAAGTGACTGCCATGGAGAATGCACCACTGGTGATAACTGACAGTTAATTGCCAAGCATTGTTTGAAATTTAAACCAGACAGCTGGACCCTGACTGGTCAAGGCATTGCCCTGAGGAATGAGTCAGCGAATGGCTATCACATTTTTTTAGCTGAAACAGGCACAATGTATGCTTATGTTCTTTCTGTCTGCAAAGAACAAGGCCTTATGTATTAATATATGTAGCTTCCAGTACACACACATGCGCCACATTGCGAGCCTGACTGACAATCTTAAATTGGTTGTCAGCGTAATTCTTAGTACATTGAAGATTATTTCACAAATGTTGTCCAGTTTGCGGAATCACATCTAATGTTGGACACTGATTTCAGTTTTGCAAGCACGGGCTGGTTGGGTACGGTCTGTACCCTGCTCATTGCGGCTATCAACTGGGACATGCTGTTTCATACAATCTGCCCGTCTTTGGGACATACGGCCTACATATCCAGCATCACACTGGTATTGAAGTTCATATACCATAATTTACTCATTTGTGTGATAGGTAGAATGTCTTTTTAGTTTGATGGCAGGATCCTGTTAGTGGTGAATACCACTTGTTACTACTGCATAGAGCAGCGTGAAACAGTTAACTTCACCTGTTGCTCAAATTTTTGAGAGATATTATAATGGAAGGACAAGGTGAAGGTAGATTGGGCACTTTTCATACAGTATTATGATCCCCAGCTGAGGTTACCACTGGACAAGCCTGATCCCAGGATGGAACCCAGCTTGATTAGTTCCTAACGTTATTTGTTTGTTTAGATGAATGGAGAGGGGCTACCGAACGGAGTCACCGAAGTCTGCTAATTAACTTTTAACAACTATACCTTTACAGATATATACAGATTTGTAAGGATAACACAAGTTACAAAAGCTATCTTCTAAGTACACAGTCCATGTAAACCAATAGGTGACCTGTGGTCAGACACACCACACTCAAACCAAGTGACAGATGCCACCTCAATCAGATGCGATGGATCGCTCATCAACTATCCCCCACCCCAGAAGCATATCACACTGTGAGTCAACCAGTGTCACTGAACTCTGTCTTTTACACGAGGGATTTCAATCTACTCTCCACGAACTCACTGTGGAATCTTCTCCCAAACTGCTTTCTGTCAGATGCCTACTGCAAGGGTTCACCTCCAGGGCTTTGAACTCTCCTTCCGATGTTCCTCTCCCCTGGGTCACCACATGCATTCAAGCTGTCCTCCACGCACTCTCTCACACCGACTCAGCTGCCAACATTACACCATAGCTTCACATCCCCATAGCTAAGAGTTACAGATCTTCAGCAGTCTCTTGACCTTCTGGCCTCTTGCAAGCTGTTCTCACTTTAAATATGCTTTCTGCAGCTTTTGTCTCTTTAAATCTGAAGTTTGGAGCCTTTCTGCCCCTCACTTTAACTTCACTTAACAGGACCTTTTCCATGTTCCTGTTCTTCCCTTTGACTAGGTCTGCTTGAGACTTTCTCCTGTTCCACTTCCCTGGATTCCGGGGTATTTTCTTTAGCTTGGGACTGGCTATCTGTCATCTTTACTCCAGCCTCTCCTAGCATCCACTTTCAAAACCAACTGAAGTCAAACAGCTTCCAAAATCAAACTGTTTCTAGTTTCTTTTGTGTGTCTTTTGGGGGAACTTGCCTCTCTGGACTCCTGTTGCTAGGCAATAGCCCAGTTCTTCTCAAGTCATTTGTTTAACTTAGCTGCAACAGTCATAAAATTCTCATTAGAAATTCAGGCACCTTTTAAAGTGAAAATAAAAATCAATTTGACCTTTTCTTAACACAGATACAGAAATACAAATCAAACTTAGGAATAAATTTTAATTTTATGTTTAAGACCCACAAATGCCAATCTAACTTACTTAAACTATCTCATTCCTGACGGTATAAATTGTTTTTTTCCCCTTAAATTGGTATTCTTGCAAGTGTCCCAGTGAGTGCAAGACAAAAAACTTAGACACATCTTTTTTCAGCAATAACTTTTCATTACTGATGTTACTCTGGATCCTCACAATGAAATGCTAGAAAATTACATGAATAGAAGTATTCAGAATCATGAATGGTTTTGATAAAATAAACAAAGAAACTTTTGTTACTGACCTTCCTGCCATTGGACATCAATTTATGATAATTAGCAAATGAACCAGGGGCAATGTGAAAAAATGATTTACGCAGCTATTATAATCTCAAATGCACTGCCTTAAAGGACAATGGAAGTGGATTTAATTCCTTTCAAAGAGAATTAGTTAAACACTTGAAGATTTATGTGGAAAGAGCAAGCACGTGGGCCCAAGTGGGATAGCTCTATCAAAAAACCCACACAAACAAAATAGGCTAAATGACTGCCTCCTGTGTTACATCATTCTATAATTCTAGAAGAATAAATTATGAAACTTGGGCAGACATTGCTTAAAAGGGGCCTATACCAGTTTTGTGTGGGTGTTCTCCAACACACTACTTCATCTCGTGCTGTTAATCTCCTAGTGCTTTTATGAAAAGACATCACAGCAATCCTTAAAAACTATACAATTGCCCACAATAGTCAAAATGCATAATTCTTCATAGCTTATGTGATTTTGAGTGCAAAATAATGGATCTAGCAAGCCACATGAGTCAAAGGTTATATAATACAGAATAGACTAATCCACACTACTGAATTAAAGGATAGTGTCTATTAAATGTGGATGAGCAGTGAGTACAAAATATTTCTGTGCATTGTTGCTTGCCTTGCTGTGCTGCAAGAGCTTTGACCAATTTTCAGGCTGCACATACAAATATAAGAATCCTATTCCATTGTACAATAACACAGTTCAGAAAACTGGATGTAATGATAACTCCTACACTTCTAACAATTCAAAAAAGGAGTTACAACTTTCAACTCAAGTGTATACACTAATCGGGACTGGTGAAACATGGATCATGTGATGAACAAATACGCTACTAATGAATGTGCTGCCCTGGCTCACCAGTTCTTTTCCAAATGCGACCTATGGTTTTCTGGCGGTGACTGGAATATAGAGTAATTTATCTGGATGGGTAAATTACCAAAAATAGGGCACCTACAACTCCACATTCAAGGGTGTAGTGGGTCTTGTAAACTTTGTGTTATTTCTGGGCAGTCCAGCTCAGCAGTACAAAACTCTTTGGTTAAAAGCTTTCAGCTATTATACCAATCCTGTCTCATTTGTCTTTTATATACTCTGCCAAGAAGTGTTGATAAGACACCTAACGATTATATTAATCCTATCGATCTGGATGGAAGCCAGTATTAGATGATTTCTGTGGGTCAGTCAGCTCTTGCCAATCTGTTGCAACAAAGGCCTTCCGTGCAGTAACCATGAGTGGGTTCACTCATGGTACCACTTGGATTGTCCACTTACTTTACAACCAAGGACATTGGAATGAATTTGCAATTAATTGGCATCCTCCAGTACTCCTCCTTGTCCTAGCCCTGAACTCATGTTTTTCTCTCTCCTATCTCCCCTTGCGCCTTCTTTGAACTCATCTTGCCCATGAGACACACCTCTTGCTCCCACTAAATAGCTAACCACCCAACTTCCCTCCTGGTCCTCAGGTTAGCCAATATTGTAAATAGTTCTCTCTATTTGGCTGTTTCCCTCTCTCCTTTGAACATGCCATCATCACCTTTCTCCTCAAAATGAGCCCATCTTTGCAAACTAACTCACCCCAACTTTTAATTTCTTTCCAAAGTCGTTGAACATGTCGCCACTCTCCCCAAATCCTATCCCAGCTTTCTTGGAACTCCATGTTTGGACGGATTCAATCAGATTTCTTCCCCTGACACTCTACTGAAACAGCTCTTATCAAAGTCACAATTGACATCTGATGCTACTGTGACAAAAGTATACTTTCACTTGTTGCCCTTCTGGACCTTTCTGCAGCCTTTGACCACACCATCCTTCCCCTATACATTTCCCTTGACGTCCAGCTGGATGGAACTTATCTATCTAATCACTTGCAATGGGATCTGTTCCTGCACCTTTACCTCTGGTGCTCCCCCCAGCATCTATCCTTGGCCACCTCCTATTCCTTGTGCTGCCCCTTGATGACATCATCCGAAAGCACTACAGCATTAGTTTTCACATGTATGCTGATGACACCCAGCTCTACCTCATGACCACCTCTCAACTCTTCTATTGCTGCTAAATTATCAAGCTGCTTATCTGACATCCAGTACTGGAGGGGCAGAAATTTCCTCATCTAAATATTGGGATGACTTAATCTATTGTTTTCAGTCCCTGCTGAAACTCAGTTCCCTTGTTACCAACTCTATCACTCTCCCTGGCAACAGTCTCAGATTAACCAGTCTGTTAATGTTAGATATTAACTGAATGGGTTGGCCAGGGTAGGGGGAACATTGTGGAAACACTATTTCTCCAAATAGTAGCATGGGATCTTATGTTCATTGAATTGGCAGATATAATGCCTTTGCTGAAAGATAATGCCTCTGAAAATGTAGTAGTCTCTAAGTACTACACTGAAGTTCTAGCCGAGATTATGAACTCCTGTTGAATGGTGTTTGAACACAACCTTGTGTCTCAGAGGTGGGAGTGTCTGACCAGTGACACAAATTTAACATGAGATTAATTAGTAAACACTCCTTGATCACCTGTCAGTGGGCATTATTGCAATTTTTAAAAATGTAATTTTTATCCACGGTTCCTTATTTTTTCTTTATGCTAATAGCATTTTAAAAATCTGCACTATGTATTAATTTAAAAACCAACATAGAGGGATATGCTTTGTCTACAGAAATATTGTTTTCAGAACAATATCCTTAATATGTTAAAATTTTGAAGATAATTATGTGTAATATTGGAGTATTTCACTTGGTTGAACCAGAATGGTCGCTTACTTAGGACTAGGTATCGTCAGATTACCTGAAACATAGACAATGTACGTTTACAATTCTTATTAAACGCCACAAGTTATCAAGTCAGGCACTTAGCCAAATTCAACACTTATAATCATAATACAATATCTGTATTTATCTCTCAGGCTAACTTTTAGAGCCTGTCCTAGTCTTCAAAGAGCTATTTGTAAGTAAAACACAAGCACAATTCATGCACTAGATGAAAATAGAAAATGTTGGAAACACTTGGATCAGGATGCATCTGTGGAGAAAAGCGTCAAATTAACTTCAGGTGTGGATCTGTCTCAATTTTTTTAAAAAGGGTCTGCACATAAAGCCGTTGTCTTCTCCATTGAATCTGCCTTTTTTTTTCTAGCATTGTGATTTGGTTTTAGATTTCCAATATGAGCAGTTTTTTTGCTTTTTGTTTATCATGTTCCGGGTAGTTTTGTTTCACCAGCAGTGAGGCGTGGGGATGGAATGTGGCCTTGAGTTTGCAGCTACACAAATCCTGCAAAAACAGTTCACTTGCTAGTGGGCCAGATTGTCATCTTCCTGTGTATAGCATTGTTTTATTCCAAGTTCTGCAAAGATTTGTTCAAGAATCTCATCTATTTAGCCCTTTGTGAACTGTAATCCAGGCTGCTATATACTTAAATCGATTCAATATCTTTCTTGGCAAGTGTTTGACATTACTGATATTGTTTGAATTCTGAAGTGATATGAGAAATAGTGGAATCCCTATTTATCATCTAGAATCATTAGTTACCAAGGGCACTATCCCAGATTATTTTGTGTACAAGACAACATTTCTGGCTCCTAAGGGGCAAGGACTTGCATAAAGAAACAGTCTATGTTCAGCATGAGGCAGAAGTATCTGGGATAAACTCAAATTGCAACATTTTTACAGCATCACCAGATCCATTATATCCAACAGGTTGATGTGTTGCATCTATTGTATGGATGAAGATATTTGGTATACTTTCCACTTTTGTGTGCCAGTTTCCTTCACATTTTCAGCCTATATCATTGGCTAGTAGTAAGGTGAAAAAGAGGGCCAAATGTTTAAGTCTGTCCCTGCACTACACCACCTCTCCAGTGGCAAGTCCTTAGTTCTGCCTCTTCGTGGTGACACATGGAACCTGGGTACCTAGCAACTTCAGGCTAAAGCTTCAGAGGAACTCTGAGGAGGCTTGGCTCCCAGACATGCAATATGCAGGCCCACTGGCATGTGGACATGCAATATGCAGGCCCACTGGCATGTGGACATGCCCTGGCACTCATGAACCAAACTTCGAGAGATAAAGGCTCTGGGAGTAAACACTGACAAAAAAATCTGGAGTGAAGCCCAAAGGCAGACTGACGTCCAAATAGGTCACCTTTCCAGCAACTCCTGCAATTAAGCCGGTGCCAAACATTGTGCTTTGCATTCCTTTGGACACAACCAGGGAAGTAGAGAGGAGGATGTTTGGGCAGCCTATGGTCTCCATAAACTTTGCCCAGGCTTGTGCCCTGGAGAGGACATTCCAATTTTACTGCAGAACATTAATACAGCACAGGAGACAACAGTTCCGAGTGATTGACCAACCCAGTTGGTGTAGAGAATGGGTGCTATGTGCTGTCTCCGTTGGAATGGGCTATGGGTCAATCACTGCCCACCTCGAGTCCAGCAGCCCCTGACTAGTAAGGTGCTGATTCACTATGGTCCATGTGCTTCAATGGGTGCTTGGAGCTCAGAGCCTTTGCTGAACAAGTGGAGAGAATCCACTGCACCAGGCATTGCACCAAGCTGAAACACCAGGACCATGTGCGCAAATTGACAGACGACTTGCAGCTGGCTGATTGAAGTGCGCAACACAGCTAAGATTGACATGGAACTAGGTAGACTGAACACTGACGTAACTTCCCAACAAGAGATCAGGCTTGCCGAGAGCAGATCACATTACACATTCATCTAGCAGCGGAAAAGTTCACAGTAAACATGTGTGAGGTATAGGCTTCGCTGTAAGGAACTTGCAACTCTTGATGATAAAATCTCCCACAAATGGTTCAGAACAGGCTCTCTCCATCCACCTCTCAATTCAAACAGGGCCAATTAACCTCATGAATATCTACTATCCAATTCTGTGCTATGAGACACAGTTCTATGAGAAGCTTGATACTATAAGCAGAATTCCTAAGTCAGAATATCTTTATCCACACAGACCATGAAGCATAGCCCTCCTGCCTCAGACATCACAGCCTGAGAAAGATAATTGAGAAGGAACAGAAACTACTTGAGATTTGCTGCTACCACGAGCTTTGTGTAACTTAACACTTTTAAGAATAACCCATGCCACAAGTGGCCCTGGAGACGTCCAAGATCAGAGCATTGGCATCAGCTGGATATGATCATCACCCAACATGATTCTTTGAATAGCACTTCAACACACGCAGCTACCACAACACTGACTGCAAAACAGATTGCTCCCTGGTGAGCACCGGGGTTAAGATGCAACCCTTGAAGTTTTTTTCATTCAAAGCAGAAATATCATCCTCATACCAACATCAGCTGTACTGCCTACCCAGATTAGAACAAACAGTTCCTTGATTCAATTGAACTGGCACTCTCTAGCATTTCCATACAGAGTGCAGAAGTGAAATGGAACATCTTTCAAGACACCGTCCACAATACCGCACCCTCAATAAATGGGAAGCAAGAGCAGAAAATGCTGCCTGGTTCAAGGCTATCATCATTCTGATGGAACCTTGTCATTGAAGCCAAGCAGTCCACTCATCAATTACGAGAGAGATCCAAGCAAGAAGACTCTGCACTGAAAGCTGCTTGAAGTAAAATCCAACAGACTGCTAGGCGGTGTGCAAATGATTACTGGTTACGACTTTGCCAGAATATCTAAATTACCTTCAACAGAGGGAATACTAGGGACGTGTATCGAGGGATCAAAAAGGCAACAGGTTCATCAACAGAGAAAATGGCTCTACTGGAAACAAAGGCAGGGGAGGTTATCACTGACTGCAATAAACAGTCGGAGAGATGGGTGGAACACTACCTTGAGTTGAACTCTAGGGAGAACACTCACCGAGGAAGCTCTAGATATCATAGAAAGCCTGCCTGTCATGGCAGAGCTGGATATTAAACCCACAGTGGAGGAGTTTAGATAAGCAATTGACTTGCTTGCCATGGGCAAAGCTCCAGATGCTGATGCTATACTGCTTGAACCCCTCATCAAGCATAGGAAACTGGCACTCCTGCAGCATCTGCACAAACTTTTCTCTGTCTCTGGAGGGAGGGGGCAGGGCCTCAGGATATGAGTGATACAAAGATTGTGATGCTGCACAAGAACAAGCATGACTGCAACATTTTTAACAACTTGCGAAGCATCTACCTGCTCAATATTGTGGGAAAAGTATTTGTCTGTGTTGTCCTCATCAGACTGCAGATCTGGGCTGAACATATCTACCCTAAATACCAGTGTGGTTTCAGAAATGAAAGATCTACAATTGGCATGATATTCTCGTCCAGCAGTTGCACGAGACATGCCACGAATAAAGGAGACCATTATATATTGCCTTTATTGAACTCACAAAGGCATTTGACTATGTGAGCAGAGGCAGTCTATGTGAAGTGCTGGAGAAAATTGTCTGCCTACTGAAGCTACTTAATGTGATATCTTTCTATGACAACATGAAGAGTAAGATCAGCTTTCAGGGGGCCACATAGGAACCTTTTGAGATGTGCAGTGAGGTCAAACAGGGTGTGTTGTGGCACCAACATTCTTTGGCATAATCTGTTTGCTTTTGTCATATGCCTTCAGGTCATCTACAGAGGGTGTCTACTTTCATAGCAGAACTGACAGTCAGCTGTTCAGCCTAGCTTGCCTGAGATCCCAAGCCAAAAGTGCACCAAGTCCTTGTAGGAGAGTTGCTCTATGCTGACTGCCGTATGAGCATTCTGTTCTGAGGAACACCTTCAGTGGCAATTGGACAGACTCTCATACCTGTAAAGAGTTTGGTTTGACCATCAGCATCAGGAAGACACATGTCACGGTCCAGGAAGTTCCCATATAGCCACCCATCAGCAATGACAATGTGACACTGGACGTTCTTGATAACTTCACATGTCTAGGCTCCACAATCACAAGCAATCTGTCACTTGATATTGAAATCAACACATGCATCTCAAAAGCTGCAGCTTTTATGCCCAGCCTGAGTAAGAGTGTAGATCAACATCAACCTGACTGAGAACGCCACACTGCAAGTCTACTAAGCCTAAGTGCTCAGTGGAGTCCCCTACAATTGTGAGACCCAGACAACATATGCTACACAGAAGAAAAGGCAGAACAGTTTCCACCTTTACTGTCGCAGACATATTCTCAGCATCTCTTGGCAGGACAAGGTCACCAAGTTAGAGGTCCTGGAACAAACTAATTCCATCAGCATATGCTCATTCCTAAGCCAATGACACTTGTGCTGTCTCAGCCACATTCATCGGATGCACGATGGCTATACGATGGCTATAAACCCAAAGACCTCCTGTACAGTGAACTGGCCATTGCGTCACAACCTCCTGGGTGTCCATACCTCCACCATGAGGACACCTATATGTAAGATATGAAGATGGCGGATATTGACACTGACATCTGGGAACAGTGGCTGATGATTGTGACCTCCTGGGGGCTGACTGTTGGTAAGAACATTAGAAGAGGCAGGCAGAGACGGAAAGCTCAGCTGGCTGAGAAGAAGGCCCAGAGAAATCAGAGGCCAGTAAATCTGACACCTTCTCAGCCCATTGACTTCCTCTGCAGCAAATAAGGCATAGACTGCCATGCCATAATGGGGTTCCTGAGCCAAACTAGTCGATGCTTAACACTGAGTTGACCACCACAGCGCAAACCAGTGTCTCACGACACGGATGGTTGCCACCACCAGCTCCAGTGACCATATAATTTTATGCATTAGTTTTGTTAATCTGTTAACAACATAAAATGGCTGTTGTCCCTTGCCCTTTATCTTTTCTGGACAACAGTAGTTGGTGGGATTCTGTATTTCCCTATTTACACCTCCAGACCCATATTTTGTTTCTTTACATGTCCCATTACGATTTCATTTTGCTTTGCACCATCATCCCTTTCGTCATTCAATCTCTCCAGTCTTTCACCCTATCACATAACTTCCCTTTTGTTCTTTCTCCCTCCCCCCTTTCTCTGCCTCTGTATTTCCTCAAAACCCATTAAATCTCTAACTTTTTCTCGTTTTGATAATAGATCATCCACTCGAAACATTAACTGTTTCTCCATCGGATGCTGCTGATATTTATTTGTTATTTATACTTTTCACCCTAATGGCACTGCACTTTGATAATTGAATAATTTTTTTTAATACATTCGTGGGATATGAGTGTCGTGGCAAGCTCAGCATTTATTGCCCATCCCTATACACCTTTGAGAAGGTGGTGATGAGCCACCTTCTTGAACTGCTAAAGTCCATCTATTGTAGGTATACTTACAGTGCTGCTAGGAATGGAGTTCCAGGATTTTAATCAAGTAACAGTGAAGGAGTGATGATATAGCTCCAAGTCAGGATGGTGTGTGACTTGGAGGGGAATTTGTTAGTGGTGATATTCCCAAGTGGCTGCTGGCCTTGTCCTTTTAAGTGGTAGAGGTTGTGGGTTTGGAAGGTGTTGTCAAAGGAGACTTGGTGATTTGCTGCAGCGCATCTTGTAGATAGTAGACACTGCAGCCACTGTGTGCCAGTGGTGAAGGGAGTGACTGTCTAAGATGGTGGATAGAGTGCAGATCAAGTGGGCTGCTTTGTCCTGGATAGTGTTGAGCTTCTTGAGTGTTGTTGGAGCTGCACTCATACAGGCAAATGGAGAGTATTCCATCACACTCCTGATTTCTGCCTTGTAGATGATGGACAAACTTTGTGGAGTAAGGAGATTAGTTACTCGTCACAGATTTTCCTATCTCTGACCTGCTCTTGTTGACACAGTATTAATATGGCTGGACTAGTTAAGTTTCTGGTCAGTGGTGACCTCCCCTCCCACTCTATCCTCCAGGATGCTGATGATGGGAGATTTAGCAATGGTAAGGGAAACTGGTTAGATTCTGGTTGGAGATGGTCATTACGTAGCACTTGTAGAGCACAAATGGTACATGCCACTTAGCCCAAGCCTGAATGTCGTCCAGATCTTACTGCATGCAGGCATGGACTGCTTTAGTGTCTGAGGAGTAGTGAATAGTCCTGAACAACGTGCAATAAGCAAACATCCCGACTTTTGACCTTATGATGGATGGAAGGTCATGATGAAACAGCTGAGGATGGTTGAATCGATGACGCTCACCTGAGGTTCTCTTGCAGCGATATCATGGGACTGAGAAGAATGGCCTCCAACAACTGCCACAATGCTAGGTAGTACTCCACCCAATGGAGAGATTTCTCCCAATTCCCATTGACTTCACAAGTCCTTGATGCCACACTTGGTCAAATGTTGCCTCAATGTCAAGGGAAGTCACTCTCACCTCTCTGGAATTCAGCTTTTTTGTCCATGTTTGAAGCAATGCTGTAATGAGGTCTGGAGTCGAGTAGCTCTGGTGACTGAGCATCAGTAAGTCTTAAGTAAGTGGCATTTAAATAGCATTGTCAACAACACCATCCATCACTTTCCCTATGACTGTGAGTAGACTGATGGGGTGCTAATTGGCAGGATTGGATTTGCCCTGCTTTTTGTGGACAGGAAATATCTGTGCAATTTTCCACATTGTCAGGAAGACATCCGTGTTTTAGATATACTGGAACAGCTTGGCTAGAGTGTGGCTAGTGCTGGAGCTCAACATCCTGCTGTAGGATTATCTAATGCCTTCAGCTGTTTCTTGATACCATGTGGAATGAATCAAATTTGCTGAAGACTGGCATCTGTAGTGTAACTATAGAGACAGCTGAGGGAGCTCTAATTCAATGTGTAAGGCTAAAGCAACCAGGGGATTAGCTCAAATGGTAGAGCACTTGGTTAGCATGTGAGAGGTAGCGGGATCGATGCCCACATCCTCCAGTTGTTGTTGTTTACTCAAACACCATTGATTTTCATCTTAAAAATGTTGACAAACACAATTTAAATTACTTTCATTTGGAAAGTACAGGCTAATATGCTCTTAATTTATCGCTTCTCGGCCTTTTGGCTAAGATCAAGTGTAGTATCTGTTCTTATCAGTTTAATATCTGATACGTCCCTTATCTGGGGACCATATATTAAATTGATTTTTGGAGCAGGGGAGATGGAATAGGGGCTTGCTCCGTCCACTCCACGCATCGACCTGGTATTGCAGTATCTCGGGGAACGGTGCACCCCCACCTTTCCAAAAAAAAAATAAAGCACTTAGAGACTCGTACAATTAAAGGCCATAAATTCTAATTCTAATTGTGCTGAAAAATTAGAACCAAGTTAATTTTAATGGTTTTTTGTAGGTATTCACATGATATACTTCCAAATCTCTCTAAATAATTGTTCTGAACTGTTCAACAAAAGTGCAGCAAAGTAACCTTAAGAGCATAAAATGCTATAATTTGTATTTAATCGGTTCAGAACTGCACTTTGGTTTCAAACAGCTCCATGAATTGACCTTTATGAAGTGCAATACAAGATTTTAGCCCCTCTCCCATGCAATCCAGAACTGCCAAAAATAATTAAACGCTATTATTGGATGAAGCTGAACAAATACCATTTGCACAGAGGCAATCGCATCAGGACTAGATGTCTTCTTTCTCTCATTATGGATTTGACTCCTCATTGCAAACTTTGAGACATGTTTGAGAAACTCACTTTTGTCTGGATTAGAACCCTTTTTCCCTACACACACCAAAGTATCAAATTTTTTTCTTGCTTTTTTTCCCCCCCCCAGTATTCCCTGCTTCCTCTCCTGAAGATATTAACTCCTTGCTGGGGTCCAATTTCATGGATGCTAGAATTCTCTCGTCTCTTAACCAAGATTAACAATGAATGCCGGCAATTATCTACCAGCACATTTTTATGGCTTTGCTCAAATCTATCCTCAACCAGTGACCAAATGCATGCACTTTGAACAGAATAGCAGTTGAAGTGGCATTGTGGGTAATGTCCCCCTTCCTACTGTGTGGCCAATTGTACTGCCCCAATTACTGTCCCAACTGAGATCATTTACTCAGCAAAGTGGTAATCATAGCTGTTCCTTCCAAAATGATCCCACCCACAAAAGCTATGCTTCCCCCTCCTCACCTTTGCTTTCTTGAGAGATGGTTAGAGTCATAGAATTTTACAGCATGGAAAGAGGCCCTTCGGCCCATTGTGTCTGTGCCGGTCATCAAGCCCCTAGCTACTCTGATCCCATTTTCCAGCACTTGGCCCGTAGCCTTGTATGCTATGGTGTTTCAAGTGTTCTTCTAAATACTTATTAAATGTTGTGAAGGTTCCTGCCTCTACCACCCTTTCAGACAGTGAGTTCCAGATACCTCTCTGGGTGAAAACATTTTTCCTCAAAGACCCTCTAAACCTCCTACCCCCTAACTTAAATCTATGCCCCCTGATTATTTACCCCTCCAGCAAGGGGAAAAGTTTATTCCTATGTATGCCCCTCCTAATTTTGTACACCTCAATCAGGTCTCCCCTCAGCCTTCACTGCTCTAAGAAAAACAACCCCAGCCTATCTAGTCACTTTTCATAGCTGAAATGTTCCAGCCCAGGCAACATCCCTGGTGAATATCCTCTGCACCTTTCCAGTGCAATCACATCCTTCCTATAGTGTGGTGACCAGAACTGCACAATTTTATGTAATGTGCAAACATACTGACCATACCTCCTACATTCATGTCTAGATCATTAATGTACACTACCCAGCACCGAATCCTGTGGTACACCACTGGACACAGGCTTCCAGGCACAAAAATAACTTTCGACCATCACCCTCTGCCTCCTGCCACTAAGCTAATTTTGGATCCAATTTGCCAAATTGCCCTGGATTCCATGGGCTCTTACCTTCTTGACCAGTTTCCCATGCCAGACCTTGTCAAAAGCCTTACTGAAGTCCATGTAGACTACATCAACTGCATTACCCTTATATACACACCCAGTCACCTCGTAGAAAAATATAATCAAATTTATTAGACATGATCTCCCCCTGACAAAGCCATGCTAACTATCCTTGATTACTCCTTGCCTCCCCAAGTGGAGATTAATTCTGTCCCTCAGAATTTTTTCCAAAAGTTTCCCTACCACTGGTGTTAGACTCACTGGCCTTTGTAACATCTTTGTTCATCCTTTACAGGTGGAGGCGGAGGCGTAGTGGTATTGTCCTTGGACTGGTAATCCAGAGACCCAGAGTAATGCTCTGGGGACCCGGCAGATGGTGGAATTTGAACTCAATAAAAATCTGGAATTAAAAGTCTAATGATGACCATGAAGCCATTGCCGATTGTCATAAAAAACCTTTTACTAATTTACTAATTAGAACATAATTTACTAATGTCCTTTAAGGAAGGAAATCTGCTGTCCTTACCTGGCCTGGCCTACATGTGACTCCAGACCCACAGCAATGTGGTTGACTCTTAAATGCCCTCTGAACAAGGGCAATTAGGGATGGGTAATAAATGCTGGCCTGGACAGTGATGTCCACATCCCATGAATGAATAAAAAAGAAACCTGACTTCCAGTTGTTCTTCCCAGGCATTTTCCCATGGAACAAGCTGATATAACACTTATATATTCATTACATACTACACACCATCAGAGGCCCTGACATTCTTGCCATGTGAAATAAAAATTTACATTGTTCAGTGTACAATGTTCTGTTCACTTCTGGGCACCACACCTCAGGGCAGATTCACCAGAGTGATACCAGGATTTAGAGAGCCAAATTATAAGGACTAGTTACGTAGACTAGGCTTGTATTCTCTTGAGTATAAAAGTTTAATGGTTTATTTAATAGAGTTATACGTTGATTAAAGGATGTGATAGAGTAGACGTGGAGAAGTCCAGAACAATGGAATATAACCTTAAAATTAGAATCATGCTGTTACAGGGTGATGTCAGGAAATGCAGCTTCATACATGGAGTAGTGGAAATCTAGAATTCGATTTCCTCAAAAAATTATTGAGACTCAGTCAATTGAAAATTTCAAAACTCAGGTTGATAGATTTTGGTCAGGTATTACAGAATATGAATTAAGGCAGAAAAATGGATTTGGATACAGATCAACTATGAATCCAATTGAAAGGTAGAATAAGTGTGATAGGCTGAATGGCTTACCCCTGTTTCTATGTTCCTTCAAGCACTGCTTCCAATATAGTGTCCCGTATTTATATTTCAAAGTGTACTCCCCTATACTGGTTGGCCACTTGGTTCAATATTTCTGTTCTGTCAGAAAACATTGTTCTGACTGTCTGTGGCTCTCCACTTCAAATTCATTCCACTTACATTCCAACCTCTCTGTCTTTGGCTTCAATAGAGGTCAGTGTAAACTCCAAGAACAGCTTCTCATCTCCTTCCTGGTTATTCTACATTCTTTTGGATTTAGCTACGACATTACTTGTTTCTGCTATTCTCTTGCCGATTTATTCCGTTCACATTCCACGTTGCTGTCTTATATATTTAAGCCTTTTTGTACTCAGTTTACATCTCAGTGCCTTTTCGTAGCCTGCCCAAAATGACATTATATGATCCTGGAATTTGCTTCATTTACAGCCGTAAAAAAAAATCTATCCACATTGGCTTTTTTTTAATTTGATTCTGGAATGTGAGCATTGCTGGCAAGGCCAGCATTTGTTGCCCATCTCTAACTGCCCTTGAAAAGGTCTTGGTGAGTTATCTTCTTGAACCACAAAGTCCATCTGGTATAAGTACATCACAGTGCTTTTAGGGATGGAGTTCCATAATATTGACCCAGCATCAGTGAAGGAACAGCATTATATTCCCAATTCATGATAGTGTGTGACTTGGAAGGGAACTTGCAGGTGGCGGTGCTCCCATACACCTGCTGCCTTTATTCTTCTGGGTGGTAGAAGTTGCAAGTACTGTTGAAGGAGCTTTGGTGAGTTGCTGTCGTGTATCTTGTAGCTGGTACATGCTGCATCCATGGTGTGTCTGTCATCAATAGTGTTGAGTTTCTTGAATGCTGCTGAGACTGCATTCATCCAGGCAAGTGGGGAGTATTTCATCACAATCCTGATTTGTGCCTTGTAGATGGTGGACAATCTTTGGGGAGTCAGGAGGTAAGACATCCGCTGCAGAATTCCCAACCTCTGACCTGCTCCTGTAGTCACAATATTTATGTGGCTGGTCCAGTTAAGTTTCTGGTCAATGGTGACCTCCAGGATGTTGATGGTAGATGATTCAGTGATGATAATGCTGACGAATGTTGAGGGGAGACGGTTAGGTTTTCTTTCATTGAAGCTGGTAATTGCCTGGACTTGTGTGGTGCGAATGTTACTTGCCAATTAGCACCCTAGGCTTGAATGTTGAGCAAGCCTTACTACATGCCGACATGGACAGCTTCATTATCTGTAGAGTTGCAAATTTAATTGAACACCGTGAAATCATCATCGAACATTCCCACTTCTGACATTATGAAGGAAGGAAAGTCATTGATGGTGCAGCTAGAGATGTTTGGCCTTGGAGTCTGTCCGGAGGAACTCCTGGCGCGATATCCTGGGGTTGAGATGATTGGCCTCCAACAACCACAACCATCATGCTTTATGGTAGGTATGAATCCAGCCAGTGGAAAGTTTTACCTCTTCCACCCATTGACTTCAATTTTACTAGGGGTCCTTGATGCCACACTTGGTCAATTGCTGCTTTGATGTCAAGGGCAGTCACTCTCACCTCGCCTCTGGAATCCAGCTCTTAGGTCCATTTTTGGACCAAGGCTGTATGAGGTCTGGAACTTAAACTGAACCCAAACTGAATATAGGTGAGCAGGTTATTGTGAGTGAGTGCTTGATAATCCCATTGATAATATCTTTCAGCACTTGCTGAGCAGATTGGCAGGTTTAGATTTATCTTTTTGTGGACATGATATACCTAGGCAATTTTCCACATTATCAGGGATTGTTTAATCACCTGTTATTAATTTGCTCAAATTTTTAAGAATTTTGACTCAAGATACTTATCGCATTGTTGTGCTCCTCACTCTTTGTTGGTGAGGCTTGCACACTTTTCCTTTTTATAGTCACCATTCCTGTTAGACCAGTAACTCCCTTGTCTCCATCTCATAGCCCAGTTGGAATCAAGTTTTGTAATAGCTACATCATTCAGGAAGGAGAGCATATAAATGGCTGCTTATAAGCCCTCTATCCCTTGACTGATTAATTGCTGCTCAAACAGCCTGCCAGAAAGCCCTGACTCCAGCATTCTTTTGTAAACAACAGGCATAAGAAACGTTTTATCTTGTAGCTTGTATGCGATATACAATTTTCCTCAAACATAATTAAAGACCTCAAAAAAGAAAAGGAGCTTAAAGTCACACTAGTTACATGGCAATGAGCCATGGCTGGTAGGAGTCCTGGTCCAAATATCTTGTGTGTTCCATCTATACAGGATATTCTCAGTCATGTGATAACCAATATTATGTTATCACATTACAGGTCAGATACATAATCCGCCAAAGAACTATTCAAGAAAGTCCCTGAAACTCTAAATCCTACCATCCACTGCCAAAGATGGACAGGACTAAGTTGAAAGAGGCACCAGCAATTGGTTAATTATCCCAGGGTATTCCAGAAAAATCAAGTGCAAGAGAAAGGCTTTGCTCGGGCAGAGCTTCAGCATTTGAAGCTGACCTTGCCTTAAAACCGATATTACAAATGAAGAAGAGAATTACACCAGGCAAAGGAATCTAAACAAGGGCTGCAAACTTCACTGAGAGTGATGTTGAGCGTTTATTGACTGAAGTTAGGCAGAGAAGGGATGTAATTGTGGATGAGGGTAGCAAGAGACCAGCAAATACAACAAGAAACATGTAAAAAGGACACAAGCAATCAGTATTAATTCAATAACTATCAGAACCTTCTCCATTGCAAAAAGTTTAATTACTTTAGAAATTCAGCAAAGGCAAGTGTTATAGCTGCAAGTTGCCATAAATGTATTTTTGGAACTTTTCAGATAGTAGGTTAATACTGTTTTCATCTTGAGAACTGTAGTGACATTTGAATATGAAAGACTTAAATGTCTATAGCATCCTCCCTTTTAAAGCTTAACTTGTCTGTGTAAACTCTGTAAGTGAAAAGAATTATGAATAAGTTGTCAGATGAAATGGTTTGTCACTGATGGTAATAAATATTATTTTCTCACACAAGAAGAGATTGACACAATTTGAGACGAAGTCAGAGGCTAGGAATCCTGCGGCGAGTACCTCACCTCCTGACTCCCCAAAGCCTGATCACCATCTATGAGGCACAAGTCAGGAGTGTGATGAAATATTGTCCATTTGCCTGAATGAGTGCAGTCCAACATGTCTCAAGAAGCTCGACACCATCCAGGACAAAGCAGCCTGCTTGATTGCCAGCCCCACGCACAAACATTCACTCCCTCCACCACCGATGCACAGTGGCAGCAATGTGTACCATCTACAAGATACATTGCAGGAATTCACCAAGCCTCCTTACATAGCATCTTCCAAATGCAAGACCACTACCATCAAGAATGACAAGGGAGCAGACACATGGGAACACCAGCACCTGAAAGTTTCCCTCCAAGCCACTCACCATCCTGACTTGGAAATATATTGCCGTTCCTTCACTGTCACTGGGTCAAAATCCTGGAACTCCCTCCTTAACAGCACTGTGGGTGTACCTTCACCACATAGACTGCAGTGTTTCGAGAAGGCAGCTCACTACCACCTTCTCAAGGGCAATTAGGAATGGGCAATAAATGCTAGCCTAGCCAGTGATGCCCACATCCCATGAATGAATAAAAAAAAGCAACAGGAGGAGATGCAGAAGAAAGCTGTGTCTTAATAGTGCAGGACGGTAAAGATCCCATAGAAGTCCTTGGAACTTACTCAGTTAATGCTGTAGATGTAGATGTGGGATGGCTGGCAAACGTAAACTGATCAAATGCTAATGGTCAAAGAGATACATATTCTGAGGACAGTTTTGTGTGACTTTGAGTGCAAAAAAATTAACGGCAAGAAACTACTGGTTTACTCTTCTTCCCTGCACAAAACCTAGAAGCAAGAAATAAATTGAGAGGCAGAAAGAGAGACTTTCAGCAGAAATTTGACCGCTCATTTAACTCTATTGTTTGTACTCACTAGCCCAGATAAAATCAGGGAGATACAGATAGTCTAGATAAAGAATTGGCACATGATCTATAACTCCCATTACAATACCTCATCTTGAGTTATAATGTACTTGAACAAGGATTTCAATTACAGTGTGCCATGAAAAGCAGCATGATAGAATAGCATAAAACTCATATAAGGCACTGCAAAGACTTCCTGAAGATCTATTCCAGAAGGCAAACTACTGCAGTACTTTGCTAAGCATAATCATGGACCAATCTAATGGAAGACCATGGTCGCCAATGCCCTCTCAGGGCATGAAGGAGAAGCAGGAGTAATTCTGTAAAATCTGTTAACCCACAGATCAGTAACAACCAACATTCTGATCTTAATACTAATGGAAGAGTAGGCAATAACTGAGTTCTCTGATGAGTGGCCTCATATCCCTTCACAGATGGAAGAAGTTAACAAGCCATTGCTGTGGAGATTCCAAGTGCAAAGAAACAGACTGTCCCAGGTCCATCGCAGGATTGAGTATTGTTGAAAGAAATACCACATTCATACCAAGAGGCTTATAGTCCTATAGATTGTTATCCACATCTCTGAACACAAGCCCTTAGAAAAAGTGTTAGAATAGAACTAAGACAGAATCCAAAGGCACAATGGGAGAACACGAGTGAACTGAAATGACTTATCAGTTATCTCTCTCTCTTTGGTGATGATTCACATCCACTGTTCATCCATTGTGAGGTCTTCAAGTGGGAGCATAATCCTGTTTCAGCAAGACATTGCCTGTTGCAGTGGAAGCATTGTAGGTTGCCATGCACGGACTACCACATAGTCCTTCCTGTGATGGTGCTTTTCTGTGGCAATTTGAAGATATAGTTCTTCAAATTTCCATGCTCCAAAATGGAAAGGCAACAAGTGCTTCGGTTGCATAAAGATATTCCCAGTTTTTGAAGTCAATCTGACATGAAATGATGTCTTGCTTGGACGAATTCTTGTAACAGGTCTACTGGCTCCATCAAGTTTTCCATACACTGCATCTTTTGGTAGGTGACCATCATACATTCTAAGGACATGGCCTAACTAGCATAGCCGATGTTGCTTGAGCATTTTTTTTTCATTCATCCATGGGATGTGGGCGTTGCTGACTAGGCCACCATTTGTTGCTCATCCCTAATTGCCCTTGAGAAGGTGTCTTGAACTGCTGCAGCCCATGTGGTATAGGTACACCACAGTGTTGTTAGAGAGGGAGTTCCAGGATTTTGACCAGCAACAGTGAAGGAACGGCAATATATTTCCAAGTCAGGATGATGAGTGGCTTGGAGGGGAACTTCTAGGTGATAGTGTTCCCATGTGTCTGCTTTCCTTGTCTGTCTAGATGGTAGTAGCCATAGGTTTGGAAGGTGCTAACTCAGGAGGCTTGGTGAGTTCCTGCAGTGAATTTTGTAGATGGTACACACTGCTGCACTGTGCATCAGTGGTGGAGGGAGTGAATGTTTGTGTTTGGGATGCCAATCAAGCGGGCTGCTTTGTCCTGGATGGTGTCAAGCATCTTGAGTGTTGTTGGAGTTGCACTCATCTAGATAAGTGGAGAGTATTCCATCACATTCCTGACTTGTGCCTTGTAGATGGAGGACAGGTTTTGTGGGTCAAGAAGTGAGTTACTCACCACAGCATTCCAAGCTTCTGACCTGCTCTTGTAGCCACAGTATTTATATGGCTAGTCCAATTCAGTTTCTGGTCAATGGTGACCCCCAGGATGTTGATACTGGGGGATTCAGCAATGGTAATGCCATTGAATGTTAAAGGGCGATAGTTAGATTCTCGGTTTGGCGTGAATATTACTTGCCACTTGTCAGTCCAAGCCTGGACATTATCCAAGTCTTGTTGCATCTGAGGAGTCGCAAATGGTGCTGAACGTTGTGCAATCACCAGGAAATATTCTGACCTTTTCATGGAAGGTAGGTCATTGATAAAGCAGCTGAAAATGGTTGGGCCTAAGACACTAACCTGAGGAACTTCTGTACTTATGTCCTGAAACTGAGATGATTGACCTCCACAACCACAACCATCTTCTTTTGTGCTAGGTATGACTCCAACCAGTGAGAATTTTCTCCCTGATTCTCACTGACTCCAGTTTTCCGAGGCCCCTTGATGCCACACTTGGTTAAAAGCTGCCTTGGTATCAAGGGCAGTCACTCTCACCTCATCCCTGGAGTTCAGCTTTTTTGTCTATACTTAAACCAAGGCTATAACGAGGTCAGGAGCTGAGTCACCCTGGCAGAACATCAACTGAGCATCAGTGAGCAGGTTATGGTTAAGCAAGTGCCCCTTGATAGCACTGTTGATGACCCCTTCCATCAGTCTGCTGATGATTGCGAGTAGACTACTGGGACGGTAATTGGCCGGGTTGGATTTGTCCTGCTTTTCACGTGTGGAACATACCTGGGAAATTTTCACATTGCCAGGTGGATGCCGGTATGGTAGCCGTACTGGAATAGCTTGGCTAGGGGTGTGGCAAGTTCTAAAGCACAAGTCTTTAGTATTGCCAGAGTATTGTCAGGGCCATAAACTTTGCATTATCCAGTGTCTTCAGCCGTTTCTTGATATCACGTGGACTGAACTCAATTGGCTGAAGACGGGCATCTTTGATGCTGGCCCACGGAGGAGGCCGAGATGGATCATCCAGTCAGCTGGCTGAAGATTGTGGCAAATGCTCCAGACTTATCTTTTGTACTGATGCAATGGACTCACCCATCATTGAGGATGGGGATATTTGTAGAGCCTCTAAAGCGAGGGAGTGCTTGAGAAAAGCAGTGGGGCCATTTACAGAGAGAGCTCTTGTGAAAAGCAGCAGGGCCATTTACAGAGAGGGCTCTTGAGAAAAGCAGCGGGGCCATTTACAGCCAGAGTGCTTGAGAAAAGCCGTAGGGCTGTTTACAGCGAGTATTTGTGAGAGGAGCAGCGCTTTTAACAGTGAGAGAGCGCGAGAGGAGTGTGGCCTTTAACTGAGAGAGTGCAAGAGGAGTATGACCTTTAACAGTGAGAGTATGAGGGGAGTGTGACCTTTAACAGTGAGAAAGTGAGAGGAGAGTGGCCTTTAACAGTGAGAGAGTGAGAGGAGTGCAACCTTTTAGAGTGAGAGGAGAGTGAGAGACCATTAAAGTGCTCAAGAAGGAAGAGAGTGTGGTAAGCAGCTGACTGGTGAATATTTCTAGTCTTTAAAGTAAAACTAAGTTCTTTAGTTTGTGTTTAGGTCTCTAGTCTTTTTTTCTCTTTTTCTCATTGATAGCTTGCTCGCGTAAGATCGATACTGGTGTATAAAAAATAATTATAATGAAGTGTAAAGAGTGGGGATACTAGAGTTATTAATTAATAATTTGAATTCAATACGATAGCGATGGTAGGATGGGTGATGTGTTGCTGCTGCAACATGTGGGGACTGCTGGACACCAAGGTGATCCAGAGCGAACATATCTGTACCAGGTGACTGCCACATCACGAAGGCAGAAAGTTACCTGGACACTTTGCTCCAGGAGGCAGTCACACCCTTCAGATTAGCTAATTCAAGTTTGGTCTGTGATCAGGGATAGGAGGATGTGACTGCAGGTGAAGCAGGTATGGGGCCCAGCGGGGAGCATTCAAGGAGCTTCAGTCCCTGCAACTGTCCAACAGTCACAATGTTCTTGCAAGCTATGTGGCCGAGAGCGGGAACTGCAGGGAGGATGAGCAAACTGACCATGGCACTGTGGTACAGGAAGCCATTCACATAGGGGGAGGAAATAGGAACCTAGTAGTGGTGGGGGACAATATAATTAGGGGGATAGATACTGTTCTCTGCAGCCACAAGCATGAGTCCTGAAGGCTGTGTAGCTTGCCCGGTGCCAGGGTTAAGGACATCTCCTCAGGGCTGGAGAGGAACTTGGAGTGGGAGTGGAGGAATCCAGTTGCCATCATCCACGTTGGTACCAACAACATTGATAGGACTAGAAAGGAGGTTCTGCTGAAAGAATTTCAACAGTTAGGAGCTAAATTAAAAAGCAGAACCTCCAAAGAATAATCCCAGGATTACTACCCGAGTCACGGGCAAACCAGCATAGGATAAATAAAGTCCATGAGTTGGTGTTGAAGGAATGAGTTTCACTTCATGGGGTACTGGCATCAATACTGGGGCAGAAGGGAGGTGTTCCAGTGGGACGGGCTTCACTTGAACCATGCTGGGACCAGTGTCCTGGTGAACCGAATAACTAGGGCTGTAGAGAGGGTTTTATTCTAAATAGAGGGGAGAGTATTCTAGAAAGGGGATACGTAGCAAAAATATATGGCAGCCTTGCAGGGCAGCTATGTAGGTAATGATACCCAGCATGTGACAGGAGGGGACAGAGTGTACAAACATTAAAAAACAGCTCCAAAAAGGGTCAAAGGCAGACAAAATGGTAAAAAGGCCAAACTAATGGCTCTTTACTTAAATGCACGTAGTATTCGAAACAAAACAAATAAATTAACGGCACAAGTTGAGGTTAATGGGTAAGATCTTATAGCCATTACAGAGACATGCTAACAAGGAGACCAAAGCTGGGAACTAAATAGTCAGGGATATGTGACTTTTCCAAAGGAAAGGCAGGAAGGAAAGGGTGGTGGGTGGCTTTGTTAGTATGAGATGGAATAAGTACGATAGCAAGAGATGATATTGGGTTGGAATTATGGAATCCAAATGGGCGGAGGTAAGAAATAACAAGGGAGCAAAAATACTAAAGGGAGTAGTCTATAGGCCCCTGAACAGTAGTTATACTATAGGATAGTGAATAAATCAGGAGATAATGAGGACATGTAAAAAAGGCAGTAAATTAATCATGGGTGACTTTAATCGTCATGCAAATCGGGAAAATCAAATGGGGAGAAGGAGCCAAGAGCAAGAATTCATAGAGTGTATTCAGGACAGTTTTCTAGAACAATATGTTGTGGATCCAGCCAGGGATCAGGATATTTTGGATCTGGTAATGTGTAATGAAGCAGGTTTAATAAATGATCTCAGAGTAAAAGATACCCTAGGAAACTGACCATAACATGGTATTATTTAGCATTTGGTTTGAGAGTGAGAAACTTGAGTTGGAAACAACTGTGCTAAACTTAAATAAGAGTAATTACAAAGGAATGAGGGCAGAGTTGGCTGGAGTAGACTGGGATGGGATTTTAGCAGGAAAAAACAATTAATGAACAATGGCAGACATTTAAGAGAATAGTTCATGACTCACAACAAAAACTTATCCCAGTGAGGAAGAAGGATTCAAGGAAGGGGATAAACCAGCCATGGTTAACCAAGGAAGTTAAGGATAGAATCAAATTAAAAGAAAAGACAAACAATGTAGCAAAGATCAGTGGTAAGCCAGAGGATTGGGAAAGCTTTAAAAACCAACAAAAGATGACCAAAAAAATCAAAAGGAGAAAATAAACTTTGAGGGTAAACTAGCAAGTAATATAAAAATGGACAGTAAGAGCTTCTTACATATATAAAAAGGAAGAGTGAGACCAAAGTGAACATAGGCCCCTTAAAGAATGAGGCTGGGGAAATAATAATGGGGAACCAGGAAATGGCAACGGAGTTGAATAAATACTTTGCTTCAGTCTTCACAGTAGAAGACACAAATAGCATTCCAATGCTAAATAATCAAGGAGCAAAAGGGGAGGAAATAAAAAAAATAACTATCACCAGAGAAAAAGTACAGGAAAACTAATGGGGCCAGAGGCCAATAAGTCTCCTGGACCTGATGGGTTGCATCTGAGGACATTAAAGGAAGTAGCTACAGCGATAGTGAACGCACTGGTCGTAATCTTCCAAGGATCCTTAGATTCTGGAAAAGTCCCAGAGGATTGGAAAGGGAGGGAGACAAAAAACAGGCAACTATGGGCCGGTTACCTTAATATCTATCATTGGGAAAATGTTAGAATCTATTATAAAGGATGTAATAGCAGAACATTTAGAATTACATAATCTAATCAAGCAGAGTCAGCATGGCTTCATGAAGGTGAAATCATGCCTGACAAATTTAATAGAATTCTTTGAGGGGGTAACAAGCAGGATAGATAAAGGGGAACCAGTAGATGTAATATATTTGGATTTCCAAAAGGCGGTCGATAGCATGTAACACTACTTAATAAGATAAGAACTCATGGTGTTGGGGTAATATATTAGCATGGATAGAGGATTGGCTAACTAATTGAAGACAGAGAGTTGGGATAAGGGGAGCATTTTCAGGATAAACCTGTAACTAGTGGAGTGCCACAGGGATCAGTGCAGAGGCCTCAATTATTTACAATATATATTAATGATAGATAAGGGGAGTGAATGTACTATCATCAAATTTGCAGATGATACAAAAATAGGTGGGAAGGCAAGTGGTGAGGATGACACAAGGAGTCTACAGAGGGATACATACAGGTTAAGTGAGTGGGCAAAAAAGTGGCAGATGGAATAATAATGTGGGAAAATGTGAGGTTATGCACTTTGGCAGGAAGAATAGAGGAGCTGAATATTATTTAAATGGAGAATGACTGCAGAAGGCTGCAGCACAGAGGGATTTGGGAGTCCTTGTGCATGAATCCCAAAAAGCTAACATACAAATTCAACCGGTAATAGGGAAGGCAAATGGAATATTTGCCCTTTTTTCAAATGGAATGGAGTATTAAAAATAGGGAAGTCTTACTAAAACCATACAAGGAACTTGTTAGACTACACCTAGAATAGGGTGAACAATTTTGGTCCCCTTTTCTAAGGAAAGATTTCCTGGCATTGGAGGCAGTCCAGAGCAGGTTCACTAGGTTGATTCCAGGTATGAAGGAATTTTCTTATGAAGAGAGGTTGAATAGATTGGGCCTGTACTCATTGGAATTTAGAAGAATGAGAGGCAGCCTTATTGAAACATATAAGATTCTTAGGGGGCTTGACAGGGTAGGTGCTGAGAGGTTGTTTCCCCTTGGGGGAGAGTCTAAGGCCGGAGGGCATAATCTTAGAGTAAGGCGTCAACCATTTAAAACAGAGATGAGGAAGAATTTCTTCTCTCAGGGGATAGTTAATCTTGGAATTCTTTACTGCAGAAGGCTGTAGAACCTAGGTCGTTAAGTATATTCAAGGCAGAGATAGACAGATTTTTAATCAGTAAATGAATCAAGAGTTATGGGGAAAAGGCAGGAAAGTGAAGTTGAGGATTATCAGATCAGCCATGATCTCATTGAATGGCAGAGCAGACTCCATGGGCCGAATGGCCTCCTCCTCCTGTCGTTTAATTGACAGGATGTGGCAGGACTGCAGAGCTCAGATCTAATCCATTGGCCTCCTCCTCCTGTTCGTTGTTTAATTGACAGGATGTGGCAGGACTGCAGAGCTCAGATCTGATCCATTGGTTGTGGAATCACTTAGCTCTGTCTATCGCTTGCAGCTTATGTTGTTAGGCACACACGTTGTCCTGTGTTGTAGCTTCACCAGGTTGACACCTCATTTTTAGGTGTCTGGTGCTGCTCCTGGCATGCTCTTCTGCACTCTTCATTGAACCAGGGTTGATCCCCTGCTTGATGGTAATGGTAGAATGGGGGATATGCCAGGCATGAGGTTAGAGAATTTGGTTGAGTACAATTCTGCTGCTGCTGATGGCCCACAGTGCTTCACAGTTGCCCAGTTTTGCGTCGCTAGATCAGTTTGAAATCTATCCCATTTAGCACGGTGGTAGTGCCACACAACGCGATGGAGGGTATCCTCAATGTGAAGACAAGAACTGTGTGGTGGTCATTTCTACCGATACTCTCATGGAGCGATGCATCTGCAGCAGGCAGATTGGTGAGGATGAGGCCAAGTATGTTTTGCCCTTTTGTTGGTTCCCTCACCCACCTGCTGCAAATCCAGTCTAACAGTTATTTCCGTTAGGACTCGGTCTGTAGTGGTGCTACCGAGCCACTCTTGGTGATGGACATTGAAGTCCCCCAACCATAGTACATTCTGTACCTTTGCCACCCTTAGTGCTTCGTTAAGTGGTTTTCAACATGGAAGAGTACTGATTCATCAGCTGATGGGGATGTAGGGGGTGTGGGGGCGGTACGTGGTATTCAACAGGAGGTTTCCTTGCCCATGTCATAATACTTTCTGACTTACTAAACTGCAGTACTTATGTATTGAGAACTTTCTGTTCCTAATGAATCTCAAGGATCTTTCTCAAGCAATCTGCATTTCTTCTTCAATATGTATTTCAAGTTTCAGCACCATATAGCAGTCTACTTATTACTTAGGTATTATAGATTCTCACTTATGTGGCAATTGGCAGTTTGGAATTTTGCCAGGTTCTTGCCTGATGCTTACCAAATACCACAGCAGCACTACCATTATGAGCTGATATCTCAACAAGCTTCTTTGCAAATCAGTCCTTTGACCCCGTGTAGCTGAATTTGTCAACATTTTTCGGTTCAGTGTTTCATGCTGCTTCTGACTGACCACCTTGAGTAATTGTATCTATCTTTTGCAGGCTAATCATGATCCCAAATTTCGTTGTGGTCATTGACAAGGCACTGAGAATTGACTGCAGGCCCACAGCTGAATGTGCCACATCATCTGTTTGCTGATGATGCAGCAATGAAGGATTTCACACAACAGATCATGTCTCACTTTGCTCTTTACTCTCAATCTGGACAGGTTAAACAGACTTTCTTCTGATCTCATGTATAGTAATACTCCTTTCCTGAAATCTTTTTCCAAGAAAACATATAAGAAGCATCAGGAAAAGAAGATGCCAAACAGCATTGGTGCAAGAACACCAACTTTAGTTGGAATACTTTACTCCGCTCAGTATTGGGAATGACTCAGATGTCATTCTACTTCAAATGATTCTCTCATTTCACAGTGAAAAGTTTTCACAATTTGGAGTAGCTTTGGTAAGCAACTCTCTTTTTATAAGATATCAGATAAAATGCCAGAAACCTTATCTGATTTTGTTGTCAGCAATGCTGTTTTGATGTTCATAATTTTTTGTTAAGGATCGTTCTGAAACCTGTTATGACCAGGTGAGAGGAGGTGAACTGGCTCCCCTCTATTCAACCTCCTTGGTCGGTCACAACAAGGGTTTCAGTTTCTTTTTTTACAAAAATATGCCTTTTCCAAACCAGAATGAATTTAACTATTTATGCTGTTAGCAATAAGGAGCAATCAAATAGCATTTTCTTGAGTCAAAGAAAGAGCAAATTTACTAACAACTAAACCCAAGGAAAAATAATAAACACATGAAGTCAAGCATTTGGCCCTCATGCACACACACACACACATGTATCTGATATAAGGGGGAGTTAATCCAATAAAAAAAAGATAATAGAAGATAATAGAAGGTTAAGTGTCCTTTGATTGTCCTTGAGACGTAGATTTTAAGATGCTGCATCGATTTGGGTTAGCTTGTTTCTTGGATTCGGTCAGGTGTAAAAGGTGTTGCAATTAGTACAAGGTCTCAGTTTGCTGGTAGGTTTCTGGCAGAGTTGGCTTCTCAAACCGGGCAACACACTTATTTTAAAAGGGAGAGTGAGCTGCTCTTAGCCTGTTTCCCCTGTGTCACTTGCAATCTCTCTCCAGTGACTGGGCAGCCTTGCCTTAAAATACCTCACCAATTGTGTATTTCCAAGCGGTTTTTGGTGTGTCTGTGTGGCAGCCATTGTTTCTATATCCAGTAATTTGCATTTTTAATGGCTCTTCCTTAGACAGTTCTGGGTTTTGATGGGTGTCTGGATTTTAGGAAATGTGTCTCTCTTCAAACTCCCCTGAGGGTGAATTGTTTGCTTCTCACCTTCACCTTAGAATGTGGCCTTGCATTTTGAGGCAGTTTTCCTTGTCTCAGTTTAAATTGCAAAATTTCCAGTCAGTTGAATGTTGAAAAATCATATCACAGCCTCATGACAAACTGTGAAAGATGTTTATAGACCTGATGGAACTTCTGCTTTGATAATGCTCTGAAAGGTTGTAGATTTAAATTGTATGGAGCACTCTGACTAATCCAGATGCTGTATAGCTAAGTATGCATAGACATTACTGAAAGTTTTCCTCGTGACTTGATCTTGCAATCCTCTTCCAGCAGTTGGCTTTGACCCCATTGTGTTCCTCACAGGTCCAAATCCCTTCTTCAGGAATTGCAATTTTCCATAAAGCAAAATAATGAAGGACACAGCAAGCCACTACATTTCATGAGACAATTTTTGGGGCACACTGGAAGGAGCCCATGCACCTGATTGGACATCTGAATCTTCTATTAGGCATGCCAAAGCCCTGTTCAATTCCAAAGCAGATGCCAACCTTACGGTCTTGTCACTCCACTTGATTGGGTGATCCTTTTCAATAACGCTAACCAATGCTTTGGGCTTCATTCTGAAAAGGTACAGGGACATTGGTCGACTGTGAGATGAATGAATCATAGTAATTTCCTGTATACTAATCACAGACATTAGTAGTCACTATTGCTGTAGTCACATGATCAATGGAAATTTTAAGGAGTGAAGAGGATGTAAGGAGTCTGCAAAGTGACAAAGATAGGTTAAGTGAGTGGGCAAAGATCTGGCAAATGGAGTATAATGTGGGCAAATGTGAAATCATTCATTTTGGCAGGAAGAATAGAAAGGAAGCTTATTATCTAAACGGTGAAAGAATGCAGAGCTCTGAGATTCAGAGGGATCTGGGTGTCCTAGTGCATGAATCACAAAAAATTAGTATGTAGGTACAGTAGGTAATTAGGAAAGCTAATAGAATGCTAACATTTATTGTGAGGGGAAATGATTACAAAAGTTGGGAGGTTATGCTTCAGTTATAGAGGGCACGGGTGAGACCACATCTGGAGTACTGTGTACGGTATTGGTTTCGCTATTTAAATAAATATGTAAATGCATTAGAAGCAGTTCATAGAAAGTTTGCTAGACTAATACCAAGAATGGGCAGGTTGTCCTATGAGGAAAGGCTGGACAGGTTAGGCTTGTATCCACTGGAATTTAGAAGAGTAAGAGGCAGCTTAATTGAAACCTTTAAGATCCTGAGGGGTCTTGACAGGGTGGATGTGGAAAGGATGTTTCCCCTTGTGGGGGAATCTAGAACTAGGGGGTCACTGTTTACAAATAAGGGGTTGCTCATTTAAGACAGAGATGAGGAGAATTTTTTTCTCCTAGAGGGTTGTGAGACTTTGGAACT
The DNA here is from genome assembly GCF_017639515.1 of Carcharodon carcharias. NCBI lineage: Eukaryota > Metazoa > Chordata > Chondrichthyes > Lamniformes > Lamnidae > Carcharodon > Carcharodon carcharias. The sequence continues at coordinate 161,759,442 of NC_054473.1, read as the reverse complement.
CTCTTCCTCAAAAGGCAGTGGAAACAGTCTTTGAATATTTTTAAGACAGAGCTGGATAGATTCTTGATTAACAAGGAAGTGAAAAGATATTGGGGGGTAGGCAGGAATGTGGGGTTGAGTTTACATTCAGATCAGCCATGATCTTATTGAATGGAAGAGCAGGGTCAAAGGGCCAAGTGGCCTACTCCTGCTCCTAATTCGTATATTTGTACATATGAAAGCCCTTTTGGTTGACAGTAGATGTTCATACAGTCACATGAGAGCAAACTATAACTCCAAGGACTCATGAAAGCCCAGCCATCTAATAAAAATTAATGGCCTACTCACCAATTTGACTTGATCCTGCACAAAATGCAATAAATTGCATTGCTTTAGCAAACAACAGTCATTTACTTGTCTTATGACCTGATTGAGGTTACCTGTTGCCCATGAAATGATTCAGTGATCAGGAAATTAAATACAATTGTGACTTTTTGAGCCAACGAACCTTGGAGGATGCCAGCAGTCATGGAGTGGAATTCTGAAAAGAAGCCACTGCAGATAATTCTGTAGCTGTGATTGGGTAGGTAAGAATGGAACCAGGCAAGTGTAGTTCCATCTAGCTGGATGATAGTAGAGCGATGTTAGAACAGAACAAACCATAGTAAACACTGATCTGGTTCTTGTGAAAGTTTGCAGATCGTCCTCTGGGATGGATCAAACCTCTCCCAAGGCTTCTGCTCAGCCACAGCTTCCTATGCTTACAAACAGAAGTTTATTGAAGTAAGATCTCCCGTTCTGCTCTGGATAGTTGATTACCTGCTGGAGTATTTAGATCTCTTACAATTCTGCTGTGTCAGTCTGGCTTTCTGGCTTCTCATATTCATACTCTAGCAAACGTGCTTTATTCTCAACACTAACATGCATTGACATCGTGCCTTTAATGTAATAAAATGCCCCAAGGTGCTTTATAGTTGAAATCTAAAGGTACCATTCAGTCTTCCCATATAATGGGAATCAAATTTTGCAGCTGATAATTTTTATAATTTCCTGACACACACAACTTTAAGTCAAACATATTTTGACAGATTTTTTCATTCCATATTTGATAGTCCTCTCTTGGAAGCAGGGATTTGCGATTAATTTAGTAATTTATTTGCCACATTTAAACCAATCATTATCAAATAAAATTAGACACCAAGCCATCAAAGAAGATTAGGCCAGATGACCTAAAGCGTGATCAAAGAGGTTGGTTTTAAGGAGTAATGCAAAGGAGGAAAAGAGGCAGAGATAAGTGTCTTTGTAGATCATTTGAAGGATATCAAGAGGCACAGAGGGAAGTTGTAGGATAATTTAATCAGGAGTCAAGCCTGGGATAGTAGCAGGAGAGTAGGAATAATGAGAACTGGAGAATAAGCGTTGGTTCAGGTAGGGCATCAGAGGATAGAGAAAGGAAGGGATGCATGATAACACAATAACCTAACAAATAGGCTGATTGGCTATTCAGTACAATCATAGTTAATTTTCTACCTCAACACCACCTTTTCTAGCAAACCTAATTGCTCCATTCTATTTTTTCTCTAGACTTCCTGCCCTATGCACCTCCCAGGGGCTAATCTTGCCCTACTCCTTCCAATTCCTCTCATTGCCCCCATCTCCAACCCTCTGAACTGTCTTTACCAGTGAATTAGCTATCACCTCTCCATATCTCCCTCCATCATATGCATTCACTTCTAAATAAGGGCCTCACCATCCATGAGCTTCTTGTCGACAATCACATTGAAACATTGACTTGACAGAGACATGGTTGAAGGCCGGACACCTTTCCTTTTAATGAAGCTGCCCCATCTAGCTATCTATTCTACCATTTGCTGCATTCAAACCATTGCGGTAATGATGTATTCCTTATCTCTAAGTGATGCCTAGGTCTGTCTCACTACTCTTCTGTAAACTTCTGCTCTTTTGAGCACCTTACCATGTTACACCCTGCATACCTCTCTTTTAAAATCCTTGTTCTTTACTGCCTACCAGAATATATTACAGCAAGTTTCTCACTGAGCTATCTTCTCTGATTTTCTCCCCTTTCCCTTGCACCAATTGCTTTCTCACCTTCGGTGATTTCAACTCTTCTTGTTCTTTCTCCTCTTGAGTTTGCTGCATTCCTTTCCTCCCTTAATCTCTCCCTCCACACATTCACTCCCATCCCCTTGACCATGTTATCTCACATGATGTTACTACTCCAACTGTAACTATAATGAAGCAAAACTCTGATCATTTCCTTATATCGCTCTCGATGAATATTTCCCTCCCTACCCTATTTCTTTGTGTCTATCCCTGGGAAAAAAGCTCTGCCTTAAGTCTCTTAACGTTGCACTTTCAAATTCTCATTTTTCTAGTACACTATCCCCATATTCAAAATTTCCCTCGTATTGTCACGACTGACTGGGATTAGCGCGCTGTAATTTCAAGCCTCACTGTTCCTGAGCAATGACAAATGTGGAAAAGTTTGATCAAACCACCAGATTTCCCCAATTCTACCTAACTGTTTAATTTAGGTTAACAGAATATGAGCACCAGGTTTGTAAACTTAATAAATAAATAACTGTTTATTGAACAAACCTCATTAACCAGTGGCAAAAGAAAGAAAAATGAACTGCTAATTTCTAACACTATGACTTAAACTCTACCCCCTTCTTAAATCCCTATATACACACACATACAAGACACATAAGGCACTCAGAAATATGTATTTTAAGGGTGAAATAAAGCTGTTCAGTAGCACCAATTTGGGAGTACAGAATTTGATGGGTTGATTTTGATTGATGTCTTCCAAATTCCTTTTACTTCTTCTTGATGATACAAAGTGTTCTTCCAGCACTTTCAGTATTTAGTTCACTGGTCGAACACTTGCCTTTCAATGTCTCCAACAGTGATTTTCCTCTTGACAGGGGTTTTCAGAGAGAGAGCAGGTTATAGAGATATGTGAAGAAAAGCCAGATAGCTATTATTGTGGAATTACTGGAATCTTCCACACACAGGAGGGAGAGGTTTTAGGTATTGTTCCTTTCAGGCTAGGAGCTATTCTTGCACTGCTTCTCACACAAAACCTGGTCACCTGGTCACCTGGTCAGGAACCAATTAAAACATTGTTGCCAGGCAGCTCCCTTGGTCCAGGACCCCTTTCTGGCACCATCCTGTCTTTCATGGCACATTCTGTTCCAGGACTGCAATATTGTATATATATCTCTCATCCTGTTCCAGTGACATGCCTTTCAAACTGCAACCATTGCAATCCTAATCCACAGTCCAACAGAAATAAAAAGATGTGTTCCTTACGGTATCCAAAAGTCAATCAAGCTCTGTTTTGAATATATTTAATGACTAAGCATCCATAACCCTCTGAAGCAAAGAATTTCAAAAATCCTTTGACTGAAGAAGTTTTTCTGCACTCCTGACCTAAATGGCTGACCCCTTTTTCTGAGACTGTAACTGCTACTTCTGGATTCCCAGCCAGGGCAATTTTATATGCTTCAATGAGATCATCTCTCATTTTTCTAAATTTTCAGGAATATAGATGTAATCTATTCAATGTCCCACTGATGTCAGGAAGGTTAAAGAGAACAGAGAGAAAAGGGAGAGAAAAGGGTGACAGACTACGATAAATGGATGTTGAAGTGCTGAGATAGGTGAGACATATTAAGGCAGGGCACTGAGATATGAATTCCAATAACTTGAAGCAGCTGTTGCTGGTGACTAGATTTCCACACAGAGATGGGTCAGTTACTGGTGCATGTGGATGGTTTCCCAGAAATTACAGGTGAAGAATCAGAAAGTTGCAGAAACGAAACTTCATTGTTTCAACTGTCAAATGCCAATAAGTCAAAACAGCCGCAGTGAAAAGTTGTTGTTCGAAACACTATTACTCCAGTTCCTAGAATAAATGCACATAGGGGATATGACAGAAGAAACTAGGTTAAATTGAGCTTGGTCTCCATCAATTAGATTTAAACTGATCGGGATTTCAAATCTGATTTCCTCCAAGTACAAACTGATATTTTTTTCTGTGGTTGACATCTAAAAGTACGACTGAGTCTTCCCATATAATGGGAGTCAAACTCTGCAGCTGATAATTTTTATAATTTCCCTACACACATAACTTTAAGTCATACATATTTTGACAGATGTTTTTCATCCCATATTTGTTAGTCCTCTCTTGGAAGCAGGGATTTGTGATTATTTTAGTAATTTTTTTGCCACATTTAAACCAATCATTACTCAGCCATTTTAAAACTCCATTAAGTAGTTTCTCTATTGAGAAACCTATATGTGACCTTACAGTATATTTTAGGTAAATTGTCCAAACTAAAAACAGATCTCAAGAGAAGCTTCCAAATGAACTTTAAAAATACAATACAAAAAAAATCTAAGAAACCACTCCAAAATAAATACTCACTCAATGAAATAATGCAATCCACTTATAGGATCCGCAATGACACAGGATCTGAAAAACTGAAGCCAGGCGCTCAGACCCAGAGCTGTAATTGTCATGAGGCTGCTCACCATGGCCATCTGAAGTGTCCTCAATAGTAGATCAGCAGCTGTAGCTGTACCAAACTATAGCTACTGGAGATATACTTGGTAGGAGCACCAGGATAGGTAAATGAGCACACCAGATAGACGCAAAGGGATTCTACAAAGACAGTTCTTAGTTATATACCTGTTAAATATTTGATACTGATGGTACTGAATTGTTGGATAAATTATTTTCTGGTATGAATTTGGTCTTGGTGGTCCTGTTTGTAGAAAAATGAGGGAAAGACAAAAGGAAGGAAATAGGCTGGTTATAGTATGACAGCAGCAATAAAGGTTGCAGGTTGGTGTATTGGGAACACAAGGGGTGCTTCACATGAAGCGCTCTTAAATGAGCTGCTTTTATAAAAGTTCATTCCCGGGATATGGGCTTCACTGTCTTGGCCAGCATTTATTGCCCAACACGAGGTGCCTTTGAGAAGGTGGGGTGAGCTGCTTTCTTAAACCGCTGCAGTCCATATGGTGTGGGTACACCCATAGTGCTGTTAGGAAGGCAGTTCCAGGATCTTGAACCAGTGAAAGTGAAGTATTGGCAATATATTTCCAAGTCAGGATGGTGAGGACTCAGAGGGGAACTTCCAGGTGGTGGTGCTCCCATCGATTGGCTGCCCTTGTCTTTCTAGATGGTAGTAGTCGTGGGTTTGGAAGGTGCTGTTGAATGAGCCTTGGTGAATTCTTGCAGTGCATCTTGTAGATGGTACACACTGCTGCTACTGTGCATCAGTGGTGGATTAAGTGAATGTTTGTGGATGTGGTGCCAATCAAGTGGGTTGCTTTGTCCTAGATGGTGTCAAGCTTCTTGAGTGTTGTGGGAGCTGCATCCATCCAGGTAAGTGGGGAGTATTCCATCACACTCCTGACTTGTGCCATGTAGATGGTGGACAGGCTTTGGGGAGTCAGGAGGCGAGTTACTCGTTGTAGGATTCCTAGCCTCCAATCTGTTCTTCTAGTCACAATATTTATATGGCTACTCCAGTTCAGTTTCTGTTCAATGATAATCCACATGATGCTAGCGGGGGATTCAGTGATGGCAATGCCATTGAACATCAAGGGGGCAACGGTTAGATTCTCTCTAGTTGGAGATGGTCATTGCCTGGCACTTGTGCGATGCAAATGTTACTTGTCACTTGTCAGCCCAAGCCTAGGTATTGTCCAGGTCTTGCTGCATTTGGACATGGACTACTCCAGTATCTGAGGAGTCGCAAATGGTGCTAAACATTGTGCAATCATCAGCAAACATCCCCACTTCTGCCCTTATGACGGGAGGAAGGTCATTGATGAAACAGCTGAAGATGGTTCGGCCGAGGACACTACCCTGAGGAACTCTGCAGTGATGTCCTGGAGCTGAGATGACTGACCTCCAACGATCACAACCATCTTCCTTTGTGCTAGGTATGACTCCAACTAGTAGAGAGATTTCCCCTGATGCTCATTGTTTTGCTAGGGCTCCTTGATGCCACACTCAGTCAAATGTGGCCTTGATGTCAAGGGCAGTCTTACTTTACTGATGATTGAGAGTAGACTGATGGGGTGGTAATTGCCCAGGTTATATTTGTCCTGCTATTTGTGTACAGAATATACCTGGGCAATTTTCCACATAGCCAGGTTGATGCCAGTGTTGTAGCTGTACTGGAACAGCTTGGCTAGGGGGGGTGGCGAGCACAAGTCTTCAGTATTATTGCTGGAATATTGTCAGGGCCCATAGCCTTTGCACTATCTCGTGCCTTCAGCTGCTTCTTCATATCACGTGGAGTGAATGGAATTGGCTGAAGGCTGGCACGTGAGATGCTGGGGATCTCTGGAGGAGGCCAAGATGGATCATCCAGTTGGCACTCCTGGCTGTAGATTGTAGCAAATACTTAAGCCTTATCTTTTGCACTGATGTGCTGGGCTCCCCCATGATTGCGGATGGGGATATTTGTGGAGCCTCTTCCTCCAATGAGCTGTTTAATTGTCCACCACCATTCACGACTGGACGTGGCAGGACTACAGAGCATGGATCTGATCCATTGGTTGTGGGATCGCTGAGCTCTGTTTATCACTTGCTGCTTATGCTGTTCGGTATGCAAGAACTTCGATGTTATAGCTTCATCAGGTTGATGCCTCATTTTTAGGTATGCCTGGTGCTGATCCTGGCATGCTCTTCTGCATTCTTAACTGAATCAGGGTTGATCCCCTGGCTTGATGATAATGGTAGAGTGGGGGATATGCCGGGCCATGTTACAGATTGTGTTCGAATACAATTCTGCTACTGCTCATGGATGCCCAGTCTTGAGTTGCTAGATCTGTTCAAAATCTGTCTCATTTAACACGGTGGTGATGCCACACAACACGATGAAGGGTATCCTCAATGTGAAGGTGAGTCATGTTTGAAGGACAGCCCCTGTCCCCCAATATCAAGCTAATGATTTGGAATCCTGATTTGAAAGGTGGCACAAAGAAAAGGTGTAAAAAACAAGTTATGACTGTTCCCAGACAATTATGCACAGACGTGTGATCTTAAACCAGGTGAATAGTGAGGCTGTGGAATTCCTTTCTATTGACAAAGATGCTAACTTATGATGGGAGCACATAAGACAATATGGGTGAAGTCTTTTACATTTGAAACCTGGGGAAGCCAACACTGTGCAAAGCCTCTTGCTTTCTCATCCTGCTCCACTCTTTCCATAGATGTAAAGATGCAGGCATTCCTTCTAGTGTGGAGAGACTCAGTGATCTGATACAACAGTGGACCGCAACTGGAAGATATTGCTCATGTCAGCCTGAAACGAGGCTGTAGCATAAATGTTAAGGGCTATGATAATATTGACTGCCACAGCCATTGCTGTCCATTCTCTTGTCCAAGGCTCCACTGCAAAGCACAGGCACCAGGATCATTGCTCCTCTGAGAATCATGAAGGAGATTTGCTTCCTGAAGACTAGCTGTGGGTAAGGCCTCCTGTGCAGTGACTCCCTTCTCTGGCTTGCTCCTGTTTGCTTGCTGTTTCCTCTGGTCCTCTACCCCCAAAGGTAGCTTTACGAGACCACCCATGACTGCAACAAAACTGTTTAGAGGGTAGTCAAACAAATTCAGCACCAGAAATATCATCTTCTCAGCAGTCAGAATTAAGATTTCACAGTCAGAAAACTAAGCAAAAAAATGACCCAACTTGAGCAACAACCTCAAATAATAAACCAGCAAATAACTGATAAGTAGAGGATGAACTCTTTAAATTGTAGTGCTGATTAGTTTTCTATGTTTCTTAGCAGTATGAGCTGTTAGAGGAGTTAACCACTTGGCGAGTTCAGCATTTGAGTACACCAATACCAGAAAGTGGTTCTACAACAAGTGTAGGACCACAATTTGAATATTGTATTCATGGTTTTAAATAGTTCTGGCATGAGCTCTCCACATCATTGGAGCAGACCGATCTAATTTTTTTTATTTGTTCATGGGGTGTGGGCTTCGCTGGTTGGGGCAGCATTTATTGCCCATCCCTAGTTGCCCTTGAGAAGGTGGTGGTGAGTTGCATTCTTGAACCACTGCAGTCCATGTGGTATAGGTACACCCATAGTTAGAAAGGGAGTTCCAGGATTTTGACCCAGCGACAGTGAAGAAACAGCAATATATTTCCAAGTTAGGATGGTGAGTGTCTTGGAGGGGAACTTCCAGGTGGTGGTGTTCCCATCTATCTGCTGCCCTTGTCCTTCTAGATGGTAGTGGTAGTGGGTTTGGGAGGTGCTGTCAAAGAAGCCATGGTGAATTCTAATGTGACAAGCAGCAAACATTTTGATCATAATGAGTGTGATGCCCCACCTGCCATATTGCATATTTAGGAGACCATTTTGAACTTACAAAACAAACATGATGCAATCGAATTTCTCAGCCTATGTATTCATAAGGGCTCCATTTAGATACTTAGCTGGACTTTTGAGTCGTTTTGTCTTACTAAGGGAATAACATTTGGGCCAAGTTCATCAAGGTTCTAGTGGCTAACTTGAATGAAAATGTTGATGCATGTAACAACACATTTCCTAGTTTTATAGTTACACCAACATTTTTGTTCATATTAGTAAACAAATCAAAGAAAATTTATCCCAATGATCCGTTGGAAAACAGATGATCAATTTGAGCATTCTGATGATTGGTGTGCCAAAAATATCAATTTTATCTTGGAACCAAATTCTCCTACTTTTATTAAGTTTATGCATGAACTGAGTTACCTAAATATGAAAGGGACCTTCTAGTAAGAGACCTATGGAGACCTCCTAGGTCTAGCAAACAAATTTGTTTTTACCACCACAGAGAAAACTCATTCTATAAATTGTTTTTACCATAGTATTCAAGATGTCATTGGAACTTAAGAGCAGGAGTAGAACATTCAGCCCCTTGACATTGTACTGCCATCCAAATTAGAGCATGGCACATATACGCTTCAACTCCATTTACTTGCCTCTGCTCCTTATTACTTGATACCATTGCCAGAGCAACTTGATACCATATCACAAATCTCTCAATCTCAGTTGAAATTTTCAATTGATTTAGCATCCACAACCTTTTTGGGATTGAGTTCCAGATTTCTTCAAAAAGCAACTGCAATTTGTATTTATGTAGCACCTTTAACATAATAAAACATCCCAAGGCACTTTGTAGGAGTATTGTAAAACAAAATTTGACACAAAGATACTTAAGGAGATATTAGAAACAAAAACATAAAATACTTAAGGTCACAGACCAGAAAGGTTAACTCTGTTTCTTTCTCTACAGATGCTGCTTGACCTGCTGAGTATTTCCAGCATTTTTCTGTTTTTTATTTCAGATTTCCTGTATTTGCAGTATTTGCGTAAGGAGATATTAGGGCAGGCTTGGTCAAACAGGTATGTTTTAAGGAGTGTCTTAAAGTAGGGGAGAGAGAGAGAGATGTGGAGAGGTTTAGGGAGAGAATTCCAGAGAATTCCCTGGTGAAAGTGGAGGAGTGCAGATATCCCAGAAGATTGTATGGCTGGAGGAGTTTGGAGGTAGGGAGGGATAAGTCCATGGTGGGATTTTAAAATAAGGATGAGAATTTTAAAATCGAGGTGTTGCCAGACCAGGTGCCAAGGCAGGTCAACGAGCATAGGGTTGATTAATGAACAGGACTTGGAGCAAGTTTGAGAGGGTGGAAGATGGGTCGGTGCTTAGGAGAGCAGTGGAATGGCCACATCTTGGAGGTAACAAAGGCATAGATGAGGATATGTAGTTGGAAGTTCATTTTGGGGTTATATACACCAAAATTTCAAACTATCTTGTTCAACCTTAGACAGTGGCCAGGTAGAGAAATGGAGTTGGTAATTACAAAACAGAGTTTGTTGGGGGACTGATGACAATGGTTCATTCTTCCCAATATATAGTTTATGCTTGACAAGCAGTATGTCAAATCAGAGAAAGTGGAGAACACCTTTTGTGTGAAAAGGCGCTTCTTGATTTCACTACTAAATGGCCAGCTCTAATACTAAAATTATGTCACCTTGTTCTGGACTCCCATAACAAAATAAACAGTTTCTATGTATCTATCTATCAACACCCTTAATCATTTTAAATACCTCAATTAGAATATCCCTCACCCTTCTAAACTCAAAAGAATACAGGCCAAGTTATTACAACTTGCCCTCATAATTTTTCTCTTCAATCCATGATCCCTGAAGGTGGCAGGATAGGTGGATAAGTTGGTAAAGAAAGCATATGGAATGCTTTCCTTTATTGGATGAGATATTGAATACAAAAGTAGGGATATAATGATGGAACTGTGTAAAATGTTGGTTAGGCAACAGCTGAAATTTTGTGTACTGTTATGGTCACCACATTACAGGAAGGACATAATTGCTGTGGAGAGAGTACAGAGGATATTTATAAGAATGTTGCCAGGGCTTGAAAATTGCAGCTATGAGGAAAGATTGAATAGGCTAGGGTTTTTTTGATTAGAACAGAGGAGTCTGAGGGGTGACCAAATTGAGGTGTACAAAATTATGAAGGGCCTAGATAGGGTTCCTAATTTCTTTTTTCCTCTTTTTTTGGCTGGCACAGGTACGACAGGCTGAGTGGCCTCTTTCTGCGCCATAAATTTTCTTTGGTTCCATGGTATAATTGTGGTAATTCTAATCCTTAGTCCTTCTGAGTCCAATATATCATTCCTGAGGTTCAATGTCCAAAACTGAGTGCAATACTCCTGATGAGATCTGACCAAGGTTTTGTCTAACTGAAGCATCCCTTCCTCATTTTGGTGTTCCAAGCCCCTTCAGTTGAAGGCCGACCTTACTTCAGCATTGTTCACAACATTTTCCACATGTACACTATTTTTTATTCTGATTTCTCTTTCTAGGATCTGAAGCAAATGACATTACAGTTCCCTAAATTGCATCCTATTTTTGCCACACATTCTGTCTATGTCCCTTCGTAACTTCCTGCTTCCATCCACACAGCCACAAATAGTGTTTTTCAGTACATTAATCCAAAGCCCATAGCCAGGCAACAGAGATTGAGAAAATGAGCAGGGCAAGGACAGAGCCAGACACGGCCTGGGCCTCTTCATCCAAGTAATTTATACATGTGATAAAAAGTTAAGTTCCCTGTAGAAATCGCTGGGGAACACCACTTGTCATATACTACCAATCAGTGAACATTCCCTTTATCCCTATCTCTGTCTCCTAACGCCAACCCATTACCAACACGCATTACAAAGTTACCTCCAATTCTATACATTTTAATTTTTGCTGATAATGTCTTTTGTGGAACCTTACCAACTGGAAGTCCATAAAGGCAGCATCCACAGACAGTCCCTGTTCACTCTGCTATTGACCTTTTCTGATTCCGGCAACTCTAGGCCAGAAAAAAGATCTGTGAACAAAATAAAGTTGAGTTGCAAAAATTATCTCTGAATTAGTAATGCACTAATTTCATGCTGCTTCTTCAAAGGGTAAAATAGTTGTATACCATGATTATCAGCCAATATTACCAAGAAATTGACGGCTTATTTCACATGATTGTCTTGATAAGTAACAGGCTTCCAGAGGCAAAAGGAGAAGGCCTATCAGTTGCTGAAAGCATTATCCAGAGTAGGTTGTGCAGCTGTGGGTATTCCCTTTACTGCAGACTCTAATTGAGGTAAAGCAAACATAAGCTCTTAGAGAAAATAAACAGACAAGCTTCCAACTAAATCTTGTTACACAAGCTTCTTTGATACAATCATGACTTTCCTGCAACAGAAAGGCATGTGAAACCTCAATATGTCAATCATCATCATCATCATCCAGTTTCTCTGGAAATCCTACATGACAGCCACAGCTCGTAGTAAAGTTGTGCAGCACATATTACAAAAACTATACAACATTTTTGGTGGTGCAGAGGTGTAATGCCATTAATTACACCATCAACCTGTAGCGTCTTGCAGCAGTGAAACATAAGTTTGATCTCTCACTCCTGAGTTTTCATTTTCAACTGCAATACGGAGTTGATTATAAGCATGGCCCATTCTCCCAGCACAGAGAAAACTGATGACATTTTTAGGCTATCACGGTTTGGCACATTAATTAATCGCAAAGGTTTTTATTCTAAATTGGCATGTAAGGTTGCATAGGGGTCCTTCTCCTCTTCAGACTCATCTCCTGCCATGTGATTTTTATCAACTAGTGATCGGCCATCTTGCAATTTGCTGATGAGCTACTTTACCCAGAACTTCGGACTAGCTTAGCAGATATAATCTGTATTGTTTTTGTTTATTTGGGTAGAAGAGTTTGAGGAAAATTAGGTCAAATTTCTTGTCATCCCAGTAAAAAACTCTCTGCTCTAAATGTACATATTTTACACAGGAGAGAGGAAACTAACATTTCATGATATCTCACTGATTGAATGTATGTGGTTCACGCCCCCAAATTGTTCCCCTTCAGAACATGGTAGATTCTCTACTTACCCCACTTAAGACATGATTTGGTTAGAGCTAAGGAATTCATTACAACAAAGCAGCAGGTAATGCAACATATATAACAAAATATATCAACAGGAAATGGCTTGCTCAGTACATCAAAATATTTTTTTTTAACCATACATTATAAGCAAGCATGTTATAAATTGTGCACTAAGTAGAAAAGATGATAAGAGAAAAGAACTGAGCTTGATAGAGAGGAGAGGGCCACCTGGCACACTTGTTCTGGACTCGCCAACAACTGGAAACAGCTTATCCACACCCACCCTTTTGAACCCTACGCTAATTTTACAGACATCTTAAGTTTCCTCATATTCTCTTTTCCAAAGAAAAGAACTATCGCCTGCACCAGCTTTCCTTATAGTTGCATTTTAAATATTTTCAACACTTTCTCCAATGCTTCAATATAATTTTTGAAGTATGGAGACCAGAAGTGCACATAATACTTCAAATATGGTCAAACCAGAGTTCCATATAAATATAATAATGCCTCCCTGCTTTAGTACTCTATTTCTCTAGAAATGACCCCAGGACATTGTTTACACCCTCTATGACTTACAAATGTTATGAATAAAGTACACAAGTACATTATATAACAGCTCAACTTTGACATTACATAAAGGTAATGCAGTTCAATTTTTTCATAGTATGCTGCTCTCTGAGGTGCCTCACGACCCTTACAATTCCAGGTTATATTTACAATATGCATTTCATGTCAAACATTCTCTGGTGCATATGATCCAAGGACTTTTCTACGGATTTCAGCCCTGTGTCCTATGGCGGGAGGGTGAGCCTTTACAATGGCTGCCCCAAACTCTAGATTTTTTTCAAAAAAATATACTTCATTCATAAAATTTTTAAAGGTACATTACATAGAAGTTCAAAATTAACATTACATAAAGTGCAAATCAGATTAATGTCTTTTCCAAAGAGTATGGCACTTTGAGGTGTCTCACTGCGCTCTGGTTACAGGTTATATTTACAGTATTAATTTCATTTCAAACGTATGCCCATGGGTTTTAAACGGTTTCCAGCTGCTCAGTGTATTATGGCAGGAGACTGGAGGCCCATAGACTGCGGCCTTTCCCCAGGGCCAGATTTTGACATGCTAAGGCCCTAAGCTATGTCAAGCATTACCAAAAAGAAAGTGTTTATTCTAAGAGAAAGGACAATGATAATGGAAATATTAAAGCTTTATATTTATATGTATATATATATATATATGCATAGGGGAGGTGCAATGGAAAACTAATAATCTAGCTAAAACATATATCTTGCAATAAGCCTATTTGCACTATGAAATGCTTACAGATTTCTTAAATAGCAATCTATGAACACTTTTAATTGACAGCAACACAAGATCAGCACTTACTGATGGAAGCAGCAAAACAGCCTGCATAAAACTTAAACATTTTTCGTGATTTTTGGGCAGCAAAGTTGCTGATGATGTCCTCAAATGATAAGCTATGACATTTATCATTTTCTATGCACATAATGCTTAGTGCAGACAACTTTTCTTGTAGCGTTGTTATCCGCAGTTCATTCTTGATGTTTTTCATCTGTGAAAATGACCTTTCTCCTGAGCAGTTTGTTACTATTAGACTCAAAAGGAGCTGCAATATTGCTTCTACTCGACTGTTAGGGAAGTAAACTGAATTTTACCTTGGGTGATGACTTGATACAGGTCCTTGTGGCAAAAAGTTCCTTTATTTTAATCATTTTCCTTGATATAAGCTTGGAAGTGCTTTATTTCTCCAATGAGGTTAACATTAATATCATCAAGACAATATTTCATCAAAAGCTTTGCACCTTCACACAGCTGTTTTTCTGAAGCATCTAAATCAACCAGAAATGAAAAATTGTTTGCAGCATTTTCATATATGATTGCTCTTTTCTTCAAGTTGGTTTCAAGTGCATCCATCATAGGAATAAAGGATTTCACTCAAAACTTGTCTCTTGGAGAAAGCATTTCATCAGCATTTGGTGTATCACCATCATTGACTTCTTTTTTTCTCATTCCTTTCCTTTTATTCACACACTTGTAGCCTACATCAGGCAGGTTTTCTTTTGCTTTGAGTTCAATTTCATCAAAACTTTCTTGGGCTTCTTTCAAGAAGTGAGAGTGTGACGTGCAAAGCTTTGCACATGTACTAAGGGCTATCTGTGCATCCTGTAGGACCAGACTGGTTTTGTGGAACTGATCTAACAAATGATTCCGAAGTTCTAACATAAACACAAACTCAAATTCCTCCATTATCTCCTGCAGAATGCCAGCTTCTCTTTTTGTATCACCTTTTTCATTGTCATTAGTATACAGATGAGTAAGAGCATCAATTGAACCATAACTCTCAGCTATGGCTGAAGTAACCTTTGCATATGCTTCCCACCCAGTGTCAGAGAGATGTTTTGGTACGGTGGAATCAGGACCCAAAAATGATTTGAGTACTGTCCAGCATTTTGTAGAGGTAGAGGAGAATGTGTATATTTGTAGCACAACAGCAAAAAAATTTACTGCAGCATGGCCAACAAGATCCAATGAATGTCCAACACATGGAATATATATAGCATACTTATTTTTCTTGAAAAGTTTTTGCTGCATGCCATTATACCATCCTGCCATGTTAGCTGCATTGTCATGACTGCCATCTGCACTTATCTGAAGTCAACTTTGTAGTCATTACCGAGATAATCCAGCACCATATTGGCCAGACTTTCACCACTGTGGTTTTCTAATTTAAGAAATGTTAGAAAGTGTTCAATGGGAAAACCATCATTGGGTGACACATATCTTATGATAGTTAGTTAAACAACATGTGAAAGACCTGATATAGAGGCAACAGACAAACTGAAGTAACCTGCTTTTCTCAAGTTATCCAAAATAGATCCTCTTACTTTCTCGGCCATAAGCTGGATAAGTTCGTTAAATATTGTTTCAGACAAGTATGAAGGCTTCCCAGATCCGCTTCAATAATGTTTTATATGGCTGGCAAGAAATGGATCAAACTTAACAATGAGTTCTATCAAGCCAAGAAAGTTCCTGTTATGTAGCGAGCCAAACTTTTCATTAACTCCCCTAAAAACTAGTCCACATTCTGCTAATGTGCACATAATTGCAATAACATGTTCAAGTATTCAAGTATATGCCTCCAATATTCTTGCTCCTTTACCTGTTCCATCAGGTGTGAATCCAAGGTTAATCCATGTTGCCTCATCAGATATGTAAGCAAAGCTTTTATATGATCTTCAGAGCTCTCATGATTTTGAATTCCAACAACAGGGTTTCACCAGTCATTAAACCCATCACTAGCCAATGCTGTCAGTGATGTTGATAAGAGTTTGCAGACAAAAGTAAACAGAACCAGTTGTTGGAAGTATACTAGCCACTCTCAATTGTATTTTCACCATTAATTTTCATTGAATGAACTAGACCCTTTGAACAATATCTAACTTGGTTTTTGAATGACCGCTTCAATTTCTCAAATGAGCTATTCCAATGTTGACACTCTGAGGGAATTTGCAGTGTCCACAATGAAATATCATCGTCAGTCAAGAGACCAAGATCATTGGACTTTGTGTATCTATTTCCTTCAGCTGGGATTTCAGGCTCTGTAACATTCTCAGATGTAGCAGTCACATTCACATCCGTATCATCTATCTTAGTAGAAGAGATGGATACTTGTGGTTGCTGTAGGCCAGGCTGACTCTCTTGAGTATGAGGTCTCTTCTTTTGTACAGTGAAATAACTGTCAACTTTCAGTAATTGTTTTATCCGCCCTTCAAGCTGCAGCTTCTTTTTTCTCTTCTGACATCCACTTTCAAAAGTTCTTTTCATTTTTAACAGGCCTCTCTGTAATAATGAGACAACTAAACCTTAGACAAATTCTTTGAATTCAGTCCTTTAAGTTTAAAAGCAAAGTAAAAAATACAATGCATATATTTCAATAAAATATATATTTACCTGGTGTCAAGGAGAGAAGGGAAATCCCTGCACAAAATTCTTTGAAAACAATTGTATCACAGATTACAACTGTGTCACGTGTGTTTTCCACACTTTTAGTTTTTAGAATTATTTTTAAAAGACATTTTAAAATAAAAAAATACTTTTATATATATTATTGTCTCGAAAAAGCCATTTGAGGCACTTTTATTTAGTGATTGAAGCATCCAAATGGATCATGTCAGAGGTCAGGGGAAAGGGCAGCATGATCCAGCACTGCGGATATGAATTATAGTTATTTTTGCACAGATTTAAAAACTCCATATGACAAATAATTGTGCAGCCATATATGTGAGTTTTTGTCACATCACAACCAAAATGTCTGTTTTGGAGAGTTTTTATTTACCGTCTCCTTTATTTTTCAACCAGTTATGTGAAACTTGAAATTTAGTCTTTTTTTCATATTTAGAGACCATAGATAATGTGAAGCCCCAAGTTGTAGCTTATTTAGCTTATGCATAAATCCAGCATGGTCTTTCCCATTGAACTTTTAGGACGGCTGCCCCGAGTTTTAGAGTGTCCATCAACACATAGACCGTGGAATGTGTGAGTCTGCAGCAATCATCGAGTGCTCTTTGCACTGAAAGAACAGCAAGTTTAAGGCAAACTCAAGAGTATCTTTCACTGAGTCGATGGTCCTCCAAAAGCAGTTGCTGTTTATCTTGGTGTGCATCCTCAGGAATAGCCTATAGAGCACAGAGTCCTCCGTTTTGGGGTTTCTTGACAAAACCACTACATCTTTCCAGATCTTCTTTGCAAAGGTACACTCCCAAAAGGAGAAGGGCGATGGTCTCTTCCCCACTTCAGGGCAGCATGTGAAGGTGGTGAGACTTCGGACATGCAGGAGAGATCTGATGGGGAGTGCCTTTCTCACCACCAGTCAAGCTACATCTTGAAGCTTGTTTGAAAATTCTGGTGATGATGCATTCTGCTAAATGATTTTGACAGTCTGTTCAGGAACCATCCAACAGGATCCATCTAGTTTTCCCACTGTTATGTGAGGACCACTGCCTGATGGACTTCTGATCAAAGGTGTTTTTCTGCATAAACATTTCCATGAGACACGGATTGTGTGGCACTGTCTAACTGATTGGAGCAATCTGCAGTAACATGGCCAGACCCATCCTTCACAACATCAGGGCCTTAGAACCTAAACACGCACTGACACTTGGTGTTTGCGTCCTGAATGTCTACACACAACTTGATGCAGCTACACATGAAGGTGCCCTTTAAGATGAGGACAATGTTGGGTATGTATATTTACCCTTTATCTAAAGGTCTGTATACCATGTCCAGGTCCATTTTTGATCTCCAGATAAAATGGAAGATGGTTCCTGTGACCTCCACAGTGGAGGAGTAGGACATGGGCCCCACCTTTGCCACATAGAACAACACTAAGGGTGCTTGGAAACCCATTGACCAGGTGATTATCTGCAATGGAGAGGGAGCATTGCTCCCAAATACCCAGTTTCTGTTTCACGGTGGCTACATGCTCCTTCCAGTTCCTGATGCATACCTTGGACCCTCTGAGCCATATCCCCAGTGCTTTCTGACCTGATGCTAAAGAGGACAAAGGATCAGTTGTCCCAGTTTCCCAAGAACATGGCCTTGTTCTGGTCATGATTTACTTTAGCTCCCGAGGCCAGTTCGAACTAGTTGTAGATGCTCACCAGTGTGTGAACAAACAGCGGATCTGAGCAGGAGACAACAATATCATCCGTGTACAGGGAGGCTTTGCTATGTGTGCCTCTGCTGCCTGGGATTGTCACCCTTCTTATGCTCGGATCCTTTCTGATGGAGTTGGCAACAGATTTGATACAACACATGAATAATATAAGGGAAAGGGGACAAACCTTACCTGACTCCAGATTTGATTAGAAAACTTTCTGATTTGCATTCACTGATAGACTTTATTAACTTATTCCCTGCTTTGAGTGATTTATATATCTTTATTCCCAGGTCTCTTTCCTTCTCTACCCAATTAATTTCTTACCCTTCAAGGAATAAGGGGCCTTTTTATTCCTCCTTCAAAAATGAACAACTTCACATTTTACTACATTTATTTTCATTCACCATTTATCTGCCAGTTCTGTAAGCCTGTTTATGTCTTCCTGTACCTTGTTGCTGTCTTCCACCTGATTAGCTGTATCCCTAAAGTTGCTATCATTTGCAAGTTTTCATGCCTTAAAACTGCATCACATACAGTTGACACTTTTGTACTGACGCCATTTGTCCAGGATCTGTGGAGGACAGTGTAAGGAAGAATTTTCTTTTTAAACCATACAGGGAATTCCATAATAATTTCATGGTCAGTCCTCTTTATACATATGTCTGTTAACACGTAGGGCAATTTTGTTAAAAAGGCATGGAATCTTCATTCTCTGTCTTTTTCAATTTTTTTTGGGATGTGAGTGTCATAGGCAAGGCCAAAATTTGGTGCTGGCCACTATCTCTCTCCATTTCCTGCTCTTTTTAAATGCTACAGTAATAAGCCAATGGGTATGAGAGAGAGATAACAGTCAGTTTAACCTGTCGTGTTGGAGAGCTGAACGGGCTGAAATAATATGCAGCAGTCTAGTCAATCCCACCTGCAGGACTTAAAGACAATTAATTGCCTAAAGTAGTTAACGTGCTTAATATATAATTTAAGCACCACCTTTGTTATTGAAGACTTTAGTAATGAAAATGGATCAGTGCTATGTGCCTGACATAGGTGGCTGTCCAGGATAAAGAAAGACAATGTGGGTTCTGTAACCTCCACATTTTATCTGAGTTTTGAATACTCAATTCTAATGTTGAGTGCCAAAAGTAGAAAAGTTACACCAAAATGGTAAATTATGTAATTTTAGTCATTTATCAAACAAATTGAGCTACTGGTCCTTTAACATTGAATTACAGAATATACTGCACAGAAATAGCCCATTCGACCTAACCAGTCTATGATGAATTTTCTGCTCCACTATAGCCTCCTCCTATCCTTTCTCACCCAACCCTATCAGCAGAATCTTCTTTTCACCCTCACCATGCACATCTCACCTTCTCTTTAATACCATTCATCTCAACCGCTCTATGTGGTAGAGAGTTCCAGATTCTCACCACTCTCTGGGTAAAGAAGTTCCTTCTGAGTTCCATATTTGATTTCTTGATGACTATCTCATATTGATGGCTTCTAGTTTTGCACTTCCTCACAAGTGGAAACACTCTCTCTGTGTCTACTCTATCGAAACTTTTCATAATTTTAAATTAGGTTACCCCTCAGCCTTTTTCAAAAAAGAGACACAACCTGTTCATCCTTTCCTGATAGACATAACCTTATAGTTCTGGTATCATTCTTCTATCTTTTTTCCATCCTCACTTATGCTTCCATATCCTTTTTATAATATGGCAACCAGAACTCCAGTACTCCAAATGTGGTCTAAACAATACAATTGATACAAGTTCTCTACTTGTCCATTATATCCCTCTAGTTATAATCTCTTGTACCTTGTTTGCTTTTTAAAAAAGAAACCTTGTTAACCTGTGTTGCTACTTTTAATAATTTCTCTAATTGTACTTCTAGATCCATTTGCCCCTCTAACCTATTTACATTCTTATTATCCAGGTAATATGTGACCCCTTCATTTTTCTTACCAAATCTATGTTTACCAATTATTCAAGTTTATTGATGTCTTCTTGTAAGTTATTGTAGTCCTACTCAGTATTGACTATCCCTCCAAACTTGGTATCAATTGCATATTTGGAAATTGTGCTTGTTAATATAAATTGTGAACAATGATGGTCCCAGCACTGATCCATGCAGGACTCCAATTTCCATCTTTTGCCACTCTAAACCCTTTGTCCCTATTCTCTGCTTTCTTTCTTTCTTTCAGCCAGCTAGATATCCACTTGTTTTATAATTGTCAGCAGGTATTGAACAATTGTGACTCCAATTAAAGAAACAAGAAAGCAATATGCATAACCTACGTTTTGTCTTCTAACTTATAAAACGGGGCAGTATTAGACACAATAAGTGTAATACCTGAAAGTGAAGGATATTGAAATACCTGGGAAATAATTGCCCATAAAGTTAAAAACATTTCTGTCGTTAAAAGGGATGGCTCAATAAGTGTTCTTAGCCCATGTGCAGTAATCCAGAACCAATAAATTAAATCCTGGCTTGGTAATGCATCTGGCAGTAATAGCATGAAAACCACTTTCACTGCTAAAATTATCATTTTCCATGAGGTATTAAGTGGGCAATAACATTATCACACACCCAAAAATTCCATCCGAGGCAACATAACATTAAATTTGACGTACTGATATGAATATATTTACTCTTCCTTTCGGAAATTGCATTTTCTTACGGACTGCTCTTGTCTTGGCAGCCAAGGCGCCATTTATTTGTAGAATGGCAATTAAATTTTCCTTCATGGGGCTTCACTCAAAAACGTTATTAAAAATATCTTCACATACATTGAGACAAAAGAGTTCAGTTCAACACAGATTTACTTCTGCACCATAATTCTGCATATGGTTGGTTTGAAAGTACATACAGTTGATACATATTACTTTGTTAAGTGGCATGTTAAAGAACAATTTGCACTTATATAATGCCTGTGATGTAGAAAAATGCCAGCGATGGAATAAAAAAAATACAATGCTAAAGAAGAATAATTTAGAATAGGTGACCAAAACATGATCAAGGAGCTAGCTAATAAGGTGGAGGCTGTGGGGTTGTGGGGTGGCCAGGTGTTTTAAAAAGTAGAGAGTTGGAGAGTCTTAGGGGTTTAAGAGAGGGAATTCCAAAATGTGCAACCTAGGTATTGAAGGCACAGCCAGCAATAGTTGGAGAGTAGTGGGTGGATGCATAACAGACCAATCACAGGGTTGAAAGTCAGTTACCTTAGTTTGTGGGCACAAAGGCTACAATTTGCAGCACGATCCTATTGGAGTTTGGGAGCTTTCACTAATTCCCATGATTGTAGCATGGCCTTAAGCAGATCCTTCGTTGGACTCATCTCTGTAGTGCTGCTGGTCACCTCAGGGTGCCAACTAGTGTTGTGAGAAAAGCACATGCTCCAGGCAGCCTTCCCTTTTTAAAAAATAGTCACGGTAAAAGGGAAACAGAATTTATGGAGTGAAGGCTGCTGAATAATCACTTTAGAAGATTCATGCTTAAGTGAAAGTGCAATGCGCCAGGGAGAGGGCTCCCTGCTTCAGTGGTCCTGCCCTGAGGGCACTGGTGACTCAAGTAGAGGCCAGAAGGGATACCATGTTTCTACCAGGGAGGGGTAGGAAGCCTCAAGGCACACCCTCAGAAGGGAATAGGAGCAGGCAGATAATGTCCAGAGTGTCACTCTGAGGACATGACAGTAGTGCTGAGAAAAGCATAATGATCTCACTCAGGTAGTCCAGGTGAGTGAATGCATCTGCACATCACATCTCAGACCCACCATACCACACAGCTCTCACACTTTCCAGTGTGCTACACTGTCATTGCTCACCCCCAACATTGTTAAACTACATTCACCCACACATATATTTCAATTCTACTGCAGGGATTGAGTTGAGAATCTTATTGAGGTGGAGTAGAGGAAAACACTGATGACGATGCACACAAGATTCCTGGTGCATTGACAGGCCTACCTTCACTCACATGGCAAGGAGAATGGAGGAGTTCGAGCTCAATTGTGGCAACAAGCATCACACAAAACATGGAGCGCATCATAGAAACATAGAAAATAGGAGCAGGAGAAGGCTATTTGGCCCTGAGAGCCTTCTCCACCATTTATTATGATCATGGCTGATCCTCTATCTCAACACCATTCTCCCGTGCTCTCCCCATACCCCTAGATGCCTTTAGAATCTAGAAATCTATCTATTTCCTTGTTAGATGTATTCAGTGACTTGGTCTCCATAGCCTTCTGTGGTAGAGAATCCCATGTTCAACACCTTCTGATTGAAGAAATTCCTCCTTATCTCAGTCCTAAATGGCCTACCCAGTATCCTGCGACTGTAACCCCTTGTTCTAGACTCCACAGCCAGAGGAAACATCATCCCTGCATCCAGTCTGTCCAGCCCTTTCAGAATTTTATATGTTTCAATGAGATCCCCTCTCATTTTTCTAAACTCCAGGCCTAGTTGTCCCAATCTCTCCTCATACAACAATCCTGCCATCCTAGGAATCAGTCTTGTGAACCTTCACCGCACTCCCTCTATGGCAAGTATATCCTTTCTTGGGTAAGGAGACCAAAATTGCACACAATATTCCAGGTGTGGTCTCACCAAGGCCCTGTACAGCTGCAGTAAGACATCCTTGATCCTGTACTCAAATTCTCTTGCAATGAAGGCCAACATACCATTTGCCTTCCTCACTGCTTGCTGTACCTACATACTTGATTTCAGTGACTGGTGTACAAGGTCCCTTTGTACATCAAAATTTCCCAATCTATCAACATTTAAATAATACTCTGCAATTTTGTTTTTCCTACTGATGTGGATAACTTCACACTTATCCATGTTATACTGCATCTGCCATGTATTTGCCCACTCGCTCAACTTGTCTAAATCGCCTTGAAGCCTCTTAACAACCTCTTCACCACTCATTCCCATCTAGTTTTGTATCATCTCCCACCTATTTGACCCAGTCTATCCTCATACAATAATCCTGCCATCCTAGGAATCAGTCTGGTGAACCTTCGCTGCACTCCCTCTATGGCAAGTATATCCTTTCTTGGGTAAGGAGACCAAAACTGCACACAATACTCCAGGTGTGCATCCATTCCAGTACAGAAGTGGTGGGCAATTCCATGGTTGTACTATCGGACTGACCCATGATCGTGTCTGTTGACCGCTCTCTCAGCTTCCACCGCAGCATGGGTAGAAGCCTTCTCTGCGTGGGTGGAAGTTAGCTCATGAGATCCATGGCTGCTGTCATGCAGGCACAGACTGCTGCAATCATGGGTATAGATCACAGTGCTGAGAGGGGCATGCAGGATCTTATAACAGTCCAGCAGTTTGTGCTCCAGCAGTTCACTAGGATTGCTGATGTCTCATCCCTTGGGATTTGCAGTGGCATTATGGAGTGCATTTTCTTCTTTATTCTGGGTAGCGCTGGCAAAACCAGCATTTGTGCCCATCCCCAACTGCCCTTGAATTGAGTGGCTTGCTAGGACATTGCAGAGGGAAGTTAAGAGTCAATCTCATTGCTATGGATCTGGAGTCACAAGTAGGTCAGATCAGGTAAGGATGGCACATTTCCTTCCCTAAAGGATATTAGTGAACCAGATGGGCTTTTCACAACAATTAGTGATGGTTATGGTATCATGGTAACCATCACTGATGCTAGCTTTATATTCCAGACTTATTAATTGAATTTAAATTCTACTAGCTGTTATGGTGGGATTTGAACCCAGGTCGCCCAAAGCATTAGCCTGGGCCTCTGCAGTATTAGTCCAGCAACATTACTACTATGCCACCATCTCCCCTTTCTCAGAATAGCAACATTTGTGCTTCCACCACTGTCAGTCTTGTAGTGATTTTGCTGTTGCCTGTCAGCCAGCCAACCCAGACAACTGCCACTCATGTTGAGGTGAAGCTGGTCCTCAAAGCCCAAGCTGCTTGAGAGTGTTCTGCAAGGTCACCTGCAGGCTCCCCCAGTGAAAGTCAGCAGTCTCCAACCAGCCATGCTGCAGACACTGGGGAAGCACTGTACTGGAACAATTAGCCAGGCAAGGCTATCCGCAAGCCAGGCACAAAGGGGATGCACAAGGATGATTAGCTTTTGATATATTATTCATGTGTTGTTGGACAATGTTGTCCAGTGAAGAATTTTTACATTGACATCTGTTGATTGATGTTGGCCAAGGGGCGTTGTGATGGGGATTCTGACATGAATGTAAACATTAGGAAGCCTCACAATACAAGTGTGAATCAGGTTCAAGTGTGAAAGCTCAAAGGGGAAAAATAAATAAGAGAAGAAAAGAGAGTATAAGAGATTGGCAGCTAACATAAAAGGGAATCCAAAAGGCATAGAAATGGTAAAAGGGTAGTAAACCGAGCAGTGGGGCTGATTGGGATCAAAAAGGGGCTTTCTACATTGAAGTGGAGGGCATGGTTTGAGGTACTAAATGAGTATTTGCATCTATCTTTATCAAGTGTTACAACCACAGCCAATGTTATTTGCTGAGCAAGCAAAATCCCAGAGGGAAACTTGGCTTACTGATCATAACCTTTTTTGTATTTTGAAAATGAGGGAAGAACTTCTGATCCTAGCAGCATAGAATCCCAGTAACACTTTTAGGATTTTAACATTAAAATATTTATGAAGAAGAAAAAAACTAAAGCACATAAGATTAAAGTTACACATTTAAAACAGTTTTACAAAACATCCCCCAAAAAGCCCACCTGGTCAGAACACACAAGTAAACAACTTGGTAACAGCTCCCTTTTAGATTTTTAGCTACAAGTATCCAGTAATATTACCCAACACAATAACTGCTGTCATTTTAGTAAAGGTGTACCACATGACTTCTCACTCTCCTCCACTCAGCTGTGGAAACCCAAGGAAGTTCAGAAACAACCTGCTTTCTGACACAAAGACTTCTCTGGCTTGAAAGCTTAATGGCTGCTTCAAATTCACAACTTTCACACCTTCCCCCAGCACAGATCTGGTCTCAGGACATCTCCCACAACATAGCCACAAAAGTCAGCTCAACATCTTGCCTTAAATATCCTTTTCCCCTTTCATCTTAGATTCCAATTTCCAAAGCACCTCTTTGAACTCAACTTTTCCAAAATATAAAAGTCTTTAATGTTTTCCTATTACCTCCACTTTCAAGTCAAATAAAATTTAATAACCTTCCCTAGTTTACTTATGAAACCTTTGTAAGTTGTAAAACTACCTTGTCACTTCTAAACTCCCCTTTGAAATTTAACAGCTGAAAATTCAAGTCCCTACTTATCTCATAATGCAAATTTTAAAACTCAACCTATTTATTTGTAATTCCAACTTCAACATAGCCTCTCATTACAAATGCATGCAACTAGGATTTTACCCTTTTATCTCTCATTTCCCACAGACAAGCTGTCTTTACTAATCTTCCCCCAGTTTAATCAATCATGGACACACATGCACACACACAGCCTTCTTTACAGAATACAGCATATTCCCAAAAATATTTCAAAAATAACATCCATCTTCACACAAGGAAGAAGATGCTAAGGTCACAGTGAAAGAGGAGGTAGTTGAGACATGGTGTAGGCTAAAAATTGATCATGAGGAGGCATTAGGAAGGCTGACACCAAGATTGGATCAGATGCATCTAAGGATACTGAGGGACATAAAGATCCAAACTGTGGAGGGACTGGCCATAACTTCCAATTCCTTTTAGATATGTGATGGGGTGCCAGAGGATTGGGGAACAGCAAATTTTACACCCTTGTTCAGAAAAAAGTGTAAAGATAACCCAGCAGCTACAGGCAAGTTGGTTTAACCTCGGTGGTGGGAATGCTTTTAAAAACGATAATTTGGGACAAAATTAACAGTCATTTGAACAAATGTAGATTAATTAAGGAAAAGCAGTATGGATTTGTTAATCACGTTTAACTAACATAATAGAGTTTTTGGATGAGGTGACAGAGGTCCAACGAAAGTTTTTTGGTAGATGTGGTGGACATGGACTTCCAAAAGGCATTTAATAAAGAGCAACATAACAGAGCTGTTAGCAGAATTAAAGCTCATTCAATAAAGTGGCAGTATGAATACCAAGTTGGCTGAGTGACAGAAAACAAAGTAGTGGTGAATGGTTGTTTTGCAGACTGGAGGAAGGTATACAATGCAGAGGAGTGTGAAGTGACACATTTGGTAGGAAGAATGAGGAGAGGCAGTACAATATAAAGAACACAATTCTAAAGGAGGTGCAAGAGCAGAGGAACTTGGGGGTATATGTACACAAATATTTGAAGGTAGCAGGGCTGGCAGAGAATGCGGTTAATAAGGTATACGGGATTCTGAGCTTTATAAATAGGGGCACAGAATACAAAATCAAGGAAGTTATAGAGAACAAAATCAAAAATACCTGGAAAAACTCAGCAGGTCAGACTGCATCTGCGGAGAGGAATACAGTTAACGTTTCGAGTCCAAATGACTCTTCATCAGAACTAAGGGAAAATAGAAAAGAGGTGAAATATACGCTGGTTTAAGTGGGGGGTGGGGGTGGGGGGGGGGAGGGGGGGGGGGGGGGGAAACAGTTAGAGCTGGAGAGAGGGCCAGTGATAGGTGGAGATTGCCAAAAGATGTCATAAACAAAAGGACAAAGAGGTGTTGACGGTGGCGATATTAGCTAAGAAATGAGCTAATGGGGACATTAAGGGTGGAAAGCAGGACAAGCAAGGGACAGATAGCCCTAGTGGGGGTGGGGTGGGGGGTTGTTGAAATAGACTAAAAGGTAGAGATAAAACAATGGATGGAAATACATTTAAAAATAATGGAAATAAGGGAGAAAAGAAAAATATATATAAATTATTGGAAAATGGGGGGTCGGAAAGGGGGTGGGGAAGGAGGAGAGAGTTCACGATCTAAAGTTGTTGAACTCAATATTCAGTCCGGAAGGCTGTAAAGTACCTAGTCGGAAGATGAGGTGCTATTCCTCCAGTTTGCGCTGAGCTTCACTGGAACATTGCAGCAGGCCAAGGACAGACATGTGGGCATGAGAGCAGGGTGCTGTGTTGAAATGGCAAGCGATGAAGGTCTGAGTCATGCTTGCGGACAGACCGACGGTGTTCCGCAAAGCGGTCACCCAGTCTGGGTTTGGTCTCTACATTGGAAACTGCATTGGGAGCAACAAATGCAGTAGACTAAATGGAGGGAAGTGC
The DNA here is from genome assembly GCF_017639515.1 of Carcharodon carcharias. NCBI lineage: Eukaryota > Metazoa > Chordata > Chondrichthyes > Lamniformes > Lamnidae > Carcharodon > Carcharodon carcharias. Next base: position 161,732,082 of record NC_054473.1, on the reverse strand, counting down.
AAGTGAAATGCTGCTTCACTTGAACGGAGTGTTTGAGCCCTTGGACGGTGAGGAGGGGGGAATATTCCAGACTGAATATTGAGTTCAACAACTTTAGATCATGAACTCTCCCCTTAAACCAACTTATATTTCACCTCTTTTCTACTTTTCCTTAGTTCTGATGAAGAGTCATTCGGACTTGAAACATTAACTGTATTCCTCTCTGCTGTCAGATCTGCTGAGTTTTTCCAGGTATTTTTGTTTCTGTTCTGGATTTCCAGCATCCGTAGTATTTTGCTTTTAAGTTATAGATTACCTTTATAAAATACTGGTTAGGCCCCAGCTGAAGTATTGTGCCCAATTCTGGACACCATATTTTGGGAAAGATGTGAAAGTACGAGAGAGGGTGCGGATAAGATTTACGAGAATGGATCCAGGGTCGCAGTACTTCGGTTACTTGGATAGAATGGTGAAGTTGGGGCTGTTCTCCTTAGAGAAAAAATTGAGAGTAGATTTGATATTTTGCTCTGATTTGTTCAAAATCATGAACAGTCTGGACAAAGTAAATTAGGAGAAACTGTTCCCATTGGCAAAAGGGTCAAGAACCAGAGGAGCTGAATGGCAAAAGAACCAAAGGCAACATGAGGAAAAGCTTTTTATGCAGCAAGTATTGTAACCATTCTATCTGCCCATTTGGCTATCTGATATTATGATGGCATTCATTCAAGATGTTAAGGTGCATGCAGATGTATCTGAATATGCCATTCTAACACTGATCAACATTGTGCAGGTGGCAACTAGCAGTGCATTGCACACATGATAATCTGTAGCCCTCTGTTGTGCCACTGACACAACTCATTTTCCCACCTGGAGAGTTTTAGGATGGTCTTTAGAGTTGGAGATGGAAACAGAGAGTAGGTGGGGCTAGGCTATAATGGCACTTCAGCACAAGTATGAGTACGTTAAATTTGAGGCACTGCTGATGGTAGCCAATGTGGAGCAGCCAGGACAGGAGTGACGGGTGAGTGTGACAGTGCAAAATAGGATACCAGCAGCAGAACTTTGGATGACCTAAATTTTACAGAGGGTGAAGGATGGGAGGCTAAGAGAGTCGAAAGCATTGGAATAGTTGAATTGGGGTATGGAAAAGGCCTAGATGAGGGCTTAGCAGTAGATGGGCTGATGTAGGGGTGGAGACGGACTATGTTATGGAGGTGGAAGCAGGCAGTCTTTGAGATGGAGAGAACGTTAGGAAGTTCAGTTTGCAGTTGAATAAGTGCTTGAAGTTGTAGTTTGTTTCAGCCTGAGACAATGACCAGGGAGGTGTATGAATTGATCAAAAGAGTACAGTTTGTGGTGGGGCTGAGAATGATGACTTTGGTTGTTCCATTATTGAACTAGAGGAAACTAATGTCTGATGAGCAGACCAATAATACAAAGACAGCGGAGAGAGGTGTTGGAAAAATTAGGCTGGGTGTTATCAGCATGCATGTGGAAGTTGACCTTTCATCTATGTATTATGTTGCCAATGGGCAACATCTAGATGAGGAAGGGCGGAAGGTGTCAAGATAAAGCCTTGGGGAAATCTGGAGTTAATGATGCAGGGATGGCAGGGAAAGCTATTGTTGGAGATTTTGTGGTTCACTGTTCCAGTTCCTGGGCTCCAGCCCCCGTTGCTCGCAGCCTCGATTCCTGGGGCTCTGGCTCCTGCTGCTCACAGCCTTGATTCTTAGGCTCTGGCTCCTGCTGCTCCCTGGCCATGGTTCCCAGGTTCTGGGCATCACTGCTCCTCAGCCTTTGTTTCCAGGCTCCTGTTCTCGCTGCTCCCTGCCTTCAGTCATTGGGCTCTGGCTCTCACTGCTCTCCAGCCTAGGTCACTGGGTTCCAGTCTCATATCAATAGCTCTTGATGACAACAGGTGTAAGGATTGGGAATGGGATGGGTATGGCAATGGGGGAGGGAGGGGAATGGCATGAGGAGGGCATGGCCTGGAAGGGGCAGGGGGGATGGCATGGGAGGAGGGGTTAGGATGTAGGGGAGGAATGCCTGGGAAGAAGGGGATGGCATGGGACAGGGAGTGGATCGTATGCAAGAGTCAGGGTATTGCATGGGAGGGTGGGAGAATGGGGAGGATAGAAATATCAGTGTGAGGCCACTGGAAGCTCTGTGTCATGCTTGCGGACTGAACAGAGGTGCAATTGGTGTTTGATCTCCCCAACGTAGAGGAGACCACATTTTGAGACATGACGACAGTACACTAGATTGAAAAAAGTACCAGTTAATCACTGCTTCACCTGTACGGAATGTCTGGAGACTTGGATAGCAAGGAGAAAGGAGGTAAAAGGGCGGGTTTACATCTTTGTGTTTGCATGGAAAGGTACTATGAGAAGGGGACAGGATGTTGGGGGTCACTGAGGAGTGGGCCAATATACCACAGAGGGAATGGTCCCTTCGGAATGCCGAAAGAGGAGGGGAGGGGAAGATGTGTTTGGTGGTGGCATCACACTGGAGGTGGTGAAAATGGCAGAATATAATCTGTTGAACACAGAGTCTGGTGGGGTGGTTCTGGGAAAGAGGGAAAGGGGTGAGAGCAGGATATGTGGCAGACATGGTCAAGGGACCTGTCAAACACAGTGGGGCAGTAATGTTGGGGGGAATCCTTGATTGAGGAAAAAAGACATCTTACGGAATGTTGTATCATCAGAACAGGTGCAACGTAGAGTAACTGCAACAGTGGAATGAAATCCTTACAGGGTGTAGGGTGCAAGGAAGTGTAGTCAAGATAGCTGTGGGAGTCAGTTGGCATTTTAGTTGATAGCCTATTGCCAGTAATGGAGACAGAGAAGTCAAGGGAAGGGAAGATTCAGAGACAGACCATGTGAAACTGAGAAGGTTGGAAATTGGAAACAAAGTTAATCAAGTTTTGCAATTCATGGTGAGAGCAGGACATGGTACCAACACAGTCACCAAAGTACCGGAAAAAGAGTTGAGGGAAGGGACCCCAAGTAAGACTGGAACAAGAAATATTTGACATATCCTACAAAAAGGCAGACTTAACTAGGACTCATGCTGTTAACCATAGCAACACCTTTTATTTGGAGGAAGTAAGACAAGTTCAAGGAGAAGTTCTTTAGTGAGAGAACATGTTCAGTCAGGCGGAGGAAGGCAGTGGTCAATGGAAACTCTTCAAGGAAGCACTGGTGGGGGATGGAGGTGTAGACAAATTAAATGTCCATGCTAAAGGATTGGTTAGGGCCAGGAAATTGGAAACTTTTAAAGTGATGGGGGGAATCAGAAGTGTCACGATGTAGTCAGGGAGAGACTGGACAAGGGAGAAAAAAGTAAGAGTCATGGTAGGAAGAGATCAGTTCAGTGAGGCAGGAACAGGCTGAACTGATAGGTTGACCTATGTAGTTTTGTTTATGAATCTTGCGAAGGAGATCGAATTGAGCTGTATGGGGTTAGAGAACTATGAGGTAGGCATCTGTCCAGGGAAGATCACTAAGACATGAGTTCAGCGATTGTTCTGGAATCAATGGCTTGATGCTTGTTGGTGGGATCATGGTCCAGGGGGAGTTAAGAGTTGTTGGAGATGGCATTCAGCCTCTGCAAGGTCAGTTTACAGACATACAACACCCTATCATGGACCTTCTCTTTGTTATTGTCCCAGCCACCCCTTACTCAAAACCTATTACCTCTTTAACTTTTCCCAGTTCTGATGAAAGGTCACAGACCTGAAACGTAGACTGTTTCTCTCCACAGATGCTGTCAATAGCCTGCTGAGTATTTCCAGCACTTAGTTTTTTTAATAATTGAAAGAAGCACAAAACACACGACTAGAATTAAACTATTCAGAATAAGAAATGAGAAGGATCACCATTCCAACTGCTAACCTACTTCTCCTTCTGGCGCTGCGCAATTACCTTACCCACTCGAGTCCCACCCCCTGAGATCGGTGCGCGTGCGCCAATGGAGGGACATACGTGTGTGATGACGTTTAGGAAGTGGGCGGGGCCTGGCGCGAGGGTGGAGGTTGCGAAACAACGTTCGTTGAATTCAACGATTAAAGCGAGCGGAGCTTGTGATCTGCCAGCAGTTTGTATGGAGAGATTATACAGAGCAGAATTCCACACTCTCACTTCATTGGAGGCCAAATATACCCATTTTAGCTAGAAACACGCCCTTCATTCGCACCTCTGTCTTTTAATTTTTTTCTGTATTTCCATATATATTTCCCCATTCCCGCCCCTTAATAGAAGAAGAAGAGGAGGAGGAGGAGGGGGGCGGCAGCAGGACAATCTGAACGAGGGCGAGGTCTTCTTCACTTAAACCGGAATTAAAAATAATAGCGAAGGATAATTTAAGAAGAATCAATTCCGCTGGAGGGGTCCTGACTCTTCCTCCCCCTTCCAGGTGATGCCCTCTGATTTCATCTCGCTCCTCAGCGCGGATCTGGATCTTAATTCGCCCAAGAGTTTGTATTCCAAAGGTAAGGGAGCGTTCGATCGCCTCTTTTCTTAATTTACTTTCTTTTGTGTGTGTGTTCAGTTGTAAAATAACGCACCACGTTTTCCGTGATAATTTTCGAGGTTTTCCCACCTTTATTGTAGGCCGTAACTGAAAGATAATTGACAGCCTCGCATTGATTGTGTGGTGTAGGATTTTAACAAAATTAAAGAGGAAGGCAAATAATTAATTCTGATTTGGGTTAAGTGTCCCTTTCTGCGGGCAACCTAACTTGATGGGGGATAATGTTTGATTGACGTTCCCGTCCACCTGTCAGGGACGTGTCTTTGACCCAGGGTAAATTGGAAGGTTGTTCTCGCACAGCCATCAACGTAGGCGGTCTTGTTATTTACAAATAACGTTGGGTTGACGAGGGTTGCGTTTATTGAGGAAATAACCCAGAGCTACAAAACTCTCGTATTTCTATTTGGAAATAGTGATTCTGTTGGGTCAAACTTTTAACTCGAACACAGACTTGGGTAATGTTACCTCCTACTGTCGATTCATGTAGGCTAGACAGTAGCTTGGGGTAAAATATGTATGCTTTTTAACTCGATGGTTTAACTGCTATTGTAATACAAAAGCAGAAAATGCTGTAAACTCACAGCAGGCCAGCAACATTAGTGGAGAGAACGACAGACGAGGACCTATCTATCATAAGTCCGCTTGATTAAGGTTGTGGATAATTCTTGCGATTTTGTGTTTATTTGCACTTTTGCAAGCTTTTCAGAATATCACCAACTCAAACACAGGAATTGTGTTTACCAGCATTACGATCATAGAGGACCCTGTACATTAATATTTTCTCACAATTTAGTGGATAATGATGAGAATGACAACTCTGCACTTGTAGGGTTCAGTTATACATTTAATGCTGATTTGTACTGTACTTGAGAATTTTTTCCCCAGGACCGTGTGCGTTCTGAAAATCTGATCAGAATTGAAATGGCAAAGTGCCATGTGAAGCCAGGTGCTTCCTTACAGTGGGTTGTGGGGGCGGGGGGGGGGGGCGGGGGGGGAAGAAATCCAGAGGAAGCCTATTTTGAATCACTGCCACACGTCTCCTGGCATCTGGCTACAGAATGGTATTGTTGATGAGTTTTGAACAGGCTGTTTGTCCTCAACAGGAGTCATGTGGGAGAATAAGAATAGAGAAAAAGCCTTTTTTGATTGTTGTCTTCATTTTTTTCATTACTTTTGAAGACACTGGTCTTTTTGGGACATGATTCCATGATATCTTAAACAGATGGAGCATGATCTTGTCCTCATTTGAAGTCACTTTTCAATGGGTGCTGAAAAGCAACTATGGGTGGAAAACCTAGCTGAATCCTTCCCAAACCAAGGAAGGTGAAAGCCAATTGACCCCACAGTGTAATCCCGTTCCCGTTAACACAGACCCTAAATCAGACCTGTGACCTTCTGGTTTGTATGCCTCTATTGTCCTGTGCCTTTACTAGTACAGCTATCAATTGAGTTTAGATTTTTTTTTTAAATGGGGAGTCTCTACCTCGATAATTCTTGATGGAAAAATGAGAAACATTACTTAAATTAGGGTGGTGATTATTACCTCTTTCACTTACCTTTGTTCTTTTAAACATGTGTCCTGACTATAGCGTCATTGGCAAGTAGCTTTCTTATTGCAAGTGGTCACAGATATTGTGCAACTTTTCATAGATCTTGTCAGTAAGATGATTACTTGCAAATGGTGAGAAAAACTGATTTGTCCTGTTCTTAGTCAAAATTGATTAAATTCCAGTCATAGATTTCAGCAATATGGTAAGCCAATCTGTGTCAATAATGTGCAAAATGATTTGGAATTAGTTGAGTTGAAAATAATTTCTTAAATCTGCAAATGTGTAACAATATTATTTTAAATCAGTTTTGGTCCATCTGCAAGCTGGGAAGGGTGTTGTAGAAAGCGTTCCTATCAACTTATTCCATGTGCCACCTAGGTTTTTGCCTCATGAATGTATTTTTTAATATAAATGTTCCATGCAAAGAAGAGGCTAAAATATTTTGAAAACTTGGCTTTCTGAAAGTCTCAAACACTTAAACTGCGATGGAGCATTGTTCCGTGGAGGGTGATGCTGATCTGAGACCTGGATTTTTCTTCAACCTCAAGTTAGATTTTAAGTCAGTTGTAATGTGGATATAATTAAAATGTAAAAATAGAATCTGCATTATTATCATCATCTGTTAAATGAGAAGTGGCTGGTCATATGAATTGTGTAACATCAATTCAAGCCTCATACTGTGTAATTCTGTATTTTATAGGCTTTGCATCCATTGTCCGTAAATACAGGGAAAATATTTGATTGAACCATTAAGTAGCAAACAGTGACTACCCAGGAGTTATTGAAAGGTAATAATGTCATGAGAGTTCAGATGATGGTTTACAGTGAGTGGAGCCCTTTTCAGTTTACAATAAAGAAATTCCTCTTTGTTCTGTGGAGTTAATTGGGAGTGTGTGCTTATTCTGGTTTGGATAATTTATCACTACTCATGGGAATTATTGTGGACATTGGCCAATGCATATTCAAAATTTAATGCTTGACCAATTCCTACATTGAAGAGTAATTGCAGCATAATCATTGAAAATGTATTCAGCGACAATCCAGTTAATTTATTGGGATGTATTTATGCTATAATTTTTGAAAGAAAAATCTCTATGTTAACATGAAGCCAGTACATATTATGATACTTTTTTTTAAACTTGTTCACCATTTCCCAGAGAAATTATACCATTTATTTTGTCTTTGAAATTGGATGATATGGGATGAAAGTTGGATGAGCAGAATTTATTGATTAAAAACAACACTGAGTTTGGTGCTGTCTTGCAGCAAAGATAGCGTGCATGGGTTGCCAAAATGCTGTAATGCTAAGAAAACTGTGTATAATGCCATCCTTATACTGTGATGTTTAGACATCCCATAATATTGTCACATGAATGATGTCACAAATGACAGTGAGCAATTCAAACAATAGTTTAATTGCAACTTGTTTCCTCACAGCCCATTATAGACCAACTGTCAGTAATGGTCTATACTGCAGTTAACTGTCGGTTTTAGAGGCTTCTTCATGGTCTGTTGAAAATCTGATTGCATGGGAAATTCACAGCATTCTCACTGAGATTTAATTGTAGCTTCTGTTTGAGAGTCTAGTATTCTGATGGTTATTCCATTTTTAAAATATTTCGTATTGATACATAAAATCATTAATTGTTGGTTGCAGCCAGTACAATCCCTATCGTTTAGAGACATGAATGATTGGAATTTATGTAATTGCTATACTGCTTTGTACATCGCATTTCTTTATTCTAGAGAAATTCAGTTTATGACTTTGTAATTTTTACCCTTTAGCATGGTGTCATGGTTCCTCTAAATGGACTGATACTGGAAGTGGCATTGGTCGCAACATTTGAGAGAGAAAATTTACCAGTCACTTGGAATAAAGGGGAAAGGGTTGGTTGCTAGGGAACTAGATTAAGCAAGTGTATTGATCTAGGCTTTAAAAATAGCTACAGTATGAGATTTTGCTAGTTGTCATTTTGCTCATAGTGATGAAACTATAGTATCTAATTTCCAGGATTGTTTTGTAATGTGCTGTACATGGATAGCTGTCCACTTGTCATGCTATCCATTCGTTATATTCTTTTATAATTTGTCCACTTTTTAATAGACAATATTGATATTTACTTTATTTCTAGCTAAGAAGTATACATACTTCAGTAAGCAGTAAGTATGCATGCTCTTTGAATCTAATGTCATATGGAGCACTTGTTATAGTATATGTTTCACATTCCTTCCTTGTAAATGCATTGTGAGTCAAATAGCATTATACAATTCATTACATTAGGGTGAGGTGTGCTCAGTGATGGAGCCAGATCATTCATGGTTGGGGAATGTTGAAGGCTTGCAAGGTTGAGATTCTATCATAGGTTACAGCAACAGGTACCCTGAGGCATTGTGCACTGTAGTGCTTATGTCCTCATCAGGTAGACATATGTAGAAAAATGTCAAATGAAAATTAAAAACAACAATTCATGAATGCATGATTTGGGGTAAACTCTAGGAATGAATAAACAATTGGCTTAAGGTTGGAAAACTCCTTGTTTGAAGAGTTATATTGGAATGGGGGGAAATACTGAGTGGGTGCCTTGGGTCTTGGTGTTGAGATCATTACAATCAATGACCTGGATTCAGAAACTCAATGTTAAGTGGACAAACGTACAAATGTTACCAAATTCGGAGGATGAGGCATAAAAGCAAGCTACACTAGACCTGGTATTGAACAATGAGATAGGATTAATTGATAACCTCATAGTGAAAGTACTCTTGAGTAGCAGCGGTCATAATATGATTGAATTTTGCATTCGTTTTGAGGGAGCAACGAGTGCATCCAAGACTAGCATTTTAAACTTGAATAAAGGCAATTATGAGGGCATGAAAGCAGAGCTTGCTAAAGGGAACTGGTAAATGAGGTTAAGGGATAGATCAATAGAGGTTCAGTGGCAGACATTCAAAGGGATATTTCAGAATACATAGAACAGACACGTTCCAATGAGAGAGAAAATTCCAAGGGGAGCGCCCGCCATCCGTGGTTAACTAAAAAAGTTAAAGACAGTATCAAACTTAAAGAAAAGGCATATAATTACTCAAAGATGGCAGGTCAGAAGATTGGAAAGAATATAAAGGACAGCAGAGAATGACAAAAGGCTGAATAAGTAGGGAAAAATTAGAGTATGAGAGAAAACTAGCTAGTAATATAAAGACGGATAGCAAGAGTTTCTATAGATATTTAAATAAGAAAAGAATTAACAAAGTGAGCATTGGTCCTGTGGAAAGTACGTCTGGGGAATTGATAATGGAAAGTAGGGAGATGGCAGATGAATTAGACAGCTATTTTGCTTCAGCCTTCATTATAGAGGACACAAGTAATATCCCAGAAATAACTGTAAATCAGGAAATGGAAGGGAGGGAGGAACTTGGGAAAATTACAATCACCAGGGAAATGGTATTGAGCAAATTGTTGGGACAGCGGGCTGACAAATCCAGATGGACTTCACCCGAAGGTCTTGAAGGAAGTGGTTAGTGAGATAGTTGATGTAAAGGCGAAATACTGTGGATGCTGGAAACCTGAAACAAAGGCAAAAATGCTGGAAAAGCTCAGCAGGCCTGACAATCCTGTCTTTCTCTCCACAGATGCTAACATTTTGAGTCCGTATGTTTCTATTTCTTCTATAGTTGATGTACCGGTTTTAATTTTAATTCCCTTGAATCAGGGAAGGTTCCGTTTGATTGGAAAATAGCAAATATAACTCCTTTATTCAAAAAGGGAGGGAGACAGAAAGCAGGAAACTACAGGCCAATTAGCCTAACATCTGTTATAGGGAAAATAGTTAGAAGCTACTATTAAAGATGTTATAGCTAGGCACTTAGAAAAATTCAAGGCAATTGGGCAGAGCCAACGTGGTTTTGTGAAAGGGAAATCATGTTTAATCAATTTATTGGAGTTATTTGAAGGAGTCGTGTGCTGTGGATAAAGGGGAGTGGTGTATGTACTGTACTTAGATTTCAATAAGGCATTTGATAAAGTGCTACAAGTGCAATTGCGGAAAATAAAATCTCATGGTATGGGGTAGCATATTGTCATGGATAGAAGATTGACTCGCTAACAGAAAGCAGAGAATTGGCATAAATAGGTCTTTTTCTAATTGGCAGGATGTGATGAGTGGTGTGCCACAGGGATCAGTGCTGGAGCCTCAACTTTTTACAATTTATATAAATGACTTGAATGAAGGGACTGAAGGAGTGGTTGCCAAATTTGCTGATGACACAAAGATAGATAGGAAAGTAAATTGTGAAGAGGATGTAAGGAGGCTACAAAGTGACATAGATAGGTTAAGTGAGTGGGCAAAGATCTGGCAAATGGAGTATAATGTGGGCAAATGTGAAATTGTCCATTTTGGCAGGAAAAATAAAAGAAGCTTATTGTCTAAATGGTGAGAGATTTCAGAGCTCAGATTCAGAGGGATCTGGGTATCCTAGTGCATGAATCACAAAAGGCTTGTTTGTAGGTACAGCAAGTAATTAGGAAAGCTAGTAAACTGTTATCATTTATTGTGAGGGGCTTTGATTACAAAAGTAGAGAGGTAATGCTTCAGTTGTACAGGGCACTGGTGAGACCACATCTGGAGTTCTGTGTACAGTACTGATCTCCTTATTTAAAGAAAGATGTAAATGCATTAGAAGCAGTTCAGAGAAGGTTAACTCGACTAATACCAGGAATAGGTGGGGTGTCTTATGAGGAAAGATTGGACAGGTTAGACTTGTATCCGCTGGAGTTTAGAAGAGTAAGAGGTGACTTGATTGAAACCTTTAAGATCCTGAGGAGTCTTGACAGGGTGGGTATGGAGAAGATGTTTCTTCTTGTAGGAGATTCTAGAACTAGGGGTCATGGTTTAAAAATAAGGGGATGCTTATTTAAAATAGAGATTAGGAGAAATTTTTTCTCTCGGGGCTGAGTCTTTGGAACTCTTCCTCAAAAGGTGGTAGAAGCAGTCTTTGAATATTTTTCAGGCAGTGCTAGGTTAAGTGAAAGGTTATTGGGGTATGCAGGAATGTGGGGTTGATGTTACAATCAGATCAGCCATGATCTTTTTGAATGGTGGAACAGACTTGAGGAGCCTAGTGGCCTGCTCTTGCTCCTAATTCGTATGTTCATATGTAAATACAGAATGAGTTGAGTAAAAATATTGTTGATGAAATTTATGGAACACGTGACATAGATAGGAAAGCAAGTATTTTGTGAGAGATAGCTTAGGATGGTGCTAAAACAGAGATCTCGGCACCTCTGTGCACTCTGATGCTTTCCATTGATTAGCCACGTTGAGCAATCAGCAATGATAGCACAACACTGACCTGCATGGCTGAAGCAGTAGAATGCAAGTTAAACTGTGTATGACTCTGGCCAAACTGCACCTTGAATACTGTGTCCAGCTCTGAGAGGCTGCATGTAGCAGAATGCAGGCAGGTAGCTTGGATTTAGCAGTAATGGAATTTAATGGCAGTTATTTTTTATTCAGTCATGGGATGTGGGTGTTGCTAGCTAGGCCAGCATTTATTGCCTATCCCTAATTGCCTTAAGGATATTTAAGAGTCAACCACATTGCTGTGGGTGTGGAGTCCATGTAGGCCAGATTTCCTTCCTTAAAGGATGTTAGTGAACCAGATGGGTCTTTACGGCAATCAGCAATGGTTTCGTGGTCATCATCAGATTTTAATTCCAGATTTTTATTGGATTCAAACTTCACCATCTGCCATGGTGGGATTCAAACCCAGGTGCTCAGAGCATTACCCTGGGTCTCTGGAATACTAGTCCAGTGACAATATCTATATGTCGTTGCCTCCCCCCCCCATTACTGTGGTTTAGTATTTTGGGTTCTGGACTGTAGCATTTCTCAAGATCCTGCAGCTTGAGTGAGGTAATTGTAGGAGAATATCTTTGGATCTAAGGTTATTGAAGTAGTTGTGGGTATGAGATGACATGAGGGTAGGGGCTGGTGGGGGAGGGAGAGTGCAGAGAATGTCACCTGTTCTGACCTTGGATTCAGACCTCAAGATGAAAACTTTTTTAGGCACAAAATCTATTGTTACCATATTTGCTGGCTGGGTATCAGTGTACAAACAAGGATAATTGGTCTTGATGCTTCAGAGCTGGGGGAGTAGGACATTGCTTGTAGCTACCATGCTTGCTAGATTTGTATGTGGGATAAGAACAGGAGTGACCTTGGCTATGATTTCAAAATGTAATCACTTCATCCTTTTAGTGATAAGTAGTCTTGACAATTAGTTTGGATCCTGATCGGATATCGTTTATTAATCTTGAATTTATATAAAATCTGAGAACGATCAAATGTAAAACCCTACTCTTATGCAACTTGGTTTTATATGGAATGACATTGGTGTTGTGAGCACTATGGCTGCACACAGTGGGGTAGATTCTGAGCAAATCTAGCAGCTCAAAACTGGGCATCCTTGAGGCATTGTAGGCCATTAGCAGCAGAATTGTATTTCACCACAATCTGGAACCATTCTGGCTGGGTTTATCCTTCACTCTACCATTACCATCAAGCAAGGCACCCAACCCTGGATCAATGAAGAGTGTGGGAAATGAGGTAAGATGTAGCTTAACATCAAAGCAGCATTTGACTGAGTGGCATAAGAACACAAGAAATAGGAGCAGGAGTAAGCAATATGGCCCATCAAGCCTGCCCCGCCATTCATTATGACCATGGCTCACATTGGGCTTCAACTCCATTTTCCCACCTGCTTCCCATGTCCCTTAATTCCTTGAGAGACCAAAAATCTGTCTATCCCAGCCTCGAATGTATTCAACAACATAGCATCCACAATCCTCTGGGATAGAGAATTCCAAAGATTCACAACCCTCTGACTGAAGTAATGTCTTTTCACCTCAGTCTGAAATTATTGGCCCTTGTCTTGAGATGGTCAGTCTCCAACCAGCAGAAACAATCTCTCGGCGTCTACCCTATCATGCCCCCTCAGGTTTTAATGAGATCGCCTCTCATTCTTCTAAACTCCACAGAATATAAGCCCAATTTACTTAGCACCTTGTCATAAGATAGCCCCCTCATCTCAGGGACCATCAAGGAGCCCTGGTAAAATTGAAGCCAAGAGGAATTGGCGGACATCTTTCCATTGGCTGGAAGATAGCGCAAAGGAAGATAGTTGAGATTATTTGAGGCCAGTTATCTCAGCCCCAGGACATTGTGCAGGAATTCCTCAGGTCAGTGTCCTAGGCTCAACCATCTTCAGCTGCTTCATCAGTGACCTTCCCTCTGTTAAAAGGTCAGAAGTGTGGATATTTGCTGATGATTGCACAGTGTTCAGTTCCATTTGTAGCTCCTCCAGATAATCAGATAGTCTATGCCTGCAAACAGCAAGACCTGGACAATATTCAGACTTGGGCTGCTAAGTGGCAAATAACATTCATGCCAGGCATCAACCATCTTCAACAAAGACAGTGGTTTCCTGACTGCCAAAATCCTGCTTGCACCAATCTGTGGTGTAATTCTTCTTGCTGTGTTTGGTGAGGGCCTGATGTTAAACCTTGTAGAGGCTGTATTGGTTTTGCCTGTCTCAGCTCCTGACTACACCAAAGCTGGCCTTTAAAATGACCCAACATTCCCTGAACTTCCGTGGCTTCTTGGCATTTAGTTAATTGTGGACGATTATTTTATGTTCATTGGTAACTTCTTATCCGGTACTTCAGCTGGATTATTAAGTTTTTTTTTCCTGAAATGGAGAGTTCTGGTTAAATGTGGAATTAAAAAATGAAATTCAACACTACTAATTAAATATAACAATATTTATAGTTATTGGTCACTTAAAAGTTTTTGCTCAGTTGGGCAAGTTGGGGGCATACCAAATCTGTTTTTGATTTTTGTGGTAAGCTTTGAATACTTGACAGTTTTGAAGCTGCAAAAGTGCCTAGATTTGTTTGCTTTTTCTATGGACTCCTAAAGCTTCCGTTGAAAAGTTTACTTTGTAGAAAGACTCCCAGAATGTTGCACAGACTGTGGTGCCTGAATGCAGATTCCTCAAATGTTTTACAATAAGCCATTGAACTCTGAATGGAAATTGCTGAAGCACAGCCAAAGAGCTGTTTTAGTCTTGGCAGTGTTCCAGAAATAGTATACCACCACTACCACCACCACATGCTGTTGTCAATTGATTTAAATTCCAGTTTCAGGAGGATTAACGTTTACTCATTACCTGAAGGCTTAACTTAGTAACTTTAGTGACTTTGGTTCTTCAAATATGGTTCATAATTACCAAGTATTTACAGCACAAACGGGTCACTGTCATGTTGGGCCACTATTTATACTCCACACAAGCCTCCTCCTCCTTCCTTTCTTCATCTAACCCTATCAGCATATCCTTCTGTTCCTTTCTCATTTATGTGCTTATCTAGCTTCTCCTTAAATGCATCTACATCCTGAAATACAAAACATTGTGTTAGATATATTTAATAAGTTCTTTTAATTAAATTTGCTTTCTGCTGGACATAACAGGCTTGGCACCTAGGTGAATACAATTTTTGTAGGTCCCACTACAGATTTTTTTTTAAGAACAGAATTTAAAAACATGGAGGACAATTTTGTTTTCATGAGACAGTTGCCTCTGTTTATCAAGTGCAGGTTGAAAACAGTGAAATGTTTTTATTGCCCTGCTTCATTATTATCATTATAAATGACAAACTGAGTTTCATTTGAGCATGAATTAGCTTTTGTCTGAAGTTATTTTATAATAAAATCGTTACACTTGGATTTTCCACCAGCATAAGGGAGTCAGGTAACTCAAAATAAACACTGACAAGTGACTTGCATGCTCTGGTCTCTTGGAGTGAGAGCAGCGCCAATACAAAAGCAGCTAACAACTGGTAGTGGAATTTAAATCTTGGTGAAGGCTTGAACATTTATCTCCAGTTGAAGATGACAGAGTTAGTAGAGAATTTCTCTTCAGAAAGAAGCAATTAAGTGGGATTTGATCACAAAAGTGTACCAATAAATGATAGTCATGAGCAG
The DNA here is from genome assembly GCF_017639515.1 of Carcharodon carcharias. Taxonomy (NCBI): domain Eukaryota; kingdom Metazoa; phylum Chordata; class Chondrichthyes; order Lamniformes; family Lamnidae; genus Carcharodon; species Carcharodon carcharias. The sequence goes on along the minus strand of NC_054473.1, from coordinate 161,716,988 downwards.
AATCATGACACGTATAAGTTACTTTGGGTGAAAGCTGACATCTTGTCAAATGAGCGTTTGTAAGCAAGCAGGGACTTAAAAATAGAGGATAAGGATCAGTTCACATTAACACTAACAGTTGTGGATCTGGTGCTGATGCTTAAATAGTTGCTGAGGAAAAATCTATGGCATGTGTGTGCACTTGATAGATTTGTGCACATGATACATGAATATTTTCCAAATATTTAAAATAGCATATAAGAGAGAAGGCAATAGGAATTACAATAATAGATTTGGATGAGGAAAGATGGGAGGAGGCTCAATGGAGCATAAATGACAGCAAGGACTGGTTGAGCCAAAAGGCCTGTTCTTTGCTGTATAATTCTATGTAGTATGTATATAAAACTTGTTTAAGTGACACTTGAGATTGACCGTGGCTGAATGGTAAGTAAAAAATCCAGTAAACTGCCAATTGAATTTGTTGTCACAACAATAACAAAAACAACTTGCATTTATATGGTAACTTACAGGACTCTATGGGGCTAGAGTGGGGAAACAGGACTGACTACTTTGCTGTACAGAGAACTGGCATGGACTTAATGTGCCGAAAAGCCTCTTTTTATGCCACAATGACTCCCTGACTTACTTTTAACGTAGTAAAACATCCCAGGGTGCTTTACTGGAGTGCAATCAGAAATCATTGACATTGAGCCACATTAGGTGATATCAGGATAGTTGATCTGAAGCTTGATCAAGGTGTTAGGTTTTTAAGGAGTATCTTCAAGGAGTGGGGGAGAGGATTAAGGAGGGAATCCCAGAGCTTCAAGGCTTTGGCAGCTCAAGGCACAACAGCCAATGCTGGAGTAATGAAATCGGTGATACAAAGAAGAGGCTTGATGTGGAAGTGTGGAGAAATCTTTAGAGAGTTGTAGGACTGGAGGAGGTGACAGATGGGGAAGGGGAAGCCCACGGAGAAATAAGGATGAAAATTTAAAAATTGACTTAAAAGGGTTAATGTGTAAGATTTTTTTTCACTTGGCAAGAGGGCATAGGCTCAGGATTGTCACCAGAAGAACCCATGCCTGTGAATGATGTCACCAAGGTCAGCCTTTTCCTTGCACAAGTTTATTGGAGCATAGAGTGAATTGCCACATGAGACTTAAAGCACCATTAGAAAAGTATCTGAAAAGGAAGAATATAGAAGAGAATGGTCAGTGAAATGGGCCTAAATTAGAGATTCCCAGTTGAATTGTTAGTGTAAATATAATGGACCAAAGACCCTCATTCTGTGCTGTGGATGTTATGTTTCTGCAAAGTTGTGAATGTTAAATATGAATCTGTGCTTAAATAACTTCTTATCTGTACAATTGGAGAAACCATTGTTACGCTTATTAGCTCTTGATGTCTTTACCTTGAGCTCTTTGGTGTTATTTGGTCTGCACCTTAAGTCTAAGCTGCAGGGCTATGGGCTGGGTGCAGGAAGGTGGAATTAGAAAGGGCACCAGGGTGTCCTTGGGCTGGCATGGACAAGATGGGCTGAATGGCCTTCTCTGCTGTAACTTTTCAATGGTTTGTTGAGAGCCGCCTTTATCATTTCATGCACTCTGGAACTATATAAAATATAGTACAAGAAACCTTGTACAAAGGATTAATATAGCTTAAGTAATTGTAGGATTGGATGTTATTTTTAGAAAATATAGCCATTAGTCCTCTTCATTGTTTAGCTTTTATACAAGCCCTATATTCCTTGAGAGAGTGGGATGTACTTATCTGGGGGACATAGTGTGTAAGAATTAATTATAACAATATTTATTAAATATTAACTTAAGTTCATTATTTAATAATAAAAGATGTGTCAGCTTTACAATTGAAGGTTGGATAAAACTGGGGAGGGGGGCAGGGGGGAAAGTCCAGCGTTGGTAGAATTAAGTTTTTATTTAAAAACCTTACCCGGGGCTAAAATTTAGGTGAGTACTTTGTGTTAACATTACAATCTACCGAAACATCAAGATCAGCTCCTTGAAATCTTAATATTCAGTGCATAAATTAGAAAAAATGTTAATCCAGGGAGCAGGTGATTTCCTTGAATCTGCAGGTTATTGATGGGCTACATCTGTGTTGCAAAGATACTTCTCTGTTTTGTGTTGGGAAAGCTGATGTTTAGGAATCTGAGCATGTTGGATTATGTTTCTGTAAATATTCTTGGTTGGAACATTGAACTCTCATTCTTGTAAATCTTGATTTGTATTTTTCACGAGACTTGACTAAGGGTTTTTCTCTCATCAGGTTTCCATTTTTGTATTGGGCAAAGTGTACTGTATATTTTGTATGTTTGACCTGTGCCCATGTAACCTGAAGATCTCCATTTATCTCATTAAATTGAATTAATTAATATGGTTGGTGCCACTTATATGTGATAGTATTAAATTAATTCTCTGTGAAGCTAAATTTACGTCATGGAAGAATATGTGGAATGTTAATTTTTTTAAAATAAAAAAGCACCAAATAAATAGACCAATTTCATTTTTCTGTGCTCGTTTAATAAGATTTAGTATTCACAAAGTTCTCCCAGTCAGTGAACTTCAATGTTGTCTTATATGTGAGATGTTGAACTGAGGCCTTATATGCCTGTGAGGTGAATGTAAAATATATTGTGGCATATTTTCTCAAGAAGTGTAGGGAATTCTCCCAATTTCCTAACAAACATTATTCCTCATTATTGCATTAATTATTGCTCAGCCAAAACCACTTTCACTTTGTGAAAAACTGCTACTTGATTTCACCTTTAAGTGGCCTAGCTTTAATTTTAAGCTTGTACTATCTTGTCCTGGATTCCCATAATTTCTCTATATCAACCCCATTGAAACATTTTAAATTCTTAGATTAGATCACCCCTCTACCATATAAACTCGAGAGAATGGAAGACAAGTTAATGCAACCCATCCTCATAATTTAATCCTTAAAGTCATTGTATCGTTCTCATGAAGCTGTGCTGCACCCCGCCTAAGGCCGATATATCATTCCGGAGGTTTGATGTCCAAAACAGAATGCAACGTTTCAGATTAGGTCTGACCAAAGTTTTGTACAACCGAATTCCATCTGAATTCCAACCCACAAAGGCCATTATTCCATTAGCCTTTTTGATTGATTTTTGTACCTGTACACTAGCCTTTGCTCATTTATGTATGAAATCTAAACCTCTTTGTTTCTCTGTAGCTCCTAATTTCTTTTTATTAAGAAAATATTCTGAATTGTCTTCCTTCAATCCAATGTGGATAATCTTGCACTTCTGCATATAGAACTCCCATCTGCCATAGCTTTTCTCACTCACTGACTGTCCTTTGGAACTTTTGTACTGTGCTTCCTAATGTACTGTCATTTGCAAACGTGGATATTTATCTCTTTATATTATTTGCTTTAATGAAGGAATAAATAGCAAAAAACAGTACAGATCTCTCATTTCTCTGCATAAAACTCCATCTACCACTCAATGTCTGTCCATTTGTAACTCCTTTAATCCACATAATATATAGTGCTTTCTAACTTACTATCATCTGCAAACTTGGAGATACAAATTCTTCATCCAAGTCATTAATATATATGGTGATAGGGAGATGGTTAGATTCTCCCTTGTTGGCAATCGTCATTGCTTGGCACTTGTGTGGTGCAAATGTTACTTACCACAGATCATCCCAAGCCTGAATGTTGTCCAAGTCTTGCTGCATGTAGATACGGACTGCTTCAGTATCTGAAGAGTTGTGAATGATGCAGAATATGTCATCACCAAACATCCCCACTTCTGACCTTATGATGGAGGGAAGATCATTGATGAAGCAGCTGAAGATGGTTGGGCCTGGGACACTGCTGCAGGAGTTCCTCACGGCAATGTCCTGGGGCTGAGATGATTGACCTCCATCAACCACAACCATCTTGTTTTGTGTTAGGTATGATGCCAACCAGTGGTGATGTTTTCCTCCTGATTCCCACTGACTTCAATTTTGCCAGGGTTCCTTGATGCCACAGTCAAATGCTGATTTGGTGTCAAGGGTAGTCACTCTTGCCTCCCCTTGAGTTCAGCTCTTCACTCCATGTTTGGACCAAGGCTGTAATGAGGTCAGGGCCGAATGGCCCTAGCGGAACCTAAAGTGAGTGTCGGTGAGCAGGTTATTGCTGAGTAAGTGCTGCTTGATAGTATTGTAGATGGCATCTTCCATTGCTTTGCTGATGATGGAGAGTAAGCAGAAATGGGCTAGATTGGATTTGTTCAGCTTTTTGTGTTTAGGGCATACTTCCACAGTTTTCCACATTGTTAGGTAGATGCCAGTGTTGTAGTGTTACTTATAGCTTGGCTAGGGGCACGGTTATTTCTGGAGCAACAGTCTTCAGCATTATTGCTGGAATGTTGTCAGGGTCCATTGCCCTTTGCAATATCCAGTGTCTTCAGCTGTTTCTTGATATCACGTGGAGGGAATTGAATTGTCTGAAGATTAGCATTTGTGACCCTGGGGACCTCCAGAGGAGGTCGAGGTGGGTCATCTACTCAGCACTTCCTACTGAACATGGTTGCAAATGCTTCAGCCTTATCTTTTGCACTGTTGTGTCGAATGTGGATATATATCATCGTTGAGGATGGGGATAATGGTGGAGGCCCCCCCCCCCCAAGTTGGCTGATTAATTGTCCACCACCATCCACAACTGGGTGTGGCAGGACTGCAGAGCTTTGATCTGGTAGTTGTGGGATGACTGTTGCATGGTACTTCTGCTGTTTGGCATGCAAGCAGTACTGTGTTGTAGCTTCAGCAGGTTGACGGCTCATTTTTCGGTATGCCTGGTGCTGCTCATGTCATGCCTTCCTGCATTCACTGAGCCAGAGTTGAATTCCTTTGGTTGATAGTAATGGTAGAGTGAGTGATATTCCGGGCCATGATGTTACATTTAAGACAGATGAGAAATTTTTTCACTTGAGGGTCATGAGTCTTTGGAACTCTTCCTCAAATGCCAATGGAAGCAGAATCTTTGAAGGCAGAGATAGATTCTTGATAAGCAAGGGGGTGAAAGGTTATCAGGGGCAGGCAGGTGTGTGGAGTTGAGGTTATTGAAGTGCCGAGTGGCCAACGCTTGCTCCTAACTCATATATTTGTAATTCTGCTGTTGCTAATGGCCTACAGTCCCTAATGGATGCCTAGTTTTGAGCTACAAGACCTCCTCTGGGTCTACCCACATTGGTAGTGCCACACAATACAATGGAGACTATTCTGAGATGGGACTTTGCCTTCACAAGGACTTTGAGTTATCACGTCTACCTATACTATCATTGGCAGTTGTGTCAGATAAGTAGATTGGTGAGGACAAGCAAGCTCCAGCAGATTTTTTTTCCTTTTTTTTTTCCTTTGGTTCCTTCACCACCTGCTGTAGGCTCAGTCTGGCAGATATGACCATTAGGACTCTGCCCAGTCTGACAGTAGTGGTGTCACCAAGCCACTCCTGGTGACAGGTATTGAAGCCCCCCACCCAGAGTACATTCTGTGCCCATGCTACCCTTGGTGGTTCCTCCAAATGTTGCTTAATATGGAATATTGATTCATCAACTGAGGGAGGGTGGTTGGTGGTAATCAGTAGGATGTTTCCTTACCCCTTTTTGGCCTGATACTATGAGACTTTGTGTGGTTCAGATTCAATGCAGAGAACTCCCAGGACAACTCCTTCCTGACTGTATACCACTGTGCTGCTGCCTCTGCTGGATCTTTTTGCCAGTGGGACAGGACAGACCCAAGGATGGTGATGGTGGTGGCTGGAAGGTATGATTCTGAGAGAATGACTGTGTCAGGCTGTTGCTTGACTAGTCTGTGGATTAGCTCTCCCAATTTTGGCACAAATGATACTAAAGAGGATTTTGTAGGGCTGACGGGCTAGGCGTGCCTTTGTTTCCCGTGCTTAAGTTTACGCCGGGGTGATCTGTCCAATTTTATTTCTTTTTGATTTTTTTAATAGTGGGTTGGTACAACTGAGTGGCTTGCTAGGCCATTGTAGAGGGCAGTTAAGAGTCAATGACATTGCTGTGGGTCTGGAGTCCCTTGTTGGCCAGACCAGGTAAGGATAACAGATATCCTTTCTTAAAGGACATTAGTGAACCATTTGGGTTTTTACAACAATCAATAGTTTCATGGCACCATGACTGAGACTAGCTTTCAATTCCAGATTTTTATTAATCAATTAAATTAATGAATTGAATTTCAGTTCCACCAGCCCCTGTGATGGGAATACATGTCCCAGTGGCATTAGCCTGGGCTACTGGATTCTAATCCAGCGACATTACCATTATGTCGTCATCATCTCTTGTTCTAATTAATTTGCTTATGTCTCAAGTTGATAGTACCAACTGATCTGTTCTAAGTGTTGTAATTTAGGACTGATTCACCAGTACTAAATCAGTCCTTACAAAACCTCATGACTTATTAAGTTCAAATATACAAAAGAAACACAAAAAAAAATTGTAAATAGGATTGAGTTGCTGAACTGAGATCGTCAGAGCTTTGAGGTTGCACATTGTTATATACTGTAGTTTGGATATCTCTGCATTGTAATGATTATTTGCTTGTAGCTTTTTGTCTAGCATGTTACCATAGATAACGACCGTCAGCTGAAACTCGTCTCTTAAACCTCAATAAAGGCCATTACAAAGGTATGAGGCTTAGCCTAAATAGCCAAGTGGTTATGGTACTGGGTTTGTAACCCCAAGAACAAGAGTTAAAATCTCACAATGGCAAACTATGTAACTCCATCTGAAACAGATGGAAATGGGTTTGTACTCGAAAGAGTTACAAAGGAAGAAGACATAGTTGGCTAAAGTAGACTGGGAAAATAGGTTAAAAGGTAAGGCAGTACATAAGCATTGGCAGACATTTAGGGAGATATTTCATAACTTTCAATGTAGATATCTTCCATTGAGAAAGAAGGACTCTGAGAAGGATGCACCATCCTTGGCTAACTAAGGAAGTTAAGGATTGTATCAAATTGATAGGAAAGGCATATAATGCTGCCAAGATTATTGGGAGGCCATAAGATTGGGAAAACTTTAGAAACCAGCAAAGGATGACTTTAAAAAAAAAACAAGAAATTAGAATGGGGGTAAACTAGCAAGAAATATAAAAGCAGACAGTCAGAGCTTCTACAAGTATATAAAAAAGGCAGAGAGTAGCTAAAGTAAGCATTGATCCCATTAGAGGATAAGGTTGGGGAATTACTAATAGGAAACGAGTAAATGGCAGACTTTGAGCAAGTATTTCGTATCTGTTTTCACAGTAGGAGACACCAAAAGAAGTAGTGTCCCAAGAATAGTAGAAAATGAAGGGTCAAAAAGGAAGGAAGAACTTAAAGCAGTCACTGTTACTGGGGTGGGGGCGCGAAGAAAACTAATGAGATTAAAGACTGACAGTCCCCTGGATCTGATGGCTTGCATTTATTTCTTATTTATGAACTGTAGCCTAACATCTCTCATTGGGAAAATGCTGGAATCCAGTAAGGTAGTAGTAGCAGGACATGCAGAAAACCATAATACAATCAGGCAGAGATTACATGGTTTTATTTAAGAGAAATATTGCTTGACATCATTATGGTCCTTTGAGGACAAGCAGGGTGGAAAAAAGGGGACCAATAGATGTAGATGTAATAGGTTTTCAAAAGGCATTTGATAAGATGCCACATAAAAGATTATAGCACTAGATAAAAGTTCATAGTGTTAAGAAATAATATGTTATCATGCATTAGAGCATTGGGTAAGTAATAGAAAATGGAGAGTTGGATAAATGGTTTTTCTGGTTGGCAAATTGTAACTAGTCAGGTGCCACAGGCTTCTGTGCTGAGGCCTCACGTTACTTATAATCTATATTAATGACTTGGATGATTTAGCCAAATTTGCTGATGACAGAAAGGTGAGTAGGAAAATAAGTTACGAGGAGGAGATAGAGTCTGCGAAATGATTATGGATAGGTCAATGAGTTGGCTAGAATTTGGCAGATGTGGGGAAAATGTGAGGTTGTCCACTTTGGTAGGAAGAATTGATTGCCAGAGTGGCATAGAAATTAGATGCAGGAGTGGCCCTCGAACCTGCATTGCCATTGAGTAAGATCATGGCTGATCTGATTTATAACCTGCTTACACCCCCCGTCAAAATGTTAGCATGCAGTTAACTGCAAGTAATTAAGAAAGCAAATGGAATATTGACCTTTATTAAAATGGGGGTGGCGTATGAAAGTAGGGAAGTCTTACTCCAACTGTACAGTGCATTGCTGAGACCACACCGAAAATACTGCATACAGTTTAGGTTCCTTATTTAGGGAGGGATATGCTTGCTTTGGAAGCAGTTGAAAGTTCACTAGGTTGATTCTTGAGATGGAGGGATTGTCTCCTGAGGATAGGTTGGGCCTGTGCTCATTGGAGTTTAGAAGAATGAGAGATCATTTTATTGAAGCACATAAGATTCTAAGGGGGCTCAACAGGGTAGATGCTGAGAGGGTGCTTCCCCTCTAGGAGGAATCTAGAACTAGGCACAATTTCAGAATTAGGTCTCTTCTATTTAAGATGGAGATGAGGAGGAATGTTTTCTGAGGGCTGTTAATCTTGGAATTCTCTACCCCAGAGATGGGTGGAGGCTGGGTAACTGAATATATTCAAAGTTGGGTTAGACAGATTTGTGATCTAAAAGGGAGTCAAAGGTTATGTGGGTGTGGGTGTGGGTGTGGGGGGGGGGGGTGGGGGGGGAGGGGGGGTGGTGGTGGGTGGAGGCAGGCAGGCAGGAAGGAAAGTGGAGTTGAAGTTATGAACTTATTAAATGACATAGCAGGTTCATTGGGCTGAATGGCCCATTACTGTTCCTATTTCTTATGCTCTTGTGAGAATTTTCTGATTTGACAAGATTGGGATTTATTTCCCTGAATGATGCGGGGGAGTTTATTATTAGTTCTATGAGTACGTGGTCAAAAACAATCAAAGATGTAAGACCTAGGGATTCAGAATGTGTCCTATGCTGCCAAAGAAAACAAAGTTGAGTGTCTGCCAAAATAGAGAGATGCATTGGAGCACATGGGGTGTAATTTTATATAGAAGAAAAGATTTCTTACCTTTTTAGTTTACTATTTGGTTATGATTTTTGGGGATATTATGGCAGGCAGTGTGGGATGGTTAGTTTCTAATTATGTGCTTTAAAAATCAGGCCAGAAATTGGGTAAAATTACCATGGCTTTTCCATATTGCGAATCAATTATTTTAGAACTTAGCTATCTTGAATCCTTTTTGGTAAATTGCAGTTAGTATAACCCAATGTATCCAGTAGTGGGCAAAGAAGCGTGAGCTTGTGATGTGATGTTGGTTTGCAGCAATGACTTGGTAGTTTTATTTGTAGCATTCAGGAAGACACTTAGTTGAAATTAGGGAAGAAAAATTAGAATTAAATCACCTACAGATACAATGAAGCACCTTCCAGATGACATCCTAACTTTTTCAACATAAAAGCCTAGGGGGTGAAATTCTTCCAGGTAATTTTATAGCAACAGTTTACACTTATATAGTATTACTCATATGCAGGAAAACTTCTTCCATTTCTTTACAATGGGGAGGAAGGAATGGTAGACACCAAGCTTGGGGCAAGTTTAAAGGAAAATAAGACCATTATGGATAATAGTATAATTTGAAAGGGGCCACAAGAGCAGAAGACAGCAGAGATGCTTTAGGAATTACCTCAAAGCATCCCTGCAGAGGTCAAACATCCCCACTGACACATGGGAGTCCCTGGTTTGTGATAGACCAAAATGCAAAAGGTTTATTTGGGAATGCACCAAACACATTCAGAGACTGCTCCAGGGGAGCACATAGGTGAAGTTGAGGCATCAGAGTGAGAACACAAACCTCCAAACATCTCATCTGTCCAACGCTTCAAGTGTGCCTGCCCCATATGTGGCGGGGTCTACAGATCACACTTTGGACTCATTGGCCATCTCAGAACCCCCAAACTGGCGTGGAAGTAAGTCATCCTCGATCCCAAGTACTGCCTAAGAAGAAGAAGACGACAAAAGTGGTGGTATCTGTTGTTATGATCCCAGCTGATGTTACAGCTGGACAAGCCTGATTCCAGGGTGGAACCCAGCTTGATAGATCCTAATTTTTATTGGTTTGTTTAGATACGTGGAGAGTGGTTACTGAACAGAGTCACCGTAGTCAGCTGATGAATTTTTAACAAAAGCATAAAACGTTTATTAAACAAGAAGAGATGAACTATATTATAATACTCCACCCACAGCTATACCTTTACGGATAAATACAGATTTGTAAGGATAACACAAATTACAAAAGTTATCTTATACTCTAATGTCCACAGTAAGTACAGTCCTTATAAACCAATTGGCAACCTGTGGTCAGACGCACCGCACTCTGAAACCAAGTGACAGATGCCACCCCAGACAGATGCTATGGTTTCCTCTTCAACTCCCCTTAGACGCTTGTTACATCGTGAGCCAAATGGTTTCACTGCACTCTGTCTCTCACATAAGGGTTCCAAACTCCGCTCCAAGAACTCGCCTTGGAATTTTCTCCCAAACCAACACTTTCTCTCAGCTGCCTTCCACATGGGTTTACCTACAGAGTTTCGAACTCTCCTTCTGATGTTCCTCTTCCTGGGTCACCACATGCGTTCACACTTTCTTCCACGCACTCACTCTCACTGACTCAGCTGTCAACAGCACACCACTGCTTCACATGCCCATAGCAAAGAGTTACAGACCTTTCGTTGCCTCTATGGATCTTCTGACTTCTTGCAAATCTTCATATCGATTTGACTCTGCCTCCTGCAGCTTTTTAGGGACTTTCTTCTTTAGCTTGGGACTGGTTATTTGTCCCCTTTGCTCCATTCTCTCCCTGGCAGCTACTTTCAACCAACTTTAGCTTGCCACTGGCTATCTGTCCCTTCTAGGCTGCTTCTCCCTGGCAGCTCTCTTCAAAACCAACTGAACTCAAACAGCTTCCAAATCAAACTGCTGTTTCAAGTTTCTTCTGTGTGTGTGGCTGTGGGAGGGGCCTGACTCTCTGGACCCCTGTTGCTTGGCAACAGCCCAGTTTTTCTTACTGTGTTTGCTTAATACATTATAGGAAGGACATAATTATATAATTGCTCTGGAGAGAGTACAGAGGAGATTTACAAGAACGTTGCCAGGGCTTGAAAATTGCAGCTATGAGGAAAGATTGGATAGGCTGGGTTTGTTTTCCTTGTAACTGAGGAAGCTGAGGGGTGTCTGATTGAGGTGTACAAGATTATGAGGGGTCTAGATAGAGTTGACAGGGATACCCTGTTTCCCTTAGCAGAGGGGTCAATTACCAGTGGGCACAGACTTGAGGTAATTGGTAGAAGGATTAGAGGGGACATGAGGAAAAGCTTCTTCACCCAGAGGGTGGTGTGTGTTTGGAACTCACTGCCTGGTTTGGTGGTGGAGGCAGAAACCCTCAACTCATTTAAAAAGCACCTAGATCTGTACCTAAAGTGCTGTAACCTGCAAGGCTACAGGCCAGGTGCAGGAAGGTGGGATTAAAATGGGCAGCTAGTTTTTTTTCTTCCCTTTCAGCTGACAGAGACACGGTGGGCTGAATGGCCTATTTCTGTGCTGTAACATTTCTATGATTCTAACTTCCCCAACGGTCATAAACTCTCATTAGAAATGCAGACACCTTTTTTAGTGAAACTAAAACTCGACCGTTTCTTAACACACAGGTACAGAAATATAAATCAAACTCAAACATTAAAGCTAAACTCATTCCTAACACTCTCAAATACCAATATAACTTACTTAAACGATCTCTATTTCCTAACACTACACAAATGTTTGAAGGTGGCAGACAGGTTAACAAAGCAGGTACTAAAGCACATGGAATCCTGGACTTTATAAATGGAGACATAGGAGCACAAAAGCCAGGAAGTTATACTGAACCTTTATAAAGCACTAATTTGGTCTCAGTTGGTGTACTGTGTTCAATTTTAAGCACCACACTTTATGAAGGATGTGAACGTTTTGGAGAGGGTACAGAGGAGATTTACTAGAATGGACTCAGGAATAGCAATTACACTTATCTGGATAGATTGAGAAACTAGGGTAGTTTTTCTCTTCTGAGCAGAGGAGGATAAAAGGAGATTCGATAAAATCATGATGGTTTAGACAGGATAAATAGAGAAATTGTTTCCAGTGGTCGAAGGGTCAATAACCAGAGGACACAGAATTAAAGCAAAAGAACCAGAGGCAACATGAAAACATTTTTGCTCGAAGAGTGGAAAAGATTTGGACTGCACCGCCTGCTGAGATTCCATAATAGCTTTCAAAAGGGAATTGTAAAAAATACTTGAGTAAAAATTCCTGTAATGTGGGGAAAGAATGGGGTAATGGGACTAACTGGATTGCTCTTAAAGCTAACACATGCTTCTATGCTGTCATATTCCAGGAATCCATGGATAACTGAAAGGCATTGCCCAAGAAGAGAGTTTCAGAATGTTTCTGAAACTGGACAGTGCATTTTGATAGGATTGTGGCTGAATAGACTGTTCCCATTGTTGAGGTGGAGCAAGAAAGGACTAGAGAGAAGCCCAGAATCTGAGGGTACATGTATCAACATGAGACAGCACAAGTCAAAGCTTATGGAGAGATTGACTCGCTGTAAGGTGTTTAAGGAGTGATTCCTTCACAAACTTCAGCCCGGGTTTTAGCAGTGGAAGGGGAAGATTCTGGAATATGTTATATTCCGCCACTTAAGTAGACGAGTTTATTTGATAAAATCTCACTTCTTTTTGACTTTATGAAATTCATACCAGAAACAGCAATGCAGAAAATTGAGTGCGCTAACAAGTTAAGATATAAAATCATAAGTGTAAACAGAACCATGTAATTGGCTTTAATGTAATTAGTAATTTGGCTTGTTTAAAAAAAAAAAGCTCATCTTGAAATCTAATTGTTTGATATTCAATAATACAAATAATATTAGTGTTCTAATTCTGAAGCTAAGCCCTCCGAGAGCAGATTGTTTATGCTGATGCTGTTGATTGAAGTAGCACAGTTTTGACTCGTAATATTTCTTGTCAAAATGAAGTGCAGTCCTTGGCTAATGTTTGTAGTAGGGGTCAGAGGTGAGATTGTGCAAGAGAAAGTTAATTTTTTATTTTTTTTTGTTCTGTGTTTAGCAACAACAGGGCATGCATTTCTGCTACTGTTAACTTAGTGTAGAGAAGGAGTTTGAGCATTGGATTTGTTGGTATCCTGTGGTAAACAAATTAAATTTTGCAGTTTAATCAAAATATTTGAGATGGTAACTTTTAATTTAACAATTGCTTACTTTGTTTTTGAACCAAAGATTTTTTTTTTGGTTTATGTGTCTTTAAACTCATTAATTGTCAAAGTCAGTTTTCCTACCCCTTGGATGTGAAGTGCACTTATGATATTGTGCAACTGAATACAGAATGAAAAGCTCATATTGGAAATAGTGATCATGAAACTATCAAGTTTAAAACCTCAAATGATTTGCTGATACCCTCTAGAGAAGAAAAACTGTCACCCTTACCCAGTCTGGTCTATATATGCCTCCAGATGATGTGGTTGACTCTTAAATGCCCTCAAGCCATTAGATGTAGGAGTAAAAGGAGGCCATTCGGCCCATCCTGTCTGCACTGTCATTCGATGAAATCATGGCTGATCTGGTAATCCTCAATTCCACTTCCCTGCCTTTTCCCTGTAACCCTTGAATCGCCTGCTGATTAAAAATCTGTCTGTATCAGCCTTGTATATGGTTAACAACCCAGCCTCTGCGGTTAAGAATTCCACAGATTCACTACCTTCTGAGAGAAGAAATTCCTCCTCATCTTTGTCTTAACTGGGTGACCTCTTACTCTAGGATTATGCCCTCTGGTCCTCGACTCTCCCACAAGGGGAAACAACTTCTCAGCATCTACCCTGTCAAGTCCCCTAAAAATCTTATATTTCGATAAGGTCACCTCTCATTTTTCTAAACTTCAGTGAGTACTCAACATCATCTCATAAGAAAATCCTTCTGACCTGGGATCAACCTAATGAACTTTCTCTGGACTGCCTCCAATGCCAGTATATCTTTCCTTAGATAAGGGGACCAAAACTGTTCACAGTATTCTAGGTGTGGTCTAACTGGTGTCTTGTATAGTCTTAGCAAGACTTCCCTATTTTTATACTCTATTCCCTTTGGAAATAAAGGCCAACATTCCATTTGCCTTCCCTTTCACCTGCTGAACTTTGTATGCTAGCTTTTTGATATTTATGCATGAGGACCCCCAAATCCCTTTGTGCTGCAGTTTTCTGTAGTCTTTCTCCACTTAAAATATTCAGCTCCTCTATTCTTCCTCCCAATGTACATAACCTTGTGTTTTCCCACATTACGTTCCATCTGCCAAGTTTTTGCCCACTCACTTGTCTTTATCCCTCAGTAGACTCTCTGTCATCTTCACCACTTGTCATCCACAAACTTGGCGATAGTACATTCACTTCCCTCATCCAAGTCATTAATATATATTGTAAATTATTGTGGCCCCAGCACGGATCCCTGTGGCACTCCACTAGTTACAGGTTGCCATCCTGAAAATGCCCCCCTTATCCCTGCTCAGTCTTCTATTAGTTAGCTAATCCTCTATCCATGCTAATATCCTATCCCCAACGCCATGGGCTCTTAGCTTATTAAGTAGCCTTATGTGCGGTGCCTTATCGAACGCCTTTTGTAAATCCAAATATATTACATCTACTGGTTCCCCTTTTATCTATCATGCTTGTTACCTCAAAGAATTCTAATAAATTTTGTCAGGTATGATTTACCCTTCATGAAGCCATGCTGACTCTGCTTGATTATATTATGCATTTCTAAATACTCTGCTATTATCTCCTTTTATAATAGACTCTAACATTTTCCCAGTGACGGATGCTAAGCTAACTGGCCTATAGTTAGCTGTTTTTTTGTTTCCCTCCCTTTTTCAATAAGGGCGTTACATTGGCAGTTTTCCAATCTTCTGGGACTTTTCCAGAATCTAAGGACTTTTGGAAGATTGCTACCAGTGCATGCACTATCTTTGTAGCTACTTCCATTAATATCCTAAGATGCAACCCATCAAGTCCAGTGGACTTATCGGCCTTTAGCCCCATTAGTTTCCCTAGTACTTTTTCTCTAGTGACAGTTATTGTATATATTTCCTACCCATCTTTTGCCCCTTGATTATTTAGTATTTTTGGAATGCTATTCATGCCTTCTATCGTGAAGACTGATGCAAAGTTTTTATCCAACTTCTTTGCCATTTCCTGGTTCCCCATTATTATTTCCCTAGCCTCCATCTCTAAGGGACCAATGTTCATTTTGGCCTCTCTCTTCCTATTTATATATTTAAAGAAGCTCTTACTGTCTGTTTTGATATTATTTGTTAGTGTACCCTCAAAGTTTATTTTCTCCCTCTTTTTATATTTTTTGGTCATTTTTTTAAAACTTTCCCAATCCTCTGGCTTACCACCAACCTTTGCCATATTGTATGATTTTTCTTTTAATTTGGTACTATCTTTAACTTCCTTGCTTAACCATAGTTGGTTTATCCCCTTCCTAGAATCCCCCTCCCTCACTGGGATATATCTTTGTTGTGAGTCATGAACTATTTTCTTAAACGTATGCCATTGTTCATCAACTGTCTTTTCTGCTAACCTCCTTTCCCAGACCACTCCAGCCAGCTCTTCCCTCATTCCTTTGTAATTAACCTTATTTAAGTTTAGCACAGCTGTTTCCGACCCAAGTTTCTCACTCAAACTGACTGCTAAATTCTACCATGTTATGGTCACTGTTTCCTAGGGTATCTTTTACTGAGATCATTTATTAAACCTGCCTCATTACACATTACCAGATCCAAAATAGCCTAATCCCTGATTGGATCTGCAACATATTATTCTAGGACACTGTCCAAATACATTCTGTGAATTCTTGCTCGTGGCTACCTCTGCCAATTTGACATTCTCAATCTACATGAAGATTAAGGTCACCCATCATTTAATGTACTATCTTTTTTACATGTCCTCATTTTCTCCTGATTTATTCCCTGCCCTACAGTATAGCTAGTGTTAAGAGGCCTATAGACTACTCCCACCAGTGTTGTCTTCCTCTTTTTGGTTACCTCCACACATATGGATTCTACATCTTCCGATCCAAGATCATTTCTTGCTATCGCAATTAGTCCATCTTGTACTAAAAAAGCTACCCCACCATTCTTTCCTTCGTCCATCCTTTCAAAAAGTCACATACCCCTGAATATTTAGTTCCCAGTTTTGATCTCCTTATAGCTATGTCTCCGTAATGGCTATAAGATCATACCCATTAACCTCTATTTGTGCCGATAATTGATTTGTTTTGTTCTGAGTAATATTTCAGTAAAGAACCATTAATTTTGCCTTTTTGCCATTTTTCCCCCTTTGACCCTATTTGCTGCTGTTTTTTAATGTTTGTACACTCTCCCTTCCTGTCACACCCTGGGTAACATTGCCTAAATTGCTGCCCTACAATGCTGCCATACCCTTATGCTTTGTAAGCCTACGTATTCCGTCTCCAGAGCCCTCGCCTCCTTTATTTATTTTAAAGCCCTCTCTATAGCTCTAGTCATTCAATTCATCTGGATGCTGGTCCCTGCATGGTTCAACTGAAACCCATCCCACCAGAACAGCTCCCTTCTAACCCAGGACTGGTGCCAGTGTGCCATGAGCTGAAACCCATTCCTCCCACACCACTCTTTGAGCCACGCATTTAACTCCTTGAGTTTATTTACCCTATGTGGTTCAGGTAGTAATCCTGAGATTATTACCTTGGAGGTTCTGCTCTTTACTTTAGCTTCTAACTGTTCAAATTCTTTCAGCAGAACCTGCTTTCTAGTCCTACCAATGTCATTGGTACCAACGTGGACGACGACAACTGGAATCCCCTCCCACTCCCAAGTTTCTCGCCAGCCCTGAGGAAATATCCTTAATCATGGCACCAAGCAGGCAACACAGCTCATGGCTGCAGAGAACAGTATCCCCCTAATTATACTGTCCTCTACCACTACTATGTTCCTATTTCCTCCCCCTACTTGAATGGCTGCCTGTACCACAGTGCCATGGTCAGTTTGCTCATCCACCCTGCAGTCCTTGCTCTTGTGCACACAAGAACGTTATAACTATTGGACACTTGCAAATACCGAGGCTACTCAAATGCTCCCTTGGGTCCCCATCCTTGCCTCACCTGCAGTCACACTCTCCTGTCCCTGATCATGGACCAAATTTGAATTACCTGAACTGAAGGGTGTGACTGCCTCCTGGAGCAAAGTGTCCAGGTAACTTTCCCCCTCCCTGATGTGGCGCAATGTCTGCAGCTCAGATTCCAGCTCCTCAACTTGGATGCGAAGTTCCTGGAGCTGCAAACGCTTGCTATAGATGTGTTAGCTCTAGATCACCTTGGTGTCTAGCAGCTACCACATGCTGCAGCAGCAACACGTCACCCCACCACCCCCCCCCGCCCCAACACCATCACTATCATATTTCATTTAATTTATTAATTAATTACTCTAGTATCCCTGCTCCTTACACTTGAAGAATCCCCAGCTCTTTACGCTTTATTGTAATTAGTATTTTTACACCAGTATCGACCTTTACTTAAGCTATTTTCAAGAAAAAGAGAAAAAAATACTAGAGACCTAAACATGAACAAAAGACCTTACTTTTACTTTAAACACCAGAAATACTCTCCAATCCTACTAACCAATCAGCTGCTTTTCCTGCACTCGCATCACATTGCGGTTCATGACGTCATTCTGCTGCTGGTCTCACTGCAGGTAGGCCTCTCGATCTGTGCATTTTGTTCTCCCTGCTTGCCTCTCGCTCAAAATATACTATTTTGAGCCTGAGGAATAGAATAAACCTTAATCACTTAGCAGATACTCACCAATTAACCAGTTTCTTCTGCAGAGCAAGAATCAATTCCTGGAGGCTGGAAAAATTTAGGTAAAAGGAACCAAACACCTTTTTCCCTTCCTCCGCTTAACTCCCTGAAGCATTCAACTTTGGCACTTTGTTGTAAATCGCACTAAATTGGCTACTTATATATGTTCCTAACACACAAGGCCTATCTGAGTCACGTAATGAGGATCCAGTTTCAGCTGGTTCTTAATCGAGCTGCTATTTCACTGGAACCCCTGAAAAAACCCTGCTTAAGGTTGGTAATTACAAAATTTAAACTGTAAATTTCAGTTTCATGCCAACAACAAACAAAATAAAAATTTAGTCTTTCTTACCCAACAATTGCATGCACTTAGCCCTGGCTACTCAATTATTTCAAACAGCCACAAAAAATTACAAGAAGAATAAAAACGGGCAGAGCATTCAACATTGACCTCGGCATCTGATTTGGAAACATCAAAGACATGCAGCTTAGTCGACTCTGGAAAGTCCTCCTCAATAACTTCGGAGAACTTTTGCCAAAATTGAAATAGCTGTTCCACAGATTAGTAAAGCAGTAGCCTTACATAGGTGTAATCTAACATTGGCTGATTGTCAAAATCACAGAATTACATCTATGTCCCACACCCCCAATCACCACCCCTGGGTATGTCTTGTTGCGCTGGTAGAGATGGTGGCACAAAGGTATACAGTTTCAAATTCCTGAATATTGACTCCAGATCACATGAAGCCTTGTGGTACAAGGTTAAACTTAGGGCAAGGAAACCATCCTTCAGCTGAAGTTTCCTTCAGCTGATGAATGAGTGCTCCTCATGTTGAACACTGCTTGGAAGTAGCAAAGGCAAGGAATGTACTCTGGGTGGGGACTTCAATGTCAATCACCGAGTGGTTTGGTAGCACCACTACTGATCAAACTGGCCAGGTCCTGAAGAATGTAGTTCTAGACTGGACTTCTGGCCAGTGTTGAGGTAACCAGCATGAGAAAAGAATCTATTTGACTTTGTCCTTGCCCATCTGCCTCTCACAGATTATGTCTGTCCATGACAGTATTGGTGGGAGTGACCTTATCAAGAAAAAGACCCATGTTCACACTGAGGCCACCTCCATCATATGATGCATTTCGACCTCCTTGTGAAGTCCCTACCATTGTAGATGGCAACCAATTTGAGTCATTCTTTGATATCAAGAAACAGCTGAACTTGCTGAATACAAAACTAGCCACACCCTTTGGCAAGCTGTGCCAGTACAGCTACAACACTTGCATTTCTTTGACACTGTAGAAAGCTTCATAGCTATGTCCTGTTGATATACCTAATTGGGCCAATTCCTGCCCTGTTCATCATCTATTCTCAATCATCAGAGTGATAGAAAGGATGGATCACGGTGCTATCAAGTATTATTTACTCATCAATAACCTGCTCACTTGATGCTCAGTTTGAGTTTTGCTAAGACCACTCAGCTCCTGACATTATTACAGCCTTGATCCAAACATGAACAAAAGAGCTGAATTCCAGAGCTGAGATAAAAGTGACTGCCCTTGACATGAAGGCAGCATTTGACAGAATGTGGCACCAAGAAACCCTAGTAAAATTGAAGTCTGTGTAGAACAAGAAAGCCCTCCATTGGCTTAAGTTGTTCATGGCACAAAGGAAATAGTTGTGATTGTTAGTGGCCAATCATCTTCCATGGACGTTGCTGAATGAGTTCCTCAGGATAGTGTCCTTGGCCAAACCACCTTTAGCTGCTTCATCAGGGACCTTCCTTCCGTCATAAGCTCAGAAGTGGTGAGGTTTGCTGATGATTCCACAACGGTCAGCACCATTCGTCATTCCTCCGATACTGCAGCAGTAAGTGCCCATATGCAGCAAGACCTGGACGACATTCAGGCTTGGGCTGATATGTGGCAAGGAACATTTGTGCCACACAAGTGCCCAGCAATGACCATCTCCTAACAAGGGAGAGTCTGACTATCTCCAGCGACAGTCATTACCATTGTTCAATTCCCCCCCCACCAACAACATCCTGGAGTTCACCATTGACCACAAACTTAACTAGACCTGCTGTATAAATACTATGGCTTTAAGAGAGGTCAGAGGCTGGATATTGGTGAGTGACTCAATTTCCAACTTCCTACAGCCTTGCCACAACCTACAAGGCACAAGTCAAGAGTGTGATAGAATAATCCACACTTGCCTGGATAAAGGCAGATCCAGCAACACTCGAAGCTCCATACCATCCAAGGAAAAGCAATCTGCTTGATCAACACCCCATCTACTACCTTAAGCATTCATTTCCTTCACCAGTGCACCATGGTTGCAGTGTTCTCTTTATAAGATGCACAGCAGCAACTTGCCAAGGCTTCTTCAGCAGCACCCCTCAACCCGTGACCTCTACCACTTAGAAGAAAAAAGGCAGCAGGCATATGGGAGCACTACACTTGGATACTCCCCTTCAAGGCACCCACCTCCTGACTTGGAATTATTTTGCTGTTCCTTGCTCGCCACTGTGTCAAAATCCTGGAACCCCCTCATTAACAGTGCTTTTAGTGTACCTGCAGCACTTGGACTACAGCGGTTCAAGAAGGCAATTCACTACTGCCTCTTTGAGGACAATTACAGTTGGGGAATTAATGCTGGCCTTGTTAGCAATGCCCAAATTATGTGAATGAACTTAAAAATCTATTCCTGTGAGTTTTCTTCAATTTGTTTCAAGTTTACTTACTTGAATATGGAGTTACTCTTAGTGCTTTGGTTTGTGTCAGTGATTCTGAACTGTGATAATATTTTTGGCTTACACTGTTGAATCATAGAGCTAAATTATTTGACTTGTCTGTGTTTATTGTTTTGGTTAATGCAGTTTGTGAATTGCACTCACTAAGAAAGCTGGTTATGGTGAAATGCTGTACTGAGCTCACGTTCTAATGAATGAACCAGGGAAACCAGTTTACGAGTAACTGGATGGCAGACGTTGTACTTTTGTAATCATTTCGCATAAAAAGATATCAGTTTTAACATTGTCATTTCTTGAGTCAGATGGCCATTGGTTCAAGCCCCACACTGAACTTGAGCAAAAAAATCTAGGCTGACAATTCAGTATAATACTGAGGGAGTATATTACCATTAGTGGTGCTGGGTTTTTTTTTGGGTTGAAAAGTGAAACCTAGGCCTGTCTATTGTCTTCATTGGATGTAAAAGATCCCGTGATACTATTTGAAGAGTGCTATTGATGATCTGACCCAATTTATCCTTCAAACACCACCAACAGGTTATTTGATCAATTTCTCTCATTGCTGTTTGTGAGAGGTTGCTGTGTGCAACTTGGTGTGTACGTTTCCCTACATTACAACAGTGACTAAATTTCAAAAGTACTTAATCATGACATCCTGAAGTTATGAAAGATGCTATTTAAATATAAGATCTTTCTTCCTGAAATTTAAAAACCACAATAAAATGTTCACAAACTTAGTAAGGACCAGACATAAAATATATCGGTTCGTTATGCTACTCATTCTAAAATCTGTAAATCTGTGTCATCCTTTTTGAGAACTGTTTGATCTGGAAAGCTGAAAGAGCTCTATTTATTGCGGTATAAAGTACTCTGTTTCACTCCCTGTTATGATGGTAACTTTCACTTGTATAACACTTCACATAAGACATGTCTATGTGCTTCATAAGGAAGCCAATTGATACCACAGTAGAATTAATACAAAACACTTGTGTTGCAACATTATGACATTTCAATAGATTGTGAACCATTTGAATTACTGAAAGGATTGATCCACTACAATCTCCACTTTCCAAAATAAAACCTATTTGGAATTATAGTTATGTCTTAAGACCAATGACAGATTTAAAAAAAAAAAGACCCATTGGATCACCTAGCCTGTCTCTCACAATTGCAATGCCTCATGCAACACAATATGTACACTCTCCACCCTACATGGAAAGTCCCGTAATTGTGTAGAAGAGGTGGTAAACCCAGGTCAATTAGGGAAAAATTCTGAGAAATTCCTCTCCGATCCCCTTCAGAAATCAGAAACAGTCCAAGAGACCACCCTGGTTCTGATTAATGTTAAACAGTACCTGCCAGAAACGGCTTGTGCTTGAAAGAATTAAGCAAATCAGTATTCAATGCCTCTGTTAGCTGCCTGTTCCATTGGTCGACTGTTGCAGGGGAAAAAAACTGGCTCAAAACATCTAATCTAGTTATACCTTTACATAACTTGAGATGTGAACTCTGGTCCTCCTGAACCTATTTAGTTGAAACAAATTGTCTATTCAATTGCAATCTAATTCCAGCATCATCTTAGAAATTTTGATCAAATCACCCTGAATACATGCTTCTGAAGTCCCTGCCCTTGTTATGTTCGTTCATGGGATATGGGATGTGAGCTTTGTGAGCAATGCCTGCATTTATTGCCCATCCCTAATTGCCCCAGCTGCTGATGAGCTGTCATCTTAAATTGCTGCAGCCCATGCCTACCCATACACCTACAATGCTATTGGGGAACCAGTAACAGTGAAGGAACACCGATTAAAGTTCAAAGTCTAGATAGTGTGTGACTTCGAGGGGAACCAGCAAGTAGTGTGTCTGATGTCCTTATTCTTGGCCATAAAGGCCATGGATTTGAAAACTGCTATAAAAGGAACCTTGGCGAGCTCCAGCATGCATCTTGTAGGTGGTGCGTACTGCTGTCATATTGTGCCAAAGGTGCACGTAGTGAACGTTTAACGTGTTGGCTAGGATGTCAGTCAAGCGCACTGCGTTGTCTTGAATGGTGTCAAGCTTATTGAGCATTGTTGGAGCTGCACTCATCCAGGCAAGTGGAGAATATTCCATCACACTCTGACTTGTGCCTTGTAGATGGTAGGCAGTCTTTCAGCAGGCAGGAGATGAGTTACTTGCTGCCGAATTCCAGCCTTCTGAGCTGCTTTTGTAGCGCAGTATTTATATGGCTGGTCCAGTTTAGTTTCTGGTCACTGGTAACTCCCAGGATACTGAAAATTGGGAAAATTCAGCAATGGTAATGCTGTTGAATGTCAAGTGAAAGTGGTTAGATTCTTTGGGGATGGTCATTGCCTAGAACTTGTGTGGTGTGAATGTTAGTTGCTATTTATCAGTCCAAGCCTCTTGCAGTGTTTTTCACACACCGGCGGTTTTAATATCTGAGGAGTTGAGTGGAACTGAACACTGTAATCATCAGGGAATGTCCCCACTTCTGACCTGATGATGTATAGGGAAGGTTATTAATGAAGCAGATTAAGATGGTTGCATGTAGGACACTGCCCTGAGAATTTGCAGTGATGTACTGGGGATGAGACAATTGGCTTCCAACAACCACAACCATCTTGCTTTATGCTAGGTATGACTCCAACCAGTGCAGAGTTTCTCCTGATTCCCATTGAAGTCAGTTTTGTTAGGGCTCCTTGGTGTTGCACTCTGCTCTTGACTTCAAGGCAGCATTTGACAGTGACTTCCATATCATCCCTGGAATTCAGTTCTTTCATCCATGTTTGGATCAAGCCTGCCACGAGGCCTGGAACAGAGGTGGAACTCAAACTAAGTATTGGTGAGCAGTTGTTGGTGGGCAAGCGCTGTTTCACAGCATTTTTGACAACACCTTCCATCACTTTGTTCATTTGAGTAGACTGATGGGGTGGTAATTGGACAGGTTTATTTCATCCTGATTTTTGTGGGCAGGCCATACCTAGATAATTTTATGTATTGTTGGGTGGATGCCAGTGTTGGAACTGTAATGGAACAACTTGGTTAGGGGCACAACTAGTTCTGGAGCCCAAGTCATCAGCACTGCATTTAGGATGTTGTCTTTGAGCCTATCTGGAATACTGAGATGCTTTAAACTGGGAAATAATCTGGTTGCTTTCATTTGCACCCTTAGTAAAACTGCAATGTCACACACGCCATGTGAGAAGACAAAAACTGGACACCGTATTCTAACCAAGGTCTTGTACAAGGTCAAAATGGTATATTTTGTCCTCTAGTGAATTGTCCTCTAAATATGTCAACACCCTATTCGCTTGAGCTCTTGCTCCACTACGTTGGTCATGTATTTTTAGAGATGTGTGCCCAGATTTCTTTCTCCATCAACTTTAGCATTTTTCCCTGAAAGGTGTGTGAATGTTCAGCATTCAGTCTGCTCACATGCATAACTTGCACTTTTCTAAGTTAAACATCCTTTGCCAGTCATGGGCCCAATTCCCCAGTACATAATTTTGTATCATCTGCAGACTTCTTGGTGTCAGGGAACAATCTACACCTAGCTAAGTATAGTGTTTTACTCTATTGCCAACTAAGGGTTTAAAGTATGTCACGAATTGCAGCCCGGAATATATTCAAATAGCTTCATATTTTTATACAATGGATGAGTTATTTTATGCTCAGTATTTATAGTGTGTTAAAGTCGATTATAGATGTGGAATTCCTTACTGTATCTGTAAATGCTATGACAAAAATGTGTGCAGTTTTTAGGATGTGAGCATCGCAGTCAAGGCCAGCATTTGTTGCCCATACCTAAAAAGGTGATGGTGAGCCACCGCCTTGAATTGCTGCAGTCCCTGTGGAGTGTATGTACATCCACAACATTTTTGGAAGGAAGTCCCCAGGCTTTTGGCCCAGTTGAACAATGTGACTTGATGCTGTTGTTATTTTGTTCTTTGGATTGTGTTAGTGTCTCAGCAGGAAGGACCTTGATGCATTAAGATTTGACTGGTGTGGTATGTAATGAATACTTTGACAACTGCAAAATATTAGTGTATATTTCAAGACATTTTTCATATTTTTGTGCTTTTTTTGGTAGCTTATTGATTTGGGGCAAACAAACTGTTCAGATATTGCTCATCTTCTCCTGGTCTCTTTGTAAGGGCCAAGTCCAAAGATCCTGTGTATGATGTTTTGACTAATGCAGAAATAAAAAGACTGCTCAGCTGTTTTCCTAAACTCTGTAGTTGTACAGATTTTTTTTGAGGCATACCTGCTTGATGGAAATCAAGGTGAAGCATGTTGGTAACATGTAAAAAATAGGAGGAGATTGATAAAAACTGGGCAAAAATGTGAAGAAATTATGAACATCAAGAATGGGGGGGAGCGGGTGTGTGCAAATAACAATGCAGTAAATAGCCTGCCAGAATTGGGAGAAAATGGATGGAAAAGCACAATGAGAAGGACAGAAAAAGATGGCAGAAGGGGAAAATCTCTTCCGATACATAACTGCATGTCTCTTTCAATTATTTCAAATACATGTACAAAAGTTAAAAGTAAAATACTGCGGATGCTGGAAATCTGAAAGGAAAACAGAAAATGCTGGAAAAACTCAGCAGGTCTGACAGCATCTGCGGAGAGAGAAACAGAGTTGACTTTTTGAGTCTGTCTGACCCTTCAGAGCAGAAGGCTCTGAAGAAAAAAATTCCTTCGTTTCTCAGTTTTAAATGAATGTCCCCTTATTCTGTAACTATTTTCCCTAGTTTGAGATTCCCCCACTAGTGGAAACATCTTCTCAACATCTACCCTGTCAAGCCCCTCTAGAAACTTGTACATTTCAATAAGATCACCCCTCACCATTCTTCTAAACTCTAATGAATAAAGGCCTAACATGTTTAGCCATTCTTGATAAGTCGACCCCTTTATCCCAGGAATCAGCCTAGTAAATCTCCTTTTGAACAGCCTCCAGTGCCAGTATATCCTTTCTTAAATACGGTGACCAAAACTGTACACGATACTCCAGGTGCAGCTACACCAACACCCTGTACAGTTTTAAAAAGATTTTCCCATTTTTAAACTCCAACCCCTAGCAATACAGGCCAAAATTCCATTTGCCTTCTTAATTACTTGCTGCACCTGCATGCTAACCTTTTGTGTTTCATGCACAAGAACACCCAGATCCCTCTGTGCTGCACTTTTTGGAGTCTCTCTCCATTTATCAATTCTGCTTGTTATATCCTCAAAGAACTCTTAGCAAATTTGTCAAACATGATTTCCTTTTCACAAAACCATGTTGACTGTTTGATTGCGTTAAGCTCTTCTAAATGTCCTGCTATTTCTTCCTTAATAATGAACTCTAGCGTTTTCCCAATGACAGATGTTGGGCTGACTGGCCTATAGTCTCCTGCTTTTTGTCTCCCTCCCTTCTAGAATAGGGGCGTCACATTAGCGGTTTTCCAATCCGCTGGGACCCTCCCAGAATCCAGTGAGTTCTGGAATATTTCGACCATTGCCTCCACTATCTCTGCAGCCACTTTTTAAAACTCTTGGATGCTGGCCATCAGGTCCTGGTGACTTGTCTGCCTTTAGTCCCATTAGTTTCTCAAATACTTTGCCACTCGTGATAGAGACGGTTACGAGATCTTTCCTCCCATTAGTTCCTTGCTTATCTGATATCTTTGGGATGTTTATAGTAAAGAAGTTCTACACTTCTCTCGGACGGAATTTCTGCACTTGCTTGAAACCTATTACAACTCTGATTTGTTCCAATTCTGATGAAGGGTCGTTGACCTGAAACGTTAACTTTGTTTCTCTGTGCACAGATGCTGTTTGACCTGCTGAGAGCTTCTACGGAGCCTTTTCTGTTTTTATTTCAAACTTGCTGTAGATGGTCCTCGCCAGAGCTCAAATTTAGCTGTAATGCACCTGTGAGGATAAAATTGCAATACAAAAGATTTGAACTTTTGTCTGGAGACTATTCAACTTGACATTGGAATGATGTAGCAAAATAGATTCTTCTACAGTAGGTCCTTGTTTAATGTCCCCCCATTTAGCATTTAAAGTCCCTTTAACTGAGTTGATGAGGCCTATAATCTTGTTGAGCATTTGAACTTGTTGAGATTAATTTTAATGTTGTTCCCATGTGACGCCATTAGCACTATTTTGGAGTGGCTTCTTTTTCCACCCAACCTGCCTGAGTTGTGGCCTCTTCACCCCCACCCCCGACCCTTCCTCTTGTCGCTTTCCTCTCCTGGACCTGTGTTCCCATTCAAGATCCAGATCCGATCTGAATGCAGAGCTCTGTTGTGGTAGAAGTGCGAGTTCCGATGGTTTAGAAGTGCCAAGCTGGGGTTGCTATAATCTGTGTTTTTCTTGTAAATGACTCTCGAAGCTGCTGCTGCCTCGCTGCTCTTCACCCAAGCCCTCGCTCACACCAAGGATTCAGGAGAAGGAAGCAATGAGTGGGAGCAATTGGGAAAAAAAAAACATGGATTGTAGCAGCCTCAGTTTGGCACTTATGCACCATTGGGACTCACGCTGCCACAACATCGGAGCTCCGACTTTGGACTGGATCTGGATCTTGAATGGGAATGCAAGTTCAAGAGATGGAAGTGGGGAGAGGCTGCAAATTGGACAGTCAGGGAGCACAGGATCTGCAGTGACCATGGGGTGGGAGGTTTGGGAACCAGGATCTGCGGTGAGCAGGTAAATAGATACTTTTCTTTCGTACTTTTAAACTGATTGTAAAATTTATTTAGTGAGCCAAGGTGGAATTTAGCAACGTAAAATATTTCAACTTGGAGGGTATCATGTTTTAATATTTTTTTTCTCTCATGCGGATGGTCCTATAGAAGCTAGCTACAGTTTTAACATTGAAACATTGGTCCCCATAGGAATCATTGAAAAGTCATAATTTCAGGACTCAGCTGCAACGTTACGTGAGGTCTTACTATAGTTTATTTCTGTAATGGATGTTACTATCAAGGTGGATAAATGTTTGATATTTCTAACTGACTCAGTGTGCAAATTGCTTTATTCAGTGCAAATGTGACAGTTTCTTTGGTTATGTGGCTGAGAATTCTTGTCAGACTCTTAAGTACATAATATTGGTACAGCACAAATTGATGATGAAGGTGTCACTGTCATCAGCTGACAACTCAAAAAGATGTTGCCATCATACTCTACAGTGAACTTTATTAATGATTTGTGGGATGTATGCATCCTTGAAGGCACTGTGCAAAATACTGAACTATTTTACTTGTAACCCTTGACCTCTTGAACACTTTAGGGCAAGAGGGCACTGTTTCAACAAGAAGTTGATTTTAGGGAGGGCTTTAATTCACTCCAAGTTGTTCTGCTCTCGACCACCCACTCATTTAAAGAGAGTAGATTCAAGACAGTGGAACCTACACAGGTAAAAAGATATAGCTGCCAGTCATGGGATGAAAGTAGAGGATTGAGCAAGAGGCTGGAGTGTAAGGAACAAAGTGTGTGATTGCAGGGATGGAAGGGGTTACAGGTGGGGTGGGGCTTTAAACACAAGAGTGAGAACTTAAATTTTGAGACGTTCAGGAACAGGGAGCTTAAAGGTCAGTGAGAATTGGAGTGACAGTCAAGTAGGATTTGGTGTGGAATAGAATACAGCAGCAAAGTTTTAAATGCACATAAGTTTATGGTGAGGGGTGGTAGGCTGGCCTGTGTAATTAATTTGTGTAATTAAATCTGAAGTTGACAATAGATGGTTTCAGAGCTGAGGGAAAGGTAGAGGTATGCTCCATCAGAGAAAGTAAACAGTCTTTGTGATGAAGAGGAAATGAGGTCTGAAGCACAATGGAAGGCGGGATATGATGTTGAGGTTGCAGATAACCTGTGCAGCCTAAGATGGTGGTCAAGGAATCTGGGTGGAGTTGGTGTGTGTGCAGGGTCCAAAAATGATAACTTTGGTTTTCCCAGTGTTTAGCTGGAGGAAGTTCCAGCTCATCCAAACCAGCACCCTGGCACCACAGAAACAGTGGAAGAAAGATTGAGAGAGGTGAATTGATTGAGACATGGAACATAACAACAACAACTTGCATTTATATAGTGTCTTTAACATAGTAACACAGGCTTGTCCAACCTTTTTTGCATGGGGTCCACATTTCCAATTTTTTTTCACTCAAGGGGCTGAGGAGATGATTTCAGAAAGATGCATCAATTTCAAAGAATGTTGTGTTAAGAAAATAAACCAATTGCTCAGCAAAAATAAAGCAATGCCGAAACAATAAATTGATAACATTTAAAAAAAAAAGTAATTAATAAGAATGACCATTGGAGTGTGTGTATCCAGCTCACTCCCAGACTTATTCACTTGGTCACTTATTCACCCACACCCACTGTGAGAGTGACTGAGAGCATGTGTTGGTTTGTGCGTATGAGGGTGACTGAGAATCCGGAGAATGGGAGAGAGTCCCATACCTTCTCTGTCTTTTTTCTCTCTTTTTCTCTCTCTCTTTTTCTCTCTCTCTTTTTCTCTCTCTCTTTTTCTCTCTCTCTTTTTCTCTCTCTTTTTCTCTCTCTCTTTTTCTCTCTCTCTTTTTCTCTCTCTCTTTTTTCTCTCTCTCTCTCTTTTTTCTCTCTTTTTTCTCTCTCTTTTTTCTCTCTTTCTCTTTTTTTCTCTCTTCTCTCCTTTTTTCTCTCCTTTTTTCTCTCTTTCTCTATGCCCCCCCCATCTGCACCTGTCTGACTTTCTTTGTCACTCTGTCTGCTGGTCGCACTCTCTCACTGGCTGGCACAAGCTCTTGCTCTGTCTGTCTCTCTCTCTTTCCCTCTCCCTCTCTGTTGCTCTGTCCTGCTCACTCGCTCCCTACCTTGCTCTCCCCCCTGCCTTGCCCCCCAGCCTATGTCCTTCTTCCTTTCCCCCTGGCTTCTGTCCATCGCCCCTTCCTGCCTGCCTCTTTCTGCCTTTTTCTCTGCTCCTGTGCCTGGTTGAGTAATGGCCTGTGGTTGGATGAGCAGCCCTTCACAGAACCTTCAACTTGATCTACTCATCTGCACTTTCAGTAGTGCCTCTGTGGACCACATGGAATGGCTTCCCGGGCTGCAACCAGGTCCACAGATTGGACAAACCTGTAGTAACACATCCAAGGTGCTTCAGGAGTGTTATCAAATGAAATTCAGCACTGAGCAACAGGATAGGTGACCAAAACATGGTCAAAAAGATAGGTTTTAAGGAGCATCCTGAAGGAGGAGAGAGAGATAAAGAGGCATTGGGTGGGAATTCTGGAGATTAGATCCAGACAGCTGAAGGTGCTGCTTTAAGTGATGGATGGATTAAAATCGAAGATGTGTAAGGGACCAAAATTGGAGGAGGTCAGATATTGGTGAATTGTAGGGCTGTTGCAGGTTAGAGGTAGGGAGGAATGAGGCCATGGAGGGTCTTGAAAACACGGATGTGAATTTTTAAATCGAGATGTTGAATGTGTAAAAGGTGACCTTATGACTTTAACATGAAAACTAAGTCCTGGAAGTATTCAGATCTGGCAGCCTCTGTGGAGAAAGAAACAAAGTTAACCTTTTGTGTCAAATATGATTCTTCTAAATTGAATGAAGATAGAAATGTGATGTGCTTTATGCCATTGAGGAGTGGGAGAAAGAACAAAAAGGAAGGTCTGAGATGTGTTAGAAGATGGGAGAGATTAAATGACAAAAATGACATGAACAAAAGGCAAAGGGAGTGGTTGTATAAAAGAAACAAGCATTTGTTCAGAGTGAGTGTGAATGGCAGAATAATGAACAGCCCTGCCTGAAAGCAAAAACATGAAAAACAAAATTCAAACTGCAAAAAAAAAATTAAAATGGAGGATAGAGTTCATGGTCTGAAACTGTTGAACTAAATGTTGAGACCCAAAGGCTGTAAAATGCCAAGATGAAAGATGAGGTTCTGTTCCTTGAGCTTGCATTAAGCTTCACTGGAACACTGCATCAGGCCAAGGACAGAAATGTAAGTATGAGAGCAAGGTGGTGAATGAAGATACCAAACACTTGGCAGTTTGGGTCATGCCTGTGGACCGAGTGGAGATGTTCTGCAAAGCAGTCACCAAATCTGCATTTGGTCTCTCCAGCGTAGTGAAGACTGCATTGTTAGCAGCGAATGCAATATACTAAATTGAAAGAAGTACAATAAATCATTGCTTCACTTGCAAGAAATGTTTGGAACCTTGGATGGTGAGGAGAGAGGAGGTAAAAGTGGTAGGTGGTATACCTTTTGCGATTGCATGAGAAGGTACAGTGAGGCGGTGGTGGTGGCGGTGGCTGCGAGGTGTTTTGGGGAGCGGGCCAGGATGTCACAGAGGGAATGATCCCTTTGGAATGCTGACCGGGGAAGGGAGGATATGTTTGGTGGTGGCATCATGCCGGAGGTGGGGTAAATGGTGGAGAATGACCCTTTGAAACTGGAGGCTGGTGGGGTGGTAATTGAGGACAAAGAGAACCTTATTGTGGTTCTTGGAAGTAGGAGAAGGGGTGAGAGAAAATGTGTGGGAAATGGGTAGGACATGGTTGAGAGCCTTGTCAGCCACTGGGGAAAATCCTCACTTTATAAAAGAAACGATATATCAGAAGCACTGTTGTCAAAGGTTGCATAATCAGAACAGATGTGACTGAGACTTAGAAACTGGGAGAATGAAATGGAGTCGTTACAGGAAGCAGAGTGTGAGGAAGTGTGGTTGGGCGTAGCTGTGGGCTTGTAATAAGTATGAGTGGACAATCTATCCCCAGAATTGGAGACAGAGAAATTGAGGAACGGAAGGGAAGTGGTTGGAGATGGACCATGTGAAGGTGAGGGAAGAGTGGAAATTGGAAGCAAAGTTGATGGTTTTCCAGTTCCGGGCAAGAGTAGAAAACTGCACCAATGCAGTCATCAATGTACTGGAAAAAGAGTTGGAGAGCGGGCCTGTGTTGAACTGGGACAAAGAATGTTCCACATAGCGCACAAAAATTCCAGCATAGCCAGGACCCATGCGGATACCCATTGCAGCACCATTTTATTTGGAGGAAGTGAGACAAGTTAAGGAGGAATTGATCAATGAGAGAACATGTTCAGCTGGGCAGAGGAGAGTGATCATGGATGGGGACTGGTTGGGCCTCTGTTCAAGGAAGAAATGGAGAATCCTCAGACCGTCCTGGTGGGGGATGGAGGTGTAGAGAGATCGACGTACACAGCAAAGAGAAGGAAGTTTGGGCCAGGAAACTGTAAATTATTGAAATGACATGAGGTGCCAGAAGCGTAATGGACTTGGTGGGATAAGAGTGGACAAGCCCAGATAAAATGGTGTCAAGGTAAGAAGATATGAGTTCAGGTGGGGCAGGAACAGGCTGAAACGATGGGTCCACCAGGTCTGTCCCCTTTTGTGGATTTTGGGAAGGATGTAGAAGTGGTGTGTTTGGGGTTTGGGGACTCTTAATGTTAGAATCTGTGGAGGGAAGATCTCCAGGGCAGATGAAGTCATTGATCTGGAAACAATGGCTTGATGTTTGATGATGAGGTCATGGTTTGGGGATAGTAGGAAGAAGTGTCTGAGTGGATGCTTGGCCTCCTGCAAGATAGAGGTCAGCACGCCAGATAATAGCACCACCCTTGCCAGCAGGTTTAGTAACAATGTTGGGGTTAGACTTTAGAGAATAGAGTGCAGCAAGGTAAGAGGGATGCAGATTAGAGTGAGCG
This sequence comes from Carcharodon carcharias, assembly GCF_017639515.1. Classification (NCBI taxonomy): domain Eukaryota; kingdom Metazoa; phylum Chordata; class Chondrichthyes; order Lamniformes; family Lamnidae; genus Carcharodon; species Carcharodon carcharias. The sequence goes on along the minus strand of NC_054473.1, from coordinate 161,684,588 downwards.
AGGGGAGCAGAGAAATTAAAACGGCTGATATCAGGGTGACTGTTCCCAGTGAAAAGATCAGGAGTGGCTAAGAGGCTGGCGGATAGGTCCAGGTGGAGGGAGAATACTGGAGGCATGTGATTGGGTGCACTGGTCAGGGGGAGGACTCCTGGCTAAAGAAGTGAACATGGAGGTGAAGATAATGGAAGGAGAGCTGAATGTCGTGCCGTGCTCAATTCATTGAGGTAGAGTGTAAGGAGATAAAGCTGAGTCCTTTGCTAAGTACAGATCCTTCAGTTTCAGAAAGGGAAAGATCAGAAGTCAGTATGTCTGATCAGAAGAAGGGATGGGGTCGGAGGGAAGAGATGGGGAAGAGAGACCTTGAGGGGCATTGATATTCATGAGTTGTTGGAGCTTGAGTTCCTTAGCACTTGAAAGAGAGAGAAAATGACTTTGTTAAAACGAGGATCAGACAAAGGATGAAATTAAACTCTGGACCAGGACAACTTTGAAATCAGGTGAGTCAGTCCTGCTGGAGAGAGGTCGAGTCTATACATGTGGCAGCCACTTTGATGACAAACATGCCTTTGCTGCTAACAGACCAGATCTAGATCAGGAAGGGTCCATCAATGGATATTTTGGAGATGCAAGAGGTAATTGCCTGCGGTTGGAGAGAAACCATTACCAGAAATACTCTGGCTATGATTAGATAAGTAAGAGTGGAATCAATGACAACCACTTGCAACAAAGCTAGTCCCGCAGAACTGAACAACATAAAGGTAGTGAAGGAAAATAGTATGATCAACTGTGCTGAAAGATGTATGGGGGTTAAGTACAAGGAGGGAAACCTAATTAGAGGGGCTCAGGCGGGATGTTCTGCTAGAACAGAACAGAGATGTTATTTCTACGGGTTTCCTGAAGGTGTTGATAAAGTCCATCATAAGACTGTTAGCTAAAATTGAAGCCCATGGAATTGAAAGTAAATTATTGGCTAGGTTGTGAAATTGGTCGAATGGCAAGAGACAGTGGGTAGGAATTATAGACAGGCACTCTAATTGGTAGAATATGACTGCTGATGCCCTGCAAGGATTGATGTTAGGTCTGAATTATTCATTATTTGGAGCTGAAAGTAACAGTCTTTGGCCTGTTCGTGAGTTTGCACGATAAACGGTGTGAAATTATCTGATCAGAGTAACCATTATCCCACAGGATGTCTTTGATGCACCCTATTTCAGCAAGACTTGGGTTTTAAAAAGTGCCCAGTCTATCTCAAATTACCCTGAAAGGGTAAGGTATCTCAAAAATTTGAACAACAGGTGAAGCTAGCTGTTTCATGCTGCTACAATGCAGTAGCAACATGAGTAGTATTCGCTACTTACAGGATGCTGCTGTGAAGCCAAAAAGACATTCTGCCTATCTCAAATAAGTAATCCAGTATAAGAATTTTAGTGCTAGTGTGATGCTAGCTATGTAGGCTGTACAGCTGGCGATCGTATCAAATGGCATGTCTTTTCCGCTGTTCGCAATAGGCAAGGTACAGACCGTACCTAACCAGGTGGTGCTTGCAAAACTCAAAACAGTGTCCAACGTTAGATATGAGTACATGATTGGACAACATTTGTTAAATAACCGTCAGTGCGCTAAGAATTACGCTGACAGCCAATTTAAGATTCAGTTGGGCTTGCAGTGTGGGCACACTTGTGTACTGGAAGCTACATATATTAATACATATGGCCCTGTCCTTTTCAGACAGAAAGAGCATGTACACAAATTGCACCTGATTTATTTTCAGCAAGACACAAAAATATATGCTCTAGTAAGTCAATCTTGACATTCATTGTAAGAATCAATAATTTGCAGAACACCTGCGGTCTGTCCGCAAGAATGACCCAAACCTCCCTGTCGCTTGCCATTTTAACACTCCACCCTGCTCTCTTGCCCACATGTCTGTCCTTGGCTTGCTGCATTGTTCCAGTGAAGCCCAACGCAAACTGGAGGAACAACACCTCATCTTCCGACTAGGGACTTTACAGCCTTCCGGACTGAATATTGAATTCAACAACTTTAGGTCGTGAGTCCCCTCCCCCATCCCCACCCCCTTTCTGTTTCCCCCTTCTCTTTTTTTTTTCCCAATAAATTATAAAGATTTTCCTTTTCCCACCTATTTCCATTATATAAAATAAAAAAAAAAACCCACTAGAGCTATACCTTGAGTGCCCTACCATCCATTCTTAATTAGCACATTCGTTTAGATAATATCACCAACTTTATCTTTAACACCTATGTGTTCTATTGTACTATTGTTGTTGACATCTTTTGATATTCTGCTTCTATCACTGCTTGTTTGTCGCTACAACCACACCAACCCCCTCCACCTCTCTGTCTCTCTATCTCTCCGCCCCCCACACACACACCTTAAACCAGCTTATATTTCAGCTCTTTCCTGGACTCGAACTCAAGTTCTGTCGAAGGGTCATGAGGACTCGAAACGTCAACTCTTTTCTTCTCCGCCGATGCTGCCAGACCTGCTGAGTTTTTCCAGGTAATTCTGTTTTTGTTTTGGATTTCCAGCATCCGCAGTTTTTTTGTTTTTATCTCTGTGTTTAATTGACTGCCACTGCTCTTCAAGAAATGCCTACCTCCTTGAAGAAGTTCTGTTCCTCTCTGCGACAAGATTTCCGGATTTCTCTGTTGCCTTGTTCACCTTCATTGCTTTCCATTTCTCTCCTAGTGTTTGACAAGGTGTTTACTAAAACCCGCTTTCACAGCCATATCTCCTTTCTCAGTGACTGTCTCCGTCTCCGACTTACCCCACATGGATTTCAACTGAAATTCCACCCCTCATGTTTCGAACCCACCCAGGATTACAGGTATCTCCGGGACATAAAACGTTTCTCGGACTGCTGTTCCCGTCACATTCTGAAATCCACTCTCAGTGCCATGCGCCGCCATATGAACACACTCGACCTCTCCCTCCAGCAGCACCGCCGTACCCTTTTTCAAAGCTGCGCGTGCCCCCAGTTTCATTTTATCCTTCGGCTCATCCGACGCCTCAACAAGAAACTTTTTCTCTTTCTCTCAAGTGCTAAGGAACGCAAGCTCCAACAACTCATCGACACCAACACCCATCTAGGACCCTCCACCCCTGCCTGTCCCTCCGTCCCCACCCCATCTTCCAATCCCAACCCCAGCCGTGTATTCACTATACCCCCTGACCTTCCCCTCTCCGATGCTGAACGTTCAGTGCTCAGCAAAGGACTTAGTTTCATACCCTTACGCCCTCACCTCAATGAATTTCGGGCTCGGCATGATACTGAACTCTTCTTCCGCCGTCTTCGTCTCCGGGCTCACTTCTTTGGGCAGGAGTCCTCTCCCAGTTCAACGGATCCTTTTACCCATCTTCAATATTCTCCCTCCACCTGGACCCCTCCCTCTGGATTCTTACCTTCTCTCGATCTTTTCATTGAGAACTGTCGGCGCGACATTAGTCGTCTCAATTTCTCTGCTCCTCTCACCCATTCTAACCTGTCTCTCTCTGAACTTACTGCACTCCATTCTCTCAGGTCCAACCCTGACATTGTCATCAAACCCGCTGACAAGGGTGGTGCTGTTGTTGTCTGGCGCACTGACCTCTACCACGCGGAGGCTGAGCGTCAACTCGCAGACACTTCCTCCTACCTCTCCCTGGACCATGACCCCACCACTGAACATCAAGCCATTGTTTCCAGGACTGTCACTGACCTCATCTCCTCTGGGGATCTCCCTCCCACAGCTTCCAACCTGATAGTTGCCCAACCTCGGACGGCCCGCTTCTATCTCCTACCCAAAATCCACAAACAGAACTGCCCCGGTAGACCGATCGTCTCAGCTTGCTCCTGCCCCACAGAACTCATTTCTCGTTATCTTGACTCCCTTCTCTCTCCCCTTGTCCAGTCCCTTCCCACCTACATCCGTGATTCCTCTGACACCTTACGTCACATCAACAATTTCCAGTTCCCTGGCCCCTACCGCTTCCTCTTCACCATGGACGTCCAATCCCTCTACACCTCCATCCCCCACCAGGATGGTCTGAGGGCCCTTAGCTTCTTCCTCGAACAGAGGCCCGAACAATCCCCATCCACCACTACTCTCCTCCGTCTGGCTGAACTTGTTCTCACGCTGAACAATTTCTCCTTCAACTCCTCTCACTTCCTCCAAATAAAAGGTGTGGCTATGGGTACCCGCATGGGCCCCAGCTATGCCTGTCTCTTTATGGGGTATGTGGAACATTCCTTGTTGCAGTCCTACTCCGGCCCCCTTCCACAACTCTTTCTCCGGTACATCGATGATTATTTCGGTGCTGCTTCATGCTCTCGTCAGGACTTGGAAAAATTTATTAATTTTGCTTCCAATCTCCACCCCTCCATCATTTTCACGTGGTCCATCTCTGACACTTCCCTTCCCTTCCTTGACCTCTCTGTCTCAATCTCTGGTGATAGACTGTCCACCAATATCCATTACAAACCCACCGACACCCACAGCTATCTCGACTACAGCTCCTCACACCCCACTTCCTGTAAGGACTCCATCCCATTCTCTCAGTTCCTTCGCCTCCGTCGCATCTGTTCCGATGATGCTACATTCAAAAACAGTTCCTCTGACATGTCCTCCTTCTTCCTTAACCGAGGTTTTCCACCCACGGTCGTTGACAGGGCCCTCAACCGTGTCCGGCCCATCTCCCGCGCATCCGCCCTCACTCCTTCTCCTCCCTCCCAGAAACATGATAGGGTCCCCCTTGTCCTCACTTATCACCCCACCAGCCTCCGCATTCAAAGGATCATCCTCCGCCATTTCCGCCAACTCCAGCATGATGCCACTACCAAACACATCTTCCCTTCACCCCCCTTATCGGCATTCCGTAGGGATCGCTCCCTCCGGGACACCCTGGTCCACTCCTCCATCACCCCCTACTCCTCAACCCCCTCCTATGGCACAACCCCTTGCCCACGCAAAAGATGCAACACCTGCCCCTTCACTTCCTCTCTCCTCACCGTCCAAGGACCCAAACACTCCTTTCAAGTGAAGCAGCATTTCACTTGCATTTCCCCCAACTTAGTCTACTGCATTCGTTGCTCCCAATGTGGTCTCCTCTACATTGGAGAGACCAAACGTAAACTGGGCGACCGCTTTGCAGAACACCTGCGGTCTGTCCGCAAGAATGACCCAAACCTCCCTGTCGCTTGCCATTTTAACACTCCACCCTGCTCTCTTGCCCACATGTCTGTCCTTGGCTTGCTGCATTGTTCCAGTGAAGCCCAACGCAAACTGGAGGAACAACACCTCATCTTCCGACTAGGGACTTTACAGCCTTCCGGACTGAATATTGAATTCAACAACTTTAGGTCGTGAGTCCCCTCCCCCATCCCCACCCCCTTTCTGTTTCCCCCTTCTCTTTTTTTTTTTCCCAATAAATTATAAAGATTTTCCTTTTCCCACCTATTTCCATTATATAAAATAAAAAAAACCCACTAGAGCTATACCTTGAGTGCCCTACCATCCATTCTTAATTAGCACATTCGTTTAGATAATATCACCAACTTTATCTTTAACACCTATGTGTTCTATTGTACTATTGTTGTTGACATCTTTTGATATTCTGCTTCTATCACTGCTTGTTTGTCGCTACAACCACACCAACCCCCTCCACCTCTCTGTCTCTCTATCTCTCCGCCCCCCACACACACACCTTAAACCAGCTTATATTTCAGCTCTTTCCTGGACTCGAACTCAAGTTCTGTCGAAGGGTCATGAGGACTCGAAACGTCAACTCTTTTCTTCTCCGCCGATGCTGCCAGACCTGCTGAGTTTTTCCAGGTAATTCTGTTTTTGTTTTGGATTTCCAGCATCCGCAGTTTTTTTGTTTTTATAACATTTCAAAGTTTGTTTTATTCTTTGGAATTGAAGTCAGCCCAACAACACAACCTTGTTCCTCCTACTTCAGTTTGTGGCTTTTAACCTTACATATCTGATTCTGATATCTAATTGACGTAAGCAAACGGGTATCAGAGTTCAGATGTTAGTCTATTTATTTTTGTGAAGTGTCCATGTATTAATTCCTAATTATAGTTCAATATTGAACAGATTTCAAGAAGGTTGCATCATGTCAAATTTTGCCATTTTAATAAAATTAGTTTTTAAATAAAGGTTTGTTTGATTTCAGCTTCTACCTTAATCCCAGGTAAATCTCAATCATGTATTTCAGCCTCTGTAAAATGTAATTGAAAATGAAGGATAGTTACAGAATCTTAGTTCTGGTTTGCTGTCTGTGAGAATACTTCATTATGATTGACTGCTTTCTCTGCTTGATGCTATCACGATTGTTGGCCCTTTGCGATCTCATAGGTTTGGCACCAGATTCAAACTGATGTCAGGAAATGGGAAATCTACACCACAAGAGATTTCTGCATCTTTGTGGGAAGCTTTCTTTAAGTTCAGCAGTGAGCACCATTGCACCTCTGACTACAAAACCTGGACCATTGAACTGAAGGCTCTTCAGGCAGGTATAAAAGGTTCCATCGCACTATTCTGAAGAAGAGCAGGGGAGTTCTCTGGTATCCCAGTCAATATTTATCCCTCGCGTAACAGCACTAAAATAGACAATTTGATAATCACATTACTGTTTTTGGGATCTTGGTCTATGCAAATTGGCTACTTCATTTCCAATATTATAACAATTGCTACACTGCAACTGTAGTACTATAGTCCAGAAAGGCACTATATAAATGCAACGTGAAAGATATGTGGCAGAATTTTATGGTCCCCCTCCTGTGGTTTTCCAGGCTGGCCAACTGGCCCACCCATGACCCAATTGAAGCATTTGAGTGGGCAGTTCATGACCACGAGGGCCATTTCATGCCTGGCATCAATTTTGAAGCTGGTGAGAGGAGTTCAGGTGCGGGGGGTATGCCTGGCAGCTCACCCTGCTTGGGCCTTGGATGGAATGGGATGGGATGGAGGAAGGTGTGCCTCCTGCAATGGCCTCCTTTCCACATTGGGCACAAGGTCTGTCCCCTGAGTTTGCTTCTCCCCTGACCTTTCTATCAAGACCCCCACTCCTTGCTCCCCACCTCCCCAGGCCTCACTGCCCCACCCTGCCATGGGACCACACCTACTTCCCTGGTCCTGGATTTTGAATTTGGGGAGGACTTGTAGTACTGGCCACTGCTGCTACTTGCATTGAGGTGCAGGCCAATCAGACTCGTTAAGGCAGAGTTTACTCCTGAGTGAGGGGCAGATGTCCTGTCTCTAGCTCGTTGATGTTTAATTGGTTCTGGGGCAGTCGGTATTGGCAAGGATACATTGCTGTTGACATTTCAGGTGGCGGGGCAGGAAACATTGCCATTCGAAAAATCCTGCCCATGGTGAAATTTACTTGGCTACAAATGCTTAAGTATAAATCATATTTATGCTTGAACAGTTCTGACTCCGGTGGTTAATTGTGACTGATGGTTCACTACATTCTGTATAAAATGGCAATGGTTTGTACCAGCAGCTCCTCTCAATCAGAGGTTCAGAGCAAACTATTGAACAGCCAGTGTTTTTCACAAGGTGTGTGGAAAAGTGATACTGCTTTTATACCAGCAATATTGTGGTTTGGTTTGTTGGAAACTTGTAGCTGTGAGATGAGCAGTTGTGTTTAAGCTACCATCGCCCATGTCTCAGCAGCAATATATAAACCCACAAGTAATTACACCTGGCAATTTGTTGCTGTGACAATGGAGTTGGCTAACCAGTATAAATGCCAGTAGCTGGCTTAGAGACATTGGTCTCCTGGAATCCGACCTAAAACAGCACCTGTAGAAAAATGGCTTTCGAATGAGCAAAGGCTTTTCTTGTATACGTCAGTGTTGTTATCATTTGCAATTTTGGGAGCTCTATTTTAATGCACTTTTTTTAGTGGAATGGAAGTGAGAGGATAATATTTCATCCCTCCTCCTCCTCCAAGGAATTGCTGCATTTAAATCAGTATTTTAAAATCAATATAGTATATTGTTAACTAATCCATGTTATACTTCATCAGGTGCTCATCCAGCTATGCAATATTGCTTGGAATCTCAGAGGAGGTAACATTTTGTCAAAAAGGTGCATACATTAGTCTACAGCAGGCTTGTGCAACCTTTACAGTTGGGTGGCCACAGTTCCGTTTTCATCTCGTTCAAGGGGCCGATGAGCAAATTTCAGAAAGATGAAGTTTGGCACAATGTTAAATATGAATTTAAAAATAAAGTTCAGGTATGAAGAAAAGAAACAACTTGCTGAGCAAAGATAAAGTAATGTCAAAGGAATAAATTGATAATTAAAAAATGAATCAAGTTCACTATTAGGTTGAGTGGGACAGAGTCTGTTTGTCTGGCTTACTCCCAATCCCTTGAGTGGGTGTAGTTGGGTGAGGGTGAGTGGGAATCTTGATACTGCGCCTGAGCCAGATGCACAAACACACCCACACTCAGTCACTACCTCTCCCTCCCCGCGCCTGCGCCCCTCTCCCACCCCTGAGCAGCGAGTTTTTTCATCCTCAAGTTTGAGGTTGTTGATAATTCTTTTCTCGGTTATGAAATACTGAGCTTCCTTTTGAATAGTGCAAAATTTACACACACATTCTTCTACAGTCCCAATGAATTTGCCAAAAGGCAGTGGAACTTAAATAATGTCTTAAGCTGTACCTCATGTATCACGAATGGTATAATCATGCAGAAAGTCACGTGATTTATGTTTATTCAAGCAACTGCTCAAGAACACTAACAGCATTCATTTGCAATCACTGAGAAGTTTTAGGGGTTGTCATTCCTTATTTTTATCTGCATTTTGGAGCTTGATCTTCATAAATATGTATCACTGTATGATTGTAGTGTCTCTAGCAATACGGTAGAATTGGTGATTCTGGTACTGGATGAGCAATGAACTCAAATTCCGCTGTGGCAAGTTGTGAAACTCAATTGAATAAATTACAAATTTGGCAGTTTGTTGCCAGCACCAGTTCAAAAAAGACCTGAAGCTGCTGAATTATTGTAAAACTACAAGTGGTTTACGATTGTCGTTCAGGAATGGAAGCTGCCGCATCTACCTGGCCTGGCTTAAATGTGACTCCAGTTTGATCCTCCATGTCTTCAGAGCAGGAAGGGATGGGCAGTAACTGCTTAATTGCCATTGTTCATCTGATCATCATTGATCAATGACATTCTAAAAATCGAAACCTGCTGTGGCAGTTTCCTACCAACTTCACCTTGGGTTTCTAGCACTGATTGTGGTGAACAGACCAAACAAATGTGTTGAAAAACAAATCCCTGACCACTCAACCAACATAATCCCTCTAACCACTGTACCACCTGCTCATTTTCTTCCTCGTACCTTGGGTGCAGCAAACCTGCTTTCTGCTCATTCAGTCCCTTGCAATTCTATTTTCATTTTGTATTAAGTGACCTGCACTGTCACCTGAAACTCTGGCTGCTGTGTTTTTCAAATTTGGACCAAAGTGAAAGATCCTCTTATTCACATTTAAACCATTTTAATTTAGAATAGAAAATTCTCCAGGCCTGTACCATGCAAAAGAACTTCGGTCATATTGCTTGCTTCAGGTGCTTTCTTACATGAGATTAATAACTGAACTGTGTTTGCCATTATTTGGTTTGAATCCAAAGACTAGAACTCTTGTATTGCTACACCTTAGTACAGTACTCCAGAAAGCTGCATTGCTGTCACCTCTCCAGGCATTGCATTTTAAACCTGCATGTCACAAAATAGGGTTGTAGAGATGGTGGATCTGAGTGGGAATTTGGAACAAATTAGTTTACAGCTTCTGCTCTTCATTTGATCTCAGAAATTGGATATATCTTATCAAATTTTGCAGATGGTGCCAAGTTGGAGAGTATAATTGGATCATAATTCAGGAGGACATTGTTATGATCAAGTGAAGAGGGGTTGAATGGTTCCCTACTTTTCCCTTTACTTGTTTGATTACAGCAGTTTTTTTTTGATTAAAAAGGATACCCTTGCCGATTCGGTGAGTACTTAACTGTCTATGTGCTGTGATCATAAAATAACCAATTGGATAGGTTTTCTTGAATTTAACAAAGGGGTTAACTTTATTATAATTAAACTGATTTAAGTAAAATAATATAAATGTGCACACACAGAGCAATAAGATTACAGAGTGGGAGGTATAAGTTGGTCAAGTTAGAGTCCATAAAAAATAAAAGGAATACATAGTCTGTGGTTTGATGAATTGGCTGACTTCAGGCTGATTTCTGAGGCCCTGTGACTACTTCAGTGATCTTGATACTTCCAATTTAAAGATGTAGATGGCTGATTTGGTTGTTCTTCTGGAGATGGTAGTGCTGGGTTAAATTTTTTTTAGTCTTTATCTGCAACAGGGATGACTCTGGGTGGTCTCAGTCAGCAAACAAGGGTTGGAGATAGAGGTGAGAGGGACCTCCCTTGGGTCTTCTCTCTCTGTCTCAGCTGCTTGTCCTCAGTTTTGCAGAGAAACGAGTACTTAAACATACAAAAGGCTGGTTTGTCACATCTTGCCCAGGGGATCCAAATAAGGTCATTGCCAGTGTATTTCAAAGGTAACTTGATTAGCTCATGTCTGGGAAGCTCCCCTTGCTAGGGCCTCATTCTTCAAGTAATTAGGCTTATTGGTTTGTCTCCAACAGTTGAATACCTCAGGTGATTGCCTTAATCCCTTGTTAATGGGACAAGAAATGTGGGTCCTTCACGTTTCCTTGAAGTCATCATCTTTGGGTTTTGCAGACATGCTGCCTCCATTTGAAGAGATTGGAATGTACAATAATGCAAATTAGGATAGCCATCTTGGTTGTGCACTCAAGTTACCTTTAGTCTCCGTGTTTAAAGAGATCTCTGTTTTTAAAAGTTCAATTCAGGTTTCCAGATAGATTAAAAATTGTTATTTGGAATAAAACACATTTTCATGATAACAAAAATAGACTTGCAAAGTGAACATTAATGGAATATTAACTTTAACAGTGGGACATAGGAGTTGGTTGATGGTAGGAAAAATAAGGCCACTTGTTCTTTGGTAGGTAAAATATTAAATTGGTAAAGTAGCAAAAAGATTTAGGAATACAGGTAAATCACTAAAAGTAGCAGTGCATTGCTAAAGCCATAAAGAGTGCAGACTAATAGAAAAAAGTTAACACCTGAGCCTAGATTTTCTGACTTGCAGGTATTCAGAGACTGGATGTGCTCCCCCACCCCCATCTGCCAAGATGCATTGTGGGACCCCCTCTGAAGTCTCAACATGAAGACTCCTGGAAATTACCTGAAAAGTTTGAATTTCCAATGGGCAATTCCCCTGCTTCCCAGGACCCTCCAAAAAAGTCTGCAACTCTGAGTAAGAGTCAGACATTTCAGACAGTTCCAACTTATTTACCTGGATCGTTACTCAGGAAGTGTTAAACAGAAAAATCCCAGTCTAACTCTGGGCAACTATACAACTGACCTCCCCCTGGACACACTTTCCTTGCACTCTCTCCCTCACCCCCCCCCCCAACCAAACCCCATACCCTGTCTATCCTCCCAAGGTAAGCTACTTGAGACTGTACTTTGTTAAAATCATTACTCTTTCTTTTATTTACAGCTACCATCTACATATTGGGAGCATTGCATGAGGTTGGAACTTCTCCTCCTTCCAGATCCCTGTTGCATCATATGTTTCTGATGTTAACCTCTTTCTCTACATCTACATCTTTATCCCTATCATATTTATATCTCCTATACTGCCCTCACTGCCTACAGCATTGTATAAGTAATGCAACGACTGCAATTGACTTATAAAACATCCCATAGAGCTTCACAGGAGTGTTAATCAACAGAACCTAACAGACAAAGCAACACTAAGCTGTATGAAATTCTATTAGGATGGGTGATCAAAAGCTTAGTCAAACGGATAGATTTTAAGGAGCAACTTGAGGAGAGGGAGGTTTAGGGAAAGAAGTCCAGAGCTTTGTCAGCTGAAGACATGGACACCAATGTTGGACCAAAGAAGATGGAGGATGCACAATAGATCAGCTAAGAGATAAGGAGGTATAAGGCTATGAGGGAAATTTAACAAACCAGGATAAGAATGTTAAATTTGTATTTTGTGGGATTGGAAGAGAACATGTACCACATTTGTCCTTGGTGATGTATATACGTGAATTGTTGTGTAATATGATACGGGAAACCAAGTTGGATGAACTGAAGATGATGGTGGTTGGTAGATGGAATACTAATCAGAACATTGAAGAAATCAAATCTGAAATTGACAGTGAGGTTTTCAATGGCAAATGGGTTGAGAAAGGAATAGAGATGGAACTAAGCAGTCTTCATGATGGAGGGGATGTGAGATGAGAAATGCAGCCTGGTTGCAAACAATCCAACCAGTGGCAAGAGAGGTAACGACTTTGTTCAGAATACTTTGACCAGTACTGTGTACGTCACTGATGGCTTTCTATTTATTACAGTTAATCTAAGAACTTTTTTTTAAAAAAAAGACAAATTAATGTAAAAAAATTTAGTTAGACTTGGCACACGGAAAATTTGTTTTTTAGAGGAAAAACAATTATTTAGCCTCCATTTACGTCAGTGAACTCAACTGCAACTGGGTTTATTAAACTCAACCCCATTATGAAGCAAGCCAGTTAAAATCTAAATTACTTCTGAGTTGGGATAGTTTAATATGAATTTTTTATGAATAGTTAAGAAATTTCTCTCTCAGCTCATAATTTGAAGTATTCCTGGTACACTGTTCATGCATTCTGATGTTATCAGCCCGTTTCAATGTTTCCTCAAGCAGTTAGCAGTAGGTCGTTTTTTGTGTTTGCCTTTGAATGACCTTTGGCTGGATTGGTCTAAGTGTACTTTGAGAGAGCTCCATTTTAGGTGTTTTTAGAAGGGGAGAGGACGAGAGAGAGAGGGGAAGGGGATAACTGCTGAGTTTGTACATCATGAAGGAATGTTTTCAAACAAAAAGCACTGTTATGTGAGCAAAGAATAATTCCTTTCTAAGATAATACTAACCGTGGCATTTATTTATGTTTGCATAGCCTCTGGCAAACTGCCATCCAGTCTTTGCATTCTCTAAATATTTCACTGATCTGAGAGTTGGAGTGACAATGCGAATGATGTTTGTAGGATGTGAATAACTTTAGTTTTCTAAACATCTGCATTTATATTAAAAAATTCAAGTCTTATGGCATTGTTGAGCTCCAAACATGAAGTTGTATGTCAGTTGGCTTAGCACTTAAGATAGAGGAAAATTCTACTTGCTTATGGTTGGGAAAAAGCAAATAACATGATATTGAAGTTGTATTATTGCATTTGGTGGCTTACAAACCACTCCTCCTATTTGCTGTCCTCTCCTGAAGGCACTGATTTGTGCAGGATATGGCACCCCCGGTAACTTCCTCAAGTGGACGTTATTCATGTGAGTCTTGGTATAATGAACATGGCTTGACTACATCTGTCAATAGTATCATGATGAACCCAGTACTGCTAACATTTCATATATGCATGCATGCATGCCTTTTCCAGAAATTATTTGATAATGTTTACATCCATCTGAAACCTTAAATCTTGAATTGTCTTAAAGCACATTGCACAATTTTTGACTTTTGAAATGCAATGACAATTGTTATGGAGGATGGTGATAGAGTTTGTAGAATCTTATTCAATTTTTACTTGCTTAGGTGAAATTGTTTTGGGTAAAACAACTATTTACAATCCACCATGATTCTTCAAACAGCCTTTTTTTTAACCTCTAATATTTTAAGGTAATGTAAAGGTGCTAAATTAATTTTTGATGTACCTTCTATAGTTTAACAGCACTCTACAAATTCAGTGGCATTGAAGAGGACTTTGGATCAAGCCCAGCAGCTGCTGCCTTTAAATGACATGGAATAACAACAACTTAGAATTTATATGGTATCTTTTCACATACGCAGGATATCCCAAAGTGCTTTACAGCCAATTATATTTTTAAGTAGTCTGTGCACACAGTAAATTAGTTGAGGGAGAAAGGTTGACCATTACATATGGAGAATTCCCTGCTTTTATATGAATTGTGCAGTGAAATCTTTTATGTATGCTTGAACAGCCAGAATGAGGCCCTGTTGTAATGCCTTATCCAGAAGGCAGCATATCCTCATTACTGCACTTTTAGTAGAATCCTGTGTATGTACTCAAGTCTTGCAGGAAGGCATGACTTCACAATCTTTTTACTTGGAAATGAAAATGCTCCCAAGTATTAAATTATTTTTTTATATACCTTATTTAGTTTTTATGGTGACATTTGCAATTAACACAAGTATAATAAGTTTACATATAGATTATTATCTTTTTGTAATTGCTTGCAAATTTTCACTTTATTTATGTATTCATGGGATGTAGGCATCACTGTTAAGGCCAGCTTTTATTGCTCATCCCTAATTCATCTTGGAATGGTGAGCTTCCTTCTTGTATACATCCAAGTGGTTTGCTATGGTCCACCATATTCATTGCTGTGGGTCTGGAGTCACATGTAGACCAGACCAGGTAAGGATGGCAGATTTCCTTCACTAAAGGACGTTAGTGAACCACATGTATTTTTTAATAATCCGGTAATTACATGGTTACCTTTACTGATACTAGTTTTTTTATTCCCGATTTATTTAATTAATTGAATTAAAACTTTGCAGCTGCTTTGGTAGAATTTGTACTCCCTTCTCTACATTATTAGGCCAGACATCTGGATTAGTAGTTCAGTAAAATAACCACAATGCTACCGTACCTGTACTTGCCGTGGTTACAACACAGCTGTTTACTCTTTTTTGATAATTCCATTGCTTTAATTATGGGGAGACTCTATTATAGTGGTAATGTCACTGCACTAGTAATCCAGAGGCCCAGGCTAATGCCTGGGTTCAAATCCCACCATGGCAGCTGGTGGAATTTGAATTCAATCATTAAATCTGGAATTGAAAGCTAGTCTCAGTAATGGTGCCCATGACAGCTATCATCAATTGTTATAAAACCTATTTGGTTCACTTATGCCTTTTAGGGAAAGAAAGCTGTCATCCTTACCCGGCCTGGCCTACATGTGACTCCAGATCCACAGTAATGTAGTTGACTCTTAACTGTCCTCAGAAATGGCCAAGCCAGCCGCTCAGTTCAAGGGCAGTTAGGGATGAGCAACAAATGTTGGCGTTGCCCTCAATGCCCGCATCCCGTGAAAGAATCAAGAAACAAACAAAACCAGAATGCTCTGGTTGACAGAACCAACCCATAGTACAACCTAGGTTTCCTACATGCCTAAGCACAGGTTTGTCAATGTCTCCATGATCAGGTGGTTGTAGTGAATTACAAGAACACAGAACAACTCCTCAATGCTAGTAACTATTTGCTTGAACAAACATTTTCTGAAGCATGAAATAACCAATTGTTACATATTTTATCTACAGAGTCAACAAATTGTAAAGATTTCCTGGTAAATTTGTTGTAATCGTTACATTGGGCTGCCTTAGGTAATTTTGAAATGTAGGCATTAAATGTAATGGGGCATTCTAAAATTGCCGAGATATCTAAACACGTATAGTTTATAAACTAAAAAGCAGCTGGATCCCCAAAGATAATTAAAGGTGTGAATTAAATTGTGTGCTGGCATCTTCGCATTTTAAAATAACTAATGTCTTTAGGCCTTGCGTTTTAATTTATTGGAGCAGATAGTGAAACGACAATTTCACTTTGATTTCCACTTGAATCATTTCATTTCACTTTCCCTTGAAACCCGAAATACTCATTTGCAATTAATCTTTGTTCGAAAACATGGCACAATGTGTAAACAATTTTGGGAGCACAAATAGAAAGGAAACTCAGTTTAACAGCAACTCCAAGCAAATTGAACTTACATTGGTCTCTAGGACAGTCCTGCCAATAGGGTCTTGTGACCAAGTATCTTGTGGGAGCTCGTTAGCCTATGTCCGAATGTAAAAACTGGTGTAGAAAGGCAAATGCAGCCAGGTGCTCTGAGACTGACAGCACTTGATGAAAATCACAAACTCCAGAATTCTCAGTTATACAAATTTTATGTTGACTTTGGGCTGTCCTGTGCTAAAATTTTGGATGTAAATTTATGTATGAGCTGGCCTTTTGCATGGGAGGTAAAACTATGGAAAAATGTGGCAGAGGGTTTTGGCAAACATAAATTGAGGAAATGCAAACGTAACCATGTTTTGGGTTGTAAACCAGTTGCCTATGAATTTTCTCTGGCTTGACCAACATTTTTGAATTTTTTGAGAAGGTAATCGAGGGAATAGGCAATGGTAATGCAGTGGATGTAATTTATCTCCATTGTTTAAAATGCTCCGTAATAGACTAATGAATAAGGTCAGAGGATGTGGAGTTGGGGATAAGTGGCAGAATGGATTGCTAACTGGCTTCAACACATAGAGCAAAGAGTGGGAGTAAAGGGTAACTATTCAGAGCGGCAGAAAGTGGGAAGTGCTGTTCCATAAGGATCATTGCAGGGACCATTGCTGTTCGCAATTTACATTAACGATTTGGACCTTGGAATCAAAAACTCATTTTTAAAATTTGTGTTTGACACCAAATTGGGGCGGATAGTCAGCACTGAGAAGGAGCGTAACAGATTACAGGAGAAAATATAAATTTGCAGAATGGGCAAATAATTGGCCAATGAAGTTCAACATAAATAAATGTGATGTAATTCGTTTTGGCAGGAAGAATAGGGACGTCACTTATTACATGGAAGGTACAAGCCTAGGTAGGGTAGAGGAACAAAGGGATCTCTGAGTACAAATATAACAATCATTAAAAGTTGCGCCACAGGTTAGCAAGGCCATTTTAAAAAAAAGTAAACCAATCACGGCTTTTTTTTTTACAAAGAGGATAGAATTGAAAAGTAGGCAAGTTATGCTGGACCTGTATCAAATGTTGGTTAGACCACACTTATTTGAGTACTGATTGCAGTTCTGGTTGCCATGTTATTAAAAGGATATAGAGTTAATGGAGAGGGTGCAGAGATTTACAAAGATGATACCAGAAATGCGTGGGTATACATATCAGGAAAGGATTGACAGGTTGATCTCTTTCTTTCTCCGAAAAGAAGGTGGCAGAAGAATGACCTAATTGAAGTATTTTAAATTTTGAAAGGTTTTGATAGAGTGGATACAGAGCGAATATTTCCTCTTGTAGGGGAAAAGCAAAACTAGAGATCATCAATATAATGGTTACCAAAAAACCCAATAGGGAATTCAGAAGAAACTTCTTCACCCAAAGTGAAAATAATGAACTCACTACCACGAGAGTGATACATTTAACAAGAAGCTAGTCAAGCATTTAAAGAAGGAAATAGAAGGTTACAATGATAGACTTAGATGAGGAAAGATGCAAGGAGCCCCGAGTGGAGCATAAACATCAGCATGGACTGATTGGACCGAATTACTTGTTTCTCTGTGATCCTGTGTAAAAAAAAAGGCTAACTCTTGCGATTTAGTTACTCTAAAATATTCCTGGATATTCTAGGCCAAAAGTTTAAGAATAGAATCCTAAAATATAATATTTTGTGTGTGCAGTGAGGAGCTAACGCAGCCAAAGATCTGGTTGGTATACCAGAGAAAATAAGAGTTTTCTGTTACTGACTTGTCTGGAATAACTCAAAATTGGTTGGCTCTGGTGTTCCTTTTTGTGCAAAGCTCCACTCACTTTCTTTTGAATGCTGCTTATATTTGAATGGTAGGAGTATATCCAGTTTCTCCCCTAGAATTAAAAACTACCAGGTGCTCCAAAGGACAGCCTGGGAACTTTAAACTTGGCTTCAGAATGAATGCAGGGTAGTAAGAAACTCACGCAGTGTGAAGTTACTTTGTAGAGGTGGTCTAATACCTATTGCTTTAGTGTGGTTTGGGTGATTTTGAAGCTGAGTAATACTATGTAATTTGCATTGATGCACAGGCATTGCCACATCAAAAAATGTGTACTATGATGACCTGTAGATGGTTGATCTACTAAAGTATTCTGGCATTTACACTAATAAATTATTTCTCAGCCACATACAAGCAGAATACTTTGTCTCTTGGAAAGTCTAAAGGGATATTTTTTCCTTTCCGAAATGCACCTTGAGCAGTGAGGCAAATTTTCTTCCTAATCTTTTGCAACATTTCCTTCTACTTTGACGTATTATACTTTGTCTGAACCTGAAAGTTAACTACAGCCAGTATTGCTGGGTCATGAAATAGGACTTCAAGCTGATTTCTTAGCGGAGGTCAGGAATTACAAGAGTTGCTGGCGCATGCGCAAATCTGGAATGGGCTGCGTAGATGCAGTTCAATGTTGAAATCTTCAGGTCGGGGACAAGTGCCGAGGGCGCCTGCGTTGGGGGGCTAAAAGGATTGAAAACCCGATCACAGGATCTAAGGTGTGGTGTCATAACACAGAAGTCCTGGGAGAGGGGATAGGGAGAGGTCCCAGAGAGGGGGAGAGAGGGGAATGAGGAAGGAGCCATTGAGAGGAGACCACTGGGGAGAGGAGCAAAGTAGTGAAAGTACTATGGTTGACAGGCTCCAAGTAGTGACCGCTTGGGAAAAGCCCTGGAGAGCTGAAACGGCAGTGGAAGGTTGGTGACTCCATGTTGCATGCTGTTGAGGAAAAGGTAACCCTTGGAGCAGTGGTGTTTTGCTCAGCATAGCTGAAGAGTTGGAGTTGTGCCTGTGAGTTGGTGCTGGAATGCAGACTTGGAAATCCAGGGGAATTCAGTTTAAGTAGTCGCCTTTGAAAGAACTTACATATTTTTAACTACACTTTTAAGCCCACAGTTGTCAAAGCAATCTTTCCATTAACTGCTTGATCTGGAGCCCCCCAAAAAAACTGCAGTATTGCTTTATGTGGAACCTTAATAAATAAAAAATAAGTGTGTACACACTACCTATCAAGCATACTAATCTTCACAACAGAACCAATAATTTTTTTCACACTTAAAGCTTCTTGCTGGAGAGAAATCTCCAAAGCCTAAAGACATTATTCAGCACAGGTGTCAAACATTGATATTATTTCTGTTTGATTGTGGTTCTGTATTGGCACAAAGTGCTTCACAGCCAATTATTTTTAGTTCCTGTCATATAGATAAATCTGGCAGTCAATTTGTGCACAGCAAGTACCTACAAACAAAAATGAGATACGTGACTAGTTAATCTGATTTTTGGTGCTGGTGTTGAAAATAGTGTTTTTGACTACGATAGTGGGACTACGTGTTCTTTCAGTGGTGCCTCAGGATATTTTATGTCCATACAAATAGCTAGATGGGTCCTTGGTTTAATGTGAGATCTGAAACTCTACACCTCTGACAATGCAGCACTCCTGTAATGCTGCACGCTAGTGTTAGAAAATAGACTGAGCTGTGGAAACAACATTAGTAGAAATCGAAAGAAAAAACTGGATGCTGGAAATCTAAAATAAAAATGGGAAATGCAGGAAAATCTCAGGTCTGGCAGCATCTGGGGGGAGAGAAACAGAGTGAATGTTTCAAGCCCATGTGACTCTTCAGAGCCATTTTTTCTTGAGATTTGAATGACAAAAGATGTCATGGACACAAGATATAAAGAGTGGTAATGATCGTATTAAAACCTAAGGCAGGTGCTAATAGTGGCATAAAAGTCAGATAGCAGAATGTGTTAATAGCAGAACAAGGGTCAGCACTTTCTGAAAGCAAAAACATGAGAACAAGTTACAGACTGTCCTTTGAGGGTTGGGCTGGGGGGGATAAAATGAAAATGAGGACTAAGTTCATGGTCTGAAGTTGTTGAACTCGATGTTAAGTTCAGAAAGCTATGAAGTGCCTAATCGGAAGGTGACGTTGTTCCTCCGATTTGCGTTGGGCTTCTCTCGAACAGTGTAACAGGCCGAAGACAAATGTGAGCATGAGAGCAAGATGATGAATTGAAATGGCAAGTGACAGTCTGCGTTTAGTCTCCACAATGTAGAGGAGACTGCGTTGTGAGCAGTGAATGCAGTGGACTAAATTGAAATAAGTACAAGTGAATTGCTGCTTTATCTGGAAGGAGTGTTTGGGACCTTCTACGGTGAGGAGGGAAGAAGTAAAGAGGCAGGTGTTACACCTTCTGTGATTGTATGGGAAGAGGATGAGATGTTGGAGATGATAGAGGAGTAGACCAGGGTGTCACAGAGGGAAAGGTCCCTTTGGAATGCTGAAAAGGGAGGTGATGGGAAGAAGTGTTTGGTAGTGACATCATGCTAGAGTTGACGGAAATGGCGGAGGATGATCCTTTGAATACAGAGGTTGAAAGTGAGGACAGGAGGAACCCTATCCTTCTGGAAAGGAGGAGAAGGATGAGGGCAGAAGTGCAGAAAATGGGTGAGACATGGTTGAGGGCCCGGACAACCACATTGTGGGGGGGAACCAGGACTCAGGAAAAAGGAAGACGTCAGAAGTGCCATTGTGTAAGATAGCATTATTGAAACAGATTTGACGGAGACTGAGAAACTGGGAGAATGGGATGGAATCCTTACAGGAAGCTGGATGTATGGAAAAGTTGTTGGGGTAGCTGTGGGAGTTGGTGGGCTTGTAGTGAATTTTGGTCGACAGTCTATCACCAGAAATGGAGACAAAGAAGTCAAGGGAAGAGAAGTGTTGGAGATGGACCATGTGAAGATGAGAGAGGGGTGGAAGTTGGAAACAAAATTGATGCATTTTTCCAGGTTCAGATGAAAGCACAAAGCAGCACCAATACAGCATCGATGTACTGGAAAAAGAGTTGTGGGAGGGGGACCGCAAAGCACTGGAACAAGGAATTCTCCACATTCCCCAGAAAAAGACGGGCATAACTGGAGCCCCTGCCGGTACCCATAGCCAGCCCTTTTATTTGGAGGACTTGGAGTACTTAACTCTTCCTAGCAACTATTGATTGAAATTTTCAAAGAGCAGAAAAAATACACCCAATATGTAAGACTTTTGTTCGAATATATCTGTAAGGCCTATTTTTTCTAGGTCAGTGTACTTACCTATACACTGATGTCAATTTTCTAGAACAAATTGGCAAGAGCCTTTGGTGAAGAAAAACTGAAGATCTTTAGTTTACTATTAGTGCCTTGCACTGCTGTACCAGAGAATATCATTTTATGGTGCAAATTCACCATTAATCTAAAGAACACACATACTATGGAGAGTTGCTTGCACAGTTTAGAAGCTAAACCAGAAAAAGCACCGTCACGCATTGGACTGGATTTTACAGGGTGCCGTATTCCCTGCAGCACCTGACTAAAATGTCTTGGCGTGGCTGTCCACCAAAATGGTGGCTGTCCTGCAGCGTTAATTGCCTAAGGTCAAGACTTCCACCCCTATCAGAGAGCTGACAGTCAATCCGATTGTCCAGCAGCTTTGTAGTTCCAGCTGTGCCAGGTTCGAGCGGTGGCCGCAGCTGGGACTTCAGGCAGTACCTGAACGAGAGGAAGTGATGGAGCCAGACTTCAAGGTAAGCCTAGGGTATTGGCTGGGCCTGGCTGGTAGACCCTGGTGAGGGGGGAGGGTTAAAGGTGGAGTGAGGTTTAAAATTTGGAAATGCGCAGCTAATCAGGACAGTGGTCCCCCAAAGGAATTCCCCACCCCCCAACTTACTGGACAGCAACCCACGCAGAAAAGTTTCTGGGCTACCCGCCTGGCCTGGGCTTGCCCCTGCTGTGTGTGTAGAATAGCAGTAGAATGAGTCACTTGAGTGGCCATTAAGTGGTCACTTAATATCCTTGGTGGGCCCAAGGGTAAGCAGGCTGCTGTAAAATGGAAGACAGCTCGGGGTCAGGAAGCTGATGGGAAGGCCACACACTGTAATTTTACGAGCCTCCTACCTTCACATACTATGGCAGGGGGTTCCATAAAATCCAGCCCATTGTTTCAATAGCTGGTGATCCCTGCTTTCAGAACTGAACCTTGGTCTGAAAACAGGAGGGGAGATGAGAAATGTATTACATACTAAGCATCCTGAATGAGTTTTAACTGAAGTGAACCAGCAATCAGGTATAAATAAGTAAACTGATCTGGTGGAGAAACCCTACCTATAAATCAGGGGGAAAGCATGTGGATTGAGAGTATTTTATTTCTCTGTTCTCTTTTGCAATCTTCAGTAAGTAGTTTCTAAGAAGAATTAGGTATATGAATCATGAGTAACAATGGTTGCTGTTGCTTTCTTAGCATTTTCCAACTTGGCTTAGATAATTCACTAAGCAGATTCCTCATAATTTTGAATACCTGTTAAACTTCCTCTCAACCTTCCCTTCTCCCAAGAAATCTGTTCCAACTTCTCCAGTCAATTCTTGGTAACTGAAGTTCCTTATCCCTGGAACCATTCTCATGAATCTTTTCACTTGCTGCTCATGCTGCTTTCTTAGAGTAGTATAAGGCACTAATGGTATTCTGAAGACTATCAATTTTTCTTCACCAAAGGCTCATACCAGTTCATTCTAGAAAATTGACATCAGTGTATAGATAAGTACACTGACCTAGGGAAAAAAAGGGCCTTACAGATATATTTAAACAAAAATCTTATAGATTGGGTGTAATTTTTCTGCTCTTTGAAAATTTCAGTCGATAGTAGCTAGGAAGAGTTAAGTAGTGATTGCAGGTAGCAATGGCTTTGTAAATTTATAGAATGGCAAATGGATCTCCTGTGTCATTGCATTTAAGTAGTCTTGTGTCTAGAGCATGGTTGTGGTGATTAGTTGCTAGCCTACATGTGCTTTTAAGGCTACAGGCCAGACATATCCAGGTAATTGTAGCTATATGTAAATTGCTGAGGTGCATGCGAATTCAAGGCTTTTTCTCAGTCACTCGCTTTTTTCTCTAAAGGCTGTTTTGCATCAAAGTGAAGTGTGATGTCTGGTGTATACCTAATACTGGAACAAGACAAAATATATATTTGTTGAGTGTTTCTTTTGTGAGCAAATAATAGATGTGGTACCTGAATTGCCATGTTGCTTGTAAATACATTAGCCATCATACAAACCTAAACCTCCAGACCTGCTGAGTTTTTCCACGTAATTCTGTTTTTGTTTTGGATTTCCAGCATCCGCAGTTTTTTTGTTTTTAAACCTCCAGTAACCTACCCTTGGAGGGAGCATTTCATTGTGGCATTTCTTCTTTTCTCTTTGTTCTGGTTTGCAGTTAAGTCAAGAGGGGACTAGTATCATCCCAATTCCCTGTCAACTTGTGTGCAGTTTGTATCAAATTCATGGATCTTTGCCTTAACAGCATCAATTCCTTTGAATTAAAGCTTCTCGCTAGCATAGTTTGTGACATCAGCCTGACCCAAGACTGTCACAGAATCACACAAAAGGAGGCCCACCATGTCTGCACTGACTCTCCGAATGAGCAGTTCACCTTCTAGCATTCCCCTGCCCCCTCCCTGTAACCCTGCACATTCTTCCTTTTTCAGATAACAATCTAATTCCCGTTTGAATGCCTCAATTGAACCTGCCTCTACAACACTGAGCACTGCATTCCAGATCCTAACCACTCGATGCGTGAAAATGTTTTTCCTCATGTCACCATTGCTTCTTTTGCCAATTACCCTAAATTTGCACCCTCTTTTCACAAGTTGGCATAGTTTTTTCCCTATCTACTCTGCACAGGATTTTGAATACCTTTATCAAACCTCCTTTCAACCTTCTCTACTCCCAGGAAAAGAGTCTCATTTTCTCTGCTCTATCCACGTAACTGAAGTTCCTCATCCCTGGAACCATTCTTGTGGATTTTTTCTGCATGCACTCCATTGCCTTTCCTAAAGTGTGGTTCTTGGAACTGGACACACTATTCAAGCTAAGGCAACTGAGAACTTACACAAGCTCAACATAACTCTTTGCTTAAGTGCTCTATGACCTTATTAAAAAAGCATAGGATATTGTATGCTTTATTAACCACACACAACTTGTCCTGCCACCTTTAATGACTTATGCACAGAAACACCCAGGTTCATTATCTTCAAAATGTAGTAGCAGACTATACTTGCCTCATGTCAAAAGGATTATACAGGGCACAGGGGCAGCTGAAGTTTCTGCAAAGTTGGCATCAACTGTTGTACTGCTGTTTGAATTGGAGCATACGTTCCTCTGTGGTGAAGCACTCTGGTCACCATAGAGAGCCTCAGTGCTCCCATGCTTCATGAGGGTTTACTTTATTTTCTTTCAACCCTCCCCAACTTGAGTAGATCCTACAGCATCCTAGCATACCCTGCACACGTGTTGTTAATTCATTGTCCTGCCCAACTCAGTTCCTTTCTCTCTTAGTTGCTGATGCTACAACTTACTGGTATCCCTTTTTCCTTTTGCTGTCCATTCAGAGAAAACAGGGAATGATATAGTAAATTAGGCTATTCAAAGCTTTGCAGCACAAGTGCATAGATTCTATTAATGCTGTTGTTCCTTTAGAGTGAATAAAACTCATATATTTTTCTACAAGGCTGAGAGTATTTATCTTACCAAATAATGGCACGAATCTTCCAGGCAGCAACAATGATAAGCTGATTGCTACTGTGCTTGAAGATCCCCATCCCCCTCCCCTTTAAACACTGCTGTGTATGTTTTCTGGGATGTTCAGATCCTGGCTGTTAAAGAAATGTGCAAAACAGTGTTCCTCGGGGAGGAGTAGAGTTGGGGAAGACAGGGCAGGTGCCCTTTTTACAGCAGTAGCTGCTGTATGGTAAGTTTGAAGGTCCATTCTTTGAATCTGAATGGATGAGTGAGTGGGTGAATAAGTGAATGGGAGTTGGGTAGGTGGGTGAGTCGGTAGTCATTCTGGGGCAGTAGGCGCGACCAGTTGGGGGATGGTCAGATTGGTTCGGGAGGTAGTTAGAGGGGGTTGGTAGTTGGGTTGGGTCAACGGGGGGATTGGGTTACGGTGTCGGTGAGGGATGATTGGGGGGGGGGATCAGTTGTGGAGTTACCCAGGTGTTCGACTACGTTTTAATTTGTCTAATGTTTTCTGAGTAACTATACAGTAAGTACTGTGGAACTGTCCAAAGTCTCCAACTCTACCTCTGAGTCGGAGACATTCGCAAAGGGTCCCAGGGAGCAGTGGAATTACCCATCAGAAGTTTAAATTTTCTAGGCACTTCTCACTAAGGTCTGTGTGTCAGGACTTCCACAGGGTCCTGGCATGCATCTTCTGTCGTACGTATGGTCTCTGATGATCTGGAGCCTGGAAGATTTGGCCCCCCCCTCATTGGAAGGGGAAGATGGAACACTGAATCCTGGTAGCTATGTAGGCCAAGGAATCATGATTTCCTGCCATTTTCTGACTTATGCTCACAGTTTTGTCATTCTAAATTATTGGCAGATATGAACTGTCCTAATGGCACTGATGTGATTAGCAAAGTTTCTGTCTCATTTGGAGGCAGAACATTGGGTTAAATAAGTAGAAAAGGAAATGAAAGAACTTGCAATTATATAGTCCCTTTCACAACTGTAGGATTTCCTAAAGCAGTTGACATTCAGTACTTTCGAACTGTTGTAATGTAGGGAAGGAAGCTCAACAGCTAATTTGTGCACAGCAAGTTCACACAAATATTAAAGAGATAAATGATCAAATAATCTAGTTTTTAGTGAAGTTCATCGAGGGATAAATATTGGCCAAGATATTAGCCAAGCTCCCCTGTTATTCTTCAAAATAGTGTGATGGGATTGCTTCTGTCCACCTGAGAGGGTAGATGGGGTAGAAACTTCAATCTGAAAGATGGCATTTCTGACCGTGCAGCACTCACTTTGTATTGTACTTATGTGTCATCTTGTATTTTGTGCTGCAGCCTCTGAAGCTGGACCTGAACCCATGAATTTCTGACTCTGAAATGAGAGTGCTGCCACTGACTCAAGGCTAACACTTGATCAAACAATGACTAGCTGCCTGATAAATTATATACGTTGCTATTACTTGTTATGGGATAATTTTTCCAGTACATTTTAAAAGCCATTATGATTGGTTTGTAAGCAGAACATGTGAAACATGGACCTCTTGTGCCATGATGTGAAACGCGCGTAGTAAGTTCATAACACAATGAATATCTTCTTTGAGCTGGGTTATAAATAATGCATGCAGTTGGCAGGGCGGTATTAATCTCTGCTGAAGCTCCTAATCTGCCTCTTTCAGAAGTATCCTATGGGAGGTTGATTCATGGTATGTGAAAGAAAACTAATGAAAAGGTTGACATTTGATTTTGACACTGGGTACCAATAATATTAAAATGTTCTCGTATTTTCTGTCAGCAATATCCCTCTGTGTGTTGAGCACAAAGTTAACCAGATATAACTACTTTTCAAAACATCACTTCTAATTAGAAAATCTCCAAAACCCATTTCCCACTCCGTTATTTTTTTATCTGGACATTTTACATCAAAATGAGGGCTCGATATTATAGTGAAGAAAGTTGCATGTTGAAGCAGTAATTTTTGTGCACCTTTTATGTTTCTGCCCATCTTGCTTTGACATCACTCATTATTTGCTCCCTGTCATTCTTTTTTTGCACATTCTATGCTATATTGTGAATAAAATTAGAATAATTTTGTTGAAGTATGCTGAACTATAAATTTTAAGACTGAAAAAGGCTTAGTATTATTCAATGGTAAGAATGTTATGTGACAAGTGAATGAATTAATGTGTGAACATGAATTAAGCAACCAATGAAAACATTATGCATGTACTGTATTCAGCTTAAAATGTATTTCTCATATTACAGCTAAAAAGATAACCCATGCAAAATCTTGAAACTTAAAACAATTGTAGTACAACACAGGTAGCCAAGCTATACTTTGTGTGCTAATGAAAGATAGTTTGACATAAAACTTTATAAGTCCATAACCATTGTGTTTCCAAAAACAAAAAATGTTGAAAAACTCAGCAGGTCTGACAGCGTCTGAAGAATCAGAGAAGAATCAGAGTCTGAAGAAGAGTCATATGGACTTGAAATGTTAACTCTTTTTCTCTCCACAGATGCTGTCAGACCTGAGTTTTTTCCAGCAGTTTTTGTTTTTGTTTCAGATTTCCAGCAGCCACAGTATTTTGCCTTTACCATTGTGTTTCGGGTTTCTCATTACATGGGTATCATGTGCATCCCTGCTACTGTAGTTATTACATTTAGTAGTGAAGATTGGAAAAACATTAGGTTAACATTTTCAATTAATAGTTTTTTTTCTTTGTAGAATCTGTGTATGACCTCCTGCCAAAAGAGCTGCAGCTTCCAACAAGTGAGACAAGTATTGCATCAATGAGTCAGAAAAGTGGTGGTGAGGCAACATCTCCTCCTTCAGCTGCAGTTGCTCCTGGTATGCAGTTCCATTTAGTTTCCCTCTTTCCTTTTTAAATTCAGATATGATTGCTGACAACTGTGTGTAACTCTTTCGAGTACAAACACGTTTCCATCTGTTCCTATTCAGGTGAAGTTACGTTGTTTCATAGTTTGCCATTGTGAGATTTGAACTCTTGATCTTGGGGTTACAAGCCCAGTACCATAACCACTTGGCTATTTAGGCCAAGCCAACAACTCTGTGTACTGGCAGTAGTTCAAGGCACAATTGAACTGCTCTAATTCTCAGTGAATCACACAATTTAATCAGTGAATGTTCTAATCAGCAACATTACCTGTGTGGGAAAAGAGGAGTGTGGATACAGTGTGCTAGAAGTATGGCTTTAAGTTACCTTGGTCCCTAAAACATGCATTTTTTTTAATGAGTACTTAACTGTGCAGTTATATAATACGTATTTTTCAAACTTGCGAATCTTGTTTATGTGGTATAGCTGTTTTTTAAACTTAATTTGAAATACCAATTAATGTTACATCAGAAATATCCATAAACTATTTGATGGAGGTAAATGACATAAGATACAATTTATAGATATCATTGAGATACTCTTGGGAAATATCTTTGCATTACATATCGATTGTTTTTGTCTTTTTTTTTACTCCATCTTGCAATGACACCATCTTTAAATAACAGAGTGAAACTAAATAATTCACAATTTTAAAAAAAAGTACCATGTTTTTGTATTTCTGGTCCTGAATTCTAATCCATATTTTCAATTTGTAAATCTGCCTTAGTCTGAATTTTGAAGCTATTCTGTCAACTAACCTAATTTATTTTCCCCTCAAATATAGACGCTTTTAATAAACTAAAATTCAAAGCTAAGATTAAGCAACATATTGCTGAATGAACTATCCATTTGTAAGGGAATATGATTTTTTTGGCAAATAAGCAGCAATTTTTATTTATTTTATGGTTTCATCTCTTTTTCTCTCAACATTATACTTTGCTCCTTTCCACTCCTCCTCTTACCTTTGCTAAATCATCCTTCCTTTTTATTCTGCTTTGTCTTGCAGTTTTTCTGTCAGTATCTTTATGAAACCTTGTTACAGTATGTGTTTGTCTTTATCTCTCCTTGTCCTCCTTTCTGTAAGTCTTCTACTGCATGCCTCTCAAAATCCCCCCCTTGCCTTTCTCACTCTTTCTTTGTCTTCCACACCCTTTTCGCTCTTTCATTACATCCTTCAATATATTTCTTCTTTTCCCATCATCGCCCTTGGAGACTTGAAGGCAGATTCATAGTTCTGATCCTAAGGTGCCTGCAGAATTTGTTGCATTTCTCCAATGGAAACCACAGATGATCTCTTCTGCATCATTGTAATCCTAAATTTAATTTCATAAGACCTAACCGCGGATGCACTTGGAGAAAATTGAGAGAATGATTCCACTTTCCAAGGAGGCATCTTCCAGTTCTGCCTCCTTTTACCATCTGCAGGAGATTGATCTGTTTTAAAAACTTTTTTTTCCTGCAAAGCAGGAAAAAACAGGTTAGCGAGAACAAGTATCCATCCTGGTCTGTTGTCTTCTAATTTGAATCATTCCAAGGCATTTTGTAACAACAGACAAACAGTATCAATGTCTTTCACCATCCTGCTGCAACATTTTCAAATTAGTGGAAAAACCTTAGGAAGGTGACACCAGAAAGAAGCAGATGGCTCAGGCTGGCATGCAAAGGTAGGAGGGAATCCCAGGAGACAGATTTCAAGAAGGGATAGTCAGACAGGACCTAGGAGTGGACTGTTATCTTGGAAGTAGAGTGGAGTTGGGTGTTTAGGCAGACTTGGGGCAAGTTGCAAGGTCTGGGGTGACTTGAAGGGGAAAAGGGACCACTCTTGGGAGTGGGCTAAAAGGCAGCCTGTATTTTGTCAGTTGATTCGGTGCTGCTGTTAGGACACCTTGATTTAATGAAGCATTTCTGATGTTTTCTAAGCTTTAATTTCCCCACAAATTCTTGGCGAACAGCCGTCACAGAACTGGTTTTGGCTTCATATTGGCGCAAACTGTTTAACTTGGTTTGAGAGCAAAATCACTTGAATCGAAACTCGGCAAAATTTCATTTCACAAAGCACAGCGCTTGTAACTACTTCCATGTGATTGAAGCTTGACATGAATTGAGCTTTTAAAAGTTCCCAATTTGCTTTGTCGACTGTTTTCCAACTTTCAAATGAAAACAAAGTTGTGGATCTATTGAACAACAGAAGCTGGAAACATAACCCAAGATTGGTAACGCCCATAATACATGTTGCAAGTCTGAGACCAACAGATGTCCTAAATCTTGTTTATTTGATAAAACGTGTTCAAGAACAAATTCTGCAATTCTGTACTTTGAGCTGATGGCAATTGAGGGCAGGAGTGGTATTTCCTATTGATAAGTAAACATTGTTTTTAAAATTGAAATACATAAAAATAATTTGATAACTTCCAGTTCATAGAAGCAATTTTTGAAAACATTGATAGTTAATATCATTTGAAGAAACAAAAATTCTAAACCCATTTTTTGTTAAAATTTAATTTGAGAATTGTTTTCATCATGGCAAAGGACCTGTCAATATTTTCATATTTTAATCTGAAGAGCAAGTTCGTACAGCACTATTGTGGCACTTCATTTAGTTTTCTACCACTAGATGCTGCAAATGAGCCATGGAAATTTTAGGGAAAAATATGCACTCAGTGTTTCCATTATATCTTAATCCCTGTTATTTGAAGAAAGAGAGATCTTCAAAGTTAGCAGTTGGGTTTTGGGGTTTTCATATTCATGAACAAACTGCATGCATCTTAGGATTTAACTGTTAGAATAACTTCATATGACATATATTCAGTTTATGTTTTTGATGTTAAGAAAAGAAGATGTGTATATGTGTGTATGGAGGACCTCTTCTGTGAAAACAGACATTTCCATTTCCCCTTTAGAAAGGTTTTCCACATGGTAACATAAGTACAGTAGTAAACACATTCCTTATGAAGAAGAATTCACTGGAAACTGATAACTTGGTAAGAAGCAAATCAAATAGAATGCTTTCATGTTATTCGTACAACATTGCATTGACGAGTCCAGACGGACTTACCCACTAGCTCGATGGTATAATTTGGGGAGGGGGAAGAAGAGAAGTGAGTTGACAAATGGCTGTATATTTAATGTCATCTGGGAAGTGGAAAGGAAACTGCACCCTTTGAGGGGTGCACATCCTATTCAAGAATGCTTAGAATTCAGACTGAATTGTTTGTTTTTGTTGTTTTCATAAGAACAAGAGGAAAAATTATCTGCAGTGTACATGAGAGTCAAGAACTCTGCAGAACAGCTGAATCAAAATTTAGGCCCTAAATTGTAGATGTCTATGCTTTCCAAGTAACTCTGATCACCAGTTTTGTTTGTATGCCCACCAAAGACAGTAGTATTTGGAGTGTGGTTATGAATTGGTTGCGACTCTACAAATTAATTTTTGTAGTACTGTTACAACAGCAGAGAGAGAAGACTATTATATTATCCACTATGATTTGTATCAATTTAAAATCCATAACCTAGAAATGTAAGTGATGTGTGTTAATCCATTGCACTGACCAGCCTTTGATTAGTTTTTTTTTCTAATTACTATACATGAAAGTGTGGTTGTGCCATTGTCGTAGTTGTATCTGCGTCATAAATAAAAGTCAGTTCTATGTCAGTGATGCTTAACCTAACATTCCTTATCCAGAAAATAAATTGGTTATGCTTTCATTCTTCACATAAATGGTCTTTGTGTTTCTCTGATAACTTCTTTCTGTATTCTATGATTGATTTTGCAAAGGTTTGAGAACAAGTGTTCATTTTGTTAGGATCCTGAAATTTAATATATTCCCATTTTACGCATAAAATGAGGAAGAACAATAGCCTTTATGTTCAAATTTATTTTCTCTTTGCTATTTTTAGTAAAAAAGTAGACGCAAAGCTAACTTTCTACTAAAAAATAGCGAATGGAGAGGAATATACCCCATAATATTGATTTGCAGCCACTTTTTAAAATTTCCTTCCTTGAAAATCTTTAATCAGAACTGGTACTCAATTTTTCTGTTAACCTTAGTTTCCAAGGTTATCTCAGTACTAGTTGGTGTTATCCATAAGCTTAAGTATTAAAAGTAATCTATTCACCTCTAATCACTTTTATTTTGTTTGTCTCGATATCAGTTTGTTTTTCTTCCATGTTTGTTTTGCGATTGAATTTTTACTCAGTGTAACTATACTTTTATGATTTTTTTTCTATGGATCTGTCGTTGCAAAATTACTTTTAATATTTATATTTAACAAGCCGTGCATGTATTTAAAAATTATGGACTTCTTAGCAGCATAAATTGTAATTAAATCCTAAGTTTTTTTAAAGGAATCAACGTCTAATATTTAAAGGGAAAGAGTGAGTGGCAGAGCATAGGTATATGTGTGGCTCAGAGGGAAGGAGGAGGTGACCAGCAAAGTCTGAGGTCGGGTATTAGGAAGCCCAAAGTTGAGAGCAGCAGATCATTTTGAGGGAGAGTGACAGGAGGGTGGAACAGGTATGGGGAGCTGGGGTTTAGTTGTGTAGGTTCAACCATTAAGTATCGGGGAAGGGTGTACCTACAGTCAAAGGTGTTCAGGAGGACTGGTGGATTATGTTACACCAAGTATGGGAGCTCTGAAAGTTAGGGTAGCCCGTGGTGGTGATGAGGAATGCTGCTGAAGTGATTGAAAGATGTTTGAATTTTTTTGAGTCAATGACCATTTTTTATCATAAGTTTAACTATAATTGCTCAGAGGTCTTCAACATCTTAGTGGATAAATGCACTCTGGTATGTCCATAAAGACCAGATGGTATCAGCTTTGATTCCTTGTTTGCATGTTTGATGAACTATAATGAGCTGCAACAGTGCCTTTTGGTTTGGATAGAAAATCAGCCACGGTTTACAGTCCTTACGATTGCAAAAAGATTGACTGAGTAAAATGCACATGTATTGATGTTGGGAAAGGACTGGATCACACTTTGCTACGGTGCCCTCCATTGTCAAGTAGGCTACTGGGACTGGGTGAACCATACCTTGATAAGAGTGAACAATCCATGAGAGGAGGGGAGAAAATTGGAAGAAATACGCACATTGGTATAGAATAATTGCAGTGAGGTCACCTCTTAATTCAAAAGTTTTTTTTCATTCAAATAATTATATAATTCAATATTTTAGTGTTGAAGTTCCATTTTGATATCAACATTATTTAATCCAAATCATGGGTTAATTTAACTTTGGGAAAGGGAAAACTGACTTTGAATTATATTTTCATTGCTCACTGTTGAATTTGTATAAACCAAAAATGCTTTGTTTCATCTCAAAATTAATCATGTTAAAACTGTAATAAAATTACTTAATTTCCCTAAGGGTGGTGTCAAGCTTCTGAAATGAATCAGAGTTCTTGCCAAGTGCTGCTGCTTGTATGCTCAAGTTCTTTTCCTCAGTATATTGCTGTATCCTGAATTTGTTTCTCATGTACAGTATTGCCATGTTACCATTTTATTTTCTGCTTCATTATCAGCATTAGAAAATACAAAAATAAAACACTGTGCATGCTGGAAACCTGAAATTAAAACAGAAAATGTTAGGAATACTCAACAGATTAGGCATATCTGTGGAGAAAGAAGATTTAATGGTTCTGGTCAATCACCTTTTAACAGCTTGGAAAAAGTTAAGAGTTGTTAAAAGTCACAAATTTTAAGCAGAGTTGTTAAAAGTTATAATTTTTAAGCAAGTAGAGGCAAAGAAAGGTGGGGGAAGAACAAAAGGGAAGGTCTGATAGGGTGGAACACAGGAGAGATTAAATGGCTAAAGGTATGATGGTGCACACAAAAGATGGTAATAGGACAAGTAAGGGAACAAAAGATAGTTTTAGAGGAATTGTAAGTGAGAATGGCAGAATCGACACCAGCTGCTGTCTGAGAAAGTAGGGACAGAGGTTGTGATCTGAAATTGTTGAACTCTGTGTTCAGTCCAGAAGGCTGTAAAAGCACCTAACCAAAAAATGAGATGCTGTTCCTCAAGTTTACGTTGAGGTTCATCGGGTAAGTGTAGGAGACCAAGGACTGAATGGGACAGAGAAATAAAATGACAGGCAACTGGAAGCTTGGGAACAAGCTGGCTGACTGCAGGTATTCTGCAAAGCTGTCACCCAATTGGTGTTTGATTTCCCAATTTCAAGAAGGCCACATCATGAGCAGTGAATATAGTATACTAAGTTGAAAGAAATAAAAGTAAGTTGCTGTTTCGCCTGGAAGGAGTGTTTGGAGCCCTGGTCAGTGGGAGTGAAGGAGGTAAAGGGGCATCTTCTGTCCTTCCATGGGAAGGTGCTGTGGGAAAGACAAAGGGTATTGGGGGAGAGTCTTCAGTGTCATGGTGGGTTGGTTCCTTTCAAATGTTGAAAGGGGATGGGAGACAAAGTTTATTGTTTTTAATGATGAGATCATGCTGAAAATGGGAGAAATGCCAAAGGATGACGTGGAATGTGGAGAAAATACATAGTGCAGTTAACTAAATGAAGTTTAATAATTTTAGGAATATGCTCGAGTTTGGCTGATTTTTAAAGAAATTGTGGCAAAGTGGTGCCTGTGCTTCTAATAAATGAGGGAAAAGTATTCCCAAGCTTTTTAACTTGAACTTATATCGAATTCTTTATTTCAAAAAATAATGCAGTGGAATCCAGTTAATTTAGTGGTTTTGAAAAAAGGCAGTGGATACCTTTGTGAAATCTGAAATAACAGTACAATTTGGGTTCAGAAAATATCCTAAAGTACAAGCGCAACTCCAGTGGTTTATCTGTCCACCTTAAGTAGATTATTGTTTTAAATTCATTGAGAGCTGTCTATTTTGGATAATACATATGTAAAAACAATTATTAATCAGCTGCTAAGTCCAGTGTCTTTTGTGGAACTGAGCCATAAATACCAGAAATTTAAAATTTCTGTTGAAAATTAAGTGTGTAGACTTAAATTGATGATGGGAGCAAACCTACGAATTCTCACCACCACCCCATCAGTATAATAGTCTGTCAACATTCACTGTATAGGCTTAGAGGTGAAGAATGACCATTTAAGTGAGGTACCAGCAGAAGATCATTTATTTTTCTCATCATTGTGGTACCAACTTTCCATTGGCATTTTGTAATACTGAAAACATTTATTTTTTAGTTTAGAGCTTACTGCATTTTTTTGCTGTAACAATCAGTTGAACATTTCATTGGTGTTCCAATACCACTCACGTGGTAATTAAATAGATTGCAAGAATATTCTTTACAAATGGAATAAGTGGGGTATTCCATTGTTTTAAATTGTGAATTTTGTCTTTTTAAACTTCCAAAACTACTGTACATTTTGATTGCTTTATATTTTGATTACGTTACTTGGGCTTGTGCTGGGAGAAAGTGGATTTTAGGGGTGAAGTAGTTTGTTCAGTTGGAAAGATGGGGTCCTGCCTTCTACTGATCCTTTTGATTTAGAGTTGCTGGCATGACTGAGTGGCTTCTTTTTCGGTGTCTCTTATTTACCCTTCTGTGCTGAGCCGATGTCTACTCCTGGGAGTATCGAGTGGCTTTCCAAGAACAGGCCACAAACTGCTTAGTATTTTGCCAGTTCCAGTTAGATGTTGAAAATCACTTGTTGGTTTGGTACATCCCATATGCTCTTCAAACATGTGAAGGCTATACCTTGCTGTAATAGTGGAATGCAACTTCTTGCGGTTATTGGTGAGAGTTTGCTAGCCTGTTTGCTAAGAGGAGGTCCTTGTTTAGTAGTTGTCAATGGTGTTAGTACTTCGAGAAGGACCAGAGAGAAAGAGAGGGATGAAAACTAGCAAAAAGAAAGTTTAGAAAATGAACTCTACTTACAACAAAGCATTTAACAGTCTTACCTAATAAAGTGGCTGCAAATAAAAAATTTGTTAAACAAATGCAGAAGTTTGAAAATACTATGTATTGAGAGGGAACTTTTAAGATTATATATGAAAAAATGTAATTGAAGTCATTATTAAAATTTTAAGGAAACTAAGACTTTGTCAGGTTTTAATTTGTTTTCAGGGTCTGTTAAAAGTCTAGCATTTGAGGAGTTTGGAATAGGGTAAGAATAAATTTGGTGTCTGTTTCATGCATCTAATGTCCTTTAGATATTATGCTGTTAACATTAAAACTGTCCATTACCTGTTATGCAACGAATCTGAGGATCCCACCTACATTGCACCTACTTTGGAGTCTACTTCAAATTCAGATGAAATATCGCCTTCCCTTTTCTACTTCTTGTTCAAATCGCTTGTTCAATTAGCTTTTTCCTGACCTGCTGTGCCAAATACTGTTATAGATCAAGAGTATTGAGCGTATCAAAGGAATTTTTTTTTCTCAGAGGACTATGTCTTGAAGGTGAGAAGTGTATGCAACACTGGTCCCATTTTGCTTTTCATATACACATTCATTAGATTAATATTTATGTATATTTCTTGTAATTACTTTTAAGAATGGACAATAGTTATAATTTTAAGTTTAGCTTAATTGTTTTTTCATTAGTTCCAGGAATTTGCCTGTCAAGCAGCAATTCTTTACTCTGTAGGTCAGAAGATTATTTTTTGTTATTTGACTATAAGCAACCCCATCTGATTTATAATGTATCAGCGTTTATCGTTTTTGCCCTGAATATGATTGGTATCCTAGAGAGTACTATACCCTCTCTCCCAGTTTTAAAAAAAATAACCTTCCAGTGTTAATTGATAACTATTCACGTTTTGGAACTTGTATAAATTGTTGAGTTAAAGCTTTGTGAACAATTAAACAGAGCACATTTGGACAATGCTAGCTAACTCACGTTGAAATGTGTATATTTACATTTGGATTGTACATACCACAGATGTCTCCTCCAGCGGTGGTCAAAGCAGCACCTTCACCCCATCTTCCAATCCTAGCATGCATTCTACCTCAATAACTGACAACACATCTATGCAAGTAGATAGCTGCACTCCAGAACAGGGGGTAAGTGGCCATGGGGTAAGTGAATTACTGAGCTATGAAAATCAGTTAAGTAATGCCCCACAGCTGCAGTCCACACCCAAAAGGAGGACAGTACTCAACATCTCTCCACCACCCGAAGACTTGCTCGATGACAGCAGGATGTCTTGTCAGGATGATGCAGGTGACTCGGAACAGAGCAGCAATATTTGGATGGATGAATCAGGCTCCAACTTCAGCATCATGAGTTCCAGTTCATACAATGACAACACAACAGTGCCACGGAAGTCACGGAAACGTTCACCTAAACAACGACCAGGCTTTGTGCGTGTGGATGATGAAGAGTCGAATATGGATGTCTTTGATGCAGACAGTGCAAAAGGACCCCATTATGTACTTTCTCAACTCACCTCAGAAGGCAAAAACAGCTCAAAGGGGAGCAATGGGTTGGTATAGCTTTTTTAAAATTTTACCTGAGCTTTTTAGGTAGTATTCAAATAAACCCACACAGAATATAACTGAAATTTACACTTTTTCCTTTCAAAAATTAAAGGGATAATCTTGATCAGACTTCTTTCTTTTCTATCTCATCTATTATATCATCTGCACTCATGGGCAGCAACATGCCCTCTTAAAGATAGAGACTAAAATTATCTGACATTTAGAAGAATAAAATTGAGGATTTCTCACCTGCATTATGGAAGCTCCCTAGTGTAACAAATGTTTGCAAGTTTTTAAAACAGATTTCCTTAAACAAATGTTCCCCTTATACCTCGTATACAATTATATTAATTATATGGAATTTTCCTCCACATTATTGTGCCTCCTGTTAGCTAGAGGCACACAGCTTCTGTTGATGCAAATGTTATCTTCATAAATAATACACAAGCTTAGATGAGGAATTCCACCCCCCCCCCCCACAAAAAAAAAAGATGGTACCATGTACATTAATGTAGCTTAGGAGACCATACTTTGGGTACGTTTCCATGACAGCTAGCTGCTCTGTGGTACTTCATTTAAGCCAGGATTCTTAAAGTGAGATGATCCGAGATAGTCAGTATTAACAGGCTTTTTGATCGTGTGATGGTCGGGAGGAGATCATAGCTGAGTTCAATTCTTCCTCGCCCTGTGCCTTCCATGCACTTTGCAGCAGGGATCACTGTATAATGTTGAGGAGGTGAAACCCTGACTCATTTTTCACAATTCATTTACCTACTTATTTCCTTTCTCTACCTAAAGGGCAGTAAGGCCAACAGTGACACTCTTACTGCTGCCTAACTAAGATCTCCTATCTCAGTAAAAACTAGGGATTGAATTGCTGATCCACCTGTCTTGTGTGGTTCAGTGTGTTTAGCCACAGAGTAAGATCCAGAGATTTTCTAGTGTTGACTTTGAGTGTACATTAAAAACCACCCATCATGGAGGTGGTAAATTTAGCTTTATAGATAGCCTAAGTAATTGATTTAACAATTGACTAATAGTCAATGTATATTTTTATATCATTCATAAGATTAGCGATGCTATTCATTGGGGGTAAACAGTCTGATACAATTTGTTTATTTAGAATTCCAGGTAATGGATTGTACTGAATTTTAGTTAAATTTCAAAAATAAATTTGCTGTATTATAGAGGAAGTGCCTTCACTCTAATGGTCCTTGAACTTTATGTCCCACATCTGGATTTTTAAAAAATTGCACTCTGTATTTGTCAAATAATCTGAATTGAAAGGCATTAATGTAGCTTGGGAGATCTAGATAAATTGTCCGGGATGATGTATACCAGACTTAAATTCCCTAGATTCATGGCATTATGTTGATATATAAAACGTTGCTATATGTGAAGGGGGTGAAAAACACCATCACACCTAATTCTGATACGATTAGTGCAATCTTAAATAATCATCAACCCCAATCATTAGTAATGATAGACCCTGGGGAAAGGCAAAAAAAAGGGAAAAAAAAATGACGTTTCAGGAAAAACTCCCAAAGTCACTAAATTGCTCTCCAACTTCCTAAGGCGATCAAGTGAACTTCAGGAGACATTGTTTATTTGTGATGTTTTACTCGTTGCACTTGATTAACCTACTTAGCCTCCCCACAACAATGTCCAATTGTGCTGAAAGCTATTAGGACTTGTTAGGACTGGGAAGGACAATTTTCATTCATTGAGCTGGTAGCAAAGCTCACAGACCTCGCTTTTCTTTTTTGACAAAGCTTTTATTCCATCATTAAAATTTAGAATATTTTCCATTTCCACTGCGTCTTAGACACACATCCACCAAGAGCTCTATGAATAAAGTCTGCTTGTCACCTTTTCTGATCTAAGCTTGAATGACCCTTGTTCCCATGGCAGCCTTCCATCTCATAAGATGATTCGTGCCATGGTGATCCTTGTCCCAAGGCTTATGTTCTTCATTTCAAATCTTAAATATTTAAATAATATCACATCTAAGCCACATATTTTTGCCAATTTAAGTATCCAAGTATCCATAGCGTTCTCAAGTGCAGGTACTTAAATTAAGTTTGACTTTAATTCAAGGTTG
This sequence comes from Carcharodon carcharias, assembly GCF_017639515.1. NCBI lineage: Eukaryota > Metazoa > Chordata > Chondrichthyes > Lamniformes > Lamnidae > Carcharodon > Carcharodon carcharias. Next base: position 161,645,706 of record NC_054473.1, on the reverse strand, counting down.
GGAGAGATCAATACTTGGTGTAATCTAGTTTTAGTGTGCCTTGTGCTTTATCTCCTGAACTTCAAATCCTAAGAACCCATTGCCTTTTGCAGTAGTACTGCACATTTTCACCGAAACTCCAGATTCCTTTACAGTGCAGGAGGAGGCCATTCAGCCCATCAAGTCTGCATTGATTCTCTGAAAGAACATTCCACCTAGTCCCTCTCCCTGCCTTATCCTCATAACCTTGTACATTCTTTCTTTACAGATAGCAATCCAATTCCCTTTTGAATACCTTGATCGAACCTGCCGTCACCACCCTTTCGGGAAGTTTGTTCTAAACTCCAACCGCCCTATGGGTGAAAAAGATTTTCCTCATCACATTTACTCCTTTTGTCATTCCCCTTAGTCTCTTTCCATTTATCTTACATTCACAATTTTTCCTGATGTGCTTCACAAGCTTACACTCCTTGACATTAAATTATGTCCACCAGTGATTGGTTCACCATCCAATCCTGCCTAGATCCCCCTCTAGCAGGTTCACTTGGTCATACAATTTATGAGCCCCTCAATTTGGATGTTGAACTTTGTAACTGTCCCTCCAAATAATGAATATGCATCTGTAATACAAACTGATGGCTACAGAACTCACTAATTTCCTCTTCAGCATTGATGCTGCCCTTCTAAAAACCTCCTTTTGCATCCTCAGACTCAATTAGCTTGTTATTTGCTAGTTATCCACCTTCTTGCTATTTTGTGTCTTTCTACCTTGTAATCTTCTGTGTTGTTGATATGGATAGGCACCTGGAGTAAGACCAGCTACTTCCTAACAATTCAATTATTCTGGTAATAACTTACTTAACGTCACATACCTATTTATATTCCTGTCTCTTTATGTTCCTGTCTCTTAATTTTATATGGTTGTGTTGATCAGTTATATTTTCTTTTATGTATATGCAATAATAAAATTAAACTATTAAGGAATTAGAAAATAACTGATAAGTTTAAATTAAAGAAATGCAGACTTTTAAGACTGCTAATGTGAATATCATCAGAAAGGATTTCTGTGCTGGGTTTATATTTTGACTAAAGTGAAAAGCTTCATTTTTGTAATATATAGCTCGTGCATTGTTTGAATTTGCACTGACCAATTAAATTGAAATCCAAAGAGTAATCTCGTAAACTGAAAATGTATACAAGTCTGAAAAATGCCATGTGCAAAGCTAACAAATCATTTGTGAAAAGTTTAAGGGTACTTCAGTTACATTTATGATGATGGGAATTCCATTACAGCAAGATTTTCGAAAAATGTTAATCGAAACATTTTGGTCTTTAGAAAAGCTGGAGAAAATAGTAATAATGCTTTAGTCTTTGGTCTACCATAAAGACCTTTTAAATGAGAAAGTATTGTTGGAATCTTTACCATTTGCATTCACACAATCCAGTTTTTTCAAAATCTTTTTATTTAAATGCAAGTTGTGATTCTTAAATGGATTTGGCAAAGCTTCTTGAATAACTTTGAATCCAGTTTTAAAGGGGCGGCTATGGCAATACTAAGGAGTGATCAGGTCAGAAAAATAAGCTATTGTGAACATAGATTGTTCAGGCTAAATGATTCAGATCCTCTTTGGTGATTGGACATTGACAGGTGGGCCAAAGAGAGGTTTAAGTGAACAACTACAATTAGAAAAGTATGGATGTTTGGCACTTGCCATGTAATTTTAACTTCATTGTAGGTATGTGGCGGCTGTTGCTTTGAATTTATTGGCATAGATGGAACTGATAAGGATTTGCTCAGCAGCAGTAGGTAATTCAAAAGTGCATTTTCTAATGCGATCTGCAATTTAAATTTTAAGCTAACTTCTTAATAGCAATTTGAAGCTTAGAATTAAATAGATGCCTGGGAGATAATAAATAAGAGAAATTTAATTGGTAATTGTAAAGAAAAAGATGCCATGTTTTGCTATTAGCATGCATAAAATTAGTTCAGAATTTTTATTTCTATTTTCATTTTTGAAGGATCTCAATATTTTTAAAGGTATTTTTGTTGTGTGCTTATACTGCAGCTCTGTGACTTCATAAGTATATGGAAGTAAGATATTTCCCTCTATCGCCAAGTAAATTAATTCCTAATAATATTACCAGCTCAATAATCATGAAGTGCAAATCACTTATTGCTTTATCTTGAGGTCAGCAAGTGGGTTTCAGCTGTCCAATTGTTATTACATTGGGGTGAGGGTGTGAGGAAATTAACTGAGCAAAGTTTGCAAAGTCATTTCAATTTGTATTAAAGTCTTATAATAAATTCCAAACTCTTTGGTCCTGTGTGCAATTTCCCTGTAACATTCAGTGAAATAAACCCAATGGGTGGAGCTTTCACGAAAGGTCGGTGTGGAAAACAAGCGGCCCTTACACACCTCTCCTGACATGAATCACAGAGAAATGCGAGTGATCTCTTATGGTTGGCTAGTCTGCTACCACCCTTTTTGTGCTCTTGTTAAAGTCTTGTTAAACTACTACATTAGTAGGTTATAGAGATTAACACTGGTTGAAATATGTTTCAAGGTCTTGGGTTTCAGACAATGTTATATAACTGTTTGAACTTTGTTGATATCCGTATTATTACATTGCTGCACCCCATAATGTGTTATTACCTAGTATTCCATATTTAACACTTTACAGTCTTTTCAATTTTGTGTTACAAGCAGCATGACATTGGGCTGATTTACTGACGACTGTGTGTACTAGCTAGTAATTTTAGTCATCCTAAATTTGGCTATTACCCCATTTATACTGCCAGCATGATTCCATGCTAAAGCCATATATGTTGTTGCAAATCTAAATGCAAATTCAAAATAATGATCTAAAATTGCCAACTGATTCTTCGATTTTGTAAATGTGTTTTGTAAATAGAGCTGAGGTTGAGTTAATTTCTATTGTGTATATATTAAAATGGGCAGCCTAAATTATTAATGGAGCTAACTGATTTGCATGATTCAAGATGGCCATTTTTTCTACTTTGTATAAATAGATATTTACAATATATTGTAACAATTTTTGCTGTGAAATTACCAAACCAGTCTAGACACACAGCATAAAGAGGTTCACAGAATGGTATGAAACCAGGTAGTGTTTGGTTGTGTAATTGGAATAAGCTATAAAACAAGTGCTCACTACAGAATGATGAAATGCAAGCTACTGCTCAGAAGGCAATTTCCCAATCTTGGCTGTGTTATCAAGAACGGGTATTGAGTCAAGATGAGGGGCTGGATAATAAGGTAAATTGGAGGATGAAACATCCTGATGAAACATTCATCTTTATGAATTTCCTAGTGGATGGATCAGAGGGGGAATTGAGAGAGTTCAAGGAGCAGGTTGATTGTTTCGTGCAAGGGGGAGACAAGGCAGGGACAAAAATAACCTTCAAATTCAATTTCATTTTATAAAATTGATTTATTTTTGCAACTTGCACATGCAAAATAATTGGTTGGATCCATGTTAAAGGGTGGTTAAATTTCTACGCTAAAAGGCAGGAGGAAATGAAATGCTCCCAGGTCTTTTCTCATTCTAAGACCTAACCTCTTAGATGATCAGGCATGAGACCTGCTCCACCGTCTGCCTTCCTGCAGCATAGACGGAATCATAGCTCACTGAAGTGATATTTAAAATTATTTCAATCTGTTCTCTATTGTGCTGCATCACTACTTTTGGTAGATAAATCACTCAGCATTTAAACAACAGAATTGAAAATTAAGAGTAATTGAACATTTTATACTTTCTTTCCTGGAGGGGCATAATGTCAGAAATCAGGTGAGGTATTTTCGGAAAATAAAAGATAATTTAATTAAAGATGAGAAAAAAACAGTTTAAAAGACAGTGCTATGATAATGAAGTATGGCAACTGAAATCAAAAGATGTATTATATATCACTAAAGTAATTTCATTGATAAATATTTTTAACATTTCTCAGAACAACGGAACCACCGAAAACTACTTTAAAAAAGGGCCCAGCACTAACTGGTCACTATCCTGGTAAAAGTGAGGGCAAAGAACTCAAGGTACTGGTTCAACCTGAGACACAGCACAGGGCACGGTACTTGACGGAGGGTAGCCGTGGCTCTGTGAAAGATCGGACGCAACAGGGTTTTCCAACAGTAAAGGTAATTGTTTTCCCTGCTTTTGAAAAGAATTACTGTAAGTAAACTAAAACCTTTGGTTCAGAACAAGAGGCCATCATTTTAGAATTTAAGTTAGACCACATAAAAAGAAAATACAGAAAAAAAATTAACCAGACCAAGTGGGGCTGCGAGCAAGCCAAAGACACAGTCTGAGGCGTTTAGATATTGTGATGTAAGAGTATTGAAATTAATGGAGAAAATGAAGGGAATTCCAAATTGCTATGATTTGTGCTGCCTACCATACTATACACGAGTTATATGTTCAAGTTTACAGATGACACGAAGCTGTGAGATCAAATAAGAGTGTGCATAGGAGTAGAAGTTGCAGTTGGAAAAACTATAGCATATGGAGTTCGAGTGGGGAAGTGTCAGGTTGTCCATTTGGATGAGACACGAATTGGAAATACTTTCTTAATTCTCAGACTAGGAACTCTGGAGGAGCAAAAAGATTTGTGTTCATGCATACAAGTCATTAAAAGCTAGTGCACAGATATCAAAAGTAATTAGAACTGCTAATGGAACGTTGACCTTTATCTCAAGGGGTTGGAATGTAAAAGTGAGGGAATGATGATGCTTCAGTTGCATAGAGCATAGGTCTGATCCCATTTGGAGTGTTTGTTCAGATTAGGCACTGACCTTCAGGAAAGATAAAGGTATTGAAGGGCATAGCACATGTTCATCAGAATAATATCGGGGCTTGAAGAGTTAAATTATGAGATTGCACAAACTTGTACTTTTAAGTGGAGAAGATTGAGAGTTGATCTAATCAAGATACTTAAGATAAAGGAATTTGCTAGGGTAGTTACAAAGCAGCTGTTCTCTGCTGGGAGAATTCAGAATAAGAGAGGTGTAGTTTTAAAATTAGAGCTAAGCCATTAAAATGAGGAAGCACTTTTTCACTCGGGGATGGAAATCTGAAATTCTCCCAAACGGCTGTGGATGCCTGAGTCCATTGAAATTTTCAAGTCTGAGTTTGATAAAACTTTTGTTAGGCAGAGGTAACCAGGGATATGGAGAATGGATGGGCAAATGCAGGTGAGGTACAGATCTGTCATGATCTAATTGAATGACAGAACAGGTTTGAAGGTGGAATGCCTTAAACTCCTGTTCATGTATGCACATGTGCTGAACACAAATATCAACTTCTATCAGCAAAAACATGCTTACCGCACACTGACTTTTTACCTTATGTGCACATTATCTAGAAAATAGTGCACCCAATAAGTGTGATGTTTCACATTAGGCATACACACTGAAAACAATATAACTCCTAACCTATAAATTTAGCAAAATATAACATGCTGACAGATCATATGGTTCAGACTAGATACTACTTTTTAGTGTTCAGTGTTAATAAAGCAGTGGATCAATTAGCAGAGTGAATACAGTGATAGACTGATTCTTCATCAGAACTTGATAAAAATTCCAAAATAACAAGAGTTCTGAATTCCTCCATTTCTCTGCAATGCCTTTCATAACAATGATCAGTTGTATACGATGGGAAACTTAAATGTGGGAGCCCCTAGATAAATTTTAGCTCATACGGGTTATGGCAAAAAATGAATTGAAGATCTATCTCTCTTCCTTTAAACTAGGCTAGTACAAGAAAGAAGTTATTCACAGTTGATCAAAATGATCCAAATGGATGCCAAAGTCGCTAGCGATTGACTGGAGTTGGATAATGTGGTATCAGTGTTAAATAATTCTGTCATTCTAATGTGCTTTGCACTTTCTAATACTTGCTGAACAATATTGCTCCTTGGCACTAAACAAACACATATCTCAAAGCTGAGAGATGAAATATCTGACATAGAAACATAGACTTGTGCAAGTAGCTTATTTTTTAAAAAAATTAAGCTTGTTCTGATATGCTGTTGGAAATCAGGCTTGGGCTGATAAGATACTTGCATCTCACAAACACCAGGCAGACAATTACCATCTCCAACAAGAGTGTGTTCAATCACTTCCTCTTGACATTCAATGGCATTACCATCCTTGAATCTTTCACCAACATTTTGGGGGTCAGCACTGCCCAAAAACTCAACTGGACCAGCCACATAAATGCTGTGACTACTAAAGCAGATCAGAGGCTGGGTATTCTTCCACTGCTGACTTATCTCCTCTCTCCCCAAAGTGTCTTCACCACCAAAAAAACACAAACCATAAATGTGATAGAATATTGTTCAGTTGCCTGATGAGGTACAGCTGTATTCAAGAAGCTCAATAGCATTCAGAACAAAGCAGTCTGTTTGATTGACACCCCATCCACTGGCTTATTCATCCACTCCCTCCACTCTATCTGTTGTGTGTGCTACCCAGAAAATGCACCACCAAATTCCAAGTTTTCTTTTTGCCAAACCTCTGACCTCTGCCTCCGACAAAGATAGTGAGCATATGGGAATGCCATAATTTTCAAGTTGCCCAGCATATCACATGCCTTTCCAAGAATGAATTTATGGAATAAAAATGTGCAGTTTTTGTTTTGATTTTCTGAAAGATTAATTTTCTAAGGAAAACAGTTGATTTCAAATTTATGAGAATGCTTCACAATTCAGAAAAAACCCATTCAGCACATCATGCCTGTGCCAATCTTTGCTATCTCATTAATTCCATCCCCCTGTACTTTCCCCAAAGCCTTGCAGATTTTTTTCCTCCAAATATGAACTCACTTCCCTTTAAGTTATTATTGAATCTGCTTCCACTGTTTTTCAAGCAGTGTATTTCAGATCATAACTTGCCTTGTAAATATTTTCCCCCTCATGCCACCTCTTGTTCTTTTGCCAATCATCTTAAATTTGTCTCCTTTGGTTACTGACCCTTCTGCCACTGGAAACAGTTTTTCCTCATTTATTCTATCAAATTCTCCATGATTTTTAACATCTCTATCAAATCTTCCCTTAAGTTCATAACCACCTTTGCTCTAAGGAGAATGATACCATTTTTCTAAGTCTTTCCGAGTAACTGATTCTGGTAAATCTTCCCAGTCTGGCAACCAGAATTGTCCACAGTACTCCAGCAAGAGCCTAACTTGTGTTTTATAAAGGTTCAGCATAACTTCCTTGCTTTTGAACTCTTGTGTCTCTACATATAAAGCCAAGGATTCTATTTGCCTTCTAAACAACCTTGTTAACTTGTCCTGTCCCCTTCATAGACTTCTTTACGAACACCTGCAGGTGTCCCTGTTTGTACATACTCTTAAAAATTTTTACCATTCATTTTCCATTGCCTCTCCTTGTTCTTCCTTCCAGAATTAATCACATCACACTTCTCTACATTAAATTCCACCTGCCATGTATCTGGCTAATTCAACCTATCTAGCCTTGTATATCCAAATCCATGTCATTAATATATATCAAAAAGAAGTGTATCTTATGTTAATTGTGTAAATTAGGGTTAAGTGTATACGGATAGAGGCACTCATTAGATAATCACTTGTGCAGATGTAAAGACCTTTAAGGAGCTTTCACTTTGTTAATTTGTCCATTTGTTTAATTGTTGTAATCTGATTAGCTCAGTCAGTAGAGCATAAAACTCTTAAACTCAGGATCCTGAGTTTGAGCCCCACGTTGTGAGTGTATTTAAATCAGTCCTGAGAATGACATTTTAATTTAATTTGCTAAGTTTCCATTGAAGTTTTTGTTTTTAGTTACAGTATTTCTTTAAGGGGCTGTTAATTTGTTAATTAGCTTATCTGTTTGCTCAAAAGAGAATAAAGAGACATCAATGACTGGCTATCTCAGTCAGCAGAGCATGAGACTCTTAATCTTAGAGTCCCTGATTCAACCCCCACATTTGGCGAGTTTATTTCAAGTATCAGACCCAGGAATGACATTTTAATTTAATTTGCTAAGTCTCAGTTGAAGTTTTTGCTTTTAGTTACAGTAGTTCTTTAAGGGGCTGTTAATTAGTTTGTTTGCTCCAAAGAGTATAAGGAGACACTAGGTGCCAGTCGTGGCTCAATTGATAGTGTTAGTCAGATTTGTTAGTCAGAAGGTTGAAGGTTTCAGTCCCACTCCAGGGCTTAAGCAAAAAAATCTAGGCTCACAATCCAAGCAATGATGAGCAGGTGCTGCATTGTCAAGAAGTGTTCTTTTTAGGTAGCCATTAACAGATCCAGGCAGTGGACAGTTGAGGGAGTCATTCGACCCAACTGTCTGCTCCTCTTCCGTGGTTATGTCCATGCCTGGGTGTCCCTGGAGAGGGAGCATGCAGCGTCCACTGGTACACTTGAGGCCTTCCATGACTATTAGGTGCCACAGGGGCTGCAGTCCATTATCTGTACCCAAAATGACATTTTAATTTAATTTGCTAAGTTTCCTTCAAAGTTTTATTTTTGTTACAGTGCTGCTTTTAAGGGGGAGTTCATCAGTTGACTAATTTATTTTGTTCATTTGGTATCCTCGAAAGATACTGGTGTAAGTTGTAGAGTTAGGAGTTATACATTAGTAAGGCCTCACTTTGTGAATAAATCTAAAACTGAGTAAAGATTGACTTCTGGTATCCTCTTTCACCAACTGGCCTTCAGAAATTTAACAGCTTGTACTTAAGTAAACATTAATTGTTTGTCAAAACTCTACTTTTAAAGTTTTGCTCGTGCATATCAAAACTTTTAAATAATAAGTTTCCCCAATTATTTTATTTTAGTTGGAAGGTTACAACGAGCCAGTAATCTTACAAGTTTTTGTTGGCAATGACTCTGGCCGAGTCAAACCTCATGGTTTTTACCAAGCTTGCAGAGTCACTGGGCGAAATACTACACCTTGCAAGGAGGTAGATATTGAAGGAACAACTGTGATTGAGGTCAGCCTGGATCCTGGAAATAACATGACACTAGCGTAAGTATTTATTGAGGTCTATTGATACTACAAATGGGTAGAACATATAGAGGGTACTCATTTTGGATGTTAAAATTGAGAGAGTATTGGATTTTAATTTTATATTCCCTCTACTATCTCAGTCGGTAAAGAAAATGCCCAAGTGGAATTGGAACTTCCCTTGTCTCATTGGTTCAAGTTCAATTTCTGATTTGTGCTGACAGCTGATTTCAGCTGCATTAGCAGTACAAACCAACAATGCCCCCAAAAAGGGGAGAGAAAATATTTTCCAGTATTGCTCCTGGTAACAATGTTGGATGAGAATGTAACTGCACTTCATCTTACTGTTAAGTAGTGCTGGCATTTACTGTCTAGGTGCACACATGAAGAATGGTCACTTGGGCAAAGTATTTAAACATAAACAACACTCTTGGAGCTACCATCTTTAAATTGTATAAAAATTGATTGGAATGCAGGACACAAACGACATTTATGATAATTTCAGGAGAGAAAAACTGCAATTCCCTCCATTCCATTTCAATTTCATCACATCACAGCCCTGTACATTTCATTCCAATTTAATCACTATGATTTTTACGTTGAGGCACAATTTTTTTTGCACTTTCTTTAAAATGCCTTAATGCACCTGGTGGCACGATAAGTTTGTTCAATTAGTAAGCATTTAGCAAATTAATTGCATTAATAATTATTTTGAAAAAACTACTTATGTCAATGCAAGCTGGACTGATAGAAAATGTTTGTATAGTGCTGTCTTGATTTGTTAGGCTATGGCAGCAATACTGAACTTGTAATTCAGTGGAGTTTGGTGAACCAGTTTCATATTAGGATCTGATTTTTGCCTGTTCTCTGGAATCTGTCGGATATTTCGCAATCAGAGTTCTCTGTTTTGCATTCTGTATTTAACTTCCAAGATTTAGCTTTCAAATTGCAGCAATGAGACTATTACTTTTGTATGTAAAGTTTCAAACGATTTAATTCCATAACGGAGACTGATGAGGAAATCAGTTCTTCGACTCAGCCACATAAAATTATATTTTAATCTGTAGTGCATATCTTTGTTTGTTTTTGAATTGTGTGATACCAGCAAGCCAAAAAATGACTGCCCATGCGATTGCCCCTGAGGGTATTAAGAGTCAACCACAAAGTGTGGGACTGAAGTCACATTTAAGGCCGACTGGGTGTGTATGGAGGTATCCTTCTCTGAAGAATATTACTGAGCTAGTTGGGTTTCTGTGGCTCATGATCTTTGCGTACTGTCCAGAATAGTCCAGAATAAATCATAACCAACAGTACATTGGCACTGCTGTTACACACACAGCCAACCTGAGATTGAACCATGTGATGAATTACATAAGAGAAAATGCATTCATGTACACAATGGTATCTTCATTAAGGTGAAGACATGTCCTTTTTCAACTCATTCACAGGATGTGGGTGTCTCTGACCAGGCTAGCATTTATTACCCATCCCTCACTGTTTTGCGAAGGTGTTTGTACTGCTGTGGTGTAGGTACACCCACACTGCTGTTTGGTAGGGAATTCAGGATTTTAATCCCACAAAAATGAAGGAACAATGATAGATTTACAATTTAGGATGGTGTATAAGTTGGGGGGATTCTTGAGGTCATGATGGTCCCATGTGCCTGCTGCCCTTAGTTTTCTAGGTGGTACATTTTGTAAAGGAAATATTTTTTCCTAATATTACTGTGGGATACTGTGAAGCAGGCTTGTGGGGGCTACGTGTGTATGACTAATTTAATTAAACTGAAGACAGTCAGACTGTATGGTTTAAATCATCAAAGGGATTAGGTGTAAAAACAGGTATTTTGACATAGAGATGGGTGAGCTAAGCTGAGGTCCCAGTAGATACAGTGTGAAGGGGAATTTGCATTAGGAGATAAGTGAGATGTGAATTGTTTGCTTGTTTGAATTTCAAAGTGACATCACCAGATGTTTTACAACTGGCAAAATCTTAGGTAAATAAGGCAAAGTTATTAAGTTTATTTTTCCCAAAAGTGCTTGCCATAAGGACAATGTGAAAGATGTTTATATTCTGGGAAAAGTAACTTCCAAAGCAAGGTTATGTTATAACCCAGCCCTAGGTGAGGTTTGCCGAAGTTGTTGATCCAGGTGAGATCCCTCAATTTGTCACTGTCTGGCTGGGACACCCCCAAGTTGTTATGCCCTGGGTGAGGAGGGATGAACTAGCTCCCTGTCTTTATTCAGCAGCCCCACCCCCCTACCCTTGTTGGTTGCAACAAGATTTAATCTAAAAAAGATCCCTTTTGTGGAGACCTTTTTTCCAGACCCAATCATTCTGGTTTTGAAGGAGCCAATTTGATCAGACTTTCTTGAGTTAAAAATAAGAGTAAGTTTATTAATTACTAAAGGAAAGAAAGGATAAAACGCATGCATATAAAATCTTGCAGGTTAAAAATAAGAATTTAGCTTTAGGTAGGTGTATATATGTATTAGACCATTTGGCCCCTCGAGCCTGCTCCGCCATTAAATAAGATCATGGCTAATGATCTTGTGTTTTGATTTCCACATTCCCATCTAACCCCGATAACCTTTGATTCCCTTGCCGAAAAAGAATCTACCTACCTCTGCCTCAAAAATATTCAATGACCCCCACCTCCACCACCTTCTGAGGCAGAGAGTTCCAAAGTCACACAACCCTCAGAGAAAATTTCTTCTCATCTCTGTCCTAAAAGGGCGACCCCTAATTTTAAAACAGTGCCCCCTAGTTCAGGACTCGCCCACAAGGAAACATCCTTTCAATTTCTACCTTGTCAATGCCGTTCAGGATCATGTATACTTCAATCAAATCACCCCTCACTCTTCTAAACTCCAGTGGAAACAAGCCCAATCTGTCCAACCTTTCTTCATAAGACAACCCACTCGTTCCAGGTATCAATCTAGTAAACCTCCTTTGAACCACCTCCAATATATTTACATCCTCCCTTAAATAAGGAGACCAAAACTGCACACAGTATTCGAGGTGCAGTCTCACCAATGCCCTGTATGGCTGAAGCATAACATCCTTACTTATGTTCAATCCCACTCATAATAAAGGATAACATTTCATTAGCTGCCTTAATTACTTGCTGTACGTGCATACTAACTTTTTGTGACTCAGATACTAGAACACCTCTGTACCTCAGAATTATGCAACCGTTCATCATTTAAGTAATACTCTGCTTTTTTGTTCTTCCTGCCAAAGTGAACAACTTTACATTTGCCCACATTAAACTCCATTTGCCAGATCTTTGCCCACTCACTCAACCTATCTATATCCATCTGCAATTTCTTCATGTCCTCTTCACAACACACTTTTCTACCTATCTTTGTGTCATCTGCAAATTTAACTACCATGTCTTCACTCCTCTCATCTAAATCACTGATGTAAATCATAAAAAGTTGAGGACCTAGTCCAGACCCCTATGGATTCCACTCGTCACATCCTGCCAATCAGAAAAAGACCCATTTATGCATACTCTCTGCTTTCTGCCGGCCAGCCAATCTTCTATGCGTGCTAATATGCTATCCCCTACACCATGTGCTTTTATTTTCCATAATAATCTTTGATGTGGCACCTGATCAAATGTCTTCTGGAAATCCAAGTACAGTATGTCTACAGGCTTTCCTTTATTCACTGTGCATGGTTATTCCTCCAAAAAATTCCAATAAATTGGTTAAACATGATTTTCCTTTCACAAAACCATGCTGACTCTTCCTAATTGCCTTGAGCTCTTCTAAGTGCCCAGCTATAACCTCCTTAATGATCGATTCTAATAATTTCCCCATGACAAACATCAAGCTAACTGACCTATAGTTTTCAGTTTTCTGCCTCCCTCCCTTCTTGAATAGAGGGATTATATTTGCTGCTTTCCAATTTGATGGAACCTTTCCATTCTGGAAAGTGAATTTTGGAAAATTAACACCAGTGCATCAACTACCTCAGTAGCCACCTCTTCTAGACCCTAGGATGTAGTCCATCGGGATCTGGAGATTGCCAGGCCGCAGCTCCATCAATTTGCTCAGTACCATTTCCCTAGTGATTTCAATTTCACCAAGTTCTTTTCTCCCATTCCCCACCTGATTTGCAGCTATTTCTGGAATGTTTTTTGTATCCTCTTATAGTGAACACAGAAGCAAATATTTGTTCATTTCTTCTGCCATTTCCTCATTATCTACTATTAACTCCCCATTGTCACCTTCTAGAGGATCAACACTCATTTTACTTACTCTTGTCCTTCTTAAATACCTATAGAAACTCTTGCTATCCGTTTTTACATTTCTAGCTAGCTTCCTCGTTTACTCCAATTTCTCTTTCCCGATTAACCTTTTAGCCATTCTCTGCTATTCTTTGTATTCTGTCCAATCATGTGTCCTGCCACTTATCTTTGCGGAGTTGTTTGATGCTTTCCTTAACTTCTTTAATTAAAAACGGATGGTGGATCCTCCCCTTAGAATTTTTCTTTATAGTAGGAATGTAGGTATTCTGAATACTCTAAAATATCCCCTTAAATGTCTACCACTGTTTCTCTATTGATCTATCCTCTAGCCTAGTTTCCCAGTTCACTTCAGCTAGCCCAGCTTTCATCCCCACATAGTTGCCCTTATTTAAGTTTAAGATACTAGTCTTAGACCCACTTTTCCTTTCAAACTGGATGTAAAATTCAATCATATTGTGGTCGCTGCTGCCTAGTGGTGCCTTTACTCTGAGGTCATTAATTAATCCTGTCAAGTTATACAATACCAAGTCTAATACAACCCGCTCTCTGGTTGGTTCCAGAACATGTTGCTCTAAGAAACTATCTCGAAAACATTATCCAGGCCCTACTATTGTCAATTTAATTTTTTCAGTTTGTGTAGATTAAAATCACCCATGATTATTTCTGTCCCTTTATCACAAGCATACAATATTTTCTATTGAATATTTTGTCCTATACTGTGGCTACTGTTAGGGGGCCTGTAGACCACCCACACTAATTACTTTTTCCCCCTACTATTCCTCATCTCCACCCAAACCGATTTTAAATCCTGATCTCCTGAACCAAGGTCATCTCTAACTATTGCTCCAATGCCCTCGTTGATTAACAGTGCTATCCCTCCACCTTTACCTAGCTTCCTGTTCTTCTTGAATGTCATGTAGCCCTCAATATTAATCTTTGTCGTCCTGTAGCCACATCTCCGTAATTGTTATCAGATCATATTTATTTACTTCATTGTGGGCCATCAATTTATTTACTTTGTTGTGGATGCTACGTGCATTTAGATACAACGCCTTCAGTTTTGTCTTTCTGTTACCTTTGTACCATCTAGTCTTGACTGTTGATGTATTCTTAGGTTTTTTTCTCTCTGTCCCTCCCTGCCATTTTCTAATCCTTATTTCTCATATTACTATTTTGTTCTCCTGTCTTGAATCTGCACCTTGAATTACCACATCTGCCCAAGCTTGATCCCTCACCCCTCTTGTTTAGTTTAAAGCCCTCTCTACATCCCTAGTTATGCGATTTGTGAGAACACTCGGTCCTGCGTGATTCAGGTGTAAACTGTCCCAACAGTACAGCCCCCACTTTCCCCAGTCCTGATGCTAGTACCCCACAAACTGGAACCTACTTCTCCTACTCCACTCTTTGAGCCACACGTTCGTCTCTCTAATCTTCTTTGCCCAATGCCAATTTGCACATGGCTCAGGCGATAATCCAGAGGTTATTACCTTTTGAGATCCTGCTTCTTAATTTAGTACCTAGCTCCTCATGTATATAAAAAAAGAGGTATACAGAAGAGTCCTTGACTCGTGGGGAGTAGGCAATTGAGTGCTGCGACTGCTGTGATTCGAGATTCCAGTAGAATTGACTCCGCTAGATGAATAGTCGGTTTCGAGGTTCCAGCAGAGTTGACTCCGGTAGACCAATAGCCTGTTTTGAGGTTCCGGTATCGTTAAGTTTGGCAGAGAGGGAGAGAGATTGGGACGCCTGCAAAATGGCGATTTGCAGGGGTAATGTGTGTGGTTGTTACTTCTGAGTCAAACTTCCAGCACTTGCACTCTCTCAGAACACCCACCAACAGATAGACCCCCACCAACAGATAGACCCCAGGGCAGCTTTTTCAGCTCACTTTTAACCCCTCTTTATATATTCCAAGTGGGAAGCAAATTCACAAACTTGTCTGGGCATTGGTCACAGCATTTCTTGATGAAATTATACTCATCTCCCATTATGTCTGATTGCCTCTACTGGAGGAAGCAATTAGTTTTTGGATGTCTTGGTAGAAGTACCTTGTCTGGCAACAGGGTGGGGTTCCATTACCACTTAGGGAGTCACCCTGAGCATTCCAGCCAGTGGCTTATGTGCATTTTTTAAAAACTCGGGTCTTATTTTTAAAGTCCAATATTTCCAGATGCAATTTGTTGTTTTTCCTTCATTATCATGATAATTAGAACAGTAGTTTTACAGATCAAAAAGGATAACATATTTATGGAAAGGTTGAAAGCTGTATGGTGTGAGTGGCCATGAGAGATCTTGGAGTGTATTGTGAAGTATCAGCTTCTAGCCACCCTAGAGAAGTGTTTGCTTGTTCTGGAAAGCAAAGTTTTGTTATGATCCTTGTCGAGGGAGAGAGAAGCTGTGAAATACCTCCCTTTATAGCAACAGCAGGTGCCTTGCGGTAATATTACTGTACGTTTTATGGATTAAGAATCTATTTGGACTGTTGCCTGGAAAAGGGTATTTACGTTGGGAGCTTAGTTAAGTAGAAATCTTCTAGGAAATGCTATAAGACTAAATTTAACTGTGTAACTGTAATCTTGTGTGTTTAAGTTTTCTTTTATTAATTGTTTTCATTTAATCTTTAAAATCTCAAAGTGGCAGTGGACTCTCCTTCTGACTTAGTACACATACCTTCTCATAATAAAAATACAAATTGCAAATTGTTGTGATAGCTTGGCCAAGTTTCCCTTCGAGATTTGGTCAGCCTGGCAATTATCACCTACCACATCCTAACAATATCATAGGTTTAGAAAGTGTTGTTTAAGCTTTGGTATGTCCTGCAGCGCATCTTGTAAATGGTACACACTGTAGCCACTGTGTGCCAGAGGTGGAAGCATTGAATCTTAAGGTGATGGATGGTGTTCCAATTAAATGGCTGCTTTGTTCTGGATGGTGCTGAGTTCTTGAGTTGTTGCATTCATTCAGGTGTGGCAATTATTCCATTGCACTCCACCCTGTAGATGGTGGAGAGGCTTTGGAGAGTCAGGAGATGAGTTATTCATTGCAGAATATCTAACGCTCTTGTAGCCACAGCATTTAAGTAACAGGCCCCTGGTGACACAGGATAATGATGACCATTGATTTAGCAATGGTCATGCTGTTGAAAGTCAAGGGGAGGTGGTTATACTCTCTCTCTCTGAAGATGCTCATTACCATGGTGCTATGTAGTATGATTGTTACTGGTGAGGAATAAATTACTTGCTGGCTGTTCTTTCACAACTAGTGTTTGAATCAAGTACCTCTGCGTGTAATGAAGGCTGGACTTACCGTAAACAAACAGATTTGCCAAATATACACTTTTGTCAGTAAACATTTTTGGGGTATATTTAAGTGTGTACATATAAATGGAAAGCAGCATTAATTGGATTGTTTTCTCTCCCCACCCCACCTCGCCCATTGCGCTGAGGGAGCTCCGATCCAAGTTTTGTGGCTGCCGTTGCAAGTGATCGTGTGCATAATGTGGTCAAAAATTTTCCTGACATCTGGACATCCCTCCACTATATGCAGCAGACTGAATCACAGCAGCAACTAAAGGACTTTGCAGGAGTTCTCGAGTGGTGATGGGAAAAAGATGGAAGGGAGGACAAATTGTGAGCAACTCTGGCGAGGAATGGGGCAGAAGGCCAGAATGATGTTTCGGGAGGGTGGACATGAGGAAAGGACCAAAGCGTGACTAATGATTAAAAAGGAGAAGTCAGATGCAGTGTATGATGAGAGCGAGAGGAAAGATGTTAGGAGATGCATCTTGGGGTGGGAGAAAGGGGAGAACTTGGGAGTGACATTGAAGGCTTGGAAGGAAGAAGGTTTACGGAGTGCCCCATCTCTAACTTGCCTTTCTTCTTTTAACATCCAAGATAATATTATCTAGTTTAAAATTTCTCTCTTCCGTTTTCCAACCTTATCTCTGCCCTAGCTAAATGGCTGTAACCAAGCTCTAAATTAAGTCCTTTGTGACTGTGGTGCATTTTCCCTTTATGTTTTCCTTGTTCTTTTCATAGCATTCAATATAGTCGACCTTGCCATTCTTCTCTGCTGCAGTGGACAGCACCACATGGCCTCCTTTGCATGGTTTAATTCCTAACTATTTGCAACTAATGCATCTCTAGTAATGGCTCCCCTTCTCTAGGAACATAGGAGTAGGCCATTTGGCCTGTTGAACCTGCTCCGCCATTCAAACAGATCATAGCTCATTATCTACCTCCACACCAATTATCCCCACTATCCCCTATCCCTTGATGTCATTAGTATCCAGAAATCTATTGATTTCCGTCTTGAACATGCTCAATGATTAAGCTTCCACTACCCTCTGGGATAGAGAATTCCAAAGATTCACCACCCTCTGAGTGATGAAATTTCTCCTCATCTCAGTTTTAAATGGCCTTATCCTGAGACAGTGTCTCCTAGTTCTGGACTCACCAGCCAGGGGAAACATCCCATCTACACCTACCCTGTCACGTCCTGTAAGAATCTTGTAAGTTTCAATGAGATCACCTCTCATTCTTTGAAACTCTAGAGAATACAGGCCCAGTTTCCTCAGTCTCTCCTGCTAAGACAATCCGGCCATCCCAGGGATTAGCCTGGTGAACTTCTGTTGCACTCCCTCTATTGGAACTAGATCCTTCCTTAGATAAGGAGACCAAAACTGTACACAATGCTCCAAATGCGGTCTCACTAATACTGTATACAGTTGCAGCAAGACATTTTTACCCCTGTACCTCAAATCCCCTTGCAATGAAGGCCAACATACCATTTGCCTTCCCAGTTGCTTGCTGCACCTGCATGTTAGCTTTTAGTCACTCATGAACAAGGATTCCCAGGTCCCTTTCACCATTTAGGAAATACTCTGCCTTTGTTTTTTCTACCAGAATGGATAACTTAACATTTATTCATATAATATTCCATCTGCCATGTTTTTGCCCTTGCGACATCCTCACAATTTACATTCCTACCTAGTTTTGTGTCATCAGCAAATTTTGAAATATATTTGGTCCCCACATCCAAATCATTGATATAGATTGTGAACAGTTGTTGCTCCAGCAATGATTCTTGTAGTACCCCACTAGTAATGTGTGCCATCCTGAGAATGACCTGTTTTTCCTAATCTGTTTTCTCTTTCCCCATGCTGTCATCCCCAGCAGTGGCTTCTGTTTCCTTCCCTGCAGTGCTATCTTTTGCAGATCCATCCTTCACTCTCTCCTCTTCCTTACCTGAATGCTGCTCCCTGGCGACATGGTCTGCAGCTATGAGGTCAGCTTTCAGGGTTAAGCTGAAGATACCCAGCTCCACCTCTTATGCACTCCTCTCAACCAATTGATTACCTCAATGTTGTCTAACTGTTTGCCAATACCAAGACTTGTATAAACCACAACTTTCAAAACTCAACATTAACAGAAACCATTGTTTTTGGCTCCTGCCACAAACTCCATTTGCATCCTACTTCCCTGCTGGTCTCTGAAGCTTCAATAGACCATTTACATTCTTAGCATTTTGATTCTAATTTGAGTTCCAAAGTCCACATTCTGTTCATTAGCAGGAATTGAATTGTTTTCTCCACTCCCCCCACACTGCATGGATGGGAAGCTATTTCTACTTTTGTACCCATTTTAGCTCCTCTGAAACCATTAAACATGTCTTTGTCATCTCCAGTCTTGACTAATCTAAAATACTTTGTTCTTCACACCGTGGACTGTAACTTCTCAAACTCTACTACATGTACCTTTCTCTGCTCTATTCTTCTTAGCCATCATTTCAATCGTTGCAGGTTTGCACTCGTTCCCCAGACCATAAATCATTAACTTCCTTAGTCTTGTCCATAAATTCCTCTATGGTCTAGTCTCACCTTATCTCCTTCAGCCCCAAATTCCCTCCAAACTGCTCCATCCCTCTCCCTCTGGCCTCTTGTGCTTCACCTCACCTCTTTGTGCCACCATACAAACATATGAATTAGGAGCAGGAGTAGGCCACATGGTCCCTCAAGCCTGCTCCACCATTCAATAAGATTATGGCTGATCTGGCAGAGCCTTCAGGCTCATTGGTCCAAGTCTCTATAACAATCATTCCCAAAACCTCTCATCTTTAACAGCATCTTTATAAACCTAGTACTATAACCAATCTGTCAGCCACCCCTTCTAAGCAGTAAGTGTTTAGTGCACAGTTTGTTTTTCTTACACCCATTTGTGAAGTGACATGGACCATTCTAAGTTAAAGGACCTACGTAACTGAAAGTTGCTGTTTAGAGTCAGGCGAGTAAGAGTGGCAGCTAGAATTGGAAACTGTTCTGTAATTATTCAGTTATAACACAAGTACTGCTTTAAATTATTTGCTGTATTTTTGTATTTGCAGGGTTGATTGTGTGGGAATTTTAAAACTCAGGAATGCTGATGTTGAAGCACGAATTGGAGTTGCAGGATCCAAGAAAAAAAGTACTCGTGCACGTTTGGTGTTCCGAGTGAATATTGTTCGTGCTGATGGGTCTACTTTAACTCTACAGACCCCTTCATCATCCATCCTATGTAGTAAGTAATATTTTCTTTCTTTATAGTTTTTTTTGGTTGGCCTGTTGTCCAGCAGAGGTGGAAACCATCACCATGCTTAAAAATCTCCGTACCAAGCTATTGAGAAATTCACACTCGGGCCGGAATTTAACGTGGGCAGTCGTGGCCTTGCGAGCTGGTGAAAGCCCCACGTCGCCTCCCTTCAAGAAAGCCTGCCAGATTAAGTGCCAATGAGGCACTTCCCTGGGATCAAGGACTCCGGGGGTGGAACTCCCACCAGCCAAGAGCTGCTAGCAAATCGGAGGCTGGCAGGTCTTCATTCCATAGCAGTACCATGGAAGCAGTGGCTGCTGCCAGTAATGCACCCACCCGAGGCCCAGGACCCAAGACCCAGGCCACAGGTGAGTGAGGGAGGGAGGTAGGCTGTCACTGGCATAACCCAAGCAGGGCTTACTTTTAGGACTTGCTGCATGGTGAGTCCCTTGCCTGCTACTGAGTGAAGGCCAGAGGTGGCAAGATGAGGCCCTTAAATGGGCATTAATTGCTCACCTTAAGGGCCTCAATTGGCGCTGGGGGATGAAGGCTGTTCACGAGCCTTCCTGCCATGGACTTAATCAGGGCAGAGGCGGGAAGGTGGTGGGGTCCCCACCTTATACCCTCCCTCAATTAAATGCCACTACCCCGCCTCCCTTCCACACAATTCTCCTCCCACCCCCACTCCCTCCCCCTCCACCAAACTCGGCTCAAGGGAGGGCATTAAATTCCAGCCACAGTTTCTGTTTGCTCACTGAAGTTTGCATGCTCTCGCCTCATGGTTCACCCATTTCCAAAGTTCAGAGAACTTGGATGTTGGTTGATAAGAGAAAAGGAATAGGTCTTCCAAACTTTGTGCAGGAATATTGTTGAATTTCACCAGTTAAAAATTTGCTGCTCACTAATAGACTTGTTCTTAAAATGATTGTACGGTGTTAAAGTTGCCATAGCACAGTTGTTGAATGACAATGGCACTGGAAAGGAGGAGAAAAAACACTCTTGAAATGGACAATTTGGAATCAGTTATTGGATAGCTCTTTAGTAGTGGTTGTAGAGTGAGAAAATCATTTTTCAGAACTTCTTTTCGAAGTAATTTAGCAGCACTCTTATGTTATGTATTTGGAAAGGGTTGCATGCTAGCCCATAATGGGCACAGTCTCTTAACGCCATATTTGTCCTTTTCTTGAGTCTCTACCCCAGAACTGCCATTCTGCATCCATTTTAAATTATTGTGGTTACTTGGAGTAGGGAGGACTGGATAAGGGGACCTGTGATAGTGAGAACTTGGGTCCGTGAATGAGGACAGTGAGTAGTTGTGAAAGTGTTTGGGTGGTGCATATGGGGGCAGTGGATCATTAGGATAGGACTGAGATTTCTGTATTGTTGTTATTGAGTATAGAGTTATTCTGCATACAACTCCTACCGCTGCACCAATCTCTCCTAATTCTTTGCAAATTTTGATTCCAGTTCCACACATTTCTAAACTCCCCTACTGCTGATTTCTCCCAAATCTCCACTGCGTTGCAAATGCCCCCTGGGTCACTACAGCACTTCAAATTCCAGTTCTGATGTCATCACCTGGAACATTAACTCTGCTTCTCTCTCCACAGATGCTGCCAGACCTACTGAGTATCTCCAGCATTTTCTGTCCCTCCAAATTTCTTGCTGCCCCTCACCCTCTCCTGAAATACTAATTAGTCCCTTCCCAACTACTCTCTGTTCCATCCTGCACACATCAAACCATGGCTGCTCACTTCTCCAGTCTCATGAAGTCATCCTATGCCCTTTGTCAATCCCCAAAATCTAGCATCCCCTTCTAAGCAACATTTCTAACCATTGCTACCATATATATCTGAAAAAACACAGTATTCCTTTAAGCAACCATTTTTAAATTTGTATGGGGGAATGGTGTGACGTATTTTGTAACAAAAATCAAAAGAAAATCATTTAAAGCATAGTAAGTAATAAAAACAAAAAAACTGCGGATGCTGGAAATCCAAAACAATAACAGAATTACCTGGAAAAACTCAGCAGGTCAACTCTTCCTAGGTAGGTCCTTCATTATGGCACTCCTGCTTCAATACTAAGTGATGTGCACCAAGTGTTGATTAGTCAACGTGATGATTAACAAATTCAATGGCACATTCAAATTCAAAGCTCTGATCCCCACAGCAAATAGATAAACAATGCTTAATAGTTTGAAAGATCAAACGTATTGTCATAATTGAACTTTTTTAAACTAAAAACAAATTGTTTCATTTATTCATTGACAACTTACCATGGCTATTTCTTTGGTGGATGTTGTCTTTCATGTTATAGAACAAAAAGCATAGACCTAGATTTTGCATCGAAGGTAAAAGTGAAATGGTGTAATGTTGTCTGTTAAATGTTAACTAGACAATAATTGTACTTTTGCATTGTACTTAGGACTAAAACATGCATGCCTGTGCAGGATAGTTAGTATAGTGATGCCTTCAGGCATTACGTTTTACTTTGAGGGGGAAAAAAAGAGCTTGTTTTCACTGTGGCAATTTGTGTTTGCTACTTGCAGCTGGTTATTCAAAATTGATACTGGAAATTGTATTAATCTACCCAAAGATGCAGAGTAACATAGTGTTTTATTTCTGTTAGATTATATGCCAACATGGCTTGTAATGAATCGCTTCTCTTGCGGTTTTTGAAACTGGCAGTACTATTGGGGAACTTAGCAATTTGACCTGTTTATACCTACAATGTTAGTCTGAAAGAAGGGCTTGCAACTACTTGCCTTTTCCTGTATTTATTATGTACTTTAAGGCTTGCATGACATTTCCTGCAGTGCATTAT
This sequence comes from Carcharodon carcharias, assembly GCF_017639515.1. Lineage (NCBI taxonomy): Eukaryota > Metazoa > Chordata > Chondrichthyes > Lamniformes > Lamnidae > Carcharodon > Carcharodon carcharias. The sequence goes on along the minus strand of NC_054473.1, from coordinate 161,623,085 downwards.
GAAAGTTGCCTAATATATAATATGAAAAGAACAGTAAACAATTTCTCACAAAGTGGAACTCTAGCTCAACAGAAGATACACTATCTGCACTGTTGGCCTAATTACACTATATATACACAGACTTACAACCACTTGTTTACATATTGACTCAATCTCTATTTACACATACCTACACAGAGCTGTACCTGTTAACTGTCAGGAAAATGTTCTTGATCAGTTCACTTAGAAAAAAAACGAGTTCAAAAAACTTGTCCACAATCTTGCTTGGGACATATTTTTGGCTCTTTCTCACCTGTTATTTTCATGTGAGCATGGTATATTATGCATTAATTTTTTTTGCTTAAGTGTGCCTTTTGGGTGAAGTCTAATTCTTCTTGATGTGATTAATCCATAAGCTTTCATTTTGTTTGTTTGTTTGTTCTGTTGGCAAAGTCCCTGGCTTGATTACTTGTAGTCCCGACCTTAAGTCTTATTATTCCCGTGTTCCTGTTTCCCCCATGGATCAGCCTTGAGCTCCACTGATCTATCGCTCTTCAGATTCCTTCCTGGAACCCAACATTAAATTTTGAAAAAAATTTTTACTTCCACCACATTTTTAAAAAATTGCACCTTATTCCAAATGTGTCAAAAGAGAGGTTTGAAAATTTTAGAGCTTTTGCAGATATAAAATAAATGACTGAATAATGACCCAGTATACTATTTTTGAGATCATGTTTGTGAGATAAATATTGGCTAATGCTAGGAGAATTCTTCTGCTCCACTTTGAATCATGTCATATAACTTTTTACGGTCACAGAGCAGATTTCATTTCAGCTTAATGCCTCAACTGAAAAGCTGCATCCCCAACAGTGAAGAACTCCCTCAGTACTGCACTGAAATATAAGTCTAGAGTATGGACTTTGGAGTGGGGCTTGTACCTTAGTTTCATTGAAAGGGATGCTAACACTGAATCGAGACTCGCATTGTCATTGTTAATTCTTAGGATCATGCAGCTAGGCAAGGCCAAATTACTGAAAGGATACAGTTTCCATGGTGGACAAGATTCTGCAGACTGCTGTGAAACCATTCAGATAGGAAAGGCTTTTTAAGAATCCAAAAATTGTAACACTGTTATAAACATCTGCTGTAGTTGATAGGAATATTGCATGGACGATCTGCCCCTAGGCCTTTTCCAGCACTGTAGTTGGCTATCTTCTAAGAGCTGTACAGGACTTCCAGTGAAGTTCCTTATTTCCTTTGGAGAGCTGTCTAGCCTTTATTCCATGTCATCCAGTACAGTGTAATTTAGATTGGGATCTTGGTAGAATAGGGAATCAAACTTGTTTTCATTATTATGTATGTTTCTTTTTTTTGTATTTCTTAACCATAATTTTTTGTCAGTAAAATCACTCTGAAACCTTATAAAGCAGTTTAACCTTTATTTCAACCAATTTAACCTATACATCTCATAAAGCAAATGCACTAACATGAATGCGATGGGCTTAAAATTGAAAGCCATTTTGATTTATACAACTTGATCCTTAATTAAAAACCAATCTCAGGAAGATTACCAAACTAACCATGTTAAAAGAGGTCACTATATATATTTTTAAAGTGATCCATACTGGTAAGATTTCTCTCCTATCATGGATTCCCTAGAACAGATTGTTCAAAGTTCAGCTTGACCTGCTCCGTGTACATGTAAGGTTAAAAATATAGTACAGGGTGGTTTGATTATTTATATCATTAGTTAGATTTCTGATACTGAGATAATGGATGATTTAAAACACCAAAAAAACTTGTTCCCATCCTTTACTGTCATATTGTAAATCCTTCAGGATTTTTGTACCGTAATCTTGAAATTACTGCGTAATTTTGGTGTATTATAAACTTGTTTTTCATTTTGAAGCTCAACCAGCAGGAGCACCAGAGATCTTGAAAAAAAGCTTGCATACTTGCACAGTGAAGGGAGGAGAAGAGTTGTTCCTGATTGGAAAAAACTTTTTGAAAGGCACAAAGGTTATTTTTCAAGAGAATAATTCAGGTGAGTTGATGCTCTGTAATTAAAATTAAACATTTTTAAGTTCTTGATTACTACGAGACTATTGTTATGTAACAGCTATCAACCTCATCTATGTAGTATGATGCACAGATGGGATTAACTGCTAGGTGCACCTCACTTCGATTCAATAACTGAGCAATACTAGCTGTCTCAAAGTCTTTTAGCCTTCATGTCTCCATTGGCTAACTGCAATACTCCCAACAGCTGCAGTTCAACTTATTATAACTTGCACCAATGTGCATTCAGTTTCCACATGAAAAGTGCTGTCACAAAAAATAATTCCAAATAATATCACAAATTATCAAATACAAAGAAGCTCTATAATGGGACATCACAGAAACTTAAATGACCAGTGAACCAAGCCCATATAAATATCTGGAAAAACTCAGCAGGTCTGGCAGCATCGGCGGAGAAGAAAAGAGTTGACGTTTCGAGTCCTCATGACCATTCAACAGAAACGTCAACTCTTTTCTTCTCCGCCGATGCTGCTAGACCTGCTGAGTTTTTCCAGGTAATTCTGTTTTTGTTTTGGATTTCCAGCATCCACAGTTTTTTGTTTTTAACCATATAAATATCTTCTGACTTATGAGCAACATGGTCAGCACTTGGTTTGTTTTGTGGGAAACCATAAATCCTGTTGCATAAACTTTGTCAAAGCTATTTTTTACTTAGAATGGCAAAGCAATAAAGCATACAGCTCTCCAGTTTCACATCTTGGAAGAATTATTCCTGGATAATTTTGTTACATTTTTTAAGATACATTCTTGCTACCTTCTCTCCTTACTGAAGCAACCCATTCCTGCTGTCCACGCCAGTTAAAAAGGTAGACTACCACGTAGCCCATGGTGAGGGTTTAAAAAACAATAAAAAATGCAAAATCAATTGAAAACAAGCCTGGCCATTAGTACTATTACTCTATATTTAGTGTAAGTGAATGAAGATTGGGATTTTTTTTTCACAGGAGTGAGTCACTTATGAATCCAGTCTACAATTTATTGCTCCTTAATCCACATCACTGATGTTACTGGTATATTTTTTCCATGAACTACCAATCCTTAGCAAGTGTTTCACACACTATGGTATGAAGAGGGTTTAATAATTGATTAACTGGGAGAAGAGTTGATCTTCAGTTATATAATACTTTCTATGTATCTGGTCAATCAGGTTAAAGATGTTTCTTGTTTTGAAAAAAAACTTGATTTCTGTTTTCAAAGGCATTTGTGTACCAGCTCCATGTTAAGTAGACAAACTAAAATTGTAACTTTTAAAGTATGGGTAAAAGTATTGAATACTGTAGTTAACTAACTGATCCTTTCCAGAAAAAATGCTTATATTATGCTTTTAATATTTACATAACTTATCACATTGTAACATCTTATTGCATGCAGAACATTGTTTCTAAGGTACAGGGACTGCATGGGCAAACACAGAAACCTGTCATGGCTTGAAACATCTCATGAACAGGAATGAATAGTTAATCTGCTTTTTGTGGTATTGGTTGAAGAAGGAACAATTGGCTAAGAAAACGAAACAACCTTTTTTTTTCCAAATAGTATCATGGTCTAGAAAAACTGGAACAGGGAGACAGAGCCTCAATTTGATGTTTTATTTGAAGGATGGCATCTCTAACAATTTAATACTCATTTGCTACTGAATCACTAGCCTTAAAATATGAACTGCTTTGGGGCTCAAATCCACAACCTCTGAATAAGAAGTGCTATGAATGAAGTCAACCTGATACAGAAGGCAGAATTTTTAAGGGCCTGTGGAGGTGGCCAGGAAGGCAGGTGGACTCAAACAGGAAGGAAATCCCATTGGGCTAGCTCCATGACGCGTTCCTGCTTCCTTAAGATTCTGCAGGAGATGGGTGATGGTGGTTCTCGTTACCCAACTTTGAGGGCTTAATTAAGGTAAATCCAGGTGGCATCAGTGTGTACAGAGTACTCACCGAGTCAGGAGGGCATTCTTGAAATGGTGGTAGTTGCCTAGTGGTTTTTTGGTAACCATCAGGCTCCATTCAATAGGGAAGGTACTGTGCTAATTAATAGCTGCAGCTGTAGAGGTGTTCATTACAGTGGGGCACTTTCCCCCTCCTGTCCAAAGGCCCTTTACCCCTCGTTTGTGGCCGGCAACTGGGAATGGAGACACCCTTGCACTTCACTACACAATTTAGCAACTGCCACCTCTGAAAGTGGGGGTGATGATCTTGCAATAACACAAAAGTAAAATACTGCAGATGCTCGAAATTTGAAATAAAAATCAAGTGCTGGAAATACTCGACAGATGTGGCATCATCTGTGGAGATATGACCTTTCATCAGAACTGGGAAAAGTTAGATATGTGACAACTTTTAAAGAGTTGAAATGGAGAAGGGTGGAAAAACAGCAAAAGGGGAAATATCTATGATAGGATGGACAATGGGAGACATTAAAAGATAAGAGTTGGTGGGAATAGTGGTAATGGGGCAAGTAAAGAAACAAAAGATGGGTCCAGAGAAGGTGTAAATGGCAGAATAATGAACAGTTGATATCAGAAAGCAAAAACAAGACAGACAAAATTAAGACAAATTTGTGAAGAGAATGAGACAAAATAGAGGTAAAGAGATTATAGTCTGGAATTGTTGAACTCTATGATCTGGACTCAAAAGATAATCAAGAGCTAAGCTCACATGGAAACAAATCTGAACATTATTCATGTTAAATTTGAGACTTTTAAAAGTCCTAGTAGTTGAAATAATTGTATTTCTAATGTGTCTTCTCTACTTAAAATTATTTTCTCTCCAATTTTTCTTAAGCAGTTTTATTCTCTCTCTCAAATCTTGGTCGAATCAATATATTCATGTATGAACCTTGACTTGGAACATCAAGAAGCTATTTAAATGTGTGATGCTGAGCTCAGTCCTGTTTGTCATCTGACATCTATACATGCACAATTCCTATAAAGCTCACTGGAGAGCAAACATGAGCAGGAGTAGGCCATTTGGCCCTTCAAGCCTGTTCCACAGTTCAGTGGGATCTAATTGTAACCTCAACTCCGCATTCCTGCCTACCCCCGATAAGCTCATCTAGTTATCCACTCTCTAAACTATTGCTATTCCAACTGAGATAAATTAGCTTGGGGAGACCAGACCTACACAGCCAGTAACGCAAAGCTATTCATTGGGCAGTGAGTAAACTTGCCACAGCCATTAGGGCAGATTGGTATTTCTTATTTTAACTTGAAAATAGTATTGGATATGTTGTATTCTGTGGGCATGGGCAGTAATTCACTTGCCCAAGAATAAGACTGCTGTTAAGCTCTACCTCATTGTGTTTGCATTATAATCCATCTTTAGGCACGGTAATTTTTAAGAAGATTTCTCCGATCTGTTTCTAATGAACACTTATGTCACACAAGCAGCATGTCTGAAAACCTAACCATTGGTAGATTGTTTATTAATTTTTAATTTTTTTTTAATTTTAACTAGATGAGAATAGTCCTTGGAAAGCAGAAGCTGAAATTGACATGGAACTTTTCCACCAGGTGAGTTTAGGCACTCGGAGCATTTTTCATGAAGGCTAAGGAATGTTTATGTTCAACTTTACGCTCTCTCTTCTGTAGTGTCACTCTTTTATTTCCCGTAATACTTTCCTGTCATGCCCATTTCCATCCTGTCTTTTCCATTATGTTGTTTCTCTTATGCCTAACTGTCATGTCACAGTATATCTATATTTATATATATCTTTGATTTATTCCTTCAAGATACCATCTTGGGTTCTCCCAGCAGTCACTTCCAAGGCAGTCACTTCAGTCCAAATAGGACATTGCCTGTAGCTCCCCTGTCATGACTTTCGGTCATGAGGGAGTGTAGGGAATTGTCATTTTTTATTTAACCAACCTAAATGATCACTATTGGAATGTGGAGTTCTCCTGCTAACATGGCAAATGTTTGATTTTTTTTTTTACAGTATACCACCTCTACATGAAGTACAACCACCAAAATCCTCTTCCACTGATAACCCTTGGATCTGGCCAAATTCATTCCCTAAAACTTTGCTTTCTCTTATTGAGCTTGTTAGATACTGAATAAAAATCTTCTCCTGAATGCATTTTAAGAATTCTGCCCCTCTACACTTATGTTGATTTTACCCATGTTAATATTAGGATAATATAAGGATGAAGTTCTCTACTTTTACTATCCTATTGTTTTTGCATATTTCAGAAATTTGTCTACATATTTTCTTTTTTTCAGTGTGCCTCTCTTTCTCTCTCTCTCACTCACGCCCACTTGTTCACACCTGCCCACCCTGCTCTCTCGCACCCTCTCGCAATTTCCCAGCAGTGTGATTGCCTCTTTGCTGTTCTTCAGTTCAACCCATGTGGCCTAATTGGATGACCATTCTAATGTATCACCTTTCCTCACAGCTGTGATGGTTCCTTCAACCAATATTGCGATCCACTTTTTTCATCCCTTTTTGAAACTGTCTGAAAATCCTTTCAACAGGAAGGTTGAGATGTAATTCTTGTCTTTCTTTAAGCCACGTCTTTTGCGTTATTTTATCATTAAACAGGCAAATGCATTTTTTTTTTTACACATTGTTAAAAAGGATGAGATTATTAATAGTATCTGTATTCATGTGATTTTATTTTTCTATTTTCTTTTCACAGAATCATCTTATTGTTAAAGTTCCTCCATATCACAATCCACATATAACGTCACCAGTTTCAGTTGGAATATATGTCGTAACCAATGCTGGAAGGTCACATGAAGTGCAGCCTTTTACTTTCACACCTGATCTAGGTTAGTGAAGCTCAATACAATGTTTTTGCATCATTGCCTATTTAAATTTTTGAACTTGGAGAGCAAAATCCCTGACAAATCTTAACCAGGAGGAATATATTTAATGTTTGTTAATCAAGTAGTTTTGCTGAAAGCTGTTGTTAAGGGCTAGCCTCTGGTCAGTCATTGATACGCTGCCAGTTGGAAAAAAGGTGATAGCAGTTTGTTGGCATCACCAGATCATAGCAACATTTGACTAAGTTAATTTACAAATTTTACATGGGAATCAACATTCTCCTTGATAAACCTTCCTTAGCTATTAAATTAATGTATTCTGGATTTCACCTGTAACCCCATTAGCAATATTTTGCTTTATGTTTTATGCCAGGAATGTCCAAATTTAGCCAGACATTCAACTCATCTGTCATGAAACCCAGGCAATTCAGTTTTACAGGGTAGAGGGAGCCCCCAGCACCTCCCCAATCCAAAAATTGCCTTTTAGGAAAAGGCAGCACACAACAGGAGGGGTATGCCAAGGTCCGCAATTCAGTTTTATTTGGACTAGGACGTTATTATATATTAATTGTGTTTAATTGTATGCAGGTGATGGACATTAACTGGCAGGTCACTTGTGCTGTTATCAATCAACATAGAATGAAACTGTGGTTGTTGGGTTAGGTGGGGCACGCTAAATAAATGCTTATAAAAGTATATAAAGATTGAGGTCATTCTATCCTTCACCAACTGGCTTTCTGGATTATAAAACGGTAGCAGAGAATGGTTGCTTCAAGGTCAAAGTTGGAAAATAAGAGAAAAAAATTCAGACAGGGAACAGCAATCCTCGTGGCCATTGTGGGAAATGGCAGAAAGCCAGTGGATATTTTTGGGGAATGATATCCTCAATATTCTTGAAGAATAAACCATATGACCAATGGGAAGAATTAGTGAAAATGTGGACACTAATTACGTCCCTTCCAAAGAAGAATCAAGATATGGCCTTGGTTTTGCTGTTTTTTACATGAAGTAAAATCAAAATTGAAGTATTTTGTGAGATGGATGCCTCTCAGTTGGATGGTCATGAAGATTTAGACCTTCTATTAGAGTTATTGGATGAAATTTACAAGAATGATGATCTGTTAAATGCCTGTGAGGCTTGGTTGGATTTGTATACATTTTGGAAAACATATGGTCATCCCATGAAAGAATGGACTTTAATAGATTGAATCTTGTCAATATTTCATAAAAATTGAGGATCCCTGGATTACTACCAGCATTTAAATTGCTGGATTTTGTTAAGAATACTCATATGGACAGGCTACTGATTTACTGGCACAGTGATAGGTACCAAAAACTACTGGGCTAATCACTAACTTAGCCGATCTACTTTCTCCATTAGCCTGGCCCCAACCAGCAGAGGCAATAAAAGTAATTCAGCAAGAAAATTAACATCAGTGGCATCAAAAATCCCACCAAGGCAGTCTTTCTCTGTCAGCACCTCAGTGCCAACCTCCAGCCACCAGGAGTTAAATGTGGCCATAGTGCCTGGTCAACCGTAAAATCCACCAAAACAAACATCTGCAATGAGGTCCTTGGTGTCTCTACAAGGCAATGTCATGACTGGCTTGATGAAAGCAACCAAGAAATATAGAACCTGATAAGCACAATTTAATTGACTAGAAATTTTATGACTTGAGAAAAGCAGGAGCCCTATAGGTGGTGGTCGGCAGCAGTACAGCATAAAACCCACGACATAAAGAATAAATTCTGGGTAGAAAAAGTGGCGGGAGATCCAACAACTTGTAATCACCAACAACATGCATAGTTTCTTTGACGTTGTCAAGATGATCTATGGTCCAAGCATTTGAGGGCCTACCCTTCTGAGAGCAAAGCATGAAGGGAAGCTCATCAAGGACAGAGAGGCAGTCTGTGCTTGCTGGCGAGAACATTTTTTGAAGAACTTGTCAACTGCGATTCTTGTCTTTAACTCCAATGTCCTTGACTGTTTGCTCAATACCTTCTCTGACTCGGTCTCAGCGTTCCCCTGGTTCAAAGTGAAGTTGGAAAAAGCCGTTCAACAGCTGAAAAACACCAAAGCCCTTGGGGCAGATGGAATCCCAGGTGAAATTCTGAAACATAGTGGAGATACACCCCTGGCACGGCTGCACAGCCTCCTCCCTCCATCTGGGAAGAGGAGCACATGCTTGGGGAATCTCGACAATATTCAAGAAGGGAGACCAGTCTGATTGCCATAACTACAGAAGAGTGTCTCTGTTGTCTACCACAGGGAAGATCATTGCAAGGATCCTACTCAGCCACCACCTCTCAATGGCCAATAAACTTTTTCCAGAGTCTCAGTGCAGTTTTCACCCATCACAGACATGATCTTCATTGTGCGGCAAATGCAACAGAAGTGCAAGGAACAGCACTGACAGCAAGATATGGCCTTTTTGACCTCAAAAGCCTTTGACACCAATTGCAAAACGTTATGGAGTATCCTCCTCACATTTGGCTACCCTCAGAAATTGTCACCATCCTCCACCCTACTCCATGATGACATGCGTGCCATGATCCTTGCCAGTGAAACCACCACAAAACATATCTCATTGAAAACTGGAGTCAAACAATGCTGTGTCATTGCACTAACCCTCTTCTTCTTTTTCCATGCCCCACACAGCACCTTACCTCCAACAAGTTACCCACAATCTACAAAACATGGGAAACTGTCCAGCCTACGCTGCCTTCAATTCAAAACCAAAACTACTCCAATCTCAGTCGTAAGCATCATCTGTACGCTGAAACTGTGTGCATGCTCATTTAGAAACTGAGCTCCAGGTTTTTGTTGACTCCTTCTCCAGAATATATGAGAAAATGGACCTCTCACTAAACACTTGGAAAACTAAGGACCTCTTCAAAACCAGCTTCCATAACTAATATTGCTCCCCCTCCCACCCCACGCCGATGATTTAGATCAATGACAAGATCCTGGAAAAAGTAGACCATTTTTGTATTTCAGGAGCCTCCTTTTGACGAAGACTGACAGATGATGAAATTCATCATTGCGTCCAGTGTGCCAGATCAGCCTTCAGCCGACTGATGAAAAGGCTATTTGAGGACTAGGATCTCAAACCCAAGACTAGGGTCATGGTTTGCTAGGTAGTACTGATCTCCAAGCTCCTATGTGCTTTGGAGACTTGGATGATCTACTGCAGACACCTCAAAACACTCAAGTAGTACCAGCGGTGTCTTCGCAACGTCATACTCCAAATCCAGTGGCAAGATAAGCTACTGCAAAGACTATGGGCCCTGACACTATTCTGGCAATAATACTGAAGACTTGTGATCTAGAACTTCCACACCCCGAGCCAATCTGTTCCAACAATGGCATCTACCCGCCAATGTGGTAAGTTGCCCAGTTATGTCCTGTCTGCAAAAAACAGGACCCGGCCAATTACCACCCCATCAGTCTATTCTTGACCTTCATGCAAAGTGATGGAAGGTGTCGTCAACAGTGCTGTCAAGTGGCACTTCCACAACAATAACTTGCTCGCTGCACTGTTTGTGTTCCAAGGGCCACTCAGCTCCTGACCTCATTACAGCTTTGGTCCAAACGTGGGGAAAGAGCTGAACTTGTGGGGAGGTGAGAGTGATTGCCCTTGACATGAAGGCAGCATGTGACTGAGTGAGTGTGGCATCAAGGACCCTTAACAAAATTGAAGTCAATGGGGAGAAAAGGAAAACTCTCCACTGGTTGGAGTCATATCTAGCACAAAGGAAGATGGTTTGTAGTTGTTGGAGGTCGGTCATCTGAGTCCTAGGACATGATTGCAAAAGGTCCTCAGGTTAGTGTCCTTGATCCAACCATCTGCAGTTACTTCATCAATGACCTTCCCTCCATCATAAAGTCAGAAGTAGGGATGTTCGTTTGCACAATGTTCACCATTCGCGATGACTCAGATACTGAAACGGTCCATCCCCTTTTGCAGCAAGTCTTGGACAACATTCAGGCTTGACTGATAAGTGGCAAGTAACATTCACACCACACAAGTGCCAGGCAATGACCATCTCCAACAGGAGAGAATCTAACCAACCTCCCACCCCTTGACATTCAATGGCATTACTATCACCGAATCCCCCGCTATCAACATTCCGGGGATTACCACTGACCATCAACTGAACTGGGCTAGCCATATAAATGCTTGGCTACAAGAGCAGGTCAGAAGCTAAGAATTCTGTGCCAAGTAACTCGCCTCCTATCCACCATCTACAAACATTTGACCATACGAACAAGGAGCAGGAGTAGGCCATTCGGCCCTTGAGTATGCTCTGCCATTTAATAAGATCAAGACTGATCTGATAGTAACCTCAAATCTGCACCCCACCTACCCCCGATAGTGCTTCACTCCTTTGCTTACCAAGAATCTATCCACTTCTCCCTTCAAAACATTCAAATAGTCTGCTTCCACCGCCTTTTGAGGAAGAGTGTTCCGGAGACACTCGACCGTCAGAGAACAAATTTCGCCTCAACTCCGCTTTTAAATGGGTGACCCCTTATTTTTAAACAGCAACTCTTAGTTCTAGATTCTCCCACAAGAGAAACATCCTCTCCACATCCACCCTGTCAAGACACCTCAGGATGTTATGTTTCAAACAAATCAAAGGGAGGTAATGGCATAGTGGTATTGTTGCTAGAGTAGTATTCCAGAGACTTAGGGTAATGCTCTGGACAACTGGGTTCTAATCCCACAATGGCAGATGGTGGAATTTGAATTCAATAGCAATCTGGAATTAAACATCTGGTTGTCATACAACCTATCTGGTTCACTAATGTGGAAGGAAACCTGCCATCCGTACCTGGTCTGGCCTACACGTGACTCTTGACACCATCCAGGACAAAGCAGTCCACTTGATTGGCATCCCTTGCATCACATTCAACAGAATCTGTCACAGAATCTCACAGTGCAGAAGAGGCCCTTCGGTGCATCGAGTCTGCATCGACATATGAGAAACACCTGACCTATCTACCCAATCCCATTTACCAGCACTTGGCCCATAGCCTTGACTGTTATGACATGCCAAGTGCTCATCCAGGTACTTTTTAAAGAATGTGAGGCAACCCTCCCAGGCAGTGCATTCCAGGCCGTCACCACCCTCTGGGTAAAAAGGTTTTTCCTCACATCCCCACCAAACCTCCTGCCCCTCATCTTGAACTTATGCCCCCTTGTGACTGACCCTTCAACTGGGGAACAGCTGCTCCCTATCCACCCTGTCCATGCCCCTCATAATCTTATACACCTCGATCAGGTCGCCCATCAGTCGTCTTTGCTCCAACGAAAACAACCCAAGTCTATCCAACCTTTCTTCATGACTTAAAGGTTTCATCCCAGGTATCATCCTGATGAATCTCCTCTGCACCCCCTCCAGTGCAATCACATCCTTCCTATAATGTGGCAACCAGAACTGCACACAGTACTCCAGCTGTGGTCTCACCAAGGTTCTATACAACTCCAACATGACCTCCCTACTTTTATAATCTATGCCTCGATTGATAAAGGTAAGTGTCCCATATGCCTTTTTCACCACCTCGCTAACATGCCCCTCCGCCTTCAGAGATCTATGGACACACATGCCAAGGTCCCTTTGTTCCTCATAACTTCATGGTGTCATACCGGTCATTGAGTATTTCCTTGTCAAATTACTCCTTCCAAGTGTATCACCTCTCACTTTTCAGGGTTAAATTCCATCTGCCCATCCCATCCACATCTTCCTGTAGCCCAAGACACTCAACCTCACTGTTAACCACCCAGCCAATCATTGTGTCATCTGCAAACTTACTAATCCTACCCCCCCACATAGTCATCTATGTCATTTATATAAATAACGAATAATAGGGGAGCCAGCACAGATCCCTGTGATACGCCACTAGACACTGGCTTCCAGTCACTAAAGCAGCTTTCTGTCATCACCCTCTGTCTCCTACAACTAAGCCAATTTTGAATCCACCTTATCAAATTACCCTGTATCCCATGTGGGACCCTGTCAAAGGCTTTGCTGAAATCCATATAAACTACATCAGCTGCACTACCCTCATCTACACACCTGGTCAGCTCCTCAAAAAATTCAATCAAATTTGTTAGGCATGACCTCCCTCTGACAAAGCCATGCTGACTATCCCTGATCAAACTTTGCCTCTCCAAGTAGAGATAGATTCTCTCCTTCAAAATTTTCTCCAATAGTTTCTGTACAATTGATGTGAGACTCACTGGCCTGTAGTTCCCTGGCTTATCTATACAACCCTTCTTAAATAGTGGAACCATATTACTGTCCTTCGGAAATTCTTTGAAGGCAGCAGGCATCTGATAAAACAGGGCCTCCTTCTCTAAGAACCAAATACCTTCTTAGAAGGTTGATGACGGGTGCTTAGGCAGCCCCTCAGGATCGGGGATGACTAGCTTCTAGTCCCGTTCAATGGGTATTCTGCAGACTCTGACACATTCTGGGCAGGTGTTGTTTGAAGCATTGGTCTACACAATGCACTGCAGTAACTCACCATCCTATTACAGCACCTCCCAAACCAGAGGAAATTAAAAGTTCAGTGACCTAAAAGGTCAAGGGCAGTAGACATATGGGAACGCCACCACCTGCAAGTTCGCTTCCAAAGCGCACACCACCCTGACTTGGAACTATATCACTGTTCCTTCAATGTCACTGGGTCAAAATCCTGGAACTTCCTCCAACAGCACTGTGGATGTGCCTACACCACATGGACTGCAGTGGTTCAAGAAGGCAGCTCACCATAACCTTCAAGGGCAATCAGGGTTGGGTAATAAATGCTCTTCTAGCCAGCAATGCCCACATCCCATGAATGAATAAATTTTAAAAAAGGCAGTCCAACATCAGCATCCTCACCCTAGGCAATTTGTCCAGCATCAGGGTATTAATCATTCAAAAGCAATTCCACTGGATGGGACATGTTCGTATGCCTGATACTAGACTCCTGAAGCATTTGCTCTACTTGGAACTCGATCATGCAACAGGACAGCAGAAACACTTCAGGGATGTCCTTGAAGAGGTCAAACATACCTGCTGACCGATGTGAAGCTGCAGCTTGTGACCTACCAAAATGGAGAGGGAAACATTTGGGAATGCACTGAACAAATCAAGAGACTTCATTGGAAGTATTAATGGCAGGCAAAATGAAAATGAAAGCACCTTTATTAGTAAATCTGGCAATTACAAAAGACAGAATTGGAATGGAATAGGTGTATGAATCCCAGGAATGCCAAAGGAACAGTTAGTAGGTGTTTAAATGATTCTTCGAATCGCACCTTAGAGTCATAGAGTTTTACAGCACGGAGAGAAGCCTTTTGGGCCATCGTGTCTATGTCGGTCATCAAGCCCCTATTGACTCTAATCCCATGTTCCAGCACTTGGCCCGTAGCCTTGTATGCTATGGCATTTCACGTGTTCATCTAAATAATTAAATTTTGTGAGGGTTCCTGCCTCTATCACGCTTTCAGGCAGTGAGTTCCTGATACACACACACACATCCACCACCACACCCCAACCTCTGGGTGAAAAAATCTTTTCTCTAAACCTCCTGCCCCTTAACTTAAATTAATGCTCCCTGGTTATTGACCCCTCCACTAAAGGGGGAAAGTTTCTTCCTATCTACCCCATCTATACCTTGCATTTATGCAATGAACTGCCCAAGCAGAGAGGCAGAGTCCTCGATGACACATGAAAAGAATTCTGAGGAAGAAAATGAAGGTAATGATGAATCTGAACAAATTATACTATACACAAGGAGTTTAGTCCTTTGAACATATTAGTCGCTGACTACTTAAACTGTTCCAGATAGCACTTGCACTTCAACAATCTGTTATCTTGATTCACTAAGTACTAAGGATTGACATAAGGTTAAGGAATATAAAAATACTACTTTTGGTTTGGTGATGACAACACATCAAGGTCACTAAAGATTGTTGATATTTTATGTAAAGTAAAGGGAGTAAGTCATCTTATAAGTACTGACAATCTCAAGTGAAATATCTATGCTGCTGAGTAAACCTTCAATGCAAAAGGCACAAATGAAGGGTTAATCTCAAGTGTAGTTTTTGCTTAAGTTTAATAATCAAAAATTACTCTTTGTTAAGAGCTAAGTTTTTTTTCTGGTCTTAAACTGGAATATACAAACTCAGAGCAACGGTAACTAGTTAATTAGGAAGCTAACATAAATGGAGCTTTAGCAGAGCTGACTCATCATTGTTTTTCAGAGAGTATAAAAACGGGTCTGAGTGCTGCTTGAGTACACTGTGTGTGAAGCAGGAAGTTTGGTGAAGAGGGGATCTATAAATTAAGAAAAATAAATTTAATTAACACAAAGATGGCAGGACAGGTGGTGTGTCATGGTTGCAGCATGTGGGAGCTCTTGGATGCCACTGCAATCCATGGCAAATACATCTGTAGTAAGCTTCAGCTCAGTTAATGAGTTGGAGGCTGAGCTGCAGATTTTGCAAAGCATCATTGGGGGGGGGGGGTTGATGGGTACCTGGACACTTTGTGCCAGAAAGCAGTAACACCCCTTAGGTTAGCATCATCTGATTTGGTCAGGGACAGGGGGGTCGAGGAGCCTCCATCCTTGCAATTGAGCAACAAGTTCGAGATTCCTGCAGCCTGTATGGACAAAAGGTATGGCTGTAGTATGGGTGAGCAGACTAATCATGGTATAGGAAGCCATTCAAGTGGGAGGAGTTAAAAGGAACGTAGTGGTCGTAGGCGTCAGTATAGTCAGGGAGATGGGCACTGTTCTCGGCATCCAAGAGCGAGAATCCAGAAGGCTGTGTTGCCTGCCTGCTGCCAGGATTTGATATCTTTTCAGGGCTGGAACTTGCAGTGGGAGGGGCAGGATCCAGTTTTTGTGGTCCATTTAGGTACAGTGACGTAGGTAAGACTGGTAAAGAGGTTCTGCCTGTTGAGTGTGAGGAGCTAGGCACTAAATTAGAAAGCAGAACCTCAAAGCTGCTAATCTCTGGATTATCACCTAAACCATATGTGAATTGGCATGGGGTAAATAAGATTAGAGAGACGAATGCATGGATCAAAGACTGGTGTGGGAGAAGTGGGTTCTGGTTCGTGGGGCACTAGCACGAATACTGAGCAAAGTGGGGCCTGTACCGTTGGGACAGACTTTACCCGAACCTTGCTGGGTCCAGTGTGCTAGCGAGATGTATAATTGGGGAAATAAAGAGCTTTAAACTAAATAGTGGTGGGGAAAGGATTGTGTCGGGGGATTGAATGAATACAAGGGAAATGATCAAGGTAGCAATAAAAGTAATGATCATAAGAGTTATGGCATGAAGCAACAGTGATTGCAAACTGACTGTCGACAGGTAAGACCAGATTTTACAAACAATAGAAAAAAAAAATTAAGGGCCCTGTATCTGAATTCCTGTAGCATTCACAACAAAACAGATGAATTGTCAGCGCAAATAGAAATTCATATGTATGACCTGATGGCCATTGCAGAGAAGTGACTACAAGAAAACCGAAGAAAGCACCTTAATATCCAAGGGTACCTGACCTTCAGGAAGGAAAGGAAGTTGGGAAAAAGGTGGTGGGGTAGCTCTGTTAATTAAAGAGGGCATGAGAACCACGGTGAGAGATGACCTTAGTTCTAAAGATTAAGAAATAGTTCCACCCATACTGATTTTAAGAAACAGCAAGGGGCAGAAAACATTGGTATTTGTTTGTAGACCACCAAACAGTGGTGGTAATGTAAATCACAGTACAAATCAAGAAATTAGAGGTGCATGTAACAAGGGCAATACAGTAATTTCAGGGGGATTTCAATCTACATACAGATTGCGTAAACCTAATTAGTACCAATGTTGTGGAGGACAAATTCTTGGAACGTATGTGAGATGGTTTCCTAGAGCAGTACATTGAGGAACCAACTAGCGAATGGGATATTTTAGATCGAGTGTTGTGCAATGATAAAGGGCTAATTAATAATCCTGTTGTAAAGGAGCCTTTAAGAAAGAATTTTACATTAAGTTCGAAAGTGATGTAGTTCACTCAGAACCTAGGGTCTTAAATCTAAATGAAGGAAACTGTGAAGTATGTAAAACAAATTGGTTGTGGTAGATTGGGGAACTACATTAAAAGGTACAATGGTAGGCAGGCAATTGATAACATTTAAAGAACCAAGACATTGTTTGCAACAAAAATACATTCCTTTAATACACAAAAAACCCAGAAGGAGAGTGTTCCAACCATGGCAAATGAAAGAAATCAAGGATTGTATTAGATCAAAAAAAGTGCATAAAGTTACCAAAAAAAAGATAAGCTTGAGAATCGGGAGCATTTTCAAATTCTGCAAAGGAAAATAGAATATGAGAGTAAACTAGCAAGAAACATAAAAACCAAATGTTTCTATAGGTATGTAAAAAGGAAAAGATTAGCAAAAACAAATGTGGATCATTATAAGCAGAGTCAGGATAATTTATAATGGGGAATAAGGAAATGGCAGAGAAACTGAACAAATACTCTGCCTGTCTTCATGCAGGAAAATATTAACCTCCCAAAAATAATGGAGAAACAAGGGACTAGTGTAAAGGAGGAACTGAAAGCTATTAATAATAGTAAAAAATAGTTCTAAAGAAATTAATGAGACTTGAAGTAAATCAATCCCCTGGACCTAAAGATCTACATCTCAGAGTGTTGAAAAAGGTGGCTGTAGAGATGGTCGATGCATTAATGGTCATCTTTCAAAATTCTGTGGACTTTGGAATGGTGCTTGCAGGTTGGAAGGTGGCAAATGTAACCCCACTATTTAAAAAGGGAGGAAGAGAGAAAACTGGGAACTACAGACCTGTTAGTCTGATGTCAATAGTCGGGAAAATGCTAGATTCTATAATAAAGGATGTGATAACAGGACACTTAGAAAATAGGTAGAATTGTGCAGCATCAGCGTGGATTTATGAAAGAGAAATCGTGTTTAACAAAGCTGTTGGAGTTTTTTGCCGATGGAACTAGCAGAATAGATAAGGGGGAACCAGTGGATGTGGTTTGTTTAGATTTTCAGAAAGCTTATGATAAGATCCCACACAAGAGGTTAGTAAACAAAATTAGAGCACACAGGATTGGGGGGAATATACTGGCATAGATTGAGAACTGGTTAACAGACAGAAAACAGAGTAGGAATAAATGTCATTTTCAGGTTGGCAGGCTGTGTCTCGTGGGGTACCACAAGAATCAGTGCTTGGGCTCCAGCTATTCACAATCTATATCAATAATTTGGACATGGGTATTAAATGTAATATTTCCAATTTTGCAGAGGACACAAAACTAGTGGAAGTGTGAATTATGAAGAGGATGCAAAGACGCTTCAAGGGGATTTGGAGGGGCTAAGTGAGTGATCAAAAATATGACAAATGGAGTACGATGTGGAGAAATGTGAGGTTATCCACTTTTGTAGGAAAAACAGAAATACAGAGTATTCCTTAAATGGTGAGGGGCTGGCAAGTGTTGATCTTTAAGGGACTAGGGTGTCTTTGTTCATGAATCACTGAAAGCTAACATGCAGGTACAGCAAGCAATTAAGAAGGAAAATGATATTTTGGCCTTTATTACAAGAATGTGATTGCATTGGAGGGGGTGCAGATGAGATTCACCAGGATATTGCCTGGGATGAAACATTTAAGTTATGAGCAGAGACTGGATAGACTTGGGTTGTTTTCGTTGGAGCAGAGAAGACTATGGGGTGACCTGATCGAGGTGTACAAGATTGAGGGGCATGGGCAGAATGGATAGGGAGCAGCTGTTCCCCTTAGTTGAAGGGCCAGTCACAAGGGGGCATAAGTTCAAGGTGGGGGGATGTGAAGAAAAACTTTTTTACCCAAAGGGTGGTGACAGACTGGAGTGTGCTGCCTAGGAGGGTGGTGGAGGCAGGTTGCCTCACATCCTTTTTAAAAAGTACCTGGATGAGCACTTGGCACGTCATAACATTCAAGGCTATGAGCCAAGTGCTGGTAAATGTGCTTAGGTAGGTAGGTCAGGTGTTTCTCATGTGTCGGTGCAGACTCGATGGGCTGTGATATGATTTTGAAGACTTGAGTATAGGAGTAAAGATTTCTTGCTACAATTATACAGAGCCTTGGTGAGACCACACCTGGAGTAGTGTTTAGTTTTGGTCTCCTTACTTAATGAAAGATATACTTGTCAAAGAGAGAGAGTGTAATGAAAGTTCACCAAACTAATTCCTGGGATGGAGGGGCTGTCCTATGAGGAAGGACTAAATAGTCTGGGCATTTATTCTCTAGGGTTTATAAGAATGAGAGGTGATCTCAGCCAAACATATAAAATTCTTACAGGATTTGACAGGGTAAATGCAGGAAGGATGTTTCCCCAGCTGAGGAGTCTAGAACCAGTCTCAGATTAAGGGATAAAAACAAAAAAACAAAAAACTGCAGATGCTGGAAATCCAAAACAAAAACAGAATTACCTGGAAAAACTCAGCAGGTCTGGCAGCATCGGCAGAGAAGAAAGGGCAAGCCATTTAGGACTGAGAAGAGGAAGAATTTCTTCACTTGGTGGTGAACCTTGCAATTCTCTATCCCCAGAGGGCTGTGGAGGCACAGCCGTTGAGTATGCCTAAGACCGATACAGGGTTAGTGCAGGAAAATGGTGTTGAAGTAGAAGATCAATCACAATCTCATTGAATGACAGAGTGGGGACTTAAAGGACTGAATAACTTACTCATCCACCTATTTCTTAAGTTCTTATGAAACTTGACGTGGAACATAATTATTTTTGGAAAGTCAGTGAATCTGTAATTTACCCAGTCAGGACATTATTGTATTCCCTTAATAAAACCTGGTTTTTCTTATCAGTGTTAGACAAGTAGCATCAGGTGATAAGTATCAGAGAGAGAAAAAACAAATTATCTTAAAGTTGCATAGATAATTTGTTCATCCTACTTGTCAGAAGTTAAAAGAGTATACAGGGAGAATAGAAGAGATTAGTGAGAAGTCTGAAATCTGTTTAGAAAAAAAGTATTGGAGGAAGCTGCCGTGTCTTTTTGTAATTAGTGACTTTAATGAGGTAGTCACCATGGATCTAAAGGTATGGGGCAAAGAAATATTTTTTGGAGTGCCAAGACAAACGATCAACAGCAGCTTCAAGAAACAAAAATTGTGCTTCCGAAATCTCTTGATATCGATTCCACACAGATAAAGCACAAGCTCCTCGTCCATGTGCTATTCACAGCAGAAACCCTATTGAAAGCTTACTTTTTGTAGCCTTTCTACAATAATGCTTAGTAATGTCAAAAGAGTTATTCTAGACAAAGTAATTGAGCAATGGATAGGGACTGGACTTGGTGCGCCAGCGAAGCTTCTAATTGATAAAGGAGTGGAATTTACCAATAATGAGTTCAGGCATGTGTAAAAACATGAATTTCATGGTCATGAATATTGCAGCTAAAAGTCCTTTCAACTGTGGATTCTGTGAAAAGAATCATGTTGTGATAGATGAAAAGCTGCATAAATTTTTAGCCGACCAACCTGATTGCAGGTTGACAATCACATTGATACAGGCGGTTCATATGACTAATTCACCTCAGATAGTTCAGGGATACAGCCCCTATCGAATTACTCGAGTGAAGTCCCAGCTTGCTTTCTGTCATTTGTGACCAACCTCTTGTTCTAGAAGATACGACATTTTGTTCAACTTTTCCTGCACACCTGAATGATTTACATGCAAGCAGAATAGCTTTCATCAAGGCTGACATCAAGAGAAATTTCAGAGAGCACCGAGGCATCGTATAAGATCATTTGAAACCAGAATTTAATTTGAGAGATTTGACGTATTAAGACATGACTACAGTGCATGATACCCTTGGTAAGGTAATAGATAGTGATGGTAAGACACTACTTATCAAACATTGGAATCACAGAATCTCACAGTGCAGAAGAGGCCCTTCGGCCCATCAAGTCTGCACCAACACGTGAGAAACATCTGACCTACCTACCGAATCCCATTTACCAGCACTTGGCCCATAACCTTGAATGTTATGACGTGCCAAGTGCTCATCCAGGTACTTTTTAAAGGACGTGAGGCAACCTGCCTCCAACACATTCCCAGGCAGTGCATTCCAGACCGTCACCTCCCTCTGGGTAAAAATGTTTTTCTTCACAGCCCCCCTAAACCCCCTGCCCCTCACCTTGAACTTATGTCCACTTGTGACTGACCCTTCAACTAATGGGAACAGCTGCTCCCTGTCCATGCCCCTCATAAACTCGTACACCTCGATCAGGTCGCCCATCAGTCTTCTCTGCTCCAGCGAAAACAACCCAAGTCTATCCAACTTCTCTTCATAACTTAAATGTTTCATCCCAGGCAACATCCTGGTGAATCTCCTCTGCACCTCCTCCAGTGCAATCACATCTTTCCTATAATGTGGCGACCAGAACTGCACACAGTACTCCAGCTGTGGCCTCACCAAGGTTCTATACAACTCCAACATGACCTTCCTACTTTTGTAATCTGTGCCTTGATTGATAAAGGCAAATGTCCCATATGCCTTTTTCACCACCCCACTAACATGCCCCTCCGCCTTCAGAGATTTATGGACACACATGCCAAGGCCCTTTTGTTCCTCATAACTTCTTGGTGTCATACCGTTCATTGAATATTTCCTTGTCAAATTACTTCTTCCAAAGTGTATCACCTCTCACTCTTCAGGGTTAAATTCCATCTGCAACTTATCTGCCCATTTGACCATCAAACTGTTGAGGATCATTCCTCACAATTAATTGAAATTAACTACAAAATGTCAGACTCTGAGCAGCTGACAGAAGTAAACAAGGCACCTTGTACCTCAAATGCTCATGTGTTTTGTGTTGAGGGCCCTGAGGAGCATGATATGGCAGAGCAAGGGCTAGATATTGTCACTAAGTAATGATGTCACACAAGAGACCACAAGCAATCACATCCAAAGATTGAGAATTCAGGTAATATATATTCAAGGGGTCTTGTGAAAAGGGATGAGACAATTGTGGGACATACAGGAAAACAGTTCTATATATTGGTTGAATGTTCAGGATGATGTCCAAGAACTGAGATTGATGAATTGGAAGAATGGAGTGAAAGGGTGGAAAGTAAGAAAGCACAGTGCAGGTACTGGTAGTCTGGAAATTATTCTTGCATCAGAAAATGATCACATACTGGAGAAAGAGCTTTCAATCATGCAAGAGGAGATCTCTCAGTAGTAGTCTGGGCATAGAAGCAAGAGTAGAGGTTGTAACTTGAACAGATTACACAATGAAATAAAGGTTAACAGAATTGTCAGAACATAAGAAGCAGAAGTCCTCTAGTTTTGTTGGCTGCCAATAAACTTAAGGATAAACCAGTAAGAGAAGCAAAACAAAAGGGAATTAGAGAGTTTGAAGTTTATTCTGCGGTACAAGATAAGGGACGACGAGCTTTGTCAAATATGGATTTGTACTGAAAAAAGTCTTTGCAGATGGAATTTAGAAATCTAAAGCAAGGCTAGTTGCTAGAGATTTTGATAACTGTCTGGATGATCCTATTACGAAAATCTAATTTTATGATTCATATGTTTTGGAGTTTAACTTTTAGTTTTGGAATAAATGTAAGATAAATAAAACAAATGGTTTGTGAAGTTGGTAAACAAACCTAGAATAATTGCAAATCAAAATGTGGTCTTTATTTAACAAGGTCAGAGTTGAAAGTGAGAAAACACTAAACAATGGGTCGCCCCTCTTTGGACTGTGTGACGGAGACAGACTCTGCAGTTGCCTCAGTTAGGGGTTTAGATTATTCATATGGGTCCCAAGAACAAAGGGATGGTGTGGAGTTGGGGATAATTAGTTTAAATCTCCATCTGGGACATCCTAGGTCTGCCATGTTTGCATGGGGAAAGATTGGAGGGAGGTATTTTATTTGGGTTTTATCTGAGTGATTTTTGATAGAGGGATTTGAAGTCTGGGTCTGGGGCAGTTTGGAGAAGGCAGAGAGAGAATCTGCCAGGAACTGGAGCCAGGAGCAGAGGGCTAGCAGAAATCAATGGTGTTCTCTGTTCAAAATCACTAAGTAAAAATGCTGTGAGGCTCGTGCTTGAGCTGGGGAGACTGCAATTGTGAGGTGTTGAAAGAAAGTTGGAGGGTTCGCCTTGCCAAATGCTAATGGAAGGACCTCCAAGAAATCTCATACCTCAGAATAACTGGAATACTAAGCAGAATCAAGCTGTGGCACACCTTGGTTTAGTCTCAGGAGAAGTGAATGAGCCCTGAAGATCCTGTAAAGTATTGGGGAACTGTTAGATGGAAGTGAAAGTAGGACGGGGTTCAAAGTGTTTATAAAAGGCTACGTTTGCTGCCAATGCAGTGCATGTTCAATTATACTGCTTTACTCTATGACGTCATTGCAAGTGATGGAGATCAGAACTCTACTTATTCCCCCAGTCTCAGTGTATTACTTATCTTCTCTATTTAGTTTCTCGTTTATTGTTAGGATTTTGGAACCAGAAAGGGCTATTCTGTTCAGAACAAAATGCAATAGCCATTTTCACCTAGGTAATTTCCTTTTAGCTTTATCATTTTCCTTGGCGTGCACCCATTTCAAACAAGCAAGCATGTACATGGCAGCTGGAGACTTCAGACTGCCTTGAAAATGCAATAGAGCATATTTCCATGTTCCTCCTTCTGAAGCTACTGAAACGCCTGGACACAACCACAAATAAGGGTTGGGAAATTGGCTGGCTCCCTTATGGGTATGTGATGATCCTCACCTGATTTTTCTCGCTGCTCTGTACCTGGATAATCCATTTTGCCTAAGTTAGGAAAACAAAAAATCTGCACCAATTTTTTAAAAATTTCCAACATAGTAATATATAGATCATATTTTACCTAACCTCAAATTCGGAGTGGCAATTAAATTTGTGCATCTGCTTTCCATTGTTGGCAAGATTCAGCTTTCGGTTTTCTGCACATGTGCAGATGGGTGTCAGTGATCATCTTGCATTGACAGCAGATGGTGTTTAACTGGGAGTTCAAATTTCTTTTTTTAAAAGTTACTGGTTCCTACCAAGATTATAATAAAATAGATGTTAGAGTGGATTCTCCCACGGCTGAATAAGTAATTTTAAATCATTTTGGCCATATGTTCATGGGAGTGTGGACCAATCAACATAAAGGCTGTGTTTCTGCATGGCGATACTTTTCAGAGAAGTGTTTCTGAAACTGCCCAAGGAGGTAACAGATACAGAAGGAAAACAATGGAAACTAAATAGATGCATCTGTGGCCTGAATGATGCTTCCAGGGTGTGGTATTTTTCAGTGAGATATGTTTTCCTGAAAGTCGTGTTCAACTCAAAATAGATCCTGCTATGTTTTATTAGATCATAATAAAAGGAAATTTTCAGGCACTTTTGCGATGCATGTTGGTGATTTCTTATGGGATGGTGTTGTGGAATTTGAGAAATGTGTTATTAATAAAATTAAAGTAGAATTTCAAATTGGGAAGTCAGATTTGTGAGGCTTTTAAATATATTGGTTTAACAATTAAATGAAGAATTCTGGAATAACTTTAAGTCAACATTCCTATTTAGCCCTGGTTAATAGTTCTAGGACATCACAGAAAGTTGATGTTATGCCTAAAGAATCAACAAAACAGTTGTGAAGCTTGATTGGTCAGTTGAGTGGCTGGGCGCTCAAAATAATAGCTAACATAAAAGAGAATTCCAAAGTCTTCTAAAGGCTAAATAGTAGAAAGATTGAGAATTGCTTGACAGTTTGGGAACAGAGAATGGGAGTAAATGAGTCTTTCTCCAGGTGGTAGGCGGTGACAATTGGTGTACCGCAGGGATCAGTGCTTGGGTCCCAGCTATTCACGATACATATAAATGACTTGGATGAGGGAACCAAAATACAATATTTCCAAGTTTGCTGATGACACAAAACTGGGTGGGATTGTGAGGAGGCTTCAGGGCGATTTAGACAAGTTGTGTGGGCAAACACATGGCAGATGCAGTATAACGTGGATAAATGTGAAGTTATACGCTTCGGTGTGAAAAACAGAAAGGCAGAGTATTATTTAAATGGTGATATTTTGGGAAATGTGGAAGTACAAAGGGATCTGGGTGTCCTTGTACACCAGTCAATGAAAGTAAACAGACAGGTGCAGCAAGCAATTAGGAAGGCAAATGGTATGTTGGCCTTCATTGCAAGAGGATTTGACTTCAGAAGTAGGGATGCCTTACTGCAGTTCTAGGAGGCCTTGGTGAGACCACACCCTGGAGTATTGTGTGCAGTTTTAGTCTCCCTACCTAAGAAAGAATATACTTGCCATAGAGGGAGTGCAGCGAAGGTTCACTAGGCTGATACTGGGGATGGCAGTACTATCATATAAGGAGAGATTGGTTCAACTGGGCCTGTATTCACCAGAGTTTAGAAGAATGAGAGGGGATCTGATTGAAATGTATAAAATTCTAACAGGGCTAGACAGACTAGATGCAGGGAGGATGTTTCCCCTGATTGGGGAGACTAGAACCAGGGGACACACTCTCAGAATATGGGGCAGGCCATTTAGGACTGAGATGAGAAAAAATTTCTTCACTCAGGGTAGTCAACTTGTGGAATGCTCTACCACAGAAGGCTGTGGAGACCAGGTCACTTTGTATATTCAAGAAAGAAATTGATAAATCTTTGGATATTAGGGGCATCAAGGGGTATGGAGAGAAAACAGGAATATGGCGTTAAAGATAGAGGATCAGCCATGATCATATTGAATGGTGGAGCAGGCTCGAATGGCCTATCCTGCTGCTAGTTTCTGTTTAAAAGGAGTAGGGCTGATTAGGGACCAAAAAAGGGATTTATGCATGGAAGCAGGGGGCATAGTTGAAGTATTAAATGAGAATGAAGTTGCTACCCAGGATACATTGCTGAAAAAATTCACAAGAATGGTTCCAGGGATGAAAAATTTCAGTTACGAAGACAGATTGGAGAAGAGAATGCTGAGAGGATGTTTGAATAAGGTATTCAAAATCATGAAAGGCCGAGACAGAGTAGGTAGGGAGACACTTCCCACTCGTGAAACGATTGAGAAAGAAAGGGCATAGTTTTAAAATAATTGGCAAAAGAAGTAAAGCGACATGAGGAAAAAATGTTTTTTATGCAGTGAGTGGTTAAGGTCTGGAATGCACTACCTGAGTGTAGTGGAGGCAGGTTCCACCAACACATTCAAAATGAAATTAGATTGTTATCTGCAAAGAAAGAATGTGCAGGGTTGGGGGGGAGAAAGCAGGGAAATGGCACTTGGTAAATTGCTCATTTGGACAGCTGGTGCAGACGTGGTGGGCCGCATGGCTGCCTCCTGCATTGTAACAATTCTGAGATTCTGTGAAATAGATCAGATTCTAGTTTTGATGTGTTATGATGAAACACCCTAAAGTTAAGAATGTTTTAAGGGCAAATAAATGTTTTTTAAAATTAAGAGCAAAAATCTGCAGATGCTAGAAATCTGAAATAAAGACCGAAAATGTTACATTTTCTGGATAAATGTGTACTTAAATTCTCATCCTTAGGTGAACCATAGAGAATGAAATTCATAATTTTTAGCAATGCTTTACAAGCTAATCTTCCCAATGAACAATTAATGCAGCTAGTTTCACAGTATTCCTTATGGTGAAAATGAGAAATGTTGACCTTTAGCTTGGGAAGCTAAGATCATTTTTTACAAAGTTGTTAAAAGTACTTTGGCTGTTGAAACAATGGGTGTCTTGGAGGCAGTGATATCGTTCTATTTGTCAAAAATTTAAGGTGGGCACACTGAAGATGGTATACCCATGAAATGTCAAGTAGATAATTGTTCCTTGTGGGATAATATACATGATATGAAAAGTGAGTGAGAGGGGTTACGGATTGACCTTAATGCTGGAGAGAATGTAAATGTTTAAACTCAAATTGGTAGATGCAAGTTATCAATTACCTGATTTCTGTGCACATGCGTTTCTTTTTGTTAAGCACTTTTTTTCTTTATTCTGTCCTGGAACGTGGGCATCATGGGCAAGGCTAGCATTTGTTGCCTATCCCTAATTGCCCTTGAATAGCTTGCTAGGCCATGTCAGAGGGTAGTTAAAAGGCAACAACGTTGCTGTGGTCTGGAGTCACATGTAGGCCAGACTGGTAAGAAGGGCAGATTTCCTTCCCTAAAGGACATTAGTGAACCAGATGGATTTTGATAATTGATGGTTTCAAGGTCACCATTACTGAGACTAGCATTCAGTTCCAGATTTGTTTAAAAATTGAATTTATATTCCACCAGCTGCCGTGGTGGTATATGAACCTATGTCTCCAGGGCATTAGCCTGGGTTCTCTGCATTACTAGTCCTGTGACCACTATGCCACCATCTCCTCCTATTGTTACTGGCTCTGGAGGAGGGGCACCTTGCATTCCAAATATTTTGTATAGAATTCGAAGGTTCTGGGTTTATTTGTTCTAATATTTTAGTTGTACATCCAAATTCTATTTATTTAAAGAGAAGGAATCTGTTACTTGTATATTAATTGTGTTTAATTGTATGTGGGTGGTGAACTTTAAGTTGGGATCCACTTCATACTCCTATTAATATATACAGACTGAAACTGTGGTTGTTGGGTTAGGAGATGCATGCTTATAACATGTAACTCTGTAAATAAATGTTTTGAGAAGTGCGTAAAGATTGTCTCCAGTTATATCCTTCACCAACTGGCTTTCTGGATTGTAAGAGACGATTCTTATTTTTTGGTTTGTCTTATTATTTTTTGGACCTTGGAATTTTTACAAAGGCCTATTTTTAGTGTTATTGCCTCATTGGTGAATAAGCCCTAAATCAGGAAACTAGGATCCATTAAAAGCCAGAGCTTAAGATATATGCAAATTAAAGGGAGTATTGACTTTATATGTCACCTGTGAGGTTCCATGAATCTTACCAAGCCACAAGCCAAAAAGCTTCGACTCTCCCATGGTATTAGATACAATTTATAATCTTGGAAAACATTATTTTAGTTTTAAGGGCCACATCTGAATACAAATATTTTTTGAAAAGTTTTTTTTAATAATGCCTTACTGGATTATCATGATTCTTGCTTCTGCTGTTTTCCCAGAGAACTAAATGAGGAATGTATATAGATGAATGGTTAAAATGTTTGACAGAGGGGAAACTGGACAAAATGTTGCGTTTTGAAAATTTTAGTGTGTATTCTATTTGTGCTTCAGCAAACTCCTCAGATGTCAGTGTGAAGAAAGAAATTCCTGTACAGCCATGTTCCTTTGAAGAAGCAATGAAAGGTAATATGGTACTTATTTATACGTAATAGAGACAAAGTAATATTGGGGCTCTGGTTTCCCAAGCACAGTATATTAGATAGCTTAATTGAGTGGTCAAATTCAGAAACACATCTGAAGGTTAGGGACTCAGAAATATAAAGGAGTAACTTTTTTTGCGAAGTAGAAATGTATACAAGTTAGTGTATATAAGTTAGCTATAGAACAGCATTGGATAAGCTGATGGCCCCTGTGACTCTTCTGTGTTGATGGTAAATCTGCTGGTTTTCCACCTGCACACTTCACCATCACCTTCACCAGGTAGGCATAGAGTTGTACTCTTGGAGATTTGGGAAAAAAATTGTCTGCTGTCATTCTCCAATTCTTTTAGTCAGAATCCAGAAGCGTCCCCTGAGCTTAAGGAAAGAAAACAGGAAAAAATGTTTAATTAAAAAATTGCAAACAGCGCAAGGTTTCTCTTTTTTTTACCTGAGTGGAGGATGGGGAAAAGTTTGCTTATTACTGACCGTACGAAAGGTTTGTCCAAGAGTATTAGCGTGTTAATAGTATGGATGTAAATGGTATCATTATAGCTACTGCTTTTGAAGTGAATTGAGTTGCAGGTGAAAGTCGGACCTTATGTTTTGCCTGCTTGATGTGTACTCATAGGTTTAACGTTTAAAGCTCAGTGGTCATGTTTGTATCAATTCTTCATCATCCTGTTGCTCACGTCCATGACCTGCATATAATGCAGTCTTAACATTTACGTATTTCAGAAGGTTACTATTTCATGTTAATACAAGAATAATTTTCTAAGTGCTGCTCAGTATACCTGAATTGTATATATGATCATTTCAGATCAACCCACTGATCGAGTTTTCTGTGATCATACCAAACTGCTTACTGTACAAAGGGGAGGCCCACGGAGCTCGACACAGATGTTTTATATCATGCCACACACATGAAATGCCAGAATGTTCATTTTGATATCAACCATTCTGCACTTAATAGATGTGAAATTAAAGTCAGCCAGCATGGTTAAGTGATTTGAAATTTTAACTATTTAGTCCTGATCAGCTAAGAGCTCTGTACAAGTGGTTATTTCTGTGAGCATTATGTTCAGCTTTAGTTACTCATCTAGTTCTACCTGTTTTTTTAAAAAAAAGGCTTAAATTCAAATGGTAAGATAGAAGAGTTTGCCTTAGCATCAGCAAAATTGTAGTAAAAAGGAATTAGGGGAAAACTGTCCACTGGTTGGAGCCATTACTAGCACAAAAGGTGGCTGTGCTTGTTGCAGGCCAGTTGTCACAGTTCCAGGACATCACTGCAGGAGTTCAAGGCTGCATCCAAGACTCAGTCTTCAGCTGCTTCATCAATGCCCTTTCCTCCATAATTAGGTCAATCCATAACCCCCCCTCACTCACTTTTCATATCGTGTCACTGCATGAACTGACAAAAAACATTTAGCTAATTTGGAAGAAGTGCTGAAATGCTTCTCACAAGCAGGGTGCGCTTGAAGTGAGAAAAAATTTATTTTCCAAGCCAAAGAGGTAGTTTACTTGGGCCGTACGGTTGACGTGCAGGGCTTGCATATTATGGAAGAAAAGGTCAAGGCTATTCGTGAGGCACTTGCACCAAGGAACACTACAGAATTAAAGGCCGCCTTTGGCATGATACACTACTATGGGCGATTTCTCCCAAATCTATCAACCGTACTGGCTCTGTTATGTACATTGCTTAAGAAAATCCATAAATTGATTTGGTATGCTCCACACCAGGATGCATTTCTGAAGGTAAAGTGGACCTACTGGTACACTTTGACCCAAAGAAAGAATTGACTTTAACTTGTGACGCATGCCCTTATGTAATAGGGGCTATACTTTCACATCGGATGGCAGGTGGCTCCGAACAACCCATTGGTTAAACATCTTGTGCACTCAGTGCTGCAAACTGTATTCTTAAATTGAGAAGGAGGACTTGTCTGTTGTGCTTGGTGTTCGTAAGTTCCATCAATACTTCCACGGTATATCCAACCACAAGCCTCTGCTGGGATTGCATCAGTGTGCATCCAGAGGTGGGCACTGATATTGGCTGCTTACGAATACATGGAAACTAGGAGGAAGAGTAGGCCATTCAGACCTTTGAACCTGCTTCCCCCATTCATTATGATCATGGCTGATCATCCAACTCAATAGCCTGCCCCCGCTTTCTCCCCATATCCTTTGATCCCTATCGCCCCAAGACCAAATCTAACTCCTTCTTGAAAACATGCAATGTTTTGGCCTCAACTACTTTCTGTGGTAACGAATTCCACAAGCTCACCACTCTCTGGGTGAAGAGATTTCTCATCTCAGTCCTAAATGGTCTACCCCATATCGTCAGACTGTGAACCCTGGTTCTGGACTTCTCCACCATCGGGAACATCCTTCCTGCATCTACCCTGTCTAATCCTGTTAGAATTTTATAGGTTTCTATGAGATCCCCCCTCATTCTTCTGAACTCCAGCGAATATAATTCTAATCGACTCAATCTCTCCTCATATGTCAGTCCTGCCATCCCAGGAATCAGTTGGGTAAACCTTTGCTGTACTCCCTATTCCAGATGTGGTCTCACCAAGGCCCTGTATAATTGCAGCAAGACATCCCTTGAATCCTCTGGCTATTTATTCTTTTATACTTAAGGGTTCTGCCATTTACTGTATAATTCCTACCTGTATTAGACCTTCCAAAATGCATTACCTCACATTTGTCCGGATTAAACTCCATCTGCCATTTCTCCACCCAGGTCTAAAACCGATCTATATCCCGTTGTATCCTTTGACAATCCTCTTCACTATCTGCAACTCCTCCAACCTTAGTGTCGTCTGCAAACTTACTAATTAGCCCAGTTACATTTTCCTCCAAATCATTCAGGTATACTACAAACAGCAAAGGTTCCAGCACTGATCCCTGTGGAACACCACTAGTCACAGCTCTCCATTCAGAAAAGCACCCTTCCAC
The DNA here is from genome assembly GCF_017639515.1 of Carcharodon carcharias. Lineage (NCBI taxonomy): Eukaryota > Metazoa > Chordata > Chondrichthyes > Lamniformes > Lamnidae > Carcharodon > Carcharodon carcharias. Next base: position 161,591,962 of record NC_054473.1, on the reverse strand, counting down.
TGCTATCCTCTGTTTTCTATGACCAAGCCTATTCTGTATCCATCTTGCCAGCTCACCTCTAATCCCTTGTGACTTTACATTCTGTACCAGTCTGCCATGTAGGACCTTGTCAAATGCCTTACTGAAACCCATGTAGATAACCTCCACTGCCCTTCCATCATCGATCATCTTTGTCACTTCCTCGAAAAATTCGATCAAGTTAGTGAGACATGACCTCCCCTTCACAAAACCATACTGCCTCTCGCTAATATGCCCATTTGCTTCCAAATGGTAGTAAATCCTGTCACAAAGAATCTTTTCCAATAATTTCCCTACCACTGACGTAAGGCTCACCGGCCTGTAATTTCCTGGATTATCCCTGCTACCCTTCTTAAACAATGGAACAACATTGGCCATTCTCCAGTCCTCTGGGACCTCACCTGTAACCAGTGAGAATATAAAAATTTCTGCCAAGCCCCCAGCAATCTCCTCCCTTGCCTCCCTCAATACCCTGGGGTAGATCCCATCTGGCCCTGGGGACTTATCCACCTTAATATTTTTCAAGACGCCTAATACCTCTTTTTTGATCTCAACATGATCCAGGCTATCTACACACTCTTCCCTAGACAAATCGACTGCTAAGTCCTTCTCTTTGGTGAATACTGATGAGAAGTACTCATTTAGTATATCTCCCATTTCTTCTGGCTCCACACACACATTCCCACCTCTGTCCCTGAGTGGGCCTACCCTTTCCCTGGCTACCCTCTTGCTTTTTACATATGTATAAAAGGCCTTGGGATTTTCTTTAACCCTGGTTGCCAATGACTTTTCATGACTCCTTTTAGCCCTCCTGACTCCTTGCTTAAGTTTCTTCCTATTTTCTTTAAATTCTCCATGGGCTTCATCTATTCCCAGCCTTCTAAGCCTTACGAATGCTACCCTTTTCTTTTTGACTAATCTCACAATATCCTTCGTTATCCAAGGTTCCTGAAACTTGCCATATTTATCCTTCATCCTAGCAGGAACATGCTGGTCCTGAATTCTTATCGACTGATGTTTGAAAGTCCCCCACATGTTAGTTGTTGATTTGCCCTCAAACATCCGCCTCCAGTCTAGATTCTTCAGTTCCTGCCTAATATTGTTATAATTAGCTTTCCCCCAATTAAGCACCTTAACCCGAGGACTCCTGTTATCCTTATCCACCAGTACCTTGAAACTTACTGAATTATGGTCACTTTTCCCGAAATGCTCCGCTACTGAAACTTCGACCACCTGGCCGGGTTCATTCCCTAATACCAGATCCAGTATTGCCCCTTGGACTATCAACATATTGTCTCAGGAAGCCCTCCTGGATGCACCTTACAAATTCTGCACCATCCAAACCCCTAGCACTAAGTGATTCCCAGTCAATATAGGGAAAGTTAAAATCACCCACCACAACAACCCTATTTCTTTTATATCTTTCCAAAATCTGCCTACGTAACTGTTCCTCAATCTTCTGCCAGCAATGGGAGGCCTATAGCAAACCCCCAACATTGTGACTGCACCCTTCCTATTCTGGAGCTCCACCCATATTGCTTCGCTGCATGAGCCCACCGAGGTACAGCTGTGATATTCTCCTTAACCAGCAGTGCAACTCCCCCACCTCTTCTGCATCCCTCTCTATCCTGCTTGAAACATCTAAATCCTGGAACATTTATCTGCCAATCCTGTCCATCCTTCAACCAAGTCTCTGTAATAGCAATAACATAATAGTCCCAAGTACTAATCCAAGCTCTAAGCTCAAGTGCCTTGCCTGTTATACTTCTCGCATTGAAACAGATGTATTTCAGACCAGTCCCACTGTATTCAGTAATTTCTCCCTGCCTGCTCTTCCTTACAGTCCTACTGGCCATATTCACTAGTTCCCAGTCATTTATTTCACCTGCTGACCTATCGCTCTGGTTCCCACCCCCGTGTCATACTATTTTAAACCCTCCTGAGTGACACCAGCAAACCTTGCAGCCAGGATATTGGTGCCCCCCCAATATGCAACCTGTCCTTCTTGTACAGGTCCCACCTGCCCCAGAAGAGATCCCAATGATCCAGATATCGGAAACCCTCCCTCCTACACCATCTGTTCAGCCACGTGTTTAGCTGCACTATCTTCCTATTTCTAGCCTCACTGGTTCGTGGCACAGGGAGTAATCCTAAGATTACAACCCTAGAGGTCCTGGTTTTTTAACTTTCTGCCTAACTTCCTGAACTCCCACTGCAGGACCTTGTCATTCTTCCTGCCTGTGTCATTAGTACCAATGTGTACCACGACCTCTGGCTGTTCTCCCTCCTCAGAGACATCTTGGACCCTGGCACCAGGGAGGCAACATACCATCTGGTGTCTCTTTCACGACCACAGAAGCGCCTATCTGAGCCCCTGACTATAGAGTACACATTGCTCTATGACAATTGCTCTTCTGTGCTTTGACCCCCCCCCCCCCCCCCCCCCCCCGCTGAACAACAGAGCCAGCTGTGGTGCCACTGCTCTGGCTACAGCTGTTGTTTTCCCCTGATAGGCCATCTCCCCCGCAACAGTATCCAAAATGGTATACCTGTTAGAGAGGGAGACAACCACAGGGAATTTCTGCACTGACTGCCTGCCCCTTCTAGCGGTCACCCATTTATCTGTCTGTACCTTGGGTGTGACCACGTCTGCAAAACTCCTGTCTATGACGCATTCCGCCACCTGAATGCTCCTAAATGCATCTAACTGCTGCTCCAACCGATCCATGCAATTTGTGAGGAGCTGCAATTGGGTACACTTCCTGCAGATTTAGTTGTCCGCACACTTGAAGCGTCACAGATTTCCCACATCCCACAGGTGAAGCACTTCACCCTAGCAACTGTCATTGTAACTACCTTGAGCTTGCCACATGAACCTAAAGCTTAATAAGAAGCAACAGTAGATGACATCAAGTACATTGGTCATGTACTGGGAGTGAAAGGAGTTTTCCCTGATTAGATGAGAGCTGTTGCAGAGATGTAGCAACTAACAGATGTGAAGGTGTAACGATTTGTTGGATTTGTGAACTACCAAGCTAACGTCTTGCCCAATTTGTCATCAAGAGTGTGAACCTTTCTGCAAGCTCACTGCAACAGTATATTGGGACACAGAATAAGAAGTGGCTTTCACTCGCATCAACAGCTTGATGACAATGTCAGTGCTGAGGTAGTAAGATATTGACGGTGAGGTCACCCTGCAGTATGATGCCAGCAAGACAGAGCTTGGAGCAACCCTTGTGCAGCAAGGACACTAGTAGAGTTTGCATCCAGAGCATGAACGCAAACTGAATGATGCCATGCACAAATTGAGAAAGAGTGCCTGGCTATGGACTTTGCTTGTAAGCATTTTAATCAGTGCCTGTTTGGGTGAGACAAAGTTATGGCAAAATCTGACCACAAGCCACTTCAAAGCATGTTTTTCAAACCACTTCATCTGCTCCAAAGCGTATTACTTTGTTTGCAGAGATATCATTTGAAAGTGAAGTACAAGTGGGGAAGTGGATACACATTGCTGACATACTGTCAAGAGCGTTCTTCCTTTGAAGAATGTTGCTGATGTTAGTACAGAGTGTGAAATTTTCCAGATGCAACGAGCAGCAACAGTACGACATGCTCTGGAAGTCAGCAACCTAGCGGAAATATTGAATCTGACAAACGAGCATCTTGCTAATATCAAGCAAACTACATGAGATGTATTTCTCCAAGTTTTTTTTTATTCACACACAGGATGTAGGCTTCGCTGGCTGGGCAAGCATTTATTGCCCACCCCTAGTTGCCCTTGAGAAGGTGGTGGTGAGCTGCTGCCTTGAACTGCTGCAGTCCATGTGGTATAGGTACGCCCATAGTGCTGTTGGGCAGGGAGTTCCAGGATTTGAACCCAGTGACAGTGAAGGAAGGGCGATATATTTCCAAGTCAAGACGGTGAGTGTCTTGGAGGGGAACTTCCAAGTGGTGGTGTTCCCAAGTATCTGCTGCCCTTGTCCTTCTAGATGATAGTGGTCGTGGGTTTGGAAGATTCTGTCGAAGGAGCCTTGGTGGATTCCTGCAGTGCATTTAGTAGATGGTACACTACTGCTACTTTGTGTCAGTGGTGGAGGGAGTGAATGTTTGTGGATGTGATGCCAGTCAAGTGGGCTGCTTTGTCTGGTCAGTGTTAAGTTTCCTGAGTGCTGTTGGAGCTGCACTCATCCAGGCAAGTGGAGAGTGTTCCATCATACCCCTGACTTGTGCCTTGTAGATTGTGGACAGGCTTTGGGGAGTTGGGAGGTGAGTTAGGAGGTGGCGGATTTGGTGATGGTATTGCCATTGAACGTAAAGGGGCGATGGTTAGATTATCTCTTCCTGGAGATGGTCATTGCCTGGCACTAGTGTGGCACGAATGTTACTTGCCCCTTGTCAGCCCAAGCCTGGATATTGTCCTGTTCTTGCTGCATTTGGACATGGACTGCTTCGAGGAGTCGCAAATAGTACTGAACATTGTGCAATCATCAGCGAACATCCCCACTTCTGACCTTATGATGGAAGGAACGCCCTTAATGAAGCAGCTGAAGATGGTTGGATCGAGAACACTACCCTGAGGAAAAGGAGTTTGATACAACTGAGTGGCTTGCTAGGCCGTTTCAGCGAACATTTAAGAGTCACGTGTTGGCCAGACCAGGTAAGGGTAGCAGATTTCCTTCCCTGAAGGACATTTGTGAACCAGATGGGTTTTTACAACAATCGACAATGGCTTCACGGTCATCATTAGACTTTTAATTCCAGATTTTCATTGAGTTCAAATTCCACCATTTGCCATGACGGGATTCGAACACTGGACCCCAGATCATAACCTTGGGTCTCTGGATTACTAGTCCAGCGACAATACTACTATGCCATCGCCCTCCCATTGTGCTGCAAGAAGTAGTGATAAAAGGATGGCTGGAAACCATCAAGGATGCACCTATTATTACAAAAGAGTATTGGGCACACAGGGATGTGATTTCCCAAGATGGCATCTTGTACAAAAGAACTAGTGTCACCATCCCTAAGGAGATGAAGAAACAGATGCTGAAGAGCATCCATGCAAGCCATCATGGAATCCAGCCTAGCCTGAGGAAGAGAAGTGCTCTATTAGCCAAACCTGAGCAATGAGATCAAGGACCATATCAATCAGTGCAGTGTTTGTCGTGAACATCAAGCTCAGCAAGGTAAAGAGTCACTCATGACATCCCAGACAGACCATGGATGAAGGTTGGAGTAGACCTCTTCACTCTCTTTGGAACTAACACATCACAGTTGACTGCTATTCAGACTAGAGGGAACTGGACAAGCTGACATCAACAACCGCCAGTGAGATTGTAGAATGCCTGAATACACACTTCAGTCATTATGACATTTCTGAAGTTGTGATGAGTGACAGTTGCCCTCAGTTGATAGTGAAGAATTCAGGCGCTTTGTAAATGATTGGGAAATTCAGCACTACACATCATATCTGCATTATTCCCATTCAAATGAAAAGATTGAGGCAGCATTGAAAATTACCAAAGGGATCATCAGAAAGTTGAGTAGATCCAACATCAATGCGTATAAGGCAATCCTAAAGTGGTGAAACACACCTCCTGAGGGCATGGAAAGTAGTCCAGTTCAGCAACTAATGTCATGCCACACTAAAACTAATCTTCCAATAGCTAAAATATGACTGAAGCCAGAAGTGTTAACAGGCATGAGTGACAAAGTCAAAGTGAAACAACAGCCAAATTTCACTTCAATAAAGTTGCTTTTAATTACTAGAGCTAAGAATTGGAGAGCCAGTCAGAGTGCAAACATTCAACGTTCTCAACAAAAGTCAGCCCACTTAGCAATTTGGGACCTTTGTTGTCACCTCGTTCGTACACGGTGAAAATTAACATCCAAATATATCATCGAAACCGCAGTTGTCTGCATACAACTGGAGAAGCTGTTCCTTCACAGCAGACACCTGAGAAAAATGTGGACTCACTAACTGCACAAGGAGCTGAAGAACCGTCAGTTCTAGAGTTCAACCGTTCTCCGACAAAGGCAACAGACAGCAGCAACACTTATCACAGCAGCAAAATTGTCCAGAGAGCTAACATCACGCCAGGAACGAGCCGACACCAGATGAACGGCCACTAACAACCCTCTGAGAGTCATGCTTAACCAAGGAAGTTAAGGATAGTATCAAATTGAAAGAAAAAACATACAATGTGGCAAAGATTAGTGGTAAGCCAGAGGATTGGGAAAGTTTTTTAAAAACCAACAAAAGGTGACCCAAAAAAAAATGGAGAAAATAAAGTTTGAGGGTAAACTATCAAGTAATATAAAAACGGACAGTAAGAGCTTCTTTAAATATATAAGAAGGAAGAGAAAGGCCAAAGTGAACATAGGCCCCTTACAGAATGAGGCTGGGGAACCAGGAAATGGCTGAGAAGCTGAATAAATACTTTGCATCAGTCTTCATGGTAGAAGACACTAATAGCATTCCAACAATACTAAATAATCAAGGGGCAAAAAGGGGGTGGGGGGGGAGGAAATAAATACAATAACTATCACTAGAGAAAAAGTACTAGGGAAACTAAAGGTTAATAAATCCCCTGGACCTGGTCCAAGGATATTAAAGGAAGTAGCTGCAGAGATAGTGAGTGCACTAGTAGTAATCTCCCAAGAATCCTTGGATTCTGGAAAAGTCCCAGAGGATTGGAAAACTGCCAATGTAACACACTTAATGAAAAAGGGAGGGAAACAAAAAAAAAAACAGCTAACTATAGGCCAGTTAGTTTAAGATCTGTCATTGGGAAAATATTAGAGTCTATTCTAAAAGGATGTAATAACAGAGCATTTAGAAATACATAATATAATCAAGCAGAGTCAGCATGGCTTCATTTAGAGGAAATCATGCCTGACAAATTTATTAGATTTCTTTGAGGAGGTAACAAGCAGGATAGATAAAGGGGAACCGGTAGATGTAATATTTTTGGATTTTCAAAAGGCGTTCGAAAAGGTACCGCGTGTAAGGCTACTTAAGAGCCCATGGTGTTGGGGTAGCATATTAACATGGATAGAGGATTGGCTAACTGATAGAGGACAGAGTTGGGGTAAAGGGGACATTTTCAGGATGGCAACCTATAACTGGTGGAGTGCCACAGAGATCAATGTTGAGGCCACAATTATTGACAATATATATTAATGACTTGGATGAGAGAAACGAATGTACTATCACCAAGTTTGCGGATGACACTAAAATAGGTGGGAAGGCAAGTGGTGAGGATGACACAAAGTCTACAGAGAGATATAGACAGGTTAAGTGGGTGGGCAAAAACTTGGCAGATGGAATATAATGCGGGAAAGTGTGAGGTTATGCACTTTTGCAGGAAGAATAGAGGAGCTGAATATTATTTAAATGGAGAAAGACTGCAGAAAGCTGCAGCACAGAGATTTGGGTGCCCCATGAATCCCAAAAAACTAGCATACAAGTTCAGGTTAAAGGGAAGGCAAATGGAATGTTAGCCTTTATTTCAAAGGGAATGGAGTATAAAACTAGAGAAGTCTTGCTAAAACTATACAAGGCACTAGTTAGACCACACCTAGAATACTGTGAACCATTTTTGTTCCCTTATCTAAGGAAAGATGTACTGGCATTGGAGGCATCCAGAGATTTACTAGGTTGGTCCCGGGCATGAAGGGATTTTATGAGGAGAGGTTGAGTAGGTTGGGCCTTTATTTATTGGAGTTTAGAAGAATGAGAGGCGACCTTATTGAAACAAGATTCTTAGGGGATTTGACAGGGTAGATGCTGAGAGATTATTTCCCCTTTTGGGAGAGTCTGGGACCAGAGGGCATAATCTCAGTAACAGATTGCCCATTTAAGACGGATGAAGAATTTTTTTCTCAGAGGATAATGAATCTGTGGAATAATATACCATTGAAGGCTGTAGAAGTTGGGTCGTTAAGTATATTCAAGGCTGAGATAGACAGATTTTTAATCAGTAAGGGAATCAAGGGTTATGAGGAAAAGGCCAAAAGTAAAGTTGAGGATTATCAGATCAGTCATGATCTCATTGAATGGCAGGGCAGACTCGATGGCCCGAAGCCTTATGGTTTCATGGTCTTATTAGACTGCAGCGGCTCAAGAAAGCAGCTCACCACCACCTTCTGAAGGGCAATTGGGGATGGTCAATAAATGTTGGCCTAGCCAACAACACTCACATCCCATGAATGAATTTTTAAAAAAATAAAGACCTGAATGCTTTAAAGATCACATGCCAAAGCAGACCACTTCAATTTTTTGTACTTGTGCGATGATTTTCATTGTAGACCACGTATGTGCCTGACTTGCAACTTCAAATGATAGTGTATGTAGGTAGTGTTTTTTAACTCTTTGGATTAGTGCCTTTGTACAATGTAGCCGTAGGCTTGCCATAGTCATGTGACCTCTGATGCTATCCTTGCTGTATAAAGATTTGAGAGCAGAAGCCATTTCATCCAATTGTACAAGAATCACAAAAAATTAGTGTTCCAAGGACACCCAGATCCCTCTGTATTGCAGCATTCTGCAGTCTCTCTTTATTTAAATAATATTTTACTTTTTTATTCTTCTGCCAAAGCAGACAACCTCATATTTTCCCCCATTATACTCTATCTGCCAAATTTTTCCTACTCATTTAACCTATCTATATCCCTTCATGGACTCTTTGTATCCTCCTCGTAACTTGCTTACCTACCTATCTTCGTATCTTAAGCAAATTTGGCTACAATATAGTCAGGCGCTTCATCCAAGTCCATATAAATCATAAATAGATGCCCCATCACTGATCCCTGTGGCACTCCACTGGTTATGGTTTGCCAACCTGAAAATGACCCATTTATCCAAACTTCCAGTTACCTATTAGCCAATCCCCTATCCATGCTAATCCATCACCCCAACACCACGAGCTCTTAACTTGTACAGCAGCCTTTTACGTGGCACCTTATTGAATGCCTTTTGGAATCCAAATACACTACATCTGCTGGTTCCCCTTTATCCTCGCTACATGTTGCATTCTCAAAGAGCTCTAATAAATTTGTCAAACACTATTTCCCTTTCATAAAACCATGTTGACTCTTCCTGATTGTATTTTGATTTTCAAACTGTCTTGCTACTGCCTCCTCAATAGGTTCTAGCATTTTCCTGATGTTCTGTTCATATAAACAACTTCAGATGTATGCTAATTAAATAGGAACATGGGTTTTAACTCTACATTTAGCCCTCAATGTTTTGTAGTACACAGCAAGAAGACAAAGGATTGGACAGTCTCTGCTTTAAATCATCTTCACTGTCAGTAAATATTAATATTTTTGTTCTGGCATATTTCAATCTGTGAATAAGAGTTTGTTGGTCAAAAGGATAGTTCCCTTGGTTTGTTTCAGGGTTGAACTATTTGAGACATTAATCTTAACTGAAAAATCATACTACTTATTGTTATTCCCTTGAGCTATAGTACCATCTGTGATTTATCTGAAAAGCCATGGTAGGTATAGAAACTAATTGCCTGCTGATGAAAGTCAGCTGTCTGAGAAAATTATATAATCAACAGGAAATAGGTTAGAAATAGCCTGTAGGTTGATAGCCCTCTAGCATTGTCCTGGAGTCTAAGAATTAACAAGTAATCTTCAGGACACTACTGTGAGCAATCCAAGAGAAAAATCATAGGAGCATTAAAAATATTTTATGATTATCATATCTTCAAATGCTTACACGTCATGTATGTAATTTCCTAAATCTCCTTTACAACATTGTCAACTTGACCCAATTGATATGAACATCCATTCATTAATTTCCTTGCAGACCTTTTCCAGATTAATTGCATACTCATTTCAGCAAACTAATACACATGGTGCTTAAGGAGTCCCATGCTTGGATCTGTTCAACCTTGGAGCAGTGGAAAGAGTTAGGATATAAGTAGCAGAGTTTAGATGAGCCCAAATGTACAGAGGCTGGCCAGCAGGAAGATTCCAATAGTCTAGAGGTAACTCAGGCATGAATTAGGGTTTCAACAACAGATGGGCTGAGGTGGGGCAGAGACCGGTGGTAATGTTAGAGGTGGAACTAGATGGTCTTGCTGATGGAAAGGATACGAGGTCAGAATTTAGCTTTGGGTCACAGAGGATGCAGAGATTGCAAACAATCTGATTCAATCGGAATCAGTGACCAGGGAAGTGTCTAGGGAACAGAGTTGTGGTGGGAGCCATACAGAGGCTGAGGTCTTTCCACTGTTTAGTTGGAGAAAATTTTGACTCATCTGTAACTAAAGCCAAACTCATCTTGTGTACCAAATTTTATCTGACTTTTGTTATGCTTCCTGTAGAAACCAGTAACTTTTTTAAAAGAATAGAAATTTGAAAACCCAGGTAGTTACTGAAAAAAATGAAATCGCTAGATTTCATAGTTTAAAACAAATGAATTTTACTACATAAGAATCAATAAAAGCAAGCACTATTAGCCAAACATATCTTAGGTAATTATTTATACTTTAAAATCAAAAAGCATAAATGAATCACAATCACATATACTTTAAAACTGAACTGAATCTTCCCTTCTCCACTCTAATCACCCCCCCACCGTCCGAATGTTTTTGCTACTTATCCAGCCTTGAATTTTCCATATCTGCTTGTAAGGTTTGGGATTTCAACTCAAGCCCTCTGCTCCTGGTCCACAGCTGCTGTGCAGCTCCTAGCAAACCCTTTCTTTCCCTTTTGAATCCAGAGCTCACAAACACCAAATTCGATGCTTCCAGAGCTCCACCCCAAAACTTTCTAGAAGAATCCCACAACCTCCTCCCAGAATTCCAACCAAGGTCCCAACCTGAATCACTATCTCTATGGTAACATAATAGCTGGGATGTTGGATGGATACTTACATTAACGTTTAGCTTCAAAACAAAAACTTTAACCCTGAGGTCTGCATGAATAATTCATATCTCTAACAAAGATAGGGCAATCCTCCTTTCACTCAGTCTCTAGTTCTGCAGCTACATGAGCCCAACTGCTGTTTTATGGCTCTCTTCATTCTAACTCTGCCTTTGAGTACAGTAAGAATCTTTTGATATGTAAATTTCTTGGGTGGTCTGGCAACTTCTGAGGTCCAGAATTTTGATTACATTTACAAATTTAAGTTCATCAAAACTGAAATTTCTCTCTAAAATAGTAATATAAACCATGTAACTAGATTGTAATACTTGAATAATTCAACTTTTTTTTTCTAAGAACTAGTTATTTTAATCAATTATTCCAGTTTTCATGACCTGTACCAAATCCAATCACCCTGTATAATTGGATTAAAACGTCATTTACTAGCTGAGATCTTAGGAGCCTGTCACTATTTTTAAAGTCACTGGTCCTCAGGTTTCCTGATAAATAAAAATTCAGTTTTAACTTGATTTAATTTCTAGGTACTTTGGGGGAATTTTAACCCCAAAAATTGGATGAAGGGGTCAAAGTGTTAAGTATGAATCCCAACCCAAAACTGCCTCCAACATGCCCACTCCCAGTTTTAAGGGTTGGGCTTGGGGGAAGGTGGGGGTGGGAGCTGGTGGGGGTGGAAAGAGAATGAGGTGGTGGGCAAGCAACCAGCTCTGAGGAGGAGGATTGGCATTTTTAAATATTATATTGAGACTGTGTGCTTAGTTTATATTAAATATTTGAAAATATTTTATTTGCCCTTGGGAAGCAAGCATCGCTGGCAAGACCAACATTTATTGTCTGTCCTTAATTGCCTATGAGAAGGTGGCTGTCTTGAAGTACACTGCCAATCCAGTTCGGGAGGAAGTTCTGGGATTTAGGCACAGCGACAGTGAAGGATGTAGTTCCAAGTCAGGGTGATATGTTTCTTGGAAGGGAACTTGCAGTTTCTAGTGTTTCCATGAGGCTGTTGTCCTTGTCTTTCAGAGGTCATGGGTTTTAAAGGTGCTGTCGACGGAGCCTTGGTTAGGTGTCGTAGCGCATCTTGTAGATGGTACACACTGCTGCCACTATTCTCAGTGGAGGAGGGAGTGAATGTTTAAGGTGGTGCATGGGGTGCAAATTAAGTGGCTACTTTGTCTTGGATTGTGTCATGCTTCTGGAATATGAGAGCTGTCATCATCTGGGGAAGTGGAGAGTATTCCATCACATTCCTGACTTGTGTCTTGTAGATGCTGGACAGGCTTTGGGGAGTCGAGAGGTGAATTCCTCTGACCTGCTCTTGTAGCTACAATATTTATATGGCTGCTCCAGTTAAGTTCCTGGAGAGTCATTAGCCTCAAGATATTAATGGTGGAGGAAACAGTGATGGTAATGACGTATAAATATCAAGGGAAGATGGTTAGGCGTTCTCTTGTTGGAGATGGTCATTGCCAGGCATTTGTATGGCACAAATGCTTCTTGTCACTTCACCCAAATCTAAGATGTTATCCAGGTCTTGCTGCATGTGGGCATGGACTGTTTCAATATCTGAGGAATTTCCAATGATACTGAACACTGCAATCATCAGATCATATCCCTACTTCTGACCTTACGATGGAGGGAATGTCACTAATGAAGCAGCTGAAAATAGTTGGGGCTAGGACACTGAGGAATTTCTGCAGCTATGCCATGGGCCTGAGATGATTGGCCTCTAATAACATTTGTGCACGGTATGATTCCAACTAGTGAAGAGTCTTCCCCTGAATCACATTGACTTCAGTTTTTCTGAGGCTCCTTGATGCTGCACGTGGTCAAATGCTGCCTTGATGTCAAGGGAAGTCAGAGTTCAGCTCTCTTGTCTACATTTGGACCAGGCTGTAATGAGTTTGGAACTGAGTGGCCCTGGCAGAACCCAGACTGAGCATCTAAAGCAAGTTATTGGTGAATAAGTGGTGCTTGATAGCTCTGTCAACACCTGATGTGTGAGAGCAGGTTGATGGGTCAGTAATTGGCCGAATTGGATTTGACTTACTTTTGTGAACAGAACTTAGCTGGACAATTTTCCACATTGTCAGGCAGATGCCAGTGCTGTAGCTATATTGAAACAGCTTGACTGGAGTCATGGCAGATTCCGGAACAAAAGTCTTCACTTCTACTGCCAGCATGTTGAAAGGGCAGTTAGCCTTTGCTGTATACAGTGCCTTCAGCCATTTCTTGATATCATGTGGAATGAATCAAGTTGCCTGAAAACCATCATGAAACTTAACACTGGGCTTCCTGACCCTCAAGAAACGTGTCTGTTAACCCATACGAGGGACTGCTGAATTAGCAGGTAAATGCTTTTCCACTTAATTACAGGATCCAGCATAACTATTTGGCCGTTCCCCACCTCCCCTGTGATCGGATGATCTGTCATCCAGGGCTTCTGACCCCACTCCTGAATCATTTATTCCAGCCTCTAACATTCCCCCTCCAGTTTCATAACCAAACATGGTTTTGCATAACCAAACAATGGTTTGGTCTTTTTGTTCCAGTAATTGCCTCTTCCTGATAATGTTCTCTTCAGCATACCATCTTTGTCACTTCCTCAGATTTATTCCTCTTGTTAACAATTTAGGAAGAGTGCTTTTCTTGACCAGCAATTCTCTCTTCCAATTTATGCTTATTTACGCGAGAGCAAAGACTTTGTGGGATACCAAAGTTCAAGCCTAAGAACCAGTAATAGAATGATACTAACTTATATTCAGTTTGGAGTTTACTTGGCAATTTAAACACCTGTGTCTGGGTTCAAAGACACTTATGAAGCACCATGGACCTGTTCAAGAGTCAGAGTATCAGTGTACCTGTTGTTAGATGGGTCATTAATGAGAATTAGGTCAGGAGACCTGTGTTGAACCAGCAGAGGCTGATCCAGTAAACGTGCATAGTGGTCTTGGGTGTTAGTAGAATGACCAGTGGATTCAGTGAACCAGCAGAGGGCCAAGGAGTAATGCAAGTGAAACCAAAAGACCAAGAACAGTGAAGTCCAGGGAGCCAGGGATGATGAAGTTTAAACCCACAGATTCATCATAGATAGTGGAGTTGATCTGAGGAATGGCTCTTGAGAGTTGAGGAGCACATAGGGACTGGAGAAGCAGTTGGAGAAGCCAGCCCAACCAAATACAATGGTTGACAGAAAAGCTCTGAAGGATCTATTGAGGCAGTGGCCACAGGAAGCAAATGGAAAACAGCAAAGAGGCATCATGAAGATGTAATCCATCCTGGCCTGTGCTCTCCTGGCCCTTCTCCCTCTGCTCCACAATCAGTGGCACAGCCTTCTGCCATCTCGACCTTACTATCTGGAACTCGCTCAAAACTCACCAACTTGCTACCTATTAGCTTGCAACCTGCACAAAATCTGTCTTTTTGGCTACACTTTGAAATACCTTTGCATGCTTTCTAATTAAAAGATGCCACATAAATGAAAGTTGTTTCAATTGGGATTTTCTAGCTATTGTAGCTGTCATATTTGACTTTAGAGTTAGGGCGTGATTCAGGGGAAGAATTAAGCTGGAGATGAGGTGGCTATAATGCTGAATGGAGTTTGCTTGAGTCCTGCTGAAAAATCACTAGATTTGGCTCATTGATGATCTTTACAAATGCGTTGAATGCACTAAACTGAAATCGGGTTAATCTCGATAGTGTTAGCCAAGATGGTGGTAGCATTACCACCATTTATAACTAACTGTAAATTGGTTTTGAAGGCATAAGTTGAAGTTCTATATTCAAAGTATGAATAGGAAATTAAGATGGTTTGGCATCAAAAAAAGTGGTACATGTTAGAAACACATTAGAGCATCCAACGTTCTTTTTGTGCATGTAATTTTTAATTTTGCTATGGAAGGAATTATCCGAGTTGAAGTATAACTTTTTTTCACTTCTTCCTAGCTTCAGGAATGAAAGTCACAGGCTGTAACTTGGATGAAGCGAATCTTCCCAGTGCCTTGTTATCACCCCTTCTGCCTTCTGTTGTGGTAAAGAAAGAGGCAATGACTCCAATGGATGTGGTATCGAATCAGGCACCATCTACAGTTTTTAAAGTATGATTTCCCACCCAATATGCAGAAGTGCATTTTTTCAATAAGGGGAAAAAAGCTACACAGTTCTTCTGTTTCCCTGTTCTATATAATGCCCTATTCTGGAAGCATACCGCTGTCCTCTCTTTTCCTCCATCATTAGTAGCAGCTTGAATGTTAATACTTTATTCACTGTTAATTTTGCCTTTTCATGTTTATTCCTCTTTGATAAATTTTCAGTAACTCTTCTGTGATCTTAAAATTAAGCTTTTGCTATTTGTGTAGTGAGTTTCAGATTTTGGAAATGTTGAATTTTTGAATCAAGATTTGTCAGTGTGATTTAATTTGCTCAACTAGTCTTTTATTATTAACATTTGTTAATTTGGTTTTGCATGTATGCATTTGCCTTCTGACACTACACAACTACCACCAGTTGCAGTATGTTCCAAACTATCAAACCCATTCGACACTGCAAGGATGTAATATAAGATCTTTCAATTATTTTTTTAATTAGTAAAAAGTAAGGATGTTTATAATAATTTTGCTTTGAGTTAATTTTATGTTTTATTTTGTTCAGACTCAAGAGATGGGGGCAGGACAGCAACCTTTGGAAATCTCTTCAAATGTCAAGGCAGGGGTCCCATTCTCTGCATCTGCCTCTCATCAAGGGGGAGACAGTGAACAGCGCCAGCAAATTCAACCAAATATGTTTCCAAGTACAGATCCCTTGACTACTGTACAGAAACAAGATATTTCTCAGCCATGTACTTTTCAAGCATCAAAATGTTCCAGCCAGCTCCAGAATAATGAAGGTTTGCTTCAGCAAACAACCCAGTTTCACAATGCTCACATATTGCTAGATTCAAGGGAGGTACAACCAAGAGAAATTTTGCAGTCTGGTGCAGCCAAATTATCTTTATCCCAATTGCCTGAGTCTGCACTGCAGCAAAAGCAACATCAGCAGAAACAACAACAACAATCACAGACACAGGCACTGCAGGAGCATTCACCCAACGTATTTCAACCAAGCGGCAACATGTCACAGTTGCAGAATGCTTTGCATTCTATGCAACCAGGAAACTTTCAAACAAATGCCGACAATGGCAGAAGTGACAATGTTAGTCTTGTTCAACAGGCTTTGGATGCTACTCAGCAACAGTTGACCTCTGTGTTATTTACTGGATCTGGCCCATCCGAGTCAATGCAACAGCCTGTGGAACAGTTGCAAGACCAGATGAATGCAGATCTGTTCCATCAAGTAAATGCTATGCAGAGCAACCTCACTCAAGGTCTGTTCTCGAGTTCAGACAACTCATCGCTCCCTAGGTCCGACGGTGTTCTCTCTGGACCTGAGAATTCATTGTCAAATCAACAAGTGTTAGAGTCCTCAACAGGCATGTTGATGGAAATGCAACAGAACATTTGCCCTGGCTCAGGACAACTCCAGTCTGACATGTACCAGTCCTCTAAAGTAATGAGTGTCCAAGGTTCTTTAAATGGAAACCTCCAACAAGCTGATATTTTTCAGCAGACCACTCATGTTATGTCTGGTTTGCAGTCCAATGATGAAAACCAGCATCAAATATCCCATGGTGGATTGTTTTCACCCACTACAACCGTTGCAGGAAATGAAAACAAAGGGAACCCTCAGCAGCAAACTTCTTCCTCAAATGTCTTTCAGTGTTCTAACTCTATGGTTACTGTGGAGGAGGCCTCAGTGCAGGCAAGTCAAAGACAAACAAATATGTTTGAGTCTATTGTGCAGATGCAGCAGAGTGGAGACAGTCAGCCTCAAGTAACTTTGTTTTCTAATTCTGATGGGATGATGCATGTCAAAACCGGTGGCTCTTCGCAGCAATCTGGGATTTTTCAGCAGGGTGGGGAAATGATGTCGATGCAACCTGGAAACTTTTTGCAGCAATCTCATCCATCATCTGAACTGTTCCATCCACAAAATTCCCTAAATCAAGTTCAAAGTGCAGCCCGTTCACAAGAATCACAGTCTGGACTTTTTCATTGCTCGAGCACTGTCCTACAACATCAGAACACTGCTGCTTCCCAGGATCAAGTACAATCAGCATTGTTTCATTCTCAAAACTCACTGGCAGTTCTTCATGGCTCCTCAATTGGCCAAGACCAGCAACAAAGCACTCTTTTTCTTTCTCCAAACTCATTGCCTTCACTTCAAGATAGCAACATGTCACAAGAAAAGCAACAGATAAGTTTTTATTCACCACAGAGCTCGATTGGAACACTCCAGAGTTCAGGAAATCCTGAGCAGCAATCTGTGAATGTCTTTCAGACCCAGACACAAATGCCTCAGATTCAGAGCACCATGATTCCTCAAGAGCAGCAACATCAACAACAGCAGCAGAGCCTTTTCCAACATCAGGTCACTTTGTCCTCTTCCCAGACTAACACTTCTCCACAAAATCAGCAAGCATCAATCTTTCAGACCCAACACACAATAGCTACACTTCACAATAGCACTTCGTCTCAAGACCAACCTCAGAATGTTATTTTTAACTCTCAAAATACAATTTCTCCAATAAATAGCAACATGACTTCCCGGGAACAACAACAGAATGTGCTTTTCAATTCTCAGAATACCATGCCTCCGATGAATACAAATTTGGCTTCCCAAGAGCAGCAGAACCAAACTCTCTTTCATACTCGGCCTAATATGGTATCAGTTAATCAAGAACAGCAACCATCCATGCAATTCCAAAATCAGACTTCAGTTTCTTCACTTCAAAATAGTGGGACACCTCAGGGAGATGAGCAACAGTCATCAGTTTTTCATGGCCAACCTCAAATGCAATTGGTTCAAAGTTCAGGAGATTCCCAAGATCAACAGGTCACATTGTTCATTTCCCAAACTTCAATGTCTGCATTACAAAATGATATGAATCAACAAGAGATACAACAGTCCACTATTTTTAATCCTCAAAATAATGTGCCTGTCCTTCAGACCAACGCGTCTGTAACGGGTCAGCAACAGAGTACACTTTTTCACCCACAAAGAACTATGAATCAGCTTCAAAGTACACCTGCATCAGCTCAACAACCGACTGGCTTGTATTTGTTTGGAATTCAAAATGGTAAGTGTAACTTAAGGATAAGCAACTTTACTGATTGAGTGAAAGCTGTTTGCCTGCCTAATTTACATTTTTTAAAAGTGTATTTTTGCCCCAAATCCATGTTATTTTTATTGGACGCTAATATTTTGCTAACTTTTACCTCTGAATCATAAGGTTCCGGGTTCAAGTCCCACTCCAGGGATTGAGCACAAAAATCAAAGCTGACTCTCTAGTGCAGAACTGAGGGAGTACTGCATGTTTATTCAAGTACCAAGACTCTAGGCAGTCACGAAGGTGAGGGCCAGTCCCCAGTGGACAATTTGTGCAGATCCGGCAGACTCTACAATGCAGAGGCAGTACTGCACGGTTGAGGCGCAGTCTTTCAGATCAGATGTTAAACTGATGCCCCATCTGCCTGCTTGGGTAGATCTAAAAGATCCCATGGCACTATTTTGAAGAAGAGCAGGAGAGTTATCCTGGTGTTCCGGCCAATATTTATTCCTCAGTCAACATAACAAAACAAATTATTTGGTCACTATCACATTGCTGTTTGTGAGAGTTTGCTGTGCACAAATTGGCTGCTACACTTGCTACATCACAAAAGTACTTCATTGGCTGAAAAGTGCTTTATGATGTCCTGTAGTCATTAACATTAGTAATATACAAATCTTTCATTTTTTAACATAGAATTCCTCAATAGGCATATAAATAGTTAAAGGGTGATAAAAGGAATAGGGGCGATGATTAGGAACCAAAAAGGAGATTTATGTATAGAGACAGAGGGTATGGTTCGGGTACTAAACGACTACTTTGGCACCTTCTTCCTTGGTAGTGAAAGAGGTAGTAGTTGAGACATTGGCAGAGCTAAAAAATGAGGAGGAGGGCGTATGAGAAAGGTTGTGTTTAAAGTTGATAAGTCACCAGGAGCAGTTGGGATACACCCAAGGCTTTTGAGGAAAGTAGAAGTGGAAATTGCAAAGAAATTGGCTATAATCTCCCTCCTTTGGTACAAGGATGGTGCCAGAGGACTGGAGAATTACAAATGTTACTCCGTTGTTCAAAGAAGTGCGCATAGATAAACCCAGTAACTACAGGCCAGTTAATTTATCCTTGGTGGTGCAAAGGGTATTAGAAACTATAATCCTGGATAAAATGAACATTCACTTGGACAAGGGTGAGTTAATTAAGGAAAGTCAGCATGGATTTATTCAGGACATATTCTATTTAACTAACTTAATTGAGTCTTTTGGTGAAAGGAAATAATGGCAGCATGGTTATGAGCTCAGTTGAATGATCGGAACTATAGAGCAGGAGTGAACGGTTGTTTATTGGACTGGAGGATGGCATGTAGTCGGGTTTTCCGGCTTTTTTTTCCTTCATGGGATGTGTGGATATCGCTGGGTAGGCCAATATTTGTTGCCCATCCATAACTACCCTTGAAGGTGGTGGTGAGATGCCTTCTTGAACCGTTGCAGTCCATGTGCAGGTACACCCACAATACTGTTGGGAATGGAGTTCCAGGATTTTGACCCAAGAACAGTGAAGGAATGACGATATATTCCCAAGTCAGGATGGTGTGTGGCTTGGAAGGGAACTTGCAGGTGGTGTCCCTGTGCATCTGCTGCTCTTGTCCTTCTAGGTGACAGAGGTCCTTGGTTTGGATGGTTCTGTTAAACGAGCTTTAGTGAGTTGCTGCAGTACATTTTGTAGACAGTACACACTGCTACCACTCTGCATTGGTGGTGGAGGGAGTGAATATTGAAGGTGGTGGATGGGGTGCCAATCAAACAGGCTGCTTTGTCCTTCTTGAGTTGCACTCATCCAGCCAAGTGGAAAGTATTTCATCACACTCCTGACTTGTGCCATGTAGATGGTGGACAGGCTTTGGGGAGTCAAGAGGTGAGTTACACACCACATAATTACCAGCCACTGACCTGCTCTTGTAGCCACGGTATTTATAAGTCTGGTCCAGTTCGGTTTCTGTTCACTGGTTACTCCCAGGATGGTAGCGGGGGGTTCAGTGATGGTAATATCATTGAATGTCATTGGGAGATGGTTGTGTTCTCTCTTGTTGGTCATTGCCTGGCAACTTGTATGGTGCGAATGTTACTTGCCACTTTTCAGTCCAAGCCTGAATATTGTCCAGGTCATGCTGCATATGGGCATGGATTGCTATCTGAGAAATCAAAAATGGTGCTAAGCATTGTGCAATCATCAGCACATCCCCAATTCAGATCTTAGGATGGAGGGAAGGTCACTTGTTATGATCCCAGCTGACATTACAACTGGACAAGCCTGATCCCAGAGTGGAACCCGGTTTAATTGATCCTAACTTTTATTTGTTTGTTTAGATGCATGGAGAGTAGCTACTGAACAGAGTTACCGGAGTCAGCTGATGAACTTTTAACAAAAGAATAAAACATTTATTAAACAAGAAAAGATTAACTATCTTAGAACATGCCTTCATCCACAACTATACCTTTTACAGATATATACAGATTAGTAAGGATAACACAAGTTACAAAAGCTGTCTTATACTCTAATGTTCACAGTAAGTACAGTCCATGTAAACTAATTGGTGTCCTGTGGTCAGGCACACCACACTCTGAAACCAAGTGACAGATGCCACTCCAAATAGATGTTATGGATCTCTCTTCAACTCCCCCCAGACGCTTGTCACACCATGAGCCAGCTGGTCTCCCTGAACTCCATCTTTCACATGAGGGTTTCCACTCTCCAAGAACTCGATTTGGAATAGTCTCCCAAACTGATTCTTTCCCACAGACGCCTTCTGCAAGGGTCCACCTCAGGGGTTTTGAACTCTCCTTGCGATGTTCCTCTCCCCGAGTCACCACATGCATGCAAGCTTTCTTCTGCACACTCACTCTCACTGACTTCAGCTGTCAACAACACACTACTTCACATGCCCATAGCGAAGGGTTACAGACCTTCAGCTGTCTCTTGGACTTTCAGACTTCTCACAAGCCATTTTTGTTTTAAATCTGCTTCCTGCAGCTTTTCTCTTAAAGCATGAAGTTTGGAGCCTTCCTCTGCACCTCACTATTACCTTCACTTAATAGGACCTTTCCATCATTGGGCTAGAAGGTGGTCTTGGGACTTTCTCCTGTTTCACTCACCTGGACTTGGACTTCGTTCTTTGGGTAAACCTGCTTCTGCTGGCAACTGTTTCTAACTGAACTCAAACTGCTTCTAGTTTTCTGTCTGTGTGTGTGTGTGTATGTGTATGGACCCTGCCTCTTTGGGCCCCTGTTGCTAGGCAACAGCACAGTGTTTTTTTTCTACTCTTGTGTTTGCTTTAACTTCTCCCCAAGAGTCGTAAAACTCATTAGGAATGCAGGTATACAAACCGCCTTAGACCTACTGTCACCCTCAAAAATGAAACTAAATCCCAGGTTTCATTTTTTAACCCACAAATAGAAAAAATAAATTAAACTTCGACTTAAAGGTATACCTTATTCTTAGCATACCAAAATACAGATATAACTTATTTAAACTATCTCTATTTCCTAACACATTGATGAAGCAACTGAAGATGATTTAGCCTAGGACAGTACCTTGAGGTAACTGAGGAACTACCACAACCACCTTCCTTTGTGCGAGTTATGGAGAGGTGTCGTGTGTTCTCTCCCACCCTCCCTCCCCACAACTGCACAATGTCAAGTGTAGTCACTCTCTCTCTCTTCATCCATGGGGTTCAGCTCTTTTGTCCATGTTTGAACCAAGGCTGTAAATGAGGTCAGGAGCTGAGTGGTCCTGGCAGAACCCAAAGTAAGCATCAGTGAGCAGGTTACTACTCAGTAAATGCCGCTTGATAGCACTGTTGATCACCTCTTCCCTCACTTTGCTGATGATCATGAGGATGGGAAGGTAATTGGTGGGGGTTTGATTTAGCATGCTTTTTCTGGACAGGATATATCTGGGCAATTTTCCATATGCCAGGTAGATGCCAGTGTTGTAACTGCACTGGAGCAGTTTGGTTAGAGGAGTGGCTAGTCCTGGAGCACAGGTATTCAGTACTACTGCAGAAATGTTGTCAGGACCCATAGCCTTTGCAGTATCTAGTGCCTTCAGCCATTTCTTGATATCACGTGGAGTAAATTGAATTGACTGAAGATTGGCATCTGTGGGGGAGCTGAGGAGGCTGAGATAGATCATCCACTCAGCACTTTTGACTGAAGATGGTTGCAAATGCTTCAACCTTGTCTTTCACACTGCTGTGCTGAGCTCCTCCATCATTGAGGAGGGATATTTGTGGAGCCGCCTCCAGTGAGTTGTTTAATTATCCACCATCATTCACGACTGGATGTGGCAAGACTGCAGAGCTGAAATCTGATCCATTGATTTTAGGATCACTTAGCTCTGTCTGTCCCATGCTGCTTCTTCTGTTTAGCACGTAAGTAGTCCTGTGTTGTAGCTTCTCCAGGTTGGCACCTCATTTTTTTGGTATGCCTGGTGCTGCTCCTGGCGTATCCTCCTGCACCCTTCATTGAACCAGAATTGATCCACTGGCTTGATGGTAATGGTAGAGGTGAGGGATATACCGGACCATGAGGTTACAAATTGGTTGTTTTAGGACCACTGCTTCTTGATCTATATTAATAACTGAGACTTGGGTGTGCAGGATACAGTTTCAAAGTTTGCAGAAGACACAAAACTTAATATACTTCAAGAGGATACGGATAGACTGGTGGAAATGTTAAGCAGAGAAGCATGAAGTGGTACACTTTGGAAGGTGGCAGACGTGGTACATTTTGTAATGCAGAACAAGGAGAGGCAATGTAATATAAAGGATGCAATGCTAAGGGAGGTGCAGGAACAGAGGCTCCTCGGTGGGATATGTGTGTATAAATCATTGAAGGTGGCATGACAGGTTGAGGAAGCAGTTAATAAGGCATATGGGATCCTTGGCTTTATAAATAGATGTGTAGTACAAAAGCAAAAAGTTACGGAAACCTTTATAGAACGCTGGCTTGGTCTCGACTGGAATATTGTGTCCAATTCTGAGCACCACATTTTTTGAAGGATATGAAGACCATAGAGGATTCAAGAAAAATTTAAGAATGAGAAACTTCAATTACATGAATAGATTGGAGAAGCTTGGTGCTCTTTTCCTTCAAGAAGATTTGATAGAGATGTTCATAATCATGTGGGGTCTGGACAGAGTGGATAGGAAGAAACTGTTCCATTGGCAAAAGAGTTGAGAAGCAGAGGGCACCGATTTAAGGTGATTGGCAAAAGAACCAAAGGCTACATTAGGTAAAACTTCTTTACGCAACAGATGGCTAGTATCTGGAATGCTCTGCCTGTATGTGCGGTGGGGGTAGATTTAATTGTGGTTTCAAAAGGGATTGGAATAATTAAAGAGAAAAAAAACTTGCAGGTGTGTGGGAAAAGGCTGGGCAATAGGATTTGCTGACATGGACTTGACAGGCTAAATGGCTTCTGCTGTGAGATCGGTAAGATGTGCTAAAGCCAGATATTGGGGGTCCCCCCCAAAGACCGGCTTCCAGTCAGGTGGGGAACAGAATGCTGGAGGCCACAGGACAAATTAAATGCGTTCCACCATCCCTAATGGGCTAGGGGGAGCAGTCCCAGAATGGGGAGAAATCAGACTTATTTTTGGGGGAAGTCTGGGGTGGGAGAATTGGGGGAGGTCTGGGGTGGGAGGGGTTTGGAACCTGAAGCAGCGTGGTGGGGTTGGGGTCGTTGAGAGTGCAGTTGGAATCAGCTGGGGCTGGGGAAGGAGGGTTAGAATTGGAGACAGGGAGGTTGTGGAATTGAAGGCCTCACTGAATTGGGGATGAGACCACCTTGTGGTTTTTAGAATTGGAGGCTTGAGTGGTTCGGGGTGGTGTGGTTACAATCAAAGACCTTGAGGGTAGGTGGAAATCAAAGATTGGGAGGGAAAGATCAGAGGCCTCATATGGAAGGTTATGGGGTTGTTGCCTGACAACAGGGTTTGCCCAAGCAGGCACACATGCTAGATCCAGCAGGGGAATGTAAAGGCACTCACTTCCTGCATCTGGTAGCCCCCACCCTGGTATAGCTGCTGGGTTTCCTGAGCAACCCAGTTCCCTCCAACTAAATTTGAAAATTTTGCAGCCTCATTGTAATATTTTAATATGCCAACCCTCCTCCTTGGAGCAGGTTGGTTAACTGCCCATCTCCCCTCCTCTATTAAAACCAAAAGTAGGCAGGTTGGTGTCAAGATTCTGATTAAGACGTCAGCACCCTGCCACCCCTGCCCCAACGCAAACCCACTTGCTTTTTGTGGTTAAATTTCCCCCTAATGTGCTGGTGGAACAATTACCAATGAGTGGAGTACCCCTATTGGGACAGTGGGATTTGCAGATGCTGACTTATACAGATTTATCATTTTCTATTTGTTTGCAATTCATTTTTCGATGCTTTTTTTCATGTGCAATCCTACATACACAGCCCAGAAATATTCCATAAAAGTGTGATAAATGTGAAGATACTATTTAGACATGTAGCATCCCAAAGATTATTTAACTAGGAATAAATTCCCAAGACCCCAACTGGACATTGGCTGATTTGACATAATTATGAGCTGTAGTTTGCTACAAAATGTTTGAAAGACAGATTTGCCTATGCAACACCACCAACTTCTGGTTTTAACAAAGTTTGGAAGGTGTACACCTTTGATGTAATAAAAAATCCAGAGGCCCTTGACAGAATCTTTATGAAATGAAATTTGATATCTAATCACATAGGAGATACTAAGGCATATTGGTCAGAGATTGGTTTTAAGAAGCATCTTAAAGGAATAAAGTGAGGTGGAGGTGGAGAAGTTTAGGGAGAGAATCCCAAAATTTGGGGCCTTGGCAGCTAAAGGTATGGCCACCAGTGGTGAAATGATTAAAATCAGGAATGCTCAAGAGGCAGATATTTCAAATGTTAATGGGGCTGAAGGAGATTTACAGAGCCAGGAAGGGGCGAAACCGTGAAAGGATTTAAAAACAAGAGTGAAAATTTTAAAATAGAAGCATTGCTTAACTGGGAGCTAATCCTAGGCAATATTCCCTTTCAAGTTTAAAAAAAACTCAATAAAAACAATGGTTTTTCACTTCCGTGTATTGGGCACCATATCACATTATCCAGGTGGATACCAGTTAGATATTTCCTCTGGATGCAAAGTAAGTGGCAAGGGGTTATCAATTCAGAATGAGGAAGAGATTTTAAAAGGAATTCCTTTTAAAAGGGAATGGAATACTTTACCAATGGAGTGGTTGTGGTGGAAAACTTCACAGCTGTTAAGGGAAAAATTTGATAAATACTTGAAGCAGAGGAACATCAAGGGCAGTGAGATTAGATGTAGGAAAAGGGAGATTGGTGACTGGCTGTGTTTGAGCTACATGGAACAAAAAGAATAGGAACACAGGAGTTCATCGAGCTTGCTCCGCCATTCAATTGGATCATGGTTGATCTACCTCAATGCTACTTTCCCGCTATATTCCTATATCCCTTGATGTCATTAGTAACCAGAAATCTGTCGATTTCTGTCATGAACGTGCTCAGTGATTGGCTTCCATGGCCCTTTGGGGTAGAGAATTCCAAAGATTCACCAACCTGTAAGTGAAAAAAATTCCTCCTCGTCACGATCTTAAACGGCCTGCCCCTTATCCTGGGATATGTCCCCTGGTACTAGACCCACCCACCACCAGTCAGGGGAAACATCCTATCTACACCTAAACTGTAACGCCCTATAGGAATCTTGTAAGTTTCAATAAGATCTCCTCTTATTCTTCGAAACTGTGGAAAATACAGGCCCACCTTCCTCAGTCTCTCCTGGTAAGACAGTCCCACCATCCCAGGGATTAGTCTGATGAACCTTGTCGCACACCCCCTATGGCAAGTGTATCCTTCCTTAGATAAGGAGACCAAATTGCACACACTACTCCAGGTACAGTCCCACCAAGACTATATACAATTGCAGCAAGACATCTTTACTCCTATACTCAAACCCCCTTGTGATGAAGGCCAACATACAATTTGCCTTCCTAATTGCTTGCTGCACCTGCATACCAGCTTTTAGTGACTCATAAACAAGGACACCCAGGTTCCTTTGGACATGAACACTTCCCAACCTTTCACCATTTAAGAAATATCCTGCCTCTGTTTTCTTCTACCAAAGTTCTGGTTACCACATTATAGGAAGGATGTGATTGCACTGGAGGGGGTGCAGAGGAGATTCACTAGGATGTTGCCTGGGATGAAACCTTTAAGTTATGAAGAGAGGTTGGATAGACTTGGGTTGTTTTCATTGAAGCAGAGAAGACTGAGGGGCGACCTGATCGAGGTGTAAATGATTATGAGGGGCAGGGACAGGGTGGAGAGGGAGCAGCTGTTCCCCTTAGTTGAAGGGTCAGTCACAAGAGGACATAAGTTCAAGATGAGGGGCAGGAGGTTTGGAGGGGATGTGAGGAAAAACTTTTTTACCCAGAGGGTGGTGATGGACTGGAATGTGCTGCCTGGGAGGGTGGTGGAGGCGGGTTGCCTCACATCATTTTAAAAAGTACCTGGATGAGCACTTGGCATGTCATAACATTCAAGGCTATGGGCCAAGTGCTGGTAAATGGGATTAGGTAGTTAGGTAGGTCAGGTGTTTCTCACATTTCGGTGCAGATTTGATGGGCCACAGGGCTTCTTCTGCACTGTGAGATTCTGTGAAAGTGGATAACTTCAGACTTATTGACATTATATTCCATCTGACATGTTCTTGCCCATTCACATAGCCTGTCCAAGTCCCCTTGAAGCCTTCTTGCATCCTCCTAACAACTTATATTCCCACCTAGTTTTGTATGAAATTTGGAAATATTACATTTGGTCCCCACATCCAAATCATTGATCTAGATTGTGAACAGCTGTGGCCCAGCAATGAACCTTCCAGTACCCAACAATGAACAGCCTGCCACCCTGAGAATGGTCCATTTATTCCTACTCTTTGTCTGTTAACCAATTCTCAATTGATAGCAGTACATTACCCCCAATCCTATGTTCTCTAATTTTGTTTACTAACCTGTGTGGGACCTTATCAAAAGCTTTCTGAAACTCCCAAGTACATCATCTCCACTGGTTCTCCTTTATCTATGCTACAAATAGCATCCTCAAAAAGCTCCAGTTGGTTTGTCAAACATGATTTCCCTTTCATAAATCCTTGTTGACTCTGCCCAATCATATCATTATTTTTCAACTGTCTAGTTATCACATTCTTTATAATAGATTCTAGCAATTTCCCTATAACGGACATCAAACTAACAGGCCAGTAGTTTTCCGTTTTCTCTCTCTCTTCTTAAATAGTGGGGTTACATTTCTACGGTTGATTCGCCTTTCCTGTTGAGTTTGTGTGTCTTAGAGGAGTGTATATTTGTTGTAGACCATGTAATACTACTATAAATACTATCAATTGTCTATCTACCATAAAAATTTTTTAGTGTATTTTCCCAATCCACCATTGCGACCTTGCCCGTCATATCTTCATAGCTCCCATTGTTCAGATTTAAGACCCTCGTTTTAGAATGAACTATATCACTTTCAAACTTAAATGTAAGATTCTATCATACTATTGTCACTATTTCCCAAAGGCTCCTTTACAGCAAAGTTATTAATTAGCCCTTTGTCATTATATAATACTAAATCTAAAATAGCTCAATCCCTAGTTGATTCTTCAACGTACTGTTCCAGAAACCATCTCATATATACTCCAGGAATTCGAACTCCACAGCACTAGTTCTAATTAGATTTACTCAATCTAAATATAAACTGAAGTCGCCCATTATTATTGTATTATCCATGTTACATGCAGCGCTAATTTCCTGATGTATACTGTGCCCAACGTTACCAATACAGTTTGGTGGCCTATAAACAGCTCCCACCAATGCTTGCTGTCCTTTCCTGTTTCTTAGCTCCATCCAAACTGATGCTACATCTTAGATCAAAGCATTAAGATCCTCTCTCACAAATGTACTGATCTCGCCTCTTATTAACAGTACTACCCTACTTCCTTTTTGCCTATCCATCCTAAATGATGAATATCCTTGAATATTTAGTTCCCAGTCTCAGTCCCCCGTAACCAAGTCTCTGTAATGGCAATTACATCACACCCATTCACCTCTATTTGTGCCTTCAAATCATCTATCTTGTTGCAAATGTTGCATGCAATCAGAGCGCCCTTTGCTTTGTCTTTAACATTATTCCACTTTCTGATCCTATTTGATGCTTGCCTTTACTACTTCTGCCTTCTAGTTTCGCTTACTACTTTTCTATTCCCTGTTACCAGTTTTGCTTCCCTCCAATCTGAGCTCCCTCTCAGGTTCCCATCCTTCTGCCAATCTAGTTCAAACCCTCCCCAACAGCACTGGCTCACTCCCTGTGAGGATGTTAGCCTTAGTCCTGCTAAGGTGCAACCCGTCCATCTTGTACAGGTCCCACCTGTCTCAGAAATCTGATGCCTTCCCTCTTGTACTGATTTTCCAGTCACGTGTTCAATCGCTCGTACCTCCTATTCCTATGCTAACTAGCACATGGCACTGAGAGTAATCCTCAGATTACTGCTTTTAAGGTCCTGTCTTTTCACTTCTTTCTTAATTCCCAAAAATCTGCTTTCCGGACTTCATCCATCCTCCTACCTATGTCTTTGGTACTAATGTGGACCTCAACCTCTGGCTGTTCACCCTCTCCCAGAAGAATGGCCTGCAGCTACTGTGTGACATTTTTGACCCTAGCAGCAGAGAGGCAATATGCCACCCGAGTCACATTTATGGCTGCAGAAACACTGGTCTGTTCCCCTAACTAATGAACCCCCTATCACTATTGCTGTTCCACACTCCTTCCCTCCTATGCAGCTGAGCTATTTATGGTGCCATAGACTTGGCCGTTGCTGCACTGCTGTGGCAGTCACCGATTCTCTCTCTGCCTGCATGCTCCTAACCTACAATATGACCATCTCCCTAAACATGCTATCCTCATAGTTCTCTCCCTCGCTGATGCACCACAGTGACTCCAGCTGCTGTTCAAGTTCTGAAATGCAGAGCTTGAGCTTCTACAGCCAGTGACATTTCCTTCAGATGTTTGTCTAGAACAAATGGTTCATCCATGACTTCCCACTTACCAGAGGATGCACATTCCACCCAGCTGAGTGCACACCTTGACACTATCTATTATAAGTAGAATAATTAGCAGTTACTCACCAATACAGCTTCTTCTCCTGTACCAAAGTAAGAACCAAATACTGGAGGCTGTAAAGGTAGAAAAAGAAAGCAGAACCTCCTTCCTCACTCTCCAAACTCCCAGCTGCTCTCACTGTCAAGTCTCAGAGACCCCTGTATTTTTACTAGCTGAGGCTCAGATGAGTCAGCTCTGCTATACCTACAGAAACCAGATTAAGCTAGTTACCTAATTAAATACAACTGCTGTTTAGTAGAGAGCTTGTTTATTCCTGTTTAAGACTGGCACAATTTAAACTTAAACAAGGTGTACTGATGAATTCAAGCCTCACTTGGATAAATAAGATTGGGTATATTGATATAATCAAAGTATCCAGTTTGGTAAACTTGTTAAGAATTTATGATAACCATTCTAATGTCATTGTTTGATGTAATCTCTTTCCCTTCCCCTCCCCTCTTTCTTTAAAAAAAGGATATTTTCTTATATGTCCTTAGACCCTGAATTACTGCTGGCTGAAAGGTCAGGCTGGCAACCTATTTCTAAGTCTGTGCCCTTGGAAAACCTGCTAGAAAGTGCACAATTAGTGTACTTGTTGGCTACTTATTTTTAATCATTAAATAAAAATCCTCTCCTGTTTGGAAAAGCTCTTATTCTACACTGATAGCATCTTCCATTGCATGTATGAAGTGGTACATTAGCTTTAGTTTGTTTGCTGCAAGCACATTTTGTTGTCTAGTACTGAGAACTGACAAAGTAAATAAATTAATTCATTGCTTGGACCAGTTTCACATCAACTAAATTTTTTGATATGTCTACTGTGGCTGAGCGCCTTACATACAGAGGGATAAAGCATTGGAAGTTGTTTACGATAATGTTTATTCCAATTCTGAAGGAGATGTGTGTAACTCATTTGAGGCTTGGGTATTCAAAAAGTAATTACAATTGAATTGAGGTTTCCTTAATGAGTGGAACAAAACCTCACTTTAAAGCTTCCTCAGCAGTGAAACAATTTTATGTTTTGCTTTTTTAAAAACTTTAAACTTTTCAGTGTTGATGTTTTGGTCTATCATTGTGCAGTTTATTCCTTTGCAGAGCAGAGTACAAGGTAAAGTACAGATGATGCTTGCTTGTGCTAGTGCAAAGTCCTTGGAATTATTTCAACTACCCATGGTTTACAGAGAAATAATTTACAGTCAGGTTATTTAACATGTGAATAAATTCCATATTTCATCTTTGAGTTGGCCACCTTGGAAATGGGCTTTTCTGAGCTGTGTCCAAACCTTTGCCGATATCACTCTTGAAGTTTCTTCAGAATTGTCTGCTTCTTCTAAATGTAGAGAAGCACCTTACCTGTGTTCATTTTTTTTTTACTGACATTGCATTCAAGACGAGGAATGGTTTGTTAGAAATAAAAACAGAAAATGCTACAAAGTGTCAGTGGCTCAGGTAACGTCTGTAGTAAGAGGAACCAAGTTAATGACCTTTCATCGGAACTGGAAGAAGCGATGTAACAGGTTTTTAATAAGTTACTGAGGCAGGGAAAGGAGGATGAGGGGCTGGGAGGGGATTGCCAGTAAGAACAAAAGAAAAGATTTATTCACCTTAAGGTAAGGATTAGAATACTACTTTGTTATGGTGGAAACATATATAAAATCTTATTTACACAGATTGTGGACAGTTAATGAGCATAACGAATGTACCCCAGCCATGCCCTACTGGACCATCTACTTTGTCTGATCAACTCCTCGTGATAAGCCAGCCAGGGCAGGCACAGACTGAAGGACAAGCCGTTTCTACACTTCTCCCACAGCAGATGACTGACACAAGGCAACTATCGTCTACCATTACTGCTGAACAGAACATGGAGAAGATTGATGACATCCTCGTGACTTTACAGAACCAGGGAAGCAACATCAGCCGAACTTTTAATCCATAGGTAGGATGAATTTGGATACTGTGTACAAAGGCATTTTTCTACCTATGTAATGTATAAATAATATCGGCATGCTACATTTATGCTCAGGTCTTAACTTTCAATAGTAATTATGTGCATGTTAAACATGTAATTTTTCTGATTCCTGTTTACTGATAATGAATGTAGCATGCAAAAATACAGGATCCAAAAAATCCACAGGATGAACTCCCTAATGAAATTTTCAGGATCTGCAAATGCTACCTAATTAACTTGGGACCAGTGGGCCACCTTCCCACCCCTTCAACCCTATCCCCATGGAAACTTTGACTTGGATTCTGTGTGTGTGGTTGTCCAGCATTGTTCCCCTTAGTTTGCTGAGCAAGGGGACCAATCTGCACCTTCCTTTTGGTGGGGGGGGGGGAATCCTCTTCAAGGGTCCAGCCCTCCACTTAAATGGCATACCAGCCATCAGAAAAAAGCCCCTACAGAATCAGAAATAGAAATTCCTGCTATAAAAATTCCCACCTTGGCTTGATCCCTACCTGTCTTTTAACTTATAAAAATCAACAGAGGTTTTGTTCTTTTCAAGGTAGCCTGAAAATGGTCAAGAATTGGCAATCCTGGATTTCTGCTCTCTTTCTGGGATTTCGGCTGGTTTCCAGCCAGAGTTTCAGCAGAAAACCAGCAGAATGCACATGAAATTTTGGGATTTCAGGCCATGTTTTGTTATGTCTTCAAAAATCAAATTGTGGTAGATAGGGATTATATTTTGAACGGCTAATTCAGCAGGAGATAACAGATCTTAGTCAGAAACTGACAAAAGTATTACTTGCACTTATTGATTAATAATGACAACACTGTATACACCAGGAATTTTCTTTTTTTATAAAATGCTCTTTGTATTTACTCAATGTTCTTTGCATTTCCTCAATTTTATTGATGCAACCATGTGCAAGCACACGTGAAGCCTAATTTTGATTCAGGCTTAGTAAATAATGGCGTATTTGTTTGAAAAAACTTGCATTTTTATAGCATCTTTTATGCCATCAAGGCATCCCAAAGCACTTCACAGCTAATCATAGAATGGTTACAGCACAGAAAGAGGCTATTCGGCTCATCACATAGGTGCAGGCTCTGAGAGAGGAACTCGGCTAGTACCACTTATTGTCTTTTTCCTGTTGCCCTGCAAATCTTTTCTCTTCAGATAATTAGCCAATCCCCTTTTGAAAGTCACGATTGACTTTGCCTCCAGCGCACCCTCAGACAGTGCATTCCAGATCCTAACTACTCATTGTGTGAAATGTTTTCTTCATGTCACCTTTCGTTCTTTTGCGAATCACTTTAAATCGCTGTCCTCTGACTCATGACCCTTTCGCCAATGGGAACAGTTTCTCCCTATCTATTCTGTACAAACCCCTCATGATTTTGAACACCCCTCAATCTTCTATATAGAGAACAACCCCAGCTTCTCCAGTCTGTCCTCGTAACCAAAGCCCCTCATCCTTGGAACCATAAGTTCTTTCTGCACCCTTTCTAATGTCCTCACATCCTTCCTAAAGTATGGTATCTCTGTTATCATCGTTGTGGGTCTTAAATTAGGTTAGCTTTGGTAAGGATCAATAGAGACTGTTGAATGCAAGTCTGTTCTAAACTTTACCTTTTATTGAACATTCTAATTACTGTATATGAAGTACAAGGCTTAGCATGAGTCTTCACATAGAATTATCTCTCAGCATACTCTGTCATGTGATCTTGCATTACTAATGTTGACTGCCTATTTAACATTAACCCTTTACACCACATCTACCCCCAAGTCTCTGATCCTATTAAATACATTATTTATATTATCCTACATCTTTCCCTGAAGCCTCTGCCTTCATCCCCAGTTCACAGAGATAGGCGTTATGGTGGTTTCATCAATCTCCCAACCTTGTTTTCAGCTCTCTGAGGATGTACAGGATTCACATTTTCCATGTTCTCTCTTGAACTCAGTTGAGTAGTATGTAAACCATCAGAGACTACCTGTTCAGGTTGTCTTCCTGATCATGGTAGTCGGTCCATTACACTGCAAGTGGTCGTCTTGTAGATATGATTGTGTTTCAATTTCTTCTCACTATTCCATTTACTGTCTCTACAAGAAAAGGTTTGAGATGTGTTTTCCAAAACCTGGCCTTCACAATTCAGGTCATGGTTCTGCTGTCTGGAGTTCTGGTAAATCATGAACACTTTTGTGTTGATTATAGTTTCTGGTTTGATGTGCTTGATACTCATACTCCTTCTCCATTACTTCCTCTATATCTGCTTCTTTGAGACATGGCAAAAGCGTGTGCGGAAGAACAAAATGTTGAGTCCCCGGTCATCTTCCCATTAAAAGTTCAAACGGAGTCAGACCATTTTGGAGTGGTGTGGAACAGTAGCTCAACAAAGCCACGTTGATATTGTCATTTTTGTTCAACAAAGCCTTGACTGTCCTAACTCTTTGTTTGGCCTCCCCATTAGCTTGCGGGTATCTGGGTGAGGTAGTTGTGTAAACAAATCCATAGGCTTCTGTGGACTGCTTAAAATATTCGTTGGCAAACTGTGGGCTGTTGTCTGAAATAACTACATTTGGAATGCCATGCGTGGCAAAAATTTCTTTTAGTAACGTAATGACAGCTTCCAAGGTGGGACCATGAAGACATTTAGCTTCAATTCACTTGGGGCAGTAGTCAACAATTATGAGGAATGTCTTGCCTTTGAGCTCAAAGATCCCTTCCCGAGATGTTCCCACGATCTGGACAGAAATCAGGATACCATCAGTGATTTTCTTTGCTTTCGCTTCTGGTGATCGATTGCACAGGTGATGCAGTTTGAAATAATTTCTAATAATGATTTTGCATCCCTGACCACCAAATGTAATTTCATGCTCTAACATGGCAAATGCCCAGATGTTCCTGGTGTATTCTCTGAAGGTTCTCGAGTCTGAGGACTCTGGGTATGACCAGTCTCTTATCATAAGTCAGCAAGCCATCCACGACAGTGAAATGTCTTCAATGCTCAAAGTATTGCTCAGGATGAGATTATTTGGAACACGTTCTGGCCATCCTTTGATGCAGTATTCCAAAATTTTAGAAAATTCTTCATCTGCTTTCTATGCCTTTCAAATTCCATTTAGCCTCTGTTGCTGGTAGAAATTTTGTAGTCAATGAGGTACAGGGCTCCACACCTTTGAGAAAATTTATGTCCTTTTGTTCAGGCTTTTCAACAGGAATGCACGACAATGTGTCCGCCATACTTTGTTCTTTTCCTTGCTCATATTTGTTCATCTGTTTCATGCTTGATGCAAGCTGCCCTTCCAGGTAATTAATTTCTGGTTCCTTCGCCTGCAGTTCATGGGAATCTTCTGCCTGGTTTTCTCTTGGTTTTCCCATGGTTCTATTAGGTTCTGCTGCTCTCGCTTTAGAAGACTTGTTTCGGTCTTCTCAAGACCTCTAAATAAGTTAGGAAATTTTGTCCTGAATTCTTTTGGTTTGTCTTGGCTTCCTGATTCTGCTACTTTATACCTGAGTTGTAAATCTGTGCAAGCTTTTCTGCTTAACAGTGAATCTTTTTGTTTTGGATTTCTCTTCCTGTGATCTGAAGTGCTACAGTCAACGGTCCCTTGACCTTCATTTCAATGCCTCCTATACTCTGGAGTCGTATGGTCGATGGTTGGAGGAAGTCTTACTCTAGCCAGTGTTCAGTGCCTGAAAACTTAAACTCCTGATCCAGTGTGAAGTTTGTTTTATGTCCATTGACCATAATGTCTGTGGCAGGCCTGAGCGGGGCGACACAAATGAGGGAAACAAAGATAGGAATGAAAGACAAAAGCAGAAAACAAAAGTGGAAGGCAAAGGAAACAAGGGCTAGCAGCAAATAGGGCAATAATACAAAAAAAAGTATTAAAAAGACAAATCTAAAGGCACTGTATCTGAATGCACAGAGCATTTGCAATAAGGTAGATGAATTAACAGCGCAAACAGATGTACATGGGTACAATATGATTGCGATCGCAGAGACATGGCAGAAGGGTGACCAGGGCTGGGAATTGAATATCCAAGGGTTCTTGATATTTGGGAAGGACAAGCAACAAGGAAGAGGAGGTGGGGTGACATTGTTAGTTAAGGATGAAATCAGTGCAATAGTGAGAGAGGATATTGGTTCAAAATCTAAATGTAGAATCAGTCAGGGTAGAGCTAATAAGCAACAAGGGACAGAAAACATTAATGGGATTTGCCTACAGGCCTCCAATAGTGGTAATGTGGGGGATGACATTAAACAGGAAATTGGAGATGCATGCACAAGGGTGCTACAGTAATCATGGGTGACTTTACTCTACATATAGACTGAGTAAACCAAATTAGCAATAATACTGTGGCGGATGAATTCCTGAAGTGTGTATCAGTTGGGTTTTTTAGACCAGTATGTCGAGGAGCCAATGAGGGAGCAGGCTATCCTAGATTTGGTATTGTGCATTGAGAAGGGGTTAATTAATAATCTTGTGTGCAAGCTCCTTTAGGGAACAGTGACCATAAGATGTGTTATGATGCAGCAGATGATGCATGCCAGGCAGATCAAATCTATGAGGGAAACTTAATCATGCGGTCACAATGGTTTTGCAATTTGTATTTTATTTCAAGATGCCTGCCCTGAATTCAGAAGTAATAAGTCCACCAAGACTCTAGAGGTTTCTTAGAAAATTAAATTAAACCTTTATTAACAAAACTAAAGTTTTCAAGCACATACATAGGTCTACAAATTGCTTTTATAATAACTCCTAAAACTCCTAATTAATTTGGCTTCCAGTTACACCCCCATTAAGGCAACAGTAAAAACAAATAGATTTAAACAGATCCAGGCAAGTCAACACAATACCCTGGACAATAGAATTCAAAGTGGTCTTTCCCACCTTCAATTTCCGTAGACAGCAGGCTTAATGCACTAATACTGGAGGCTTCTCATACTTGTGTTAGATCTTACAATGCCTTCCCTGACACATCACTCATTCTCCTTCATACATGTTTCTCCCTTTTAATGTAAATCCCATTGTTCCCATACATCTTTGGAACTTTACCTTTCTCATAATATAAATCTATTCATTGTGCTAATATTGTCAGTAACCTTTGGAAAAAATAAACACACCACTTGGTCTAGCTTCTCTGGCTAAGTGTAACATCCTATCATCTCTTTGAAATTCAAACTGATTTATCCGAAAATGCAAATTTACCTCACCTCACATTCTAAGACTTCAGCCATGTTTAAGTGTTTAGTATTTGAAACTTAGCTTCTTCTGATGAGTCAAAGCCTCCAGACCAGCTGTCTCCAATTCAATTAAATACACACACACACAATCCAACCGCCCCCCCCCCCCCCCCCACACACACACACACACACACACACACACACACTATCCAAACCCCACTATTAACCTACTTTTACAATAAATCACCATAATATTAAGAGAATTATTATACTTTCGTGACACCACCTCCTTCTGGGAAAATGAACCATCATAATTTAAAAAGACGGCTTCATTTTCTTAATCCGTCTTACACTACTTCCTATACTTATCTATATACTCATACTATTACATTACCAGGTGCATGCATTAACATAACAATATATAAATAAATCCTTCATATCAACAGAAAACATTCCAGCCCAGTGTCCAGGCTCTCAATGTCCATTTTTCCCTTTGAGCTTTAAACTCTCGACAATACATCTGCAATAAGATTTTCTTGTCCAGCCACATATATAAACGGTAGATTAAATGGTTGCAGCAATAAACTCCATCTGAATAGCCTTGCACTTCAGTCTTGAAATTTGTCCGGAAACCTGAAAGGATTATGGTCTGTATAAACAATTGCTTCTGACGAATTGTGTGCAACGTAAGTCTCGAAATGCTGCAACGTTAACGCTAGAACCAGAGTCTCCTTCGATTGTTGAATATCTTCTCTGCTGTACATTTAACATACATGGAACATACCCGATTGGTTTCTCAATTCCAGTTTCTTCATATTGCAACAGTACGGCCCGAATGCCTATATTACTACTGTCAATGGCCAACTTAAATTGCTTGGCACAATTGGGTACTGCCAAAACTGGTGTCATAGTCAACACAGTTTTCAAACTTATTGTTTTTAATAGTTCAGTCAATAGAACAACCACACTGCTAAAATTCGGTACAAATTTCCGAAAAAGTAAAATCCACTCATGCCCAGAAATCTCAAAACTTTTCTTTTTGTTGTAGGCATGGGAAAATCCATGATAGCTTTGACTTTCACATCTCTCTGAGCCACCTTACCATGTCCAATAATCTGGCCTAGATATGTAACTTGCACTTTTGCAAATTCACTTTTAACCAAGTTGATCACCAAGTTAGCTCCTTGTAGTCGATTAAATAATTCTTCCAGATATTGTAAATGCTCCTCCCATGTTTGACTGAAAACTATCAAGTCGTCAATATAAACATCATAATTGCTCAGCCCTGCAATTACTTTTTTTGTCAGTCTTTGAAATGTTGCAGGTTCATTTTTCATACCGAATGGCATGACTTTAAATTAATGTAGTCCATCTGGCATCACAAAAGCCGATATCTCCTTTGCTCTCTCTGATAACTTGCCAATATCCTCTCAGCAAGTCAACCTTTGTGATAAACTTTGATTGTCCCACGTTCTCAATGCAATCTTCCAACGATGGTGTATGATATGAATCTGTTTTTACCACTGCATTCACCTTTTGATAGTCCACACACAGTCTATGTGTTCCATCTGGTTTCGATACCATCACAGTAGGCAAACTCCAGTTACAGCAACTAGACTTAATGATGTAATTTTGAAGCATGAATTCAATTTCTTCCTGTACTTGTGATAACTTTGCCAGATTTAATCTATAAGGATGTTGCTTTATCAAAGATGAAACTTCTACACACTCATTATGTGTAGCTAAATTTGTCCTCCCCAGCATATTCCCACAAATAGCTTTGTGACTGCAGCAGCTTCTCCAAATCACTTTGACAGTTGTCTGGAAGGTAACTCAATATTACATTTAAGTTTTCAAGAATCCCTCATTTCTGCTTCTTTCTCCTTATCTACCACCATTAATATCTCCTTTTGGCCCTCTTCCCTGTCAAAGTACTTTTTAAGCATATTTACATGACACACCCTCTGCTTCTTTCTTCTTTCTGAAGTATTTATTAAATAATTTACTTCACTCAGTTTCTTTTCAATCCTGTAAGGCCCATTAAACCTTGCCTTTAACGAGTACTGGTAACAGAACTAGCACTTTTTCCCCAGCAGCAAAACTACAAGCTGTAGCTTTCCTATCTGCCTTCACTTTCATCACTTGTTGCAATATCCTTAAATGTATCCTAGCTAACTCACATGCTCTGTCCAATCTTTCTCTGAAGTTTGATACATAATCCAGGAAAGCAGTTTCTGAATTTTGACCCACCAATTTCTCATGAATCAATGTCAGTGGCTCCCTTATCTCATGACCATAGACTAATTCAAAATGACTAAATCCAGTCAATGCATTAGGAACATACCTAATAGTAAATAACAAGAATGGAATTCCCTTAACCCAATCCTGTGGATAGTCCTGACTATATGCCCTCATCATAGTTTTTAAAGTTTGATGCCGTCTTTCCAAAGCCCCTGG
This sequence comes from Carcharodon carcharias, assembly GCF_017639515.1. Classification (NCBI taxonomy): domain Eukaryota; kingdom Metazoa; phylum Chordata; class Chondrichthyes; order Lamniformes; family Lamnidae; genus Carcharodon; species Carcharodon carcharias. The sequence goes on along the minus strand of NC_054473.1, from coordinate 161,553,095 downwards.
TGATTCAGGATGGTAATTTGTTGACTTAAACTGTTTTATCCCCAAACTGTCCGTTACTTCCTTAGACAGGTGTGACATGAAATTTGAATCCTGATCTGATTGTATTTCTTTTGATCATGTCTTGAAAAAAATGTAATCAACTCTTCCACAATTCTCTTATTATCACCTGTTCCTGCAATACTTCCTCTGAACAACAAATATCACTATTCCACAACATTAAGGATTGACTAGCTGCCGTGTCCCTTAAAACTTTAATATCTATCTATTCCACCCTGTACATACAGAAAGTCTTCCCCATCACATACAAAACCTTTAAACGTTTCTGAAACCTGCTCCTCAGAACCCCCTTGGGTAATATTTCTCAAAGGTATCACTGCAGGAAACCTTGTAGACACATCCATTATTGTCGGTAAGTATACTGATTGCTACTTTTAGCCTTAGGGAGGGGTCCTTCACAATTAATCATGACCCTAGTAAAAGATTCTACAAATGCTGTAATTGCAATTAAAGATGCTGGCTTAGTCACTGCTTGCGGTTTCCTTATCATGTTCTACAGAATTTGACTATATCTCTAAAAATCCAAGCCCATAAAAATGTTTTTGTATTTTCACCTGTGCCTTTCTAATTCCTAAATGTCCTCCCATTGGAATTTCATGAGCTTTTCTCATGATCTCATTTCTATATCCAAATGATAGAACAATTTGACACGTTACCTTTAAGGTAATAACATTCTGAAATACAATCTGCCTCTATTTTTGAGTAAGCTGTCTGATATAACTGTTTTGTTTGTGGATCCTTTTTCTGTAACTCTACATTGAGATAAATACCTCAGTTGTATTATCTTTCATTTTTTCTTCCTGAGCAATCTTATCAAAGACAGAGATAAAAACAAAAAACTGCGGAAGCTGGAAATCCAAAACAAAAACAGAATTACCTGGTCATGACCCTTCAACAGAACTAGGTGAATCCAAGGAAGGGGTGAAATATAAGCTGGTTTAAGGTGTGTGTGGGAGTGGTGGGGCGGGGCGGGGGTGGGTGGGTGGTGTGGTTGTAGGGACAAGCAAGCAGTGATAGAAGCAGATCATCAAAAGATGTCACAGAAAACAGAACAAAAGAACACATAGGTGTTGAAGTTGGTGATATTATCTAAACGAATGTGCTAATTAAGAATGGATGGTAGGGCACTCAAGGTATAGCTCTAGTGGGGGTGAGGGGAGCATAAAAGATTTAAAAAAATTTTAAAATAATGGAAATAGGTGGGAAAAGAAAAGTCTATATAATTTATTGGAAAAAACAAAAGGAAGTGGGAAGAAACAGAAAGGGGGTGGGGATGGAGGAGGGAGTTCAAGACCTAAAGTTGTTGAATTCAATATTCAGTCCGGAAGGCTGTAAAGTGCCTAGTCAGAAGATGAGGTGTTGTTCCTTCAGTTTGCGTTAGGCTTCACTGGAACAATGCAGCAAGCCAAGGACAGACATGTGGGCAAGAGAGCAGGATGGAGTGTTAAAATGGCAAGCGACAGGGAGGTTTGGGTCATTCTTGCGGACAGACCGCAGGTATTCTGCAAAGGGCAGGAGTCCTCTCTCCGTTCAACGGATCCTTTCACCCACCTCCAATATTCTCCCTCCACCTGGACCCCTCCCTCTGGATTCTTACCTTCTCTTGATCTTTTCAATGAGAACTGTCGGCGCGACATTAGTCGTCTCAATTTCTCTGCTCCTCTCACCCATTCTAATCTCTCTTTCTCTGAACTTACTGCACTCCATTCTCTCAGGTCCAACCCTGACATTGTCATCAAACCCGCTGACAAGGGTGGTGCTGTTGTTGTCTGGCGCACTGACCTCTACCTCGCGGAGGCTGAGCGTCAACTCGCAGACACTTCCTCCTACCTCTCCCTGGACCATGACCCCACCACTGAACATCAAGCCATTGTTTCCAGGACTGTCACTGCCCTCATCTCCTCTGGGGATCTTCCTCCCACAGCTTCCAACCTGATAGTCGCCCAACCTCTGACGGCCTGCTTCTACCTCCTACCCAAAATCCACAAGCAGAACTGTCCCGGTAGACCGATCGTGTCAGCTTGTTCCTCCCCCACAGAACTCATTTCTCGTTATCTTGACTCCCTTCTCTCTCCCCTTGTCCAGTCCCTTCCCACCTACATCCGTGATTCCTCTGACACCTTACGTCACATCAACAATTTCCAGTTCCCTGGCCCCAACCACTTCCTCTTCACCATGCACGTCCAATCCCTCTACACCTCCATCCCCTACCAGGATGGTCTGAGGGCCCTTAGCTTCTTCCTCGAACAGAGGCCCGAACAATCCCCATCCACCACTACTCTCCTCCATCTGGCTGAACTTGTTCTCACACTGAACAATTTCTCCTTCAACTCCTCTCACTTCCTCCAAATAAAAGATGTGGCTATGGGTACCCACATGGGCCCCAGCTATGCCTGTCTCTTTATGGGGTATGTGGAACATTCCTTGTTCCAGTCCTACTCCGGCCTCCTTCCACAACTCTTTCTCCGGTACATCGATGATTACTTCGGTGCTGCTTCGTGCTCTCATCGGGACTTGGAAAAATTTATTAATTTTGCTTCCAATCTCCACCCCTCCATCATTTTCACATGGTCCATCTCTGACACTTCCCTTTCCTTCCTTGACCTCTCAGTCTCAATGTCTGGTGGTAGACTGTCCACCAATATCCATTACAAGCCTACCGACTCCCACAGCTACCTTGACTATAGCTCCTCACACTCCGCTTCCTGTAAGGACTCCATCCCATTCTCTCAGTTCCTTCGCCTCCGTCGCATCTATTCCGATGATGCTACCTTCAAAAACAGTTCTTCTGACATGTCATCCTTCTTCCTTAACTGAGGATTTCCACCCACGATCATTGACAGGGCCCTCAACCGTGTCCGGTCTATCTCCCGCGCATCCGCCCTCACACCTTCTCCTCCCTCCCAGAAACATGATAGGGTTCCCCTTGTCCTCACTTATCACCCCACCATTCAAAGGATCATCCTCTGCCATATCCGCCAACTCCAGCATGATGCCACCACCAAACACATCTTCCCTTCACCCCCCCCGTCGGCATTCTGTAGGGATCGTTCCCTCCGGGACACCCTAGTCCACTCCTCCATCACCCCCTACTCCTCAACCCCCACCTATGGCACCACCCCATGCCCACACAAAAGATGTAACACCTGCCCCTTCACTTCCTCTCTCCTCACCGTCCAAGGGCCTAAACACTCCTTTCAAGTGCAGAAGCATTTCACTTGTATTTCCCCCAACTTAATCTACTGTATTCGTTGCTCCCAATGCGGTCTCCTCTACATTGGAGAGACCAAACGTAAACTGAACGACCGCTTTGCAGAACACCTGCGGTCTGTCCGCAAGAATGTCCCAAACTTCCCTGTCGCTTGCCATTTCAACACTGCACCCTGCTCTCTTGCCCACATGTCTGTCCTTGGCTTGCTGCATTGTTCCAGTGAAGCCCAACGCAAACTGGAGGAAAAACACCTCATCTTCCGACTAGGCACTTTACAGCCTTCCGGACTGAATATTGAATTCAACAACTTTAGGTCTTGAACTCCCTCCTCCATCCCCACCCCCTTTCTGTTTCTTTCCACTTCCTTTTTTTTTCCAATAAATTATATAGATTTTTCTTTTCCCACCTATTTCCATTATTTTTAAATATTTTTAAATCTTTTATGCTCCCCCCTACCCCCACTAGAGCTATCCCTTGAGTGCCCTACCATCCATTCTTAATTAGTACATTCGTTTAGATAATATCACCAACTTCAACACCTATGTGTTCTTTTGTTCTGTTGTCTGTGACATCTTTTGATGATCTGCTTCTATCACTGCTTGCTTGTCCCTACAACCACACCACCCCCTCCACTTCTCTCCCCCCACCCAACCACCCCCCCTCCCACACACACCTTAAACCAGCTTATATTTCACCCCTTCCTTGGATTCATCTAGTTCTGTTGAAGGGTCATGAGGACTCGAAATGTCAACTCTTTTCTTCTCCGCCGATGCTGCCAAACCTGCTGAGTTTTTCCAGGTAATTCTGTTTTTGTTTTGTTATCAAAGACAGTGTCAGCTAATTGAACTTCAACACCTTTCTCCTGCCTTTTAGCTTCCTGTTCTTCCTGTTTCAACCTGTGAGCTTGTGATCTTGTTATCAACAATCTGGAAACAATCCAGGAGGCTTTCTGCAACACTTCTGTTGAAAACACTTCTACAGGTTGCTCAACTACAAAAGGTACCACCCACATCTGTGAGCCAGGTATATCACTACCTAAAATAAATTGTACCTCTGCAATGGACAATTTTTCCACTACTCCAACAGTCACCTCACCTGTTTTCCACTTACTCTTTAAATTTACCTTCCACAATGGAATAAGTTTAGCATCTCCATGACCCCACTTATTATCACCTGTTCCTGCAATACTTCCTCTGAACAACAAATATCACTATCTCACAACATTAAGGATTGACTAGCTGCCGTGTCCCTTAAAATTTTAATATCTATCTACTCCACCCTGTACATACAGAAAGTCTTCCCCATCACATACAAAACCTTTAAACATTTCTGGAACCTGCTCCTCAGAACCCCCTTGGGTAAATTGTGAACACATTCCAACCTCTTTACTTACCGTTGATTCTTCCTGTTTGACATGTACACAAACCACTGGTTTTTCCTATGTCTGAACCTTGGAACCCACAGTACTTTTACTTCCAGAACTTTTCTGCATTCCAATAATTCCAACAGATTTTCCCTGTAATTTCTAACACTGACTTTGTGTGCCCAACTTTATTACAATGAAAACACCTCAATTTATGAGTGTCACTTCTACTCTCAGCACCTTTTTTAGTCTGAGAGAAAACTTCCTGGGAATTTCCACCTACTCCTCCTCTTCCCTGACTATCCACCTTCCCTTCAGCTTCCCACTTTCTATCCTTCTCTGATTTAAAAGGGTGATGAGAAAAAGGCTTGGATCTATGAACTAACTTATAATAATCTATCTCCGCTGCTTGTCTTACCATTTTAATCCTCTCACTACTGAAGGAATTGAACCTTTAAATTCTTCCAAAAGAATTACTTCTCTAAGAGCTGTATATGTTGTCTCTATCTTTAATGTCTGTATCCACCAGTCAAAATTACTTTGTTTTACTCTCTCATACTCAATATAAGTTTGCCCAGGCTGTTTTCTTATATTCCTAAATTTCTGCCTGTATGCCTCAGAAACCAACTCATATCCACTCAAAATAACCTTTTTTAACCATATCATAGTCCACTGACATTTCTTCCTACAGTGAAGCATAAACCTCATGTGCTCTACCCATTAACCTAGATTGTAACAACAATGGCCAGTTTTCTTGTGGCCATTTCATGTGTTTAGCTATCTTAAATGAAATAAAGAACACCTCCATATCTCTTTCTTCAAACTTCAGAAGAGCTTGCACAAATTTAAACAACTCCCACGGGGTTTTAGGTTAACAATTTTTTCACCATCAGAACTTTCCTGAGCATCTGATGTCTCTTTTTTAAAGTCCAGTTTTTGAAGTCAGTACTCTCTGTCCCTTTCCTTCTCTCTCTCTCTCCCCTTCATTGTGAACTTTTCCCCTGGAGATCAAGTTTTTGCATTTCCGTTTCTTTTTGAAATAATCTTTTTCTTTTGCCCCCAATTCAAGTTTTTTTGGTTCATTTGCTTGTTCAAATTCAAACATCTTCCTTTCTAACTGAAGTCTCACTATCTCCACCTGTGGCTCACTGGTGTCAGGTATCACTTCCAACTTTAAATGCTGTTCTATCACTTCAACTATGTCTGCATTCTTTGCCGCTACAGGTAAGCTCAACTGCAATTTATCCGGCAACTGTTAACTTACCCTTAGATACTTTTTATAACCCAATCAGAGTTATATCTTCTACTTCCAAAAAGGTTTTAGCCATGAATACAGCCATTTTTGCAGTCTCAGCATTTCAAAAATCCCTCACACCAACTGCTGAATTCAAAGTGCTTCTTGTGCACGTACCCTTAAGACACACCAACTCCAAACCAATCAAGGAATTTTAAAAATCCCGCAAGGAGCACCTAGTTTGTTATGACGCGGCAGATGGTGCATGCCAGGTGGATCAAATCCACGGGGTAAACTTGATCACGTGGTCACAACGGCTTTGCAGTTTATATTTTATTTTAAGATGCCTGCCCTGAATTCAGTAGTAATAAGTCCACCAAGACTCTAGAGATTTTTTTTTTAGTAAACTAAATTAACATTTATTAAAAAAATAAAAGATTTCAAGCACATACATAGCACATAAAAGCACATAAAAATTACAACAATATTAAGTCCTAATTAATCTGGCTTCCAGATACACCCCCATTAAGGCAACATTAAAAACAAAAAGATTTAAACAGATTCAGGTAAGTCAACACAATACATTGGGCAATAGAATTCAAAGTGGCCTTTTCCAGTTTTGGTTTCCGTACTCAGCAGGCTTAATGCACAAATACCGGAGGCTTCACATACTTGTGTTAGATCTTACAATACCTTACCTGACACATCACTCATTCTCCTTTTATACATGTTTCTCCCTTTTAATGTAAATCCCATTGTACGCATATGTCTTTGGAACTTTACCTTTCTCATAATATAAATCTATTCATGTTGCTAATATTGTCAGTAACCTTTAGGCAAAATAAACACACTGCTTGGCCGAGCTTCTCTGGCTAAGTGTAACATCCTATCTTCATTTTGAAATTCTAACTACCCTGATTTATCTAAAACTGCGAATTCACCTCACCTCACAAACCTATCAGCTTTTGATGAGTCAAAGCCTCCAGACCAGCTGCCTCCAATTCAATTAAACCACACACACACGCAAAAACACACACACGCACGCAAACGCGCACACGCAAACGCACGCTATCCAAACCCCTCTATTAACTTACTTTTACAATAAATTACAATAATATTATGAGAATTATTATACTTTTGTGGCAGATGATAGAATTCTCCATTAGGATGGAAAGTGAAGCAGTCTGATCTGAAACTAGGGTCCTAAGTCTAAACAAAAGAAACTACCAAGGTATGAGGTGTGAGTTGGCTAAGTTGGGTTGGGGAACTTTATTAAAAGGTATAATGGTGGACAGGCAATGGCTACTATTGGAACAGTTATACATTCCTTTCTAATGCAAAAACACAACTGGAAAAGTGGCCCAACCATGGCTAACAAAAGAAGTTAGAAGATAGTATTAGATCCAAAGAAGAGTCATATAACATTGCTAGAAAAAGTAGCAAGGCTGAGAATTGGGAGCAATTTAGAACTCAACAAAGGTGGGCGCCAGGAGATTGATTAACAGGGGTAGAAATAGAGTATGAGAGTAATCTTGCAAGGACATAAAAGAGGACTGTAAAAGCTTCTATAGGTATGTAAGAAGGAAAAGATTAGTGAAGACAAATGTAGGTCCCTTACAGCTGAAACAGGAGAATTTATAATTAAGAACAAGGAAGTGGCAGGGCAGTTGAACAACTGCTTTAGTTCTGTCTTCATTGAGGAAGACGCAAATAACTTCCCAGAAATGCTAGCGAACCAAGTGTCTCGTGAGAAGTAGGAACTGAAGGAAATGACGATTCGTAAAAAATAGTGCTGAAGAAATAAATGGGACTGAAAGCCGATAAATCTCCAGGGCCTGATAATCTATATCCCATGGTACTCACGAAGGTAGCCATGGAAATAGTAGATGCATTGGTTGTCATCTTAGATCCTAGAACAATCCCAGTAGATTGAAGGGTAGCAAATGTAACCCCACTATTTAAAAGAGGGAGGGAGAAAACAGGAAATTACAGACCAATTAGCCTTACATCAGTAGTAGTGAAATTGCTCGAGTCTATTATAAAGGAAGTGATAAAGGAACACTTGGTAAATATCACTGGGATTAGACAAAGCCAACATGGATTTATGAAAGAGAAATCATGGTTGACAAACCTACTGGAGTTTTTTTTTGAGGATGTAACTAGCAGAAAAGATAAGGGAGAACCAGTAGATGTGGTGTATTTGGATTTTCAGAACTTTTGATAAAGTCCCATATAAGAGGGTAGTGTACAAGATTAAAGCACGTGGGATTGGGGTAATATATTGATGTGGATTGAAAATTGGTTAACAGACAGAAAAAAGGGAGTAGGAATAAATAGGTATTTTTTTTTTAGAGTGGCAGGCTGTGACTAGTGGGGTACTGCAGGGATCAGTGCTTGGGCCCCAGATATTCATAATATATATCAATGATTTGGATGAGGGAACCAAATGTAATTTTTCCAAGTTTGCTGATGACACAAAACTTGGTGGGAATGTGAGTGGGGAGAAGAATGTTAAGAGGCTTCAGGGTGATTTAGACTTGTTGAATGATAGGGCAAATACATGGCAGATGCAGTATAACGTGGATAAGTGTAAAGTTATCCATTTTGGTAGGAAAAGCAGAATGGCAGAATATTTAAATGGTGATAGATTGAGAAATGTTAATGCATGAAGGGACCTGGGTGTCCTTTTATACCAATCACTGAAAGCGAGCATGTAAGTGCAGCTAGCAGTTAAGAAGGCAAATGGTATGTTGACCTTCACTGCAAGAGGACTTGAGTATCGGAGCAAGGATGTCTTACTGCAACTGTACAAGGCCTTGGTGAGAGCACATCTGGAATATTGTGTGCAGTTTTGGTCTCTTTACCTAAGAAAGGATATACTTGCCACAGAGGGAGTGCAGCAAAGGTTCACCAGACTGATTCCTGGGATGGCAGGATTGTTGTATGAGGAGAGATTGGGTTGACAAGGCCTGTATTTATTGGAGTTCAGAAGAATGAGAGGGGATCTCATTGAAACATATAAAATTCTGACAGGGCTGGACAGACTGGATGCAGCCATGATGTTTCCTCTGGTTGTGGTTGGGGGGTTAGGGAGGCAGAACAAAGGGACACTGTCTCAGGATATGGGGTAGACCATTTAGGACTGAGATGAAGGGAAAATTCTTCACTCAGAGGGTCGTGAGCGTGTGGAATCCTCTACCACAGAAGGCTGTGGAGGCCAAGTCACTGAATATATTTAAGAAGGAAATAGATTTGTAGACTCTAAAGACATCAAGGGGTATGAGGAGAGAGCAGGAGTATGGCATTGAGATAATGGACCAACCATGATCATATTGAACATCGGAGCAGGCTCAAAGGGCAGAATGACCTACACCTACTCCTATTTTCTGTTTCTATGCTGTTATTTCTCCCATTGTCTTTTGCATCTTGAATGCTGTTTGTTTTAATTGGTTTGTCTTTAAACTTCTGTCTTAGGAGCTTCTGGCTGCGGCATACAGATTTAAAATGTCCTCTCTTACAGAAATGGCACTCCGCATTTTTTTGGGACAGTCTTTGCATCATTGCAGCCTTTCCCCGCCACAGTGAGAATACTGAGTAATGGTGGCTACTGTGCTCTCTTTGCTCTTTTCCTGTCTTTGAGTAGGTGTGCTGCTGCTTCTGTGTCCTACAAACCGCTTTGTGTTAGTTGTTTATTCTCCATGAAATCTCCCTGCCATTTTACACGGAGAGGCGGTGACGTAGTGGCAATGTCACTGGACTAGTAATCCAGAGGCACAGGCTAGTGCTGTGGTGACTTGGGTTCAAATCCCACCACAGCAGCTGATGGAATTTAAATTCAATTAATAAATCTGGAATTAAAAGCTAGCCTAACAGTGACCACAAAACCATTGTTGATTGTTGTAAAACCCATTTTGTTCACTAATGTCCTTAAAAGGAAATCTGGCATCCTTATCTGGTCTGGCCTACATATGACTCCTGACCCACAGCAATGTGGTTGACTCTTAAATGCCCTCTGCAATGGCCTAGCAAGCCACTCAGTTGTATCAGATCATTACGAAGCCTAAAAGGAACGAAACCAAACCAGCATCGATTTAGGCACTGGAAATAACAACACACCCAGCCCTGTTGGCCCGAGAAAGTTGTCCTTACTAACATCTGGGGGCTTGTGCCAAACTTGGGAGAGCTGTCCTACAGACTAAAGCAACAGCCTGATATAGTCATACTAATGTAATTGTATCTTACAATGTCCCAGACACCACCATCACCATTCCTGGCTTCCTGGGTATATCCTACCTGACAGGATGGGTCCCACCGATTGGTGGGACAGGACATACCCTGCAGAAGTGGTGGCACAGTGGCAGGAGGCCTGGGAGTCCTCGATGTTGTCTCTGGACACCATGAAGTCTCATGGCATCAGGTCAAACACAGGCAAGGAAACCACCTGCTGGTTACCACATACTGATGAATCAATATTCCTCCATGTTGAACACCATTTGGAGGAAGCTCTGAGAGTGGCGGGGTGCAGAATGTACTCTGGGTGGGGACTTCAAAGCCCATCACCAAGAGTGGCTCGGTAGCACCACTACTGACTGAGGTAGTCAAGTTCTAAAAGACATAGCTGCTCAATTGGGTCTTCGGCAAGTGGCGAGGGAACCAACAAGGAAAAATCCTACTTGACCTTATCCTCCCCAGTCTGCCTGTGGCAGACACACTTGCCCGTGACAGTATTGGAAAGAGTGACCTCGTGGAGACTGCCCTGTCTTCACATTGAGGATATTTTCCATTGTTTTGTGTGGCACTACCACTGTGCTAAATGGGATAGATTTCAAACCGATCTATCAACTCAAAACTGGGCATCCATGAGGCACTGTGGTCAGCAGACTTGTAAACAGCCACAATCTGTAGCCTCCTAGCCTGGCATATCCCCCACTCCACTCTTACCATCAAGCCAGGGGATCAACCCTGGTTCAGGGAAGAGTGAAGGAGGAAATGCCAGGAGCAACAGCAGGTATACCTAAAAATGAGGTGTCAACCTGATGAAGCTACAACACAGGACTATTTGAGTGCCAAACAGCAGAAGCTGCATGCGATAGACAGAGCTAAGTGACCTCACAACCAATGGATCAGATCTAAGCTCTGCAGTCCTGCCACATCCAGTTGTGAATGGTGGAGGACAATTAAACAACTCATTGGAGGAGGACACTGCACAAATATCCCCATCAGTGATAAGGGAGCCCAGCATATCAGTGCAAAAGATCAGGCTGAAGCATAAGCAACGTTCTTCAGCCAGAATTGCCGAGTGGATGATCCATCTCTGCCTCCTCCTGAGGTCCCCAGCATCACAGATACCAGTCTTCAGCCAGTTCGATTCACTCCATCTGATATAAATAAATGGCTGAAGGCACTGGATACAGCAAAGGTTATAGGCCCTGAAAGGGTTCCAACAATACTATTGAATCAGAACTAGCTTCACCCCAGTCATGCTGTTCCAGTACAGCTACAACACTGGCATCTACCTGGCAATGTGGATAATTGTCCCGGTGTGTCCTATGCACAAAAAGCAAAACAAATCTAACCCCACTAATTGCTACACATCAATCTACTCTCAGTCATCAGCAAAGTGATGGAAGATGTCGGTAACAGTGCTGTCAAACAGCACTTACTCACCCATAACCTGCTCACTTGACGCTCAGCTTGGGTTCCGCCAGGGCCACTCATTACAGCCTTGGGCCAGAGGTGGACAAAAGAGCTGAACTTTGGGATGGCGAGAGTTACTGCCCTTGACATCAAAGCAGCATTTGACCAAGCGTGGCATCAAGGAGCCCTAGTAAAACTGAAATCAATGCAATCTGGGGAAAACGTTCCACTTGTTGGAGTCATATCTAGCACAAAGGAAGATGGTTGTGGCTGTTGGAGGTCAATCATCTCAGACCCAGGACATCGTTGCAGGAGTTCTTCAGGATAGTGTCCTCGACTCAACCATCTTCAGCTGTTTTGTCAATGACCTTCCCTCCAACATAAGGTCAGAAGTGGGGATGTTCACTTACAACTGCACAATGTTCAGCACCATTCATGACGACTCAAATACTGAAGCAGTCTGTGTCCATATGAAGCAAGGCCCGGACAATATTCAGGCTTGGGTTCACAGAATGACAGAATTTTTATGGCACAGAAGGAGGCCATTCAGCCCATCATGTCTGCACCGACTCTCCAAATGAGCATTATGACCTAGTGCCATTGCCCTGTCTTTTCCCCATACCCCTGCATTGTTTCTATTCAAATAATCATCTAATGCCCTCTTAAGTGCCTTAATTGAACCTGCCTCCACCACACTTCCAGGCAGTGCATTCCAGACCCAAGCCATGTTGTGTGAAAAAGCTTTTTCTCACATCACATTTGTTTCTTTTGCAAATCACTTTAAATCTGACCCCCCCCCGATCCTTTTACGAGTGGGAACGCCTTCTCCCTAACTACGCTGCCCAGGCCCTCATGATCTTGAACATCTCTATTAATTCTCCTCTTGGCCACCTTCTCTCCAAAGAGAATACCCCCAACCTCTCCAATCTATCATCATAACTCAAGTTTCTCATCCTGGAACCATTCTTGTAAGCCTCTTCTACACTTCCTCCACTGTGTTCACATCCTTCCCATAAAGTGGCACCCAGAACGGTACACAATACTCTAGCTGAGGTCTAACGAGTGTTTTATATGAATGCAGCATAACCTCCTTGCTCTTGTACTCTATGCCTCTAGTAATAAAGCCCTGAATTCTATATGCTTTATTAACTTTATTAACCTGTCCTGCCACCTTCAATGATCTATGCACATATACACTAGGTCCTTCTGCTCCGGCACCCCCTTCAAAATTTCACCCCTTATTTTATATTGTCTGTCCATGTTCTTCCTATGAAAATGTATCACCTCACACTTCTCCGCATTGAACTTCATCTGCCACCTATCTGCCCACTCCTCCAACTTGTCTATGTCCTCTTGAAGTTCCACACCATCCTCCTCACAGTTCATAACACTGCCAAGCTTTGTATCATCTGCAAGCTTTGAAATTGTCCCCTGCACACCAAGATCCTAAATTATTAATATATATCAGGAAAAGCAAGGGTCCCAATACCGACCCCTGGGGAACTCCGCTACAAACCTTCCTCCAGCCTGAAAAATATCCATTGACCATTCCTATCTGCTTCCTATTTTTCAGCCAATTTTGTATCCACGTTGCTACTGTCCCTTTTATCCCATGAGCAATAACTTTTCTCTCAAGTCTGTTGTGTGGCACTGTATCAAATGCCTTTGAAAGTCCGTATACATCACATCAACAACATTACCCTCATCAACCTTTTCTGTTACCTCTTCTAAAAGCTCCAGCGAGTTAGTTAAGCACAACTTCCCCTTTAGAAATCCATGCTGGCTCTTATCAACCCATAGTTTTCCATTTGACTACAAATTCTATCTGGAATAATTGTTTCTAGAATCTTGCCCACCACTGAGAGCTGGCTCAAGGAAAGGCAGAACTAGGTGTTAAATATTCTTGGGTACAAGGCGTTCAGAAAAGATAAAAGGGTGGTGGTATTGGTTAAGGAGAGAATTGCAGTGCTGGAGAAAGAGGATGTCCCAGAGGGTTCAAGGACAGAATCAATTTGGCTAGAGCTAAGGAACAAGGGTGCAATTACATTGCTCAGAGTAATCTATAGACTGCCCACTGGTGAGAAGGATGTAAAATAAATCTACAGGGCAATTGCAGAGAGATGCAAGCATTATGGAGTAGTTATAATGGGGGACTTTAATTATCCAAATGTAAACTGGGGCAGTGGTAGTGTAAAGGGGCAAAAGTTCCTAGACTATGTTCAGGAAAATTTTCTACAACAGTAGGTGGCCAATCCAACAAGAAAAGACTCATTGTTGGACCTGGTTCTTGGAAATGAGGTGGGCCAAGCAGATTAAGTGTCAGTGGTGAAACATTTAGGAGACAGTGATCATTGTATTGTACGTTTTAAGGTGATGATAGTAAAGGGCGATGGGCAATCCAGAGCAAGAATAATTAACTGGACAAGAGTTGACTTCAATGGGGCAAGAATGGAGCTGGGCCAGATGGACTGGAAAGAAAGATTGGTGGGAAAAACTGTAGCTGAACAATGGGCTACCTTCAAAAAAAGAATTGGTTTGGGCACATTGGTTCGGTCAAGGTATATTCCACCCAAAGGGAAAGGCAGGGCAAACAAATATAGAGCTCCCTGGATGAAAAAGAAATTAGAAATTAAGATAAAGAAGAAAGAGTGTGCTTATGACAGGTGTCAGGTAGGAACTTTTGCCCCTTTACACTACCACTGCTCCAGTTTACATTTGGATAATTAAAGTCCCCCATTATAACTACTCCATAATGCTTGCATCTCTCTGCAATTGCCCTGTAGATTTATTTTACATCCTTCTCACCAGTGGGCAGTCTATAGATTACTCTGAGCAATGTAATTGCACCCTTGTTCCTTAGCTCTAGCCAAATTGATTCTGTCCTTGAACCCTCTGGGACATCCTCTTTATCCAGCACTGCAATTCTCTCCTTAACCAATATCACCACCCTTTTATCTTTTCTGAACGCCTTGTACCCAAGAATATTTAACACCTAGTTCTGCCTTTCCTTGAGCCAGCTCTGTTATCGCCACAACATCATATTTCCACATGGCAATCTGAACCTGTAACTCTTATTTACTAATCTTCATGCATTCACATACATGCGTGGTAACCCTGATTTAGATTTTGTTACTTTCTCCTTTACAGCAGCAAGTAACATTTGCACCACACAAGTGCCAGGTAATGACCATCCCCAACAAGAGAAAATCTAATCATCTCCCCTTGACGTTCAATTGCATTACCATTGCTGAATCCCTCACTATCAGCATTTTGGGGATTACCATTAACCAGAAACTGAACTGGACCAGCCATATGAATACTGTGGCTACAAGAGCACGTCAGAGGCTAAGAATCCTATGGCGAGTAACTCACCTCCTGACTCGCCAAACTCTGTCCACCATCTACAAGTCAGGAGTGTAGCGGAATACTTTCCACTTGTCTGGGTGAGTGCAGCTCCAACAACATTCAAAGCTTGACACCATCCAGGACAAAGCAGCCCGCTTGATTGGCACCCCATCCACTTCATTAAAAATTCACTCCCTCCATCACCAATGCATAATGGCAGCAGTGTGTACATCTACACGATGCACTGCAGCAGCACACCAAGGCTCCTCTGACCTCACCTTCCAAACCTGTGACCTCTATCACCTAGAAGGACAAGGGCAGCAAATGCATGGGAACCTCTAAGTTTGGAAATCTAAATGTACCACATTTACTGGTTCTCCTTTATTACATCCTCAAAGAACTCTAATAAATAAGTAAAACATGATTTCTGTTTCACATAATGCCTGACATATTATGATTTTCTACATTTCCTGCTACTACCTCTAATGGATTCTAGCATTTTCCTAATGACAGATATTCGGTTGACTGGCTTATAGATTACTGCCTTCTGTCTCCCTCCTTTCTTGAACAGAGGTATTACATTGGCAGTTTTCCAATCCACTGGGACCTTTCCAGAAATCGAGAGAATTTTAGAAGATCGCAACTAATGCGTTCGCTATCTCTGTAGCCACTTCTTTTAAGACCCTAGGATGCAGGCCATCAGGTCCAGGAGATTTGTCAGCCTTAAGTTCCATTAGTTTTCTCATTACTTTTTCTTTAGTGATAGTGATTGTTTTAAGTACCCCTCGCTTACCACTATTTATGGGACACTTTTTGTGTTTGCTACTGTGAAGACAGATATGAAATACTTGTTCAAAATCTTTGCTTTTCCTTGTTTCTGTTATTAATTCCCGAGTTTCACCCTCTTAAGTGACCAATGCTCACTTTAGCTACTTTTCCCTTTCACTTACTTTTACTGTTTTTTTTATTTTCTTGCTAGTTTTCTCTTGTACACCAATTTCTGCCCCTTTTTAGTCATCCTTTTCTGGTTTCCCAATCTTCTGCCCTACTAATCTTCACGGCATTGTATGTCTTTTCTTTCAATTTGCTACTATCTTTAATTTCGTAAGTTAGCCCCGGTAGTGCATCCTTCTAGCCCTTCTTCCTCAATGGAATGTATCTTTGTTGAGAGTTGGGAAATATCTCCTTAAATGTCTGCCATTGCTCATCCACCATGTTCCCTTTTAACCTTTTTCCCAGTCCCCTTTAACCAATTCTGTCTTCATACCCTTGCAATTGCTTTTATTTAGGTTTAAGTTACGGACCCATTTTTCTCACAATTTGGTTTATCATGCTATGATCTCTCTTGCCATAGGACCCTTTACTACACAAGCTACAAGAACCTTGAACCTGTTGGACAATTGCAAAGGCTGAGGTTCCTCCAGTCTACCTTCTCATTTCCACATACCTGCATCACTTGCAGTCACAGCTGCAGACCAAATTCAAAGTACCTTGTCTAAGGAGTGTGACTGCCTCCTAGAACAAAGTCTAGGTAACTTCCTCCCTCCCTGGTGCATCGCAGTGTCCGAAGTTCAGACTCCAGCTCATTAATTCTGAGCCGAAGTTCCTGAAGCTGCAGTCACTTAGTGCAGATGTGGCTGCTGTGGGTCACAAATGCGTCCAACAATCTCTCATGCTACAGCTGCAACACATCACTGGCCCTGCCCTTATGTTTTATTTAACAGATTAAGTTTGGAAATATCACTCAACGATTATCTGTAGTTAGATACATACGAACATATAAATTAGGAGCAGGAGTAGGCCAAGCTTGCTCAGCCATTAAATAAGATCATGGCTGGTCTGATTGTAACCTCAACCCCACATTCCTGCCGCCCCCCCACCACCCCGCCCCCACCCCCGTTAATCAAGAATCCAGCTAGCTCTGCCTTAAAAATATTCAAAGACTCTGCTTCCACCACCTTTTGAGGAAGAGAGTTTCAAAGACACTCGACCCTCTGAGAGAAATAAATTCTCCTCATCTCTGTCTTAAATGAGCATCCCTTTATTTTTAAACCTTGATCCCCAGTTCTGAAGAGGAAACATCCTCTCCACCTCCATCTGTCAAGACCCCGCAGGATCTTAAAGGTTTCAATCAAGTCGATTCTTCTAAACTCCATTGGATACAAGCCTAACCTGTCCAACCTTATTTCATAAGACAACCTACCCATTCCTGGTATTAGTCTAGTAAACCTCCTCTGAACGGCTTCTAACGCACTTACATCTTTCCTTAAATAAGGACAACAATACTGTACACAGTATTCCAAATATGGTCTCACCAGTGCCCTGTACAACTGGAGCATAACCTCTCTACTTTTGTAATCAATTCCTCTCACAATAAACGATAACATTCTATTAACTTTCTTAATTACTTGCAGTACCTGCATACTAACCTTTTGTGATTCATGCACTAGAACATCCAGATCCCTCTGAATCTCAGAGCTCTGCACTCTCTCACCATTTAGATAATACGCTCCCTTTTTATTCTTCCTGCCAAAATAGACCATTTCACATTTGCCCCCATTATACTCCATTTGCCAGATCTTTGCCTACTCACTTAACCTATCGATGTCCCTTTGTAGGCTCCTTATGTCCTCTTCACAATTTATTTTCCTAACTATCTTTGTGTTGTCAGCATATTTCGCGACCATATGTTCGGTTCCTTCATCCAAATCATTTGTGTAAATTGTAATAAGTTGAGGTCCCAGCACTGTTCCCTGTGCCACACCACTTGTAACACCTGCCAACCAGAAAAAGACTCATTTATGCCGATACTGCTTCCTGTTAGCTCGCCAATCTTCTATCCATGCCAATTTGTATCTCCCTACACATGAGCTTTTATTTTCCATAATAACTTTTGATGTGGCACCTTATCAAATGCCTTCTGGAAATCGAAGTACAGTACATCCACAAGTTCCCCTTCATCCACAGCACGAAGAACTCCAATAAATTAGTTGAGCATGATGTCCCTTTCACAAAACCATGTTGACTCTGCCTGATCGCCTTGAATTTTTCTAAGTGCACTGCTATAAAATCTTTAATTAAAGCTTCTAATATTTTCCATATGACAGACGTTGGGCTAACTGGCCTCTAGTTTCCTGCTTTCTGTCTCTTTTCCCTTTTTGAATAAAGGAGTTACATTTGCTATTTTTGAATCTAGGGAATTTAGGAAAATTAAAACCAATGCATCAACTATCTCACTAGCCACTTCTTTCGAGACCTTTCCATCCGGCCCCAGGGATTTGTCAGCCTGCAGCTCAATACCACTTCCCTGATTGTAATTTTTCTGAGTTCCTCCCTCCCTTCCATTTCCTGATTTAGAGCTATTTCAGGGATGTTACTTGTATCCTCTATAGTGAAGACCAATGCAAAATACCTGTTCAATTCAACCACCATCTTGCTACTTTCCATTATCAATTCCCAGACGCACTCAGACCAACACTCACTTTGTGAATTCTTTTATTTAAATATGAGAAACTCTTACTATCCATCTTTATATTTCTAACTATCTTTCTCTCGTACTCCAATTTTCTGCCTCCACATTAATCGTTTTGTCATTCCTTACTGTTCTTTATAATCTGTCTAATCTTCTGACCTATCACCCTTCTTTGTGCAATTATATGCTTTTCCATTAATTTTGATACAGTCTTTAACTATTTTAGTTAACCACGGATGGTAGGCCCTCCCCTTGGAATTTTTCTTTCCCATCTCATCTATTCTGTGTATTCTGAAATATCGCTCTAAATGCCTGCCACTGCATCTTTATTGACCTATTTCTTAACCTCATTTGCTAGTTCACTTTAGCTAGTTCTGCTTTCATGCCATCATAATTGCCTTTGTTTAAGTTTAACGTACTAAAACATAAGAAATAGGAATGGGAGTACACCATTCAGCCCCTCGAGAGCCTGCTCCGCCATTCAATAAGATCATGGCTGATCTGCTTGTGTCTCGATTTTCACATTCCCATCTACAGCGTGCATCCCCCCCACCCGGATAACCTTTGATTCCCTTGCCTAACAAGAATCTATCTAACTCTGCCTTTAAGATATTCAATGACCCTGCCTCCACTACCATCTGAGGCAGAGAATTCCAAAATGTCTCAGCCCCCTGAGAAAAAAATTCTTATCTCTGTCCAAAAAGGGCGACCCCTAATTTTAAAACAGTGCCCCCCTAGTCCTGGACTCACCCACAAGAGGAAACATCCTTTTGATGCCCACCTTGTCAAGGCCATTCAGGATCTTGTATACTTCAATCAAATCACCCCTCACTCTTCTAATCTCCAGTGGAAACAAGCCCAGTCTGTCCAGCCTTTCCTCATAAGACAACCCACTCATTCCAGGTATCTGTACTAGTCTTGGGTGCACTTGTTTCTCCCTCAAATTGCTACTTAGTGGTGCTTTCACTATGAGATTATCAATTAATCCTATCTTGTTGTACAATACCAGGTCTCGTATAGCCTGCTCTCTGGTTGGCTCCAGAATGTGCTGTTCTAAGAAACTATCCCAAAAACATTCTATGAATTCCTCATCTACGCTACTTTTGCCCATCTGATTTTTCAGTGGTTTCCAGATCAAGTGGCTTCATTAGTTAAGCTATAAATTCAATGCAATACTTATCTCCCCAATACCAGTTTAAACTACTATCCCCTTTCAGCTGATGAACTGTTGCTAACTATGATTTCCCATGTAGATGGGTGCAGAGAAACATGAGTGGGCCATACAGCTCAAAAGCTTGCTTTACTATTTTCGTTAACAGTGACGGTTCTGTCATTAATTCCAATTCTGTATTTTCTTTGTATCCCTTGCTTGTGAAATAAACGTATTATCCAATTTCCTGTAAACATTTAATTGATAGTTCAGAGTCCCACATTACCATTGAAAGAAAACTACAAAAAGCATTTCCTTTTGGAAAGAGAAAACAAACTATCCGACCTGATCTTAATGCAAACTTGCCTGTCACTTTGAGTTGAAATCATTAAAACATTGAAAAACCTTGCTGTAACAAAAACTGAAAATGCTGGAAAAACTCAGCAGGTCTAACAGCATCTATAGAGAGAGAAACAGAGTTGACGTTTCGAGTCTGTATGACCCTTCTTCAGAGGTCATACAGACTCAAAACATCAACTATGTTTCCTTCACCACAGATGCTGTTAGACCTGCTGAGTTTTTCCAGCATTTTCAGTTTTTGTTTCAGATTTCCAGTATCCACAGTAGTTTGCTTTTATCAAAGACCTTGCTGTGTTGTTTTACTAAAAATTGCTTAATTTAATCTGTTGGGTAATTTCAATATTGAAGTATTAATATTTTGATTTTATGATTGAGAGAAGGAAGTAAGATTGGTAGAAGTCAGTGTAAGTTTTACTCCTAAATGTCATGATGTAAGCTGTGTTAATAGTGTTTCTATGGATGTGGATCACTTGACAAAATGACGAAGGGAAGAAATTACTGTTGGCAATGTCGAAACGGTAGAGCAAGCAATTTGATATAATTGCATTAAATGCTCATTTGATAGCATCACTGATTTCAACTTGTGTTTCTGTTATACCATTAACATGCAGTGTTTTTAAAGATGGAATGACAAGTAATGATTCATTGAAATTGATTAACTTATTTCTTTTTCATCTTTAGAGTATTTATACAATGCAAGTTTAAGAAGATATGAAGAAACATCGAACTTTGTGAAACTAGAATGCTATCATATGAAGGGAAAGCAGATTATATAATTGTGCTATGAAGGAAAAGTTAAAGCATTGATATTGCTTATATCCATTTCAGCTTTTAAGCCAGTCATTGTCCTCCATTTGTAAATCATTACACTTCATGAAACTTCATTATCCAGTGCACTTTTGAGCGCATAAATGCAAATTTTTAATAACTTGATTTCTTAGCATTTCACCCTAGAAGGTAAGCTATCTAATAGAGTGCAAATCGACAATTAATCAACTTTCTATATCTTAAAATGCTTTGCCATAATTGCAATTAGGCAACATCTATTATGATAGTCAGTAAACCCATGATAATTGAAGGTCAGCTAAGAAATTTTAAGAATACTGACAACAAATTAAGGAAATTTGTTATTTCAGCCAGAAAAATACTCCATCAGCACCACCCACCAAAGCATTCAAATCCATGGCATAATAAAAGACAGTGCACCCTGGCAACACAGCTGCAAGATGTAGCACAGGCCAGGAGATACACAAGTCTACTCATCTGGGATAGGATCCAGTTGAGCAATAATGGAGACACTCTGCAAATAGATACAAGGATTTAATTCTTTGTCTATCCTGAATTTTCTTTTACATCTGTAACCCCAGTGAATGTATACAAAGGATGTCGGAAGGTTAGCAATCTCTCTTTTCCTCCCCTTTAGGCCTACAGAACTTTGTTCTACTGGTGTATTGTAAGCTCAGGAATGAATCTTGAGTTGACTTTCTCATAGTCTGTTTTAACTGGTAAGCTTAAGAACAAAAGAGAACTTACCGCATGTTCCTGTCAGGGAACACCACTCTTAAATTGAGCAGCTCTTGAAAGGGCAGAGCTCACTAAGTCCATCAATAGGTGACTGCAGCTTAGTCTACCTGTGAATATGGAAAGAAGTGGCTTCCTTGACATGAGAGGTGACATTGCAGTTTTGCTGCATGTCACTGTATTATAACATACAGAGTTTCTGGAGCACTATGTCAGGTTTAGCTGCATTTGATCATTTTGGTTAACTCCTCCCTGTGTTGCTTCCAATCCTGTCCTCGAACAGAGCTCTCTTCCAGTTACTTTCATAGAGTGTGTGTGAGATGCATTCATTAGTCCATAAAGGGAAAATAATTTTTTTGATCTCTTTACCTTGAGCCTGTTAATTTTAAACCAAAGTCCTCTATACCTGTGCTCGTTGTCTGTAGCCTATTCCATCTGCATTGTACGGTTATCTTCTCAACAGCAATCAAATAGATGACCTTTCCACTCATTAACAGAGGATAGTCTATCTGGCAGCAATTAAGTAATCCGTTATCTCGGTTGAGTACGTCTATAGTGTCACTTGTTTAGTAAAGGACCTGTAAATTCCTCCTCTTGTTTGCTAGTTAATCTGAATTTTCGGGCCATCCGTCCACCAGATGTGTCACTTAAGAATCAGGAGGCAAAGTTTAAAACTTTTAACAACACAACACCCTAGTTACTGATTAGTCTACATTCACTTTTACAGGATTACAAGACTAGAAGAGATCACTGTTTATGTAAGCAGTCTCATAGAGACCCACTAGCTGGGTCGCCTGCTGAGAAAGTACATGCTTGGATGGTTACACCTGTGTCCACTTGCAGGGATTGCCATCTTTCCTGCTTCTGGATGCCGAGATTAAATATATGTCAGTGTTGCTTAGCAAACAAACATGGCATAATATCCTTGATTTGCACTGAATCACCAGGATTGACATTGAGGAATGGGATGCATGGTGATCTGTATTCATCTCAATAGCAATCAGAGTTAAACCTGGTGCATATGTAATTTGAACAACCAGGAGATCCAACATGGTGCCCTCCATGTCCTCCCTAAATTTAGAATGGTGTAATTTACAATAGTGAATGCAGTGATTAATGGAGGGCTCCCTTCAAATAATTCTAGTAACCATCAAGTAATTCAAGAGTGCACTTTCTTCATTT
Source organism: Carcharodon carcharias (assembly GCF_017639515.1). Lineage (NCBI taxonomy): Eukaryota > Metazoa > Chordata > Chondrichthyes > Lamniformes > Lamnidae > Carcharodon > Carcharodon carcharias. The sequence goes on along the minus strand of NC_054473.1, from coordinate 161,530,563 downwards.
GGAACCTCTCTCCCTGATATAAATAGTAGGTGCCTTATTTTACAGCTGTCTGAGTGCCATTCTCCTTGTCTGTAAAGTTGAAAAATGGAGGGCAAAAGCATGAGGTGTATTCGGGTTAGAGGACTGTGCTGGCAGCACCATTTGTTTATTTCATGTGCCTCCTACAGGGCTCGGATCTAACCATCCACTCTATCTATTGAAGAAAATTTTATTTTTTGTTTCTCTGACACAGTGGGATTCCCAGTATTTTGATACTCTTGTGAAATAGTACTACTTATGGAGTTGTACTTCAACCCACTCAATTACTTTCTTCCTCTGAATTTTTTTATTGAAGTGTTAGGGGGTTGCATGCAACTTTTCTTTTGCACAGTCTATACAAGATGTGGTTCTTGATTTTAGTAACTGATTATAGCTTGGTATAGAGGCCAAATGATTAATTATACATTTATGTGTCTGAAAAGATGACATTCTGAAACTAAATGCAACATCTGCAGTGATGAAAGGTAAAAGCACTTTGTGTATATATTATATATGTATATCCGATTATTGTCTGGAAATGTGACTGACTTAGAGGCTCAATTTATAGATCTTTATGAACTTTTTAATCCCGTAAATTTAATGTCAGATTTTGTTTGCTGTTATATAATAGCAACAGTTAGCATTCTCTGTTAGAATGCAAATTAAAATTGGATTTGGATACAGTATTAATCTTGTAATGTTAATATATACCAAAGTATAGATGTATTCCATAGCTTTATACTTTTCTAGTTTTAAGTATACTTGCAATAGCTACTTAAGTATTGCACAAATCTAATGTAAATATTGCATTTTTGCTACAGTTAAATATTGGCTTAACATCATGTTGCCAGTCAGTATTAAGTTACAGGTGGCAAGGCAGGTTCCTTTGTTACAAGGTACTTTTACAGAAATCTGGGAAGAAGTGGCAAAATGTCTCATTGAGGATACTTGGCCATTAAATCTACCCTCCCCCAATTAAAAAAAACACAACTTACTGCAAAATTTAACTACCATGATGTCACTTTTTAGCAGAAATTATTGACAGTTATTAGACCCTAACACAAAATGAATGCTTATTGATCTAGACCCAATAATAGATCTTTATTGAGAGTGGACGTGGGGTACATTGTACATAAAGGACAAACATATCTGAGTGAAGCAGAAATGGATGTAAGACAATACTTGAGAGGACTGTATATTAACCAACAAACAGCCTTGCTTTTCATTTTTTGCTGCACTCTATTAGCACTTCTACTGAGATGAGCTGGATAATGTATGCGAAACAGCTATTTTTCCTTTGGAAATATAAAGCTTTTGGTCAAAATCTTGGCAAATGTTCTCCAACAGTGGAGTTTCCAGGACTTTAGTCAGCAAATATTGTGACCGGTAATTCCCCTTAATGTTTAAGTAATGTTTTTTTCTATCAAATGTCCACAGTACTTCTTGAAGTATTTATGTTTATAAAAAATTAGTTAATTATATAATTATTCTTTCTGTTTACTGTAAATATTTAAACTATTTTCTTACTGTGCATATTTTGAGCCGTGCAAAAAAAATTGTAAGCAGCTACTTCCCTTCACTGAAGAGGTTTTCGGTAGTACAAGCTTTACTTGTTATGAAGGGAGCTTCAGTTGCCTGACCGGCTTTTAGGTCAGTCATTTTAAATACAGAATTTCTATTCAGATTTGGATGGTTTATATCTAATGTATGTTTCATTTTTTTGGAAAGTTGCATTTTTTATATATATGTGTACATGTATATACACACAAATATATATGAAATGGTATAATATTTTGTTATATGTACTGAGTGAGTACAATCAAATTATAAACTTTACCACGTGTTTCTGTGGTGGCTTTGTGAGACTGTCAAAATTAGTTCAGAATGGCACTTTTGCTACCGTTTTTAAAATGATTTAAATACGTGTTTTAAAAGGAAATCAAATATTTATGGGGCATACTGTGAAATAGTAAGGCTAAATATTTTTTTTAAATATCTTTGCGTGAGAATCTATATAATGCTAAATGAGAATGTATGTTTATTGTTTGGATTAGAGTTCACCAGTGTTTGTTCTACCAGGAGACAAAGCTGAAATCTAAAACACGTTAAAAATCTATATAAATTGATATCTTTTGAGTTCACTATTTACACTAATTCCATTATTTTGTCTTGTACCATTTTGATTCCATTACTGCCTTTGATAATGCTGACCGCATAGTAGCAGCCTGAATATAAAAAATAGTAAATTTATATTGCAGAGCAAAACCCTGAATTTATTGTGCATTGTAACACTTCACATCCATCAGAACTCCTCTTTGATTGCCTGTAATCTTATTTTTATTTAACAATATCACATCCAGTTCACCTTGATTATTGTAGATGCCTAGGTGCAATAATGTTAATTAAGATTACATATTTGCATTTCTTACTGTGCACATCAAATTGGTGTTAATTTTGTTTTTTATTGAACATGTTTAACTCAATTTAATTGAGAAGTAAGATGAGCCAATTACAGACATTAATTTTATTTTATTAAATTAATATCCTACAGTGTTGGGTTTTATTTGATGAGTTTTTCTTAAGTTTTAGCCACCTGATATTTTTAAGGTACTTTTATTTTCTTTTGGGTCCTTCAAAACTACACATTAAGAGACTTTTGTTGGAGTGGTCAGCTTTCTCCATATCTGTGCTCGGTTCTTCCACTTAAATATGTATGTTTCATTCATCCATACCCACTGTTGGCTGCATCTTTTGCTAATTAAAGCAGCATTATCAGACTTGTAGAACAAACTGTAATTTGACTAACATACTTCCTCTTGCATGAGTCTTAAATTAAAAGCGAATGGATAGGAAAGATGGGATACAAATAATTTTAGCATTCAAGTTATCTGGCAGCCTATGGTAACATAATTTTTGCTCACACACTTTCCATCTTTACTGGTAGAATTATACCTTGAAATGCCCTGATTAGTAATTAAAGATATGCACAGCTGCTCATCTGACATTATCTGGACGCTTTTTGTACTGTGCTGAAAGGAATTGGAATAACAAGAATCACTCTTGTTTCTGTACAATGGCTGGTAGTAAATTTATTTAGTCATGAACTGAAAGAAAAATGGAATTCAATTTACACATGAATGAGTAGTATTTGGGACTATCATAAAAGTGATAGGCATCTTGTATGACAAGATGAAGAGTATTAACAGTTTCCATGCCTGGAATATTTTTTCATTTAAATGGAATAAAGTTTCATTACTAAAACAGTTCAATTTTTAAGAAGATACTATTTTTGTGGAAGATGCTGATATAGGAAATTATTGCAACTCACGAATAGACAATAATTGAATGAGTTATTAAACTTTGCACGAATTATCCAGTCTGCCTCTTTCAAGAAAATGAGAATTTTAACAACTATTTATAAACTATTTTCCATGCTTTCTTCCTACTGTCATGTTCATTGAATCTTATTTTTATATTAAGTAGATTTTTTTTTAAAATTTGCAACACATTTTCATAACATTTGAGATTTTATACTATTGATTGTAAGGGTGGTTCAATTGAAAAGTACACATGCTAAGTTCAGTAATTCCACATTTCCAATGTGGGGCACAATGCTTGCAGATCATAAAATCAGCTCAACCATCTGCTTCCTTCGAGGTCAGCCCTCCACTTGGTGTATGAATATTCCTGATAATGACCCTTTTTAATAATGCTAACATTCTGCACATCAAAATTAAGTGTAGAAGTACAAGAATTGCTTGTGATTTTATATTGATCTTGACATGAATTCTTGTAACAATTAAACTAGAACTTTTTACACTTTTTTTCAAAAAGTATTTGTGTTGGTTTATTTCCATTTTTAATTTTCTCCTATAGGTTACTTGCTACATAGCTTCTCCCACCTGACAGTGCATGGATGGTCCACAGCCTGTGACATGATAAACCATGAGCAGACATTATTTGAGAGAGTAACACTGGACAGCATCTTGTTTACCTCGACCCAAATCAATCTTATGGTTTTGCTGAGATTAGGCAAAATTCACCAATTATAGGCAACTATCGGACTCCAATGGCAAAATGTTCAACCATTTGGTCAGGACTCGAATTGTCCTCCTAGCTCTTAATTTTAATGATTACACTTTTAATTTTTGGAGATAGTTTAATGATATATTTCTCTCACAAAATAAACTATAGCTTATACAATTCAATTTGGGACATAAATCAGCCTGATAAATATAAGCCATTCTGGCTTTTGACTAAACTAGAAACGATTAGTGGAAAAAAGATTGGTGCAAAATCCCAACAGTTAAACAGGCTTTTATATATATCCCACTTCTGATTCACCTTCAGCAGTTTCTTATAAACAAAATACCTATGTATTGCTAAGCAGCAAATACTTTTTGTTAATTGATAATTGAGGGAAATGGATATTAACCTTTTCATCTCATCACCATTGTAGGAATAGTGCAAGCGGAATGTCTACTCAGTTATTGCTTCCAGGATTTCTATCCAAAGGTAGTAATAGGAAAAAATAAAGTCTACAATTTTTGTAACAGTTATCCTAAATTAGTGCACATTTTTTAAAAATTGCACAAATATTTAAAAGATTTTGCCAGTAATAGATGTAGTTTGTATATTTTCGTGATTTCTACAGATGTTTAAATGTGGTAGAACATTGCATAAAAAAATATATAAGGAATGCTCTTGCAGTAGATTTCATATGGTTGTTTACAAATAGTGTGTTGCACTGTTGGATCAGTAAGTCTTTGGTGTTCTAACCGAGCATAGCAGCAGTATCCAATACTCTCAATTATTCCATGTATAATGAACAGCCATGAAAAAAGATGCAATTTGCGGACTATATGTCCAAAGCTGATTTAGCAAAAAAGCAAGAAATGCTTGTCAGCACAGCTAACTTGGCCTGCTATACTTCTGAGTTATGTCCCCTGACATCATTCAGGAGTTGATTTTCCTTGAATCAAGAAATGTTCTCTCTTTTCCTTCATGCTTTCGTAACTCTTTAATTAGCAAGGCAGAATTTTGTGTTGTATTCTTTGCCAACCCCTGAATAGTCTCGAAATGAAGACTGAGACAATATATATTCACTTCTTGTATGTACAGCAGCGTGTATATGAAATGCCTCATTCATGTTTGATTTCATTTTAAATTTTTAAAGGAATGGTTCAGTGGTTATTTGTGCTTGAAGTGTTTTAGAATTGTTTCATATTTAGATGAAGTTTGTAAAAGTTATAAAAGCAGAAGTAATGCAGATGCTAAAAAACAGGCAGTGCTAGAGTACTCAGCAGGTCTGTAGAGAAAGAAACAGTTAATGAATATTTCGAGTCGAATATGACTCTCATCATTTTGAAACATTCGTTAACTCTTTCTCTTTCCACAGATGCTGCCAGACCTGCTGAGTATTTCCAGCATTTTGTTTTTATTTTTTAAAATCTATGTATTTAAATTTAAAAACTCGTGTCCAAATTTTAGTCAACATATGTACTTTAGAATAGTTAGGAAATTTTCAAAATTCAAATTAATTTCATAGCCCTTTTATAGGATTGTATTTCTGCCTTCTGCAAGTTAAAACAGACCTATTTTCTTCCCCTTCCACCAGAAGTGCAGCTTTGAGTGTGCATAGTGTGTATTTATAATCAGCTGAGTTAGGCAACAGGAGCATTCTTTTTCTTTCCAAACGCAACCAATTAAACTTATACAAGTGCAAGATTTGCATAGACAAGTAAGCTGCTCTGGGATATATATCCACAATCAATTAATTGAAAACCAGTTTGTGCCACCAAGACTTGTGGGAGAGCTCTCAAGATCAGGAATTTGTTATTTTTAAGTGAGATATTTAAATTTTTAAATAATGTAAACTTAATACAAAAGGCTTTAGACAAGTCATTGTTATAGCAAAGTTCTTATTGTTACAAAGGTTATATGGAAGTGAGATTTATACTATCATTAATTCTGCCTGTCTTCATTGTAGCAATTTAAACTGTTTCAAACAATTAACATAAAGGCACTAACTCTCTCCTTCTGTTGTGATACAAAGGTTAATATACCCAAAGCCATGTGTATGTTATTAATGGGAACATTAGTAGCATTGTAAACAATTATTGAGACATTATGGTACAGAAGGAGACCATTCAGTCTGTGCTGGCTCTCTGTAGACCAATCTCCTGCTTTGTCCCTGTGGCCCTGTCAATTTATTTCTCTCAAGTGCCCATCCAATTTCCTTTTGAAATCAATTATTGTCTCTGCTTCCACCCACCTTTGTAGGAAGCAAGTTCCAGGTCATTACCACTTGCTACAAAACAAGTTCTACACATTTCTGCTCTCCCCACCCTCCCACCATGCATCTCTTTCCCAAAACCATAAATCTGTGCCCCCTATTTCTTGTACAATCAGCTAATGGGAATGGCTTTTCTTTGTCTATCTTAGCTAAACCTATCATAATCTTGTACACCTCTATCAAATCTCCCTTAAATTTCCTTGTAGCTAAAATCTCTCAATCCTAGAACCATTCTATTTCATCTCCTCTGCATCCTGTCAAGGACCCTCACATCCTTCAGCATAATGACCCTGCTTTTGTACTCAATACCTTCTTGAAGCTCAAAAACCCATATGCTTAGCTAATTACTCTCTCAATATGCCACCTCCAAAGATCTGTGCATATGAACATCTAGGTCCCTCTTATGCCTGCACACTCTTTAGAACTGTGCCATTAAGTCTATAATGCCTCTCCCTATCCTTTCTGCCACAATGCATTACCTCATACTTTGCATTCAATTCCATCTGCCACTTGTCAGCCCATTTTGCTGGCTTATGTATGTCTTGTTGTGATTGATTGGAATCATCCTCACAGTGTGCCCCCCCCCCCTCCAAATTTGGTATCATAGGCAAATGTTGAAATTTCACTTGGTGTTCCAATATCTAACTCATATATCAAAAAAAGCACTGGTCTTGGCAATGACCCTTGGGAACATCACTATCTGAAAAACAACCATTTACCACAACTTGCTGTTTTCTGTCTTGAAGCCACTTTTTTATTCAAGCTGACAAACCCTCTGTTTCTGTGAGCCTCAATTTTGTTAACCACTCTTTTCTGTGTTTTCTTAAAAACTATACATCCATTTCATTTTCTTCATCAGCTTCCTTTGTCACTTCATCAAAAATTCAATTAGATTAGTCAAGTATGATCTGCCTTTTACAAATCTGTGCTGGCTCTCTTAATTGGCTCAAACCTCTCCAAGTGCCTGTTGATTTTTTTTCTCTCAGATTTGTTTCTAAAACTATACCAACACTAATGTCAAACTGACCAGTGTGCAGTTACTAAGAATGTCCTAACACTCCTCCTTGAATAAGCCAGTTGCCGCTCTCCAAACTTCTCACCTCCCCAGTATCAACCGAAGATTGGAAGATTTATGGCAGGATCGTCAGCCATCTTCATCTCCATTTCCTTTAGCAACCTAGGATGCAAACCATCTGGACCAACTTAGCTACTCTAATCATAGCCAGCCTTTCCAGGACCTCCTGTCTATCAGTTTTCACCCCATCCATTTCCTCTACAATCTCCACTTCTACTGATATTTTGTCAGCCTCTTCTTCCTTCATAAACGCTGATTTAAAAAAAGTGCTCTAAATATTCCAGCCTGTCCTGAGCCTCTAAGCATGTATCACTCTCGTTGTCCCAAAAGGAGCAGCTATTCACTATTACTATTCACATGTTAAAAGAAGATTTATTTGTTCTCATTAATGTTAAGTGCCATTCTGTTTTTCTTTGCCAGTCTTATTTTCTTCCTCACTTTCCCCCTCAACTTATTGTATCTGGCCTGGTTCTTGCTTGAAGGGTTCACCTGACGTGCATCATATATCCTTTTTTTTGTTTCATCATATTCCCTATCTCCATTGTTATCCAAGGAGCCCTGACTTTAGTTCACCTACCTTTCACTCTATTGGAATGTGCCTTGTCTGTACCTGAAACATCTCTTCCTTAAAGATCCCCCATCGTTCAGTTACAGTTTTCCCGATCAGTCTTTTGATTTCATTTTACCCTGAATCAATCCCCTCTTATCCCATTGAACTTAACCCTCTTCCAATTTAGAAGTTCTACTTTAAGTTGTTCCTTGCTCTTCTCCATTACTAATCTAAACCTTATGATACAATGATCACCCTTATCCAAGTGTTAACCCACAGACACTTGGTCCTCTTGGCACACCTTATTCCCCAGCACCAGATCTAAAAAATGCTTCCTTCTTAGGTGGACCAAGAACATCAAGGAAGTTCTCCTGAGTACATTTCAGAAATTACTTCCCCTGCCCCCATCCCCCAACCTATTCTTTTCCCTTTACTCTAACATCCCAAATGGTTTTTGGGTAATTCAAGTCCCCAAATATCACCACTCTTTGCTGCTGGTTCACCTTTATGATTTCCTTGCAAATTTGTTCCTCTATCCCCCTCTCACCATTTGGAGGCCTGTAGAATACAACCGGGGGTGAATTTTTAGCTTGGCGGGCAGGCTTGCGCTTGACAGAGCGTAAAATAACGCAAGATGACATTGGGCGAGCGTCCCGACGTCATCGTGCACTTGCACGATGTTTTGATCGGCGGGCGCACACCAGAGTCAGCAGCGTGCCCGCTGACAGTTAAAAAACCTATTAAGGCCATTAAAAAGTTAATTGGGAGAAACTTTTTGCTGCCTTACGGTTGGTGGGCAAGTGAAAAGGCCAAGCAGCCTTTGCATTTTTTAGGAAACCTCATCCACAGGCGGGATGAGGTTTCCAACACCAAATAAAAATAAAATCAAAATTTTAAAATTTAATTAATAACATGTTCCTGCTCATGTGACAGAGCCACACAAGGGGACATGTTTTATAACATTTTTTAATTTTTTTTTTTATTTTGAAAGATGTTCATCTCCCTGAGACAGCTTTGTGCCTCAGGGAGATTTTCAAGTGTGCACCCACAAGCATGCGCAAAGTTTGCACTCACCCTTCTCCTCCTCTCTGCCCCCCCCCCCCCCCCCCCCCCCCCCCCCCGCCTCAACCCCCACACAGCATTGCCGCTTGCGTTTCATGCTGGGCGGTTCTTAATTGGCCCACCAGCGTGAAATCATGGTCCGGCCCCGATTTGCAGGTGGCGGTTGGCTTCATGGCTGAGCCCACCCAACAAGGGAAAAACCCTCCCCCTGTAGTGCGGTGATCATACTTTTCTTGCTTCTCAACTCTAATCAAATGAATTCAGTTCTCTTTCCTTCCGCGCGCCACCCCCCCCCCCCAACTTAAGGACATCCTCTCATTCCAACACTACATGTCTTCCCTGATCCGTGCTGCCTACCCACCTCCCCTTTTTCCCTTTCCTATCATTTCTGGACACTTTGTACCCCAGGCTCTTCACTATATGAAAATGTGGTTGGTCCATGTTGAACCTGAAATGTAAAATTACTGACCTGAAGAAATACCAATGCTTACTGTGTATTTTAAAGGCATAACTTTGGCCGATACTTGAGAAATATGGTTGGAACACCATGCAGCCTTGGCTGGCATTCGCATCTGGTATCATTTCACCCCACCATCATACCGAACAGTGTGTTCCAGATCGCTGCTAAATTGTTAAATGCAGAGCTGAACAGGAGGGAATTTCCCAAATAAAAACAGAATTATCTGGAAAAGCTCAGCAGGCCTGGCAGCATCGGCGGAGAAGAAAAGAGTTGACGTTTCAAGTCCTCATGACCCTTCAACAGAACTATGCGAATCCAAGGAGAGAGGTGAAATATAAGCTGGTTTGGTGGGGTTGGGTGGGGGGAGAGAAGTGGAGGGGGTGGTGTGGTTGTAGGGAAAAGCAAGCAGTGATAGGAGCAGATCATCAAAAGATGTCACAGACAAAAGAACACAGAGGTGTTGAAGTTGGTGATATTATCTAAACGAATGTGCTAATTAAGAATGGATGGTAGAGCACTCAAGATATAGCTCTAGTGGGGTTGGGGGGAGCATAAAAGATTTAAAAATAATGGAAATAGGTGGGAAAAGAAAAATCTATATAAATTATTGGGAAAAACAAAAGGAAGGGGGAAGAAACAGAAAGGGGGTGGGGATAGAGGAGGGAGTTCAAGACCTAAAGTTGTTGAATTCAATATTCAGTCCGGAAGGCTGTAAAGTGCCTAGTCAGAAGATGAGGTGCTGTTCCTCCAGTTTGCATTGGGCTTCAACAGTGCAGCAGGCCAAGGACAGACATGTGGGCAAGAGAGCAGGGTGGAGTGTTAAAATGGCAAGCGACAGGGAGGTTTGGGTCATTCTTGCGGACAGACTGCAAGAATTTCCCAGCTGGAAGAACAATAAAAGTTATTGTTTCCAATTAGTATCAGAGATGTTAACTGGCCTTTTCTCTTTGCAATTGATGACAGACCAGCTGTATGTTGCCAGATATGTGTTTGAATTACAGCTAATAGGACTGAAGACATGTCAGCATAGTTTCCATCCAAGGTCATGTTTCAGTGTCTCTTTATGGGTGACTAGAAAGTATCTTTGGCAGAGTTTGGAAAAGTCTTTGGCCTCCTGCTGGTCCTTGTCATTGCACTGAAAGCTGACACCTTTCAAGCGATATCACTGTTGATCAAAACTAACATTGTCCTCACTCACCCAGAGGCAAATTGCCAGAAAGATTTTTTTAGTGTACAGCGGGTATGGCATTATTTCATTAATTTACTTGCTTTATAATTGAAACAACTGGTTACTTGATGCAAACTCAACCACTGAACCTCCTTTTAAAATTTCCTACTGTGATGTGAAAACAGCACCAAATTATGTTACTGATATGCTTCAGTAGTAGTTACTAACAGCACTGATGTGGGTGGTTTGGGAGACATTATTTGCATAGGTGTTTTAACTGTTGAACTAAAACTGTATTTTGCTTTTGTTGGGATATTTGTATACTCGGGCAATTATATTTCTGTAAATTGATATCTAGACAAATAAAAAGTTGAACTTTAAAGTCTCTTGGTTTTTATCCACATGCAGAGTTTGATGCAAATCCTTCTACATTAGATTTATAAACACCTCTTTCATTAGTAAAGCGTATCAGACAAAATATGGACATCCCAATTTTATGGAATTTCCAGTGATCAGCCTTTTCTCTAGCTCTTCAACAGCAACTGTTAATGTTTAATATTTCCACATGATTTATAGATCATTGTGAGATATTTGAAACTTGTTTGTTCTTTTACCACTACCAAAAAAACTTATTTTCCTTTGAAATAGAATTAAACCAAACTAAATGAGCTATTTACGTTTTACCTAGAGAACTATAGAACATTTAAGCACTGTAGTGACAACTCCATTTAGGTAAGCAGTTGAGCCTATGTCCTGACTGCCAATTTTGCCAGATGATATCACAATATAAACTGAAAAGAGTAAGCCTTAATCTTTGTCTTTGATAAATATACTACTTGAAATTCCAGTCATCACTGCCCATGGACTCAAGTAAATGTACTGCATCTCATTTGCACACACCTTCAAAAGCTGGCTCAAGCTACCTCATTGTGATTTCAGAAATGGAATAGTGAGACTCCAATTAAATAACTGGAATTTGAATATCAGTCGAGCAATATCCAAATGCTTTCCATCGTTGATTTCTATGCATTACAGCTGTGTTCAAGGGGAAAGGTCTCAGTGGCAAAAATATAAACCTAATAATGTTTTAAGGCTGAAAATGTCCCATCAAAAATAATTAAGATGAGTAATTGCTAAAGTTCCTCTGACGTGACATTCAAAGAGGAAGAGGGAGTTCTGAAGTAGGATTTTCCCACCGGGGAGGGAAACAAACATCAAGAAAGTTTATGGGTACTCAATCCACATCCAGAGGCATAACAGTCACTGGCCCTGATTTTCACAGTGGTGCACCCTTAATTGGTCTTGAGATGGCTCACTGTTTAATTAAGGACAGAAAGTGAGCTCTTGAAGACAATCAGAGACTCAATCAGACTTTCCAGCTTGAAAGGAACAGCAGCCTGCAATAGAGGGTGTGTAAGGGAAAGGGTGATTCAAAATGGAGACCGCCTCCAACCTTTTTAAAATCAAAAATTGAATCTTGCAGCTGGACCATCACATGGGAGGGGAACCCTCCTACATCCAGGCAAGCAATGAAGGCCCCCAAGGCCTACCTGGAACACTGGCTCCATAGTCTGCCAACTTCAGGCACCTAAACTGGCCCCCACTGCCTGCGGAGACCTAAAGGCCGACTGGAAAATCCCAGTCAGCCTCCTTTAATTGTCCTCGATAAATTCTGAATGAATGCATGTGGACTAGTAGCCCTGTCACCCATCTCGCCTCCATAGAAATTACCTGGAGGCAGGACCATTTTTATATCCTGCTGCTCAGACCCTGACCCTGGCTGGGGTTCAAATTCCTGCCCTTGGTATCCTGCTGAACCAGCACAACAAAAAAAATGATTAACAGGACAACATTCACATTGCAATTTGGGAATTTGCTGAGTGCAAAGTAATTGCCACATTTATCTACATAACTAATTCTGCATGGAGATCTTTGGGAAGATTATTAGCTTATTCTGTTTCTGGCTAGGCCAGCATTTATTGCCCATACCTAATTGCCCTTGAGAAGGTGATGGTGAGCTACTTTCTTGAACTGCTGCAGTTTGTTGTGTAAGAACACAAACAGTGCTCTTACGAAAGGAGTTCCAGGATTTTGACCCAACAGTGAAAGAACGGTGATATAGTTCCAAGTCAGGATGGTGTGTGTCTAGGAGGGGAACTTGCAGGTGGTGGTATTGACCTGCTGTCCTTGTCTTCCTTGGTGGTAGAAATCAATGGGTTTGGAAGGTGCTGTTGAATCTTGGTGAGTTCCTGCAATGCGTTTTGTAGATGGTATGCACCACTGTCACTGTGTGTCGGTGCTGGAGGGAATGGATGTTGGAGGTGGTTGATGGGACGCCAGTCAAGCTGACTGCTTTTGTCCTGAATGGTGTCAAGCTTGTTAAGTGTTGTTGGAGCTGCACTCATCCAGGCAAGTGGAGAGTATTCCATCACACTCCTGACTGCCTTGTAGATGATGGACAGGCTTTGGGGAGTCAGAAGGTGAGTTACTCTCTGCAGAATTCCCAGCCTCTGACCTGCTCTTTAGCCACAGAATCTATGTGGCTAGTCCAGTTCAGTTTCTAGTTAATGGTAAGCCCCCAGGATGTTGATAGAGGGTGATTCAGTGATGACAATGTCATTGAATATCAAGGGTAGATGATAGGATTCTCTTGTTGGAGATGGTCATTGACAGCACTTGTGTGGCATGAATGTTACTTGCCACTTGTCAGCCCAACCCTGAATATTGTCCAGGTCTTGCTGCATGTGGACAGGGAATGCTTCAGTATCTGAGGAGTCGTGAATGATGCTGAACATTGTGCAATTAACAGCGAATATCCCCATTTCTCACCTTATGAAGGAGCGAAGGTCATTGAAGAAACAGCTGAAGATGGTTGGGCCTAGGACACTATCCCGAGGAGCTCCTGCAGTGGTGTCTTGGGACTGAGATGACTGACCTCCAACAACCACAACCATCTTCCTTTGTGCTAGGCATGGCTCCAACCAGTGGAGAGTTCTCCCCCTGATTCCCATTGACTCCAGTTTTCCTAGGGCTCCTTGATACCATATTCAGTCAAATACTGCCTTGAAGTCAAAGACAGTCACTCTCACCTCACCTCTTACTTTAGTCAATAGATGTGATTGGAAGTGTGAATCATCATTCTCCTGTTCTCTGAAGTGGAAAATTATTTTAAAAGACCAATCTCATTTCGAGAGGTGAAAATCGGCAATACTAATGGTGAGCAGATGGTTACTAATCTATAGTGTGAACATGCTTACTCTATTAGATCCATGGGCCCAATTTCAGCCTTTTAATTGCCACTTATAGTGCAGCAACACATCATACACATTGCACAGATTCATTAAGTGTTTTGTGACTTCATTACCTAATTGAATATCTGGATTTTCTATGGTAACAGCCAGTGACCCAGAAGTGATTGCTTGTAGTCATGGAAATTCTGGCAAGTCATTCTGAAAACTTGCTAATAACACACATTTATGGTCTGTAGAGTGCATCTCCCTGTGTGTTATATCATCTTACTGTTAGTTTTAATTTGTAGCAACAAGCTACTAAAATGATGCTGGGTTCCTGTTGCCATCTTTATTTTTGGCCAGTTTAAAATTTTACTGAGGGTTTAATCCTAGTTTGATATAATCTCTCCAAACTATAAGGCAATTATTTTCCTTCTCTAATTCTGTAAACATTTGAAACAAAGTCTCGATCTTTGGAGCTTGAATACAGTTGCCAGCCTGAAATTTGTTGATTTTTTTAAAAATCATTTTGAATGATATTTACTGAAATTTAGATAGGTTTAAGATTCTGTTGAGTACTTTGGAAAAGGTGACTGAAAATAGTTAATAAATGGTATTCTAATTAATTTGTAGCAGCTCTTTCATCAGAAACTTTTTGTAAACTGGGAGAGAGGAAAACAAACAAAAATGCACAGATAAAAGCAAAATACTGCGGATGCTGGAAATCTGAAACAAAAACAGAAAATGCTGGAAAAGCTCAGCAGGCCTGACAGCATCTGTGGAGAGAAAGACAGAGTTAACGTTTCGAGTTCGTATGACTCCTCTTCAGAGCTGAAGAGAAATAAAAATGTGATGAAATTTATACTGTTTAAAGGGGATGAAGCTGGATAGAAGGCCAGCGATAGGTGGAGGTCAAGGGGAGATTGGCAAAGATGTCATGGACAAAGGGGTATTAATGATAATGTTACTGGCTAAATGAGGTGCTGATGGTGGTATTAAGGTCAGAAAGAAGAATGTGGTAATAACAGGACAAGGGTAAGCACTCTGGAAAGAATAACATGAACAAGTGACAGATGGCCTGGGTGGGGGGTGGGGAAGGACGTGGGAAAAAAGATAGAAAATAGGTTAAAGGTGGGGATAAAACTAATTTTTTTAAATGAATAAATAAAAATAAGTGGACAAAAAATTAAAATGAATATTGAAAAAAGAGAATAAAATGGTGAGGATGGAGGAGAGAGTTCATGGTCTGAAGTTGTTGAATTCAATGTTAAGTCCAGAAGGCTTTAAACTGCCTAATCGGAACAGACCAAAGGTGTTCCGCAAAGCAGTCACCCAGTCTGCGTTTGGTGTCTCCCGTGTAGAGGAGACCGCATTGGGAGCAGTTGACCAAATTGAAGGAGGTGCAAGTGAAGTGCTGCTTCACCTGAAAGGACTGTTTGGGCCCTTCGATGGTGAGGAGGTAAAGGGGCAGGTGTTGCACTTTCTGCGATTGCGTGGGAAGGTGCCGTGGGAAGGGGAATGAGATGTTGGGGATCATGGAGGAGTGGACTAGGCTGTCCTGGAGGGAATGGTCCCTACCAAGGAGGGGTGAAGGGTAGATGTGTTTGGTGGCGGCATCATGCTGGAATTGATGGAAATGGTGGAGGATGATCCTTTGAATGCGGAGGCTGGTGGGTTGAAAAGTGAGGACTAGGGGGACCTGAACATGGTTCTGGGAGTGAGAGAAAGGTGTGAGGGCAGAGGCGCAGGAAATGAGTCGGACGCAGTTAAGGGCCCTGTTGGACTGGAACAAGGAATGCTCCACATAACCCGTAAAGCGACAGGCATAACTAGGGCCCATGCGGGTACCCATAGCTACACCTCTTATTTGGAGGAAGTGAGATGAGTTTAAGGAGAAATTGTTCAATGAGAGAACAAATTCAGCCAGACAGAGGAGAGTGGTGGTGGATGTTCAAGGAATAAGTGGAGAGCCCTTAGACCATCCTGGTAGAGGATGGAGGTGTAAAGGGATTGGACTTCCATGGTGAAGAGGAGGTGGTTGGGGCCAGGGAACTGGAAATTGTTGATATGATGTAGGGCATCAGAGGATTGCAGATGTAGGTGGGAAGAGACTGGACAAGGGGAGAGAGAACTGAGTCAAGATAGGAAGAAATGAGTTCCGTGGGGTGGGAACTGGCTGGCACAATTGGTCTACCAGGACAGTCCTATTTGAGGATTTTGGAGAGGAGGTAGAAGCGGGCTGTCCGGGGTTGGGAGACTGAGGTTGGAAGCTGTGGAGGGAAGATCTCCAGAGGAGATGAGGTCAGTGACAGTCCTGGAAACAATGACTTGATATTTGGTGGTGGGATCATGGTCCGGGGGAGGTAGGAGGAAGTGTCTGAGAGTTGGCCCTCAGCCTGTGCAAGGTAGAGGTCAGTAGACCAGAAAATAACAGCACTACCCTTGTGGTTTGATAACGAAGTCAGGGTCAGACCTGAGAGAACGGAGTGTGGCAAAATCAGAAGGAGACAGATTAGAGTGGGTGAGAGGAGCAGAGAAATTGAGACAGCCAATGTCACACCGACAGTTCTCAGTGAAATGATCAAGAGCAGGTAAGAGACCAGAGGGAGGGCTCCAGGTGGAGGCAGAATACTGGAAGTGGAATAAGAATCCATTGAACGACTCCTGCCCAACGAAGTGAGCATGGAGACAAAGGCAGCAAAAGAAGAGTTCAGCATCGTGGCGAGCCTGGAATTCATTGAGGTGAGGGTGTAAGGGTATAAAACTGAGTCCTTTGCTGAGTACTGAACGTTCAGCATCAGAGAGGGGGAGGTCAGGGGGCATGGTGAATACATGGCAAGGGCTGGGATTAGAAGACGGGATGGGGCCAAAGAAATAGGAAGGGGTGGAGGGTCCTGGATGGGTGTTGGTATCATTGAGTTGTTGGAGCTTGCATTCCTTAGCACTGAAAGGAAGAGACAAAGCTGCTTGTTCATGCCTACCCATGCAATTGCAGCAGATGCAACACCTGCCCCATTACCTCTGCCCTCCTCACCGTCCAAGGGTCCAAACACTCCCTTAAATTTGACCTACTGCATTCGTTGCTCCCAATGCGGTTTTCTCTACATTGGGGAGACCAAACGCAGACTGGGTGACCACTTGGCAGAACACAAACAGAATTACCTGGAAAAACTCAGCAGGTCTGGCAGCATCGGCGGAGAAGAAAAGAGTTGACGTCTCGAGTCCTCATGACCCTTCGACAGAACTAGGTGAATCCCAGGAAGGGTTGAAATATAAGCTGGTTTAAGGTTGGGTGGGGGGAGAGAAGTGGAGGGGGGTGGTGTGGTTGTAGGCAAAAGCAGTGATAGAAGCAGATCATCAAAAGATGTCACAGACGGCAGAACAAAAGAACACATAGGTGTCGAAGTTGGTGATATTATCTAAATGAATGTGCTAATTAAGAATGGTTGGTAGGGCACTCAAGGTATAGCTCTAGTGGGGCTGGGGGGAGCATAAAAGATTTAAAAATATTTAAAAATAATGGAAATAGGAGGGAAAAAGAAAAATCTATATAATTTATTGGAAAAAAACAAAAGGAAGGGGGAAGAAAGGAAGGGGGGTGGGGATGGAGGAGGGAGGTCAAGACCTAAAGTTGTTGAATTCAATATTCAGTCCGGAAGGCTGTAAAGTGCCTAGTCGGAAGATGAGGTGTTGTTCCTCCAGTTTGCGTTGGGCTTCACTGGAACAATGCAGCAAGCCAAGGACAGACATGTGGGCAAGAGAGCAGGTTGGAGTGTTGAAATGGCAAGCAACAGGGAGGTTTGGGTCATTCTTGCGGACAGACCGCAGGTGTTCTGCAAAGCGGTCGCTCAGTTTACGTTTGGTCTCTCCAATGTAGAGGAGACCATATTGGGAGCAACGAATGCAGTAGACTAAGTTGGGGGAAATGCAAGTGAAATGTTGCTTCACTTGAAAGGAGTGTTTGGGCCCTTGGACGGTGAGGAGAGAGGAAGTGAAGGGGCAGGTGTTACATCTTTTGCGTGGGCATGGGGTGGTGCCATAGGTGGGGGTTGGGGAGTAGGGGGTGATGGAGGAGTGGACCAGGGTGTCCCGGAGGGAACGATCCCTACGGAATGCCGACAGTGGGGGTGAAGGGAAGATGTGTTTGGTAGTGGCATCATGCTGGAGTTGGCGGAAATGGTGAAGGATGATCCTTGGAATGCGGAGGCTGGTGGGGTGATAAGTGAGGACAAGGGGGACCCTATCATGTTTCTGGGAGGGAGGAGAAGGCGTGAGGGCGGATGCGCAGGAGATGGGCCGGACACGGTTGAGGGCCCTGTCAACGACCGTGGGTGGAAAACCTCGGTTAAGGAAGAAGGAGGACATGTCAGAGGAACTGTTTTTGAATGTAGCATCATCGGAACAGATGCGACGGAGGCAAAGGAACTGAGAGAATGGGATGGAGTCCTTACAGGAAGCGGGGTGTGAGGAGCTATAGTCAAGGTAGCTGTGGGAGTCGGTAGGCTTGTAATGGATATTGGTAGACAGTCTATCACCAGAGATTGAGACAGCGAGGTCAAGGAAGGGAAGGGAAGTGTCAGAGATGGACCACGTGAAAATGATGGAGGGGTGGAGATTGGAAGTAAAATTAATAAATTTTTCCAAGTCCCGACGAGAGCACGAAGCAGCACCAAAGTAATCATCGATGTACCGGAGAGTTGTGGAAGGGGGCCGGAGTAGGACTGGAGCAAGGAATGTTCCACATACCCCATAAAGAGACATGCATAGCTGGGGCCCATGCGGGTACCCATCGCCACACCTTTTATTTGGAGGAAGTGAGAGGAGTTGAAGGAGAAATTGTTCAGTGTGAGAACGCTCAGCCAGACGGAGGAGAGTAGTGGTGGATGGGGATTGTTCAGGCCTCTGTTCGAGGAAGAAGCTAAGGGCCCTCAGACCATCCTGGTGGGGGATGGAGGTGTAGAGGGATTGGACGTCCATGGTGAAGAGGAAGCGGTTGGGGCCAGGGAATTGGAAATTGTTGATGTGACATAAGGTGTCAGAGGAATCACGGATGTAGGTGGGAAGGGACTGGACAAGGGGAGAGAGAAGGGAGTCAAGATAACGAGAGATGAGTTCTGTGGTGGCAGAACACCTTCGGTCTGTCCGCAAGCATAACCCAGACCTTCCTGTCACTTGCCATTTCGACACACCATCCTGCTCTCATTCCCACATGTCCGTCCTTGGCTTGCTGCAATGTTCCAGTGAAGCCCAACACAAACTGGAGGAACAGCACCTCATCTTCCGACTAGGCACTTTATAACCTGCCGGACTTAACATTGATTTCAACAACTTCAGACCATGAACTCTATCCTCCGTGCTCACACCTTTTTTATACCCTTTTTTCAATATTCATTTTAATTTTAATTCACTTATTTTTACCTTTATTTCATTTTTATTCATTGTTTTATCCCTACCTTTTATCCTATTTTCTATATTTTTTACCACTGTCCCCTCCCTCCACCCCACCCCTAACAAGAGCCATCTGTCACTTGTTCATGTTGTTCTTTCCAGGGTGCTTACCCTTGTCTTGCTATTACCACATTCTGCTTTCTGACCTTAATGCCACGATGAGCATCTCCTTTAGCCAGTAACACTACCATTAACACCCCTTTGTCCTTTTGTTCATGACATCTTTGCCAATCTCTCCTGTGCCTCCACCTATCGCTGGCCTTCTATCCAGCTTCACCTGCTCCGCCCTCCTTAAACAGTATAAACTTAATCACATTTTTACTTCTTTAGTTCTAAAGAAGGGTCATATGGACTCAAAACGCTAACTCTGTCTTTCTCTCCACAGATGTTGTTAGACCTGCTGAGTTTTTCCAGCATTTTCTGTTTTTGAAACGAAAATGCATGTTGGACATTGCATCATACCCAGACACGGCAGTAGAGGTATAAGGTGCACAGAAACCTAGAATTTATATCTTCTTAGGGAACATTGCAAAAAGATTACTGCTAGACTAGATGAGTCTACTGGCAGTTTATTAACACAGTGACTTTAGTAATTCAACAGACTTTCTGAAGTGTGTGTATAAACAGCACAGAACAAATGCAGCCGATTTGTAGAACCAGCATGTGGAGCTACTGTTTTGTAGTGAATGTCTTGTTTAGCTTGCTGTACTTTGCAAGCTAGAGCATTATGGGATTGTAAATCCATGTTGTTTTGTTAGTTCCATTACTGCAGTAGAATAAACGAGAGCTGCAATGTTCAATCATTTGCACACGTCCGTGAGTGTTGATTAGTCTTTAAAAAATTAATGCTGTACCAGTATTAAAACATAAATTGTTGATGGGGACAATGAACCTTTACAGTAAAAGTGAAACAGCTAGTAAAAGGAAATTGCTAGTGAAAAAAACTGCACACCTACTCTCCTGGAGTGCTCCCGAAGTTCAGACAAAAGAGAATCACAGGGATCCCAAGAATGTGCGGTAAAAATACAGTGATTGTTATCTCCGAAGTTCCAAATATAGAGGACATGCTGGGTTAAAAAAGAAGATACAGAGAGAACGCACTGCAGTTTTTAAAAAGTTTTAAAACTTATAGAAAGGGAAGGTCAACGATCACTGCAGAGCTCGCCAGAAACTCAAAGCGCAGGAAAAATCACAGAGACATAACGGCAGCTGCTGACAGCCCAAGTTTAAAGAAAAGTTGCTGTCTTAAAGCAGTAACAGCATTTAAAGTGGTAACTACAAAAAAAAGGAAATGACAGTAAACAAAAAGTAACTGACGAAGAAAAGAAAATAAAAAGGCAGAAAATGACCACACTTACTAGACCCATGGGATATTTCGATGAGTGTTGGACAGTGGAGATCCTATACTGAACGCTTTTGAGGTTTTTTTTGTCCTTGCAAATGGAATTGAAATTGATAGAAAGCTGTCAACTTAAGTGTGATGGGAGCGAAAACTTTTGGCTTATTAACAAGCTTGGTGCAGCCTGACAAATCTGGCACAAAATCACATGAGGACATTGTAAAAGTCCTGGAGATGCATTTTTCCTCTAAGCCACTTGTTATAGAAGAAAGATTTGGGTTTCACAAAAGAAATCATGAGGGGGAAACAATTGTGCATTATGTTACAGAACTTTGAATTCACAATGTTCAGTGAACCTTTTAAGAAGTATTGAACGATACCCTCTGTGACAGGTTGGTCTGTGGCCTTCATACTGAAGCAATTCAGAAACACCACCAGATGGCGGCTAACCTCACTTTGCAGAAAGCCATAAAGGTTGCAGTCTCCATGGAGCTGGCTGCAAAAAAGTACAGCAGCTGAGTGCATCAACTCAAGTGCATGACGTGACGGTTGAGTATGCACACAAGGTGGCAAGCAGTCGAGAATGTTACCATTGTGGAAAACCTGGTCAGCATCCATCTGAATGTTGGTACAGAGACCTTGAATGCCATCAGTGTGGCAAGAAAGGACACATTGAGCGGGCCTGTAAAAATAAAAACGTAGCAGTGGCTACTTAGAAAGGCAAACCAGAGAAAAAGGAATCCGCCGTTTGTTGTAACAAGAAGAAAAATCTACATGTCATACAGCAGGAACAGGCGGACCAGAGTGACACTGAGTCCAAAGTAGAAGGGCCCCTCCACATCTTGTCAGTGGCAGGTGTTTCACAGGGCTACTGGGTAACACTGCTGCTGGAGGGCCAACCAATATGCATGGAACTGGATATAGGGGCAGCAGTTTCTCTGATCCCAGATGCTGTGTATAAGAAGAAGCTTAAACATCTTCCATGGACACCTGCAAAAACCATTCAGAAAACATACGCAGGGGAATCTGTGCCTATGATGGGCAGAACAGGAGTTAAAGTGGAACAAAATGGACAGACTAAATGAAAGGCAACTACCCAGTTTTAGTTGGACAACCATGGCTTGAGAAGATCTGGTTAAACTGGGCAAAAGTACACAGCATTGTAAAAGATATAACTGGTCTGACAACTGTTATATAAAAAAAAATGCTGTTGCTTTCAAAGGAGATTTGGGAAGCATGAAGGGAATTGCCATAAAATTGAATATCAAAGCTGACTCTCAATCAAAATTTCTGAAGGCCAGAACCGTGCCTTATGCCACACAACCAAAAGTTGAAGTTGACCTTGAACGTCTGGTCAAGATAGGAGTCTTGGTACCTGTCTCCCATAGCAAATGGACAACATCCATTGTTCTAGTTCTCAAGTAAGAGGGCTCCATACTCATCTGTAGATTTCAAGGTTGTTGTTAACCCCTTTTTGTGCGCTGAACAAGATCCACTTCCCCATATTGAGGACTTTTTTGCTGGCCTGTCTGGTGGACAGAAATTCAGCAAAACAGATCTACACCAGGCCTATTTACAAATGCATGTTGATGAGAAGTCACACGAATATCTTACCATCACAGCACACAAGGGACTGTACCAATATTGCCATTTGCCTTTTGGAATAACATCAGCTCCAGCTTTGTTTCAGGGGGCTGTGGACCAGAGCCTGGAGTTCAGTGCTACTTTGATGTCTTGGTAACGAGCAGGATTGATCTCTCAAGAACTTGGTTGCCACCCTACAAAGGCTGGAGGATTATGGCCTATGGGTTCACAAAGACAAATGCGAGTTTTTTCAGCCCTCTGGAATATTTGGCATATGTGATTGATGCTGCTAGGCTTCACAAAGTACCTTCCAAGGTCAAGGATATTGCGTTCCTCAGAATACCAGCCAGCTTCACTCGTTATTAGGACTGCTGAATTACTACATGAGATTTATTCCAAAGCTGGCAACCCTGATGAAACCCCTCCATGAGCTTCTATGTTAGAACAAAGCCTGGAAATAGACAGAAGCTTGTGACGCTGCATTCAAGAAGGCTAAAGCAGCGCTGATGGATTCCAAGTTACTGACACACCTTGACCCCTCCTTACCTCTGCAACTTGCATATGATGCAAGTTGGGGCCATTGTTTCACTCATAATGCCCTCAGGTATGGAGAGGCCCATAGCATTCGTTTCACGGACTTTAAGTGAAGCAGAGAGCTAATATGCTCAAGTCAAAAGCGACGCACTGGGGATCATTTTTGGAATCAGGAAATTCCACTAGGACCTGTTTGGACAGAAATTCATGCTGCTAACTGATCATCGACCACTCAACTCAATATTCAGTCCACAATCAGGCATCCCTTCTTTAGCTGCAAGCAGAATGCAGCATTGGGCATTGATGTTGAGTGCTCACACGTCTGACATCAAATATCGAAAATCTACCTTGCATGGCAATGCAGATGGTCTTCTGAGGCTGCACTACCAGTCAGCCATGTGAACATTGCTCAGAAAGATATTTTCTACTTTGCACACATGGAGAACACACCCGTCACTTCAGTCCAAATCAAGAAGACAACTCCACACTCATCTGTAGATTTCAAGGTTGTTGTTAACCCCATGTTGTGTGCTGAACTTCCCCATATTGAGGACTTTTTTGCTGGCCTGGCTGGTGGACAGAAGTTCAGCAAAACAGATCCATACCAGGCCTACTTACAAATGCATGTTGATGAGAAGTCGCAAGAATATCTTACCAACACAACACTCAAGTGGACCCAACATTGTCCAAAATCATGGACCTTGTGATGTATTGCAGCTCTTCCCTGAAATACCAGCCTCACCTGACCTTTATCGTTATGTTCTAGGAGGATAGAGTTATCAGTTACTTCAGGATGATTGCTTTGGGTCATACGAGTTATTATTCCACCAACATTGAGGAAACCAGTGTTGGACACTGTGGAATAGTTTGCTTGAAAGAGATTGAAAGAAGCTACTTTTGGTGGCCTGGCCTGGACAAAGACATTGAAGCCAAGGCAAGATCTTGTCCTTCATGTCAGAGTGTGAGAAACATGCCTCAGTTGGCACCCCTCCAACCATGGGATTGGCCAGAAAAACCTTGGCCGCACATCCATATTGATATCGCTGGACCATTTGAAGGAACAATGTTAATGGTGGTTGTGGATGCTGACTCCAAATACCCAGAAGTTTCAGTGATATCATCTTCTACAGCTGAGAGTACAATTCAAAGGCTAAGAGAAATGTTCAGTTACGGGTTACCAGAACAACTTGTGACCGACAATGGACCTTAGTTTGTCTCACAGGAGTTTGAAAATTTTTTGAGGAGTAACGAAATTCATCACATCATCTCAGCACCATACCACCCATCCACCAATGGATTAGCTGAGAGGTTGGTTCAAACCATGAAACTCGCTTTAAGTTCAGCACGAGGACATTCCTCCATTCAAAAGCATCTGGACACAATTCTGTTGACATATCGGAACATGCCACATGCTACAACTAAAGCATCCCCAGCATTCCTACTAATGCAATGGCAACTGCACACTTGCTTTTATCTGCTGAGATCAAAAAGTACACAAGTGCAAGCAACAGCATGACCAAGTGGAGAAAAAAGCACAAAGATCAAAGCCAAGAATTTTTTGTTCCGGACAAGAAATTCTAGCTCATAATTATGCTACCAGAGCTAAGTGGGTTCCTTGTTTCGTACACAGTCCAAACTGCGAAAGGTCTCAGCTGGTGGAGACATGTTGACCAACTATTGCCAAATCAAGCACCATCTAAGGATACATCTTATGGAAGAGCCATCTCCAAGTCAAGGAATGCTGACTCCAGTCTCACCTCCTCAGTCTAGCTCGACTGAAGTTGAAGTCGGCCTGCCTTCACTTGCATTAGGCACAACTTCAGATTCTGCCACAAATCCTATATTGCCATCAGTTTCTGATGAACATTAACCTATAAAAGCACCAGAAGTCCGCCGTAACCCACACCGGGAGAGAAGAATTTATAAAGTCAGAGACTTGAAATGGGTTCAGTGGAAATAGAGGCAGCCTACCTTCTTTCCATAGTTAGGAAAATATTTTGTTAAACTGACATTTCCAGTAAGCGGGGAGGAATATGTTATGTATTGAATGTCTTATTTAGCTTGCTGCACTTTGCAAGCCAGTGCATTATGGGATCACAGAATCCATGTTGTTTTGTTAGTCCTGTTTCTGCAGTAGAATAAACAAGAGCTGCAATGTTCAATTACCTCCATGCCTCTGTGACTATTGATTAGTCTTTAAGAAGTTATTGGCTGTACCAATATTAAAACATAACAGTTGCTATAAAGAAATCGAGGACAGACAGGTAGGTGTATTTTGAGTGCAGTTGTTGCTCATGCAAATGCAGTGAAGTGGAGGCCCTTTCAAAGAAACATTATTGCAAACAATATTTATCTAATGCAGATTTTAAAAAAGAGTCGGTGAATCAAATAAATGTTATAGTTAACAAGATGCCAAGGAAGTCATTATACTGCAGACTCTAGTTTGAGATTGATATCAGCTTGGAGTGATTCAGATCTCAAAAATTTGGGTCGCACTGCTGTCATCACTTGCTAACAAGGGAAATTATTGAATTATCTGTATCGAAATGTAAAAATTTGCATTTATATAACTAGGGTTTGCTGTTTGAATTGACTGATCTTACGTTGGCAGAATAGCTACCAGGACCAAAGTATCTAATTCTGACAAAGGGTCATTGACCTGAAACATTAACTCTGTTTTTTCTCCACAGATGCTGCCAGACCTGCTGAGTACTTGCAACATTTTCTGTTTTTGTGTGAGGAATATATTGCCTGTAGCACTGTACCACACCGCGAATCCCGTCTTCAGAAGAGGTAATTTAAAAAAAAATAAAGAACATTAAAGCCACTGTAATGCAACATAATTTATGTTGTTTCTATGTAAGCATGTGTTAGTCATAAATTGAATGGCTGGTAGAAAATTTTACATGTAATTTAACCCTTCCTGCCCAGTGGGAACCAGGTGTGTGGGCAGTTACAATTGCCTGTGGGATTTACCTGCCAAAGGTGTACTCACTTCCCTCCCAGTTTCTAATATAAACCCCCTCCCTAGGCCAGTGGAAGCCCAAAGGGGTCCTTTGAATTATGCAGATTGGATCCTGTTTACATCATCAGAGCCCCTACTTTGATCGCAAAACCACCCTGAACACACTCCTCATGATGTACTCGTATGCCACAGGCTGTTCCTCCTGCAGCCTCCCCCTGCTGCTGCTTCCTGCCAGTTCTAGGCAGGAGAGTACTGATTCTATGTGATGAGGTCTGGGAGTTAACATGTCTCACCCTGAGATAAAATCAGGACTCATGTTTGTGGACAATAGTAGAGTCTGGTTCTGGAAAATCTTATAATTAAGAAAGATGTAATTTTTGCTATACCTGGTAATGCAGTGTAAGGTGATCGTTATGGGATTTTTGCTGTATTATCTGAAACAGGCCACATAATTCTTTGGTTTAAAAAGTAGAAGGATGAATCAAGCAAACTTTCAACGATGAAAACTGTGTTTTGTGTTTTTTGCTTGTCTGGGAAGTCTCATTATAAACATGATTTTTTTATAGGTTTATGTAAATTTATAAAGATAGAAATTCTGTGAACCTATTTGAAGACTTCAAATTTAAAGTAGGACCTGTTATAAACCGGTTAGTGTAATAGAGAAACAAATTATGATTGACTGTATTTATGAAGAATTTTAAATAAGCAGCACTTATTATAAATGTATGTATAACAGTTTTTGATTACATTAAATTGCTAAATGAATAAATCACTATTACATAGTATTTACAGCACAGAAACAGGCTATTTGGCTTAGGTCAATGTGGTGTTTATGATCCACAGGAGCTTTCTCCCATCCTCCATCTAATCCCATCAACATATCCTTGTATTTCTCTCTCCCTCGTGTTCATCTAGCTTCCTCTTCAGCGTGCCTATACTATTTGCTTTAACTGTTTAACTGCTTCCTGCAGTGGCATGTTCCACATCCTAGCCAACCTGTGAGGAAAGAAGTTTCCCCTGAATTCCCTATTTGGAATTATTAGTGAGTATTTTCACATTTTTTGTGGGCCTGAGTTTTGGTCTTGCCCACACGTGAAAACATCTCTATTTCAATCCTATCAAACCCTTTCATAATCTTCAAGACCTCTTTCAGGTCACCCCTCAGCCTTCTCTTTTTTAAAGAAAAGAGCACCAACCTGCTCAATCTTTCCTGATAGTTATAGTATCTCAGCTTTGGTTTTTTTTGTACTTTCTTGAGTGCCTCTATATCCCTTCAATAATATGGAAACCAGTACTGTTTTACTTCAAGTGTGGTCTAGCAAAGATTCTATACTAGTTTAACTTAACTTCTCTGCTTTTCAATTCTGTACCTCTGAAAGTGAACACCTGTGCTTTGTTAATCTTTAATGGCTTTATTAACCTGTGTTGCTACTTTGTGATTTGTATTTCTGTACCGCCAGATTCCCCTGCTACTCTGTTTATATACTTACTTTCCAAGAAGAATGTGACCTCCTTATTCTTCAAACCAAAAAGTACCACCTCATACCTATCTCTATTGAAGTTAATTCACCAATGGCAAGCCCATTCTGCAAGTTTATTAATGTCTTCCTGTATTTTGTTTACTGTCCTCCTCTGTATTAATTGTAACCCCCAATTTACTGATGTCTGTAAAATTTTGAAATTGTGGGCTGTTAACTTCAGAGCACCACGGCAATGTATCTAGGGGGGTACTCCAAAGAGGCTCTGGGGAACAACCCCAAAGCCCCACCCCACCCACCACCCCCCCCGCCCCACCCACCCACCCACCCGCTCACTTACCCAATTGTTCCCAGGTAAGGTTTGCATGGCAATTGCCTGGCAAGTGCAAACTTCTGATGAGCAATTGCCCTGCACTGGGAACCATCTGAAAATGCGATTTTAATTGCAAATTTCAGGTAGTTCCAACTGTCTTAGATCAATAGTTGCCCAGAAAAAGTTGGAGAACTAAATCCACTTCCACCTTATGGGTAACTATTGTACAGGCCCATACTGACCCCTCCCCCAATGGGACATCCCCCACTCCCCGAACCTCCAGGGGACTTCCCCCAAGCACCCCCCACCATGGGACTCCCCCAACCCTGACTGTCCAGCCACCTGCCCCCCCCCCACTCCGCCAATGACTACCTGACCCCTTCCCCCACAAACTATTAGCCCCTCCCAACTGTCGAGACCCCTTCCCTGACGGTCTGACTCTTTCCTCCCCAACCACCCCCACCCCACCAGCTTTCCTGAGTCCCCAATCTCAGGAAAGATTTCAAGGTAAAAAAGGAGGAGCAAAGTTCAGGCCCAGTATTTCCAATACCTGAGTGCAAGTTATTAATGTAAATGGTGAGCTAAAATGACCCAACTCCCCACCTTTTGCCAGTCTGAGTAACTACCTTTCATCACTTTGTTTTGTAACCAGTTACAACTCCACATGTTCTGACACTGTGGCCGCGATTTCCATAAAGACCAATAACAGTTTAAAGAGAAATTCGCGCTTCCAGTTATTAGCTGAAAAGACAACATCAAGATTTCACGTTTTAAAAGAACTATTACTGTATCAATTACTAAAGACAAAACACAATGAATTAAACACTTTGGCCAGGATTTTTCAGTTGGTGTGTGGGGGAGGGCCCGACAGGCCGGCGTGCGTCCCGACTTCATCGCGATGTTTCATTTGGCAGGCACTTGCCGGAGTCGGCTGCGTGCCTGCCGATATTTAAAAGGCCTATTAAGGCCATTAAGGAAGTAATTAAGGTCAACTTTACCCTGCCCATCCAACGTTATGATTGGCAGGCCGGCGAAAAGGCCAAGCGGCCTTTACGTTTTTTAGCAAACCTCATCCACGAGCAGGATAGGGTTTCCTAAAGCCTTTATGAATTAAATTTAAAAAATTGCTGAGGTATAAAAACACGTCCCATTTCATGTGACACAGTCACATGAAATGGGACATGTTTCATTAAATTTTTATTGTTTTTATTTATTTCAAAAGTGCCTCAGTCTTCTTGAGGCAGCTCCGTGCCTCCAGGGAGATTGAAGTGGTCTTTCCAGCGCATGCGTGAAAGAGCGCTGGCCCCGACTCTTCACCCACCTGCACAGGTGGCGCTGAACGCTACCACTTGCATCTTATGCTGGGCGGGTCTTGATTGACCCACCCATGTAAAATGGCGGCTCTGCGACCACCACCCGAGCCTGCCCGACGTGGGAAAAATTCAGGCCAATATTATTTTTGTGTGCAACTTATACTTTAAACTATTGAACAGAATTTGCCCCTTTCTGCTTTTAATGACAACCAAAAACCCCAATTCTGTTAAGTTACTTGGTCTCTTAAGTAGACATTCAATCTCCTAGAACCAATCCAAGGTGTTTCGCAGCTCCCAAGTCTTATTTCTGTTTTATCCCTTTCCCGATACTATCTTCCACCATCAGAGTTTTTCTGGGGATTTTCCCTCTAGTTTCAGCTAGGTGAACCCTCCAGCCTGATTCTAACTCCTCACAAACTTGGTCTTCACACTGGCTGTGAGCTCCCTCCTGCATTCTGCATGGTGAATGATGAAGTCAGCATTTTTTCTGCTTAGAAAAAGCCGAGCTGGCTAATATCTATATATCTTTGTTCCCCAACTCCCAGATGGCTGCAGGTCACCCAAGACCAAACTGCAACTGCTCTTCAGTCTGTGATATCTTAGGATTTATAGGGAAGCCTGCAAGATCTCAAAATGGCATCCACTACCCTCCCCTCTATGGCAACAGGAAACACAGCCTTATATCCAAGTAGGAATGTTAATCAGCTATCTCTGATCTACAGCTTGATATTGATAACTCCTTTTTGGGTCTTAGCAGAATTAGGGTCTCCACATTGTGGACTTTGAAACAGCTGTCATTGTCCCCAGGTGTAGACATTTGGCACCTCCCTTGCAATAACACAATTTGAGTAATTGCTAAATTACTTTAAAAGAACAAAGGAAATAAACAGCCAAATAAAGCATTTTTATAATAGGGTGTAAAAAGTAACAATTTACAACCTCTATGTTAAAATTAAATTCCAGTTATATTTCTCTAACAATCTGATGCAATGTTTAAGCCAATAAGAAAATAGTTGTGTTAACAAAGCATTTCATGTCATGCAATAGTCACTGTAGAAGTGAAGACTGATAATAAACCAGCAAAGCAACTTCAAAAGCTGAAAACCAGAGAAATAAGTGGAACAACTACTTATTCAGATTTTTTTTTTAAAAAAGGCATATGAAGATACTCATAATAGCACTCTAACCCTAATTCCAGTAAACTACATATTCTCACAAAGTTAAAGGTTTATTGTCAGCCAGACTCTGGCATAGGTCACACAACATCTTTCATTTACGTGAAATTTAAAGAAACAGTCTCAAACTATAACACTATTATAAGCCAAAAGATATACTGTAATCCTAAAACATCATAATCCTATAAACCTCACACTAGTCATGGTCTACCATGTGGCACCTTAATAAAGGACTTTGAAAATACAAATATTATGTCTATTATATTTCCTTTATCTGTCTTCTGCTGCTTCTTTGAAGAATTCAGTAAGGTTGATCGGCCTTCCTTTTTGATATTCATGCTGACTATTCATGATTTTATTTCCAGTTTCTAGATTTTTCTATTACATCTTTAAAGATTCCATTATCTTACCTACTACCAACTTTAAAGTAATTGGTCTAAAGTTCCCTTGGCTGGTCCCCATCTTCCTTTTTAAAAATAGGGAGCACAATATATGCCCACCAGTCCCTGGCACTCTTCCTTTTTCTAATATATTTTTCTTTACGCCTCTGGTAAAAAGATATACAAATTTATTATTTTCAGCTAGTTTGTAAAAGCCTGATTTAAGTGTAATGCTGAACCTATCAGAACACATGTTGGTAAATGACAACAAGGCATTAACTGTGTGACCCTGTAACTGACACTGATTAATGGATGCAGTTTGATGAAGTCTCTCCCCGCACCCCCCACCCTCACCCCCACCTCCCAAAAAATGTGAAAGTCCTTGGATCGTAAAGGTGCATCTTTCATACCATTCAGATTAACTCATCAGCTTTTACTAGTGACATAGTTTTTGGTAATAAAAGCAAAATACTGCAGATGCTAGAAATTTGAAATAAAAACAAAGTGCTGGAAATACTCAGCAGGTCTGGCAGCATCTGTGGAAAGAGAAACGGAATTAACGTTGAGTTAAATGTGACTTCTTCAGAACTGGGATTGTTTGATAACCCCGACTCGCTAGTCATCTCTGTAAATCATTTTTAACTAAACAAATTGTAAATTAGGTGAGGATCATCTCTGAATGTGCCCTTTTTTAAAACACTGGAATGTAATGCAGGTGTTGGGAGCAGCCTGTAATATAAACTTAGGTTGGTGACCTGCAAAGTTTATTTACTTGTTATTAAAACCTCTTTAAATTTGTTATGTGATATTCCAGACACAAGTCCTTCCCAAAGTGAAGAAAGTCCTTACAATTAGAACATACATCAGCTTTTGCTTTAGAATGAAGGGTGATGTTAACATGAATCAAGGTCAACTCCTACAAACACACATTAGCTTTGAACAATGCAAAAACAAAAATACCTGGAAAAACTCAGCAGGTCTGACAGCATCTGCGGAGAGGAACACAGTTAACGTTTCGAGTCCGTATGACTCTTCAACAGAACTAAGGAAAAATAGAAAAGAGGTGAAATATAAGCTGGTTTAAGGGGCGGGGTGGGGGGTGACATGTAGAGCTGGATAGAGGGTCAGTGATAGGTGGAGATAACCAAAAGATGTCACAGACAAAAGGACAAAGAGGTGTTGAAGGTGGTAATATTATCTAAGGAATGTGATAATAGGTGACATTAAGGGTAGAAAGGATGAGCAAGGTACAGATAGCCCTAGTGGGGGTGGGGTGGGGGGAAGGGATCAAAATAGGCTAAAAGGTAGAGATAAAACAAAGGATGGAAATACATTTAAAAATAAAGGAAATAGGTGGGAAAAGAAAAATCTTTATAAATTATTGGAAAAAAGGGGATCAGAAAGGGGGTGGGGATGAAGGAGAGAGTTCATGATCTAAAATTGTTGAACTCAATATTCAGTCCGGAAGGCTGTAAAGTGCCTAGTCGGAATCTAAGGTGCTGTTTGCGTTGAGCTTCACTGGAACAATGCAGCAGGCCAAGGATGGACATGTGGGCATGAGAGCAGAATGGACTATTGAAATGGCTGGTGATAGGGAGGTTTGGATCATGCTTGCAGACAGACTGAATGTGTTCTGCAAAGCGGTCACCCAGTCTGCGTTTGGTCTCTCCAATGTAGAGGAAACTGCATTGGGAGCAGTGAATGCAATAGACTAAATTAAGGAAAGTGCAAGTGCTTCACTTGAAAGGAGTGTTTGGGTCCTTGGACGGTGAGGAGAGGGGAAGTAAAGGGGCAGGTGTTGCACCTTCTGCGGTTGCATGGGAAGGTGCCGTGGGAGGGGGGTTGAGGTGTAGGGGGTGATGGAGGAGTGGACCAGGGTGTTCCGGAGGGAACGATCCCTGTGGAATGCCACCGGGTGGGGGGTGGGTGGGGGGGGGGGGAGTTTGTTAAGGGAATATGTGTTTGGTGGTGGCATCATGCTGGAGTTGGCAGAAATGGCAGAGGATGATCCTTTGAATGCGGAGGCTGGTGAGGTGATAAGTGAGGACAAAGGGGACCCTATCATGGTTCTGGGAGGGAGAGGAAGGAGTGATGGCAGATGCACGGGAGATGGGCTGGACACGATTGAGGGCCCTGTCAACCACTGCGGATGGAAAATCTTGGTTAAGGAAGAAGGAAGACATGTCAGAGGAACTGTTTTTGAAAGTGGCATCATCAGAACAGATGTGACGGAGGCAAAGGAACTGAGAGAATGGGATGGAGTCCTTACAGGAAGCGGAGTGTGAGGAGCTGTCGTCGAGGTAGCTGTGGGAGTCGGTAGGCATGTAATTGATATTGGTGGACAGTCTATCACCAGAAATTGAGACAGAGAGGTCAAGGAAGGGAAGGGAAGTGTCAGAGATGGACCATGTGAAAATGATGGAAGGGTGGAAATTGAAAGCAAAATTAATAAATTTTTCCAGGTCCAGACGAGAGCATGAGGCAGCACCGAAGCTGGTCTGAGGGCTCTCCGCTTTTTCCTCGAACAAAGGCCTGAACAATCCCCATCTATTACTACTCTCCTCCGTCTGGCTGAACTTGTTCTCTCACTGAACAATTTCTCCTTAAACTCCCCTCACTTCCTCCAAATAAAAGGTGTGGCTATGGGTACCCGCATGGGCCCCAGCTATGCCTGTCTCTTTATGGGGTATGTGGAACATTCCTTGTTCCAGTCCTACTCCGGCCCCCTCCCACAACTCTTTCTCCTGTACATCGATGATTGCTTCGGTGTTATTTCAATTCCTTTACCCCACCCTCACTAGGGATATCTGTACCTTGCTTGTCCTGCTTTCTACCCTTAATTAGCACATTCCTTAGATAATATCACCACCTTCAACACCTCTTTGTCATTTTGTCTATGACATTTTTTGGTTATCTCCACCTATCACTGGCCTTCTTTTCAGCTCTACCCCCCCCCCCCCCGCACCCAAACCCCCTCCCCCACACCCCCCACCTCTTAAACCAGCTTATATTTCACCTCTTTTCTATTTTTACTTAGTTCTGTTGAAGAGTCATACGGACTCGAAAAGTTAACTGTGTTCCTCTCCCTTCACCACCGCCCACCCCACCCGGCGGCATTCCACAGGGATAGTTCCCTCTGGGACACCCTGGTCCACTTCTCCATCACCCCCTGCACCTCAACCCCCTCCCATGGCACCTTCCCATGCAACTTCAGAAGGTACAACACCTGCCCCTTTACTTCCCCTCTCCTCACTGTCCAAGGACCCAAACACTCCTTTCAAGTGAAGCAGCATTTCACTTGCACTTTCTTCAATTTAGTCTATTGCATTCACTGCTCCCAATGCAGTTTCCTCTACATTGGAGAGACCAAATGCAGACTGGGTGACCGCTTTGCAGAACATCTTCGGTCTGTCCGCAAGCATTACCTAGACCTCCCTGTCGCTTGCCATTTCAACAGTCCATCCTGCTCTCATGCCCACATGTCCGTCCTTGGCCTGTTGCATTGTTCCAGTAAAGTTCAACTCAAACTGGAGGAACAGCACCTCAACTTCCAACTAGGCACTTTACAGCCTTCCGGACTGAATATTGAGTTCAACAACTTTAGATCATGAACTCTCTCCTTCATCCCCACCCCCTTTCTGATCCCTTTTTTTCCAATAATTTATAAAGATTTTTCTTTTCCCGCCTATTTCCATTATTTTTAAATGTATTTCCATCCATTGTTTTATTTCTTCCTTTTAGCCTATTTCGATCCCTTCCCCCCCAGCCCACCTCCTCTGGGGCTATCTGTACCTTGCTTGTCTTGTTTTCTACCCTTAATTAGCACATTCCTTAGATAATATCACCACCGCCAACACCTCTTTGTTCTTTTGTCTATGGCATCTTTTGGTTATCTCCACCTATCACTGGCCCTCTATCCAGCTCTACCTGTCCCACATCCCCTTAAACCAGCTTATTTTTCACCTCTTTACTACTTTTCCTTAGTTCTGTTGAAGAGTCATACGGACTCAAAACGTTAACTGTGTTCCTCTCCGCAGATGCTGTCAGACCTGCTGAGTTTTTCCAGGTATTTTTGTTTTTGTTTTGGATTTCCAGCATTTGCAGTTTTTTGCTTTTAGATCTGAACAATAGCTCTGGACAAAGCATGAGATAGCATGAAAAATGCTGGACCACTCAGGCAACAGCTGTGAGGAAAGAAACAGGATTAACTTTGCAGATCAATAATTTTTTGCCAGCTACATTTCTGTTTTTATTTCAGATTTGCAGTATCTGCAATATTTTGTTTTTCACTAGTTAGTATATCTGACTAGTAATTAATCTTTGTTCTAAACTGGCTTTCAGTTGTATCTTAAAAGGAATTGCAAGCACAAGGTTTCATTGCATAATTGTAAGTTACTGCCTCAGACAGGGATCCGAGCAACTAAACGACCCAGACTTTGCCTAACCTAACTAGAGCAGATTGTATCAATGCTGCAGGGCATGTTTACCAGCTAAACACTGTCATTGATTTACAGCCTTGGTTGAATGAAAGGTAGCCTGCAGCATTAATCAAAACATTTCAGCAAATGGGAATCTATTTCTATACCAAATCCAAATCATAAAACACGCGATTGTCAGCTTCAAATCTGAGATGAATTTCAAAATGTATGATACTCGATAAGGACGATCTTTTTTCAACATTGGATGCAGCCCGAGATCCCTTAAGAAGTAGGTCACTTCACACCATTGAGGATAGAGTGAAGTGGTTGAACATCATACTTTTTTTGAAAAGTCATTGGTTGCAAAATTGGACTTTGTGGTGTCCACTATTTGGGCACTTTGGGTGCGATTCAGAAACCAAAATAATGTCTACTGCACGTTTTTTTTAATATCCATTTATGGGATGTGGGCGTCGCTGGCTACGCCAGCATTTATTGCCCATCCTTAATTGCCCTTGAGAAGTGTATATCTGCGATGAATCAAGCCAATGCCATAATGGTGTTGGACAAGCTAAGGTCTGCAGAGCAGGCAGATCATGACATCATGCTGATCTGATGGTACAAACTTGGACCTCCATGTTCCAGCTGACTACATCTTATTCCCTCACACAGCTGAACATGGGTAAAGTAGCTGGAGGGGACCTCTATGAGTGCTATTTAAAAGAGGTCATCAACTGTTTGATCAGTAAGTTCACAGATGACACGAAAATTGGAGGTGTTGTAAATAGTGAGGAGGAAAGCCTTAGATTACAGGATGATATAGATGGGCTGGTAAGATGGGCAGAGCAGTGGCAAATGAAATTTAATCTTGAGACGTGTGAGGCGATGCATTTTGAGAGGACTAACACGGCAAGAGAATACACAATGAATGGTAGGACCCTAGGAAATACAGAGGATCAGAGGGACCTTGGTGTATATGTCCATAGATCCCTGAAGGCAGCAGCACAGGTAGATAAGATGGTTAAGAAGGCATATGGGATACTTGGCTTTATTAGCTGAGACATAGAATATAAGAGCAGGGAGGTTATGCTGGAGCTGTATAAAATGCTAGTTAGGCCATAGCTGGAGTACTATGTGCAGTCCTGGTTGCCACGCTATCGGAAGGATGTGATTGCACTGGAAAGGGTGCAGAGGAGATTCACCAGGATATTGCCTGGGCTCAGCTTTGAAGAAAGACTGGGTAGGCTAGCGTTGTTTTCCTTAGAGCAGAGAAGGCTGAGGGAGGAATCTGATAGAGGTATAAAAAAATTGTGAGGGGCATAGATAGGGTAGATAGGAAGAAACTTTTCCTCTTAGTGGTGGTGTCAATGACATGGGGACATAGATTTAAGGTAAGAGGCAGGAGGTTTGGAGGGGATTTGAGGAGGGATTTTTTTCACCCAGAGGGTGGTTGGAATCTGGAACACACTGCCTGAGGCAGTGTAGAGGCAGAAACTCTCAACATTTAAGAAGTATTTAGATGAGTACTTGAAACGCCATAGCATACAGGCCTATCAGCCAAGTGCTGGAAAATGAGATTAGAATAGATGGGTGCTTAATGGCTGGCACAGACACGATGGGCGGAAGGGCCTGTTTCTGTGCTGTATAACTCTATCACTCTATGACTATTTATAGATTAGATGCTGGATGATTTCTTCTGGCTGATGGTACCATTTTACATGTGTTTGATGCTTTTCATAGTAATTTCAAGTTGCAAAAGTCTACAATGGCAGGATTTCTTCCTGACTTCAAAGGTTTCTGCACAAACCAGTTTCTCCCAGATATGGATGCACTATTTGTCGCTCCCCTTGGAATACAACATGACTGGAAGAAAGACCAGAGGCCTTGCAAGGCAGAACAAGCTGCTGGAAGAGTAAATGGGAGAAGAGCCCTCAGCAGGAGGCTATATCTGCCCAGGGTATTCAGGGAGCAATTCTCCTATCTGAACCTCAGTGAGGAACAATGTGGAGATGTCTGTGCTTCAAAAGGAGATCCTCATTGAAATCTACCTACTGCCTGTAGCCATAACTGCAACCTCAGAACAGGGAAAGGACCACATTACCAGTGGCTGTGAAGATGACTGTGACGATAAACTTTTAAGCATCCGGCTACTTCCTGGGCTGCTGATATCAGCAACATCTCACAGTTTGCTGTCCACTAGAGGTCACTGGAGGCTCTCTATTCAAAGAACTGAATATTTTTCATTCTCTCCTTCCAAAGACAAGTAGGTGGAGTGCGCACAAGGGTTTGCTAGGATTCAGGCTTCACTGTCGTGCAGGGTGCCTTTGACAGCACACACATCACCTTTTGGGCTGTGCATATCATCATGACACACTGCCTGCATGATGGTATTATATATCTTTACAGACATATTTTTAAAGACTACGTTTTAAATTAAATTAAACTGGAATTTAAGATGATTCCTCAGAGCTCAGGGAGGCCATTTGGCCTGTTGTGTCTGTGCTGGCTCTCTGAGAAATTTAGTTCGACCCACACTCCAGCCCTTTCCCCATACCCCTGCAATTTTATTCCCTATAGGTACTTATCCAAGTCCCTTTTGAAGCCAGGATTAAATTTGCCTCGTCCAACCTTTCAGGCACTGCATTCCAGATCGTAACCACTCACTGAGTAAAGGTATTTTGTCACCTTTGGTTCTTTTACCACTCACTTTAAAACCATGTTCGCTGGTTCTTGACCCTTCTGCCAATGAGGTTAGTTTCTTTCCACCGACTCTGACTAGACTCCTTGTGATTTTAAACACCTCTATCAAATCTCCTCTCAAATTTTCAAATGAGAACAACCCCAGCTTCTCCAAACTATCCATGTGACTGAAATTTCTCATCCCTGGAACCATTCTTGTAAATTTTTTCTGCACCACTTCTAAAGCTGTCATATGTTTCCTATAGTTCAGTACCTGGGATTAGACACAATGGGTAGAATTTAACGTGCCCCCAGGCAAGTTCAGGGTATGGGCATGATCTGGTGGGAGGTTTTCGGGGGGAAATCCAGCAAGCTTCCCCCTCCCTCAGATCAAGCCCAGGGCAGGAAGGTTTGTGGACAGCCCTCCCACCCAGAAGCCGATTAAGGCCTTTAAGTGGCGACAAGGGCCACTTAAGGGACTCGTCCCTCTGCCGTTGGTATTCAACCAGAGGCAGGTGGAGGACTGTAAACCCAGGGAGACCGCTCAGCAAACCCTGTTGGGTTTGTCCGTGGCCTCCTGCAGGGATGGCCTTTGCTCATGAGCACTCTGTGCCTGATCAAGGAACACAGCATCGGAAATGGGAGGGCTCCGCAGAAAGCTGCTCCTCTGCCCTTGCTTCTGATCCTCCCTTCCATTTCCACCTCAAGGCAACTCCCTCCCCGTGACCACCATCCCACCCACACTCCTCCAGCTGGGGATCTATCAACGATAGGCCCCACTGTAGTACCACTGCTCCTGGTCCAGGAGAAATACCAGGCTCTGATTGGCTGGAAGCTCTTGTGGTGGGATTTCCTGCCTGCTTGGGACTTAATCAGAAGTGCCGCCTGATGCTGCCCAAGTTAAGTGCCTGATTGGAATGAAATAACCCCGGCGTCCTGGAGAAAAAGGACACAGAGCTCCCATCAGTTCTCCAGCTGGTGGATGAGACCCCCATCACTCATATCAAATCCCCAGCAATACTCCAGTTGAGGCCAAGCCAGTGTCCATAAAAATTCATCATAACTTCCATGCTTTTATACTCTTTGCTTTTATTTATATGGTTCAGGATCCTGTATGCCTTTTCAACCATTTTCTCAATGTGTATTTGCCACTTCAATGATTTGTGTACATGTACCCCAGGTCCCTCTGCTCGTGCACACTCTTTAGGAATGTACACTTTAGCTTATATTGTCTCTTCTCAATCTTCCTACCAAAAGGCTTTCCTATCACTTCACACTTTGTTAAATTACATTTGCTAAGTGCTTGCCCATGTCCTCTCAAAGTCTATCACTTTTTTCTCCAAATTTCATGTCACCTGCAAATTTTGAATTTGTGCCCGTAAACCCAAGTCTAACTTGTTAATATATTTCAAGAAAAACAGTAGCCCTAATACTGACCCTGGGAAACAGCTCTGTATGCCTTCCTGCAGTCCAAAAAACAACCGTTTATGACTATCTCTCTCTCCTGTCACCCTCAGTGAACCTAATTTACATACTGCTACTTTTATTCCATGGCCTTCAACTTTGCTGACAAGACTATTATGTGGCACATTATCAATGCTTTTGGAAGTCCTTATTAGGATCTTCCTTTTTGGTAATACTCATCGTCTGGCATTGTGTGGCATGAATATTATTTGCCACTTATCAGCCCAAGGTTGGATGTTGTCCAAGTCTTGTTGCACATAAGAATGGACTGCTTCATCTATCCAGGTTTTGCAGTAGATGGCCAGCACTCCTTGTGTGTTAGGATATGCAGGCAGACCAATCCTCCTCTGGTTAATTCCTGCAGCCTAAGGTTTTGCACCACCTTATATTGTAAGAGAGAGAGGAAAGTGTCTCAGTGTTGTGTAATCTATTTGGGTAATGTAGGTGTCATGGTGGAATAGCTTTGTGTGCAGGCTATGAGATGTGGGTGTGAAGCTTGCAACGGTATTAAGTGTGTGAGGTATAAGTCCTGATTGATAGAGATGGTTGATAAGTGAGTGATGGGGCTATGATAAATTGAGGAGTGGTTGAGGTCACCAGTGCAGTTGGTGGGATATGGCATTTCAAGGTGCATTCACTGGACCTTGACCGCTTGTATGAGGTCATTGAACTTCTTGCAACACCTAAGTCCTTGTCCTCGAGGCTGGCATTAACCTCCACAGCTATCTGCTCTCCACATTGCCTTTTGACTATGTCTCTGGAGGGTCTGAAGATAAAAGACATCTCTCCTCCTCTCCACCTCCTTCACCAGAACTCCAGCATAACATCTGAACTTCTTGGAGCCCGCTCTCTCCCATGTGCCAATCTTCACTGTTTCCCAGGTCAGATACACTTCCTGCAGGACTTCCATCATCTCTTTCAGCCACAATGTATCTCTCCTTTAAGTGCAAGCTAGCTTTATGCTAGAAAGTTACAACTTTGGACCCCCTGCTGATGCATGCAAGCAATGAACAGTGAGATTAGTGCTGGCTCGATGCAGAAATTATGCTCATGAACAATCTACACGAGGATCACATGCTGCCTGCATTTCAGCCAGGTTAACTGCAAATAATGATCTTTGTTCCTGTTTTCAGAGGCTATCCAATTTAGCCTCCATCAAATCTAGCAAAATTTGCCAAATGTTATTTCAAAGTGAGGTGTCCTGATCAGCATAATCAAAATCAGGCTCAAGAAAATTAAAATAATCTCTTTCATAAGTGTCATTCTGAAAAAAATACTGGCCCTCATGACTCGATCTTCAGTGATCTATTTGGTGAATTAATTGAAATTCTGGCTAGTCTAATCATGACAGCCTGCTATTTGGTCAGCGATTTAGATTCAAAATAATCAGTGATAATCACACTTTGTGGTCCAATTTGGCATAAATTTGGAGCCGTATCTCCTGACACGTCTAGTCTTCAACAGAGCATTGGATCCTATCCTTGTTGAGAAGTTAGACTCTTATCAAATTCAAGAGACTTGCTCAGAGAATGCAATCATCAGGCCAAATAAAGGGGTGTTTTTTTTCTTGATGTACGTTATATTACAGGTGCCCTTTGGGGAAATATGCATGGCATTTTTTTTTTACATAATGCTTTTTATAAGAAACACTGTTCATATGGTGATTGACAGGTACTCATCAGAGTGAGGGCTTTCCAATCTGCAAGGTAATTGAAATCACTGCTGGTCCACCTGTACACAGAATTGTACTGTAACTGGACAAATGTGTTTTCTGAAGTGTTGAGAAAACCAAATCAATGGCACTGTTAAGAAGAATGAACAATTCCTGTTACAGTCAGTTGCTTGGCTTGGTAAGCATACATGATCTGTGCTACAACAAAAATGTTTGGGAATGCTAGTGACGCATATCACTTTAAGCAACTATTATACCCCAAAAAAATCTGTTCAATGATAGAATGTTGTAATCTTGTTAGGTTGCAAAAAACAAATCTCTCTTGTCTGGACTCAGGATGTAGAGTAGATTACTCAATGCTAGTTCATTCCCAGAAGGAAAAATCAGTTAAAATTGGGAAATAAGAGTACTGGTCCAAGCTGGTCTTATATATCTTAAAACGGAACACCAGTAAAAACTGGGAAATAAGAGTACTGGTCTGAACTGGTCTTGTATATCTTAAAATGGAACACCGGTAAAAACTGGGAAATAAGAGTACTGGTCTGAACTGGTCTTGTATATCTTAAAATGGAACACCGGTAAAAACTGGGAAATAAGAGTACTGGTCCAAACTGTTTTTTCCTTCTGGGTTCTCAACAAGATTAGAGAAATGTGGACAAATTCCCAATCATGTACAAGATTATCACCAGAGTATATCACAATAGTTACTTGTGCATACAACTTACAATTGTATTCCTGTAGTAAATAAAGGTATCTGTATCTTGGTAAAAATGCACTAAGAATTTTCTTAACTGCACCCTCAAAATGGAGCCAGGCACTGGTAGCAAATGTTTTGTTTATATAAATCTGCGTGGTTTTATTTGCATTTGCCCTTTCCTTTCTCAACATTTATGTACAAACATATGAAAATTTTCTACCAGTGACTGGAAAAAACCTGGCGACTGGAGGTCCTAGGTGATTTGGAGGGCATCCAGCCTGGTTATATTGACACCAAAAGGGTTGAACTCTTTGAACACATGTATCACAGATTGCTACTTTTGAAATTAAGGATTATATAAAATGGTGTTTTTTGACTGTAAAGTT
The DNA here is from genome assembly GCF_017639515.1 of Carcharodon carcharias. Taxonomy (NCBI): domain Eukaryota; kingdom Metazoa; phylum Chordata; class Chondrichthyes; order Lamniformes; family Lamnidae; genus Carcharodon; species Carcharodon carcharias. The sequence continues at coordinate 161,488,860 of NC_054473.1, read as the reverse complement.
CTGAGTTTGTTCTAGTTCTTTTAGTAGTTCTTGTAGTATTTGTAGTAGGAGTTATGGAATTTAAGACCGCTACTAGCACAGAAGGGGCTTAGGATCTGGGAAGAATGGGGCTGGAGGTTCACTGCTGACATCGCAGAAGGCTAATGCCATCCTCCCAGAGGAAGACGAGGCAATCAGTTTGTCCACGCCTGTGCATTAAACATGATTGTATAAGTTCAGGAAATATTGCTAACTACAAGCGTACATACTTTGACCTACTCAGTTGACTGGCTATTTTTTGTTGCTGCTTGTGGGATCTCATCGTGCATTATTAAATTCAAGGCAGAGACTGGATGCTAAACCCCAGATGTTTTCTTGCTGAGGAGCTACAGTGAAATGCCTATGATGACGAAACTTAGCAGGCATGGATCCCATTATTCTGACACAGTATAGATGTTATCTGTATGAATCTCCCTTTGAAGCACCTTGTGATGTTTGATTATGTTAAAGGTGCTATATAAATACAAGTTATTTGTAATATCTAATAGATCAAGTACAAATGCAATCATCATGTTGGTATTTGAAATAATTCCAATTTCAGCACCTTAAAATCATTAAACCATTGAATTATGCTCTGTAATCTATCTACTTAATCTTTGTGCATAGTGCCCCTGTTTTTTTATGCACTGATTTCTTTCCCTAATGCCTTATTTTCTTGTGTACCAATTTTGACCTATTGCAGAGCACATTCTAAGGGTTGAGGCAGTCACCGAAGATGATAAGGGAGCCTTCCCTAAGGGAGCACTATCATCATCAGCCTCCTTAGCCCCTCTGTCTAAGAGACCAACTGTGCATCTGGACCCAGTGAAGACTACCCCTCTATTGATGCCAGTGCAGCAACCTCTGGAGATGCCCCACTGACATCCTCATAATGAGGATGACTGCTGTGGGCACTGCAGTTGCAAGTAGGGACAGACAAGCATGCAACCTCCACCTTACAAGAGGAGCACCATATACAAGTGCCCAATAACCACTGTGTCAGCCAGAGCAATCAGTAGTTCACTGGGGTTTATTTGAATTGTTAATGTACACTTTGTTACTTTTTCCTAACACTGTAAACATTGACACATGACTCCAGATGTTTGAGCTTCCATCCTTTAATGGCAAAACTAAAAAAAGGATGGAGTGATGAAGGGAAGCAATGATCTTTGAAGGGGACAATGAGGAAGTTGGACAGACGTGCATCATGTATTGGTGGTGATCTATAGATAGAGTAGATAGTGGATCTATTCAATGCTGCGTCATCAATGGAAGTGTGTGTACAAACAGCCCAAAGTGAGTTCCAGAAAATGCAGTCCTGTTGGGTTAGAAGCATTCAGGTGAGATGTGCCTCAATCAGATGTTCCCTAGCATTGAAGCCATCCTGATGAAACCCTTGAGTCTTGTGTTGGTCTTGGCCTCCCTGCACAGTCTAGTCATCTTTCTGCTCTGTATCTTCCTCCTCCTCCTCTTCCACCTTCTACTCATCCTCCATGAGTTGTGTTGTTCCAGTGCCTCACCCTCTTCAAGGTCCACTCCTCTCTGGAGACCCATGTTATGGAGAGGGAGGCACAATAATGTAGATCAGTTGGCTAAGAGCAGGTCAGAGGTTGGAATTCTGTAGCAAGTAACTCATCTGCAAAACCTGTCCTCCATCTGCAAGGCACAAGTCAGGAGTGTGATGGAATACTCTCCATCTGCCTGGATGAGTGCAGCTCCATCAACGCTCCAGAAACTTGATACCATCCAGGACAAAGCAGGCTGCTTGATCGGCACCCCTTCCACCACCTTAAACGTTTACTCCCTCCACCGCACATTGGCTGCAGTGTGTACCAACTACAGTAAGTCCTTGCTTAACATTGATTCTCTTAACATTGGTTCATTTTAATGTCGTTAATAGTGTCAATAGATTGGCACTTTCAGTTTTGCTTTAAAGTCATTTGCCACAGACTTCCTCTTCTTCTGTGGCATGTGCGCACTTTTCCTACAGTGTTTCCACTGTCTCCCAGTCCATCTTCCCCTGCTGCCACCCTTGCCTCCTGGCATTGCTCTCCAGCCTGCCTTCCTTCACCCCTAGCCTTCCCTCCCACCCTCTGTTCACAGCAGGGTCTGTTTTCAGCTGTTCCACTCTTGGCTTCACTGCTGGTTCTGGAGCTTCTGGTCTCCATCTAGTGGCATAAGTTAGTCAGTGCAGGCAGTCCAAAGATTCCAGCAGTTAACTGCATCAACCAACTTCTGCCACCAGATAGAGCCTGGACATTCTAAAATTACTGTACTGAGGTGAGTCTTTTTTTAAAATTCTCATGTATTATTGTATTTTTTAAATATTTAATGACTTTATTTTGCATGTTATTTCAGCTAGTACTGCATTGTACGGCACACATACGGCACAGTATTTTAACTTGTGGAGTGGTTTTTCTGGGTGATAAATGTCTGAAGGAAACTAACTCTGGCTTTAACATTGATTCCTGTGGGAACCCATAATTCACTTAAAGTTGTTTCACTTAAAGTCGCCTCCCTGTACAAAATGCACTTTAGCACTCACCAAGGCTCCTTCAACATCATCTTCCAAACCCACAGCCTCTACCACCTAGGAGGTCAAGTTCAGCAGCTACACAGGAACACCACAACCTGCAAGTTCCATTCCAGGTCACACACCATCCAGACTTGGAACTAAATCACTGTTCTTTCACTGGCACTTTCACCCTATGCTAAGCTAGCTCTCATCCATTTCAACTGATTCCATCCATCCCTCAAGTCTCTTCTCATCCTACTCAATGAACCCTGCTTGGCTGCTATATGCTTGTGTCACTCCCGTTGCTTGTCCCTTCTCTGTTAAGTATACCAGATGTCCAGGTTTATTTGTATCATATAAGGCCACTATACACATCTGCTCGACCCCTTGGTTAAACTCTGCTGGCTAAAGTCCAACTCTCCACTCCTCCTTAGCTCTGTTTCCATTGGACAACTTCCAAAAATGCACCCATTGACACTTCCCTTCAAATGACTCCTGTAGTTACTCCCTCTCTACATCAGTCACCCAAATTTGGGTGCATGGATGCACGCTCTGTCTGCACCAACTTCAGCCCATCACAAGACCTCAAAGTTTAATTTTTGGATTCATTCATATTGTCTTCTGCCTGTCTATTTACAACCAGGACATGTCCCCCCCCACTATTCTGTCAAGCCCCTCAGGTTGTGTACCCACCCGCCCCCCCCCACCCCCAATCCATAATCAAACCTACTGCTGCTCTACTGCCCACTTACTTTCCAACCATCCAGACTCAAATCACCCATGAATAAGATACACTCTGTGCTTCTTTCTCTCTCTGCATTTTGTAAAGGCTGATCGATACCCATTGCTGTCTCTATGGAAGCAGCAACCCCAACTAACCCATCAGCCTCTCTTGTTTACTTGCCCTATGTTTCTGATCTGGCCTCCATAAACAGTATTCTTCCTTGCCTCCATTGAGCGCAGGAACCACTGTATCCTGCATAGTATTTGGTCTTAGACTATAATTATCGCTAACCTCCCAGCACGCTCTATCCTGGAAGGTATTAATTGCCAGGATCAATTCTGCTGGGAGTCTGTTCCAAATTTCTATTATTGAGGGGTAAAAAAACATATAGTCCAATTTTAGTTCCCCTTTCTGCTATCAAAGGAACGTACAGGCCAGAAATCTTATTGTGGGGCATCTAAACCCTCACAAAGTTAAAACACACTAAATTGAACCTCTCAACAGTTTCTCTTCACAAAACTGCTACCAATCTCCTGACGTGAATCTGCTGACATTGATCTCCACTGTCTCCTAGGTAGTCCGTTCTGCATGTTCACCACCTTCTGTGTGAAATAGTTAAATAGAAATAGAGATCTCTGATCTCTCCCTGGCTGACCTTCCTCATTTATTCTGGTTCTGAGCAGGTCCAACTGCTTGCTCATCAAGTTCAGCAAGAGTTTTCAGAATAATCTCTTGCCCAATTACAAGACTCAAATGTGTATGGAGCCCTAAACTCTGGAATTCCTTTGGTAAACCTCTCTGCCTCTCTCATCCTTTAAGAATGTCTTTAAAATTTATTTCCAACCAAGCTTTTGTTACACCTCCGCATAAGTTCTTCTTTGACTCCATACCAACTTTTGTCAGATTATGGTGAGATCCAGATTATCCTGTGAAGTGCTTTGGGACACTTTCCTCCCTATTAGGGGCTATATAAAGCAAGTTGTTGTTGTTTATCTTCTTTTAGTTAGCAATCCTGTGATGTTGGACCATTTAGTGGCCCAGAGATCCTTGAATTTGCAGCTTAAAAGGCCATTGATTTCAGGATTTTGTAAGTGATGCATTGCTAACAAGTTCAGTATAGCAATAAGAATAGCAGTTTGAGCTTTATGGAGTTTCCTCTTGTGATGTATCCTCACTTTTTAAAAATTCATTCATGGGATGTGGGCATCACTGGCTAGGCCAGCATTTATTATAGCTAGTGCATGTGTTCACTTGCAAAATTCATGTGGAAAATTCAAGGGACAAAGGTAGAAGTGATAGTCCATATTGTACAGACATTTACAAAATTATTGATATTTGCAACACTTCTGTTTCAATGGATTGGCAGGGAGGAGTTAGTACAGGGGTGCAAAGGGATCCAAATGATCTTGGTGCCCAGGGCCCCAAGAATTCTTAATTGGACTCTATCTGGAATGTGTGGAGCATAGACACTGCCACAGTCCAGTTCAGCCAAATGCCTGCTTCATTGCTCATTGATCCAGCCGAATGCCTTCTTCCTGTGACCCCAGCAGCTCCAGCTCCGTAGGTCAAGGAGGGTGCCGCTGCCTCTGAGCAAGATGCCAAAAGTAGGCAGGAGCCCTCCAGGTCTCGGCCCTCCAGAGGACACCCATCAATGTCAGTGAGCAGGTTGCCTCCACCTCCGCCGTGGATGTCTGGAGCACTAAGATGTATGGCAGGATTAGGAAGGTTAAGAAGATGTAGTTGTACAGCCTTGGCATGGGTGTCAATCACTTGTACATATGTTCACTACTGTAAATAAACTCTCAACAATGTCTCCCTGCCTATGGCTCCTTGTTCTGATCAGCAGTGTTTGTGTCACTCAGATGTGAAACCTTTCTGCGTAAGATAAAGGCAAGTGTCTCAGTCCAGGGTCTCTACCCTGTGCTTTGTGCATCTTCAGACCAAAGTGATGGTCTGCCCTCACACTCCCTGGACACATTAGTGATGCCTGCACCTCAGTGGTGCTTGTCATTGCTGCCAGAATGTTGTGGGCAGGTATTATCGAGTTCCATCATTCTCTGTGTGCTCTCAGCACCTTTAAGGTGGGGCTGATTCCATCTCGTCAGCATCTGTGATCTGTGCTCCTGAAGGGTTCAGGTGCTGAAGGTGGACAAAGATTCAAGTGCTTTTAAAGTTTCATGGCTGCGTCTTCATGATATGACCCTGATCACAAAGTGCAAGTGAGCTGCCCTCAGCCAGACAGGAGCCACATTCTCAGAGGCTATGTGAGGATCTATTTTCTTCACTGCATGTCGTCATCATCCTCCTGCAATCGAGTGACTATTAGGGCCTCCACTGCAACTACATGACAAGAGCATTATCAGAGAGGATATGTGCGCTGCCATAAGCCAGACTGGAGTCAAACGCTCATAGATGCAATGTGAGGATCCATGGCATCTCCTCACTGCATGTTATCATCATCCTCCATAAATCTTGCAGCTATGAGGGCCCCCTTAGCGTGCCTGCCTGGTCTGGCCAGTGCGAGGGCCTTACCGCCACCGTCACCTTGGAGGACCTCCTCACCCTCATCCTCATTCATGTCCTCCTCATCGGAGGAGACATGCAGCTCCTCCATCTCCTCCTCAGCCAGCTCTTCTCCCCGTTGCAGCGCCAGGTTGTAAAGGGTGCAAAAGGTGACAACAATACGTGACACCCTCTGTGGACTATATTGCGGGGGTCCACCAGACCAGTCCGGGCACTGGAACCTCATCTTCAGCATCCCGATGGTTTGCTCCACCAAGTTGCAAGTTGCAACATGAGCCTCATTATACCCTTGCTCTGCTGCAGTCTGAGACCGTTTCACGGATGTCATCAGCCACATCCTTTGGAGCAGCCCTTGTCCCTGAGGAGCTATCCTAACAGCTTCTGTGGAGACTCCCTGGGAGACATCAGGGATCTGTGACTGACTGAGAACGTAGGAGTTGTGGACACTCACTGGAACCTGTGTGCAGATCTGCAGGACGTGTTTGTGGTGATCACACACCAGCTACGCATTCAGCAAACAGAAGCCCTTGCGCTTGACATAGTTGACTGCTTGTTGTAATGGAGATCTGAGCGCCATGTGAGTGCAGTCGATGGCACCCTGCACCTGTGGGAAACCCGAGATCTGAGCAAATCCAATTGTTCTTGCATCCTGGCTTTCCTGGTCCCGGGCAAAATGCACAAAGGTGTGTGCCCTTGCGAAGATGGCATCCGTGACCTCATGGATGCATTTGTGGGTGGAGGCTTGTCTTATCCCATAGAAGTTACCTGTGGAGCCCTGAAAGGATCCATTGTGTAAAAATTGAGTGCCGCAGTCACTTTCACAGCCATGGGCAGTGGATGCCCTCCATGTCTCTATGACACCAAATCCTGCAGCAGCTGGCAGACATGACCAACCGTTTCCCTAGACATGCGTGGTCTTCAGTGACATTGGCTCTGGGTCATCTGCAGGAATGAAAGGCAGCTTCTATAGTCCCTGGGTCCAGCTAGACATCAGCCAGTGACAGTTCGCTATGGCTCTTCAACAGCATGTGTGGAAGCCCCAGCTGCCCCTTCTACTTGAGGATGCTGCTCCTCCCTCTGCACAGCCAGGCGCCTCCATTTCTCTTCTCCGTCTTCTTCGTTCTCTGTAAGCCACGAGGCATAGAGTTAGGTCACCAGGCACCATGGTCCTGATGTACTCCTGCAGGATGAAAGAGTGAGACACATGGATTAGCTTGGGTGTTCTAAGAACCTGTCTTGGTTAAGTCTGAAGGCCCCTTAATGCATCCCGGAGAGTGCTGGCCACCACTTAGATGGCCAGAGGTGAGTACGCTGCACGGCTGCCTGAAACCCCACGCTCCTCTGCCTCACTCCACCTGACTGATTGGCAGCAGCTTTTCCCGTTTGGATATATGCTGTGCTCTCAGCTCAAGCACAGGCATTCTCCTAACCCTGCAAAGCTGCATTGTTGGCTTGAACCATGGGGGAGACTGGTCCAAACCGGGATGATGACTTTGCAAGGGGCTGTGAGCCCCTCACCAGTGACTACCCCATGGCCAGCTTTAGCAAGGAGACTGTACAATGTGCCCAGTTGTCCAACTGTTCTAAAACATTCATTAGTTTGCAGTCTGTGCCCGAGTGGTGAAAAGCTCTGGAGCACTTGGTGGCACTTTCATGCCTCTGCATTGCTTGAGTGAGCAGGTAAGCTAGAGGCCCAACTCCATGCATGTCAATGTGGCTGCACCTGAACTACCTCAGCTGCAGAGGAATTGTCACTTTATACAAGGTGTGACAAATGCATAACTGCTTCCCTTCCCTCCACCCCACACGTGCTTGTGCATTACCTTCCCTTGCCTCACCCCCCCCCCCCAATCGCCTCAACCTTGAAGTCCAACAGGCAAACCTCGCGATGCTGCACAACATTACTGTGCATTCACCTCCGAGTTCCCCCTAAAAGGCAGGCCGCCAAGTGCACACCTTATAAATGCTGTTATGAAACACGTCGGCGTGTTTTTCCGCCGATGTGGGTGGATGATTCAGCAGGGGAGGTGATGATTCCGGCAGGCTGGCCTTATAATGATATGCAGATGTATTACAATGAGGTTCCCGATATCCAATGGCGGAAAACGTGGCCCGCCATTTACAGGCTGAGCAGACAATCGCAAACCGGTTTCACAACATTGTGAAACCGATTTTGGCTTTCTCACCATATTGTCTTCCATGCTGCCAAACACACCCAACACCAACAGACACAGAAAATTCCACCCAGAGACATGAAAGATTTTATATTTGGAAGGGTTAAGGGTCAAAGAGGTGTGAGAACAATAGAACCTGAGATGAAAGGGGAAATAAAGATATTTTAGAGTTACTGTGGAGCTAGGGATAGCTGTTGAACTGGAGTTGTTGAGGTAGCAGCTGGAGCTGAGTTGGGAGCCGTTATCTCCACCCAGCCCAGAGCTGCTATTTGAATCAGCCAACCAGTCAAGCCAGAAAAGTCTTGGGCTGCAACAAAAAGTTTCATTCTTAAATTTGGATTCCATAGCAGGGTGGGAGAAAGTTGAGAGGTTATGTGATATGCCTCTATTAAAGCTACAGCAGTTTGCATTGGGTAATATTACTGGATGTTTTATAGTTAAACATCTATAAGGGAGTGTTGCCTGGAAGGTGTTTACTTGTGGGTCTGACCAAGTGGAGAGTCATTTTGGGAGGAATGGTTGTAAGACTAACCTTAATTGTGCAAATGTAATCTTGTGTGCTTAAGTTTTCTTTTATTCTTGTTAATAAAACTTTTACTTTTAAATTTTAAAATCCCAAAAGTGTTACTGGACCTTTTACTGCCAAGATCGGTACGTTGTCCTGTTTTCAGAATACAAGAAAAAGAGGTAAGCCAAGTTTCCCTCTGGGATTTGGTTTGCATAGCGATTAACACCGGGCTGTGGTCATAACACAATTCTGACTTCTACCTTGTAGATGGTGGACAGACATTGGGAAGTCAGGAGCTGAGTTACTCGCAGCAGGATTCCTTCCCTCTGACCTCTTGTGGCCACAGTATTTATCTGGCTAGTCCAGTTTCTAGTCAATGATAACTCCCAGGACATTGATAATTAAGGCAGAAGACCTTAATATTGGGGAGACGGTGGCATAGTGGTATTGTCACTGGACTAGTAATCCAGAAACCCAGGGTAATGCTTTGGGGACCCGGGTTTGACTCTCAACATGGCAAATGGTGGAATTTGAATTCAATAAAAATCTGGAATTAAAATTTTAGTGATGACCATGAAACCATTGTCGATTGTCTCAAAAAACCCATCTGGTTCACTAATGTCCTTTAGGGAAGGAAATCTTCCATCATGTGACTCCAGACCCACAGCAATGTGGTTGACTCTTAAATGCTCCCTGAAATAGCCGAGCAAGCCACTCAGTTGTATCCAACTGCTAAAACGTCAATAAAAAGGAATGACACCAGTCGGACCAACTGGTATTGACCGAAGCACCGGAAATGACAACAGGAAACTTATTGTCCTTTTGACCCTGCAAAGTCCTCTTTACTAACATCTGGGAACTTGTGCCAAAATTGGGAGAGCTGTCTCACAGGCTTGTTAAACAACAGCCTGGCATGGTCATACTCATGGAATTATTGCAGATAATGTCCCTGACACCACCATCACCATACTTAGCTGGTGGGGCAGGACATACCCAGCAGAGGTGGTGGCAGAATAGGATACAGTAGGAAAGGAGTTGCCTTGGATGTCCTCAATGTCGACTCTAGACCCCATGAAGTATCATGGCATCAGGTCAAACATGGTCAAGTACTGTTCCCCCCCAGCCCCCACCACTGATGAATCAGTACTCCTCCATGTTGAACACCACTTAGAAGAAGCACTGAGGGTGGCAAGGTCACAGAATGTACTCTGGGTAGGGGACTTCAACGTCCATCATCAAAAGTGGCTCAGTAGCACCACAGACCAAACTGGCCGAATCCTGAACGACTTGGCTGCTAGACTGTGTCTGCGACAGGTGGTGAGGGAACCAACAAGAGGGAAATACTTGACTACATCCTCACCAATCTGCCTGCCACAGATGCATCTGTCCATGACCGTATTGGTAGGAGTGACCACCGCACCGTCCTTGTGGAGACAAAGTCCCGATTTCACCTTGAGGATACCTTCCATCATGTTGTGGAGCTCTACCACCGTACTAAATGGGATGGCTTTTGAACAGATCCAACAACTCAAAACTGGGCAACCATGAGGTGCTGTGGGTCATCAGCAGCAGCAGAATTGTACTCTACCATAATCTGTCACCTCATGTCCTGGCATATCCCCCACTCTACCATTACCACCAAGCCAGGGGATCAACCCTGATTCAGTGAAGATCTGGAATGCACTTCCTGAGACGATGATAGACACAGATTCAATTGTGGCTTTCAACATATAGTTGGATAGTGATCTGAAGAGAAAAAGTGCAGGGCTAAGGGGAAAAAGCAGGTTAGTTGGACTAGCTGAGTTGCTCTAAAGGAGAACCAGCATGGGCACAACAGGATGGATGGCCTCCTTCTGTTCTGTCACAATTCTATGATTCTACAACAATAATCAACTGAAACTGTCACTCTGTTGATACCTCTTTAGATAGTCAGCATTCCTATGAGTTGTTAGGAAAAGTATGAACGTTTTGTAAACAAATGAAATAAGTTAACAGAAGTTTCAGGAGCTACATAAGTCTGCTATTTTACCAGCCCATACACATATGAGAGAGGGAAAATAAAGGAATTGATGAATAAACTACACAATGACGCACATTACTTTTTAAAATTCATTTACGGGTTGTGGGCATTGCTGCCTAAGCACCATTTATTGCCTGTCCCTAATTGCCCCTGAGGTGGTGGTGAACTGCCTCCTTGAACTGCTGTAGTCCTTGTGGTGTAGGTACAACCACAACCTGTGAGGGATGGAGTTCCAGGATTGTGACCCAGCGACAGTGAAGGAACGGCGATATATTTCCAAGTCAGGATGGTGAGTGGCTTGGAGGGGAACTTCCAGGTTGGGATGTACCCGTGTGTCTGCTGCTGTTGTCCTTCTTGAAGGTAGCAGTCGTGGGTTTGGAAGGTGCTACCTAATAAGCCTTGGTGAATTCCTGCAGTGCATCTTGTAGATGGTACACACTGCTGCTACTGTGCATCAGTGGTATTGGGAGTGAATGTTTATGGAAGGGGTGCCAATCAAGTGGACTGCTTTGTCCTAGATGGTGTCAAACTTCTTAAGTATTTTTGGAGCTGCGCTCATCCAGACAAGTGTATTCCATCACACCCGTGACTTCTGCCTTGTAGGTGGTGGACAGGCTTTGGGGAGTCAGGAGGCGTGTTCCTTGCCACAGAATTTCTAGCCCCTGACCTGCTCTTGTAGCCACAGTACTTATATGGCAAATGCAGTTCACTTTCTGGTCAAGAGTATCTCCCAGGATTTGATAGTGGGGGATTCAGTGATGGTAAAGCCATTGAATGTCAAGCGGCGATGGTTAGATTCCCTCTTGTTGGAGATGGTCATTTCCTGGCACTTGTGTGGCACAACTGTCACTTGCCACTTGTCAGATTAAGCCTGGATATTGCTCAGGTCTTGCTGCATTTGGACATGGACTACTTCAGTACCTGAGTCGCCACGAATAGTGAACATTGTACAATCATCAGCGAACATCCGACTTCTGACCTTATGATGGAAGGAAAGTTGCTGATAAAGCAGTTGAAGGTGGTTGGGCCGAGGATACTACCCTGAGGAACTCTGGCAGTGATGTCCCGGAACTGAGATGATTGATTTCTAACCACCACAACCACCTTCCTTTGTACTAGGTATGATTCCAACCAGTGGAGAGTTTCCCCTGTTTCCCACTGACTCCAGTTTTGCTAGGGCTTCTTGATGCCAAACTCGGTCAAATGCTGCCTTGATGTCAAGGGCAGTCACTCTCAACTCACCTCTGGAAGTCAGCTCTTTTGTTCATGTTTGGACCAAGGCTGTAATGAGGTCGGAAGCTGAATGATCCTCGCAGAACCCAAATTGAGCGTCAGTGAGCAGGTTATTGCTAAGCAAGTGCCATCACTTGACTAGTGATTGAGAGTAAATTGATGGGGCAGTAACTGGCCGGATTGGATTTGTCCTGCTTTTTGTGTACAGGACATACCTGGGCAATTTTCCACATTGCTGGATAGATGCCAAAGTTGTAGCTGTACTGGAACAACTTAGTGAGGGGCATGGCAAGTTCTGGAGCACAAGTCTTCAGCACAATTGCCAGAATATTGTCAGAGCCCATAGCCTTTGCAGTATCCAGTGCCTTCAGCCATTTCTTGATATCACATGAAGTGAATTGAATTGACTGAAGACTGGCATCTGTGACGCTGAGGGCCTCCGGAGGAGGCCAAGATGGTTCATCCACACGACACATCTGGCTAAAAATTGTTGCAACTGCTTCAGCCTTATCTTTTGCACTGATGTGCTAGGCTCCCCCATCATTGAGGATGGAATATTTGTGCAGCCTCCTCCTCCAGTGAGTTGTTTAATTGTCCACCACCATTCACGGCTAGATGTGGCAGGACTGCAGAGCTTAGATCTGATCTGTTGGTGTGGATTTGCTTGGCTCTGCCAATCACTTGCTGCATATGCTGTTTGGCATGCAAGTAGTCCCGTATTGTAGCTTCACAGGTTGACACTTTGTTCTTAGGTATGCCTGGTGCTGATCTGGAATGCACTTCCTGAGACGATGATAGACATGGATTCAATTGTGGCTTTCAACATGAAGTTGGATAGTGATCTGAAGAGATCTTAACCACCTGCTGCAGAAAAATGATTTTCCTCATGTTGCCTCTGGTTCTTTTTCCAATCACCCTAAAAACAATATTGTTAGGTTCTTGACCCTTCTGCCAGTAGGAACAGTTTCTCCCCATCTACTCTGTCCAGACCCTATATGAGTTTGGACACCTTCATCAAATATTCACTCAATCTTCTCTAAGTCCCAGCTTCGCCAATCCAACGATGTAAATTAAGTCACTCATCCCTGAAATTCTTGTAAAATATTTCTGTGCCTTCTTCAATACTTTCACATCCTTCCTAAAGTATGGTGCCCAGAATTGAACACAGTACTCCAGTTGAGGCTGAGCCATTGTTATATAAAGGGTTCACCATAACTTTCTTGTTTTTGTACTCTATCCTCTATTTATGAAGCCCAGAATCCAAGTCCCTCAGTTCCTGTACCCATTTTTGAATTGTATCCTTAATTTTATACCGTATTACCTTTCCACTTTCTTCCTAGCAAAATATATCTCTTCACAATTCTCTGCATTAAATTTCATCTATCACATGTCTGCCCCTTCCACGAGGCTATCTACATTCTCATGAAGTCTTTCACAATCCTTCTCACAATTCACAGCACTTCCAAGTTTCTGTCATCTGCAAATTTTGAAATTGTGCCCTGTACACCCAAGACTAGGTTATTAATGTGGATTAAGAAAAGAGGTGGTCCTAATACCAACACCACTATATACCTTTGTTATGACCAGGATGGGAAGAATGCACAGTTGATCTACTACTCCACAGGTTGTACCATTAGTTTAAAAATTTGATTCGCTCACCAAAACGGCCAATCATTTACTTTTGCTCCTGTTGCCCAGAAAAATCGACTTTAACCAGGCTTCTTTCAACAAAAAACAAACTTATTAGTTTATTATAAAACCAGTCTCATCGAATAGGAAGGCAAGGCTTACTAACATACAGTAAGGATATATGAAAGTATACTAATTACTCTTTTGAGATACCCTCAGACAGACAGACACACACACACACACACACACACACACACGCACACACACACACCAAAAAAAAGAGGAATTATGCCAAAGGTTAAAAGTCAATGGTTCAAGGGAAAAGAAAGATGGTGGAGTCCTTGAAATGGCGTCCGGGTTATATGGTTGGTTTCTCAGCGCTGACCTGCGAAACAATGGATGACTCTTGTACTGCTTGTAACACTTGCAGGTACTCTGTTCCAGCACATAGCAGCATATATAGGGGCAGCTTATATTCACTTCCAGTTGTGGACTGGCTCTGGACTGCAAAGAGGCTACTGCCTTCCTTTCACAAGCAGTTGGTCCTTTCTCTTGTCAAAGAAAAAGCAAAACTAACTTTTAAACAGTTTTTCTAGGCATGTTTTTTTTCCAGGTCCCTTTCGTACACAGTCCATCGGGATCAAGAGGTTTTCAGCTTCTTTTAAACTGTTTTATATGATCTTTTCTTGTAAAAGGATATTTTTCCAGTGTTTTGGCACAGTCGATGGTAAGTGCTGATTGTTCAAATCCCAGAGGGAAACTTGAGACAACTGCCACAACTATCTTTGCAATTTGTATGTTTTGAGATGCGGGCTTTGAACTCAGTAGTAATAAGACCACCGAGCCTTACAGGTTTTTATAAAACTAAATTAACCAATTATTAATAAAAATGATTTTGAGCACATACATATGTCTACAAATTACTACTATGATAACTTCTAAATCTCCTAATTAAGCTGACTCCCAGTTATACTTTCGTTAAAGCAACCGTAATACACATAGATTTTAAAAGACCCAGGCAATGATACGCTGAATAATTCAATTCAAAGTGAGTTTCCTTAACTTTAGTTCTTTGTAGACAGTAGCTTGAGGCTTGGATGCTGAAGGCATTTCACACTTGTTAGATCTTAGAATGCCTACCCTTACACATAGCCTTCACTCCTTTATACATATGTTCCCCTTTGAATGCAAGTTCCCATTGTTTCACTATATCTTTGGACTTTACCTCTCTGATCATAAAAATGTATCATAGCACCAATTTTACCAGTAATCTTTGGGAAAAATATAAACACCATGTCTTAACTTCTGCTGGTTGGGTGTAATACTTAACTCTTTCTTTTGAATTCAAGCTAGTCTGGTTTATTTAAAAATGCAAATGCCCCTTACATGCTAAACTTCCCCCATGTTTACCTACTTAACATTTCAAACTTACCTTATCTTCTAATACATCAAAGCCTTCAGACTAGTAGCCTTTAATCCAATTAAGTCTCTCACACGCATACACAGACACATATAGACACAGATACCACTATTTTACAATAAATTCCAGTAACGTTATATCTTCCTGACACCAGGAATAGCAATCAGAATCCTGCATTGACCCTTTAAGGGACAGTGTCTTTTAAAACACAAATTCTTCCAGAATGTACTTACTTATTGAAGCTGAACCATTTTCCATGTTCACAGTTTTCATGACACCTTTCACCAGTATGAAAAACAAGCAGCCATTCACCACAACTCTCCGTTTCCTGTCTCTCAGCAACTTCATATTCTTTCTGCCACTATCCATGGACTTTAACATTGCTGACAAGCCCGTTCTGTGGCACTTTATCAAACGTCTTTTGGAAGTCCATGTACACCACAACAATCATTTTATCCTCATCAACCCTCTGTTACCTTATCAAAAAACTCAATAAAATTAGATAAACACAATTTCCCCATGCTGGCTTTCCTTAATTAATCCACATTTTGAGTAAAAGAGAAATTATACCACAGAAAGATGCCATTTCACTGGGCAAGTTCATGCCAACTCCTGAAAGCAATCAGTCCCATTCCCCCGCTCTATCCTGTAGCCTTGCAAGTTATTGCTCTCAAGTTGCATCCAATTTCCTTTTGAAGTAAATCATTGTTTCTGCTTCCAACACCTTCATAGACAGCAAGTTCCAGGTCATTACCACCCACAGCATAAAAAAAGTTCTTCCTCACATTTCCCCTGCGCTTCTTACTCAAAACTTTAAATCTGTGTTCCCTAGTCCTTGTGCCATCAACTAATGGGAACAACTTTTCTTTGTTTACCTCACCTAAACTTGTCATAATCTTGTACACCTCTACCAAATCTCTCCTCATTCTCCTTTGCTCTGCAGAGGACAACCCCAACTTTGCCAATGTAACCTTGTGGCTAAAATCTCTCAACCCTGGAGCCAGTCTGGTAAATATCCTCTGCACACTCTCAAGGACCCTCACATCCCTCCTAAAGTGTAGTGACCAGAATTGAATGCAATACACTAGTTGTGGCCTAACGAGAGCAGTATAACAGTTCAGCATAACTTCCATGATTTTGTACTCAATATCTCAATTCATGTAGTCCAAGATCCATTTGTCCAAGTGACTGTTACTTTTATCCTGAATTATTGTTTTGAGAAGTTTTCTTTTATCCTTTTACCCTTTTTTGAACAAAGGTGTAACACTTGTAATCTCCAGCCTTCTGGTACCACCTGCGTTTTTGAGGAGGATTGGAAGATTTGCAATTTCAACCCTTACTTCCCTCAGCCTCCTTGGATCTATCCCATCCGCTACTGGTGACTAATTAACTTTAAGTACAATCAGTCTTTCTAATACCTCCACTTTGGCAGAATTATCCCCCCGTTGGGGGGGAAGTTTAGGAGCGGGCGGGTGGAGGTGCACCTCCGATCGGCACCCCCAATTGGGGGCACACTGCCATTTTACACAGGAGGGGCAGTTAAGGCCCACCCAGTGTGACATCCACAAGGAAGCGCTATGCACTCCCTGTGCGGGCAGCCGGGGGTGGGGAGAGTCTCTAAACCGAGAGTGCACTCTTTCACGCATGTGTGTGAAAGAGCACACTCATCTCCCTGAGGCTAAGTGCTGCCTCAGGGAGATCAGTGCCAAATTTAAAAGTGTTAACAATAGAAAAAAAAAATCCCCCTGACATGTCCCCTCATGTAACAGTGTCACATGAGTTGGGAGATTTCCATCAATTTCATTAACACTTTTATTAAAAATGTAAAAACCTTCATGAAACCTTATTCCGCCTGTGCATGAGGTTTCATGCTTTTTCCAATGCCCGCCAGGGCTCCTGGCCTGCCCATTAATGTTGGACGGGCAGGTCCATTAAGTACTTTAATTACTTTGTCAATATCCTCAATTGGCCATTGACAGGTCGGTAGGCACACAGCTGAGCCCCCGCCCACCTGAAAATTGAAATGAGATGGGGTGACGTCGGGAGTTCCGCCTGACATCATCCCATGTCATTTTATGCGTTGGCGAGTGGGCCCTGCCCCCGCTTGCCGAACGGGAAATCCTGGCCTTTATCAATTTTTAGTCCATCCAGTGTTTTACCTACCTCCTCGTTCACTACAATTTTGGCAGCTTTTTCTTTCTTGGTAAAGACAGATGCAAAGTAGTCAATTAGTACCTCAGCCATGTCCCCCGCCTCCATGCGTAAATCACCTTTATAGTCCCTATTGACCCTACTTCTCCTTTCACTGAGTTTTTACTATTTATATGCCCTTAGATTTTTGGATTTTTTTTTTGTTGGGCTGGCAGTCTCTTCTCATACTCTCTCTTTGTTGCTCTTTTCACTTTTGTCTGAACTTTCAATATTCAGCATGCATTATTAACCTGACATCTGTCACAGGCATCCTTTTACTGCTTCATCTCACTCTCCATCTCTTCTATCATTCAGGCAGCTCTCACTTTGTTTGACCCAACTTCGCCCATTATTATAACGTACCTTGATTGTACCCAAACCATCTCCTCTTTAAAGGCAACCCATTGTTCAATCACAGTTTTAACTGCCAGTCTTTGACTTCAATTTACTTGGACTAAATCCGTTCTCATCCCATTGAAATTGGACCTTCCCCAATTTACTATTTCTACTCCGGATTGCATCTTGTCCTTTCTCATAGTTAAGCTAAACCTTACGGTGCTACGATCACGTCCTTTAAATATTTCTCGACTGACACTTGATCCACTTGTCCCACCTCATTCTGCAGAACCAGATCCAACATGCCCCCTTCAATTGGAAACATACTGATGTAGAAACTTCTCCTAAATGCACTTTAGAGGTTCTTACCCCCTCTAGGCACTTTGTTTCTTAAACGGTGTTAGTCAGTCATAAACAAGTTGCCTGCTCAAGTTGCAAAATTAGTTAATTAGGTGGTTAGTTAAAACTGGTAGCTACTGTCAACAGGGAGTGGCTCAGCTCTTTAGAATTTTTGCAAGTATAAATACAGAGGCATTTGCTAATGCACAAAGTAGCACAGCAGCTAGTTCTATGAAGTACTGTTTCTAAAGAATATTAAACTTAGGAAATTTAGGTGAGTGAGTGAATGTGGTATAGTGAGGGAGAAGGTACTAGTCTTGTATTTTAAAAACACAAGGAGCGGTTTGAGAGTAGGAGCTGGAGACCTGACAGCTGAGGTCGAGAGGCATTAATTAAAATTAATATATTAAACAAGGTACAAATTAGATTTTAAAAGAGGGAATAGAGATTTTTTTTCTTTAGATCATGGGTGAACAACTAAGGTGCATAAGTGAGATTGTGAGATAGTACCAGAGAAGGAAGTAATACCGTATTAGATAGCAGACTTAGAAGGACTCCAAAGAATACAAAGGCAAGTTTAGAATGCATATGTAAACTCACGAAGTGCGGTGTATAACGGTGGTGAACAAATAGCTGTGTGGAAATGTGATATTGTGGCAAAACGGAAATGTGACTTAAAAAGGTAGCACTTAAGAGTCACACATGCAAAATTGTTCAGAAAAGATAACGAAAGATAAAAAGTAAGTGGGGTGACAGTATTAAATAGGGAAGGCATTGTAATGTTGGAAAGAGAGAATGCCCTCAAGGGGGCAAGGCCAGAATCTATTTGGTTAGAGTTGAGAAGCAATGATTACACTAGTGATGGTATTCTATCACCCTCCGAATAGTGGGAGGAAATTGAGCAAATCTGCAGGGAATTTGCAGAGATGTGCAAAAAATAGTAGTAGTAGTGGAAATGGAGACAATCAGTGATTTCAAAAGGAAACTGGATAGACGTAGTAATCTGATATGTAATAAACCTTTAAGACAAGTATTGTAAAGTAAGGTCACATGATCTTAATACCCAATAGCAGAGTAGCACAGACTACCTCTCTGTGAGAGAGTTTTGAGTTAGTCACTGATGTGTGACGACAGAGTTTTATGTTGTGCGCACACAAATGTAGCTACTGAGTTTAGTTTGTAAATATACAGCATGTGTTTATACTAACAATGATCTTCTGATGTTCTCTGTCTCTGTACCAACTTGGTCACCCCGATACAAACATAAAGCCTGGATCCTTTAGCCCCAACAAACCTAACGGCACTGGATCCAACAAACTGGTGAAGAGAGTAAAAGCATGAAGAATCACAGAAAAAAACTAGGTAAAAAGCAAACAAGAATGAAGGAATCCAGAAGAACCGAAATTGGGCTGTACCTTGCGCGGTAGTCGTAAGTAAAAGAAAATTTCTTTCTGAGCGCTGAAGTGATCCCCTCAGAGCATGCCACAATTTCGAAGAGTGGATCCAACCTCGGATGACTAGTCTCACTATGTTGAATGCCTCGTGTTCTTCTTCCAGACGAAGGACATTGCGGAGGAGGAGAAGAGGTGCGCGATCCTTCTGTTCACTTGTGGGAGTAAGATATACGGACGAATTCGGAAACTGTTAGCGCCCAGTGCCCCAGACTCAAAGTTTTGATGATTTATTGAACCTCATAAAGAATCATTATCAGCCCTAATGGCTGGTTGGTGACGTCACAGCAGTTTAAATTTAACTCAAGAAATAGAGCCGTGGGGGAGACAGATGCTTGTTATGTGGCAAGTCTGAAGCAATTACTGAATATTGCGAGTTTGGTACATCTATCAATGATATGCTTAGAGATCGTTTGGTGTGCGCTATATACGAAAATGTGATTCAGAAGAGAGTACTTGCTAAACCAAATCTAGATTTTCAGAATGCATTGGAAATTACTCGGGCAATGGAAAGTGCAGTGCAAGACTCAGAAGGCATTTGAGGAGTGCAAAATGGTGCTGTCCTCCATGTTGGACGGGGATCCTCAACCAAAAAGAGCGCAAACGTGCAGAGCTTTTTCTGAAGCAGGAAGCAGCCACCGGGAGCAGACAAATTAAAAGGGATAACTTAGCAACAAAAACATGGCATGATAGTGATGAGGTGGAAAAAGATAACCCTGGTCTAAATCACCGTTTAAAAAGATCAAATGTCTCTTCTGCTATCGAAATGGACACCTCATGGGACATTGTAAAGATAAAATCAGGTGGACTTTCAGACAAAAGCAAAAGCTCAATGAGATAAACAGTATTGAAAAGCCTGAAGTATTAAATGCTGATAGCTATTCGCTATATAATTTAAAGGTAGGAAGAACGGAGCTATCTATATAACTGAGAGTGAATGAGAAGCCTATCAGAATGGAGGTGGATGCTGGTGCAGCCACGAAGGTGATTGACGAGCATACTTTCAAATACCTAAATCATGGAGAACGTAAGCTGAATTTAGAAGAAACTGATGAAAAATTAAAAACTTACACAGGATATTAAAGGAAATAGCTGCAGAGACAGTGGATACACTAGTGGTAATCTTCAAATGGTCCTTAGATTCTGGAAAAGTCCAAGAGGATTGGAAAACTGCCATTTTAACACCCTTATTCAAAAAGGGAGGGAGACAAAAAACAGGTGACTATAGGCCAGTTAACTTAACATCTGTCATTGGGAAAATGTTAGAGCCTATAATAAAGGATATAATAGCAGAGCATTTAGAAATACATAATCTAATCAAGCAGAGTCAGCATGGCATCATGAAGAGGAAATCATGACAAATTTTTGAGGAGGTAACAAGCAGGATAAAGGGGAACCAGTAGATATAATATATTTGGATTTCCAAAAGGCGTTCGATAAGTAACCACACATTAGGCTACTTAATAAGATAAGAGCCCATGGTGTTGGAAGTAGTAAATTAGCGTGGATAGAGGACTGGCTAATTAATAGAAGACAGAGAGTTGGGATATGGGGGTCATATTTAGGATGGCAACCTGTAACTAGTGGACTGCCACAGGGATTAATGCTGGGGCCACAATTATTTACAATATATATATTAATGACTTGGATGAGGGAAATGAATGTACTATCTCCAAGTTTGCGGATGACACAAAAATAGGTGGGAAAGCAAGTGGTGAGGATGACACAAAGAATCTACAGAGGGATATGGACAGGTTAAATGAGTGGGAAAAAACATGGCTGATGGAATTTAATGTGGGAAAGTGTGAGCTTATGCACTTTGGCAGGGAGAATAGAGGAGCTGAATATTATTTAAATGGAGAAAGAATGAAGAAAGCTGCAGCACAGAGGGACTTGGGAGTCCTCCTACATGAATCCCAAAAAGCTAGCATACAAGTTCAGCAGGTAATAGGCAAAGCAAATGGAATGTTGGCCTTTATTTCAAGGGGAATGGAGTAGAAAAATAGGGAAGTCTTGCTAAAACTACACAAGGCACTAGTTAGACCACACCTAGAATACTCTGAACAGTTTTGGTCCCCTTATCCAAGGAAAAGTATACTGGCATTGGAGGCAGTCCAGAGAAGGTTCACTTGGTTGAGCCTGGGGATGGAGGGATTTTCTTATGAGGAGAGGTTGAGTCGGTTGGGCCTGTACTCATTGGAGTTTAGAAGAATGAGAGGTGACCTTATTGAAACATATAAAATTCTTAGGGGGCTTGACAGGGTAGATGCTGAGAGATTGTTTCCCATTGTGGGAGAGTCTAGGACCAGAGGGTATAATCTCAGAGTAAGGGGGCGCCCACTTAATAAAACAGAGATGAGGAGGAATTTCTTCTTTCAGAGGGTAGTGAATCTGTGGAATTCTTTACCGCAGAGGGCTGTAGAGGCTGGATCATTAAGACTATTCAAGGCTGAGATAGACAGATTTTTAATCAGTCAGGGAATCAAGTGTTATGGGGAAAAGGCAGGAAAGTGGAGTTGAGGATTTTCAGGTCAGCCATGATCTCACTGAATGACGGAGCAGGCTCAATAGGCCTAACGGCCTAATTCTGCTTCTACATCTTATGGAGAAGACATACAAGTCAAGGTTGTATGTAAAGTCACAATACATTATGCAGGTCAAACAGAGAGATTACCCTTGATGGTAGTAGCAGGGGTGTGACCTAGTCTCCTCGGATGAAACTGGCTGAAAGAAATTAAATTGGAATGGGCTGAAATCTTCCAACTGAGAACTAATGGGTTATCACAGCTATTACAAAAATATGCCTCAGTTTTCAAGGGAGAACAAGCAAAAATTCATGTAGATCCAGAGGCAACACCAAGATTCATTATGGGTCAGACCAGTACCTTACCCAATGTGGGATAAGGTAAATGCTGAACTGGACAGATTAGAAAAACTGGGAGTGATACAACCAGTACAATTTTTGGAGTGGGCAGTTTCAATTGTACCTGTTCTCAAACCTGACAAAAGCATTAGAATATGTGGGGACTACAAATTAACAGTTAACAAAGTGGCAAAATTGGATAGACACCCCATACCTAAAATAGAAGGTTTATACACTAAACTGGCAAGTCGAAAGGCCTAAATAAAGTTAGATATGAGTCATGCCTATGAGCAATTGGAATTAGAGAAGGCATCCCGGACGTTTGTCACCATAGATTGTATCAATATAAAGGCAAAATACTGTGGATGCTGGAAACCTGAAACAAAAACAAAAAATGCTGGAAAAACTCAGCAGGTCTGACAGCATCTGTGGAGAGGAAGACAAAGTTAATGTTTCAAGTCCATATGAAGAAGAGTTATATGGATTCAATGTTAACTGTCTTTCTCTCCACAGATGCTGTCAGACTGCTGAGTTTTGCCAGCATTTTTTGTTATTGTATCAATATACCCTTTTACCATTTGGTGTGTCTTCTGCTTGCACCATATTCCAAAGAACCATGGAAAATTTACTACAGGAATTGCCCCATGTGGTAGTTTATTTGGATGATGTTCTCATTACTGGACTCACTGAAAAGGAACATTTGAAGAACTTGGAAGAAGTTCTGAAATGTTTTTCGCAGGTTGGAGTGAGATTGAGAAAGGGAAAGTGAACATTCCAGGCAAAAGGTGTAACTTACCTAGGTCACAAGGTAGATTCACAAGGTTTTCATCCAGTTGAAGAAAAAAACAGAAACCATTAAAGAAGTCCCAGCACTAAAGAATACATCCAAACCGAAATCATTCTTGGGGATGATCAATTACTATGGATGCTTTCTGCCTAATTTGTCAACAGAACTGGCGCCACTGTATTACTTGCTCCAGCAAAACCAGAGATGGTCATGGCAAACACCACAAGAAGAAGCTTTCAAAAAAGTGAGAAAGTTGCTACAATTTTCTACACTGCTTGTACATTTTGACCCAAAGAAAGAGTTGATATTAATGTGTGAAGCATCACCTTATGGAGTGGAAGCAGTGCTTTCCCATCAAATGGATGATGGATCAGAATGACCTACAGGATATGTGTCGAGAACACTCAGTACTGCAGAGGAAAAGTACTCTCAAATTGAAAAAGAAGGCCTGGCAATCATTTTTGGTGTTAAAAAGTTTAATCAATATGTATATGGTCGTCATTGTACTATCATTACAGACCACAAGCCATTATTAAGGCTATTTGGTGAAGACAAGGTTATACCCCCTATAGCCTCAACAAGAGTTCAAAGATGGGCATTGATCTTAGCAGTGTATGAGTATACTTTTATTCATAGACCCGAAAGTCAACTTGCAAATGCAGATGCACTCAGTTGTTTACCCTTGCAAGTGAAAGATGAGGATGTTCCAATTCCTCAGGAATTCATTTTCTTGATGAGATTCCTGGACTCATAACCGATATGTGCTAAACAAATTAAAGATTGGACGAACCGAGACCCATTCTTATCCAAAATGAGGAATCAAGTTCTTTACAGTTGGTCACAAACACAAGCGTCTGATGAAATGAAACCATATGTCCAGAGAAGATATGAGAGAACCAGAAAAGAAGGTATCTTATTGTGGGGAGCTCGGGTGATTGTTCCTCTACAAGGACAAAGCCATTGTTTTCTGAACTTCACAGTGCTCATCCCAGAATTTCTTAAGTGCTATTTGGCATAGTTGGCTGAAGAGACAACCTTTGATTATTTGTGTTTTGATTTCCCTTTCAATATGTTCCACATCACCAGTCACATTTGTTTGCTAGTTTCCTCACATTCAATATTGGTCAATTGTCAAAATGAAGGCAATAGCACATAGCTATATGTGGTGGCCAGGAATGGATGGAGAAATAGAAACCTTAGTGAGAAGTTGTATGCAGTGTCAACAAATGCAAAAATTACCTGCAATAGCTCTGTTACACCCCTGGGAGTGGCCAGCAAGGCCATGGGTATGACGACACATCAGCTCTGTGGGAACTTTTATGGGAACAATATTTCTACTTATCATTGACGCCATTCAAAATGGATGGAAATATACAAAGTGAGGTTACCCATGTGTTCAGCGACAGATAAGCTATGACAAAGCTTTGCCATAAATGAATTACCTAAAGTGCTAGTATCACATAATGGAACAGTATTCACATGTGCTGAATTTAACCGATTTATAAGCTTCAATGGTATTGTTCTTGTGAAAACAGCTCCATACCACCCTTCTTCAAACGGATGCAGCGAGAGAGCAGTTCAGATGTTCAAATCTGGTATGAAGAAATTACCTGGGGATTTGATAGCAACTAAACTGGCATGTTTTCATTTCCATTATCGAACCACCCCCTGTTCAACAACAGGTGTCAGACCTGTGGAATTGTTGATGAAGCGCCGTCTCCAATTGAGACTGAGCCTAATCATGCCAAACTTGGGGGTGGGGGTGGAGGTAGAAGGGTGGCAGGAAAGTCAGAAAATGGGACATGATTGTCACAGTTGGGACAGAACATTTAATGTAAGAGAGAAAGCATTTGTGAAAAATTTTAGAGAAGGACCAGCATGGTTGTTCGGTGAAATAAGTGCTGTAACCAGACCTCTTTCCTACCACATGAAAGTTAAAGATCGAATAAAAACGACACGTGGATCACATATGAAGAGGAGAAACCAAACATCCAGAAGTGATTCCGTCAATGCTCGAGACTGAATCAACATTTCCTGCTGAAAGAACTCAGTCAAGTACAAATGTATTTGAAGGGCCGACTGTACCTGAAAGAGTCAAAGAAACAAATTTACAGGTACCTGCTGCAGAACCTGATGCTCAGACGACTTCAGTAAAGGAGACTCCAAAGCAAACTTCAGAAGCTCCAGAGCTGAGATGTTCTACATGCATAAGGAAACTCCCAGAAAGACTGACTTTGTAGATAATTGATCTGGGTAAATAACTTGATATAGAAAAATTGTAAAATGTATTTTTCAATACAGTGGGAGGGACGTGGTAATCTGATATGTGATATACCTTTAAGACATGCATTGTAATGTGAGGTCACATGATCTTAATACCCAATAAGAGGAGCGCAGACTACCTCTCTGTGGGAGAGTCTTGAGTTAGTGACTGATGAGTGAAGACAGAGTTTTATGTTGTAAGCACACAAGTGTAGCTGTTGAGTTTAGTTTGTAAATAAACAGCTTGAGTTTATTCTAACAACTATCTCCTGAGGTTCTCTGTCTCTGTACCAACTTGGTCATCCCGATACAAGCATGCAACCCGGATCCTTTAGCCTCAACAAACCTAAGGGCACTGGATCAACCATTAGGTACTTGGAGGATAACTGCAGGGCTGGGGAATAGAATAGGGGAATGGGACTGCAAAGATGGCATGGACTTGATGGGTCGAATAGCTTTGTTTTGTGCCATAAGGAGTATGGTTTGCGAAAGCTGTGTTTTGCAGATACAAAATAACTGCTTTCATATCCTCTTCCTAGGCAATTTTTCATAGCTTTTGAGTTAACACGCTTATTATTATAATAAATGTAAGAGGTGGGGGCTCATAATTGAAGAGGAAGTGATGCCTCTTTTGAGCTAAAACAAAAATTGCTGGAAAAACTGAGCAGTTCTGACAGCATCTGTGGAGAGAAAGGCAGGGTTGATGTTTCCATTCCGTATGACTCTTCTTCAGAACTGAGTTTTTCCAGCAATTTTTGTTTTTGTTTCAGATTTCCAGCATCCGCAGTATTTTGCTTTCCTCCTTTGAGTTAATAGGGTGAAATTTACTTTAGTCAAAATCGATAACATCTTTAAACACAAATGAGCTTTGCTTTCAATAATGAACTGCGGAAATACTTCCATAAAAGCAAAAAACTGTGGATGCTGGAAATCCAAAACAAAAATATAAATACCTGGAAAAACTCAGCAGGTCTGGCAGCATCTGCGGGGAGGAACACAGTTAACGTTTCAAGTCTGAATGACCCTTCAACAGAACTAAGTAAAAATAGAAGAGAGGTGAAATATAAGCTGCTTTAAGGGGGGAGTGAGACAAGTAGAGCTGGATAGAGGGCCAGTGATAAGTGGAGATAACCAAAAGATGTCACAGACAAAAGGACAAAGAGGTGTTGAAGGTGGTGATATTATCTAAGGAATGTGCTAATTAAGGGTAGAAAGCAGGACAAGCAAGGTACAGATAGCCCTGGTGGGGGTGGGGTGGGGTGAAGGAATCGAAAAAGGCCAAAAGGTAGAGATAAAACAATGGATGGAAATACATTTAAAAATAATGGAAATAGGTGGGAAAAGAAAAATCTTTATAAATTATTGGGAAAAAAAGTGGTGGGGGATCGGAAAGGGCGTGGGGATGGAGGAGAAAGTTCATGATCTAAAATTGTTGAACTCAATATTCAGTCTGGAAGGCTGTAAAGTGCCTAGTTGGAAGATGAGGTGCTGTTCCTCCAGTTTGCGTTGAACTTCACTGGAACAATGCAGCAGGCCAAGGATGGACATCTGGGCATGAGAGCAGGGTAGCGAGTTGAAATGGCAAGCAACAGGGAGGTCTGGGTAATGCTTGCGGACAGATAGAAGGTGTTCTGCAAAGCGGTCACCCAGTCTGCGTTTGGTCTTTCCAATGTAGAGGAAACTGCATTGGGAGCAACAAATGCAGTAGACTAAATTGAGGGAAGTGCAAGTGAAATGCTGCATCACTTGAAAGGAGTGTTTGGGCCCTTGGACGGTGAGGAGAAGGGAAGTAAAGGGTCAGGTGTTGCACCTTCTGTGGTTGCAAGGGAAGGTGCTGTGGGAGGGGGTTGAGGTGTAGGGGTTGATGGAGGAGTGGACCAGGGTGTCCCGGAGGGAACGATCCTTGCGGAATGCCGCCAAGGGGGATGAAGGGAAGATGCGTTTAGTGGAAGCATCATGCTGGAGTTGGCGGAAGTGGCGGAGGATGATCCTTTGAATGCGGAGGCTGGTGAGGTGATAAGTGAGGACAAGGGGGACCCTATCATGTTTCTGGGAGGGAGAGGAAGGTGTGAGGGCGGATGCGCGGTAGATGGGCTGGACATGGTTGAGGGCCCTGTCAACCACCGTGGGTGGAAAACCTCGGTTAAGGAAGAAGGAAGACATGTCAGAGGAACTGTTTTTGAAAGTGGCATCATCAGAACAGATCTGATGGAGGCGAAGGAACTGAGAGAATGGAATGGAGTCCTTACAGGAAGCGGGGTGTGAGGAACTGTAGTCGAGGTAGCTGTGGGAGTCGGTAGGTTTGTAATGGAAATTGGTGGACAGTCTATCACCGGAAATTGAGACAGAGATGTCAAAGAAGGGAAAAGAAGTGTCAGAGATGGACCATGTGAAAATGATGGAGGGGTGGAAATTGGAAGCAAAATTAATACATTTTTCCAGGTCCAGATGAGAGCATGAGGCAGCACCGAAGTAATCATCGATGTACTGGAGAAAGAGTTGTGGGAGGGGACAGCAGTAGGACTGGAACAAGGAATGTTCCACATACCCCATAAAGAGACAGGCATAGCTGGGGCCCATGTGGGTACCCATAGCCACACCTTTTATTTGGAGGAAGTGAGAGGAGTTTAAGGAGAAATTGTTCAGTGTGAGAACAAGTTCAGCCAGACGGAAGAGAGTAGTGGTGGATGGGAACTGTTCGGTCCTCTGTTTGAGGAAGAATCGGAGGGTCATCAGACCATCCCGGTGGGGGATGGAGGTGTAGACGGATTGGACGTCCATGGTGAAGAGGAGGCAGTTGGGGCCAGGTGACTGGAAATTGTTGATATGATGTAGGGTATCAGAGGAATCAGGGATGTAGGTGGGAGGGGACTGGACAAGGGGAGAGAGAATGGAGTTAAGATAACAAGAAATAAGTTCCATGGGGCAGTAACAGGCTGACATGATCGGTCTGCTGGGACAGTCCTGTTTGTGGATTTTGGGTAGGATGTAGAAGCGGGCCTTCCGAGGTTGGGAGACTATCAGGTTGGAAGCTGTGGAAGGAAGATCTCCAGAGGAGATGAGGTCAGTAACAGTCCTGGAAACAATGTTTCCAGGCTTGATGTTCAGTGTGGCGTCATGGTCCAGGGGGAGGTAGGAGGGAGTGACTGCGAGTTGACGCTCAGCCTCTGCGAGGTCGAGGTCAGTGCACCAGACAACAACAGCACCAACCTTGTCAGCGGGTTTGATGACAATGTCAGGGTTGGACTTGAGAGAACGGAGTGCAGAAAGTTGAGAGAGAGATAGATTAGATGGGTGAAAGGAGCAGAGAAATTGAGCTGACTAATGTCACATCGATAGTTCTCAATGAAAAGATCAAGAGAAGGTGAGAATCCAGAGGAAGGGGTACAGGTGCAGGGAGAATATTGGAGGCAGGTAAAAGGATCCATTGAACGGGGAGAGGACTCCTGTCCAAAGAAGTGAGCACGGAGACGAAGGGGGCAGAAGAAGAATTCAGCATCGTGCCGAGCCCGAAATTCATTGAGATGATGGCGTAAGGGTATGAAACTCTGTCCTTTGCTGAGCACTGAACGTTCAGCATCAGAGAGGGGAAGGTCAGGGGGTATACTGAATACATGGTCGGAGCTGGGATTGGAAGACGGGATGGGGACAGAGGGACAGGCAGGGGTGGAGGGTCCTGGATGGGTGTAGGTTTCGATGAGTTGTTGGAGCTTGTGTTCCTTTGCACCTGAAAGAGACAAAGATTCTTGTTGGGGCGTCGGATGAGATGAAGTATAAAATGAAACTGGGGGCACATGCAGCTTAGAAAAAGGGTGCTGTGGTGCTGCTGGAGGCAAGGTCGAGTGTGTTCATGTGGCGGCGCATTGCACTAAGTGTGGATCTCAGAATGCGATGAGAACAGTAGTCCGAGGAGCGTTGTATGTCCGGGTGATACCTATAATCCTGGGTGGGTTCGAAACATGAGGGATGGAACTTCAATTGAAATCCATGTGGGGTAAGTCGGAGACTTACCTTCAACACCTCTTTGTCCTTTTGTCTGTGACATCTTTTGGTTATCTTCGCCTATCACTGGCCCTCTATCCAGCTCTACTTGTCCCAGCGCCCACCCCACCCCCCTAAACCAGCTTATATTTCACCTCTCTTCTATTTTTACTTAGTTCTGTTGAAGGGTCATTCGGACTTGAAACGTTAACTGTGTTCCTCTCCGCAGATGCTGCCAGGCCTGCTGAGGTTTTCCAGGTATTTTTATTTTTGTTTTGGATTTCCAGCATCCACAGTTTTTTGCTTTTATCTTAGTGTTTAATTGACTGCCACTTCTCTTCAAGGGATGCGTACCTTGAAGAAGTATTGCTCTTCTCTCCGACAGGATTTCCGTATCTCTCTTTTGCCTTGTTCACCTTCATTGCTTTCCACTTCCCTCCTGGTGTTTGACAAGGTGTTCACTAAAACTTGCTTTCACAGGCATATTTCCTTCCTCAGTAACTGTCTCTGTCTCCGACTTACCCCACGTGCATTTCAGCTGAAGTTCCATCCCTCGTGTTTCGAACCTACTCTGGGACATACAACGCTCCTCGGACTGCTGTTCTCGTCGCATTCTGAGATCCACACTCAGTGCCATGCACCGCCATATGAACACACTCAACCTCTCCCTCCAGCAGCACTGCCAGACACTTTTTCTAAGCTGCGTGTGCCCCCAGTTTCATTTTATTCTTCGTCTCATCCAAAGCCTCAACAAGAAACTTTGTCACTTTCTTTCAGGTGCAAAGGAATGCAAGCTCCAAAAACTCATCAACACCAGCACCCATCCAGGACCCTCCATCCCTGCCTGTCCCTCTGTCCCCATCCCGTCTTCCAATCCCAGCCCAGGCCATGTATTCACCATACCCCCTGCCCTTCCCCTCTCCGATGCTGAACGTTCAGTGCTCAGCAAAGGACTTAGTTTCATACCCTTATGCCCTCATCTCAATGAATTTCGAGCTCGGCACGATGCTGAACTCTTCTTCCGCTGCCTTTGTCTCCGTGCTCACTTCTTTGGGCAGGAGTCCTCCCACCCGTTCAATGGATCCTTTTACCTGCCTGCAATATCCTCCCTCCGGATTCTTACCTTCTCTCGATCTTTTCATTGAGAACTGTCAGCATGACATTAGTCATCTCAATTTCTTTGCTCCTCTCACCCACTCTAATCTGTCTCTCTCTGAACTTGCTTTACTCCGTTCTCTCAGGTCCAACCCTGACATTGTCATCAAACCTGCTGACAAGGGTGGTGCTGTTGCTGTCTGGTGCACTGACCTCAACCTCGCAGAGGCTGAGCGTTAACTTGCAGACACTTCCTCCTACCTCCCCTGGACCATGACCCCACCACTGAACAAGCCAAGCCATTGTTTCCAGGACTGTTACTGACCTCATCTCCTCTGGAGATCGTCCTTCCACAGCTTCTAACCTGATAGTTTCCCAACCTCGGACGGCCCGCTTCTACCTCCTAGCCAAAATATACAAACAGGACTGTCCCAGCAGACCGATCATGTCAGCCTGTTCCTGCCCCATGGAACTCATTTCTTGCTATCTCGACTCTATTCTCTCTCCCCTTGTCCAGTCTCTTCCCACCTACATCCGTGATTCCTCTGACACCCTACATCATATCAACAATTTCCAGTTCCCTGGCCCCAACCGCCTCCTCTGCAGCATGCATGTCCAAGCCCTCTACACCTCCATCCCCCACCGGGATGGTCGGATGGCTCTCCACTTCTTCCTCGAACAGATGCCTGAACAATCCCCATCCATCACTACTCTCTTTCATCCGGCTGAACACGTTCTCACACTGAACAATTTCTCCTTAAACTCCTCTCACTTCCTCCAAATAAAAGGTGTGGCTATGGGTACCCACATGGGCCCCAGTTAGGTCTGTCTCTTTATGGGGTATGTGGAACATTCCTTGTTCCAGTCCTACTCCGGTCCCCTCCCACAACTCTTTCTCTGGTACATCGATGATTGCTTCGGTGCTGCTTCATGCTCTCGTCTGGACCTGGAAAAATGTATTAATTTTGCTTCCAATTTCCACCCCTCCATCATTTTCACATGGTCCATCTCTGACACTTCCCTTCCCTTCTTTGACCTCTCTGTCTCAATTTCTGGTGATAGACTGTCCACCAATATCCATTACAAGCCTACCGACTCCCACAGCTACCTCGATTACAGCTCCTCACACTCCGCTTCCTGTAAGGACTCCATCCCATTCTCCCAGTTCCTTCGCCTCCGTTGCATCTGTTCTGATGAATCCATTTTGCAAAACAGTTCCTCTGACGTGTCTTCCTTAACTGAGGTTTTCCACCCACGATGGTTGACAGTGCCCTCAACCATGTCCAGCACATCTCCCACACATCCACCCTCACATCTTGCTCTCCCTCCCAGAACCATTGTCCCCCTTGTCCACACATATAACCCCACCAGCCTCCGCGTTCAAAGGATCATCCTCTGCCATTTCCACCAACTCCAGCATGATGCCACTACCAAACACACTTTCCTTCACCCCCTCCCCGGCGGCTTTCTGCAGGGATTGTTCCCTCCGGGACACCCTGGTCCACTCCTCCATCACCCCCTACACCTCAACCCCCTCCCACGGCACCTTCCCATGAAATCGCAGAAGGTGCAACACCTGACCCTTTACTTCCCTTCTTCTCACCGTCCAAGGGCCAAAGCACTCCTTTCAAGTGAAGCAGCATTTCACTTGCACTTCCCACAATTTAGTCTACTGCATTTGTTTCCTCTACATTGGAGAGACCAAACGCAGACTGGGTGACCACTTTGCAGAACACCTTCTATCTGTCCGCAAGCATGACCCAGACCTCCCTGTCGCTTGCCATTTCAACACTCCATCCTGCTCTCATGCCCAGATGCCTGACCTTGACCTGCTGCATTGCTCCAGTGAAGCCTAACGCAAACTGGAGGAACAGCACCTCATCTTCCGACTAGGCACTTTACAGCCTACTGGACTGAATATTGAGTTCAACAATTTTAGATCATGAACTCTCTCCTCCACCTTACCCCCTCTCTGATCGCCCCTTTTTTTTTCCAGTAATTTATGTACATTTTTCTTTTCCCACCTAATTCCATTATATTTAAATGTATTTCCATCCATTGTTTTATCTCTACCTTTTAGCCTATTTCGATTCCTTCACCCCACCTCCACTAGGGCTATCTGTAGCTTGCTTGTCCTGCTTTCTACCCTGAATTAGCACATTCCTTAGATAATATCACCACCGCCAACACCTCTTTGTCTTTTTGTCTATGACATCTTTTGGCTGTCTCCACCTAACATTGCCCCTCTATCCAGCTCTACCTGTCCCACCCACTTAAACCAGGTTATTTTTCACCTGTCTTCTATTTTTACTTAGTTGTGTTGAAGAGTCATACGGACTCGAAACGTTAACTGTGTTCCTCTCCCTTCACCCCCCAGCGGCATTCCGCAAGGATCGTTCCCTCCGGGACACCCTGGTCCACTCCTCCATCACCCCCTACACCTCCACCCCCTCCCATGGTACCTTACCATGCAGCCGCAGAAGATGCAACACCTGTCCTTTTACTTCCCCTCTCCTCACCCTCCAAGGGCCCAAACACTCCTTTCAAGTGAAGTAGCATTTCACTTGCACTTCCCTCAATTTAGTCTACTGCATTCGTTCCTCCCAATGCGGTTTCCTCTACATTGGAGAGACCAAACGCAGACTGGGTGACCACTTTGAGAACACCTTCGGTCTGTCCGCAAGCATGACCCAGACCTCTATGTTGCTTGCCATTTCAACACTCCACCCTACTCTCATGCCCACATGTCTGTCCTTGGCCTGCTGCATTGTTCCAGTGAAGCTCAACGCAAACTGGAGGAACAGCACCTCATCTTCTGACCAGACACTTTACAGCCTTCCAGACTGAATATTGAGTTCAACAATTTTAGATCATGAACTCTCTCCTCAACCCCACGCCTTTTCCGACCCCCCGACCCCACCTTTTTCCAATAATTTATAAAGATTTTTCTTTTCGCACCTATTTCCATTATGTTTAAATGTATTTCCATCCATTGTTTTATGTCTACCTTTTAGCCTGTTTCAATTCCTTCACCCTACCCCACCCCCACTAGGGCTATCTGTACCTTGCTTGTCCTTTCTACCCTGAATTAGCACATTCCTTAGATAATACCACCATCTTCAACACCTCTTTGTCCTTTTGTCTATAACAACTTTTGATTATCTCCACCTACCACTGGCCCTCTATCCAGCTCTACCCTCCCACCCCCTTAAACCAGCTTATATTTCACCTCTTTTCTATTTTTACTTAGTTCTGTTGAAGAGTCATACAGACTCGAAACATTAACTGTGTTCCTCCCCGCAGATGCTGCCAGACCTGCTGAGTTTTTCCAGGTATTTTTATTTTTGTTTTGGATTTCCAGCATCCACAGTTTTTTGCTTTTATCTTAGTGTTTAATTGACTGCCACTTCTCTTCAAGGAATGCGTACCTTGAAGAAGTATTGCTCTTCTCTCGGACAGGGTTTCTGTATCTCTCTTTTGTCTTGTTCAACTTCATTGCTTTCCACTTCTCTCCTGGTGTTTGACAAGGTGTTTACCAAAACCCGCTTTCACAGCCATATTTCCTTCCTCAGTGACTGTCTCTGTCTCCGACTTACCCCACGTGGATTTCAACTGAAGTTCCATCCCTCGTGTTTCGAACCCAGCCTGGATTACAGATATCTCTGGGACATACAACGCTCCTCGGACTGCTGTTCTCGTCGCATTCTGAGATCCACACTCAGTGCCATGCACCGCCATATGAACACACTCGACCTCTTCCTCCAGCAGCACTGCCGCACCCTTTTTCCAAGCTGCGCGTGCCCCCAGTTTCATTTAATTCTTCGTCTCATCCAAAGCCTCAACAAGAAACTTTGTCTCTTTCTTTCAGGTGCAATGGAACGCAAGCTCCGACAACTCATCGACACCAACACCCATGCAGGACCCTCGACCCCTGCCTGTCCCTCTGTCCCCATCCCGTCTTCCAATCCCAGCCCCGGCCGTGTATTCACCTTGGCCTGCTGCATTGTTCCAGTGAAGCTTAACGCAAACTGGAGGAGCAGCACCTCTTCTTCCGACTAGGCACTTTCCAGCCTTCCGGACTGAATACTGAGTTCAATAACTTTAGATCATGAACTCTCTCCTCCATCCCCACTCCCTTTGCGATCCTCCACTTTTTTTCCCAATAATTTATATAGATTTTTCTTTTCCCACCTATTTCCAAATGTATTTCCATCCATTGTTTTATCTCTACCTTTTAGCCTATTGCGATTCCTTCACCCCACTCCCAACCCCACCCAGGTTATCTGTACCTCTTTCGAGTACAAACCCATTTCCATCTGTTATTTCAGATGAAGTTACATTGTTTCATAGTTTGTCATTGTGAGATTTGAACTCTTGATACTCTTTTTGAGTAAACCTGTTTCCATCTGTTTCAGATGAAGTTACATTGTTTCATAGTTTGCCATTGTGAGATTTGAACTCTTGATATTGTTTCATAGTTTGCCATTGTGAGATTTGAACTCTTGCTCTGGGGCTTACAAACCCAGTACCATAACCACTTGGCTATTTAAGCCAAGCTCATAGTTTGCCATTGTGAGATTTGAACTCTCGATCTTGGGCTTACAAACCCAGTACCATAACCACTTGGCTATTTAGGCCAAGCTTACATGTTTCCATCTGTTCCTATTCAGATGAAATTACATTGTTTCACAGTTTGCCATTGTGAGATTTGAACTCTTGATACTCTTTTTTTTCAGTAAACCTGTTTCCATCTGTTTCAGATGAAGTTACATTGTTTCACAGTTTGCCATTGTGAGATTTGAACTCTTGTTCTTGGGGTTACAAACCCAGTACCATAACCCAGTACCAAGGCTCGGGTTAGCTGTA
Organism: Carcharodon carcharias; assembly: GCF_017639515.1. Classification (NCBI taxonomy): domain Eukaryota; kingdom Metazoa; phylum Chordata; class Chondrichthyes; order Lamniformes; family Lamnidae; genus Carcharodon; species Carcharodon carcharias. The sequence continues at coordinate 161,453,926 of NC_054473.1, read as the reverse complement.
CCTTGCTAGTCCTGCTTTCTACTCTTAATTAGCACATTCCTTAGATCACCACAGCCAACACCTCTTCGTCCTTTCGTCCATGACATCTTTTGGCTGTCTCCACCAATCACTGGCCCTCTCTCCAGCTCTACTTGTCCCACCCCCTCGTAAACCAGCTTATATTTCACCTCTGTTCTATTTTTCCTTAGTTCTGTTGAAGTCATACGGACTCGAAACGTTAACTGTGCTCTTCTCCGCAGTTGCTGTCAGAGCCGCTGAGTTTTTCCAGGTATTTTTATTATTGGTTTGGATTTCCAGCATCCGCAGTATTTTGCTTTTATTTTTTTCCCCCTCCTCAGATGCTGCCGGATCTGCTGAGTTTTTCCCAAGTATTTTTATTTTTTCTTGCGGAAATACTTCGTTTCCTCCTCTCCACAGATCCGAGGATCTCAATAACCGGGTTTTAGTTGGCGCTGCGGAAGGAATTAAAGCGAAACCGTGAACACGCCCTTTTTCGGCTTTTAACCCAACATGGCGGACAGCGGACCGGCAGCAAGCAGCGAGGACAACAAACTGAGTAAAAAGTAGGTTGGCGCGCCTGCCCTCGCTCTTTCCGCCGTAACCGGGACGATAAATGGCTCCTGTTTCTAGTCAGATGCACCCGGGAGCCGTCTTAGCTGCTAACGAGCGAGGCCTAACGGTCTCCTTGCGTGCGCCTTTCTCTGCTTCGTGCAATGCGTCAGTTTTCCGCGGAGCATGCTGGGCTTTGTAGTTCTTTAGGGCAGTTGTGTGGCGAGAGTGATGTCTTGAAGAACTACGTGTCCTATGGTGCTCTGCGGCATCGCAGCCTTTTTCGGCATCGGCGAACCTTAACGCTTTTGCTTTTCCGCGCGTGAGGGTTTCTCGGAAAAGGCACATTTCCCGTAACGATGAGAGAGGGCGGGAACTCCACCTCCCTTGATCATGTATCTCGGTTCCTGCGTTGGGTGTGGATCAAAGTCGAGGAGCTCCTTTCCTTTACAGCAATAGCTTCAGCACATGGTTTCAGAAGGCGTCTCACCGCCACCTTTTCAGAGGCATTTGAGAGAGTGCTATACTTGCAAAACATCGTCATTTTCAAATAAAACATTAAACCAAGGTCTGGTTTGTGTGAAATGGTTTGCTTCGTCAAGAGTCCCAGAAGTGCTAGTTTTGACACTGTAAAGTGAACAATCTTGGGACAGTGAATCACGACTCAAAATCGGGTATAAGTTGTTTTCAACAGCTTTTACAGTTCTTTGTCCTGCATGAAGAGTAAAAACTAAATTCACTTCACAACCAAACATATTTGCCAAATTAACAATCGATGTCTTGCCCTAAACGAGAAGCCATTCTTACAAAGATAATTAGCCCAATACAGGCATACTCATTGTATTTGTTATAGATGTAGTACTTTTACGATTTGCTTCATATTATGCTTGTATGGAATGTGACTTTGAACAAGACTGCTGGGAGTTTTTTCTAAATATCTAATTTTGTTTGTATTTAACATTTAACTTCTAACTGAAATTTACTGTTTAAATTCTAAATTTCAACCAGGCTTAAGCAGGGATATACAAGTTCTCCACTGGAGAGCAATTGAAGTTAGTTAGTTAAGGAAACTAACAAACTGTTTTTCTGTACCTGAGGCTCAGCTAGCTCTCTAGTTTCAGAGCATATAAATAGGCACCTCAGTGCAATTTTTAGGACTGAAGTGTGACTTTGAACAAGAATGTTGGGAGTTGGGTGAGTGAGAATGTTAGGGCACTGTAGGAATTGATTCTTACTCTACTATAGGGGAAGAAGCTAGCTGTTTGGTGAGTATCTGTTAAGTGGTTAAGGTCTATTCTATTCCTAAGGTTTAAAATAGTATACATGCTGGTGGTAAGGTTAATAAAATGTATTTTAAAAAAGGAATATAATTCATTCAATAAAATAATTAAGTAGTTAATTAAAACACATTAATGATGGCAGGATAGGTGATGTGTAACAGCTTCAGCATGTGAGAGCTCCTGGATGCCACTGTGATCCAGAGCAAACACGTCTGCAGTAAGTGTTTGTGGCTCAAAGAACTCTGGCTTTGAGTCACTGACTGGAGGCCAAGCTGCAGGCACTGTAATGCATCAAGGAGGGGGAATGTTACCTGGACGCATTGTACCTTCAGATAGGGTCTTCTGATTTGCTCAGTGGTCAGAGACAGGAGGATGTGTCTGTGAGTGAGGCACATAAGGAGACCCAGAGGGCAGGAGTGCAGGAGCCTCTGCTTTTGCAGTTGTCCAACAGTGTTGCGATTCTTTCAGCTTTTTTGGATGAGAGTGGGGAATGCAGGGTGGATGAACTGACTGACCATGGCACAGGAAGCCTTTCAAGTGGGAGGAGAAAAAAGAAATGCAGTGGTAGTCGGGGACAGTATAGTGAGGGGGATTGACACATTTCTCTGCATCAGAGAGCAAGAGCCCAGAAGGCTGAGTTGCCTGCCCATTGCCAGGGTTCAGGACATTTGCTCAGCACTGGAGAGGAACTTGGAAAGGGAGGGGGAGGGTTCAGTTGTCGTGGTCCATGTAGGTACCAACGACATAAGCGGGACAATGAAAGAGGTTCTGCGTAGATAATTTGGTGCCTATCTCCTCAAACTAAGAAGCTGAACCTCAAAGGTAATAACTCCTGGATTATTACCTGGCCCACGTGTATATTGGCATAGGGCAAATAAGATTAGAGAAATGCGTGGCTGAAAGACTAGTGTGGTAGAACTGAGTTCCGGTTCGTGGGGCACTGGTACCACTACTGGGGAAAGAGGGGGCTGTACCATTGGGATGGCATGCATTTGAACCGTGCTCTAGTGGACCGTGTGACAAGGAAAGTAGAGGGGATTTTAAACTAAATAGTTGGGGTGAGGGAGCAAATTTGGGAACATGTAAATCAAAGAGTAGAGACAAGGTTAGTGAGAAAGGTACTCGCATGGGAACTGATAAATAGACTGTGACAGGAAGGGATAGTGAGCACAAATCTAAGAGTAAATCAGCAGATAAGGCTAGAGGTCACTAAAATAATAAAAAGACAAAACGGAAGTCTCAATCTGAACATATGTAGCATTCAAAATAAAATAAATGAACTTATAGCTCAAATAGAAATGTCTAAGTATGATCTGATAGTCACTGCAGAGACATGTGCTGCAGGATGATATAAATTGGGGCCTTAATATTGAAGGGTACTTAACATTTAGGAAGGACTGGAATCTAAGAAAAGGTGGAGGGGTGGCTCTCTTAATTAATGATATTAGCACAATAGAAAGGGATGACCTAAGCTCAGGAAACTAGGATATAGAAGCAGTTTGGGTAGAGATGAGAAATGATAAAGGCAAGAAGTCACTTGTGGGAATGGTGTACAGGCCCCCTAACAGTACCCACGTGGTAGAAAAGAGTATAAAAGAAGAAATAGTGGGAGCTTGTCACAAAGGTATGGTGGTGATAATGGGGGATTTTAATCTACATATAGACTGGAAAAAAATAGAGGGCAAAGGTAGCCTAGATGAGTTCACAGAATGTATTTGGGATAGTTTCTTAGAATGGCATGTTCTGGAGCCAACCAGAGAGCAAGCTATACCATACCTGATGTTGTGCAATGAGATAGGATTAACTAATGACCTTATAGTGAAGGTACTCTGAAGTAGCAGCAGTCATGATATGAGTGAATTTTACTTTCAGTTTGAGGGAGAGAAGAGTTGGTACAAGACTAATATTTTAAATTCAAATCAGGACAATAATGAGGGCATAAAAGCAGAGCTAGCTAAAGTGAACTGGCAAATGAGGTTAAGGGATAGGTCAATAGAGATGCAGTGGCAGACATTTAAAGGAATATTTCAGAATACACAGAATAGATTCTAATGAGAAAGGAAAAATTCCAAGCGCAGGACTAATGTCTGTGATTAACTAAAAAAGTTAAAGATAGTATCAAATGTAAAGAAAAAGCATATAATTGCTCAAGGATGGTTGGCAGATCAGAAGACAGGACAAAATATAAAAAATAGCAAAGAATGACTAACAGGTTAATAAAGAAGGAACAATTAGAGTATGAAAGAAAGCTAGTTAGAAATATGAAAACAGCTTCTACAGATATTTTAAAAAAAGAATAGTTAACAAATTGAGCATTGATCCTATAGAATGGGGCATTAATAAAAAAAATAAGGTGATAGATGAATAGAACAGGTATTTTGCATTGGTCTTCACTATAGAGGATACAAATAACATCCCAGAGAGAGCTGTAAATCAGGAAACGGGAGGGAGGAGGAAGGGGGAATACTGAGCAAATTGTTGGAGCCGTGGGCTGCCAAGTCTTCAGTTCCTGATGGACTTCGTCATAGGGATCTGAATGAATGTGTAACTCTGATTTAATGCCACTGGTCATTTTCCAACACCCCATTCTAACCAACCTCACATGGCTGAACACCACATTAAACAGAATGAAGGAACCACCCCCAACCAGCACAATTTAAAGGGATCATAAAGTACTTGCAAGTTAGATGCTTGATTATTTCTTGTAGCTGCTGGTGCAGTTATATGCACTTTCAGAGCTTTCCTATACTTAGCTAAAATTTGTATACAGGGAGTTGTGTGACTGGTCTTGCAGTACTTGTTTTTGTCATGTAAAATATGCTGAAAAATGTTGCTTCCAAATCTGGATGGATTGATAAGCTTCCTCTGGGAATTTAATATGAACTGGAATAATGAAGAAAGGCTTTACAGAGCAGAGTGGAGACGAAGTTTGGGGTAGAGGAAATGAAGCTACAATATAGCAAACCCTTTTTTGCCTGGGCTCTACGTGATCAGATTATTTGTTAGCAATATGAGTAACCTTAACTACATCTCCCCATTCACCAACTGTCCCAAGCTCTTTATCTTTCCACCATCACTGACCATCAAATTGTCTTCTTTCTGAATATGCAAAAATAAAAACCAACAGGAATTGTGAATTCTAATTCAATTTTATAAATTTCCTCAGTTTCATTTTGTATGCATTATTTAATCACCATTTGCATTGCCTTAGTGTCTGTCTTCTGTGTGCTATTACCTTCCCTGATGCTCCTATGAGGTGCATACTAGTGGCTACAGCATTAGAGGTGTAAGGCCACTGACCTTTAATTGAGATTGCAAATGGCCTTAGAGCAGTCCTTGCTTCAGACCACATCACCTCCATCTGGTCTAGTTAGCTGATGGGCAATAGCAAGGGCACTGCCAGAGTGGGAGGCTGGGAGCAGCTGCAGGGAAAGAGCAGCAGGCTTCTGTTCTCTGATTCCACAATCACTCTCCCAGGGCAGCATCACAATGGCAGCAATCTGAGCTAGGAAGGCAGCAGTTTGAGATTCTGTTGAAGCTGCCAGAACTGATGGAAGCTCTTTGCATTTCAGTGGTAACTGTGACAGTGCCCATCAGACCTTGCAATATGGTGGGTTCCACTGATGTCCTGATGGGGATGTCCTGATGACTAATGGGAAACAAAGTGGCAGGTTAGCGTGTTGGGGGGGTGGATTCAATTTCATGGAAAATTATGAAAAAACTGAAAAGAATGGAGAGCCTAGGAGAGGCTATTAAAGTCTCCAGAACACAAAATAGGACAGAGTGTTTGGAAAGGGCTAGGAATCTAACTTCAAGCACATCAGATAAAGGGACGACATTTAGAAAGGGGACGGGAAATACAGAACTGAAGGTGTTGTATCTGAATGCACGCCGTATACGAAATAAGGTAAATGAGCTTGTGGCGCAGATTGAAATTGGCAGGTATGATGTGGTGGGCATCACGGAAACATGGGTGCAAGGGTATCAGGACTGGGAGCTAAATATCCAAGGATATACATCCTATCGAAAAGATAGGCAGGTTGGCAGAGAGGGTGGGGTTGCTTTGTTAGTAAGAAATGAAATTAAATCAATATCAAGAAATGACGTAGGGTCAGATGATGTAGAATCTGTGTGGGTAGAGTTGAGAAGCCGCAAAGGTAAAAAACCATAATGGGAGTTATGTACAGGCCTCCGAACTGTAGTCAGGATGTGGGGCACAAGATGCACCAGGAGATAGAAAAGGTGTGTAAGAAAGGCAAGGTTACAGTGATCATGGGGGATTTCAATATGCAGGTAGACTGGGAAAATCAGGTTGGTAGTGGATCCCAAGAAAAGGAATTTGTGGAATGTCTACGAGATGGCTTTTTGGAGCAGCTTGTGGTGGAGCCCACTAAGGAACAGGCAATTCTAGATTTAGTGATGTGTAATGAGGCAGATTTGATAAGGGAGCATAAGGTGAAGGAACCCTTAGGAGGAAGTGACCATAATATGATAGAATTTACCCTGCAATTTGAGAGGAAAAAGCTGGAATCAGATGTAACGGTATTATAGTTGAATAAAGGCAACTACAGAGGCATGAGGGAGGAGCTGGCCAGAATTGACTGGGAGATGAGCCTAGCAGGAAAGACAGTGGAACAGCAATGGCAGGAGTTTCTAGGAGTAATTTGGGAGACACAGCAAAAATTCATCCCTAGGAAGAAGAAGCATACTAAAGGGAAGACGAGGCAACCATGGCTGACAAGGGAAGTCAGGGACAGCATAAAAGCTAAAGAGAAAGCATACAATGCGGCGAAGAGCAGTGGGAAACCAGGGGATTGGGAAGCCTACAAAGACCAACAGAGGACAACTAAAAAAGAAATAGAGGGAGAAGATTAAATATGAGGGTAAAATAGCCAGTAATATAAAAGAAGATTGCAAGAGTGTTTTTAGATATATAAAGGGTAAGAGAGAGGCAAAAGTGGACATTGGGCCACTGGATAATGATGCTGGAGAAGTAGTAGTGGGGAACAAACAAATGGCGGAGGAACTGAATAGGTACTTTGTGTCAGTCTTCACAGTGGAAGACACGAGTAACATCCCCAAAGTTCAAGAGAGTTGGGGGGCAGAGGTGAGTATGGTGGCCATTACTAAGGAGAAGGTGCTAGGAAAACTGAAAGGTCTGAAGGTGGATAAATCACCTGGACCAGATGGATTACACCCCAGAGTTCTGAAGGAGATAGCTGAAGAGATAGTGGAGGTGTTAGTGGTGATCTTTCAGGAATCACTTGAGTCAGGGAGGGTCCCAGAGGACTGGAAAATCACTAGTGTAACCCCCAGTTTAAGAAGGGAGTGAGGCAAAAGATGGGAAACTACGAGCTGATTAGCCTGACGTCGGTCGTTGGTAAGATTTTAGAGTCCATTATTAAGGATGAGATTTCAGAATACTTGGAAGTGCATGGTAAAATAGGGCAAAGTCAGCATGGTTTCATCAAGTGGGGGGTCATGCCTGACAAACCTGTTAGAATTCTTTGAGGAGGTAACGAGTAGGTTAGACAAAGGAGAGCCAATGGATGTTATCTGCTTGAACTTCCAAAAGGCCTTTGACAAGGTGCTGCACAGGAAGCTGCTCAGTAAGATAAGAGCCCATGGTGTTAGAGGCAAAGTACTAGCATGGATAGAAGATTGGCTGTCTGGCAGGAGGCAGAGAGTGGGGATAAGGGGGTCCTTCTCAGGATGGCGGCCGGTGACTAGTGGAGTTCCGCAGGTATCTGTGTTGGGACCACAACTTTTCACTTTATACATTAATGATCTAGTTGAAGGAACTGAGGGCATCCTGGCTAAGTTTGCAGATGATACAAAGATAGGTGGAGGGACAGGTAGTATTGAGGAGGCGGGGAGGCTGCAAAAGGATTTGGACAGGTTAGGCAAATGGGCAAAGAAGTGGCAGATGGAAGACAACGTGGGCAAGTGTGAGGTCATGCACTTTGGTAGGAAGAATAGAGGCATAGACTATTTTCTAAATGGGGAGAGAATTCAGAAATCTGGAGTGCAAAGGGACTTGGGAATCCTAGTCCAGGATTCTCTTAATGTTAACTTGCAGGTTGAGTTGGTAGTTAGGAAGGCAAATGCAATGTTGGCATTTATTTCGAGAGGATTAGAATATAAAAGCAGGGATGTGCTGCTGAGGCTTTATAAGGCTCTGGTCAGACCACATTTAGAATATTGTGAACAATTTTGGGCCCCGTATCTCAGGAAGGATGTGCTGGCCCTGGAGAGGGTCCAGAGGAGGTTCACGAGAATGATCCCAGGAATGAAAGGCTTAACATATGAGGAATGTTTGAGGACTCTGGGTCTATACTCGATGGAGTTTAGAAGGATGAAGGGGGATCTGATTGAAACTTACCGAATACTGAAAGGCCTGGATAGATTGGACGTGGGGAAGATGTTTCCATTAGTAGGAGAGACTAGGACCCGAGGGCACAGCCTCAGAGTAAAGGGAAGACCTTTTAGAACAGAGATGAGGAAAAACCTCTTTAGCCAGAGAGAGGTGAATCTATGAAATTCATTGCCACAGAAGGCTGTGGAGGCCAGGTCATTGAGTGTATTTAAGACCGAGATAGATAGGTTCTTGATTGGTAAGGGGATCAAAGGTTACGGGGAGAAGGCGGGAGAATGGGGTGTGCAGATACCTTCCTCATCAACCCCTCCAGTGCTGCCAGTGGCCATGGCCTCAACAATGCCCTTTCCCAGTGCTGTCTCAAAGGATGTTCAAACCTGCAGCTGCCCTTGTCCTTGCACAGATCTTTGCTGCTGCCACTTGTTATGCTCTACCTTTACCTGCAAGAAAAAGAGAAATGTGCTAGTGAGTGTCCTGCAGTATGTTTGGTTGATGTGACTGTTGTGCTTGAATAGCTGTTGTGTAAGCAAGAAGTTTTGAGTGCGATTCTTGCTTTCCCACATCCTCTCACAGTTAGTATATGAATTATCAGGTTGAATACTGATTGATAGAGATTGTTGGCTGGTAGGTGGTGATAGAGGTGTGATGAATTGAACAGTAGTTGTGGTAGTGGTGCATGTTATTTGAAGATTGAACTCGCGCACTAAAACCACTTGTATTAAATCATCAGACTTCTGCCTGCACTGCATCTATGCTTTTGAAGCTACTGTTCTGGCATTGACCTCCATACACATAGAAACTAGGAGCAGGGGTAGCCCACTTGGTCCTTCGAGCCTGTTCTGTTATTCAGTATGATCATGGCTGATCCTCTATCTCAACGCCATATTCCTGCTTTCTCTCCATTTCCCTTGATGCCCCTAATATCCAAAAAATTATCAATTATAGAAACAAATTTAGAAACATCCACCATGGCCACTTCCCATTGCTTACTGAGCACATGTCTGGATGGCTTCCAGCCCCTCCTGCAGAAACAGGATGCCTCTCCATGTCTTGCATTAAGGCTGTCAGTGCATTATCAGAAAATCTCGATACAGACCCTCTCGCAGGCTGAGCTGTCTTGACAAAAAATCTTCAAAATCAGTTAACTTCTTGATACCATTTCAAGCAGCAACAACACACCTGCCCTTTAAGAGGTGCAGGCTACCTTTAAGTAGCAATAGCTATTTGTGATATTGGACCACCCGCTGATGCCAATGCAGCCAATGGACAGCATAAGTGACCATCATGAAAATCAAGCTGCAGGAATTCAACCTGCCGCCTGTAGCTCAATCCATGGGTTTGAGTTCAGAATGATTGCCACGCCTGTTTTTGGATCTTATCCAATTTCCTTTCTGTAAGACTAAACAGCTCCAAATTATTGGCAAAATGGATCTTAATTTTTTTTTTACAGCATTTCCTCCGATTGTGACCTTTATACAATGGACTGGATTCTGCTGTCAGCAGTGAACAAACAGCACCAGCTGTTCATTTCATTCACTTTTGCCCACAGACCTTCAGTGCAGATTTGCACATGAATCTGCTGTGGTTAGAAAGCCATTTCCGTACCTGAGCCTGTGCAAACAAGGCAAACTGTGTACCTCCTTAATCAGTCTGAAGAATCATGAATGAGCAGTGCAGAGTCTGTACCAGGAAGTATATGAATATCAGAAAGCCAAGAGAAGGTGGCAGGTAGGGAACAGAAAAAAATTACAATAAATAATTAAAATCTGAAAGATTGAGGTTTTTTAAATTAATTCATGGGATGTGGGCATCGCTGGTTTGGCCAGCATTTATTGCCCACCCCCGAAAGCCCTCGAGCTACAACACTGGCATTTATCCAGCAAAATGGAAAAGTTGCCCAGAAATGTGGTGAGCTGCCTTCTTGAACCACAGCAGTCCCTGTGGTGTGGGTACACCCACTGTGCTGTTAGGATTTTGACCCAGCGACAGTGGAGGAACGGGGATATATTTCCAAGTCAGGATGGTGAGTGACTTGGAGGGGAACTTCCAGGTGGTGGTGTTCCTATGTGTCTGATACCATTGACCTTCTAAATGGTAGCGATTGTGGGTTTGGAAGGTGCTGTCTAAGGAGCCTTGGTGAATTCCTGCAGAGCATCTTGCACAGTGCAGCAGTGTGTAGCATCTACATCAGTGGTGGAGGGAATGTGACTGTTTGTGGATGGGGTGCCAATCAAGCAGGCTGCTTTGTCCTGAGTGGTGTTGGAGCTGCACTCATCCAGGCAAGTGGAGATTATTCTATCACACTCCTGACTTCTACCTTGTAAATGGTGGACAGGCTTTCGGTAGCCAGGAGGTGAATTACTCGCCACAGAATTCCTAGACTCTGACCTGTACTTGTTCATCCAAGCCTGGATATTGTCCAGGTCTTGCTGCATTTGGACATGGACTGCTTCAGTATCTGAGGAGTCGTGAATGGTGCTGAACATTGTGCAATCATCAGCGAACATCCCCACTTCTGACCTTATAATGGAAGGCAGATCATTGAATGTGCAGCTGAAGATGGCTAGACCTAGGACGCTACCCTGAGGAACTCCTGCAGTGACACCCTGGAACTAAAATGATTAACCTCCAACATCCACAAACATCATCCTCTCTGCTAGGTATGACTCCAACCAGCAGAGTTTTCCCCCTGGTTCCCACTGACTCCAGTTTTGCTAGGGCTCCTTGAGGCCAAACTTGGTCAAATGCAGCCTTGGTGTTAAGAGCAGTCACTCTCACCTCACCTCGGGAGTTCAGCTCTTTTGTCCATGTTTGCATCAAGGCTATGAGGTCAGGAGCTGAGTGGCCCTGGTGGAATTCAAACTGAGCGTCAGTGAACAGGTTGTTACTAAGCAAGTGTCGCTTGATAGCACTTATGAGGACCTGTTCCATCATTTTACTGATGATTGAGGGTAGACTGACGGGTTTGTAATTGGCTGGGTTGGATTTGTCCTGCTCTTTGCATACAGGACATAACTGGGCAAATTTTTTACATTGCTGGGTAAATGCCAGTGTTGTAGCATACTGAAATAGCTTGGCTAGACGTGTGGCAAATTCTGGAGCACAAGCCTTCAGTACTATTGCCGGAATATTGTCAGGGCCATAACCTTTGCAGTACCCAGTGCCTTCAGCTGTTACTTAATACCACTTGGAGTGAATTGAATTGGCTGAAGACTGGTATCTCTGATGCTGGAAACCTCTGGAGGAGGCTGAGATAGATCATCCATTTGGCACTTCTGGTTGAAGATTGTCGCAGATGCTTCAGGTTTATCTTTTGCACTGACATGCTGGGCTTCCCCGTCATTGGGAATGAGAATATTTGTGGAGACTCCTCCTCCAGTGAGTTGTTTAATTGTCCACCTTCATTCATGACTGGATGTGGCAAGACTGCAGAGCTTAGATCTGATCCGTTGGCTGTGGAATCACAACTCTGTCAATCACTTGCTGTTTGGCACACAGGTTACCCAGGCTGACAGCTAATTTTTCAGTATGCCTGGTGCTGCTCCTGTACTCCGTCATTGAACCAGGGTTGATCCCCTGGCTTGTTGGTAATGGTAAAGTGGGGGATATGTTGGGACCTGAGTTTACAGATTGTGGTTGAGCACAGTTCTGCTGCTGGTGACCCACAGTGCCTCATGGTTGTCCATTCTTGAGTTGCTACATCTATTCCAAACCTATCTCATTTAGCATGGTGGTAGTGCCACACAACACGATGGTGGGTATCTTCAATGTGAAGACGGGACTTTGTCTCCACAAGGACTGTGTGTTGGTCTCTCCTACTGATATTGTATGGACAGATGCATCTGCAGCAGGCGGATTTGTGAGGCTGAGATCAAGAAACTTTTTCCCTCTTGTTGGTTCCCTCACCATCTGCCACAGTCCAGTGTAGCAGCTATGTCCTTTAGAACTTGGCCAGTTCGGTCTATGGTGGGGCTAATGAGTAATTTTTGATGATAGACATCAATGTCCCCCCACCGAGAGAACATTCTGCGACCTTGCCACCCTCCATGCTTCCTCCAAGTGGTGTTAACATGGAGGAGTACTGATTCATCAGCTGGGGGATGGGGTGGGGGTGGGGGGGAAATGGTACGTGGTAATCAGCAGGAGGTTTCCTTGCCCTTGTTTGACCTGATGCCATGATACTTCATGGGGCCTGGAATTGATGTTGAGGACACCCAGGGCAACTCCGTCCTGAATATATAGCACTGCGCCACCACTGTGCCAGTGATGATAGTGGTGTCTGGGACATTGTCTGTAGGGTATGATTCTAGGAGAATGAGTATGTCAGGATGTTGCTTGACTTGTCTGTGAGACACGCCTCCCAATTTTGGTACAAGCCTCCCGATGTTTGTAAGGAGGATTTTGCAAGGCCAACAGGGCTGAGTTTGTTGTTGTCTTTTTCAGTGCCCAGGTCAACTCCAGGTGGTCCATCTGGTTTTATTCCTTGTTGACTTTTTAGCAGTTTGAAACAACTACGCTGCTTGCTAGGCCATTTCAGGAGGCATAGAAGTGTCAACCACATTGCTGCGTGCCTGGAGTCACATGTAGGCCAGAGCAAGTAAGGCCGCCAGCTTTCATAAGGGCGTTAGTGAACCAGATGGGTTTTTATGGCAATTGACATGACATCATTCGAGTTCTAATTCCATTCTTTAATTGAATTCCACCAACTGACATGGTGGGTGTCAAACCTGGGTCCCTAGAGTGTTACCCTGGGTCTCTGAATTACTAGTCCAGTGATAATACTACTAAGCCACCACCTTCCCAAAAGTCCACACTCATAATGCTCAGTGCTAGAATGGTGGTTTGGCAGTAATTCAGACTTCCCATGTCGTTAAAATGGCACTAACACTCAAATGGAAAAGCCTTAATTTTTTTCCTGCCAAGTTTGGTCTGTATCGAAGTGGTAAATACAGCAACTTCACATTTTTCCATGTATTTCCTCATGAGGTAGGAGCAGAGGAATTTGGACAGCAGCTTCATGATTTCCACATTTGACTGTGCATTTGGACTTGCTGGAATTTTCTGTCAGCTATATTGTTTAATAATGGTGAGCGCTGTTTACCTCTTCACTATTTCTACAGAAAATTTTGGCCAGTTCTTCAGCCTGACAACTGTAAAAGTTAGGAAAAATGTGCCTCAGTCGACTATTTGGTACATGACCTCACAAGTATCAATAAATACAATTTTGCACAGAATGTGACATTAATAAGCTTGCTGAGGTGAAAACAGAAGATGATGCAGTAGTACAACCAATCACATGTTCAGATACAGAGCTAATCCTAAAGTGAAAACAGCAATTAAGTAGGCATTTTTTTTTCCAACTTTTACAGCGAAATCTGTTTTACTGAACAAATTGAAGTTCTATCTTTTATATCTATCTTCTCTTTAACCTACAATAGCTTAACAGCAGAAAACAATGGTTTGAATCAGAGTTTAGAGGCTTACTTTTACTGTAATTGGATTTGGGCAATTCAGTTGTGCTGATTGAGCTTTAATTGTCTGATTCTATCTATTTTGTCTTTCACTAGGTGTTAAGTGTTTTGTAAATGGGACAGCCTACTGTGACAGTGCATTATGATGACCAGCTGTCTCCATAGGCTTCTTGGGCTGCAGTTCAGGGGTCACTGGGGAAAGGTGCCAAAACAGAGCCTTACTTCTTTTACTCCTCTTCTCCAGAGATTGCATAATGGAAAAAGGTTGGTGGTGCTTTGTTTCATATTTAGACATTCTAAATTTGTTCAAATACCCAACCTTTTTTCATTATAAATGAGCATTTGAGTCGATCTGAACAAGAGTAGAATACCTCATTGGCATGTTGAAGTAGAGTAAAAACTGATAATTTTTGATACAGTGGAACTCCTCCTCATTTTCAAAACAGCTGGACTGCATCAGCACCTCCTTACCTGTGCACAGATTGAAGCCATTTTGAAGATAGCCAACTGTGCACTGACAGAAAGACTTACTATCATAAAAACCCCACGGTGAATCTGGAGGGAAATGGGATTAGTTGGGTTGTGAGGAACTGGAACAACAAGGATACAGTTTACAAATGCCTACTTAAGATGGGTCGAATTGTTGTTTTCACTTTAGGATTAGCTCTGTATCTGAACATGTGATTGGTTGTACTACTGCATCATTTTCTGTTTTCACCTCAGCAAGCTTATTAATGTCACATTCTGTGCAAACTTGTATTTATTGATACTTGTGAGGTCATGGACCAAATAGTCGACTGAGGCACATTTATCTCTGCAGTGCATGGATGTAAAGCTTCACCTGGGTGGAGTGTATTTGGGAAAATTGGACAGGGAGGACTATATTCCTGTGGCCCAGCCCAGGAATTTTCCCTTCCTAAAGGGTTTAGGCTGCAGGTTAATACGTGATCCACTGCACGCAATTTTTATTTTCCATTTATATCTACTGCAGCTATGTGATGATTTATTCCCTGGAGCTAAGCCAGAATTTCTGCCCACTCTGTTTCACTTTCATTTCTTATTTATGGTTTCGTTAGCTTTGTTTAATCCCTTTGATATTCATGGTGGGTTTCCAGTTTTTTTAAAAAGTAGCCATTTTTTAACAATTCTTTTGTATGTAGGTGTTCAATACTAATGCTTTTTGATTTGGACATGTTGTGGGTTTTCATTTCATTCCTGAAAGTCCTTCTGAATTTAAATTGTGATTTTTTTTTAATGTTTTTTTTTCCACGTCTTTGAAGCAAATCAGTAATTAATATATGTGGAAAATTGACCTGTTCTTTTCCGTATTCCACTCATATTTGTAGTGGTACACGAATAGACGGTGCCAACCGCTTTTGCTCTTTTTTTCGAAATATCTTAACGTTGTTGAGGAGCGATAACTCCATTGTGACTAAATCTGTTTAGCTGATTAACTTTTAGAATGAATTTTACATTTTCATGTTCTAATTTCTGTAGTGAGCTGAAGAGGCGTTTGAAGGCAGAGAAAAAAGCTGCTGAGAAGGAAATTAAAATGAAAGAACTAGCTGAAAAGCAAGTTCTTGAAGCCAAGGAAGTTGATGGAATCAACATAAGTGGAGATGAAGAAACCCTTGATCCTAATGTGAGTGTGAAGACTTTTAAAGGCCAGTATCATGCCATAAGAATGGAGAATGTGAATATCTGTTGAGTAGTGATGTTGGAAGGAATCCCAGTGGGGAGACCAGGAAGGGATATTTAAAAAAAAAAAAATAATTACTCGTCCGTGAGATGTGGGCGTCGTTGGCTGGGCCAGCATTTTATTGCCCATCTCTAATTGCCCTTGTTCGGAGGACATTTAAGAGTCAACCACATTGCTGTGGGTCTGGAGTCACTTGTAGGCAGATTTCCTTCCCTAGAGGATATTAGTGAACCAAATGGGTTTTTATGACAATCAGCAATGGTTTCACAGTCATCATCAGACTTTTAATTCCAGATTTTTTTAGTTGAATTCAAATTTCACCACCTACGGTGGTGGGATTCGAACTTGGATCACCAGAGTATTAACCAGTGACGATACCACTATGTGATTGTAGTATAAAAACATTTGATTTGGTTAACAGTAATCAAAATGGTTCAGTTCATTTTTTCCGAATTTTGAGTACCAGACTACCCATTCATATCTCTAATTTCCTTCAGTCCATCAACCTCCCATCCAAAATCTGAATTCCTCCTTCTTGAGCCTCTTGTGCATCTTTCCCTCTTTTTGCAGCACCATTGGCATCCGTGCCTCCAGCCAGCTGGGCACCCATGTTCTGAAAATCCCTTGCTAAATCTCCCTTGCTGCTCTTTTATAAGATCATCCTTGAAGTCTACCTTTTTGGCCAAACTTTTGATCATTGTTCCTAATATCTGTTTTTTTGGCTCTGAGTCCACTTTCATCTGGTTGTGTTACTGAGATACGCTTTGGAGCATTTTTTCATGTTATACAGTATATATTATTTAAAATGTTTTGAGTAGGTTTCTACAGAGTATGTTGCAAAATCTTTTATACTCTTCCTTTTCAGCAATACTACAAAATTCGAACACAAGCTATCCAGCAACTGAAGGGGACTAATGAGGAACCATATCCTCATAAATTCCATGTTGATATGTCCTTAGCAGCATTCATTGAAAAGTACAACAATCTGCAGCCTGGTGACCATCTCTCTGATGTTACTTTGTCTGTGGCAGGTGAGATATGTTCAAATCAGCACCTTTTTACTTTTAGATTTTACTTTTTTTTAACTTTGACAGAAGTTTATTTTATGTGGCAAATGGTTTGAGACAGTCACAAGCTTAAATAAACTAATTATAATCACCAACCTAATTAATATAATTGCAAAATTTAGAGAGAAAATTGAAAGGAAAAAGGAGAGAGAAACTAAATGGTACAATTTGAAAGTGGATACAGGAGCAGAGACTTTGAGGGGCGGGCGGGGGCGGTAGGGTGATGGTGGTTCACATACACAAATCTTTACAGGTAGCAGGACAAGTTGATGCACCGATATGCCAAGCAAAGGGTATCCTTGGCTTTATAAATAGAGGCATAAAGTATAAGCAAATTCTGATAAACATTTGTAGAAAAAAAATACTGGTTAGACCTCTTTTCTGGGCACCACAAGTTAGAAAGTGTGTCAAGTTTTTGGAGAGAGTGTAGAGGCAATTTGCTAGAATAGTATCAGTGATGAAGGAAGTAAGCTATGTGGAGAAGCTGAGATTGGTCTCCTTGGAACTGAGAAGGTTACGGCGAGATTTAGTACAAGAGTTCAGAATTGGATGGTTTTATTAGATTAAATAGAGAGAATCTTTTTAATTAGCCAGAGGGTTTGTAATCAGAGGACACGTAATAATTGGCAACACACCGGATTGGACATGAGGGCATAGTTGGCAAATTGTTATGATCTAGCGTGCATTGCTTGAAAGGGTGGTAGAAACTGATTCAATAGTAAGTTTCAAATGGGAAGTGGATCCATTCTTAAAAGGAACATTTGTGGGGTTATGGCGAAAGAGCAGGGGAGTGGAACTGATTGGATAACTCTTAACATGGCTACTGCCTGAGCAAGATTGGGAGCTAACCTTTCAAGCTAAAGGATCTTTAGAAATGACAGAGAAATTGCAAAAGAAAGGAAATGGCAGGTATTGATAAAAGATACAGTTAATAGTACAAGGAAAGGTTTACAGGAAGGTTCATGGACAGTTGAAACAATGGGTGGAATTTAATGTTGGCAACAGGGTTTCGCCTGCTTGATGGAGATGTGGCAGGAGCCCTGCAGTGCCTCCATTGGGGAAGGCCCGTCAGGATTAAGTGCCTATTAACTGGCCAGCAGTGGGCCTTCCCCAGGATTTAGGGTGCTGAGTGGTGCTGGCCAATCAGAGGCTGGCAACTCTCCATTGCCTGTCAGCACCACCAGAAGGGGTGGCAACTGCCAGTAATGCAACCTCCAGAGGCCAGGGATTGCCAAGAGATGCAGGCCACAGGTGAGTAAGGGAAGGGTTGCTGGCTAGGGCGAGGAGTGGTGTCCGAAGAAAGGGGAGGGGGTGGCTCTCTTTGGACTCTCTTTCCGATGCTGGGTCCCCCGAACAGGCAACTTTACCACCTGCCATTGGTTGAACATCAGCGGTGGTAGGATGAGGGCATTAATTGCCCACTTAAGTGTTTCAAATAGCATCCGAATGGGAAGTCCGTCTACAAGCCTTCCTGCCCCAGACTTAATCGGGTGGTGGTAGGAAGGCGATGGAGTCCGCACCCTGCCCCCTCCTGCCCGATTTCATAAATCCCCCAACCCCGGCTCCAAGCTCACTACTGGGAAGACATTAAATAATGCCCATAGAGTCAAGTTCGGAAACAACAAAGGATGCAATGTTCTGGTTGGAGTTGTCTAGAGAGCTCTTGATAACTAGCTATTTAGAAGGGAGATGTATAACTACAGAAACCAGGGAAGCATTTAGCAAAAACAGAATGGCTTAATCGAAGATTTTAATTTTCACATTGTCTGGGAGAAGCAGAGCAGCTCAAATAATAAAATCAGCAAATCTATAAAAATGTATTCAAGATAATTTTCTAGACCGGTATGATTTATAACTAATGAGGGAATAGGCCAGTGCTGAAATGGACTCTGATTGTTAAAGGGAACGTAGCAACGCCTCTACCAGAGTCCACTTGCCAGTCAATCAGCACTTCCTTCTCATGCCATACAAATCATTGTCCCTATATAATTGATATTTTTACAAATCTGCCCTGATGAGTGCAAGATGAAAAACTTCAAAAGCATGTCTATTTGCTCAGCAATTCTCAAGTTCTGTACGACCAAATGACTTTTTAAAACTAAGTGATTTAGTGGGGTAGATTGTATTTTCTCTGGCGAAGAGGATTTAGAATTTAGGTAGTGAAATCAGAAGCACTTTTTCACACTGGTGGAAATCTGGAACTCATTCAAAAGGCTTTGGATACTGGGTCAGTTGAAATTTTCAAGTCTTCTGATAAGTAGGTTTTTTCAGGGTAATGGCATCAAGGGATATTGATCAAAGATGTGTAAATGGAGTCAGCTTACAGATCAATCATATGGGTAACAGATATGAGGAACTGAAACTGAACTTTTGTTCCTAATTATTTGGCAGAGATTTGGGAGTTAGAACTAATGTAATGACTAATAGATTATTTCAATCTTAGTTGCTCACGAATCAGTTTGATTGCCATTTGACTACAATATGCTAATTGAAACTCACTGACTTGAGCACAAAACAAAACTCATCTTTCCAACTTAGCGCAACTTACGTAAGAGCATCATGAAATTCTATCGTTTACTTTATGCTGAATATTCACAATTGTTGCTACAATTTTAAATGTAAACAAAATTGACATTTTCTACACAAGAATTTCTGTTGCAAAAAACAATTTTTCATTCAATATAGCACCTATTTTTATTGATTTACATTTTAATTTGAATTTGAGAGTCTATGTTGAAGCACATTGCACCTCACTCTCTCTCTCGCTCTCTCTTTTCTAGGTCGTGTCCATGCTAAGCGGGCCTCTGGTGCCAAACTAATTTTCTATGACCTCCGTGGTGAAGGAGTCAAACTACAAGTTATGGCTAATTCCAAGTAAGTTAGGTTGTGCAGATGCTACTTAATAGGGGAATTGAACCTTCTGATTTATACAGATTTATTCTTTATGTACATGAGTCATTCTATGTAAGAGTAAGACTTGCCCATTATTTCCTAAGCAAGTTTGTTCCAGGTGCAGATATATTCTTATTGACTTAAGTTCCAGATTGGAGCAAACTATTGTCGAGTGTGTGCAATATACAAATCAATGATAAGAGAGTTTGATTTATGAGTGTTGCAAAATATTACAACTCTGACTACATTTTACTTGTTCAGTTTGTTTACTTTTGAAACTTAAAATTTCTAGAATCTTCTTCTTAAAGCAGTTTTTATTTTGCTGTGCTTAATACTGCCACCAAGATAGTTAAACATACAAAGGGTTTATCAGACTGAAGCTTGTTAGTTTAACTGCATTACCTTATATTAGCTGCATCTACGTGGAGAGAGCTTTTTAATGTTTACTGTAGAAATCAGAAAAATCATATGAAAAACTGATAAACAGGATTAAATGTATGTCTGCTTAAGTGTGTAACTCATATTGAGTTTCTTAACAATCATTTTAGAAATTACAAATCTGAAGAGGAATTCATTAAGGTAAATAATAAACTGCGCCGTGGTGATGTTATTGGAGTGCAAGGAAACCCAGGAAAGACAAAAAAAGGAGAGCTGAGTATAATCCCCATTGAGATTGAGCTTCTATCTCCTTGCCTGCGCATGCTGCCTCACCTGCACTTTGGACTCCGAGACAAGGTAAACGCATTGCTCAAATGAAAATGACTTCATGGTGTTAAAGTCAAACAATTTATAAATCGTACTTTGTGAGCAAGACCAGTGAATTCTATTGAATTTCCTTTTAATAAATTAGCAACATTAATCAAAATTAAAAATAAGTACTGTATAACAATCCAAAATTTTGTTTCTTGTTTTTGTTCCATTTGTAAGTTAGAATTAGCAAAGTCAACAGGTTTCCAATTGCTCATACAATTTTCATCTAAAGCCTACAAAACTCAGCGTGCCATTTTATAGTGTTGCACACAATATTTCAGATATTATTCCAAGAGTAAATAAATTCAGCATGATGCACAATTATACATACTATTTAATTGATAATGGTGAGTTACATTTATTCTGTTGATCAAAATGCCTGCTGCAGTATATTTATGCCTACACCACTTGTCAGTAATGAACCTTTCCCTTGAAAGAACGTGTTTATTAAGAAGCTGTTTTCAGCTTGCGTTTCTGTTGGCTTCTACTCAGTGACAATTTAATATTTGTGGCCATTCATTACATCCTTAACTTCTTTAACATTTTTTTTTTACAAGTCATGGTGTTGCTCATTATTAGATACTAAGAGCAAATATACTGGAAGAATTGCATCATAGCCTTTGGCCGTGTCGCAAGATCTTAAAAGAGTTGCAAAGTCTCTACCTGCATGTTTAGCACCATACAGCCTGCTTTACCTAGAATGTTTAGATCTCCTCCAATTTGTATTCTTTCCTCTACTCCAGTGACACTCACTGCCCAACATTGCACCCAGCTTAAATATGCCTATATTTGCTAGAACATATTTCTTTTTGCTCTGCTTCGTCTGTCTGAAGAAACGTTAGAGCATTTGGTTCCATTGGGCCTAAATCTCGATCGACCCATTTTACTAAGACCAAAAGAAATAACATTAAATGTAAATGGTGCTGCCTGAGATCATCCATCTGCTGCAGACACCATACAGTAGTAGGTCAATCCCAGGATGATAAAAAACATGCAATGGATACTAAATTCTGATCGACTGCATTCACAGCCTTATGTATTTGAAACCTTTGTATGATTACTGTTTCTTTTATTAGATCTAGCTTCCACTGGTGCTTGATTTTCTAGTACTGGTATACTCTTGGGCTTATCCAGTCAATAGAAGATACCAAGTAATACTAAGGGAGGGAAATCAGCCCAATGTCACACTTGTGTAACTTTGAGCGTTCGGTAACAGTATATTTTCAAATGTCTGGAAAGAAACTGCCTATCCAGCTTCTTGGACAGTAGCAATCTTTTCAGGGGATTTTTTTTTTGGCATGTATGCTTATTCTTTCTTAACTTCTGACAGGAAACTAGATATCGCCAGAGGTATTTGGATCTGATTTTAAATAATTACGTGAGGCAGAAGTTCATCAACAGGGCCAAGGTCATCACCTATTTACGGACGTTTTTAGATAATATGGGATTTCTTGAGGCAAGTTTCTTTGTATTTTCTTATTCGCAAATATATCATATTATTGAATAGCATATATTTTGATTTTTTAGGTGAGAGTGCAATTCTGGAAATTTTAAAAATTAGATTAATTATATCTGTGACGCTTAGTGCATTTTATCGAGTGTGCCTCAAAACTCTAAACCAGTGAATTGGAAAGAAAGTTTGCTTTCATGGCATCCTTCCATCTAGGAAAGATGATGGCACAGAGAAAGCAACTCAATTTCATATGGCACACCTTTGCTGATGGCTGAAGAGGCAAGTGCTTGAGAGGCAGGTTCTACCACAAGTGCCACATATGAAGCTATCAAGTATCATTGTGGGTTGTTTTCGGTGCTGGCATCCATTGCCAAGCTGCTGGACATTTGTGCTGAGCACACCAGCAGTTACAAGCTGTCGCTATTTTCCTCTGTCATCAGCTCAGCACTCCCAGCTGTGATAATCAATATCTAAGGCCTTCATGTCACAGTTGCTTGGGTGACCTATTGGGCGTCTGGTTCTGGCTACCGTCTTTCATCCTGCCAACAAAGCTGCCTCTGAGAGTGCTAACAAACATGGGAGCTCTGCTTTTGAGAGGACTACTGCCTTTGTGATTTTATCCTGCCTGGATATACCCATAATGTGCCACAGACAGTGAAGCTGGAAATTGTTGAGCTTTTCTTGATAGCTATAAGATAGCCATATAACAAGATGCTGGGAGCAAACAGGCCTTATAAATCATCAGCTTGACCCAAAGGGTCAGCCTGATGTCATTCTTTGCATGTTTCATGAGTCGGCCAAAGATGTTACCTGCTTTTCCTATGGTGTATCATATTCTGCATCAAGGGACGGATTGTCTGTCACCGTGGACTTGAGGTTGCAGAATTTGCTAATTTTGTACTTATCTATGACCTTTCAATGCACCTTTGTTCACCTTTGATAATCTGGTCTCTCTAGAACTAATGGAGAGTGCTAAGAGCTTCAAAATGATGAATATTTTAACATATCCTACTGTTGATACTGAATGTTTACTGTGATTTGTTTTTTTTCTAAACTACTATGTGAATATTATATCAGTTAAATGTAGTTTTAACAATATTCACATAATTTGCTTTTTAGTGGAACACCTATAGTACATTAGATTTTTCTTAATGGAATCAATCAAAAAAATCAATCTAATTTATGTATATTTAACCTTCCCTACAGGTGGAGACGCCCATGATGAATATAATTCCTGGTGGAGCAGTTGCCAAGCCCTTCATTACACACCATAATGAGTTAGACATGAATTTGTACATGCGAATTGCTCCAGAGCTTTACCATAAGGTATAAGTACAGACAGGCGCAGTTTCTGTTGTGTGAAAGAAGGATTGAAATTTATAGAGCACCTTTCATGTTCTTGGGATGTCCTGAAGCACTTCATAGTCAATTAAAAATAAGTCTGAAATGTAGTTGCAATTGTACCATCTATAAGGTGCACTGCAGCAACTCACAGAGGAAAAATATCCTATTTGACCTCATCCTTAACAAATCTTGCCTCTTGCTCATGCATCTGTCTATGACAGTATTGTGTTACAAATATGAGGTTTATGAGATTGTTGTGTTTTGGGACTCTTTAGTTTAGGGTCAAATGGAAGAATGAAAATGATTGTGTGACCTGTTCTGATTTCTGCTGACATCATGCCTGAGTGGCTTGGTTGTTAAAGGTTAAAGAGGAACCCAGCTTGTTTTGCTGGGAAGAAAGTTCAAGATATTCACACCTGTGAACAATGACCAGAGCAGCTGTACTGATGGTGGGTAGACTGTTAGTTTCCAAGTCCCAGGGAGATGATAGGAATATTAGGTTTTGTAAATGTTATACTTTTAACTGTCTATTTAATTCCAAGCTAGAATGAAGTGGTGGTCTAGAAGGTGGCTAATTAGCATTTCTAACCAGATACAAGG
Source organism: Carcharodon carcharias (assembly GCF_017639515.1). Classification (NCBI taxonomy): domain Eukaryota; kingdom Metazoa; phylum Chordata; class Chondrichthyes; order Lamniformes; family Lamnidae; genus Carcharodon; species Carcharodon carcharias. Next base: position 161,430,445 of record NC_054473.1, on the reverse strand, counting down.
CCCATGTGATTCACACTGCCTTGAATAAAGGCTTTGAAGAAGAAGAGTTCTTAAGAGGTCATTATAGAATCAGGTTGCAGGGTTTTCCTAAAAATCCTGAATTTTCTCCTGAATCTTCCTGAACCTCAGAGTCAGTCTGCAAGAGAGACAGAGACAACGAGAGTCTGTGGTTCAGCATGCAAGAATGTGGGTGGGAGCTCATGCTCAGATTGAAGAGACTGAGTTTGTGAGGATTGAAACAAGACTAGAAGATTTGCCTAACTTAACTAGAGGGAAGAATCTCCAATTCATCCCTCCCCATTAAAGTCAGTTTTGGGATGAGAAGGTGCCTAGTTTAGAAGGGAGAAAAAAGGAAGCAAGTCCTCAAGAATCACTTTGGTTCTGGGTGTCTGATTAAGGGATAGAGTAAAGCATAACAGTGGATGGAGATTTTCAGTCGTTTTAAATATTAAATGGAGGTTCTACTCTACTGTATAAATTGCCTACTGAAATAATGTTTAGTCTATTTTGCTTTTAGTTTGTATGTTACAGTAGGAGTCTTGGGATCACACGAAAGAATTTCAGATATTTTCAGCCATTCACTGGAAATTGGAATTTCTTCTTAACAGTTATCAGACTATACAGGGAATGTAACAATTGGTAGGAGTGACCTTGAATGCGGGTGGGAGCTTGCATTCAGATTGAAGGAACGAGTTCATGAGTATTTAAACAAGACTAGAAGATTCATCTAGTTTTAGCTAGAGAGAAGAACCTCCCATTTGTCCCTCGCTGCGAAAGTCAGTTTTGGGATTTGGAGTTACCTGGCTGAGAAAGAAAAAGAAAGGAAGCAAGTCCTCAAGCATCACTTTGGTTCTGGGAAAATGGTGTATTGTGGAGATGAAGTCCCGTCTTCACACTGAGGATGCCCACGCTGTGTTGTGTAGCACTATCAGTGTGCTGAATAGGATAGATTCAGAACAAGCAGCTCAAAACCAGGCATCCTTGACCAGATTTTGATCTTTTTTAAAAATCTTCCACTCCATTCCTGATAACTAATAAAATGTCATGGTAAATTTATTTCCTTCTACAGAAACTTGTTTCTGTGTAGGGCTCCAAACTTGTATATATACCAATTTAACATGGTGCCACAAAACATGAGAGGAATAATCTTATTTACTGTTTGGAACCTAAACAGGCTTTGAATACTGAGTTCACTTAATGCGAAAGACGTTAGGGGCAGGATTTTCAGTTCTGGGCGTGGGTGCACATCCGACACGCATGAGTGTGAAATAGCACGTGATGATGTTGGGTGAGCATCTCAACGTCGTTGCGTGATATTTCGGTCGGTGGGCGCGCACAAGAGTTGGCAACGTCCCCGCCGACAATTAAAAGGTCTAATAAAGCCCTTGAGCTGGTAATTAAGTTGAATTTTTCCGCTGTCCGTCCAACCTTATGGTTGGCAGGCGGGCGAATCGGCCAGGCGGCCGTTGCATTTTTTGTGAGACCTCATCCATGGGTTGGATGATTCCATAAGTAAATTTTTAAAGTGTTTGGGCAGGATTTTAATAATCACCATGTAAAGTGTGAGTCTGCTGTGCGGACATTTTTTCCTGATTTTTGACATCCTTAACTTTGTTTTTAAAAACCTTCGGTTATCTGAGGAGGCTCTGTGCCTTCAGGGAGCTTTCAGTGAGTGCACCCCCACACATACGCAGACTTCAGTGCTCGCGCTCCTCCTGCTCCCACCCCAGCAGCACTGAGGCGCTCAGTGTAAGTTTCAAGCTGGCTGGCCATTAATTGGTCGGGGCCCGATTGCGGGCAGCGGGCCGTTTTGCAGCCGTTCTTGGACCTGTCCAACAAGGACAGAATCCTACCTTAGGAGTTTGAATGTTTTTGAGTGTGTTTTATTCAGAAGGGTACATAATGAAAAATTTGAATTGCAGCATTTTGCTTCATAAATTTGAAATCGGTTTGTAATTTAATTGACGTTAAATTTTTGTTTGTGAAAAGTGTCAAGAAACAGATTAAAAATGGAGGGATAGATTTAAAAATAAATATTCACTGAATGTTTATAAACAGTACTTTAAAGAAAACTTACATTATAAATCCTATAAAAAGTATTCGGCTCAGTTTCCCTCTTGTTGAAGTACTGCTGGGTGTCCAAGAGTCAATTTGCTATAAATAAATTATCTTTCATGTAAATATACAATCTCTGCAATTTGTGGTTTTGACTTATAACCTAACTTGTAGAAGCATTGATAATTTCAGTTGGCTGTATAACCTAAAATATCATCTTTTTTCAGATGTTGGTTGTAGGAGGTCTTGATAGAGTGTATGAAATTGGTCGCCAGTTTAGGAATGAAGGCATTGATCTCACCCACAATCCAGAATTTACTACATGTGAATTTTACATGGCCTATGCTGATTATAATGACCTGATGCATATCACGGAAAAACTCCTCTCAGGTTCGTAATGTGATTCTTGGTGATGTACTCAAATCGTGGGAAAATTGCTTTTGTTAATATCATAAATTGCTTGATGCTACAAGCCTTAAAGAATGATTTGTTGTCTTCTGGGTAATCTGATCTTGGTTCTTTCCCTCACTTCTTGTCCCAAAGGTGTTTGTGTTCTTGCTGGAAAATAATGCCACAGACTCCAGCTCTCTTACTGCAGTTGTGTCCAAGTGGTCATTTATTCATGAGCGAGCCTGAACAATGAGTGTTAGTGGGCTTTTTGACTGTACGGTCCCATTGAAGTTTATCCCTATTCTATCATTATCTGATAGCCACAGCTGTGCTTTCCAACAGGAAATACTGTATAATGATCAGGAGTGACGAATCTGGCTGTATCTCTTTCCCTTCCGCCATACCTTGGAACGCTGAGGCAAATCGCAATTTCCCAACTGCTGTCTCAAAAAAAAGCTAACCTGGCGCTGAACTCCATCAGACCTTTTCAGAACACATTCATGAATTTTTGTTTCTATAGGTATGGTCAAGCACATCACAGGCAGTTACAAAATCATATACCATCCTGATGGACCTGAGGGTCAGAGTTATGAGATTGATTTTACACCACCATTCAAGCGTGTCAGTTTAGCAACAGATCTGGAGAAAATTGTGGGAGTGAAATTTCCACCTCCTGATCAGTACGAGACTGAAGGTAAGAGTAACCTTTTGTGGTATTGTTTTTAATTGTGAAGAGCGAAATAGTTGTATGAAAGCTGTTCCTCCAACCTGCTCGCCGACACTTGGCCTTTACTTCTATAATCTTTGAAACAGTTAATCTCTCAATCCTCCTCCAGCACCTCTTCCCCTCTTGTTCGCTGCACGAGAGTGTCCTCTTACCTTTCCAGTCACAGCCAGGGAATCTGCTCTAATTTACTTCGTTTCCGATCCCTGTACTGTTACCTCTAGAGTGTCCCAAGGATTGCTCCTTGTGCCTTTGCTATTCCTCATGCTGCCATCAGTGGCATCATAAGTCATGGCATCAGGTTTCACGTGTACGCTGAGGATAGCCAGCTCGACCTCAACCACCTCTTTTGACGCCTCCATTGCCTCTTTGTTGTCACATTGCTTTTCTGACATTCAGTTCTGCATGAACCAATATTCCCTTCAATTAAACAATGACAAGACTAAAGCCCATGTCTATGGATCTAGTCACAAACTCTGTTCCTAGCCACTGATTCTATTCTCACATCCCCCCACCCCGCAGCTACTATGTAGGTCAAAACCAGACTGTTTGCAATGTCAGCATCCTATTTGATCTTGACATGAGATTGTGACTCCCTATGCACCTCTTCACAAAAACCGGCTATTCCCACCTATGTGATATCACCCGCCTCCACCCCTATCTCAGCCATCCATTGCTGACATCCTTATTTATGCTTTTGTTGCTTCCAGGCTCAACCGGCTGACCTCTAATTTTCCACACTCCATAAACTTGAGCTCATCCAAAACTCTGCTGCCTGTATCCTAATTTCTACCAAATCACGTTCATCCATCAATCTGTGCTCACTGACTTATATTGGCTCCCAGTCCATCATCACCTCTATTTTAAAATTCTTACCTTCATATTCAAACCCTTCAAAGGCATTGCCCCTCCCCTTCTCACTTCCACCAGCCCTACATCCCTCCAAGACCTCTGCTTTCATCCAACTCCAGTGCATCTCCCACTAATTAACCTCACCATTGGCCGCCATCTCGGCCCAAAGCTTTACAATTCTCTCCCAAATCTCTTAGCCTCTCCTTCCCCCTTTTAATGTGTTCCTTTAATGTCTACCTCTTTGACAAAACTTTGAGTCACTTCTCCTTTCTTTGGCTCAGTGACATTTTTGTCTGATTACATTCCTGTGAAGCACCATGGGACATTTTCCTATGTTAAAGGCACTACCTAAATGCAAGTTACTGTAGAATCTTTGAAATTAAATTGAATGTACGGTACAGAATCAGGACATTACACCCGAAAGGTCTATGCCGGGGTGTTTATGCTCCACATGAAGCTCCTTTTTTAATTCATCTGTGAGATGTGGGCATCACTGGCTAGGCCAACATTTATTGCCCATCCCTATTTGCCCTTTAAGGTAGTGGTGGTAAACTGCCTTGAAGCACTGCAGTCCATGTGGTGAAGGTACATCCACAGTGCTGTTCAGGAGAGTGTTTCAGGATTTTGACCTGCCCCTCTTCATCTAACTCAATCAGGATAACCTACTATTCATTTGCTTACCTAGCTTCATCTTAAACATGTCAATGCTGTTTGTCTTAACTACTCCGTGTTTGTGATTTTCTGTATTCATAACTTCTCATGGCTTCTTTCAGTTAAACCTTCTACAGTATGATTTTTCTATCCAACTATTTTAATCGCCTTTTGGGCAGGAGAGAACCAGATCGTCAAGTTTTATGTTAAACAATTGCTTTATTGATTTATCAGGGTAAACAAATGGAAGTATGGTTTCCACTTCTTACTCAGTTTCACTAATTGTGGAAAGTCATAACTCAAGTACCCACATGAAACACATGACCTAAAAAAACGACTACTTAAATGACAGATTTCAAGAAAGACTGAGTTCTGTGAGGGTAGGGGGGAACTGGATGTTATTTTCAAAATTAATTTGTTGAATACAATCAAACTTCAGCAAAAGTACCAACATGTATTTGTGTCAACATTCTGGAACACCTGTCGTACAGCACTGTGAGAGTTCTTTCACCACATGGACTGCAGTGGTTCAAGAAGGAGGTTCAACACCTCTTTCATTACATATGGATACATATGGCCTTACCAGCGATGTCCACATAGAATAGTTACAACACATAGAATGGTTACAACACAGAAGGAGGACATTCATCCTGTCAAGCCTCTGCTGGCCTTCTGAAAAAGCAATTCAACTAGTTCCACTTCTTTTCAGATCCCCTGTAGCACTGCAGTTCTTTTCAGTTCAAGTGCTTATCTGAAAGCCATGACCGAATCTGTCTCCATCCTTTCAGGCGTGCATTCCACATCGTTTAAAACTAAAGTATTTCCTCATGTCTCCTTTGGTTATTTTGCCAATCACTTTAAATCTGTGTCCTCCCAGTTCTCAACCCTATGGGAAATTTCTCTCTATCTATGCTGTCTATACTTCTCATGATTTTGAACACTTCTATCAAATCTACTCTCAACCTTCTCTTTAAGGAAAAAAAAACCCCAGCTTCGCCAATCTATCCAGGTAACTGAAATCCCCCGTCCCAGGAACCATTCTCCTAAGTCTTTTTTGTACCCTCACTAAAGCCTTCACATCCTTCCTAAAGTGCAGTGCCCAGAATCGGAGTTGAGGCCAAACCGGTATTTTCTAAAGGTTCACCCATATCTTTCTTGCTTTTGTACTCCAAGATCATATACGCCTTTTCAACCAGTTCTTCAACCTGGCCTGCCACCTTCAATGATTTGTGCACAAATATATGCCCTCCACTGCTCGGTATGTTCCTGCATTCCCCCCCTGCTTTAGGATTGTATCATTTAGTTTATATTGCCTCTCCCGTTTTTTCTCCTAACATATATCACTTCACACTTCTGTGCATTAAATTTCATTTGCCATGTGTTTGGCCATTCCACCAGCGCGTATGTCCTCTTCAAGTCTGTCATTATTCTCCACACAGTTCAAAATACTTCCAAGCTTCGTGTTACCTGAATTTTGAAATTGTGCCCCACACACTGAAATCTTAAATTATTATTACAGATCCAGTGGTCCCAGTTCTGAACCTTGGGAAACTCCACTATATACCTTCCTCGAGTCAAGAAACAACCATTCACCACTACATTTCCTGGAATTTGGCCAACTTTGTATCCATGTTTCTACTGTCTCTTTTATTCCATGGGCTTCAACTTTGCTGACAAGCTTATTATATGGCATTATCTCAAATGTTTTTGGATGTCCAAATCATTTCAGCTGCATTATCCTCATCAACCCTCTCGGATACTTATTCAAAAACTCAATTAAGTTAGTTAAACATAATTTTCCCTTAAGTATGTACTGCTTTCCTTAATTAATTCGCATTGTTCAAATGGTTGTTAATTTTGCCCTGGATTATTGTTTCAAATAGATTTTCCACCATCTAAGGTTAATTTGACTGGCCTGTAGTGGTTGGTTTTATTCTTGCACCCTTTTTGAATGAGGATGTAACATTTGCAATTCTCCAGTCCTCTGGCACCTGTATCTAAGGAGGATTGGAAGATCATGGCCTGTACCTCCGCAATTTCCACCTTCACTTTCTTCAGCATCCAGTGTACTTCCCATTGGTCCTGGTGACTTATAAACTTATAAAAGCCAGCTTTTCTAGGACCACTGCTTTATCAATTTTCAGCCCATTCAATATCTCAACTACCTCCTCTTTCGCTATGTCTTTTTATCAAGGAAGATGATACTACAAGACATGCGATATGTTCTCATTTGATACCTCAGCCGTGCCCTCTGCTCCCACCTGTAGGTCTCCTTGTTGGCCCACAATCAACCCCAACACTTCTCTTACTTCCCTTTTCACATCCCATGAATGAATCAAAAACATCAATAATCAGCCAAACAGTTCACATATGACAATTTAATTTTCTTTGTTAGCTGTAAGTTATACCTGCTGTAAAATTAACTCACTTCATTCTGTGTAAACAGAGACCCGTAAATTCTTTGATGATTTATGCATTCAGAAAGGTATTGAATGTCCACCTCCAAGATCTACAGCCAGGCTTTTGGACAAGGTACGAATTGAAATTAAGATAAGAATTAAGATAATCCCAGATAAGGAAACCTGACACCTGAGTTGCTTCTGGGTCGCGGCCCCACAATGCTATTTTGATACACAAAGGCTCTAATTGGACCGACGAAAAGTTCAGTGCCCAGTAAGTGGTGTTGGGTGCTGCCTGAAGTCAAAAACTGACTTTGGAGGGTGATTTTCAAAGGCAGACGACAGCCATGACTGACTTGCCATTGCCTGGATGAATGGAGCAGGCAGGATAACAGAGGGCCAGCAGCTTGATGGGCCAGATGACTGCCTAAACGCTCATTCATTGCATGTTTAATCCACTCTGCTCAAGCAATGGCAACTTTGTGCCACCTCATTAGCATCTCGATTTGACTTTCTCTTTTTAAGAGTTTTTCTCAGCAGCTACAATAAATAATGGTTTCCTACTGTGCTATTTAACAGCTGTGCACTACCTGCTCTAAGCCTGCTGGCTTTTCCTGTTCTTACCTTTGAAAATTTAATTCTGTTCCTGTCCAGTCCGTTAACGAGCTCTTCCACGAACTTAACTAATTGGGGCTTGCGGATTGCCGTCTCTCTCCTTCTTTGAAAACTGCAGCCATTGGACGACTGACACGCCATCTGGCAGCTTTTTTCAAAGCACACCCGACGCCCATTCTTGCCCCCAAGGCGATTGAAAACACAGTTAAGATGTGGCTGAAATGTCAACGTTATCTACAATAACAGTACTTGCGTGGTTTACTGATATTTCAATCACAAGAGTGTTACTACTTTGGAATATTACAAGTGTTTTGTATAATATTTAAGTAAGTAGTTTTATGTCTTTTGTTTCCTGTTCTTTTTAATTCCCCCTGTCAGTTGTGCAGGCATTGGTAGCTGAACCAATAAGTGGCAAAGGGTCATATTCATAGAGTCGTGGTCATTACCCGATTAAACCGGAATTGATATTAAGATTTGTTTCATTGATTGATAAAAGGGAAAGAATAGATATGTTTGATAGACTTTGATTCCTAGTTTGACAAAAAGTGAACACACAACTTTGTGTTTAAAAAAAAAACTGTAGTTGGCTTTCTAAAATGCATGATTACTGTGCTGCAGCCCTTTTTAGTGGTCAATTTTTCTTCCCTCTTAAATGTCATACATCCCCCTTGCTTTTTATTAATCATGTCTGGTAAATTCAATAACAGTGCAAAAAGCAGAATCATTTGTTTAAAACGTCTTTCCCTTATATTGCAATTCCCTAAGACAAGGAATCCTCCACCAGCTAGCTTGCCACCACCTTAGTGAGCACCTACTTTACTGACTTTGTGAGGTTTACAGTATATTCATTAACAGATTTTGTTTTGACTCCATTTAATTAGCATCCTTTTGTTTCAGTTGGTTGGTGAATTCCTGGAGGTTACTTGTATTAATCCAACATTCATCTGCGATCATCCTCAGATCATGAGCCCGCTAGCCAAGTGGTAAGGTTTATGACTAATAAGACCAGGATTAACACTTTGTTTCAGCAGTGTTCAAAACTGATCAATTTTTGGGACTGGGCAGAGGAAATCTGTGGTATTTCCCTGCAACCTCCCACTTGTGTCGCATCATACCTACTAAGTGATGTAGTAATTCATTTGTCATGCAGTGTGTAGGCCTTAAGGTTTTATGTGACAAGTGTAATGGTATGGCACAAAAAATTTATTTTAATAGTATAAAATACTGGGAAAAGTGACCAAGTACTCTACTCACCTAAAGCGTCTTTCTATGAGTGTTTCAAGTTCATAGACTGCCTGTGACTTAAATCTCCCCAGACATATCTAGACTGACTAAATTGTTCTCGTCTAGGTTTGATATCTTCAGCGTTATGAAGCCATGCTTTGCTTTTAAAAAAAAACTTTTATGAAATCACTAACTGAATTTTTAAAAAGACTAAAACTACATTCCAGTGACTTGAAATCACAGTCAAAGATGGGTGCACATTTGTATCACTGTACCCCTTACATTCCAAAGCTGTTAAAATGGAGACTGTTTGTCTGCAAGAGCCCGTCAAAGACAATTACTTTAGGAGAATGAATCTCATTTTCTGTCCCTATTTGCGGGACATCCAGACTCAACTGGGTGGGGAGCTAGCATTATACACAATCATTTCAGACAAAGTACTCTGGCTAGGAGAGGAATTCCCAGCAATAATCTTATAAAGTTACAACAGGAATCCATTAGCCATGACCATATTTAGGTCACTGGGCAGTTGGAGAGAGAGAGAGTCATATGACGAGCCAACTAACCCTGTGTGTGTTTTAGTACCTGTTTTAAGCAAACGAGACACAGTAGGCCAAGATCCCTGTTTGGATATATCTCTCTCTCTCTCTCTCTCTCTCTCTCTCTCTCTCTCTCCATCTTTAAACTGCCTTGACATTGACTGAGAAGGATCACCTGAGTTCAGCCTGAAGCCAGCCAAGTCAGTAACCTCCAATACCGGTATACCCTTTATCTTTACTGGACTTTGAAGTTCTCAATCTATCCTGCCACTCTGTAATCTATTTATGTGCATGAATGTCGAGGGTGTGTGAATGAAAGTTGGACAGTTTTATTATTTTCCTTAGACCAGGTTTTAAGTACAATACATACTATACTCACTTTTTAAAAACTCAAGGAAACCTACCTGTATATTTTATAGTCTCAACACAAACAGTGAAACATTCACTGAGTTGGCAAGCATATCTTTTTTTTTTAATACAAAGTCTGTTCCGGTTAAATGGGGGTGTGGGAAGAGAGGGAAGACATTTGATCCCTTCTCATAAAAAGCAGAATCATTTGTGTAAAACATCTTTCCTTAAATTGCAATTCCCTAAAATAAGGAATCCTCCACAAGCTAGCTTGCCATCACCTTAGTGAGCACCTGCTTTACTGACTGTGTGAGGTTTACAGTATATTAAATAAAAAGATTTAGTTTTGACTCCATATCATAAAAGGAATTTGTGGGCCATGCGTCCACGATCGAACCCACAGAGAAATTGGAAGCAAGAAGTTAAATTGATCCTTAAAAGTATTTTAAAAACTTCCAGACAGGTTTTCTGGTGGTTTTCAGTGCTAGGTTACTTTAAGTATCCACATTCGAGGCCAGAACCTTCCTAGAAAAGAGTGAAATAACTTGGATCAGTTTAAAAGCCCTATCCATTGAAGAGTTAAGAGTGGGAAAAGAGGGGAGCGCTCTCTCCTCATAACATCTGTTAAAATGAGCCTGTTGCCAATTGGTGAAAATATGGTGATCGCAGCAGTGGCGAAGAAATGTGAAATAAATTATCCAAACTGCCATCTGGCTTGGTTTGTTCAAATATGTTGGCAATCCACAATTTTGTTATGGACTGGAGATCGGTAGAAGAAATAAAAAAAGAAATGCTGGGAGAGTCGACTTCAAATCCAATTCCAGGAGTGAAATGTTACACCTTTGTGTCAAATTATTTAGTGATCCTACGGTTCCATTTTACAACATTGGCCTGAATTTTGCAGTAGTAATGAGGACAAAGCTTCCATCACACATCATTGTTATTCTTCTGAAAATGGCAGCAACTTCTGGGGCTGAATTCCCCCCACCCCACCATTGGGAGGGAAGTTGATGGGCGGGCGCGCTTCCGATTGGTGCCCGCGATTGGAGGCGCGGTGCCATTTTACGTGGACGGGCCAATTAAGGCCCGCCCAGTGTGACGTCTGCAGGAAAGTGCTATGCGCTCCCTATGTGGTTGGGGGGAATCCCAAAATTGAGTGCGTGCTCTTTGCGCATGTGCACGAAAGAGCGCAGTCATCTCCCTGAGGCTAAGTGCTGCCTCAGGGAGATCGCCTGTACTTTCAAAAATATTAAAAATAGAGAAAAAAATTCCCTTACATGTCCCCTCATGTTTGGGACATGTTCATAATTTCCAAAAAAACTTTATTAAAATTTTTAAAACCCTACATGAAACCGCATCCCACCTGTGGATGAGGTTTCATGTTTTTTCTACTTCCCGCCAGGGCTCCTGGCCTGCCCGACAACCTTAGGTTGGACGGGCAGGTCCCCTAATCACTTCAATTGCTCTGCCTCAATTGGCCATTGACAGGTTGGCAGGCGCACAGCTGATTTTGCTGCACCCCCGCCTTCCTGAAAATTTAAATGGGGCGGGATGACGTCGGGAGTTCTGCCCGATGTCATCCTGCGGCATTTTACGCATCGGTAAGCAGACCCCGCCCCTGCTTGCCGACGGTAAAATCAGCCCCTGGAGTCTGCACATGTGCAGTTAAACATGGAAATCCAGATGTAGCTGTCAGTGATACTACACTTCACCATAAGTTATGCTACCGAAGTCAGCACAGATTGCAATTGGCGAGAACATTACTCTATTACTGCTGAACCTCCCTGGCTCTGAAAAAAGAAATTGTATACAGTATTTGTGTAATGTCAAATTCTTCCAATGATAATTGAACAAGTTTTTTAAGTTTGTTGGATATTTCTGCTTCTACCTTAATCCCGAGTGTATGTTCCAATCTTCATCAGGATCATTATTTAGCATGAAGCTGGAAGGGAGGGCAAACACTTAATTCAAAGAAAAAACATATTGATGCTTTTTAAAGTTCTACCATTAGTTAAAAACATGATGCTGTTTGAAAGACTGAAATATTTCTTGCAATAATGCTATGTAATTGTAAATATACATTTTGATCTGTTTTAGGCATCGCACCTTTAAGGGTTTGACAGAACGCTTTGAACTTTTTGTTATGAAAAAGGAGATTTGCAATGCATATACAGAATTGAATGATCCTGTGAAACAAAGAGAGCTGTTTGAAGATCAGGCCAAGGTGATTATATTTATTAGATCTGAGCTTGAGACGCAAGTAGCAGTGCTGGTACTCCTCCATTCACAAGTAGAAAAACAAAACTTTGATCCTAATCTCTTATACCAAAACCATCTTGAGTACAGTAAGTCCTCGCTTAACGTCGACTCAATTAATGTGTTCCTCTAACGCCGTTAATATAGTGTCAGTATATCCGTTTAATGTAAAGAAAAAAACAAAAAAACTGCGGATGCTGGAAATCCAAAACAAAAACAGAATTACCTGGAAAAACTCAGCAGGTCTGGCAGCATCGGCGGAGAAGAAAAGAGTTGACGTTTCGAGTCCTCATGACCCTTCGACAGAACTTGAGTTCGAGTCCAGGAAAGAGCTGAAATATAAGCTGGTTTAAGGTGTGTGTGTGGGGGGCGGAGAGATAGAGAGACAGAGAGGTGGAGGGGGTTGGTGTGGTTGTAGCGACAAACAAGCAGTGATAGAAGCAGATCATCAAAAGATGTCAACAACAATAGTACAATAGAACACATAGGTGTTAAAGTTAAAGTTGGTGATATTATCTAAACGAATGTGCTAATTAAGAATGGATGGTAGGGCACTCAAGGTATAGCTCTAGTGGGTTTTTTTTTATTTTATATAATGGAAATAGGTGGGAAAAGGAAAATCTTTATAATTTATTGGGAAAAAAAAGGGGGGGAAACAGAAAGGGGGTGGGGATGGGGTAGGGGACTCACGACCTAAAGTTGTTGAATTCAATATTCAGTCCGGAAGGCTGTAAAGTCCCTAGTCGGAAGATGAGGTGTTGTTCCTCCAGTTTGCGTTGGGCTTCACTGGAACAATGCAGCAAGCCAAGGACAGACATGTGGGCAAGAGAGCAGGGTGGAGTGTTAAAATGGCAAGCGACAGGGAGGTTTGGGTCATTCTTGCGGACAGACCGCAGGTGTTCTGCAAAGCGGTCGCCCAGTTTACGTTTGGTCTCTCCAATGTAGAGGAGACCACATTGGGAGCAATGAATGCAGTAGACTAAGTTGGGGGAAATGCAAGTGAAATGCTGCTTCACTTGAAAGGAGTGTTTGGGTCCTTGGACGGTGAGGAGAGAGGAAGTGAAGGGGCAGGTGTTGCATCTTTTGCGTGGGCAAGGGGTTGTGCCATAGGAGGGGGTTGAGGAGTAGGGGGTGATGGAGGAGTGGACCAGGGTGTCCCGGAGGGAGCGATCCCTACGGAATGCCGATAAGGGGGGTGAAGGGAAGATGTGTTTGGTAGTGGCATCATGCTGGAGTTGGCGGAAATGGCGGAGGATGATCCTTTGAATGCGGAGGCTGGTGGGGTGGTAAGTGAGGACAAGGGGGACCCTATCATGTTTCTGGGAGGGAGGAGAAGGAGTGAGGGCGGATACGCGGGAGATGGGCCGGACACGGTTGAGGGCCCTGTCTGTGGCTATGGGTACCCGCATGGGCCCCAGCTATGCCTGTCTCTTTATGGGGTATGTGGAACATTCCTTGTTGCAGTCCTACTCCGGCCTCCTTCCACAACTCTTTCTCCGGTACATCGATGATTACTTTGGTGCTGCTTCATGCTCTTGTCAGGACTTGGAAAAATTTATTAATTTTGCTTCCAATCTCCACCCCTCCATCATTTTCACGTGGTCCATCTCTGACACTTCCCTTCCCTTCCTTGACCTCTCTGTCTCAATCTCTGGTGATAGACTGTCCACCAATATCCATTACAAACCCACCGACACCCACAGCTATCTCGACTACAGCTCCTCACACCCCACTTCCTGTAAGGACTCCATCCCATTCTCTCAGTTCCTTCGCCTCAGTTGCATCTGTTCCGATGATGCTACATTCAAAAACAGTTCCTCTGACATGTCCTCCTTCTTCCTTAACCGAGGTTTTCCACCCACGGTCGTTGACAGGGCCCTCAACCGTGTCCGGCCCATCTCCCGCGCATCCGCCCTCACTCCTTCTCCTCCCTCCCAGAAACATGATAGGGTCCCCCTTGTCCTCACTTATCACCCCACCAGCCTCCGCATTCAAAGGATCATCCTCCGCCATTTCCGCCAACTCCAGCATGATGCCACTACCAAACACATCTTCCCTTCACCCCCCTTATCGGCATTCCGTAGGGATCGCTCCCTCCGGGACACCCTGGTCCACTCCTCCATCACCCCCTACTCCTCAACCCCCTCCTATGGCACAACCCCTTGCCCACGCAAAAGATGCAACACCTGCCCCTTCACTTCCTCTCTCCTCACCGTCCAAGGACCCAAACACTCCTTTCAAGTGAAGCAGCATTTCACTTGCATTTCCCCCAACTTAGTCTACTGCATTCGTTGCTCCCAATGTGGTCTCCTCTACATTGGAGAGACCAAACGTAAACTGGGCGACCGCTTTGCAGAACACCTGCGGTCTGTCCGCAAGAATGACCCAAACCTCCCTGTCGCTTGCCATTTTAACACTCCACCCTGCTCTCTTGCCCACATGTCTGTCCTTGGCTTGCTGCATTGTTCCAGTGAAGCCCAACGCAAACTGGAGGAACAACACCTCATCTTCCGACTAGGGACTTTACAGCCTTCCGGACTGAATATTGAATTCAACAACTTTAGGTCGTGAGTCCCCTCCCCCATCCCCACCCCCTTTCTGTTTCCCCCCTTTTTTTTTCCCAATAAATTATAAAGATTTTCCTTTTCCCACCTATTTCCATTATATAAAATAAAAAAAAAAACCCACTAGAGCTATACCTTGAGTGCCCTACCATCCATTCTTAATTAGCACATTCGTTTAGATAATATCACCAACTTTAACTTTAACACCTATGTGTTCTATTGTACTATTGTTGTTGACAGCTTTTGATGATCTGCTTCTATCACTGCTTGTTTGTCGCTACAACCACACCAACCCCCTCCACCTCTCTGTCTCTCTATCTCTCCGCCCCCCACACACACACCTTAAACCAGCTTATATTTCAGCTCTTTCCTGGACTCGAACTCAAGTTCTGTCGAAGGGTCATGAGGACTCGAAACGTCAACTCTTTTCTTCTCCGCCGATGCTGCCAGACCTGCTGAGTTTTTCCAGGTAATTCTGTTTTTGTTATCCGTTTAATGTTGTCAGTTTCACTTTAAAGTTGTTTGCCACAGACTTTCTCTTCTGTGGCTTGCGCACAGCGCTTCTGCTTTCACCCTCGTTTCCCATCACTCCACCCCACCCCACCTCCCCCCATGCTGCTACCCTTGCCTCCCGGTGTTGCTCTCTGGTCTGTCTCCATCCCCTGACGTTACTCCTCAAACCTGCCTCTTTCCCCCCCCTCCCCTTTCTGGCCTTGCTTCCTGCCACTTTTGTTCTTACCAGGGTTCATTTTCAGCTGCTCCACCTCTGGCTTTACTGCTCACTCTGCTTCTGACCTGAAGCTCCTGGGCTCCATCTAATGGAAAAGGTTGGTCAGTGCAGGTAGTCATAGGATTCTAGCAACTTCCTCCACCAACCAACTTTTGCCACTAGATGGAACCTGCTCAATATAAAATTACTGAGGTAAAAACAAAAAACTGCGGATGCTGGAAATCCAAAACAAAAACAGAATTACCTGGAAAAACTCAGCAGGTCTGGCAGCATCGGCGGAGAAGAGTTGACGTTTCGAGTCCTCATGACCCTTCAGCAGAACATCATTTAATGAAATATATCGTGTATTGTATTTCTTTTATATTTAAATTATTTTGCAAGTTATTTCAACTAGGAATGCACAGTACTGTACACATATGGTACGGCATTTCAATTTGTACATTGATATTCCTGGGTTCCAATGGAACCTAACTCTGGCTTGAACATTGATTCCTATGGGATTCACTTAAAATCACAATTTTCAGGAACGCAACCACAACTTTAACTGAGGGCTCCCTGTAACTGAGAAAGGAGGTTTCCCACTTTTCATAGTACAAATTACGACATAATTGGCAACCTCGTTCAGAAGTTTTTAAAAATATTGAAACTTGAATTACAGTACAGAGTAAGGAGAGCTTTACTTTGATGTGGGGTGTTCTTGGAGCTCATTTGGGTTGTTTTTTTTAAAAAGTCAATGTTCCATTTTTCACAGCTGACACCCCTGCTTTGATCAGCACAGTGAATTATCAATATATTAAATTTTGAAAAAATTAGTATGAGTAAATAGAATCTCAACCTAAGACAGCAACCCAAATCCATTTAACAGCTGTGGGGTTGCAAAATAGAGTCTCACTGTGCTGAATTCTGGATTTACAAAGAACATTTATATTTCAGCGGCACTCAATCCTGTGAACAATTCTCCATTTGTTTTTAATGTGATGTTTGTTTTGCTGTAAATTGCAGCTAAGCTTAACTATTTGAATTATGTGGATTTGTTCTTGATACTGTTCCTCCATCAATGGAAGTCTGTGAAACTTAGTCAAACTTGACAGTACAACCAGCTTCACAGCAACTTCACAAACATTATTTGGAAATGCAAACAGATCATTGTTTGTAGCAGAGTGTGTCATTATGGCTTTGATAAGTCCTGTTTACTGTGAGAATGCAGCTCCATACTGTGAGATCCAACATTTTATTTGAACTTATTTGAATACACTTCCATTTGTTACTCTTCAGTTATCTGGTTAGATTTACTAATGGAAATGTACTTTAATATTAACGGTTGGACACAACCATATATTCCATCGTACATAAATGTGAGTAAATTGCATTTATATCGATTAAAATAGTTGAGTGAGTAGCAACATTTCTTTTTAAAAGCATCAAATTCCTGTTTCTCTTTTCCCCTGCCAGCACCCCCAGCTGCCCCATGGGAAAATACATTATGAAAGTGTCAACAATAACCCGCATTTCACTTTGTCATTGAGGTGATACTAATGAATGTCAGTGTATTGCTGGCAGTGTAAATTATAGAATGAATTAATGTTTTAGAAAACCAAGCTGAGTCACTGCACTGCAGCCTATTTCACTGAATACCCTTGTCTTGGCCAGCAACATTGTTGGCATAAGCTTAAAAATAAACAATTTTAAAATTATTGCCCCCCTTCTAGTTCTCTTAGAGATGCCGTCCCACTGCCTGATCTTTCTTTGTTCAGAAAGAATCAGAAATGCCTTACTCTGCCTCATCTCACCATGCCTACCATCAGCATATTGGGGCTGGGTGGGCCCACCCAGCCCTTCCATCTTGCTCAGTCACCTACTCTCCAGCCAGCTGGATTTTCCCCCCGCTCGCCCCCCCACTCCTAGAAACCTGAGCTGCTGCCTTTATGTCCCATTTCCACAAAGCGCCCACATCATGAGTTTGGTGTGTCCAAGGACAGTTTTAAATACTACACTTTTTCCCTAATGACTGATGGCAACAAATGACATCCTCCTGCAAATGTGAAGGTGGGGAAAGGAGGGAAAGAAAAATCTGATGGCTGTGTTGAGAATGGGCAACATATTTTGCCCCTATTTTCATCCCATTGACTATCTTCAATCATGCAGTTTTGCCCCTTGTCTTCTCCCACAATTGACGTCCCCTGCAGCCATCAACATTGCAACCAACCCCCACCCCCCTCAACAACACCTTACCACCCGCCCTTCCAAACCTTGTCCCCTTTCCCCATCTCCTTCCTCTTCTAGAATGTGACTCTCTGCACTTTGGTCCAATTACCCCTCACCCTCTAACCTCGCTTCACCTGAACACTGCACAATCTTGATCTTCCCATGTGCAGTGCCACAGGAAATTGCCAAATAAATTGTATCTAAGTCCACTTTACTGACCAGTGCTTAAATTTTTTATGATGTGAACTGAATTAATTTTTTCCCGTGATATTCAGATCAAAAGAAGTTGCATTTACAGATTTTTGTAACCATGAAATGATAATTAAATAAGGACCCAGTTTTTTTAAAAGTTGGAACGTTTACAAATGAACATACAAATTAGGAGCAGGAGCAGGCCACTCGGCCCCAATAAGGTCATTGCTGATCTGAATGTAACCTCAACCCCACATTCCTGCCTAAATAACAAGAGGATGAAAAGTTAATCAAGGACCTGTCTAGCCCTGCCTTAAAAAGACTCTGCTTCCACCGCCTTTTGAGGCAGAGAGTTCCAAAGACTCCAAAGTTTGATTCTATCGAAGGTCAAGGGAATATTTCAAAAGAAATATGTTTGTTTTATTTTGTGCCTTTCCACTCTTTTATTGAAAACCTTTTTAAATGTTGCTGCAGGCTAAAGCTGCTGGTGATGATGAAGCCATGTTTATTGATGACAACTTTTGTACAGCTTTGGAGTATGGACTTCCTCCTACAGCCGGCTGGGGCATGGGCATAGACAGACTTACCATGTTCCTAACTGATTCTAATAATATCAAGGTAAACTGATTTCTTAATTTAAAATTATATAAGGGTAATGTTTATGCTTAAATATTTTTAGAAATTAAAACAGCCAGGTTCTAGGCTGAGAACTGGTTTGGTTCTGTGGCTGTTTTCAACATTTCAGAGCACGTTGTCCAAAATTATTCAATTGACCTGTCAAACCACAAGGTTTCTTTCAGGTAGTTGCACAAAACATTGAGCTATAAAATTGGGTCTGTGCCATTTCTTTCACCATTTGAATTTTGGTTGAATTTTGCTTCTCCTCTGTTTTGGTATGCTGCTGGGCCATTTAGATCAGGTAAAATGTGAGTTCAAACCCAAATCTTGTTTGGACTATCTCTGAGGCAGCGGTGAGGATGCTGCAATTGAGGTTAACCCAGCATCCCTGGGTTATGGAGAAAAGAAAGAAAATAAGGCAAGTTTCTCGACTGGAAATTGCAAAGGTGTGGTTGTTGTGTGAGGACAAGATTGGACTTCGCTGTTATACTATTGGGGTGGCTAATTGAGTGGAGTATTGGACAACTTTTGTGGCAATTAACAATGTGGTAACTTGCTGATAACCTAATTCCTAGTAACATTTTTTTAAGGAAAATGTCCTCATAACTCCAATTAAATTAAGTTTCTACTCTTCATTCTTTTCTGTAGGCAGTTTAGACATTTTTAATGAAATATATATTTTTAAAAGTACATAAATAAGAGCCTTTGAACAATACTAGCTGAAGTACTGATACCTCAGGCACTGTCCCCCTTTCCTTCAAAACTATTGTCATCATTCCCTGCTTAAAACCATATTGACCTATTCATCTCTCTCAACAACTGCTTTGTCTCCAGTGTATAAGATCTTTGAATGTGTTGTCTCCTTGCTGGATGACCATTTCCTCCAGAGCTCTGTTTGATTTTTTACAGTATCAAAATGACCCTAATCATGATTACAAGTGATATCCTTTGGGATTATTGTGTATTAACATTCCTTATTCTCCTTCATGATTGACCAAACCAACATCCACCATTTCCTTTCCTCTCTTCTGTTGTCTAATGGGATTGCCCTTGTATGATTCCATTCTTTCATATCAAAGCATAGCCAATTCATCTGGATATATGTTACTGTCCTTCATTGTCACTGGTCAAAATTATAGAATTCCATTATGGGGACACCAATACTACATGGAATTCAGCAGATTAAGAAAGCAACTGCCTACTACCCTCTGCTCCAGCTAAGTGGGCAATAAGTGCAGGCTTGCCCGTATCATCCATATCCAAGAACATTTTTAGAAAAACACGCCCAATAGTGGCTTCTATTCCTCTCCATCACTTGCGGCCAGAATCTGCCAAAGATGTATGCTTGGCTGTCTTATCTGCCTCCTGTCTCTAACCAGCATCGCCAAGAGAAATGCAACAGCTTTAATATCTATGATGGTGATAACACCTACCTCTACAAGTCCCTCACTTTTCTTGACTGCTTGACTTCCCCATTCCAAGAAACTGCTTGTCGACATCATTTTGCATAATGCAAAATTTCCTCCAGCTCCACATAGGAAACACGTTATCTTAAACCAGAGCCATGTACTTCACTCTCTTGCAGTTGGTTCTATCTTGCACGCCAGCCTTTACATCAGGTTGAACCAGACCATTTGCACCCCTTTCAGATCCCCTGCTGAGTTTTAAATTCCACATTCAATCCAATAACCAAGACTCTGTTTCCATAACATTGCCCATTTCTGCATCAGCTTCATTCTCCCCCTTGTAGACATCTTAGTCTAACTTTGTTAAATACTGTAAAATACAGTTTGGTAGCTTTCCACCCTTCACTCTGCTGGATATATTCTGTCCCATGCTAAATCTTATTTGTCCATAACCATCTACCACTTATTATTGGGTTCAGTGTAACTAGCCATTCCTGTAAGCAAACCTCTCGACCTCAATGAGTGTTCCTTTTGATTGACACTCTATTATGAGTGCCACTTTGGCAGAGGTGCCATCTTTTGATGAGATGTTACGTCATGGCCATATTTACTCATTGAGGTGGCTCTGAAAGATCTCATAATATTATTTGAAGAAATGCTGCGAGTTCTGGTGTCCTAGCCAACATTCATCTCTCAACTGACACCACTAAAACAGTCTCTTACTCATGTGACAGCTCATACCAGAAACTCTTCTGACGAGGCTTCTATCTCTTGATCCCTTTAGTCTGTCCAATGAACTGAATACAAGCAGCCAAATGTAAACTTGTGGCTTGTCACTCTTGACAAAAAAAGTTTCAGTCATCAAATGACCTATAAAGAATTATGGTCCTGGCTTCCCTCTGGAACCTGCTTCAAATCTTCAAGAAAAATATAGCTGTCAGTCGTACTCGTGTATTGTGTATATCGCTGGATGTCAATCACTTAGAGATCACTTTGAATTGATTTGTATAGATCCATTTCTGAGAAATCTACTTTGACCAACCTGTGATTGCAAGAAATAAAGCTTTGCTGGTTAATTAAAACTTTGATAGTTGTACAAAACGACAAAACAATTTTTCATTTAAGGTATTAGCATGATTAACTATCCTTTTTCCCCAAGGAAACAAACCGCAGTTGCATATTTACACCCTTTGATATCCAGACCGTAAGGTATATTTTCCAGCTTGCAGTAGCAACCAGTTTCAACCCTGTGACCAATGAGGAATCCAGTAGATAACTTATCACCAACAGGGTTCTAAAAATAAAACTGTTCTTAGGACATGGGCAATGCTGATAAATTGCCTCAAGACAATTCTGTGGCAATTGCTTTGTGGAATGGGCTTGGAATGGCAGTTCAGGTTGGAATGGCAGGTTCCTTTCCTTGAACATTAGTGAACCAGATTTTTTTTTACCACATCTTGCTTGTTTCAAGGTCATTTTCTGGTGCCTGGCTACAAATTATCAAATTTATTGGATTGAATTCTACAATTTGCCATACAGAGGTTTGAAATTGCCACCTCTGGGGGTTTCTAATCCAGTACCATAACCATTATCTCTTAAAATGGTTTTAAAAAATTAACCCTGAACATCAACATTTTAAAATTGTGTGGCTAGTTTTAGGTCGTAGTTTACAGAGCATTTGCTTTTATTGTTTTCTAACCACTATGCAGTGACCAGCTGTCTAAATTTTGCTTGGTTAGTCTGAAAACTGAGCTATACCTGAGAGTGATCTATCTTTAAATATTTTTAGCAGCTATAATATAAATGTTGAGTATCAGTTGATAGCTCTCTCGCCTCTGAATCACAAGGTTGCAGGTTAAAGTCCTATTCCAGGGCTTAAGTACAAAAATCAAGGCTGACACTCCAATACATTACTGAGGGAGCACTGCACTGCTGTCTTTTGAATGAGCTGTTAAACTGAGGTCCCATCTGCCTGCTGAGATGGATGTAAAAGATTCCATTAGTGTTGTGATCCCAGTTGAGATTACCTCTGGACAAGCCTGATCCCAGGGTGAAACCCAGCTTGATAGATCCTAACTTTTATTTGTTTGTTTAAATATGTGGAGAGTAGCTACCGAACAGATTCACTGGAGTCAGCTGATGAACTTTTAACAAAAGCATAAAACATTTATTAAACAAGAAAAGAATACAATACTCCTTCACCCTTAACTATACCTTTACAGATTTGTAAGGATAACACAAGTTACAAAAGCTACCTCATACTCTAACATTCACAGTAAGTACACAGTCCATGTACCAATAGGCATCCTGTGGTCAGATACACCACACTCTGAAACCAAGTGACAGATGCCACCTCAACCAGATGCTATGGATCTCTCCTCAACTCCCCCCAGATGCTTGTCATACCGTAAGCCAACCAGCCTCACTGAACTCCATCTTTAACATGAGGGTTTCCAGTCTCTACTCTTGAAGAACTCGCTTTGGAATATTCTCCCAAACCAACGCATTCTCTCAGATTCCTTCCATGAGGGTTCACCTCCAGGGTTTTGAACTCTCCTTTTGATGTTCCTCTCCCTTGGGTTACCACATGCATTCAAACCATCTTCCACGTACTCTCACCAAATCAGCGTTAACAGTATACCACTGTGTCACATGCCCATAGCAAAGAGCTACAGACCTTCAGTCGTCTTTTTTGGACCTTCTTGCCTCTTGCAAGCTGTTCTCGCTTCAGATCTGCTTTCTACAGCTTTTGTCTCTTTAAAACTGAAGCATGGAGCCTTGCTGTCTGTCCCTCGCTCTTAACTTCATTTAACAGGACTTTTTCCAGGTTCCTGTCCTTTGACTACACGGTCTTGGGACTTCCCCTGTTCCACTTCCCTGGATTATTGGTGTTTTTCTTTAGCTTGGGACTTTCTATCTGTCCTCTTTGCTCCAGTCCTTCCTGACGGTTACTTTCAAAACCAACTGAACTCAAACAACTTCCAAAACCTAACT
This sequence comes from Carcharodon carcharias, assembly GCF_017639515.1. Taxonomy (NCBI): domain Eukaryota; kingdom Metazoa; phylum Chordata; class Chondrichthyes; order Lamniformes; family Lamnidae; genus Carcharodon; species Carcharodon carcharias. Next base: position 161,407,683 of record NC_054473.1, on the reverse strand, counting down.
GCTGTTTCTCTTGTGTGTTTGTGTCTGTGGGAGGGACCTGCCTCTCAACCCCTGTTGCTAGGCAAAGGAACTGTTTTTCTCTACTTTTGTTTGCTTTACTTGGCTTACAGTCGTAAAACTCTCATTAGAAATGCAAGCTCCTTTTTAAGGTGAAACTAAAACTCAATTTGACCTTTCTTAATGCACAAATACAGAGATACAAATCAAACTTAAGTTTTAAAGCTAAAACTCATTCCTAACGCCCACAAAATACAAATATAACTTACTTAAACTGTCTCTATTTCTTAACATTAGCACCATCCCAAAGAAGAGTAGGGGCGTTACCGCCAGTGTACTGGCCAATCCCGCAGTCAACATTACAAAAAGTAGACTATCTGATCATCGTTAACCACACCCATAAATGTTAGCAAAATATGGATGTTAGTCTGTGATTCCGAAACAATCAAAGCAAAAGTTAATTTAACATTGTGTTTTGCTACTTTAGGAAGTCTTGTTCTTCCCAGCAATGAAACCAGAGGACAACAAAAAGGAACCTGCAGATTCAATTAAAAATGAACATTCTGCAGAATAGGAGCATTACTGTTCAGCTTGGAATACAGAATGATGACTGTATCATTTTTCTCCTTTTCAGTTAAAAATATTACCTCTCATAGCTGCAGAGGTATGAAGATTTGAGAATTTCAATGTTAAGTTTTCTTTGTTTCCTCTTCCCTGAGAATTTTATTAAGAACATGCCTTCAGTATAATATTTTATTTGCAATGTACACTTGATACTGTAAACTTATACGGTGTCTAGCAGATGTATTTTCAACAATGCCAACATTGACAAATTGTATTTTATTTGTTTGTTTTGCAACAATCTTCCATCCCTGTAAGTCACTCCAGAACAGGAGAACTAGATTTTTAATTGTACCGTTTAATACCTTTTATACTAATTCTGCAATATATCCAGATTTGTTTCTTATATGCATCTGAGCTATGGTATTAAAATGAATGGGTCTATAATGGTGAATTACTGAATAAAACTATGGCAATCTAATGGAATGTTGTGTGATTATATACTCTTAAGAGTGGATTGCAGCATACATCTGGACATCTGGACTCCTTTAATAGCTCAATGGATAATGAGTTATGGGGCTGCATCTTTCAGGGACAGATAGTTCCTCCACCACCCCCCCCCCCCCCCTCATTTGCCAGAAGGAAAATTGGCTAAAAGCCTACTTGCTCTGTGCAAGCTCACCCTGCAGCCATGATACACTGTGGGTGGCTTAAATTGATGGACTGGGACTTCTGTCCCTCACTTTGGAGGAAGTCCTGCCCCAATCTGAGTGGCTGGAAGCTCCAGCAGCGTCAAGAGATCAGTAGTAGGTGCTGCCGGGACTGCAACCACTTCCAAGAAGAAGGCCTAATGGATCCCAGAGTGAGATAAATCTGGGGTATTAGGCAGGGAGGGTTTGGCCAACTTAGGAAGGGGTGTGGGTTTGGAGAGTAGCTGGGTAGAAAGGATGTGGGTGTGAGGGACTAAGACTTCACACCGTATGTTTTTTATAAACTTTAAAAGCTGAACAAAGATCCTTCAAATGGCCAAATCTATGTTTGTGTGTGACCTCTGAACAAAAAGTGCTGCTTGGTAGTATCAGGGAAACACTCACATCGTTATATCTGGGCAGCCGCTAATGACCCCATGTGGGCTGCACAGGCTAAATTCAAAGAGAGCTGTACAAAGGTATCTGCATTTCACAACCCAGGCTGGCTATCAGGAGTCTGCTTGTCTGCTAAGACAAAGGGCCCCACAACCTTTCTTTAAATTCTTAATGATTAACACAGTTAGCAATCTTGGGGGCCCAGGTGAGGGATACACATTCTTTGTCAAAGACAGTGTGGAGAGGTGGGAGTCATGTGACATGGGCATCTGGCTTTTGGAACCAGTAATTTTGCCTTGTTGAACTGCAGAGCCCAGTCTGCTGTTTTTACCATCTAACTGGCAGCCTCACAGGAAAGGAACTCTGTCTAGGTTGAATACCTGGCCCCATTTAGACTGCTGCTGGAACTTCTGTACCATCATCAAGACTGATTTATCTCTGTGTGCATGTCTATCTCATCGTGTGAAGTCAACACCACCAGAAAAATGAATCTTACAATATCAGTTTCCAGCCCACTGAACTCTGTGAAGGAATACCTCATTGGATTATGATTCTGAACTGTGAAACCTATGTGAACCAATATTCATTTTCATTGTGGTCTCTACTGTAAATCCTTCTCTCTATTCCTTTCTTTACTGTCTGAGTATGAAGGCAATGTTGCAACCCTCTTCTGCATTTTGATTGTGAGTGCAAATAAACTAACCCTTTGAGTTCATCCTATCTTGAGTTCGCTGTTGCTTTATTACTAGAAAATTGGATCATACAAAAGCTGAGGCATTGGGAAATACACTACTGCCTAAATAGAGGGAAACAAATCAAAACACCTTTTGGATAAGTGGTGAGAAGAAATTAGCGGGGGTCAGGTGTGGTGTGGTGGTGGAGGGTTGGATGAGGGAAGTCGGGGGTAGGAGTTGGGTGGTGGGGCGGTGGTGCAATAAGCAATTTTTAGTCTCTAGGCTAAGAAATCAATTTATTAATTTGCCAATCCAACTTCTCTCAAAAGCCTGCCTGATTCATTACTATTATAGTTCAATGTTACTTTGTCCAAACATTCTGTGCATCTTTTGTGCTGTTAGACAGGAGGCAAACTGAACTTCTCACTGTAGCAGAGGTGTTTTTAATTGTTTTAAAGCTAGGCTGTGGCAGGTATCCCCTAACCCTTATGTTTGTGGTATAATTTTTTAAGTAACTTGCAGCAAACTCTTGTTATGATTAACTCAGGTTAGTTTATTCTACATTCAGACTTAGGTGGGAGGTATGTGGCATGTTCGCAGCCTCTCTCACTCACACACACACACATATATATATATATATATATATAGGGGACAGAGTTATGGATAGCAACAGTAAAAGAACCACAGAAATGAATATTAGTTCACGTGATTGCTAGAGTCCATAGTTATTATCTGGAGGGGGATTCCATCATGGAATGGTTCCAATTCTGGTGTTTTCCTGGCTGAGAACAAGATCAAAAAATTCCTTTAAAGTGGAGGGCGGTGAGGCAAGATGAGATTGATATTTAGAGATAAAAAGAAAAAACTGTGGATGCTGGAATTGTTCTGCTTGGCAGGTAATGGCCAGTAGCATCCAGATGAATAGGCTTTGAGGAAGGCTTGTTGCAGGCCGCTTGGTGAGCCTGGGGAGTCCTGCTGCTTTTCTTTTTAGGTTGGAAGTAATCAGTGCACTGCTGTTTCTCAGTTCTCAACTGAATATCGAGATTTTGAAATGGTCACTCAAGTCTTGTGCCTTCCTCCACAATGGTTTGAAAAGGGATGTTTATCCAATGTCTGGGTCTGGCTTTTGTTTTATGGCTTATAATATCATTCATATTGAGTCCCCTGGTTTCATGATTATAATGTGTCCTTACAATGGGGTGTGAGATTTCACAAGGATGGGTGTGGAACTCTTTTTATTCTTTAGCTGCTGTTAGAAACTTACAGAACAGATGGCCAATCGTTTGAATAATGTGACCTGTAGCAACCATCTTTTGGTTCAGCAAAAATCCATTTTAAAATAGCAAAAAGAATGAAGTTTGATGTACACAGTTCTTCATTTCTTTCATGTCTTATTGACATGTCAGTACCTATAAGTGAAATTGGTCAAGTGGTGAGCTGTGCTGTAATTTGTTCAATGAACCAGATCTTCCAAATTTCAGTCAAGGATTTTCAATAAATAAAGCACTGTAGGTGCTAGAAATCTAAAATAAAAAACAGAAAATTCTGGTAACACTGAGCAGGTCAGGCAAGATCTGTTGAGAAATAAAGGTAGCATTAACTTTCGAGCTCTGACTACTCATTAGAAGCTAGAGATTTGGAACCAACTCTGGATTTTACTAGCAATCCCCACCCCCTCTCCCCTGCCTTCAGACCCACCCATGGGGAAACATAAAATTCAACCCTTATAGTTTACATGAAGAGACGAGTAATATACCCATGGAAAGCAATCGAGATAGAGCAACCAACCTCCATCATGGACATGATGTCCAGTTAAGTACAATAACTGAGAAAATGTTTGATGGTTAGGGCAGATGCCTTGATAGAAGCATGCTTTGTACTAGATATAATCAACATTGGCTGGCTAAATGTGCTGGTTGCAGGAAGAAAACTGGGCATAGACTACTTTTGTGTTGTGCAGAATGTAAAGTGACCAAGTTTTGATCACATAAATTTCACTGGTTGCCTTAACACCATTTTTTAGTCGTTAGTATTTCAGGTTGCTTTTTCGTTATAATCACTTAATTTGTATGAGTTTTAAAGCACACTATTTTACATTAAGAGGAAGAGACTATTAAAATTTCCGGAAAGACTTCTTAATTTGTTGGTAGCATTTGTAAGAATAATATAGCATATGTTTTCCTGTTTGCCATTTACTCTACATTTTATCAAAGCAAGTAAAACTAAGAGTTTAGTTATACTTTCATAGACAGTTTGCACCCTACTACAAGCCAGTTGTTAATTTGGCTCAGTCGCATAGTATTCTCGTCACTTGACTTATGTTTCTGTGCAGTTAAAGGATAAGAAATTAAATGCCTTCCGGATAAGGAATTAAATGGAGGCCTCTCTGGACATGAATACAAATGCCTTCATATAGGATATTTTAATGTGTCATTAAGGTACTGGAATGTGATTTCACAGTATTTGCTGCCCTGTCCAATGGCTGTTCCTCACGTATAAGCAATAATTAAGAGTACTGCATACTTGATCAGGAGAACATAAACGGTTGAGCTTAATGCTGCCCATACTTTCCAGCAAAAGTACTACAGATAACAATCAAGAACATAAAGTGCCTTGTGATATCTCCATACATTGATGTGCCTGTGGGCAGGGTTCTCAACCTTGCAGGATTGTCCTGGAGTCATCAGTAGTTAAAGATTAATGTTCTACTCATAACTGTGAACAACATATGAGAAAAGCCATTACATTACAAAAATGTATCTTACTCATTCTATTTCAAACACTTCAGCTTATTAATTTTTATAAAAGTATTGGAGATGGGGGTGAAAAAAGGCTGTTGGTTGGGTATGGTGGAGGTCATATGATGGAACCTCCAGGAATATGTCCATCCAGAGTTGGCAACTATGTATAAAGTGCTAAGAAGCAGAAAGCAACCTCAGCAGTTGGAGCAAGAAGAAAGAAAACTGAGAGAATGCCTACTCTCCCTCATACTGTTCCAGTTCATTTTAGTCACTGGGAATGTGTTGGTCTATATAGCATTTCTTTGTACAATATGTAAACTATGAAATAAATTGTATGCTGTTGACAACAAAATATGTTTTGGGCATTCTTTCAGCACATGAATCAATATATGAATCTGTTACATGTAACAACGATAGAAAGGCAAAAAGACCTGACCTTTAGTCACATGGGATATCGCACAGTTGTTTAGCAAATTGGATATCATGTACTAATCATACATGTGTTTCACCAATTACTTTGGTATTTATTGACATGATTATCTTTGGTTATTTACAACAAGACTAAAGACAGAATATACTGGAAAATCTTGGGTTCGGTAACTTTTGTGGAGCAGTCAAGCAAGTTGAATTTCAGCTGTGGCCCCTTCAAAGGTTGTGGCCCAGTGCCAAGTTAAAGATACCTCCTTGCAGCTAGAGATGAACTTTGCAGCGAGAGGAGGAGGGTCCAGTTGTTGTGGTCATGTAGGAACCACTGACATAGTTAGAACTAGGAATGATGTTCTGAGAGAGTTTTAGTAGTTAGGATCCCAATTTAAATGCAGAACCTTAAAGGTAATCATCTCTGGGTGGTTTTCCAAGCCATAGGCTAATTGGCATACAGAATTAAATTCATGTCTCAAAGAGTGGTGTGGGGAGAAGGAGATTTGATTCATGGGGCACTAGCATCAGTACTCAGGAAAGAGGAAGCTGTTCTATTGAGATGATCTTCACTTAAACCGGGCTGGGATCAGTGTCCTGGCAAATTGTATAACTAGGGCTGTGGTCAGTGCTTTAAACTAAAACTGCCTGAGGAGGGGGGAGGGGAAGGAGGGAGTCAGGTGAAGGCAGATTTAGAAATCTAATAGAAAGGTCAATTCAATAAATAAGTTTGGCAATTTGGGGAAAGGCTAGCTAAGTAAGGTAAGCAGGCACAGAGATAGTACATGTATGATTAGTGCAATAACAGAATGCATGATTAGTACAGAAAAAGTGCATCAGCAAATCAAATGCTTGCTAAGAACAATGGTTAAAAATATAAAATTATAGGATCTTTATCTTGATGCAAAAATGTTCATAATGAGATGGACAAACTAGCAGCCCAAATAGAAATGAATTTGATATTGCCAATACAGAAACATGGTTGTGAGGTGAACAAGGTTGGGAAATAAATATTTAAGGGCACACAGCATTTTAAAAAGGCAGGAAGAATGGAAAAGGAGGAGTAGCTAAGTTAATAGAGCATGACAAAAACATTAATAAGGAAGGATCTTCATTCAGAAGATCAGGAAGCAAATCAGTATGGATGGAGATTAGAAATAACAAGGATCAAAAATCGAAGGTAAATGTAGTCTAATAAGAAGTGTAATAATAGACTGCCTATCAGTAGTTATACTGTGGGACAGTGTTACAACCAGGTGAGGATGAGTGAAATGACTCCCCTATTCTCCCACTCCTCGTTTGACCATAACAGGTTTTGTTTAATTTTTTTAAGAACTTAGAGAGGATGTGCTTTGCCAATTCTGTAAGTGCCCCACTATTTATGAGTCGAGGTTGTAGAGAATTACGCAGACAGGTTTTCTTAGGTTAAACAAAGAATGAGGTAAGTTTATTGAAACCATTCCCGAGCTTAAAAAAGAGAAAAACACAACACCATTCATACGGTCACACACATTTGTCTGGGCCCATGCACACACAAGTACAGTTGGCAGAGTAAAAGGAAAGGCTTGTAAGGGTTTTATAGTCCGTGAAAGAAAAAATTGTGTGTACGGTTATCTGTTCCTTGATTGGTCTCATTGTGGTGATTCAACGTTGTAGCCATTTAGCTTAGCAGTTCTCCTGGATGCAGTTGTATGGAGCAGGTTTCCACATTTTATAAGATCTCGGTTCACATCATTTTCTTCTCAGGCTGGCCACTTTACAAACTGGGAGCAGTACTTCTAGCGAGAGAGAGAGAAAAGGCACATGGGTCCAATAGCCTGTTTCAGTACAGCATTGTCCTTTTCATTTCTTCCTGTCTCCTGCTTGACATACCTTGCTGGTTGTATATTCTAGAGGGACTTGATTAGTTCATGTCTGCTGCAGTTATTGTTTTAGAACAGGTAACTGAATTTCGATGTCTCATATCAGGAACATTTGCAAAGTCCCCCAAATGTTAGAGATGTGTATGAAAAAAGGCTGTTGATTGGGTGTGGTGGAGGTCATGTGATGGAATCTCCAGGAATATGTCCAACCAGAGAGGAATAGTTGGTGGTTGGGGTCCTCCTGGCTCCCCAAGGGGTTGATTGTCTGCCTTCATGCCAACTTTGTAGAATGTGAAATCATGTTTTATCTGTCTGAGCTTTTTTTTTAAAAAAACACAATTATTTATAGGGTTCCACTTTAAAATCCAGCCAGTGGAAAAAATCAGAAATCATATCTTCAAAAAGCATATCTTCATGACAACAGAGCATTAAGCAAGAAATAATTGGATCTTGTAACAAAGGCAATTAATAACAGTGGTGGATTTAAATTTCATCCACACTGGACAAATCAAATTGGCAAAGGTGGTCCGGAAAATGAGTTTGCAAAATGCTTTCCTGGTCATTTCCTAGAACAATATGTGTTGTGGAACCAACTAGGACAAAACTATTTTGATCTAGTATTGTGAAATTAGTAATTTTGTAATGAAATATCCTCTGGGAAAAAGTGCTCATAATACAATTGAATTATATGTTCAGTTTGAGAGCAACATACTCAAGACCAAACAATAATCTTAAAGCCAATTACGTAGGTATGAGGGGTGAGTTGGCTATGGTTGATTGGGTAAATAGACTAAGAGTTATGGCAATAAATAAACAGTGGGAAACATTTAAAGCAATGATTCAAAATGTTCATCAAAAAAAAATTCCACTAAAAAACAAAAACTAAGTGAGACAGATCCATCTGTGGTTTGCTGGGTAAGTTAAGGGTGGTATTAGAATAAAAAATGGAAGCTTATGTTGTTGTCAAGAATAATAGTAAGCCTGAGGACTGGGAAAGTTTCAGAATCCAAGAAAGGATAACCAAAAAGATGATATAAGGGGGGAGGGGGAAACAAATATAAGAGTAAACTAGCCAGGAAAATAAGTGTATTGTCAGAGCTTTTGAAAGTGTATAAAAAGGACAGCTCCCTTAGAGGCAGAGACAGGAAAAATAATCATGTGGATTGAGGAAATGGTGGAAAGGTTAAACAAGTGTTTTGTCTTTCTTTGCTGTAGGAAACATGATAAGAGTGAGGAACTTAAAGTAATTAATATCAGCAGAGAAAAGTATTAAATAAACTTAAAGGATTAAAAACTGACAAATCCTAGGACCTGTGGGCTACATCTTAAGAGTTCTAAAAGAGGTAGCTGCAGAGATGTTGGATGCATTGGTTATGGTTTTCCAAAATTTCCTAGTTTCTACAACGGTCCCTGTGGATTGGAAGTTAGCAAATGTAACACCACTATTCAAGAAAGGAGGAAGGGAGAAAATCGGAAACTAGGAATCATCAGTTGTTGGGAAAATGCTGAAATCTATTTTAAAGAAAGTTTTAAGAATGCACTTAGAACATCATAGCATGATCAGACAGAGTCAGTATGGTTCTATGAAAGGGAAATCATGTTTGACAAATCTATTGACGTTTTCCGAGAATGTAGATAATAGGGTAGATAAAGCGGAACCAGTAGATGTAGAACACTTGGATTTCCAAAAGGCATTCGATAAGGTGCCACACAATAGGCTGAAACACAAGATAAGGTCTCATGGAGTTGGGGGTATTAGTATGGATGGTGTATTGGTTAACAGACCAGGAAACATAAATAGGATATTAAGTTAGCAGGCTGTAACTAGTAGAGAGCTGCAAGGATCAGTGGTGGGATCAGCTATCTAGAGTATATATTAATGCCTTAGGTGAACAGACTGAGAGTAATGGATCCAAGTTTGCTGACGATACAGAGCTACGTGGGAATGTAAGCTGTGAGGAGGACAAAGAGGCTGCATGGAAAGAGCTATAGACAGGTTAAGTGTGCGTGCAACTGGGAGGCAGATTGAGTATAATTTGGGGAAATGTAAGATTATTCACATTTGAATATTTTAGTAATATAATAAATAATAAATAATATAATAATAATAAAAAAGCAGAATATTTTTTTAAACTTGTTAATGTTGATGTTCCAGGAATCTTGGATGTACAAGGAAACCAGAAAGTTAGCATACAGGTACAGCAAGCAATTAGGAAAGCAAATGGCATGTTGGCCTTTACTACAAGGGAACTGGAGTACAGGAATGAGGAGGTTTTGCTACAATTGTGTCTTCTTTTTAGGTATTTCCTTGGATTGAAGATGACACACATGCATTCTCTGCATAATGGGACTCAACAATTTAGGTTGCAGTGACTTTGGTTTTGGATTGAAGGTGGCATAGGTTGAACAGTTTCCCATCTGTTCTGTACAGGGTTCAAACAAGGCTCTGTCATCGCAACGACCCTCTTCTCCATCTTCCTTGCAGCAATACTGCACCTCACTTCCAGCAAACTACAATTGTATAGGGCTTTGATGAGACCACCTGGATTACTGTACGCAGTTTTAGTTTTCATATCTAAAGAAGGTTATACTTTCCTTGAAGGCAGTACAGCAAAGGTTCACTAAATTTGTTCCTGGGATGAAAGGGTTGTCTTTGATGAGAGGCTGAGTAAATTGGTCCTATACTTTCTGGAGTTTAGAAGAATGTGAGGTGATCTCATTGCAATGTACAGATTTCTGAAATAGTTGACAGCTTAGACATTGGGAGGTTGCTTCCCCTGGCTTGGAGATCTTGAACACGGAGGCATAGTCTCAGGATAAAGGGTTGAGTGGAGTGAGGAACAATTTCTTCACTCAGAGGGTTGTGACTCTTTGGAACACTTTGTAATTGTTTACTCCAGGAGGTTATGGATATTCCATTGCTGAGTATATGTAAGGTTGGGATAGAATCAAGGGATATGGGCAGCCGGTGGGAAATTCTTTTTCCACCAGAAGATCAGCCATGATCATAAGGAATGGCAGAACAGGTCATGGACCCAAATTAGTTGTCAAATGGAAATTGGTACAACTGGCCCAGTTATAATGGGCCCAGCTGGCCAGTTGAGATCTGTCCAGTTGAATTGGTCTGGTCAACCAGTTGAATTGTTCCAAGTTGACCAGTTGAGTTGGCTGCAGTTGCCCAGTTGAATTACCTCCAGCTGAATTGGAATTGAAAAAAAAATACTTATGTGCCTGTATGTACTGTGGGGTCAGTGAAGCTTAAAACGCCCTTGATTGGACAGCATTGTAAGTTTCACATTTTATTGTGATGCATAGAAACACAAAACACCTGAAGCAAAAACCAAATTAACTAGTGCAGAAACCAAAATAATAATTAAACATGGTTAAAGAGTAAAAGTGTTAAGTTACAGCTATCATCATACAAACTTGAACTATATTTACATTATTGAGATGGGATGGACCACCTGATTATGGCCTCAAAATTTTCTCCGAGATGCTAACACTCGTGACTTCCTCGTAACGAAAGAAATAAACAGCTCACCACAAAAACAAGATCAACAGTTAAACACGTAAATTTAAGAAACCAAAAACAGTTAAGCACAGTTAAAGTGCAGACAGATACCAAACAAAAAAAACAGTTAAAGTGTAGAAATGTTAAATTACAGGCATTAATCAAAAAACAGTAAAATATTTATTATCTGGTTTGCTCCGGCAATGGGCAGTGCTGAGTAATCAAAAATGCTGGTTAATGGGCAGTTACATTTACCAATGGAATACAATGCAATACTTGTAGCATCAATTTTCAAGGAATTAAAGTACAATACATTAAAACATATGAAGTGTAAAATAAGATATTGGTACTCACCAATCAAGAAGTAAAGTACAGTAATCTTTATACTCTAATCCTTCTTTGGAGATTCAGGAGGCATTTGGGAATCTGGCAGTGCCTTTAGATCCTCAACATTTTTTACAACTGTCCCTGTAGATGCTGAAGGAGTAAATGATTGGGCCCTACTACAAGCCCTGGAGGTTTTATTGAATAAAACTCTGATGTCAGCTTGCCTATTTGTCTCCTGCCTTTTCTGCGTGAAAGTAGAGTGCAGAATGTGCAATCGCATAACTTCTTGTGCAGAGTAACAAGTCTACATTTCAGCAAATTTAATCAATATATCAAAAATTGAAGCAGCATTAGCCCAAGTTACTTTCTCCTCTTCACTGAAATCTTATTCTTCAGGGTCTCAATCAGTGTCCTTGGGCTTTTGAGAATTCACAACACTCCCTTATTTCTGCATCACTAACAGTGTGCCACTTCAGCCTCCTTGTCAGCTTCAACCCACTCTTTTATCTGACATTCATAAAGTTTGTAAATTGGGTGTGCAGAAGGAGTATCATTTGCCTTTTCAATAACTTGGGCTAATTATTTTTATGGCTGGAATTTTCTGGCCCTGTTGGCGTTGGGCGTCATGGCGGGTGGGGGGATGACAACAATATGGTGAAAAAGCCAAAAAACGGTTTCACACTCCACCTGCCAATGGTAGGCTGCATTTCCCACCACCGGGCTTCAGGAGCCTAATTTCAATACTTTAGCATCTCATTATAAGCCCTGCTCGCCAGAATCATCCCCCCATCCTGGATCATCCGGGCATGATTGTACGCCGACGTGTTTCATAACTGTACATAAGCAATGTGCACCTGGCAACCTGCAGTTTACTCGGGACTTTGAAGTTTGTTTGCCTAACTTGCTTCGGGCAGCATTTGCTGTCACCAGTGTCAGCCTTTGCAGGCAGCAGCACATCATTCTTAGGGGGATTCAGGTCTCTACCTACCAGACCAGCCATAAGCCATAAGGCTTTTCAATGGCTGCAGGGTTAGGGCTTGCTTGGGGAAGGAGAAAAAGTGGTGTCAGGCAAGGGGAAGAGGCTGTAGGGTGAGGATTGTACTGGGAAAGGAGTGGGGCATCCCAGGGTGTGTGTGAGGGCATGTGTTGATCTGTGCAAGTGGCCTCAAGAAGATGATGGCTGAGGGGGCAGCCTCCAGAGGAGATGAGGCCAGATGGAGATGTGAGGGTGTGTGTGAAAGAGTGAGTGGTGATGTCCCTTTAGCTGTCAGTGAGTGAGATGCCAGTGAATGTGTGATGACCTTGTGAGTGTGTGAGTTTAGAATGATAAGATGCCTTACCCTGGTGGTAGGGACAAGATCATTCATCCGTTCTCTACATTCAATGGCTGACCTTTTGTGTGCAGCATTGAGACTGACCACCTCTGCCACTGCCTTCCAAGCTGGAGTGGTGAAACTGGTGGGCCTCCTGCGGCCAGAGCTGGGGCGGAGGATATCGCGGTGGGCCTCCACGACGTCCAGAAGGGTCCCAGGGAAGTGTCACTGAATTGGGGGTTGGAGGTGGGGCGGGGGTGTGGAGGGGGAGATCTTCTTGGCTTTTGTGGCCATGTCTCACCGGAGCAGTCCTGGGCTGCAAGCATTGAGGAGTGTATGCCCAGCTGCAGTTTAAATATGACATACTGCATGAGGAAGCGGCGAGGTAACAGCATGGCGGGCAAATCAGAGGCTGCCTGCCAGTGAGGCGGCGTGTTTCCTCTGTCTGCATATTTAATGAGGTGGGAATGGGACAATACAGCATGAAAACCCACCATTGCAGCTGGCAGTTAAAACGGCTATTTTCCTGCCCGCTACCGCACTTTGTGGAAATCTGCGGCCATTCCGCCCTATGTCTTACATAAAATCCTTCAAAATCTTATTCATCAGCAGAGCCTTCTCCAAACATAGCACTGGGCGACAATTTTCTCCAAGCCCTCCTGAATGTTTCATGTTTCACTGAATTCCAGGCACAGGGGCCACATTAAAAATTGCATCCTTTATGTTAAAAAGAGATTGAAAGTTTTGGATAGTGCCTTCATGGTTGATTGACTTTCTCATGAAACCTTTTCTGCAAAAACATTTCATATTCTGGATGACACCCTGATCCAGTAGTTGAATCAATCAAGTAACATTGGCAGGCAGGAAATTGGTTACTAACTCAGATTCAAGACTTAGTGAGTGAGCTCAACAATTGTTTAGCAAAAGAATAGTTTTGCTATCCTCAGATTTGCCTATTTTTCTAAAATGTTCTTTCACTGTGGCTGCAAAAACATTATGAAACCATTCTTGAAAAGTCTTTGTCCACCATGCATATTGTAAATACAGGTAACTGTGCAACACCTTCAAATACCCTTGGACACTTAAATTGTCCAACCAGCAAAAGTTTTATGCAAGCCTGCAGCATTTTCACATGTAAGCACTGTAATTCTACCTTCATTCTGTTTAAGAGCAGCAGAATCAGGTTTATTTGCACCAGCCAGGGTATAATTTGGCAAACATTGACAACGTAGCCAGATTCACCTGCATTATAAATTTGCTCAAGGGATAGAACATGTTCAGCAATTAATTTGTTAAAAAATTCACAGTATTTGTCTGCAGCTTATGGTCAGTGGATTTTTGTTCACTGGATACATTTAACCTTCTAATGCTGTGATGAAGTTTAAAATACGAAAGCCATCCATCAGAATTGCACATGGTTCCGTCAATTTCACTTTTTCATTAAAATATTTTGCCTTTTCAATGAGCAATGGGTCAGGGATAGGGGCACCCTCTGAATATGTCAGTGAAAACCATTTATATAAAACAGTCCAGCTGCTCTAATTTAGGTCTGTGCAGAGTATGATGTCCTGCAATAGATTTATTTGATTTGGAACTAGCGAAAAACTTCAGCAATTGTTCTTTTTGAGCCTTGATATCGTATATCGTGGATGAGCCAACATTATATTCTTTCATAAAAACCTTGCGATTCTCACCCTTTTCAATATGTCTTCAAGCGTCCATTTTCTGTTTTAATGTCAACACAACTCTTTTATGCTTATCGCTTCAGCTTTTCTCTGGTTTATTGGATGCCATAATGGTAGGATGGGGTTTATAATTCACAATAATGCACAATGCAATACTAAATGCACAAACTACAATGGCAGTTAGAGTCATAGAGGTCTACAGCACAGAAAAAGGCACTTTGGCCCATCGAGTCTGCGCCAGTCAAACAAATACCTAACTATTCTAATCCCATTTTCCAGCACTAGGCCCAAAGCCTTATATGCCATGGCATCGCAAGTGCATATCCAAATACTTCTTAAATGTTATGAGGGTATCTGCCTCTACCACCCTTTCAGGCAGTGCCTTCTGGGTGAAAAAATTCTTCCTCGCATCCCCTCTAAACCTCCTGCCCCTTACCTTAAATCTATGCCCCCTGGTTATTGATCCCTCCACCAAGGGGAAAAGTTCCTTCCTGTCTACCCTATCTATGCCACTCATAATTTTATACACCTCAATCATGTCCCCACTCAATCTCCTCTGCGCCAGGGAAAATAACCCCAGTCTATCCAATCTCTCCTCATACCTAAAACTCTCCAGCCCAGGCAACATCCTGGTAAATCTCCTCTGCACTCTCTCTAGTGCAATCACATCCTTAAGTTGGCAGTTACCAACAAGAAGGACTACCAGCGCCTCTACCAGAAGCTTACTAGCTGTATTGAAGTGACCCAACGACTCTTGGGTTCTGGATAATTTCTGAATTGCTTCTAGTTGGTAAAGTTACAATTTACATTGGAGCATACCAGAAATTCCAGTTAATAGAGCATTCCAGTTGGTACAGGCTGGATAACACAACGTTTATTGTACAGAACTTAAGCATTAGATATTAGAGGGATTTTTGTCTCTATTGCAGCCCTGTATTTTCTCAGAGATGTAATTATTCATTTTTCCAAGCTCCTTCTTAAAAGTCTCCTCACTCAACCCCTGGATTTGGAGGTGGTGGGTGAAACATGCTGGAAATAAGAGAAAAAGTTTAAGATTGAAACTAGAAGTTGGAGGCATCCAAAACAGGTGACAAGAGGCTTCTAATTAAGCTAACATCCTGCTGGGAGAAATTGCATCTTCTAAGCTGCCTGCAATAAAACAGCCTTATAAACCCCATTAATGACCCCATTTGTTTACCTTTGCTACTTAGCAGTTCATATAGGCTTGGCCTAAATAGCCAAGTGGTTATGGTACTGGGTTTATAACCCCAAGATCAAGAATTCAAATCTCACAATGGCAAACTATGAAACAATGTAACTTCATCTGAATAGGAACAGATGGAAACATGTTTGTACTCGAAAGAGTTACAGCTATAACAATGGGCAATTTGCCTACGGCCATACTAGTCTGAAAACGCCCGATCTCGTCTGATCTCGGAACCTAAGCAGATTCAGGCCTGGTTAGTACTTGGATGGGAGACTGCCTGGGAATACCAGGTGCAGTAGGGGGCTTGGCCTAAATAGCCAAGTGGTTATGGTACTGGGCTTGTAACCCCAAGATCAAGAATTCAAATCTCACAATGGCAAACTATGAAACAATGTAACTTCATCTGAATAGGAACAGATGGAAACGTGCTTGTACTCGAAAGAGTTACTTAGCAGTTCATCCTGATGACAATTCCAAGTCTTATGGTATTTCTTGGAAACTAAGGATGTCATACTCAGAAAACCAATTAAGTCCTTTCAATACTCCTCAGTTCACTAAAGGGACATTGCATCATACAAAAAGAAAACTCAAGCTTTATATGGTGTTACCTTTGATAGTATTTAACTTCTGTGTGGAAAGCAAAAGCTTCCCAATACCTCTAGTGTTGACAAATTGTTGGCACGCCCTTCTGACTGACCTTCATTTCAGTTCATTGGATCCTCAGATGTCAACAGCCAAGCACTTAATGAATAATGAATTTGTCCTTATGCTGTGGGCCTTATTCCACACTCTATCTGGTGTTAATTTAGAGGATCAACCATGATCATACTGAATGGTGGAGCAGGCTTGAAGGGCTGAATGACCTACTCCTGCTTTTATTTTCTATGTATCTCAATACCACCTGGCAGTTTTACCCGTAAGTAAAATCAGGGACATACTCAGTGTCCTACATGCAAAATTGGAAGATAATACAGACTCAGATTAACTACAGACGCTATATGAGATTATTCAACAGTTCAGTGTCACTGAATGACAAGTCATTAATGTTGGAGGCAAGTTTAACACTGAACCTACTGTCGTAATGATACATCACAATTTGCTGAAACCAACAATGATTATCAAATGTTTTCAAAATTAATTATCAGAATTATTATTATGTTATCAATTGCGGTGTACAACTGCTTTCTGGCCTCTTTGTCCTCTTGGGCTCTACATAGGGTGCTTGTTGATTCTGCCTGGGTAGTGCTGGGGTTGCAGGTGTGTCCAGCACTCTTTGCTGGTATGGTGCTGGGGGTACATTGCCTCACCTAGGCATGTACAACTTTCTTTCTGCAATATGATGAAAAATAATTGGCATTATTCATATATCAGAGCTAGGAGGCCATTTGCGCAACTTCAATTTAATCCACTACCTGTTTATGTTCAGACAGAGCTGAACTAGTCACAGAAAGAGATGTACTATGTAACATTGAAACAACCATTCTATCTCACCTATTTTTAACAGTTCAACAATTTACTCCTGTAGTTTGAGGTTCATAGCCTCTAGATTATCCATTTCCAGCCAGAGGGCTGTGCTCTCTTCTTTGAGCCTCCTGATTTTTTTTTTCTCCTCTTGGCACTGAAAAGGCTGTAATGGGCCAAGTTCAGTCTCCACTTGGGAATTTTTGAACTATTTGATCTCTTGGGCCTCCTTTGTTCGGACAAACTTCTCTTTCTACCAGAGATGAGATATTAAAAAATTTGAATTCACAACCAACTAACATTGATTTGAGGTCTTAAACTATTCGCAACAGAAATCAATGAGAATTACCCTGGCCGCACTTGCATCCTCAAGTGCTCTCTATGTGCTTGACAGAGTTGATAGGGGCGCATCTTCGCAGCAGCTGCTCTCCTTAACAGTGAGGTCCACAATCTTAGGAACCATGAACCTCAAGCCACTTCGCATCTTACATCTGATTTCTTCATGGGAATCTATGGAACAAGAACAACACTACATGTTACAATGTTAGGCTCAGCACATTTTAGATTTACCTGTCTAGTTGTTTGGGGCATACTTTCAGGCAAATAAAAAACTTGATTTCAAAAAGACAATTTATCACAATCTTGGCCCTTAATGAAAAACTAGCTCTACCTGACAGCATAAGGATTTAAGCTTTGTAGACCACCTTGTCCGGAACTCCGTCCCCGATTTATAATCAATTGATTCACCTGGGATTCAGTGGCCGAGGGACACCTTTGACTGGTGATACAGGTTTTGCCTGGAATAAAGCGGAGATGTTATTGTTTGTCAGGCGTTGAAGAATTAAGTGAAAAAATTATAGAGAGTTAATACTTCCAGCTGTGAAAGTAGAGGTTTTAAATGAAAAAGTAGAGCAACGCTGTCATGTGAGTCTGTTTAATTAAAGAAGCGATGTTAAAACAACTCCATAACCTCAGGATAAAGAGAGAAAGAAAAGATCAGTTCTGTTGAAGGGTCATGAGGACTCGAAACATCAACTCTTTTCTTCTCCGCCGATGCTGCCAGACCTGCTGAGTTTTTCCAGGTATTTCTGTTTTTGTTTTCCATAACCTCAGAACTGTCTCCAGTAGACTTTCAAAGGTAGGCGGTTAGTTGCTGCTAATGAACAATGCCATGGCCAATCAGCAATTGATTCTTACTAAAGAAAGCCAATCATGAGGTAGTGAACAGGACCTTGTCCCCTTTGGTGGGCCTTCCCTACCTCCACCGGCCTCGCAGACCATGTCGCTGTCTCCCAATGGCTCTGCAGGCCATGAGCCTGCCTCCTGCTCTGCAGACCATGAGCCTGCCTCCCACTCCACGGGACATGTGACTGCCTCCCAGCTGCCCCACAGCTGCCCCACTCTGCGGGTCTTCACAATCTTCTCCCAATTGCCGAACACTTGTTGCTTCATACTCACCACTCTTCTTGCCTCCCCTCTCCCTGGCCCATGCCTGATTCCCTTGCTTGGGAGAGCCCATGGAGCAGGAGGGAACAACATGGCCTGTGGAGTGGCAGGAGGTCGGAAAGGGCCGCCAGTCAGCACTATCAGGAAGCCGCATGATTTAATCTCATGAGATCAGCCAGCTCTGTGTGTATTTTGTAGTAAAAAGGATTAACAAATGGGATATGCTAATGTTTGACATAAATGATGATGTATCACTGACATCAGTCAGTCATGTGTTAGACTCTCTCTAAAGGGAGGTTGGGACACTATGCCCAGAGCAACATGCCTACTCTGTAACCTGTTTAGAGGTAGTACTAATAAACAAGTATTAAGCGGATATCAGAGTACGACTACAGTTTGCCTATTAATCAAGTACTATGACTAGAGTCCACAGATAAGAAGAATCATCTCAGAACATGGTGGCAGAAGCAGAGACATCAATGTAAAAAAATATACAGGTGTTATCGAAAGAACCACAGAGTGAGGAAAAACTCAATACAGCTTGTACTTACAATTCGACAGATAGAGGAGGTAAACTGAAGAGAGCTAAGGATGACTGTACCCAGTGAGCAATTCCTACCCCTACCTCACCCATTTGACTGTCTCGTGGGCCTGCAGAGAGGCCAGCAGTGGGAGTTATGAAAACGCCATTTCCTTACATATTGGGCAGCATTGGGCCTTCACGCTAAAGAGTAGAAGCATCAAGTCAGTCCCCTTCTTCATGCTGTTGGCCCTGTGGCAGACAATGTTCTCCTGAGGCAGGTGGTGGAGGAGTCCACCGCAGACTTTGAGACCATTCTCAAAGCCTCTGACACCTATTTTAGCCTGAAGTGAAACTTAGTTATAGAATGAATGCTTTTTAACCAGAGGTTGCACCGACCTGGGGAGTCAATTGAACTAGTTCTAATTGAATTATATTGCTTATTGAATACGAGGTACTGAAGTATGAGCTAATCCATGGTCGAATAGTTGTGGGTCTCTGAGATGAAATGCTCCCTGACTTTTTGCAGACCAGAGATGATCTTACTTGAGATCAAGCGGTGCAGTATGCGAGGCAGGCCGAGCTTAGAGAATTAATCGGGCTATAATTCGGCGCAACCCCGAGGCTTCACGTGAATCTGTTGATTGGGTAGCCCCACCTATAAGACAGCCCACCAAGCCTAGTTGAAAGGGTGGGAAAATCCACACAGGCAGCCATTTTAAGATGCTTGCATTGTGTCATGAAGAACCAACACAGGTCTGCCCAGGGGCCGTGGAATGCTTCAAAAGCAGCAAAAAGTGGACATTTCAATCATTTCTGGAAATCCAACAACTTTCATTGAGGTAGGAGACAAGAAAATATTTATGAACACACTGCATCCAAGAAATTGGAAATCAAGATAAATATGAAACTACAGAGTTCTTAGGGGAAGTTAACAGTTTTAGTCCAGACTATTGGTCAGTCACAGTGAAAGTTAAAGGCTTTACCACCTTTAAAATTGATACTGGAGCTGCTGTTAACATACTAGCAGATGGTCTCGACTGGCTTCAGCCAATACCCCTTCATCAGAAGAGCAATCGGAGAGGTGGAGAGAAAAAACACAGCCTGGGGAGCGCGGCCTACATCATTCACCTTCAGGAAGAGTAGTTAGAGAGGCGGACCTGCGGGAGATACATGGAACGGGGAGAGAATAAATACAGACCGGGAAGCGCAGCCTAAACCTTTCACCTTCGGGAAGAGCAGTCAGAGAGTCAGGCCTATCAGCTGCTCAGAACTGGCCCGTGCTGAGTTTGAAAAGAGAGTGAAAAATAAATTGTGACATCACAGGAAAGAAGCAATTTGATTGGTTGGAGAAGAAGCTAGCTGTTTGGTGAGTATCTGGTGAGTATCTACTAAGCGTTTAAGGTTTATTATATTCCTAAGGTTTAAAATAAAGCAGGAAATGTATTTTTGGTAAGGTTTATTAAGTAGCGCCAAGTAATATAAAGTTAATAAAAGTAAACCAAAGTCAAATAAAGTAAACGTAAAAGAAATAAATTGAAGCCATGGCTTGGTCATGTGGAATGCATGTCCTGTAATATGTGGGAATTCGTGGACACTCCCAATATCCTAGACGACCACATGTGTGGGAAGCATCACCAGCTGCAGAACGTTGAGCTTTGGGTTTCGGTGCACCAGTGGCAGCTGGAGTCACTGTAGTGCATCCACAAGGCTGAGAGTTATATGGTTAGCACATTCAGAGAGGGGGTCACACCACAGCTTAGGAGCCTGGAGGTAGAAAGGGAATGGGTAACCGCCAGGCACTCCAAGAAAACTAGTGCAGGAGTTCCCTGGGGTCCCGCTCACAAATCGGTTGTCCATTTTGGAAGCTGGTGAGGGTGCTGATTCCTCAGAGGAGTACAGTCAGAGCCAAGTGTGTGGCACCATGAGTGGCTCAGCTGTACTGGAGGGGAGGAAGAAGAAAGGAAGAGCTATAGTGATAGGGGATTCATTAGTTAGGGGAACGCACAGGCGTTTCTGTGGCTGTAGACACGACTATCGACTAGAAACTAAACTGGTCTAGCCATATAAATATTGTGACTACAAGGGCGGGTTAGAGACTAGGAATCCTGCGACGAGTAAACCACCTCCTGACTCCCCAGAGCTGCACCCACCATCTGCAAGGCACAAGTCAAGAGTGTGATGGAATACTCCCCACTTGCCTGGATGAGTGCAGCTCCCACAACGCTCAAGAAGCTTGACACTGTCCAGAAAAAGGTAGCCCACTTGATTGGCACCCTATCCACAAACATTCACTCCCTCCACCATCGGCGCACAGTAGCAGCAGTGTGTACCATCCACAAGATGCGCTGCAGGAATCCACCAAGGTTCCTTCAGCAGCACCTTCCAAACCCATGACCACTACCATATAGAAGGACAAGGGCGGCAGATAGATGGGAACACCACCACCTGGTTCCCCTCCAAGTCACTCACCATACTGATTTGGAAATATATCGCCATTCCTTCACTGTTGCTGGGTCAAAATCCTGGAACTCCCTTCCTAACAGCATTGTTATTACACCACATCGGCTGCAACGGTTCAAGAAGGCAGCTCACCACCACCTTCTCAAGGGCAGCTAGGGATGGGCAATAAATGCTGGCACAGCTAGCAAAGCCCACATCCCATGAATGAATTAAAAAAAAACGTTGAATTGAGCAATTAAATACGTGGCTGGAAAGCTGGTGTAGGAGGGGGGACATCAGATTTCTGGGGCATTGGGACCGATTCATGGGAAGGTGGGATCTGTACAAGACGGACAGTCTACACCTGAACAGGACTGGGATGAATTTCCTCACAGGGAGATTTGCTAGAGCTGTTGGGGAGGGAGGGGGGATGGTGGGGGGTTTAAAACTAGATTGGCAGGGGGATTGGAACCTGAGGACAAATTCAGAGCAGGGAACAGGAGATGGAGAATTAGTGAGTGGCTCTAAAAGATAGAAGAAGCACAGGTTAAAAAGTGTACTGCACAGTAATTTGGCAGTGTTAAAAGTTATTTATGTAATGCAAGGAGTATAGCAAATAAAGCCGATGAGCTGAGGACTCACAAAGACACATGGCAACATGATATCATTGCTATAACAGAAACGTGGCTTAAGGAGGGGCAAAAATGGCAGCTCAACATCCCTGGATATAGAGTTTTTCAGACAGGATGCTTGGGGGGGGGATAAAAAAGCTGGGGGTGTAGCATTATTGATTAAAGAATCAATTACAACTGTGAGGAGGGATGAAATACTAAATGAAGCATCAAATGAGGCCATATGGGTTGAGCTCAGAAATAAAAAAGGGACAGCCACACTGCTAGGAGTGTACTATAGTCCCCCAAATAGTGGAAGAGAGTTAGAAGAGCAAACATGTAGACAGATTTCTGAGTGCAAAAACAATAGGGCAGTAATAGTTGGGGACTTCAACTATCCCAATATCAATTGGGATATGAACAGTGTGAAGGCACAGTGGGCGCAAAATTCTTGAACTGCATTCGAGAGAGAGGGTGCAATTCTAGATTTAGTCTTAGGAAATGAAGCTGGGCAAGTGGATGAAGTAGCAGTGGAAACTATTTTGGAGAAAGTGACCATAATACAGTTAGATTTAGCACCGTTATGGAAAAGGACAAAGCTAGAACAGGAGTAAAAGTTCTAAATTGGGGGAAGAAAAATTTTATGAAGCTCAGATGTCAGCTGGTGAGAGTGAACTGGACACAGTGATTAGAATGGAAAAGAGCGTCAAATCAGTGGGAGGCATTCAAAAGCGAG
The DNA here is from genome assembly GCF_017639515.1 of Carcharodon carcharias. Classification (NCBI taxonomy): domain Eukaryota; kingdom Metazoa; phylum Chordata; class Chondrichthyes; order Lamniformes; family Lamnidae; genus Carcharodon; species Carcharodon carcharias. Next base: position 161,385,087 of record NC_054473.1, on the reverse strand, counting down.
ATTCTATGGGCACAGTGTAGACATGTCCCACAAAGGAAAGGGTGGTACTGCCAAATCTAGAGCCCCCTGGTTATTCAGAAGCATTTAGGCCAAGATAAAACAGAAAAAGAAAGTTGATGACAGTCACAGAATGCTTAATACTGTAGAAAGCCTAGAGGAATATAACTAGTACAGGGGTGAAGTAAAATGGAAATTAGGAAAGCAAAGAGAGGATACAAAAAATATTGGCAGGTAAAATCAAAGAAAACCCAAAGATGTTTTACCAGTACATTAAGAGCAAGAGAATAACCAAGGAAGGGGTAGGGCCTATCAGTGATGTACATGGTAACTTGTGTATTGATGTTGAAGATGTGGGCAGGGTTCTCAATGAGTACTTTGTCTCTGTCTTCACTAAGGAGAAGGATGATGCAAACATTCTAGTTAATGAGGAGGAGTGTGAAACATTAGATACAATAAGCAAAGTGAGAGAGGAAGTACTGGAGCGACTGACATCCTTGAAGGTGGATAAGTCACCACGGTCGGATGGATTGTATCCCAGGCTGTTAAAGGAAGTCAGGGAGGATGCTTTTAGGACCATTTTCCAATTCTCACTAGATACAGGCAAGAGGATTGGAGGTCCACAAATGTTGTATCATTATTTAAACAGGGTGCAAGATTTAGGCCAGAAAATTATAGACCAGTCAGACTGACTTCAGTGGTGGGCAAATTACTGGAATCAATTCTGAAAGACAAGATAAATTGTCACTTAGAAAGGCTCGGGTTGATCAGGGACAATCAGCATGGTTTTGTTAGGGGAAGATCATGTCTTACTAACTTAAAAGAATATTTTGAGGAAGTAACAAGGAGGATTTATGAGGGTAGTGCAGTGGTTGTTGCCTACATGGATCTACATGGATTTGACAAAGTCCCACATGGCAAACTGGTCAGAAAAGTGAGATCCCATGGGATACAGGAGAAGGTGGCGAGCTGGATCCAAAATTGGCTCAGTAACAGGAAACAAAGGGCAATAGTCAATGGATGTTTTTGCGAATGGAAAATGGTTTCCAGTGGTGTTCCACAGGGCTCAGTGTTGGGGCCTTGCTGTTTGTTGTGTATATTAATGATTTGGACATAAATGTGGGAGTTATGATTGAGAAATTTGCAGATGTTACAAAAATTGGCCGTGTAATTGATAGTGAAGAGGATAGCTGTTGTCTCCAGAATTATATCAATGTTTTGGTTGAATGGGCAGAAAAGTGGCAAATGGAGTTCAAACCGGAAAAGTGTGAGGTAATGCATTTGGGGAGGGTAAACAAAGCAAGGGAATACTCAATAAACTGGAGGATATTGAGAGGGGTTGAGGAAGTGGGAGACCTTGGAGTGCATGTCCACATGTCCCTGAAGGTGACAGGACAGATAAGGTGGTAAAGAAAGCATATGAAATTTATCCTTTTGTCTATGACATCTTTGGCAATCTCTTATTGACCTCTACCTATCACTGGCCCCCTATCTAGCTCCACCTATCCCACCTCCATCTATCAGCTTATATTTCACACTCATTTCTCTATTTCCTTAGTTCTGATGAAGAGTCATACGGACTCGAAATGTCAACTGTATTCCTTTCTGCAGATGCTGTCAGACCTGCTAAGTTTTTCCAGGTATTTTTGTTTTTGTTTCAGATTTCCAGCATTTGCAGTATTTTGCTTTTATATTATATGGAATGCTTTCCTGTATTGGATGAGGTACTGAATACAGAAACAGGACGTAATGATGAAACTGTATTAAAGCCGCTGCTGGAGTTTTGTGTACAGTTCTGGTTACCATATTACAGGAAGGACATAATTGCTCTGGAGAAAGTACGGAGAATATTTACAGAATGCTGCCAGGGCTTGAAAATTGCAGGTATGAGGTTAGGATACGTTAGGGCTGTTTTCCTTAGAATAGAGGAGGCTGAGGGATGACCTGACTGAGGTATACAAAATTATGAAGGGCCTGGATATGGTAGACAGTAAAGACTTGTTTTCCCTAGCTGAGGGGTCAATTACCAGGGGGCATAGACTTAAAGTGTTTGGTAGAAGGATTAGAGGGGACATGAAGAAAATCTTTTTCACCTAGAGGGTGGCAGGTGTCTGGAATTCACTGCCTAAATCGGTGGTTGAGGTTGAAATGCTCAACTCATTTAAAAGGTACTTGGATCTGCATCTGAAGCGCTGTAACCTACAAGGCTATGGACCAGGTGCTGGAAAGTGGGATTAAAATGAGCGGCTAGTTTTTTTTCATCTTTTTCTGGCTGGCAGACATGATGGGTTGAATGGCCTCTTTCTGCACCATAACTTTTCTATGGCTCCATCCATCAAAATATCAAATTACAAGGTCCAGGCGGCACAACAGCTAGTCCACACCCTCACCTGAATATGTCCCTTTTGGCTGCATCTCTCTCTTTGTTGTTTGTTTATTTAATTGATCACAGAGAATATCACTAGTTGCTGTGTGGTGACAGGTTGCCCAAAGATTGCCCAGACTTAAACAGCTGCACTTGAAAGAAAATGCACTGACTCTGAGGTAAGGAATCCAGAAATCCAGAATGAATGTTGGAGAGCTGCAATTTGTTGTCTTACCGCTGACCCTACCATTGTGCCAGCCTAGCCTGTGTCAGGTTGGAACTTCATTTAGTCATCTAAAATTATTTAGTTTTGCAAGAAAGCTTTTTAAAATGAAACAATGAACTATATGCACCTCAATTAGACTTTCAATTTTATGGGGGGGGGCTATTTTTCCAACCCTCTGAATAAGCTTAATGTTGCAAATTAGTTGATGGTCAACACTAGTGCCAATAAGGCGCAAAAGAATTGTGACAGTACCCTGTGGCAATGGCAAAAGAAATCATGAAATGGTTCCTCCACAGGGGAAATTTTTTTTTAAGCTTATCAACTCAGGCACGGGAAATCTCTTTGTCTTCAAGTGGACATCATGAAGTTCAGAAAGCTTGGTAGTGCAGAACTTCAGTATTGCTGAAAAAAGAGACATGTCTAAGCTTTTTGTCTTGCACTCATCAGGACACTCACAAGAATACCAACACAAGGGGGGAAACAACAATTTATTCTGTATGTGAGGAGAGTCCGAATTGGTTGGCAAGTGGCATTGCCATGGAGTAAGTTCTAGATGCAAGGTATGTAGGCTGTACGTCCCAAAGACTGGCGGATCACATCAAACTGCATCCCTAACCGCTGTTCGCAACGGGCAGGGTACAAACCATACCCAACCAGCCCATGCTTGCAAAATTTAAAACACAGGGTCCAACATTAGATATGATTCCGCGTTTGGACAACATTTGCTAAATAATCCTCAATATACTAAGAATTATGCTGACAACCAATTTAAGATTGTCAGTTAGGCTTGCAATGTGGCGCATTTGCATGTACTGAAAGCTAGATATATCAATACACAAGGCCTTGTTGTTTATACACAGAAAGAACATGTTCATACACTGCGTTTGTTTCAGCTAAACAAAATAAGTCACAACCATTCGCTGACTCATTCCTCAGGGCAATGCCTTGACCAATCAGGGTCAAGTTGCCTGGTTTAAATTTCAAACAATGCTTGGCAGTTAACTGTCAGTCACCATCAGTGGTGCATTCGCCATGGTAATGCCACTTGCCAACCAACCATCACTCTTTTCACATACAGTATAAATTGTTGTTTTCCCCCTTGTATTGGTATTCTTGAAAGTGTCCTGATGAGTGCAAGATGAAAAGCTTTAACATGTCTCTTTTTTCAGCAATTCTCAAATTCAAAAAATTCCTAATGCAGAACCTACACTTTTAAATGTTTAACCATGTTTTGGAATTCCACTTTACCAAAACAATTTGGACTTATCCAAGGACCAAAGCTAACAAAAAATTGGGCTTCCTGAAGACGAGAATTTCTAAAGAAAGGGGGTACATCAAGTCCAAGTAGAAAGTCAGAAAAATCCAGATTAATACTTTTTAATACTGGTTTGGTGAACTTGCTGATGAAGTAATCTTAATCTAGTACATTGATGAATCCTCAACCAGCTTCCATGAAATATTAAAAGCCTTTGACAAATTCATAACCTTCAAGTTGTGGAGTCCACAGAGCTTTAAAATAGGGATAGAAAACCCCCAGTAAGGCTACAAAAGAGAAAAAGACATTACCTGAGCAAACCACATGAGGGTGTCAGGGAGGCAAAGAACTTTCCACAAGTCCCAAAAATATATCTTTTTGGAAATCCAGACACATTACTCAAACTGCAACAGCAGGTGGCAGTGCAGACTGAGCAGCTGACTGTGAATGAAGGAAAGCTATGTGATGAAGTCCAAAATACACAAACTGTGCAAAAGGAAAATAAAATAAGGTTGGAAAATGTTTGCATCAAAGCTGAATTGGAAAATTTGAAACATAAAATTCAAGCTGAGTATATACTTTTGAAAAAGTCGTAATGAACCAAACTGTTTGAGATCTGAACAGTCAAATTTCTGAGGCAAAACAAAAGTACCAGGAGGAAATAACAGCTGTCAATTCCATTGTTGGCAAATTGAAGCACAAGGTTGGAAAACTCAAACAGAAGTATAGAGAGGCAGTACAGCAGGCAGAAAATGCACTCAGAAGTTGCAGCCTTGAAAGAATTGAAGAACCAGTTGGCAGAGAAGTCACAAGAGTGTTCAAAATTCCAAGAAGAAGCCAAGAGGTACAAGAAAGAGACTATAGAACTGAAGAAAATAGTTGGATATTTGAAAAGAAACTTGGGAAAACATTATATTTCCAAAGATATATATGAAGAGATGAGAATTAAGAACTTAGATTAGCAAGAACAAGTAGAACTTCTCACAAAAGTGCATGAAGAGTCTCAAAAACAATTGGCAGAAGTGCAATTACAGAATGTGAGCTTGAAGGATAGTGCAGAGGAATAATGCTCTGCTAAAGAAAAACTGTTCAGCGTAGCGAACCAACTTTCACATATGAAAGATGAGTTTGTAAAGGAAAAATGAGAACTGATGAGAATGCTGGAATGTTGGTCACAGGAAGTAGAACACTTGGAAGAGAACTTGAAACGCTTAAACGATGAACTTGTAGAAGCAAAATCAAAGGTAGATCTTCAATTAAAACTCAATGAACATCAAGTTCAGAAATTTCTAGTAAGCATCATGCAAAACGCCTGGAACAGGAGAAAGAATTGCTGATGCATCAGAACAGTTGCTTGAAAACAGAATTAACAACCAAAACTGATGAACTTCTTGAATTTTGGTCCAACCTGAACATCATGAATGTTGAGATGTGCAACATGGAAGAGCAAATCCAGACCTTGAAAACAGATAAGAGAAATTCTACAAAACAGATTGATGATCAAATGAGTGAATTGAAAGAGTCCAAGGAGCAGTCAGGGACCATGGAGAAAGATCCGAACAGAACTGGGTGCCCAGGTGAATCTGTCAAACTTATATAAAAGTTCTGCAGCTAACTCTGAAGCAAAAACAACTCAACTTACCAGGGTAGTTGCTGAACTGAATCAAAAGATTCTGAAGCTCGAAAAATAACTGGAAATGAAGTAACTGCTCAAAAGATTTGGTTGTGAAACAGTGGGAACAAGGGTTCTATTTTTGAAAAATAAACTTCCACATATGCTGTAATGACCCACATGATGGCGGAAGAAGTGAAAAAAGCAACAAGAAGATGAGCACAATGTTCATCCATCCCTTAAGAAACGAGTAGCAACCATTGATCAGCGAAACCCGACCAACCAAGAACAGTTCAATACAAAAGAATGGAACAAAAGGATGAAAAGATACCCAGATGCCAGAACAACCTCCAAACCAGAGAGAACCAACAGCAACAGAGCCTACCACTTCTCCAACAGTACTGCCAATGAGATATAGAAGGGTTATGGGGCCTCCAGACTGCCTGAAGCTTTGAATTTAAGTACTTGAAGGGGGGAGATGGGGTAGTGATAATGTATCAATGACAATATAAGTGTATGATAGTAACATCAATGTAAGACAAAAGGTAAACTATAATCACTTAAAATGCATGGATAGAGACTTGGGGGGAGGTGTAGTAAAGGGTCTGGCACATATAGGGTTAATGTGGGATTGATTACAGTACCGTCCACACAGTGATGTAAGAAAGCATATGAACTGCACCCAGTTGGACAGAATGGTGTGAACCAGCAAGCATGGAGACAGCTCCTAGTTTGTACCCTTTAGAAATATTTACAAATATACAGTTGGAGTCAATAAAGACTTACAGTTAACCTACATATGACGAAGAAGACTTCTTTAGACCTACTGATTGTAAGCAACACCCTACAACAGTCAGTATTGCAGTGCCAAATGCCTCTCCACTGCTAATGGCAGATGTTCCAGCATGCAAATGGCTGCAGCAATTGTTGAATCATCCAACCAAAGCGTCAGCCTCAGCCACACGTGATCAGGTTAGGTGACGGTGCCGTGGCTGGACTCAGCCAATCAGTGTGCAGCTGCAGCGCGCATGCGTTGTGGTATCTCGTTGTCTGGTGCGTGGGCTACTCTCTGGAGGTAAGCTGGGTGAAACGTGTTGCAGGTTGTGGGGAATGGGTAATATGCAAATTCAGTCTTAATAAATGAATGGTTAACACGAAGCAATTATCCAGGTCAAAATGTATGGGGATACCCTGCAAGAAAGACAACATTTTAACACACTATTTAATAATTAGTTTCTTATCACACTAATGAGTTTTCTGCTTACAGACCTACAAGGAAAAACCAGTAAAATTTGGAAATGAGTGGACAAAGAGGCATATTGGACTTGACACCTTAACTGTTTCTCTCTCCAAAGATGCTGCCAGACCTGGAGTTTTTCCAGTATTTACTGTTTTTATTTTAGATTTCCAAAATCTGCAGTAATTTTCTTTTATTACATTGGAAATGAGTGGTATGGTCCAAACTGGACCTCCAAGAGTGGTTCAGACCAGTACCAGACATTTCCAAGTTTTAATGTTTTTTTCCTTCTGTTTGTGGGTTCTTCCCTGGCTTTAATTGGAATAAACAGATGATTAATAATGGAACAAGGTGGTGAAGGATTTTTTTGGAATGCATCAGTGAATGGCCCATAGTTGGCACTCACTGTGTGGGAGTGATATCCATTTCCGCACGGCACTTTTTTCCCCATTTCCAAAATGACGCTACACTTTTTCCGGCGCTGCCTCTTCCGGTGACCTAACGTCCCGGAATCTTGTTTTCTCGAGACGCCAATTGACCCGGATTCCGGACAGAGGGGCTGCGTCTGCGCATGCGTCATGAAAAGGCAATCCAAGGCGCGTGCGCAGATTCTCAAGCGAGAGCAGCTGCATCGTTGGCCAGGTGGGACTGGGGGAGGGGCGGTATCGGAGGCATTCAGGGTGGGGATCCGATTCCGAGGTCGGGCCTGGAGACATCGCGCAGAGGTGGGGAAGTGTTTTGTTCTGGCATAGGTCTGCGTGATCTGGGGGTGTTGAGGAGGCTGAGGGGTGGCGCCCCTTCCCCTCCCCCACCCCCTCCTCCCCCCTCTCCCTCCCCTCCCCTCCCGGCTCCCCACTCCCTCCTTCTCTCCTCCCCTCACTCCCCCCACCCCCTCCCCTCCCTTCCCTCACACCCCTCCCTTCCCTCACTCCCCCCACCCCCCTCCCCTCCCTTCCCTCACACCCCTCCCTTCCTTCACTCCCCCCACACCCCTCCCTCCCCTCACTGCCCCCTCCCTTCCCTCACTGCCCCTCCCCTCACTGCCCCCTCCTTTCCCTCACTCCCCCCTCCCCCACCGGCCGTTTCCCCCCTCCCCCACCGGCCGACACTCTCCCACCGGCCGACACTCTCCCCCCCCCCCCCCCCCACACCGGCCGACACTTGCGCCCTCCCCCCCCCACCGGCCGACACTTCCCCCTCCCCCCCCCACCGGCCGACACTTCCCCCTCCCCCCCCCCCACCGGCCGACACTTCCCCCTCCCCCCCCACCGGCCGACACTTCCCCCTCCCCCCCACCTGCCGACACTTCCCCCTCCCCCCCCACCGGCCGACACTTCCCCCTCCCCCCCACCGGCTGACACTTCCCCCTCCCCCCCCACCGGCCGACACTTCCCCCTCCCCCCCACCGGCTGACACTTCCCCCTCCCCCCCCACCGGCCGACACTTCCCCTTCCCCCCCCCCCCCCACCGGCCGACACTTCCCCCTCCCCCCCCTCCCCCACCGGCCGACACTTCCCCCTCCCCCCCCACCGGCCGACACTTCCCCCTCCCCCCCCACCGGCCGACACTTCCCCCTCCCCCCCCACCGCCGACACTTCCCCCTCCCCCCCCACCGGCCGACACTTCCCCCTCCCCCCCCACCGGCCGACACTTCTCCCCCCCCCCCCCCCCCCCCCCCCCACCGGCCGACACTTCCCCCTCCCCCCCCCACCGGCCGACCCTTTCCCCAACCCCTCTCCTCCCCCACCGTCCCCTCCCCCGCTGACCTTTTCCCTCCCCTGCTGACCTTTTCCCTCCCCTGCTGACCTTTTCCCTCCCCTGCTGACCTTTTCCCTCCCCTGCTGACCTTTTCCCTCCCCCGCTGACCTTTTCCCTCCCCCGCTGACCTTTTCCCTCCCCCCTACCGTCCCCTCCCCCGCCCCCTCCCCTCCCCGTCCCTTTCCCTGCCCCCTCCCCTCCCCCGCCGTCCCTTTCCCTGCCCCCTCCCCTCCCCCCGCCGACCCTTTCTCTGCCCCCTCCCCTCCCCCACCAACCCTTTCCCTGCCCCCGCCAACCCTTTCCCTCCCCCACTCCCCTCTCCCCTGCCCCCGCCGATCCTTTCCCTCCCCCCTCCCCCCTCCCCTGCCCTGTTTCCCCTCCCCCCTCCCCCTACATTTGACCAGTAATCAATATTTAAGTTGTAGGATCTGTAATATGAAACCACTTGCAGACATTTTCAATTTGGATTTTGAGATAGACTTAAAGTCATTAAAAGTTATGGAGGAGTTGGTGATCTGCTTATCCACTTTCCAACGGGGGCTCCTACTTAGATGCTGGCACTTTATACAGTATTGATTACATAGAAAAATAATACAGTTCATCAAAATGGTTTATTTTGTTTTCATTTGGTCTGGAACCTTGCTTCCAATAGCGTAGACCTCAAAAATATGTTCCAGTTGTGGTAGTGTCTAGGATTCCTCTAACAGTGGAATGATTTTGAACCTTCACACTGACATCTCCTGTTGCCTAGGGATAAGTTATGCAGATCATATTCTGACTTCATGCCATACCAATACTGTTTGCACTGACCATATTCTCATGAGATGGAGGAATGAATTTGGGTAGTAAACCCACAGTGTTACTTTGAGGCAATGCCAAATGGCTTTGCTTGAATAAACCACTGTCTAGATAAGAAAGTGCTTTTTATTTGAATATAAGTTGACCTGAAGTAAACTTGCACAATGGTTCAGACTGATTGCTGTATGACTGACTTCATGTAAAAGTTAACTGAAGAATTCCAATAGTCGAAACATTGCAATGTTTCCTCGCCAGCTTTTCCATCCCTCTCTGGCAGCTGTCTGAATCTGAACCAGACAGTTTGCAACCTTGGTGTTACATTTCGTCTAGAGATGAGCTTCTGGCCACACATCTCTTGCATTGTCAAGACTGCCTACTTCCACCTCAGTGATGTCTCATGTCTGCTCCTGCTTCAGCTCATCCCCTGCTGAGACCCTCACCTATGCCTTTGCTATCTTTAGATTAACTATTTCACCACTGCCTTGGCCAGACTGCCAACCTTAACTGTCCATAAACTTGAAATCACCCAAAACTGCTGCAGGTGTCCTAACTTGCACCATGTCCCATTCACCCATCAGCCCTGTGCTTAGTAACCTACATTGGCTTCTGGTCTGGCAACGTCTCAATTTAAAAATTCTCAACTTTTGTTTCCAAATCCCTCCATGGCCCTTGGATCTCTGTAACCACTTACAACCCTCCAAGATCTCTGAATTCCTCTCATTCTGGCTTCTTGAACATCCCTGATTTTATTCGCTCCACCATTAAGCTGCCTAGTCCCTGGACTTCTGGAATTCCCTCCTACACCTCTTTGCTTCTTTACCTCCCTCTCTTCCTTTAAGATGTAATTATATAAACAGTAAAAATGGACAGAAGTGTAAGCAGGATATCCAGTCTGCAGTCTTCCAGTAATAGGCAGATCTTACAGATTGAGACCTTGGTGTTCTCCTGATCCAGAATTGAGTTTTGGACCCCCAAATCCATGATCAAGAACATATATTCCCACCCTCTGCCTCAACCCATCTATCTTTGAAATACTTCTCCATGCTTTTGTCAACTCATGGCTTGATTATACTAGTGCCTTCATTTTCTGTCTTGTACCTTATTCCACTCACCCATCATCTCTGCTCTTGCTGACATGCGTTAGTTCCCAGTTTCCTAGCACCTTAAACTTAAAATCCTCATCTTTATCCATGACCTTGTCCCACCTTATCTGCAGTACCCTGCAGCCTTGTATCCCCTTCTTCACCCCAAAGTTCAATGATTCTGGCTCTTCGCCCACCATTGGTGCCAGCAATTTTGATCTTGCTCTCTGGAACTCCCTCGCTACACCTTTCCACCTGTTCTCTATTGGATATACATAAAAATTATAACATGGAAACAGGCCATTAGGCCCTGTCAGTGTTTACCCTGATTGTAAACAAATAGTTCTAATTGTATTTACTTGCCCTGTTCCCATATCTTTTTAACCCTTTTTCATTCATACACCTATCCAACCCAATCTTGAGTTTTGAGGGTGTTTCTGTGTGTACCGATATAATTCAACAGACTCAATTTGTATGAAGAAGTTTCTCCTACTCCATTCTAAATCCTTTATATTTAATCTTGCCTATATCAGTCTTCGGGTCAGGGCTCCTTTATTACTGAATGCAGTTAGCTTCTATCTGAAACCTTGATAAACTCACTGAAGCTCTATCTTTTGGACTAAGTTTTCAGTTATCCTTTCTAATATTTCCTTTCTAAAGAAATATTGCAGCTCAGAGATGTATTATTTATTACATGCATAACCCATGCACCCATACAGGAAAGAGAAATGTTTATTCACTTTACAAAGTATTAATTCAGTCTAATCTATAGTGTTTCTATTTCCACTTGTAACACTAATTTTCTTCCTGTTCCCCTTGAGGATTCCCGCAATGTGGACAGCAGATGAAATTGCTGGTCTTTGCTATAAGCACTATTCTACCAAACTACCAAAGACAGGTCTGCCAGATCCCAGACGGGAATGGACACTACTTGCAGCTGTGGTAAAAGTTGAGGGAAAACTAAGCACAAAACCATGTTGTAGTATTGAGAGAAATGATGGTAAGAAAGCATGAAATATACTGTTAGCTATCATAGCAAATGCATGACTGACAAGCACATTTTAAACTTATGATATTTTTGACTGGTCCTATAGACACTATTGAATAAGCTGACTATTTTTGGAATTCTGACTGAAAATTGTTGTTTTTAATGACATCCCACTGTCCTGTTCCATCTGTTTCTTGACATTTTTAAGTAAGACTGAAAAGGGGGAACAAAGCCACAAGTTCCTAAATGCTCTCAATTCTAATCATCTCTTTGTTTGTGCCCTAATATCATAATATCCGGAAGCCAATAATGCAGTTGTCTCAAGTTTAGCTTCGGAATAAAGTGATTGTATTTGAAATCTCTACAACCTATTCAATTTCCATCAATGCACTTGATATACTTGGCTGGGGGTTCAAAACAAATCTTTTTTGTAAATCTTTTTCAGCAATTTTTCATCCTGAATAACATTAAAGAATTGGGGCATGGAGCACAGAATAAATCTTTGTATTTGGAGAGGGCACAAAAGAGGAAATTTAATTTTATGCCAACCACCATTTTTTGTTAGAATTAATGATGGGCGGAATTTCAGCCCAATTATGTTGCGTGTTAAGATTAAGTACTTCAGCTTAGAGGCAGTAAAATGCTTTCCACTCTTGTGCACCTTAACCACAACCTTAACGCCCTAGCTGTGCTAGGAAGACACAATTCAGTTTTCTAAAGCCACCATTGTTGTAGGCTGTTTGACACTGCCAGTTTATTCATCATTTTTGTGCTTTGGAATTGCAGCCATTGTAAACTAGACTGAATTGTCTAAATTAATTTCACTGGCAATAGTTTATTTAGCTATTGTGTTCTGCTGATCCTTGCAGCCTGTCTGACAAATACCAAAAGCCAATAGATAATGTTGACAATTTTGAATAACTTATTAACTTATTTGATGTAAAGTTCATGAGTTTCAGTACTGATATCCTTAGTGCTTCTAGTGTAGTGATTTTCTTTAAAAGTACAGCTAATTGTACCTGATGTGGCACTGAACCATACCAGCCAGGAAAGCCCAGTGTGTGGTGAGTTTGTTAATCCCAACTGGACTGATCATAATGTACCTCTGAGTTTGGGTGGGGTTAAGCAGACATGGTTCCTCTTTTCTGTTTGCTATTCTTTCTTATAAGTGCCCATGTTTGGGCATCAGGTGAGGACATTTAATGTCCCCATGGTTAAAAAGCATGACGAGACTTGTCTTAAACTCATACATGGCGAGTGATCCTTAAATGAACATAAGTGAGGAAGAGTCATATGGACTCGAAACGTTAACTGTATTCCTCTCCACAGATGTTGCCAGACCTGCTGAGTTTTTCCAGGTATTTTTATTTTTATTTTTGTTTTGGATTTTCAGCATCCGCAGTTTTTTGCTTTTATCATAAGTGAGGAAGGAATGTTTTGCAGGTGAGTGGGAAGAATACTAATGACAGGTTTAATTGTCTTGCAGCATTGACATTTGCATGTAGCATTCACAAAGTTAGTGTAACGTCACATCACTTTGCATTGTATGATTGACCCTAGTGCTAATATTTTTTGTTAAACATACATTTTAATGTTTGGAATATGGGCATATGAGATGCAATAAGAAGGACCTGTGTTTCTTGCAGTAGCCCTGGAAGTTGTTGCAATGGGGACTGGATCAAAATGCATTGGACAGATAAAAATGAGCAAAAATGGTATGTATTCATGATGGTGGATATAATGGCACTTCCCCTTTGTAACACCATTTAAACTATTCTAGTTTGTCACATTGTAAAAAGTGTGTTTCATTTACTAAGTTCTTTTCATACATCAATGAAATGTTTCACATTTATTGTTGTATAGCACTACCTGAAATTAACTAAATAATTTTATCCATACTCTTACATTTCAGAGCTGAAATTTACATGTGTTGAATGATAATGAAATGGTGCTCTATTATTTTCATAAGCTAACCAGGTCAAATTTTAAAAAAATTATACGCTCCTGTTTTCATAGAAATGGTTAGGAACAAAGGAAGATGGGGCAAAGAGAAAGCCACTTGGCCCTTTGACCCTGCTCTGCCAATCAATTAGATCATGCTTGATCAATACCTCAGCTCTCAACCTTAGCTGCATATATCATGGTACACTTTTTTAACAATAGTACAGTTTTGAAAGCTCCAATTATCCCAGCATCTACAGCTTTTTGCCAGAGATAATTTCAGATTCCTGGTTGCTAAGATTTGGGGCTTTCTTCCAACATCTTTTTCTTATGTAAAAGGCCTTTTTCCATAAAAAGACCAAACCTCTTATGGACTAAAATGTGTCTTTATCTGGCATACTTTGGTTAGCATAGTCTCGGTTTAATAATTAGCTTTGGTTATGATAAATTGCCTATGTGGATGTCCACCATGTTCTCTTACCTCCTTGGATGGCAAGACATTATAGATGACTAAATCATTTTATGTAGGCTCTATAGTGTTCTGAATTTTGCTTACAAACAAATATGCAGAAGCTTGATACTTGAAACAGTGAAGAGAGAGCAGCTTCCATTTTAAGTTTTAAACTACAAATCTAAGATGAAGTTTTCCATTTGGTCACTGTGATGGTTTTAATTTTTCATTAATGCAAAACAAATCTCAAACAATTACACAACAACTTTTATTTATATAGTGCCTTTAACATAATGAAATGCCCCAAGGCATTTCACAGGAGCATTTTAAATCAAAGTATAACACCAAGCCGACTAAGGAGAATTAGGTCCAATGGCCAAAAACTTGGCTTAAAAAGGTAGATTTTAAAGAGTGTCTTAAAGGAGTAAAGTGGGTGGAGAGATATAGGGAAGGTATTCCAGAGCTAGGGGCCTAAGCAACTGAAGGCATGGCCACCAATGGTGAAAACATGGATGAGAATTTTAAAATCAAGACTTTGTTTGACTGGGAGGGAGTATGAGTCATCAAGCACAGGGGTGATAAGGGTAAAGCTTCCATGCTTTAGGTGAGCCATACAACAACAGCATTCATTTACAAAGTTCATCTCAACTGCACAAATGTAAGGAAGTATTGAGCAACACTCAAGACATCGAGAAAACATCCCATAGTGCTTTTATGTAAGAGAGAATGGACCAAATAGTAGTGGATGAATTAGAGGTGCTCAAATACATGGTCAAAATTATAAAAGTGGAACTTTATGCAGGATAGGATTCGGGCAGTGGATGGTTGTGAAAAGTCCTTGGGGAAAAGCTTCTACTTTTCTACATTTTAATGGGATTTCAAGATGCTGAACAAATACTGGCAAAGCATATTAATCTATCCACATGCCAAGACCTAAACATTTACATACTGGAATCTAAATGGAGTGTAATTTCCTTGAGGGTTCATCCATTAAAGATAAATTATTTTTTCTTGCCTGCTATGTCAAGTATGCAATCTACAGTGAAATCACAATGAGTTAAACTTGAATGGCACAAAATTTCAGTTATGTCAAAGTTGTAAACCATTCCTGTCAGCAGAATAGCAAATCGCATAGAATATTGCCCATGATAAACCGAAATTCCGCACTGATAACTCTGGATTAGCTGAACTTTTCTAAGATGTGACTGCATCAACCAATCAGTACGGAGTTAGACCATACAAAAGTGTGAAATCCTGGAGCACCGGCAAGCCATCATTTGACATCAAGATCTCACTGTGAAAGTTCATGCAAAACCTGCGAGTAGGGCTGAACCTGTGAGAAAGTCAAAAGTGTTGTCGATCAGAGAGAAGGTGAAATTGATACAGCAAGTGGAAAAACATGGCACGAAGTGGAAAGCGGACATTGCAAAGGAAGGGAGATTCCAACGTTGAGTTTGTCCACCATTATGAAACACAAGGCGAGCATCTTGGAACTATTTGACAAACAGGCATTCTCTCCAGCTTGGAAGAGGATGAGAATGCTGCCTATCCCCATGTTGAAGAAGCTCTGCTAATGCGGTTCAAGGCAGCCTAAACAGAGAATGTTCCCTTCAGTGGTCCAATCCTGCAGGAAAGGGGAGTCGCCCTGGCAAAGAAGCTGGGCCACATGGAGTTCGCCTGCAGTGATGGATAGCTGGACTGATTCAAGACAAGGCATGGCATTGTCTTCTGCACGGTAAGCGGTGAGGGTGCGGTGGTTATGGCAGCAATGACAGATGATTGGCTCCAAAATGGTCTAACCCATGACTTGAGCAAGTATGGACCAAGAGACATTTTTAATGTGGATTCTCTTTTGCCAAACCGCTCTTTGATGTTTGAAGATTAAACGTGTAATGGTGGAAAGCGGAGCAAGGAATGTGTCACTGCTATGGTCTGTGCCAAAATGAATGGCACTGAAAAGCTGCCCCGTCTTCTGATAGGAAATTCCAAGGAACCATATTGCTTCACTACCCACACAGCATGAGGCTAACAAAATCACCTAAATGATCTCCAGCATTTTTTGAGATCTGGATCAGGAAAGTGGATGAAACGTATCAATGAAAGAAAGGAAAGATTGTCATCATTACAGACAATGCGCCTCACACACTGACATTGCTGGCCTAAAGTGCACAAAACCGTTGTTCTTTCCTCCCAATACCACGGCCAAGCTCTGATAAATGCCCAGCCTCTTGCCCGCCTTTTTCCCTAGCTGATGCTGCAAAGGCAGTAGAGATGCTGTGGGATTTCACACCGAAAACATGTTTGAATGCATTGAAGATGCACATCCAAAAACAGCACACTAAGCAGAAAAAGATTACGGAGTTTTCTGGAGCTAACTTGCAAGCTTTTTTCAATGCAAAGCCCCAGCCTTTTGCAAGGTCAGGTCATTGTAAGGTGTGAACAAATTGAATAAAGCCTTTCACACATTTACTTCTTTACTGTCATTTCATTTGACAATTGAATCTGTTGTTTTTTCGTAGACTGTGTTTGTAGGTATATCAGCATTCATGTGGGAATGGAAGCTCTGCTTAACACATTTGGAGGCGGATCCTTTGGGATTCAACTAATCGAGATTTTTACTGTAGTTTACATAAGCTTAAAAACATGATTGATTAGGCACACAAGTATGACCTGTTGAATCTGATTGAGCAGTCCACCACGGAAGCTGGCTGCCTTCTCTCAAAATTTAAAGACAATTGCTTGTGCTGTCATGTTTCTCCTTCTTTGACACCAGGACAAAAGGAATCTGAAAATGACTTGATGCCTGTCTCTAATTCACATTATTCTGTCAATGTAAAATAATTGTTTAAGAAAAGGTGAGGTAAGGGTGACTGCCCTTGACATCAAGGCAGCATTTGACTGCGTGTGACATCAAGGAACCCTAGCAAAACTGGAGTCAATGGGAATCGGGAAAAACTCTCCACTGGTTGCAGTTTTTTTATTGTTCATTCATGGGATGTCGGCTTCACTGGCTGGGCCAGCATTGATTGTCCATCCCTAGTTGACCTTGGTGGTGAGCTGCCTTCTTGAACCGCTGCAGCCTATAGTGTAGGTACACTCATAGTTCTGTTAGGGAGGGAATTCGAGGATTTTGACCCAGTGACAGTGAAGGAATGGCAATTGATTTCCAAGTCAGGATGGTGAGTGACTTGGAGGGACACTTCCAGTTGTTGGTGTTGCCATCTATCTGCTGCCGTTGTCCTTCTAGATGGCAGTGGTTGTGAGTTGGAAGGTGGTGTCTAAGGAGCCTTGGTAATTTCCTGCAGTGCATCTTGTAGATGGTACACACTGCTCCTACTGTGTGTCGGTGGTGGAGGGAGTGAATGTTTGTGAATGGGGTGCCAATCAAGTGGGCTGCTTTGTCCTGGATGGTGTTGAACTTGTGTGTTATTGGAGCTGCACTCATCCAGTCAAGTGGGGAGTATTGACCTCCACAGGTCAAAATCCTGGAACCTCCTAACCACACCACATGGGCTACATGTAGCGGTTCAAGAAGGCAGCTCACCGCCACTTTCTCAAGGGCAATTTGGGATGGGCAATAAATGCTGGCCTAGCCGGTAACACCCACACTCCATGAATGAATTAAAAAAAAGCATAGGAATATTTTTGTCTGATGCAATACTAAGCTTTGGATTTGTCATAACCCTGATTTGCTTTGTTCCCCTTTCTCCCTACACAAGGGCACTGATCTCTGCATGCCAATTTGCAATGACATGCCCTAATTTTTCGAGTATGGTGTACAATTTTAATAAGCTTAGTATTTCACCCAAAAAGTCTTTTTCTGAGTCATATGAGCTAGCCAAAGAATTAACAAACATGATCTCTTTCTTCTAATTGCAATGCTCCACAGTGACTGAAAGGAGGCGAGTGAGAGAGGTTTTGTCTCAAACTTTCATAATCCACTGCGGAGAAACGTCTGGGCATTGCTCAATACTTCCTTACACTGATGTTGTTGAGATGAACAAGGCAGTGGGTGTACACAATCCCATTTCCAAACCCATTCCCTATAAGAAATACTGAAAAATTCAACCTCAAAAGAATTGTGAAAGGCTTAGATGTTGCATTGGTTTACATACAAAAAATATGTAAATATATTTGTATATAAATTTAAGAATTGGTGTAGAGTGAAATTCCTGTCCACAAACTTAACTTCCCGTTGTCATGACTTTTGCTCCTGTACCAACTACAGTAACAGAATATAAGAAATGACCCAATTATACTTCCTTAACCACTCCCCCAAAAGAATCCAGGACAGGTGCATTAGTCAGAACAGTCCTTCTATTGGAATGGCAAAGAGTTGCCTGAGGATTGGAATAGCAAAAGCCATAAATGGAGAGGGAAAAAGAAAGACTGGCACAAGAATAGATAGATAGTGGAGTACAGTGAAGAATGGGAGGCCATGGAATGAGTGGCACATTATACTCTGAAATTGTAGTGGAAGGTAGAGCAGGAGGTATAGCTTGTCAGGTTACAGAAAGAACTGGTGTCTAATGGCTACAGTATTTGGGTCTCATTGCATATGCCAAGCACATTTTTAACTCTAACCAATCAGAACCAACCAATTAACTCCGAAACTAATTGACTCAGACTTGATGATAACGTGTTGAAAGGTTAATCACAGCATTCAAAACTGATGATTTTTAATATAAAAATATATTGATTTGTGTTGCATTGTTCCCCCACATCAAGTTTCATATTTTCTTCAAATATTTCCTAGGTAATGTAGTTAATGACAGCCACGCTGAGGTGACTGCACGACGTGGGTTCCTGAGGTGAGAATTCTAGCAACGGAATGTCCATAAAGTAAACAAAGCTTGTACTGAGTTCTTTGTGAGTTATTCTACTTATTGTTTTATTAAGCTACAAAATTGAATGTAACTGTTACAGGGGAAAACGATCTCGAGGAAATACCTCTATTCGGATTGCTCCCTCTTTAAAAAAATAAAGTTGTCTTTAACTTGTTAAAATTTCTAAAACCTTTACCTGAATGGATGCCTATCAGAATAGGAAGTGTCCTCACTGGTAATCCACTCTGATGGAAGGCATTTAGATTGGATCTGCTGAATACATCTAGAACAGTACTGAGACAGTGCTGTTCTTTTGATCCAAAGTTAAACCAGGATCCCATCTACCTGTCTGGTGTTCAGATGAGCTTTAAAATTTTTTTTCCCCAATGTCGTCACAAGTACTCCTCTCTCAATCAATGCTACAATAAAATAAGCATATAAGCTGAGTCATTCATCATATTGTGTGGGATCTTGTTGTGCACAAATATGTTTGCCTTGTTTGCCTACATAATAATAACTGCACTTAAAACTAATTCATTGTATCTGCAGCGCATGCGAGCATTTTTAAGAAATGTGAAGTGACAAGTAAATGAGCACCTGTCTGTCTGTCATGGCAATTGGACAGCGCTAATCTGAAGCTGCTCACTCTGAAACTGTTACATGGTATTAGCTTCTGTTGCATTCATTAGACACCCTTGGATATCTCTCCATCAATGAATAATAGAACTCTCCTGCAGCAAGGAGGAGACATGATCTAGATCCGTTTGTAAGTTTTATTGATGGTAAAAGGTAATGTTTGCAGCGTACGATTTCAGTTGGAATTTCATCCCTTGGGTGTGACTGAGTGAGATCTACTTTGTTTTGAATTATGCCTTTGTGGTATTATACATATCTTTATTTTTAATTACATAAATTTAGATAATAGAAAAATGATTTTCCTGACCTGCTTAGTGTTAAAATATAAGCTGTATTTTGTCCTTCAAGCCAAGAAGCCAGGGATCAGGTTATTGGTAAGAAAGCAAGACATAATAGCCACTTATTTCTTGCCATGACACAACCTTCAATGACTGAGAGATAAAACAGGTGATATATTTTTGAGCCTTCCCTCCTGCTCTATAGCCAAGCATTAGATTTCGCCTGAGAACAGTCTGGCAGGTGATCTCATTGAAACATAGAAGATTTTGAAGGGGCTTGACAGGGTCGAAACTGAGAGTTGTTTTTCCTGTCTGGGGAAGCTAGGACAATGGGGCACAGTCCCAGGATAAAGGGTTGATCGTTTAGGACACAACGTTGTGAATCTTTGGTATCCTCTACTCCAGTGGGTTGTGCATGCTGTATCATTGGATATAGTTAAGACTGAGATAGACAGATTTTCTCGGGGAATTGAGGAACAGGTGGGGAAAATGTAGTTGAAGCTGAAAATTAGCCATGACCATTTTGAATGGCAGATCATGGCTTGATGGGCCATATGGTCTGCTCCTCTTATTTCTTTATGTTCAGGCACCTTCACACGTTACAATTTTCAACACAACCTTCGCTGCATGGACAATCAAATCAATTGGCCGAAAGTCAGGAAATCGGCATGCCTTTGGTCTCTTTAAAGGGTGATCATTATTGGTGCATAATGTCCTCTGCCATTCTCTTGAGAAGAAATATCTTTGCTCAGCTTAGTAAACATTGATGTTATGTTCTTTCCCATATTTTTAATCAACTTTGCAGTTATTTCATCTATTCCACCCGCTTTTCTGGTCTTCATTTCATTAATTGCTGCTCTTATCTTACTCTCTAGCTTTTCTGGTCTAATGAAACCGATGTCAACATTATTCTTGTAGCTCAATCATTTCAGGTTTTTCATTTTTTGCATATAGTTCTTCAAAATGCTACTTCCAGCTTTTCCTTATTTCATCAGGATTTGTTAATAAATCACCTACCTCACTCTCTATCCAGTTTGGATTCTAGGGGGGTAGAGGGACAGGAGAAGCAATTGTCATTATTACATTAATGAGTGAACTCTGAGTAATGCAACACAGGGAGTCTCACTGCCCTCTAAGGTCCTCATTCCGTACTTTGATATCAATATCACAAAAAATTATGGATGCTATTTCCACTATGTGGAAAACCTTTATTAACCTACTAAGCAATTGTATATACTTACTACACCAGTTGCTTAGTAAGACCCGTATGCAGGATCTCATTCCCAGGTGGCTAGATTGCTGAATGAATTCTTCCATGTGACTTCCTGTGACTGACCAAGTCACATTTCCTGGCTGCAGCAACAATATCCTTGAGAGCTATGGCTTTATACCCCTTTCAGACCCTGGTCTCTCGGCATATAAGGTATCGTCTTAAATCGAGTCATCTGATTGATTTTTATCAATCCCAACCTGGCCATGCAAAGACAATCTGCATGTGGTAATTTCCTGCTTTCAGCAGGGAGTGCTTCCAGGTACCTGCCAGCAATGGATGCGATTTCTTCGAGAGGCCGTTGTCTAGGTCGGTTTCTGTAATCAAGGTGTCTGGTGGTTGGTCATTGCCCCAGTGGCATGTCCTGACATGTCTGTGTACGTTTATACCTTTGTTCAGTCTTTAGTTTTTATAAAGTTCCACATAAACCTCAGTGTTGATGTCTTCGATCAGAAATCTCCCTTTGTCTAGTGTCCTTTGCACTACATGTTCCTACCACCCAGTTTTGAGCTCAGGACGTTGATCCACCTCACAACTGGTTATGTTTTAACACAAGTATAAAGTTAATACATTTTGAAAAGAAACAAAGGAAAGCCTTACAGCATGACAAAAATACACAATATCAAAATGACTTACAGTTAGAACATGAAGTATAAGTTTGTTTTGCAAATTCTGAAGAAGCATTCAATTGGGTTGGCAGGATTCAGCTCTTGAAGTGCTGAAAGACATTGGAATAGACTGGAGAGATGGACGACTCATAAGAAATCTGTACATAGGACAATCAGCAGCAATGAGTGTAACCAAGGAGGTGTTGGTTTTGGGAGAGGAGTTTGCCAAGGGAGTTGTTTATCACCATTCCTCTTCAATGTGTATACAGAAGCAATGATTAAAGAAGCATTCGAAAACACAGAATCTGACGTTAAGATTAAATGATAATATCAGTTAGATTTTTAGATGCCAAAGGACTTGTATCAAGCACAGAAGGATTACAAGAACTACTAGATGGACGAGTATCAGTAGCCATGAACTTTGCAATGAATGTGAACATCAGCAAAACCAAAGTGATGCATATCTAAAAACCACCAAGAAATATTCATATATAGGAAAAAAAACCAGAACAGGTGCAAGACTTGAAGTATTTAGGAAGTTTAATATCTGCAAATGGAATGTGCAACAAATAAATAAGAAAAAGGATAACCATGAAAAAAGCTGTTGCTAACTAGAAAACTGAATAAACAACTCAAGAAACAACTTGTAAAGAGCTTGATTTGGAGTGTTATTCTGTATGAATGTGAGACTTGGAAAGAGGAGACCAGCTTGCTAAATAGCTTTGAAATGTGGGTTGGAGAAGAATGGAAAGCATCTGCTGGACAAAATAAGTAACAATTGATAAAGTGCTGAGGAGAGTGAATGAACAAAACAATTCGCTGAACATGATTAGGAAAAGGCAGAGAGATTGGGTAAGGCATAAATAGTAAGAGACACAATGGATGGAAGATTTCAGGGAAAAAGAGAGGAAGGAAGAGAATTTCAATGCCAGATGGCTTGAAAATTGAAGGAAGTTATTGGAAAATGAAAAGACTGGCACAGGTTGGAGAGATGTGGAGAAGACTATGAGCCAAGGACCTGCCTTTGGGTAGAGCACACATGATATGTTCAAACTCTCTTCCCTTCAGCTTATACTGCTGGGATCAAGATTGAGATTATGAAGTTAGTGAAGGAAGAAAATTGCTCTCGCAATTTTCCAGCTTTTGGTTCCGTGTTGCTGCTACAGTTTGCCACTACCAACAAAGGACTTCTATTTGTTTATTGAAAGCTACTGAAGGGTAGAAACATAGGAAGTAGGAACAGGAGTAGGCCATTTGGCCCCTTGAGCCTGTTCCACCATTCAACTAGATCTTTGGTAGCAGTGATTATTGCTTGGACTTTGTCAGGGCAGCAGTCATGGAGAGAGTGCTGCTAGACCAATTGCGCAAACAAAAGTGCCCAAATAAGGGAAATGAAGAAGGAGCTTTGCGAAATTTCTCTTTGCCATGATTGCCCTGACTGCAGCAAGACATCTTTACCCGTACTCAAATCCTCTTGCAAAAAAGACCGACATACCATTTGCCTTCCTGATTGCTTGATGCACCTGCATGTTAATTATTTATGAACAAGAATACCCAGCACTGGATATCAGCACTTCCCAGTCTCTCAATATTTAAGAAATAGCCTGCATTTCTGTTTATCCTACCAAAGTGGATAACTTCACATTTCGCCACATTATATTCCATCTGCCATATTCTTGCCCACTTAACCCGTCTAAATCCCCTTGAAGCCTCTTTGCATCTCCTCACAACTCCTATTTCCACGTAGTTTTGTCATCAGCAAACCGGGAAATATATCATTTGGTTCCAACATCCAAATCATTAATATAAATTGTGCATAGCTGGGGCCCAAGCACTGATCCTTGCGGCACCACACTAGTCACAGCCTGTCAACCTACGAATGACCCATTTATTCCTACTCCCTTTTTTCTATCCATTAACCAATTCTCAATCCAAGACAGCATATAACCCCCAATCCATGCACTCTAATCTTGCTTACTAACATCCTGTGTGGGACCTTATCGAAATCAAAATACCCCACATCCACTGATTCCCCTTTATCTATTCTGCTAGTTACATTCTCAAAACACTCCCAACAGATTTGTCAAACATAATTTTCATTTCATAAAGCCATGATTGCTTTGCCCAATCCTACAATTACTTTTTAGGTGTCCAGTTATCGCATACTTTAATAGGTTCTAATAGATGTCAGGCTAACAGGCCTGTAGTTCCTCATTTTTTTTCTCTCCCTTCTTAAGTAGTGGGGCTACATTTGCTACCTTCTGTTTTAAGGGTTTGTTCAGTGTCTCTGAGTGGCCTGGAGGCTTGTGGTGGTTGAACGATTAAGTGTTTATTGGTAACACATAGCTATATACATTGCTAAGGTACAGCCTTTATTAGGTGATGTCTTCATGCTGGCTTTTGCTAGACTCTTACTGTACCCAGTCCACTAACATGTGACTCTACATCATAATTTGGGTGGCACTGTTTCCTTAGTCCCACCTTGCCATGCCAAATAGCCTTATGATAATGTCCCAATGGCTGTTTGACAGTAAAGATAAAGTCCAAGACTGACTTCTTCAAACAGAGTTTTATTTTTGGGCATTGCCTCACCTGTTTTCCCCTTTTATACATTCTAAATGGGATACTTAACTTGTTAACTAATAATTACCATTTAAACTCTTTGAGAGTTAACTGTTTCCTTCCCCAGCACCTTATAATACACTTCTCCCCAAGTCTTTACCCAAACATGTTTACAGTACTGTCATGTTATCTCTTCTCCTGCGCCGCCCGCACACCGCACCCCCCCCCAACCACCCCCCCAAACTCCAAACACGTCTCTGACTTTACAATTCAACCGGTCTGGAGGCTTGACAATTCTTTCGGACCTCATTCTAGTCACATCTGGAGGAATGGTAGACTCAGTTGATTGGGGAAACTTTGTGGATTTGGAGTTGAAATCGTCGCATTGTATGTTTCCGGCACTGGTGGCCTCCATTTGATTCACCTTGTAGACTCCTTAGAGTTCTGTTTCTCTTATCGCTATCCTGTCTGCCTTGTTCAGACTCCATAGGTTTGTCCTGTTCCTTGATAGGGTGGACTTGGGTTTTCTTTTTCTGTGGAGTCTGCCATGATCTTCCTGAAAGTTGACATTTCAAACATGGGATCATAATTTCCACATGTCTCACAATTTCTCCCAAATATTCTCTTATTTTCCAATTCTTTTTCAAGGTCATTAATTTTATTTTAGCTCAGCAACTACTGGTGAGTTCAGTTGTCTTTGTTTTAGAGTTATCTGTGGAATTTTTACACAAGCTTAGCAATTTCACCTGGGTATTCAGTTCCTTTCAGAGTCTTTCTTCCATGGTCACTGGTCCTTAGACTCTTTCAATTCACTTATTAGATCCTCAACCTGTTTCTTAGAATTTTCATTATCTGCTTTTAAAGTCTGGATTTGCTCTTCCTTAACTGCGCATCTCTTCTTTCATGTTCTTTAGAGTGGATCGAAGTTCAAGAATTTCATAGGTTTAGGTTGTTAATTCTGTATCCAACCAACTGTTTTGATTTGTTAGCAATTCCTTCTCCTGTTCCAGACATTTTTCATGATACTTAATAGAGACTTCTGATACTTAAATTCATCTAGTTATAATTTTTCATTAGTAAACTCATCTTCCATGCATGCAAGTTGGTTCTCTGCACTGATCAGTTTTTCTTTGACGGAGCCTAATTCCCCTGTGCTATCTTTCAAGCTCATATTCTTTAATTTTGCTTCTGCTAGTTGTTTCTGAGATTCTTCACATTCCTTTGTGAGAACTTCTACTTTCTCTTGCAACTGTTCAAATTTTTGTTGACGTCAGAATCATGGAATGGTTACAGCACAAAAAGAGGCCATTCAGCCCATCATGTCAATGCTATCCTTATGAAGGAGTAATTCACCTTGTGCCACTTCCCTGCCTTTATCCCATAGCCCTGCAATTTTTTCCTTTTCATATAATAATCCAATTGCCTCTTGAATGCCTCGTTTGACCCAGCCTCCTCCACACTCTCAGGCAGTGCATTCTGGATGCTAACCACTTGCTGCGTGAAAATGTTTTTCCTTATGTTACTACTGCTTCTTTGAACTGCGCACCTTTTTACTTTCAGTTCAGTTCCAACTGAATTCAAAAACACAGCTCCAAAACTTAAAGCTCACTCCTGTCATGTGATTTCCAGTAACTCACTAGCTTTTTGCCTTTAAACCAGTTTTTTTCATCAATTAAAGTAATTGCAATGTAAACAATCACACAGCTCTGCCCCCCTTAAGTATCATGCTGATCAGGTGATTTCTTGGAAAAGGCATGCTTGTTGACATTTCCATGGTGAACTTATGACTTTTTAAAAAATAAAATTCCAATTTAGCACCCAAAGGTCCAAGTAAGCAATGTCCTTCCAAATTTTAAATGAAGAATCCAGTATGTTAAGATATGGTTTTTCCAGTTACTAGCTGTTTGCGCACTTTGCGTTAAACATAAGACAAATGATTATGTTAAGATATATTCTTTATCTTAATACTACACAAGGTACCATTCATTAAACCAGCACTGGGACAGTCAAGGACACCGTGTTCTGATGAGGTTCAATAGATCAGATCAGAATCACAGATCACAAAATTGTTATGGCACAGGAGACCATTTGGCCCATCGTGTCTGTACGGGCTCTTTGAATGAGCAACTTTGTGTCATTTCCCCCTCCTCCTCCCTGTAACCCTGCACATTCTTCATTTTGAGATAACAGTCTAATTCCCTTCTGAATACTTCAATTGAACCTGCCTCCACCAACTTCCAGGCAGTTCCTTCATTGTCGCTGGGTCAAAATCCTCCCTCCCTAACTGCACAGTGGGTGTACCTACACTACAAGGTCTGGCAGTGGTTCAAGAAGGCAGCTCACCACCACCTTTTCAAGGGCAATTAGGGATGGACAATAAATGCCGACCTAGCCAGAGACGCCCACATCCCGTAAATGAATAAAAAAAGTGCATTCCAAATTCTAACTTACACCTTGCCAATCCAAAAATGACCCATTTGTACCTCCTGCCTGTTTCCTGTTAGCTAACCAATCCTCTATCCGTGGCTAATATGTTTACCCCCTACACCATGAGCTCTTATTTTGTGTAGTTACCTTTGATGTGGCACCTTGTTAAATGCCTTCTGGAAATCTAAGCACTGTACATCCGCAGGTTCCCCTTTATCCATGTTGTTTGTTCCTTCTCAAAGAACTCTAATAAATTAATCAAACACAATTTCCTTTTCATAACACCATATTAACTCTGCCTGATTGCATTAAGAAGGCCATTCAGTTCCTCAAGATTATTCTGCCACTGAATTCAATCATAGCTGGACCTGTATTTGCTTTGCTCCATATGTCTTGATGATTTTTGCAATCTTTGATGCAGCGATTATTGCTTGGACTTTGTCAGGGCAGCAGTCATGGAGAGAGTGCTGCTAGAACAGTTGCGCAGACAAAAGTGCTCAAATAAGGGAAGTGAGGAAGGAGCTTTGCGAAACTCCTCTGTCATGATTGCCCCAACTGGAACTGAGGCATAAATTCTGATTTGTAAATAAAAACAGAAAATGCTGGAAAAGTTCAGCAGGCCTGTCAGCATCTGTGGAGAGAAGAACAGCCAATGTTGGATAGTGTAAGTTTCTTTCTCACAGCTGATGTTACAGCACTTGTTAAGTTTCTGACTTTAATCCTAAAATAGGAATATTAGCAGGAAATACAGAAATAAATATATGACTCTTAACTTTTTATTAATTGTGTATCCTTCAATTACAGGGAAATTGAGCTACGATTCCAATACAAGCATCTGTTGCTAGTCAGTGCCTATTTTACAGTTACTATATTAACTTGCTGAAAAAAGGTTAGCAATGCCAACATGGCTTCTTTTCGGATAAAGTGTCAGCACAAAATGGTGACTTCACC
Source organism: Carcharodon carcharias (assembly GCF_017639515.1). Lineage (NCBI taxonomy): Eukaryota > Metazoa > Chordata > Chondrichthyes > Lamniformes > Lamnidae > Carcharodon > Carcharodon carcharias. The sequence goes on along the minus strand of NC_054473.1, from coordinate 161,357,819 downwards.
TAGTTGGTTTGTTGCAGAATATTTGTTTGTAAAAAAACCTTTAAAATGAAATGGTCAGGTTAAGCAAGCACACTAATTCTGCTAAAATAAAATCTAAAATCTAGGCCATCTTACAATATCTACTGTTCCCCTTTTTCTACCCTTCTAACTACATCCTCAAAAACCTTTAATAAATTTGTCAAATCGATTTCCCTTTCATAAAACCACATGGGCTTGTTTTAACCGTACTGTGCTTTTCTAAGTGCAATGCTAAGATTTCCTTAATATTCTAGGTTCTTGATTTTCATTTCAGCTATGTAATTTTTCAACAACTCAATGATTCTCAGTAAGTTTGAGGCATCCAGTGCTTTTCCTTTTGGTTCCTTGAAATTCATCGTCGGGTTTACATTTTCTGATATTATTTCTGTTTTTTCTTTCCGTGTGCAGCAGAGCTTTGTCCTTATCCTTCATTTTGGTTTTACTGTTGGCTGGTTTTGTCTCCAGCGAAGGCTTAACTTGTTTCAGTTCTGCAATTGTGCTACTTATGGCTTCAGTATCTGCGCACAGCTTGGAAAATTCTATGGCTTTTCCTTTCAATGCCTTCTCTTTTCTATTCAACTGGTTCTTCAGCTCTTTAGTCTCTTTCTTACCTGTCTTGGCTTCCTTCTGGAAGACTGAACATTGCTGAATCTTCCCTGCAAAGTGGCTGTTTAGTTAACTGTGGTCCTCTCCGCAGATGCTATCTGATCTGCTGAGTTTTTCCAGGTGTTTTTATTTCTGTTTTTGTTTTGGATTTCCAACATCCGCAGTTTTTTGTTTTTATCTTGGCTCTTTAGTTTGTTCAGAGTGACTTTAAATTCATTTTGCTTCTCTCCATAATTTTCCAGAAGAACAAACTTTGACCTGAGGGATTCTTGTAGTGTGAACATCCTTCAACAGATTTTCATTTTCTTTGCAAAGCTCAATGGCTTCTTCTTGAGTTTTCTTGTAATAGAACAGAGTCTCCTCAACTTTGTTCTGCTGTTCTTTCATTCTGCTATTCAAGGCAGTCTTCATTTCTTCTTGCTGCTGAAGTTTATGTACTCCTTTTGCATTTGATCGTAAAGGACAATCAACTGTTCTTCCAACTGTTCGTCTCCCTGTTGACCTCTTGACAGTTCACATTGCACATTCGTGTGTTGCTTTGTCGCTACTGATAGTTCCAACACAGCTATTCCTGAAGTAGTATTCAGCATCTTTTTTAACTCATGTTTTTCCAGGGGTATGTATTGATTCTTCAAAGACCCTTTCAAGGCAACAACAACTTTCTTGCTTGCTGTTGTGCCTGGCTGTACTTTTGGTTGAGTTCTTCCAGCTCAGGTTTGATACAAACATTTTCCTGTGGAATAGCTTTATTTACTTTTTGTGGGTTTTGTTTTTTTGGGTTACATCAGATAGTTTTCCTTCATTCACAGCCATGTCACTCTGCACTGCCATCTGCTGTTGCAGTTTGGGTAATGTGTCGGCATTTTCAAACAGTTCTATTTTTACGCTTTTCTGCTGCTTCTCAGCCTCTTTTCTCTGCCCTAAACTTTTTGGCTCGTGCACTGCATTGTGCTGACATGGTCTGCCAACATCTTGTGGCTTGCTTAGGTATTGTCTTCCTCAGCCTGAGTTCTCCTTGTCCTTTTGGTGCTTTATAGGGGTTGTTCCATAAAGTCTGTGCTCTCTGTAACTTGGGGTAGAATTTTCTGCCTACTGGGTGGGTGGGCCCACCCAATCTCCAGCGAGAAGTGTGCTCTTTTGTGCATGCGCACGAAAGAGCGCACATCTCCCTGAGGCTAAGTGCTGCCTCAGGGAGATCGCTTACACTTGTACAAACATTAAAAAAAGAAAAATAAAGAAGTCCTTAACATGTTCCCCTCATGTGACAATGTCATATGAGATGGGACGTTAATAAATTTCACTAAAGCTTTATTAAAGTTTTTTAAACCCTACATGAAACCTCACCCCGCTGATGGATGTGGTTTCATGTTTTTACAGAAGCCCGCCGGGGCTCCTGGCCTGCCCACCAACCTTAAGGTTGGACGGGCAGGTCCTTTAATTGTTTTAATTATCCTGTGAATGGCCTCAATTGGAGGCTGATTTTGCTGTGCCCCCGCCTTCCTGAAGATTTAAATGGGGTGGGATGACGTCGGGGGTTCCCCTCAACGTCATCCCGCGTCATTTTGCACGTCAGCGAGTGGGCCCCGCCCCCTGCTCGCCGATGGCAAAATTCAGCCCTTGGAGTTTAAAAGGCTTTTAATACCCCAGCAAACGTGGCTGAGGTTTCATCTGTACCTTATGATATATTGTCTGTAATTTCACTAAGTAAGTACAAAATTGTATAAACTTGGACTTCCTCCAATTTCCTATTTAATTCTGTTTTACTCTGGTAACTTAATTTTTTTTCTCCATGACACCCAATTTTGCATCTTGTATCAGCCTAAATTGATCTGGTAGTTTTAATTTACTATCCATGGCTGTTTTTCATAACGGGGGAATATAGCTTTAATTTTTATTCAAGATGGCGCCCCAGCAGCTGTTTTTCTCTCCTCTTCCATGTTTGTTGGGTCCTGCGGACTCCTGCTCTGATCGCAGTCCCAAATTTTTTGGGATTTATTTTCTGCTGTGATTTATTAAATCAATGATTTGGGTCCTTCCCTGTGATCTTGGAGGATTTTCGGGTGCATAATCAATTCCCGGCTTTGGCTGAGGTTTTTAAATCTTCTGATTTTTTTTATCTTTTAAACAAGCTCGGCCGCCATGTGGTATAGTGCCAATTCTGAACCCGGGCTGGCCGCTGTGGTTTCAGAAACGGGCTTGGACTTTTTTTAAAAGCTCATTACGGCTAGGTCCTTTTACTCTGCAATCTGTGGTTACTCACAGTGGACCTCCACGAGATCTTGTGGAGTCCTTAGCTACACTGGAGCTTTCTCTTCTCCTCTTTTTCTCTTGGAACCTTGCTCAGCCTCTGGCTTAGTCCTATGACTCTACATTCAATGAGGTCTGGCTTTTCATCTGGATAGTGGGTTTTCCTCTGCCTTTGAGCCTTTTTTCCTTTTTGAATTTTGCTCAGCCTTTTGTGATCTGGCTAGGCCCTATGACACTGAGTTCAGTCAGGCCTGACAATGGGGCTTTTTTAGGTGACCTCCAGCTTTCTCTTCAGTTTAGGCGCACTTCTCACAGGTCAGACTGCAATTTCTTTACTTTTTCATGCTCTGGGATCCTTCTCTAGCTTCTAGGTTATGGGTTTGTTCATTTACTACCACCATTGTTCAGTGTCTCTGGAGGCCTGTGTGGTTTCACATTGTGTTTATTAGTAACACAATATATACATCTCCAAGGTACACGCCTAGGTGCTGTCTTCATGCTGGCCATAATCATGAGATTCTTCAAATCATCATGTGGGTGGTACTGTTTCCTCGGTCCCACATTTAACCCTTGCTATGCTGAACACCCTTATACTAACTTTTCAATCTGCAGGAACCATTCCAGAATCGATAGAATTTTGGAAGATGACCACCAATGCATCCACTATCTCTAGAGCCACCTCTTTCAAAACTCTGGAGCTTAGATCATCAGGTCCAGGGGACTTATCAACTTTCAGTCTCATTAATTTCTTTCCGTTCCCCATTCTTGTTAGTCCCTTGGTTCTCTAATATTCCTGGAAGGGTTTTTATATCTTCCTCCATGGACACAAACACACAGTATTTGTTTAGTTTCTCTGCCATTTCCTTATTGCCCATTATAAATTCACTTTTCTTTGCCTGTAGTGGGCCAAAATTTGTCTTTGCTAATCTTTTCCTTTTTATCTACGTATAGAAGCTTTTACAGTCCATTTTTATATTTCTTGCCAATTTACTTTCATATTCTGTTTCTTGGTCCATTTTTGTTGAATTCTAAAAAGGTCCCAATCCTCGAGCTTACTACTTTTTTGGCAACTCTATAAGCCTCTTTCTTTGATTTAATATAATCCTTAATTTCCCTTGTTAGCTATAGTTTGGATCACCTTTCCTGCTGGGCTTTTTTGTCTCAAAAGGAATGTAAATTTGTTGTAAACCATGTATTAATTCTTTAAATGCCAACCATTGCCTGTTTATCTTTTAATGTAGTTTTACAATTTACCACAGCCAATTTTCCCCTCATATCTTTGTAGTTTCCTTTGTTTGGATTTAAGTCTCTAGTTTTGGATTGAACTTCAAATTTCAAACTTGATGTAAGATTCGATCATATTATGGTAATTCTTCCCTAGAGGCACTTTTACAGCAAGATTATTAATTAGCCCTTTCGCATTGCACAATACTAGATCTTAAATAGCCTAATTGGTTCTCTAATTGGTTCCTCAACATAATGCTCAAGAAAAACATTTTGTATGCATTCGGGTATTTGTCCTCCACAGCATTAATACGAATTAGGTTTACCCAGTCTATATGTGGATTGAAGACCCCCATGATTACTGTTGCATACACCTCTAATTTCCCGATTTATACAGTGCCCTACATTACCACTACTGTTTGGTAGCTTATAAGTAACTCCTACCAATGTTTGCTGCCCCTTGCTGTTTCTTAAATGTACCCAAACTGATGGACTGCCATTTAGAAGATTCTATCATTGGGAACTGAGCAAAATGGGAGTTGAACCCATAAGACTACAAGACGTAGGAGCAGAAGTAGGCCATTCGGCCTATATAGTCTGCTCTGCCATTCAATGAGATCATGGCTGATCTGATAATCCTCAACTCCATGGCCATTGCATTTTGATATTGAGTATACATTTTGATTTTCCAATCTCAGTTCCTCTCTAATGTACTGATCTTATCCTTTATTAACAGTGCTACCCCACTTTCTTTTCCTTTTTGCCTAATCTTCCTAAACGTTGAATTACCCTTGAATATTCAGTTCTCAGCCTTGTGCACTCTGCAGCCATAGTGGCAATTAGGTCACACCTCTTTACTTTCATTTCTGCTGTCAATTTATACTCTTAAGTTTGTATGCTCTGTCTGTTCCTGCCACACTCAGGTTACCAATTCCCTTATTGCTACCTTGATCTCTTGTCTTGCCCTCTCTAATGTATCACATCTTCCCTCACTTGATTCTGCCTTAGTTATATGACTCACCAGAACACTGGTTCCAGAATAGTTCAGGTGAAGATGGATGCAATGGTACAGCTCCCATTTTCCCCAGCACTGGTGCCAGTGCCCCTTGAATTGAAGCCCATTTCTATCACACCAATCTTTGAGTCATGCTTTTACCCTACTCCAATTTGCTCATGCTCAGATAATACAAGCATACGAATTAGGAGCAGGAGTAGGCCACTCCGCCTGGATCCTCTCACTCTCACTGCAAGTTCTTCTCTAGCCCAGAGCAGTTGTCCTGAACCCTGGCACTGGGCAGGCAACATAACTTTCTGGAGTCTCGCTTTTGGCTGCAAAGAACTATCTATCCCCCTGACTATACTGTCCCCTACAACCGCTGCATTCCTACTTAAAACTGCCCCCCGCCGCTTGAATCGCTTCCTGTACCACGGTGCCATGGTAAGTTCGCTCATCCACCCTGCGACCTATGCATTCGTCCATACAGGCTGCAAGAACCTCGAACCTCTTGGACAATTGCAAGGGCTGAAGCTCTTACACATCTACGTTCTTGATCCCCATACCTGCCTCACTCACACCCTCCTGTCCCTGGCCATGGATAAAATCAGATGACCCTATCCTAAGGGGTGTGACCACCTCCTGAAACAAAGCATCCAGGTAACTTTCCCCCTCCCTGATGTGTTGCAGTATCTGTAGTTCAGTCTCCAGCTCAATGACTCTGAGCAGAAGTTCCTCCAGCAGTAGATACTGCAGATATGTTTGCCTTGGATCACACAGATGTCCACGAGCTCCCACATTCTTCACTTGCCGCACATTACCTGCCCTACCATCTTTATCGTGATTAATTATTTTACTGATTAACTTTAAATTAATGTCTCCAGTCCTGCATGTGCTTATTTTCTTATTTCAACGAATGTTTTACTTACCCTGATTAAAATACCCTAGTTAAGATAAATAGAAAATACTTACCAATCAATCTAATAAGTTTTTCTACTATTAGTGAACTTTACTACTACAATTCAAATATCAAAGCACAGTTGGTCCACTCTGGAGCCACAGATTGGATAGCTGTTTTAGGTGCTGCCTGTTTTCGGGTCCTTCTCCTCCTCTTGCTTTTTTAAGTGCTGCTGTTGTCTCCTTGTCCTCCTTTCTCCCATTCTCTGAGTATAAGCTAATAGAACACTGCATTCACCTACTATTTGAAAACATTGGTATTAGGCACACACCTTTTGACAGATATTAAACATGTACAAGAATAAGAAAATGTGAAATTACCATGTTATTGTACATTTTTATTTCTTTCTCTGTGCTGCAGGTATTTATATTATCAACTTAAAGAGGCATTTAAAGAGAAAAATAGCATCTTGGTTGCAGGCAGACACAAAGGAAAATGGAGTCTGAAGCCAGGCATCTCCTTTGTATTTTTTATGAGTCACACTCCATGTGAGTAAATCTAAATAATATTACAGCTTTTTTATTATTTATTCTAATTTTGGGAACATCTTAAAGCAGTCTCAGGAAAAAGTGTGGATATTTGAAACAAATCTGCTTTTCTACATAAATATGCAGCTCACTTAACTGTGATCTAGTTGCAGATTGATCCCAATTTGTGATTCACAGCCATCCAGACACCTGCTTGGTGTTGTCACGAGATCAAGTTTGCTATTGAATATGTAGTTTTGCAGGAGTTGAGGTGGAAAACTCAGTCAATCCATTCAATTTCACCCCACAAAAGCTGTTACCTGCTAACAGATCATTGGGACATTGTTGATGTTTTCTAAAGCTAAATGCCTTGGTTCAAGCAAAATGTTTGTGGATGTTAGCAAAAGAGTTAGGATGAGACTTATGGAGGCAGTGTGATAGGTCTGGAATTCAGATCATTGAATCTCAATCAGAAGATCATGAGTTTGGGTCCCAATCTTGCAGTTGGGTGATTTTTGTTAATTCTTCATAAGACAGTTAGTTGGGGGTGTCGCTCAACTATCAGACATTGCACAAAAAATTGTACTTGAGTTTTAGTCTATATCTGATTTAGGTTAGGGCATGTCACCTTATGGTTCTCCAATTTACCCCTGTTAGTCTTGAAGAGAGCCAGATAGGTGGTCTTGTGTGATGGTGAGTAGTCTTACAAGGAGTATAGAATTAGCTGAAACAGAGTTTCATGACTGTACTATAGTGAAGCAATTATTGTATCATTGATGCCATTGCCCTCCTTCAAAATTTGTTCTGCAGTAATTCTTCAGATTGGTTTCTTAGACCTGAACCAATGGATTATTTAAATGAAATTAAGGGGCAGGTGTCTATCTTTGTCCTATAATATAATTTCACATAGTTGATAAAGTTTCACGCCAACTACATTGTCCACACTTTTTCAGGCAGTTCAATAGGTCCTTTGATCGTTGTTATCATATATGAAAATCCACAGCTCCCTGGGATAGAGAATTCCAAAGATGCACAACCCTTTGAGTGAAAAAATTCTTCTCATTCCAGTCCTAAATGCATGACCCTTTATTCTGAGAGTATAACCTCATGTTCCAGATTCCCCACCAGGGGAAGCAACCTACAGTTTCTGCCCTGTCAAGACCCTTCAGAATTTTAGATGTTTCAATTACATCATCTTTCACCAACCTGTCTAATGCCTCTGCTTCCTTGTCACCACTTACTTTCCCACCTAACCTTGTATTGTCAGTGAACTTGGATGTGTTATACTCAAATCCCTTATCCCTGTGTGTATTGTAAATAGCTGAGGCCCAAGGTTTGAGCCTTGCAGGACCCTTGCTAGTTACAACAGGCCAACCCAAAATGTTTATTCTTACTCTTTGTTTTCTGACCATTAAAACTTGAGGGAAGGGCCAGAAAATTATAGAGTGGTCAGTCTGACTTTGATGGTGGGCAAATTATTGGAAACAATTCTGAGAGACAGGATAAACTGTCACTTAGGCACGGATTGATCAGGGATAGTCAGCATGGTTTTGTTATTAACGTAATAGAATTTTTTGAGGAAGTAACAAGGAGGATGGATGAGAATAGTGCAGTGGATGTTGTCTACATGGATTTCAGTAAGGCATTTGACAAGGTCCCACATGGCAAACTAGTCAGGCAAGTGAGATCTTGTAGGATACAGGGGAAGGTGGCAGGTTGGATCCAAAATTGTTTCAGGAAACAAAGGGTAATGGTCGATGGCTATTTTTGCGAATGGAAATCGGTTTCCAGTTGTGTTCCACAGGGCTCAATGTTGGGGTCCCTGCTGTTTGTTGTGTACATTAATGATTTAGACTTAAATGTGGGAGGCATGATTGGGAAATTTGCAAATGACACAAAAATTGGCTATGTAGTTGATAGTGAAGAGGATAGCTGTCAACTCCAGAATTATATCAATGGCTTGGCTCAGTGTGCAAGGAAGTGGCAAATGGAATTCAATCCAGATAAGTGTGAAGTAATGCATTTGGAGAGGGCAAACAAAGCAAGGGAACACTCAATAAACAGGAGGTTACTGAGAGGGGTTGAGGAAGTGAGAGACTTTGGAGTGCATGTCCACAGGCCCGAGAATGCTTTCCTTTATTGGGCAAGGTATTGAATACAAAAGCAGGGATATAATGATGGAGCTGTATAAAACGCTTGTTAGGCCACAGCTGGAATTATGTGTACAGTTCTGTTCACCACATTACAGGAAGGACACAATTGCTCTGGAGAGAGTACAGTGGAGATTTTCAAGAATGTTGCTAGGGCTTGAAAGTTGCAGCTATGAGTAGAGATTGGATAGGCTAGGGTTGCTTTCCTTAGAACAGAGGAGGCTAAGGGGTGACCTAATTGAGGTGTACAAAATTATGAGGGCCCTAGATATGGTTGACAGGAAAGACTGTTTCCCCGAGCTGAGGTGTCAATTACCAGCGGGCATAGATTTAAGGTGATTGGTAGAGGGAACATGAGGGAAAAACATTTTCACCCAGAGGGTGGTGAGCATCTGGAATTCACTGCCTAAGTTGGTGGTTGAGGCTGAAATGCTCGACTCATTTAAAAGGTACCTGGATCTGCATCTGAAGTGATGTAACCTGCAAGGTCATGGACCAGGTTCTGGAAAGTGGGATTAAAATGAGTGTCTAGTTTCTTTTTGGCCAGTGCTGACACAATGGGCTGAATAGCCTCTTTCTGCCCTGTAATTTTTCTATGGTTCTAACCAATACTCAATCCATGCTAATATATTTTACCCCATTCCCATCAGTCCTAATTTTGTGCAGTAACTTATTGTGTGGCATCTTATCGACTGCTTTTTGAAAACCCATAAACACTACATCCACTGGTTCCTCCTTAACCATCCTAATTACATTCTCAAAGAACACAATTTTTTCTTTATAAATCCATTGACTTTGCATAGCCATGTTGTGATTTTTCTCAGTGATCTGTTACCTAATAATAGCTCCTATCATTTTGCCTACTACTGATGGTAGGCTTTCTCCGTTTTCCCCCTTTCTGTGGGATTATGTTTACTACCTTCCAATCCTTGGGAACCGTTCTAGAATCTAAGGAATTCTGGAAGATCAAACCAATGCACCACCATCGCTGCAGCTACTTTTGTTAAAACACAAGGGTGCAGGTTGTCAGGCCCTGGGACTTGTTGCCACTTAGCTCCATGAATTTCTTCAATATTATTTCTTTATCTATCCTAGTTTAAGTTCTTCATTCTCACTAGACCCTTGCTCCCCCATTATTTCTGTATTTTTTTTTGTCTTCAACCTTGAAGACTAATACAATTTTTAAAAAATGTGTATACCATTTCTTTATTCCCATTATAATTTTACTTGGCTTTGCCTATAATGGGCCCACAGTTGCTTTTACTAATCTCCTCCTATTTACATCCCGAAAGAAAAGCTTACAGTCTTTTCTTATCTACCCTATTGTCATTTTCTCTTTTCTACTTCCTTTTGAATTTTTGGTCCTATTTTTAATTCTAAAATCCTCCTAATCTTCAAGCTTTACTATTTTCAACCACATTATAATCCTCTTCCTTTAATCTAATACTACCTTTAACTCCTTTTGTTAGTCACTGTTTTATTTTTTCTGGGGGGATTTTGTGCCTTAAAGGAATTCATATTTATTGCAAATTTTGTCTAGTGATTTAGGTATTTAATTTGTAGTAATTCTCTCAGATTTGTTTTGAGATTTCTGAGCTCTGAGTATTTATTCCTGTGAGGTTGTGAAGATAATTTTGACAATTAAAAGCTTTTAAGTGATTTGAATTGAAACCTTTATCTGTTGCATTTGCAGGTGGTGATGCTTCCATTATCCCAAAAGCAGAACATGAGATTAGACCTTGTCCAAAACTGAGAGCAAAAGAGACCGGTGAGCAGAGAGATATCACTGTTCAAGATAATAAAAGCACTGAAGATGCACAATTATTAAATAATGAAGAGCACACACAGGACAAAAAACGGAAGTGTGATGAAAGTGCCACAGAGGCCCCTGTAAAAAGAGTAAAGTGTGTTGATGAAATTGGAGACTGTGTGTCTGGAAGTAGCAGTGTTCCTGAAAGAAAATCCAGTCATCCATCTGCAGAAGGAATTATTGATGTCAGGATCAATAATAATCACATTTGTGCTGCAGAAACAATGCATCTTAGCAGCCATGATACTGTTGTATCTCATAACGCGGTTGCACTGGATGCAGATGAAACCAGGCGGATGAAGGTCAAAGTTTCAGACATATACCGAACTGGAGCTAAATGTGTACCAGGTGGCATTCAGGATCCCCATAAGCCTGGAATTAACTACCACTGCGTGGAATCATTGAGGGTGAAGCCAGGAAGAGGTGACAGGACATTATCAATGTCCTGTAGTGATAAACTTGCTCGTTGGAACATTCTTGGCTGTCAAGGAGCACTTCTCATGCATCTCTTTGAGGAGCCTCTGTATTTCTCTTCTATTGTAGTGGGACAGTGTCCATATAGTGAGGAGGCCATGAAAAGAGCTTTACTGGATAGGTAACATTCATAAGTTACTTCTGTAAAGAACATATGAAGTATTCTGGCCTGTCAGAAGAAGTGATGGTACAGACTACTCCAAACAATTAGAATTTGTTAATTAAAACGATCTAATAATTCAATTTGTAGCACTTATTGGATAATTCAAATTTTTAAGCTTAAAAATTAACTGAATTGTCAGGAGTAAACAACATTAAACTATTGTACATACAGCATTTAACTCCAAATGTTTCAAATGTGATGAATTGTATCTATTTTTGCAGGGCTGGTGTGTTGAATATATCTGACCCTGTTGGCTAAATTCAATCTACTTTTCATTTTACAAATCTCAGTGGAGTCTGTGACATGCTTGGCTGTCATCCCAACCAAGTAGGATTGCATCATTGCTGAAACAGGAAATACAATCCATCATTAAAAACTGAAAAGTAAAGAATACTATTGAGACTATGTAACTGTGGGTCTGGGAGACTACCTTTTCTCTTACTGTCTTATTTCAAATCTAGACCAAATAGATGGGATGAAAGTCTCTTTTCTCTAAGTTTGGTAAAGATCCAGAACACAGCTGTTTTGGCAGTCTCAATTCTTTCCCAGTGGGCATGTGTCAACAACACACAACTGCCCTCAAATTTGATGCTTTCAAGTTTAATTTGGCAGCCTGAAAGAAGCCATGTGATTACTGGCATTGAGAAGTTGTGATTTTTGTAGCCATGCTGTGCTCTTTTGCGTTTTATTTTCAGATCCATAGCTGCAGTAACATAAATGATGGCCTCTTTATATCTGACCAATATCCCACTTTCATTGCACTGCAGCAGCTTTGCTTCCCATTTTGTTGAAAGGTACTGGTTAACTGTGCATTAAAAGAATTTTTCCCCCTAATTGACCATTGGCTGGCATACTGCGTACATGAGATGCCAAGAAACTCAGGAAAAATTTGAACTGCCTCAAGTGAAGAGCAGCAGTGTGAACCAGGGGTTGCAATGTAGATTTAGAGAGAACCCCAACCCTAACCCCACCACCATGCCCCCAACCCTGCCTAATATGTGGAATGGTAAAGCTGTCATAAGGACAGGCAATTTGAGTAGTGAACATTGCAGAAGCGGACAATTGTGGCTTTTCCCAAATATTAGTGGGTACAAACACTAATCAGGGTAAGGTATTTGGGGATTTCTTACGTCTCTTAAATGAAAGCATAAACTGATTTCCATGCTGAGCAAGAAGAGGACTTCTTTGCTTAATTTCACTCTCCTTTGTTGGCTTCACTTGCCGCTGCCTGGAATTAATGTTTGCAGTGCTTCACAAGAGAGACTTGTAATCAAAACTAACAAGAATAAAAAGGAAGAAATATGTGGGTAAAGTTGTGACTGTAATTTTACTACTTGTCACTTTCCACTTAAGTTAGTTGACATGGATATATAAGCGAAGTGGTGACACCGACTTATGGTTTCTGCCCTTAGTTAACACTAAAAGCCATAATTTGGTTTCTGTTACGATCACAGCCGATATTAATTGCCCTGCAAACCAAATCCCGGAGAGCAACTTAGCTTATGGGCCATACTTTCTTTGTATTCTGAAAACGAGAAGTCGACATACTGATCTCAGCAGTAAGGAGTCCAGTAACACTTCTGGGATTTCAAAAATTAAGAAGTAAAAGTTTTAATAACAAGAATAAAAGAAAACTTAAGCACACAGGGTTATAGTTATACAATTAAGGTTAGTCTTACAACACATTCTCCCAAAAGATTCTCTACTTGGTCAGACCCACAAGTAAACACCTTCCAGGCAACACTCCCTTAAAGATATTTAACTATAAAAATTCAGTAATATTACCCAAGGCCAATTGCTGTAGCTTTAATAAAGGCATACCACACGACCTGTAAGACTCTTCCACTCTACAGTGGAAATCTAAACTTCAGAATAAAACTGCTTTTTGCAGCCCAAGACTTTTCTGGCTTGACTGAAGACTGATTCAAACTTGCATCGTCTCCCAGCCCAGAGCTCCAGCTGCTACATTCCACAGCCCCAGTTCAACAACTCAACCAGTTGTATCTCAGAGCTATCCTAAGCTCTCCACAGTAACTCTAAAATAGCCTTTTCCCCCTTTCATTTCAGGTTCCATTGTTCTCTCACTTCTTTGAAACTCAAATTCTTCCAAATATAAAATCTTGCATGTCTCCATTTGGGTCAATAAAATATCCCCACTCCAGTTAACCTATGGAACTCCTGCAAGATACAAACATGTTTCTTGTCCCTTCTGAATTCCCTTTGATATTCAAACAAACTCTCAACTTATCTAAAAATGCAAATGTTAGATCCAACCTATTTACTTGTACCTCAAACCTAACGCCTCTATCCTTTCCATGTTTTAAACCCCCCAAGCAATCTGTCTCCTATTACTCTGCTCAGCTTAATTAAATCATATACAGACACACAACACACACACACAGCCTCCTTCACAGAATAATGCAATATTCCCCAAAAATATTTTTAAAAACATCCATTTCTCAGTTTTATTGTTAAGTTAGATATACAATTATACCATTAGTGGAAGTATTGTTTTTAAGCTTGCTACCATCTGTAATCCATTATACATTACTGAGATGCTGTGGTTGAGCTATCTATATCATCTGTTTTACAGCAGTTGCTATAATCCAACCATTGGCAACTTGTTTAAAGGGGAAAAAGGGATAGACAGTAAATGCAGATTTGCAACCCATTTAAATGTGTAGAGCTGTATTTTTTACAGTGAGATGCACAAAAGCTTCACATTTTTACAGAATCGGGTGCAGTATTGTTAAAGTGCAGGACTTAATTTTTGATTTTTTGTGATAATTTTTCACCTTTATTGGTAAAATAGTGTATTGGTGAAATGTCTTTAAGACCAAAAATTAAAAAGAAAAAAATACAACTCATTCATTTTTCTTCAAACTTGACGAGGAATCAAATTACCCCAAGTTTTGGTATTTGTGAATAATATAAGCTTTCGTATGTATTGAGGTTTAAACATTTTTTAAATCTAGGAATCAGTTACATTCTATACAGTGAAGTAATCTGCTACAAGTTAAAAAAGATAGCCAAATAATTTTCTTCAGAAATTCTCTGTTGAATAATCTCTGCAATATTTTTGAAATTGTTTCTAGGATGAAGAGGATATGGGTTACAATTTAACAGTTACCTGGAAATTACAAAATGAATTACTTTCACTTTCAATTATTTTATTCTCAGAGAAAGGCAGGTGACATCTTTGCAGGCTGGTGTTAATGTTGCCTCATAACTGGAATACTGTGGAGTGTGGGACAATGTTCAGAGCTCACTCACTCTTTGAACAACCTTTGACTGCCATGACTGTAACATAGCTCTGTGGTTCAAGCCTCATTCCAGAGATTTGAACACACAATTACTGAAGGAGTTCTGCAATGTTGCAGTCTTTTGGATGAGCCATTAAACCAAGGCCTCATCTGCCCTCTACAGTGGATGTAAAAGACCCTACATACTATTCGAAGAATAGGAAGATCATCTTGGTGATCCGGCCAACATTTATTCCTTCAATAAAATTGTGAAAGATTTATCTCAGTGGTGTTTGTGGAACATTGCCGTGTGCAAATTGGCTGCCATTCATTTTAACAGGGACAACTTCAAAAAATAATTAATTGACTGTGAAGCACTCGGGAGTATCCTGAAGTTATGTATGGAGCTGTATAAATGCAAGTTGTTTTTTGTTCGTGCAGAAGTGGTTGCAAACCATTTAGCATTCAAAAGCTGCAACATGGCCATATTATGTTTCATCAGCCTGCCAATCTAAGGCTTAACCCCACCTTTACTTACACCTTGAATCTGTATTGGAAATTGGGAGTCTCTGAACTGCTAGACCTGGTTGTTGTTTAGATTTGTAAAATGACCACAACGCCAAACGAAATTTTTTAATTGTAGAGCTGAAGTCTTTTATTTTTTCAATGAAGAACAACCTCAAATCTTAACTGTGTACAATCCATCATAGGTTAAACTATCATTTTGTTGTAATGAAGACTTGTTTATTATTCAATAAAATGTAATCAAAGTAGTTTACAGGAAATGCATGAAAGCTGAGTTTCATATGCTTCATATGTCGAAATATAAATTGATTGAGGATGTAATCACCTGAACTCTGATAAAGGTAACACAGCAAATATCCTATTTCTAAAGAAAACATTGAGTTACCGTTTGTTTTCCCCCTGTGTTCCAACAGATGTCGCCACATTACCTCACTCCCAAAAGAATTCAGAGTCCACAATGTAATGCTGCTACAGTCACAGTTGGAGTTTGTGCACAGTCGTCCTTCAGTACAAAGCAGCTATGACTCCACCAAAGAGAAAATTGTACCTTGTGCAGCAGGTAGAATAACTTTTTTTCAAAAATATTTTGTACAAGTGTTAAGTCTCAAATCAGGTGTTTGAAAGTCTTTGAAACATGTAACCTTTTAAAGACTGCAGTATTTTTTCAATGACATTGGATGTATATATATATCCCTCGTATGCAGTCATCATGTTTCATAGGTTCATTCTTTGTTTGTGCTATATCAATTGTATTCCACATTATGTCCTGGGTTTTGCAAAAGCGGTGCAAGAACAGCACCAGTTGTTCGCCTCACTGACAGCTGCCCACAAGGTTTTTTGGGGCTTTCTCTAATCTAGTCTAATCCAGTACACCGTTCTCTTCAAAATATCTTTGGCACAGGATGAGAAACAGCAAAGCAGTTCAACCAATCAGATTATAGAATCCTCACTGAAGTATGCAAAATCTAAACCAGGAAGTATGAAGCTGGAAATATAAATGATAATTAAATCGTGTAGAAAGCAAAATAAATATTAAGAAAGACAGATAGGGTTAAAAGAGATAAAAGTCAGAGAAAGCAAAACAAAAAGAATAAAACCCCTAACTACTGAAGGAATTAACCTCAAAACTTGCAAAATTAAATTTTCAGAGCTGGAGAGATTGGTAATAATTATCACAGATCATGGCATTAAAAAATCACTTAACCTGAATTCGCACTCACCCTATCGTTTTCTGCCATCTTTTGTGGAAAACTAGTGAGCAAGTACTCCAAATTCATGCCATTGTATGTATTTTCAATGCTGATTCCATCAGCAAGGATTGTTACAACGCTGGGTACCTTTGACAGCAACTTCCCAATTTCCGTATTTAAATACAACCATGAAGATGCCAGTAATTGCAGCCCTATTTGCTTCATTATAATGCTGTTAGCGTTACGGTTAGTGTCATGAAGCTATTAATGTATATAATATTGGAAAATATTTTTTTTTCAAAACAGGAATTTAGTCTGTGGGTGTGGCTTAATTGGATTAAAGCCAGCTAGCCTGGTGCTTTGACGTGTACTAGTTTTGATATGTAATAGAGAGTGTATTTGCATTTTTTGAATAGAGCATTCAAGAAGTGGGGCGAAAACTGACACCTGTCTAGCAGATACCAAGCAATATGTTTATATTACTAATAAAATTGGTACCGTGAAAGTGGTTTTATTGTTAGAAGAGGCTGATGATACAATGATATTTACATTCAATGAATGTAAGCGGTGCTAGGTATAACTTCAGTTTTGTGTGTGTAAGACAGAGGCAATGTGAGATCAAAAGCAGCTGTAAGCCTCCAACTGTCTCCACAGGAACCAAAGTGAAAAGGACCTCATTTTGAATTCATATGGTGAAAATGCTTTGCCTGGTGTTTGGTTAAGCCTGCGGGTTGCTGTGTTTTTTATTCGTTCACGGGATGTGGGTGTCGCTGGCCAGGCCAGCATTTATTGCACATCCCTAGTTGCCTACGTTTTTAAGAGTCAACCACATTGCTGTGGTTCTGGAGTCACATATAGACCAGACCAAGTAAGGATGGCAGATTTCCTTCCCTAAAGGACATCAGTGAACCAATTGGGTTTTTACAACAATGAACAATGCTGATATTGAATTCAATTCATGGGATTTGAACCCAGGCCCCCAGAACATTACCTGGGTCTCTGGAACACTAGTCCAGCGACAATACCACTGTGCCACCACCTCCCCTACATATTGTGTAGGTACACAGTGATGTAAGGGAGGGAGTTCCAGGATTTTGAGCCAGTGACAGTGAAAGAACATTGATACATTTCCAAGTCAGGATGGTGAGTGTCTTGGAGGCGAACTTGCAGGTGGTGGTGTTCCCATGTATCTGCTGTTCTTGTCCTACTAGATGGTAGTGGCTTGGCGAGTTCCTGTAGTGCTACACACTGCTGCCACTGTGCGTTGGTGGTGGAGGGAATGAATGTTTGTGGACTGGGTGCCAATCAAGTGGGCTGCTTTGTCCTGGATGGTGTCAAGCTTCTTGAGTGTTGTTGGAGCTGCACTCATCCAGGAACATGGGGGGTATTCCATCACACTCCTGACTTGTCCTTGGGCTGTGGGGAGTCAGGAGGTGAATTGCTCACCGCAGGATTCCTCGCCTCTGATCTGCTCTTGTAACCACTATTTATTTGCCTAGTCCAGTTCAGTTTCTGGTCAATGGTAACACACACACAACCCTCCCACCCCCCCCAGGATTAATTTGAAACAATAAGGTTAATTTTTAGAGGCTTAGAATTGAAAAGTTGTGAAATTATGCTAAACTTGCATCTAACCTGGCTAGACCACACTTGTGTGTACTGTGTATAGTTCTGTGTATAGTTCTGGTTGCCGAATTTCAGAAAGGATATAGAGGCATTGGAGAGAGTGTGAAGAAGATTTACAATTAAGATAGCAGACTTGTGATGTTACACCTATCAGGAAGAGGTGAACTGGCTCGGTCTCTTTTCTTTTGAAAAGACAAAGCCGAGGAGCAACGTAATAGAGATTTTTAAAATTGAGAGGTTTGATAAATTTCCACTTGTGGAGAAAAACAGAATTAGAGGTGATCAATGTAAGATAATCACCGAGAAATCAAGTAGGGGATTCAAAAGAAAACTTTACCCAGTGGAACTCACTGCCACAAGGAGTAGTTGCGGTGAATGGTATAGATGTATTTAAGGGGAAGCTAGCTAATCATATGAGAGAGAAGGGAATAGAAGGAATACTGATAGAGCTGATTGAGGAAAGATGGGAGGAAGCTTGAGTGAAGATAAATGCCAGTGTGGACTGTTGGGCTGACTGGCCTGACCTGTGCTCAATACTCTAGGTAACTCTAATAAGCATTTGCTGACTGCATAAAATGTATTTTGTATAAAACAGTTGCAGATTTATAAATAATGTACAATTAAATTATTAATGGTTTCAAGAGTGGCATTCGACATGACACCAATGAAACCTGCTGGATGGCAGACATAAGATTATAATACAGCACGAGAGGAGGTCCGCAGCCCTTTGTGGCGGTGCTGGTACAAGCTTTGTGTCATCCTCAGCCCTTCCACCTTGAACATTTGACATGGTAACTAGAGGAGGAAGGCAGAGGTTTCTATTCACAAATAATTCCCTTTAATCAAAAAATTGAAGCTTTAATCATAAATTCACATATTTTCCTTTCGGAATGCAGCATTTTAATCTTGGCCTACAATTGTGTTTTTAAGGCAAGCATAGTTCAACTCTAGATGATCAGAAGAGATAATAAATTATTTGTATACAATAAATATAGTTAGTGACTATCATTGCCGTACTGCGATGCTGTTAAGCAGAAATGATTGTTTTAATCTCTTATAGCAATAAGTTGGTGTGCTGTTCCACACCAGCCACTAGATGTCTCTGTAAATGGCTTTAAACAAGGAGCAACAAAAAAGATCCTTGGAACCCCCCAAGCCAGGTACAGAATTATGCATTTTTAATTAGCTTAAATAATGTCCTTTGTTTATAACTGATTATTTTCTAGTATGCTGGCATATTGTACATGCATAACTGGTATTTTTTGTATGTATAATTATATTTTATTGTACAATAAACTATTGATGTTTATAACAAAAACAGAATTACCTGGAAAAACTCAGCAGGTCTGGCAGCATCGGCGGAGAAGAAAAGAGTTGACGTTTCGAGTCCTCATGACCCTTCGACAGAACTTGAGTTCGAGTCCAAGAAAGAGTTGAAATATAAGCTGGTTTAAGGTGTGTGTGTGGGGGGCGGAGAGAGAGAGAGAGAGAGAGAGGTGGAGTGGGGGTGTGGTTGTAGGGACAAACAAGCAGTGATAGAAGCAGATCATCAAAAGATGTCAACAACAATAATACAAAAGAACACATAGGTGTTAAAGTTAAAGTTGGTGATATTATCTAAACGAATGTGCTAATTAAGAATGGATGGTAGGGCACTCAAGGTATAGCTGTAGTGGGGGTGGGGAGAGCATAAAAGATGTAAAAAAAAAATAAATAAATATATATATTTTTCTTTTTCTCTTTTTATAATGGAAATAGGTGGGAAAAGGAAAATCTATATAATTTATTGGAAAAAAAAAGAAAAGGAAGGGGGAAACAGAAAGGGGGTGGGGATGGGGGAGGGAGCTCACGACCTAAAGTTGTTGAATTCAATATTCAGTCCGGATAGCTGTAAAGTTCCTAGTCGGAAGATGAGGTGTTGTTCCTCCAGTTTGCATTGGGCTTCACTGGAACAATGCAGCAAGCCAAGGACAGACATGTGGGCAAGAGAGCAGGGTGGAGTGTTAAAATGGCAAGCGACAGGGAGGTTTGGGTCATTCTTGCGGACAGACCGCAGGTGTTCTGCAAAAGTGTTCTTCCAATCCCAACCCCAGCCGTGTAGTCACTATACCCCCTGACCTTCCCCTCTCCGATGCTGAACGTTCAGTGCTCAGCAAAGGACTTAGTTTCATACCCTTACGCCCTCACCTCAATGAATTTCGGGCTCGGCATGATGCTGAACTCTTCTTCCGGCGTCTTCGTCTCCGGGCTCACTTCTTTGGGCAGGAGTCCTCTCCCAGTTCAACGGATCCTTTTACCCATCTCCAATATTCTCCCTCCACCTGGACCCCTCCCTCTGGATTCTTACCTTCTCTTGATCTTTTCATTGAGAACTGTCGGCGCGACATTAGTCGTCTCAATTTCTCTGCTCCTCTCACCCATTCTAACCTGTCTCTCTCTGAACTTACTGCACTCCATTCTCTCAGGTCCAACCCTGACATTGTCATCAAACCCGCTGACAAGGGTGGTGCTGTTGTTGTCTGGCGCACTGACCTCTACCTCGCGGAGGCTGAGCGTCAACTCGCAGACACTTCCTCCTACCTCTCCCTGGACCATGACCCCACCACTGAACATCAAGCCATTGTTTCCAGGACTGTCACTGACCTCATCTCCTCTGGGGATCTTCCTCCCACAGCTTCCAACCTGATAATCGCCCAACCTCGGACGGCCCGCTTCTATCTCCTACCCAAAATCCACAAACAGAACTGCCCCGGTAGACCAATCGTCTCAGCTTGCTCCTGCCCATTTCTCGTTATCTTGACTCCCTTCTCTCTCCCCTTGTCCAGTCCCTTCCCACCTACATCCGTGATTCCTCTGACACCTTACGTCACATCAACAATTTCCAGTTCCCTGGCCCCAACCGCTTCCTCTTCACCATGGACGTCCAATCCCTCTACACCTCCATCCCCCACCAGGATGGTCTGAGGGCCCTTAGCTTCTTCCTCGAACAGAGGCCCGAACAATCCCCATCCACCACTACTCTCCTCCATCTGGCTGAACTTGTTCTCACGCTGAACAATTTCTCCTTCAACTCCTCTCACTTCCTCCAAATAAAAGATGTGGCTATGGGTACCCGCTTGGGCCCCAGCTATGCCTGTCTCTTTATGGGGTATGTGGAACATTCCTTGTTGCAGTCCTACTCCGGCCCCCTTCCACAACTCTTTCTCCGGTACATCGATGATTACTTCGGTGCCGCTTCATGCTCTCGTCAGGACTTGGAAAAATTTATTAATTTTGCTTCCAATCTCCACCCCTCCATCATTTTCACGTGGTCCATCTCTGACACTTCCCTTCCCTTCCTTGACCTCTCTGTCTCAATCTCTGGTGATAGACTGTCCACCAATATCCATTACAAACCCACCGACTCCCACTAATATCTCGACTACAGCTCCTCACACCCCGCTTCCTGTAAGGACTCCATCCCATTCTCTCAGTTCCTTCACCTCTGTCGCATCTGTTCTGATGATGCTACCTTCAAAAACAGTTCCTCTGACATGTCCTCCTTCTTCCTTAACCGAGGTTTTCCACCCACGGTCGTTGACAGGGCCCTCAACTGTGTCCGGCCCATCTCCCGCGCATCCGCCCACACGCCTTCTCCTCCCTCCCAGAAACATGATAGGGTCCCCCTTGTCCTCACTTATCACCCCACCAGCCTCCGCATTCAAAGGATCATCCTCTGCCATTTCCGCCAACTCCAGCATGATGCCACCACCAAACACATCTTCCCTTCACCCCCCCCTATCGACATTTCGTAGGGATTGCTCCCTCCGGGACACCCTGGTCCACTCCTCCTTCACCCCCTACTCCTCAACCTCCTCTTATGGCACCTCCCCATGCCCACGCAAAAGATGCAATACCTGCCCCTTCACTTCCTCTCTCCTCACCGTCCAAGGAGCCAAACACTCCTTTCAAGTGAAGCAGCATTTCACTTGCATTTCCCCCAACTTAGTCTACGGCATTCGTTGCTCCCAATGTGGTCTCCTCTACATTGGAGAGACCAAACGTAAACTGGGCGACCGCTTTGCAGAACACCTGCGGTCTGTCCGCAAGAATGACCCAAACCTCCCTGTCGCTTGCCATTTTAACACTCCACCCTGCTCTCTTGCCCACATGTCTGTCCTTGGCTTGCTGCATTGTTCCAGCGAAGCCCAACGCAAACTGGAGGAACAACACCTCATCTTCCGACTAGGCACTTTACAGCCATCCGGACTGAATATTGAATTCAACAACTTGAGGTCGTGAGCTCCCTCCCCCATCCCCACCCCCTTTCTGTTTCCCCCTTCCTTTTCTTTTTTTTCCAATAACTTATATAGATTTTCCTTTTCCCACCTATTTCCATTATAAAAAGAGAAAAAGAAAAAAAAATATTTATTTTTTTTTACATCTTTTATGCTCTCCCCACCCCCACTAGAGCTATACCTTGAGTGCCCTACCATCCATTCTTAATTAGCACATTTGTTTAGATAATATCACCAACTTTAACTTTAACACCTTTGTGTTCTTTTGTATTATTGTTGTTGACATCTTTTGATGATCTGCTTCTATCACTGCTTGTTTGTCCCTACAACCACACCCCCACTCCACCTCTCTCTCTCTCTCTCCGCCCCCCACACACACACCTTAAACCAGCTTATATTTCAACTCTTTCTTGGACTCGAACTCAAGTTCTGTCGAAGGGTCATGAGGACTCGAAACGTCAACTCTTTTCTTCTCCGCCGATGCTGCCAGACCTGCTGAGTTTTTCCTGGTAATTCTGTTTTTGTTTTTGTTTTGGATTTCCAGCATCTGCAGTTTGTTTGTTTTTATATTATTATTGATGTTTATAGTTTGCACCAAATTAAAGCATTACAAATTAGTTTCATATTATGTAAGGTATTCTAGATTGCTTGGTGTATACAACAGTCTGCAGAATAGATGGGCTGTTAAACTGGGCAGATTGATGTTAGGTGAAATTTAGTGCAGAAAAATGTGTTAGAATCATATCTTAAGACTGAAGTTTTTTTTACAATATGAAAGGATTTGGCATGAACTGGACATGTGAATGTTAATCTTGAATTTTTTTTTTAAAAAATGCCATCAGTTCACCTTGGAACTGTCAACAAGCAGGCCTTTTCCAAGAAATCACCTGACCTACATAGTATTTGAGAAGGAGTTATTTGTTTGCTTAATTAATGAAAAGCTGGGAGACAAAAGGCAATCGCATGATGAGAGGAAAAAAAACTTAAGTTATGAACTTGTTTGTTTTGAAGGCAGCCTTGTTGGAGAACAAGCTGAGGAAGAAAGGCTACCTTGACTGGCTTCCTCTCTACCTTGTGTAAAATTGTATGTGGCTATCAACCTGTAGCCAGAGAACATAGGGCAGAATTTTCTGCCTACTGGGTGGGCCCGACCCAATCTGCGGCAGGTGGGGAGCCGATCCCCGCCAGCGAAGCAGGCCCCCCCCATTTTAAGTGGACAGGCCAATTAAGGCCTGCCCAGCTTGACGCCTGGCAGGAAGCGCTATGTGCTTCCTGTGCGAGCAGGGAGGGGGCGGGGGAAATCCCCAAATGCGAGAGTGTGCTCTTTTGTGCATGCGTACGAAAGAGCGCACATCTGCCTGGGGCTAAGTGCTGCGTCAGGGAGATCGCTGAAAGTTGTACAAATATTAAAAATAGAAAAATAAAGAAATCCTTAACATGTTTCCCTCATGTGATAATGTCACGCGAGATGGGACATGTTAATAAATTTCACTAAGAATTTATTAAAGTTTTTTAAACCCTACATGCAACCTCATCCCATCGTTGGATGAGGTTTCATGTTTTTTCAGAAGCCCGCCGGGGCTCCAGGCCTGCCCACCAGCCTTAAGCTTGGACGGGCAGGTCCTTTTAATTGTTTTAATTATCCTGTGAATGGCCTCAATTGGCCATTGACAGGTCAGCGGGCGCACAGCTGATTTCGCTGTGCCCCCGCCTTCCTGAAGATTTAAATGGGGTGGGATGACGTCAGGGTTCCCCCCCAACGTCATCCCGCGTCATTTTGCGTGTTGGCGAGCGGGCTCCGCCCCCCCGCTTGCCAACAGCAAAATTCAGCCCATAGAAACTAGGAGCAGGAGTAGACCATTCAGCCCTTCGAGCCTGCTCCGCCATTCAGTATGATCGTGGCAGATTCTGTGTCTCAGCACCATATTCCAGCTTTCTCTCCATACCCTTTGATACCCCTAATATCCAAAAAATTACCAATTTCTTTCTTGAATATACTCTGTGATCCGGCCTCCACAGCCTTCTGTGGTAGAAAATTCTGCAGGTTGACCATCTTCTGAATGAAGAAATCTTTCCTCATCTCAGTCCGAAATAGCCTCTCCTATATCCTGAGACTATGGCCCCTGGTTCTAGATTCCCCAACGAGGGAAAACATCCTCCCTGCATCTAGTCAGTCTAGCCCTGTTAGAATTTTATACGTTTCACTCAGATCCCCCCCCTCATTCTTCTATACTCTAGTGAATACATGCCCAGTCAAACCAATCTCTCCTCATACGACAGTCCTGCCATCTCTAGTATCAGCCTAGTGAGCCTCTGCTGCACTCCCTCTATGGCAATTATACCCTTTCTTAGGTAAGGAGACCAAAACTGCATGCAGTTTTCCGGGTGTGGTCTCACGAAGGCCTTGTATAACTGGGGTAAGACATCCCTACTTCTGAACTCAAATCCTCTTGCTATGAAGGCCAACATATATTTGCCTTCCTAATTGCTTGCTGCACCTGCCTGTTTACTTTCATTGACTGGTGTACAAGGACCCCCGGATCCCTTTGTACATTCACATTTCCCAATATATCACCGTTTAACTAATACTCTGCTTTTCTGTTTTTCAACCAGGGCATATAACTTCACGTTTATCCATGTTATACTGCCTCTGTCATGTTTTTGCCCACACACACAACTTGTCTAATTCGCCCTGAAACCTCCTTGCATCTTCCTCATGACTCTCAACCCCGCCCAGTTTTGTGTCATCAGCAAGAACCCTCATTTGAGTGTAACCTGTCTGCATTTGGACTTGCAAAGCTGAGACCAATGGTGAAAACTTCCAGGCATCCATCGGGACCAGCACACGGGAGAGCTCCAGATTGACAGTATAGAGACCCTGCGGACTTTATCCTTTATTTTATAATGCCCATCCTCCAAAGCCCATCTCTGCAGAGAGACTATCTGTTTGTCCTTTGTCTGTGTGTGTGCTGGGGCAATTCTTTAGCAAGAGATTAGATAGTTATACTACCTGATTACAATTGTGTGTTAACCAGTACTTGCAACTTGCTAAAAGAAGTTTTGTTCTAGAATAAATTGAATTTTTGAAAGAAGCCTAGTCAGAGTCTCTTCTTCTGGCTACTAGAGGTATAGGTACACAATTGGCCATTTCAGCGAGAAAATGAAACATTTAAGTTAATGTTGCAGCCTGTGGAGTAGTGGGGCTTGATAATTCATGCACTCCTCCCATCCTGGTTGTAACAAATGTGAGGTGATGCATTTTGGGAAGAATAGCAGCAACAAATTGCATTTAACCCTTTTAATGCGTAAAAAGTCCCACTGCTCCACAGTGGTGTAAGCAGACAAGTTTGGATGCCGAATCAAGGAAGATGATGCGAGGAGGGGTGACGAAAAGTTGATCAAAGAAATTGGTTTTAAGGAGGACCTTTCAGGAGGAGAACAAAGTGGATGAATCCAGGGAGAGGAATCCAAGGACCCACCCAGGCTATGGATCTGGAAGCTCAGCTGGATCAAATAGGAGTTTGCAAACAGTGAGAGTGGTTAAGGAAGAGGATGAAATCAGTGGCAACAGTACAGAATTTGTAATAATACAGAAAGGAATGTTTATTAAATGGTGAAACTTTAAAAGTTAGAAAATAGAGACTTAAGAATTCAGATACGCAATCTTCCGTAGAGCAGAGGGATTCCGGAGTTGCAGCCAAATTTATGGGCTAGTCAGGCAATGTGAATGTATCATGTTGCCCACTCTCAGGATGTAGACAGCATGTCTACATTCTCACCAGCCCCTCAATCATTACCTATTTCGATGCCAAGTAACCAGCTGGGCCAGGCATTCTTGGCAGCTGTCAATCTTGTGCAGTCTGCATCTGTGCCCTCTCAGGTCTGAGCTCCTACAGATTGCAGACCATGAGCTCTCAAGAGCCCTTGCTGACCCACAATAGCATTCCATCTCTGAGATCACAGGGTTTCTCATAGGGGCACTAGATTAGTTAAGAGAGCAGTTAAGACAGTGGGCTCACACCAGGGTAATAATTCATGTGTAAGCACTTCAAGTAATTAAAATTAAAATCCTTTCAAAAAGAATCTTTATGTTCAGAGAGCGTTCTTGTAGAATCTAGTAACTGCCTGAAGTTAGTTGACATATAAAGGAGTCAGCAGGCTGATGGAGCTACAGACAATGACACTCTCAACTGGGAGAAACCTACAATGTGTGCCAACATACCCTGGACCTAAAGTTCTAATTTGCTGCTTCTGGTTTTCCACTTAAGGAAAGTGATGGCAATGTTTGCTCTAGCAAGTGTGATATTATTCATGTGCTTAATGAAAGCTTAAACTGCATACTGACAGAAGTTGCTTAAATCCTGTGATAGCCAGTAAGGAACCATAGGTAAAGAAGCTAAAAGCTGCGATGGCCTTGACTACACAAGACAATAATGTGCTAGTTGCTTTTAGGTCTTGATACAGGAATTGACAACATTGTGACAACCTTCCTAGAGAAACACACCTCGTTATGCTCATTCCTCATAGAGCTGATGATATGTTGCACTGTTGGGAGGTTGAGGATTTTTGCAAGCAAACCTTCTATTTGTCCTTCCTGCAGTCTGTTTGCTCCTCCCTCCCGTAGCCATTCCTGCTCCTCTGGTGAGGGTGAAATTGTCTCCCATGAATGAAGAAATGCATTGTGAGAAGCCACTGAAGAATTCAGAATGTTATACAACCATGCACGTTAACATCACCTAAGTAGCCAAAACACATCCATTTTAAGCAATTTGAATGGCATACCTTTGCAATAATTTAAATGAGAGCAATTAAGGATCCCTTTCAATACCAGTGGAAATGACTATCGCTCAACTTGTATGTCTCATGCTTTCTGGATGGGTTTAGGAACTGACAGCAACACAAGTAGAGATGATGTGCCTCCACTATGAAAAAACTTGGTGCTTTCTACAGTGTAGTAAATTTGGTTCTTTATTTGCAGGTCTAGAATCTGCAAGGCTGAACTTTTCAAGACATTCAAAGAACTGCTTGCTTTCGTTTCTGAAGAAAACCGTCCAATATCCCTTCGGTAGGTCATAACTTTAACAGCAAAGTATAGAGGCAGTCATAAAATTGAATCAAATGTAGCTGCTATCCAAGTAAATTTTGATTTGGACATATTCACTGGAGGACTGTTTAACAAAGAGAGTCGTAGCTTTTATTCTTGTATATATTAATAATTAAAGCATTGGGTACAATAAAAGATTATTTGAAGTGAAAACACTACCTACAAATGTATTGTTATTAATTACTAAAGACAGCAGCAGTGTTCTTTCCTATGTTGGCTAAAAGCTTGCTGATTAATATCTTATAAATATTTTTAGCTTGTTTGATAAATGTGGAGTATACAATTAACATTTTTAATTTTTTTTCTGAAAATAATCTAACTTTTTTCTTAGTGGTTTGTTTAAATGCCATCTTTTGGATGTGTAGATTCTTCGGTACGTCTCGGTAACAAGCATATTTACTACGAGAACTTTGATGTGAGGGGCATAAATAGATGTACCTGCAATGGTTGAAGTATACTCTGTTCAATTATGTACTCAATTTTCATTTTGATCCATGAGCAGCAACGTGTTGCGGAATAATCCCAATGGACTGGAGACACACATCATTAAAAGCTCGATAGCATAGTCAAACTTTGCGTTAGAATGATAGCTGGAATGAAGAGATTAAGTTATGGTGAATGAGATGAGGTATTGTGACAGGTATTGACAGTTGAAGGGAATCAATAGGGCAATAGAGACATGATTCTTCTCTCATGTGGGGAATCCGGAACAAAGGAACAGAATCTTACAATTTGATCTGAACCTGGTTAATAGCAAATCCAGGAAAATCTTTGCACATTTGTTATTCTGCAGCCTGGCAGACAGCTTCATATAGTTAATTTATTTCAGACACGGTGAATAATTTGTCTGCTTTTTTTAATGTTTGACATTGTCACCACCCCTCTACAACACACACACAACAGATTATCTAATTGTGCCTTTGGAACACAAGATGAATCCAGCATTCTTCAAACCGAAAGATAAGTTGGCCCACTTTGCATTGCATGTTTTTGCTAACTGGACCCAAAGCAGCAGTACGTGGCTGTTTTATGTTACCAGCAACTGTTTATTTTGCAACAGGGTTACATAATGATGCAAAAAAAAATTTCCGTTTCCACATACTCTTTTATGTCCTGAGGTAGTTGTATGTCCTACTTTGTACAAAGACGTACTTTTAAAGGAAGTTAGTAATGCCTGAAGAAAAGATAGATATTAACTATTTGTTTGTTCCAAATATGTAAATTAGTTTCTGATTTTTTTTTTTCACTCATGAGATGTGGATGTTGCTGGCTAGGTCATCATTTATTGCCCATCCCTTATTGCCTTTGAGAAGGTGGTGGTGAGCTGTCTTCTTGAACCGCAGCAGTCCATGTGGCATAGATACACCCACAGTGCTGTTAGGGAGGGAGTTCCAGGATTTTGACTCAGTTACAGTGAAGGAATGTTGATACATTTCCAAGTCAGGATGGTGAGTGGATTGGAGGGGAACTTGCAAGTGGTGGTGTTCCCATGTATTTGCTGACCTTGTCCTTCTAGTTGGTAGCAGTCGTGGGTTTGGAAGGTGCTGTCTAAGGAGGCTTGGTGACCATAAGACCATAGACGTAGGAGCAGAAGTAAGCCATTCGGCCCATTGAGTCTGCTCCACCATTCAATGAGATCATGACTGACCTGATAATTCTCAACTCCACTTTCCTGCCTTTTCCCCATAACCCTTGATTCCTTTACTATTTAAAAATATGTCTGTCTCAGCCCTGAATATACTTAACGATCCAGCCTCTACAGCCCTCTGCGGTAGAGAATTCCACAGATCCACTACCCTCTGAGAAGAGATTCCTCCTCGCCTCTGTCTTAAATAGGTGACCCCTTACTCTGAGATTATGCCCTCTGGTCCTATACTCTCCCACAAGGGGAAACAACCTCTCAGCATCTATCCTGTCAAGCCCCCTAAGAATCCTATAAGTTTCAATAAGGTCACCTTTCATTCTTCTAAACTGCAATGAGTATAGGCCCAACCTACTCAACCTCTCCTCATAAGAAAATCCCCCCATACCCAGCATCAACCTAGTGAACCTTCTCTGGACTGTCTCCGATGCCAGTATATCTTTCCTTAGATAAGGGGACAAAAACTGTTCACATATTCTAGGTGTGGACTGACTTGGGCCTTGTATAGTTTTAGCACGACTTTCCTAATTTTATACTTCATTCCCTTTGAAAGAAAGGTCAACATTTCATTTGCCTTCCTTATTTCTTGCTGAACTTGTATGTTAGCTTTTAGTGATTCATGCAAGAGGAAACCCAAATCCCTCTGTGCTGCAGCATTCTGCAGCCTTTCTCCATTTTAGTAATATTCAGCTCTTCTATTCTTCCTGCCGAAGTACGTAACCTCCCACATTATATTCCATCTGCCAAGTTTATGCACAATCACTTAACCTGTCTATATCCCTCTGTAAACTCTTTGTGTCATCCTCACCACTTGCCTTCCCACCTATTTTTGTGTCATCTACAAACTTGGCGGTAATACATTCATTTCCTTCATCCAAGTTATTAGTATATATTGTAAATAATTGTGGCCCCAGCACTGAACCCTGTGGCACTCCAGTAGTTCAGGTTGCCATCCTGAAAATGCTCCCCTTATCCCAACTCTTTGGGCAGAATTTTGTCCTTGATGGGCGGTCGGGCGGGTCCCACTGGCTTGGCAGTGGGAGGGCAGCCGATTGCCGCCGCTGCCGAAATGAGCCCTGCCGCCATTTTAAGTGGGCGGGCCAACTAAGGCCCACCCGACGGAAAGCGCTATGCACTTCCTGTGCGGGGGTGGGGTGGGGTGGTGGGATTCCCCAACTGTCAGAGTGCGCTCTTTCATGCACGCGCGCGAAAGAGAGCATATCTCCCTGAGACTAAGTGCTGCCCGAGAGAGAGCGCTGACTGTGTCAAACTTTAAAAATAGATAAATAAAAAAATTATTAACATGTCCCCCTCATGTGACAATATCACACGAGATGGGACATGTTAATAAATATCACAAAAACTTTATTAAGCTTTTTAAAAACAGCCATGAAACCTCATCCTGCCAGTGGATGAGGTTTCATGTTTTGTCAGAAGCCCGCTGGGGCTCCTGGCCTGCCCGCCAACCTTAAGGTTGGATGGGCAGGGCCTTTAATTGCCTTAATTATCCTGTCAATGGCCACAATTGGCCATTGACAGGTTGGCGGGCGGACAGCTGATTGGGCTGTCTTGCCCGCCTTCCTGAATATTTAAATGGGGCGGGCTGACGTTGGGGGTTCCCCCCCACCGATGTCATCCCGTGTCATTTTTGCGTTGGCGAGCGGGCCCTGCCCCCAACTTGCTGATGGAAAAATTCTGCCCTTTGTCTTCTATTAGTTAGCTAATCCTCTATCCATGCTACTGTCCTACCTCCAACACCATGGGCTCTTATCTAATTAAGTAGCCTGATGTGCGGGACCTTATCGAGCACCTTTTGGAAATCCAAGTATATTAAATCTACTGGTTCCCCTTTATCTATCCTGTTTGTTACCTCCTCAAAGACTTCTAACAAATTTGTCAGGCATAATTTTCCCCTTCACGAAGCCATGCTGACTCTGCTTGATTAGATTAGTATTTCTAAATGGTTTGCTATTACATCCTTTGTAATAGACTCCAACATTTTCCCAATGACAGCAGTTAAGCTAACTGGTTTACAGTTACTAGTTTTTTGTTTCCCTCCCTTTTTGAATAAGGGTGTTACATTGGCGGTTTTCCAATCCTCTGGGACCTTTCCAGAATCTAAGGATTCTTGGAAAATTACTACCAGTGCATCCACGATCTCTGTAGCTATTTCCTTTAATATCCTAGGATGCAATCCATCAGATCCAGAGGACGTATCGGCCTTTAGCCCCATTAGTTTCCCTGGTACTTTTTCTCTAGTGATAGTTATTGTATTTATTTCCTCTGTCCCCTTTTACCCCTTGATTATTTAGTATTTTTGGAAAGCTATTAGTGTCTTCTATCGTGAAGACTGATGCAAAGTATTTATTCATTCATTTCCTGGTTTCCCATTATTACTTCCCCAGCCTCATTCTCTTAGAGGCCTATGTTCACTTTGGCCACTCTGTGTTTTATATATTTAAAGAAGCTGTCTGTTTTTGTATTACTTGCTAGACTACCTTATTTTCTCCCTCTTTTTTTGGTCATCTTTTGGTTTATAAAACTTTCCCAATCCTCTGGCTTACCACTAATCTTTGCCATATTGTATGTTTTTTCTTTCAATTTGATACTACCTTTAACTTCCTTGGTTTAACCATGGTTGGTTTATCCCCTTCCTAGAATCCTCCTTTTTCGCTGGGATATATCTTTGTTGTGAGTTATGAACCATTTTCTTAAATGTCTACTATTGTTCATCAACTGTCTTTTCTGCTAAACCCCTTTCCCAGTTCACCCTAGCCAACACTGCCCTCATTCCTTTGTAATTACCCTTATTTAAGTTAAGCACAGTTGTTTTCGACCCAAGTTTCTCACACTCAAACTGAATGCTAAATCCTACCATGTTATGGTCACTGTTTCCTATGGGATCTTTTACTCTGAGATCATTAATTAAACCTGTCTCATTACACATTATCAGATCCAAAATAGCCTGATCCCTGGTTGGATCCACAACACATTGTTCTAGGAAACTGTCTTGAATAAATTCTATGAATTCTTCTTCGTGGCTGCCTCTACTAGTTTGATTTTCCCAATCTACATGAAGCTTAAAGTCACCCATGATTAATGTACTACCTTTTTAACATGTCCTCATTAACTCTTGATTTATTGTCTGTCCTACAGTATAGCTACTGTTAGGGGGCCTATAGACTACTCCCATTAGTGTCGTCTTCCGCTTGTTATTTCTTACCTCCACCCATATGGATTCTACATCTTCTAATCCCAGATCATGT
Organism: Carcharodon carcharias; assembly: GCF_017639515.1. Lineage (NCBI taxonomy): Eukaryota > Metazoa > Chordata > Chondrichthyes > Lamniformes > Lamnidae > Carcharodon > Carcharodon carcharias. Next base: position 161,325,836 of record NC_054473.1, on the reverse strand, counting down.
CTTGCTATCGTACTTATTCCATCTCGTACCAACAAAGGTACTTCACCATCCTTTCCTTCCTGCCTGCCCTTTCGGAAAGTTACATACCCCTGAATATTTAGTTCCCAGCTTTGATCTCCTTGTAACCATGTCTCCATAATGGCTATAAGATCATACCCATTAATCTCTATCTATGCCGTTAGTTCATTTATTTTGTTCCAAATACTAAGTGCATTTAAGTAAAAAAGCCATTCATTTTGCCTTTTTACAATTTTTTCGTCCCTTTCACTCTATTTACTGCTTTTTTTTATGTCTGTACACTCTGTCCCTTCCTGTCCCACTCTGGGTAACATTACCGAAATAGCTGTCCTGCAATGCTGCTATATCCTTTTGCTTTGTATGCCTCCGTATCCCCTCCCAACAACCACCCCCCCCCCCCCCCCCCCAAACCTCTATTCAGTTTAAAGCCCTCTCTACAGCCCTAGTTATTCGATTCATCAGGACACAGGTCCCAGCACGGTTCAAGTGAAGCCCGTCCCAAGAACACCTCCCTTCTACCCCAGTACTGGTGCCAGTGCCCCATGAACTGAAACCCATTCCTCCCACACCAATCTTTGAGCCACGCATTTAACTCCTTGAGTTTATTTACCCTATGCCAGTTTGCCCATGGCTCAGGTAGTAATACGAAGATTATTACCTTGGAGTTTCTGCTTTTTAATTTAGCTCGTAACTGTTCAAATTCTTTCAGCAGAACCTCCTTTCTAGTCCTATCAATGTCATTGGTACCAATGTGAATTTGGTACCAATGCGACAACTGGATCCCTCCCCTCCCACTCCATGCACTGCTCCAGCCCTAAGAAGATGTCCTTAACCCTGGCACTGGGCAGACAACATAGCCTTCGGGACTCTCACTCACGATTGCAGAGAACTGTATCTATCCACCTAATGCTGTCCCCTACTACTATGTTCCTATTTCATCCCACCACTTGAATGACTCCCTGTACTACGGTGTCATGGTCATTTCGCTCCTTCTCCCTGCAGTCCCTGCCCTTGTCCCTGCACTTGTCCACACAACTTGCAAGAACCTTGTAGCTGTTGGACAGTTGTAGGGGCTGAGGCTCCTCGAACGTACCCCCTGAGTCCCCATACCTGCCTCACCTGCAGTCACACACTCCTGTCCCTGATCACAAATTTGAATTACCTAACCGAGGGGTGTGACTGCCTCCTGGAGCAAATTGTCCAGGTAACTTTCCCCCTCCCTGATGAGATGCAATGTCTGCAACTCGGACCCAGGCTCCTTAACTTGGATCTGAAGTTCCTGGAGCTGCAAATACTTAACTGCAGAAGGGTTTGCTCTGGATCACCTTGGTGTCCAGCAGATCCCACATGCTGCAGCAGCAACATATCACCCATCCTGCCATCATTATTGTATCGTATTTTATTTAATTTATTCATTAATTACTTTAGTATCCCTGCTCTTTACATTTGAAGAATCCCCTGCTCTTTACACTTCTTTGTAATTAATTTTTTACACCAGTATATTTTTCTTAAAAATAGCTTGTTAAGTAAGCATAAGAGAGGAAAAAAAGAGAAAAAACGACTAGCATCTAAACACAAACTAAACACCTACTTCTACTTTTACTTTGAAGACTAGAAATACTCACTAATTCTACTCACCAAGCAGCTGCTTTCCCTGCAATCGCGTCATGTTGTGCTTCATGACGTCACTCCGACGCTGGTCTCACTGCAGGTAGGCCTCTCGATCAGTGCATTTAATCCTCTCCCGCTGACCTCCTGAATAGAATAAACCTTAATTGCTTACCAGATACTCACCAATTGACCAGCTCCTTCTCCTGTGGCAGAGCAAGAATCAATTCCTGGAGGATGAATAAGTTTAGGTTCAACTCCGGCACTCAGTTTGTAAGTCGCAGTCATGTGAGTTCCTGCAGTGTATCTTACAGATGGTAGACGCTGCTGCCACTGTGCGTCAGTGGTAGAGGGAGTGAATGTTTGTGGACGGAGTGCCAATCAAGTAGGCTACTTTGTCCTGGATGGCGTCAAGCTTCTTGAGTGTTGTTGGAGCTGCACTCATCTAGGCAAGTGGAGAGTATTCCATCACACTCCTGACTTGATGGTAGACAGGCTTTGGGAAGTCAGAAGGTGAGTTACTCGCCACAGGATTTCAAGCCTCTGATCTGATTTTGTAGCCACAATATTTATATGGCTAGTCCAGTTCAGTTTCTGGTCAATGGTAATCCCCAGGATGTTGATAGTGTGGGATTCTGTGATGGTAATGTCATTGAATACCAAGGCGCGATGGTTAGATTCTTTCTTGTTGGAGTTGGTTATTGCCTGGCACTTGTGTAGCGTGAACGTAATTTGCCACTTTGTCAGCCCAAGCCTGGATATTGTCCAGGTCTTGCTGCATTTGGACATGGACTACTTCAGTATCTGAGAAGTTGCGAATGTTCCTGAGCATTGTGCAATCATCAACAAACATCCCCACTTTTGACCTTATGATGGAGGGAAGGTCATTGATGAAGCAGCTGAAGATGGTTGGGCCTGGGACATTACCTTGAGGAACTCCTGCAGTGATGTTCTGGAACTGAGATGATTGACCTCCAACAACCACAACCATCTTCCTTTGTGCTAGGTATGACTCCAACCAGTGGAGAGTTTTCCCCCGATTCCCATTGACTCAAGTTTTGTTATGGCTCCTTGATGCTGCAACCGGTTAAATGTTGCCTTGATGTCCAGGGTGGTCACTCTCACCTCACCTCGGGAGAACCGCTCTTTTGTCCATGTTTGAACCAAGGCTGTAATGAGGTGAGGATCTGAAAGGCCCTGGCAGAACCCAAACTGAGTGTCAGTGAGCAGGTTATTTCTAAGCAAGTGCTGCTTGATAGCACCGTTGATGACACCTTCCATTACTTTACTGATGATGGAGAGTAGACTAATGAGGTGGTAATGTGGCGGGTTGGATTTGACCTGCTTTTTGCGTACAGGACATACCTGGGCAATTTTCCACATTGCTGGGTAGATGCCAATTTTGTAGCGTATTCAAACAGCTATCGTGGCCGGGAAAAAATGAACTTGGGTGCGTTATATAGTGTATTCTCTGTCCTCAGGACATTCACAGTGAACTGTTATGAAGTATAGTCACTTTACATAGGCAGATTTAGTAGACACCAAGTGTGGTTCAAACTATGTTTAAGCTATAGCCATTGATGTCTTCATGTCTTTTTTTTCTTTTATGGAATGTGGACTTTGCTGTCAAGGCCAGCATTTGTTGCCCATCCCTAATTGTCCTTGAAAAGCTGGTGGTAAGCTGCTATTTTGAACCACTGCAGCCCATCTGTTGCAGGTCAGTGATGCTGGGAAGGGAGTTTCAGGATTCGGTTCCCATGACAGTAAAGGAACAGTGATATTGTTCCAAGTCAGGATGGCTTGGAAGGGAACTTGCAACTGCTGGTGTTCCCATGTATCTGCTGCTCTCGTCCTTCTAGATGGTAGAGGTCACTGATTTGGGAGTGCTGTTGAAGGAGCTTTAGCGAATTGTTGCAGTGCATCTTGTATGTAGTATGCAATGCTGCCACTGTGTGTTGGTGGCAAAGGGAATGAATGTTTAAGGTGGATGGGGTGCCGATCAAGCAGGCTGCTTTGTCCTGGATGGTATTAAGCTTCTTGAGTGGTGTTGGAGTTGCACTCATCCAGGCAAGTGGAAAGTTGGAAGCAGACAATGTTGCCGAGCAGGAAGTAAATGGTTTTGGTGATGAATGTAACCTAAGAAACTCAGCTCTGGTTGAAAGGAACTCTGAAAGGTTGAAACTCATTCTCCTGACTTGTGCCTTGTAGATGGTTAACAAGCTTTGGGGAGTCAGGAGGTGAGTTACTTGCCTCAGAATTCCCAGCCTCTGATCTGCTGTTATAGCCACACTATTTATATGGCTGGTCCGATTCAGCTCCTGGTCAATGGTAATGCCCAGGATATTGATAATGGGGGATTCAGCAATGGTAATGCCATTAAATGTCAAAGGTTTGGGGGCAGTGGGGGGATGGATGGTTAAATTCTCTCTTTTTGGAGATGGTCATTGCCTGGCACTTCTATGGTGTGAATGTTACTTGCCACTCATGTTTCATATTAAAGCCTCATTTTTCAGTTCTTCTCAAGACATTTGTTTATGCTTTGAGACAAAGTCATTCTTTCACACTCCTCCGCAAAACTAGGTTACTACAGTTTTCGAGCTGCTGAAGCAGCCTAGTTAACAATTAGCCAGCCAGTGTGGCCACTCAGACTGCTGCCCTCATACTCAAAGCTTGGATCATGACTTGCCTAGATGCCTGCTGGCAGATCTGGCTTCATCAGATTGAAGTATAGATTACCAAATCCCTTTCCATGATCACTGTAAAGAGGAAGGACTATCCTAGACACCCCTTTGCAACAATCAACTATCCTTCTGCACCTTTCCAACTTCACGATCAAAGTCTCTCTCCTCACTTCAACTCTCTTACTAATACTGTGTCCGTTTTGCCCCTGTGAAGTGCCTTGAGATATTTACTATGTTAAAGGTAATTTATAATGTAATTTGTTGTATTCTTTTAGGAATAAAATCTAAATAATTGTGTATTGTAATTGATTAGGAGTCAGTTCATTTAAGTGGATGATTTGAAATTGATTTAGGCTTAGTTTCCTCAATGTTTTGTTGCTTCATTTAGGACATTATAACCTGTTACATACTATTTGTGTTACTATTTTTAGACATTACAGTAAATTCTTTTTAGTTGAGGGCCTTGTACATAGCTACAAAATGATGTTTGCTGCAGACCCCTGTGCATTTTTAAAAATTGATGTTTAATATCAGGCACGTTAATATGTAGACACTCTCTTTACGAAAAAGATATATTCATTCTTGTTTCAGTCCACAAATAAATGTCCTCGCTTGGGCTAACCATTCCTTATTTCTTGCAGATTATACATGTTTATCTATTATGACCAAGTGAGAAGGGATTTACTGGCTCCCCTCTATTCAACATCCTCGGTTGGTCACAACAAACGTTTAAATTTCTTTTTCACAAGGAAATGCCTTTTGCCAGTCAGAATGTATTTAACTATTGAAGCTATAAGGAGCCAATCAAACAAAGTTTCTCGAGTCAAAGAGAGCAAATTTATTAACCATTAAATCCAAGAAAAATAATAAAAAGGCAACGTCAAGCATTCAACTCTCATGTAATCATTTGGGCCCACACGTGCATGCGCATACACAAACAGGTATCAGAAATAAGGGGAGTTATAGTCCAATGAAAAAAGGTAAAAGCATATATGGTTAATTGTCCTTTGATTGTCCTTGAGGCATGGATTTTAAGCGCTGCGGCTGATTTAGGTTAGCTGGTTTCCTGGATGTGGTCAAATGTAGAAGATAATGAAATTATTAAGAGATCTCAGTTCACTGGTAGACTTGTGCTTTAGAACTTGCTGTGCCCCTCACCAAGCTGTTCAAGTACAGCTGCAACACTGGCATCTACCCGGCAATGTGGGTAATTGCACAGCTATGTTATGTACATAAAAAGCAGGACAAATCCAATCTGGCAAATTACCATCTGTCTACTCTCGATCGTTACTAAAGTGATGGAAGGGGTGATCAACAGTGTTATCAAACGTACTTGCTTAGCAATAATCTGCTCACTGACTCGCACTTTGGGTTCCAGCAGAATCACTCAGCTCCTGACCTCATAACAGCCTTGGTACTGTAAATGCAAGCTTTAACATTGTTGTGGCATTGCACATTTGAAATTTAGTGAGTACATGACATTCAAATGTGTTGCAACAGTAAGCAATGACCTTATTCAGCATGTGGAACTAGCTTAATACCTCAATCTATAGCATAATCACTAAGTAAACTGCAGAGACTAGGGGGAAGCTTACTCTCTGCACTGTGTTGTGATATTGCGCACACAACATTTATAAATATATAGGCTTTTGCTACATTTGATGCAAAAATGAGATGTTCTCCTACTGTACTTTTTCATATTCTTTGTGAATATATCCTGGCCAATATTTATCCATCAATCAAAATCACTAAAATTGATTATCTGGTCATTATCCCGTTATTATTTGTGGGTGTTTGCTGTGTGCAAATTGGCTGTTGCATTCCTACATTATAGCAATGACTATAGTTCAAAGGTACTGGGGGGAGGCGATGATGTAATGGTATTGTTGCTGGACTAGTAATCCAGAGACCCAGGGTAATATCCAGGGGACCCCTTTGAATCCAATTTATCTGGAGTTAGAAGTCTAATGATGACCATGAAAGCATTGTCAATTGTTCTTAAATTCCCTCTGAAATGCCAGTCAATTGTATCATACTGTTACAAAGTCTCAAAAAAGGAATGAAACTGGATGGACCACCCAGCATCAACCTAGGCACCGGAAACTACAATGGCAAACTCCTCCCTGTTGACCCTGCAAAGTCCTCACTAACTTCTGGGGGCTAGTGCCAAAATTGGGAGAGCTGTTTCACCGACTAGTCAAGCAACAGCCTGACATAGTCTTCCTCACCGAATCATACCTTACAGATAATGTCCCAGATGATGCCATCACCATCCCTGGGACTGTCCTGCCGGTGAGACGGGACATAGACATCAACAGAGGTGGCGACACAGTCGTGATGGAATTGCTCTTGGAGTCCTCAACGTCACCTCTGGACCCCATGAAGTTTCATGGCATCAGCTCAAACATGGGCAAGGAAACCTCCTGCTGATTACCACGTACTGAACTCCCTCAGCTAATGAATCAGTGCTCCTCTATGTCGAATACCACTTGGAGGAAGCACTGAGGATACAAGGGCACATGGCCGCTAGAATGGGTCTGCGGCAGGTGGTGAGGGAATCAACAAGAGGGAAAAACATACTTGAACTCATCCTTACTAACCTGCCTGTCACAGATGCATCTGTCCATGACAGTATCAGTAGGAGTGACCACGGCACAGTCATTCTGGAGAAGAAGCCCAGCTTGCACATTGAGGATACCCTCCATTGTGTTGTGTGGAACTACCGCCATGCTAAATGGATAGATTTCGAATAGATCTTGCAGCTCAAGATTGGGCAACCATGAGGTTCTGTGGGCCATCAGCAGCAGCAGAATTGTACTCAAACAAAATCTGTAACCTCATGGCCCAGCATATCCCCCACTCTACCATTACCATTGAGCCAAGGGATCAACCCTGGTTCAATGAAGAGTGCAGGAGGGCATGCCAGGAGCAGCACCAGTCATACCTAAAAATGAGTTGTCAACCTGATGAAGCTATAAACAGGACTACTTGCATGCCAAACAGCATAAGCAGCAAGTGATAGAGCTAAGTGATCCCACAACCAACGGATCAGATCTTGGCTCTGCAGTCCTACCACATTCAGCCATGAATGGTGGTGGACAATTAAACAACTCATTGGAAGAGGAGGCGCCACAAATATTCCCACCCTCAATGATGGGGGAGCCCAGTATGTCAGAGCAAAAGATAAGGCTGAAGCATTTGCTATAATCTTCAGTAGAAGTGACGAGTTATAATCCATCTCGGCCTCCTCCAGCGGTCCCCAGCATCACAGATGCCAGTCTTCAGCCAATTCGATTCACTTCACATGATATCAAGAAATGGCTGAAGGCGCTGGATAGTTCAAAGGCTGTGGGCTCCGACAATAGTACTGATGACTTGTGCTCCAGAATTTGCCTCATCCCCTGCCAAGTTGTTCCAGTACAGCTACAACACTGGCATCTACCCGGCTATGTGGAAAATTGCCTGGCTATGTCCTATACACAAAAAGCAAGACAAATCCAACCCAGCCAATTACCGCCCCATCTGTCCACACTCCATCATCAATAAAATAATGGAAGGGGTCGTCAACAGTGCTATGAAGCGGCACTTGCCTAGCAATAACCTGTTCACTGATGCCCAGTTGGGGTTCGGCCAGGACCACTCAGCTCCTGACCTCATTACAGTCTTGGTTCAAACATGGACAAAAGAGCTGAACTCCCGAGGTGAGGTGAGAGTGACTGCCCTTGACATCAAGGCAGCATTTGACAGTGTGGCATCAAGGAGCCCTGGCAAAACTGGAGTCAGTGGTAATCGGGGAAAATTCTTCGCTGGTTGGTGTGATTAGTAGCACAAAGGAAGATGGTTGTGGTTGGAGGTTAGTCATCTCAGCTCCAGGACATCGCTGCAGGAGTTCCTCAGGGCAGTGTCCTTGGCCCAACCATCTTCAGCTGCTTCATCAGTGACAGAAGTGGGGATGTTCGCTGATGATTGCACAATGTACGGCACCATTCACGACTCTTCATACTGAAGCAGTTCATGTCCAAATGCAGCAAGAGCTGGACAATATCCAGGCTTGGGCTGACAAGTGGCAAGCAACATTTGCACCACACAAGTGCCAGGCAATGATCATCTCCAACAAGAGAGAATCACCCCTTGATGTTTAATGGCATTACCATCGCTGAATTCCGCACTATCAACATCCTGGGGATTACCATTGACCAGAAACGGAACTGGATTAGCTATATAAATACTGTGGCTACAAGAGCAGGTCAGATGCCAGGAATCCTGCAGCAAGTAACTCACCACCTGCCTCCCCAAAGCCTGTCCACCATCTACAAGGCACAAATCAGGAGTGTGATGGAATACTTCTCACATGCCTGGATGAGTGCAGCTCCAACAACGCTCAAGAAGCTTGACACAATCCAGGACAAGGCCTGCTTGATTGGCACCACATCCACAAGCATTCACTCCCTCCAGTAGCAGCAGTGTGTACCATCTACAAGATGCACTGCAGGAATTCACCAAGGCTCCTTAGACAGCACCTTCCAAACCCACAACCTCTACCATCTAGAAGGACAAAGGCAGCAGATAGATGGGAGCATGCACCTGGAAGTTCCCCTCCAAGTGACTCACCACCTTGACTTGAAATAAATTGCTGTTCCTTCACTGTTGCTGAGTCAAAATCCTGGAACTCCCTCTCTGACAATACTGTGGGTGTACCCACACCACATGGACTGCAGCGACTCAAGAAGGCATCTCGCCACCAACTTCTCAAGGGCAGCTAGATTTGGGTAATAAATGCTGGCCCAGCCAGCCAAGCCCACATCCCATGAATGTATATAAAAAATTCACTGCAAAGCACTATAGGGAAACTTGAGGTTAAGTTGTATGATATTTCAGTTCCATTGTGAGTGAATTCCCAGTTCCTAATTTCAAGTGGACCACTGAGCACTTCACAAAGGAAGAAGACATCAGATTAGAATCCATGGAGCAGGCATCCAGTGTATCCTCATTGAGCAATATATTAGTGGAGAAACTGTTTGAAAAAAATAGGAGAAATTGGAGAAGAAATAGATTGAAGCCAAGAGGAAAAACCAAAGAGATGCCTCTGTGTCTCAGATTATTTTTGTTTGTTGCTTTTCTAAGTATTTAATGTTTGAAATAGTTAGTTATAGGGCTTTTCCATTGAGTGACCTTCCCCTTTCATATTCTAAGATGACAATTTGAAATAGAAAGTGTAAGTAACTACAATTGACCTGCATTATGACTAGATTGACCATTTTCAGCAGTGTTTATGCCCTTTTATCATTAACAAATTCATTCCCTGTAGGTTTGCCGTTAATTGGAAACCAAAAATCTATTTTTTTGGGTTTGTTTCAGTTTCAACTGAAAGCAAAATTTTTAATTGTAACATTGCAGGAAATTGAGAATAGATACCAGCATGTAAAATCACAAAATGCAACAGCTATTTACAAAAAAGAAACAAATGACCAGACAGTGAGACGCTAGCATACTAGGCCTATTTGTACCTGTGTAGCTGGAAGAGATTACAAGTTGCTGGTGTACATAGGGCCTGAACTTCTGTAGAGTGGCAGTCAACATCAGTTTGCCACTCCGCTCCTAATTTCTTATCTTGAATTCTTTCGATCCTTCACGCCTGACTTTCCAACTCGGGCTGGGCAAGAACTATGCAGGGCAGCATGACCCGAAGCCTTCAGTCGAGCGCTGCTGCATTGGATGGAAAGAGGCCTTGCCCCCTTTTTTTACAGCACTAGCTGCTCTTAAGAAGGCAGGTTTAAAGGTCCAGCCAGGTTTAAAGGTCTTTGACAAGCCAGGGAGAAGGTAAGTGAGTAGTATGTGGGGAGGGGGATCTGGTTGGGTCTTAACAACGAGGGTAGTCGGGTCAAGCCTTTGGGGGCGGGAGGGTGGTGTGGTAGTGAGAATTGTGAGATGGGCCCAAGTGAGGTAGGGGTGAGAGGAGTCAGGTTTGTTTGGGGGGAGGGGAATGGTGGGGTTGAGAGTCGGGAGTTGGGTCTTGGTCGGGAGGGTTGGTGAGAGTCGGGTCTGGCAGAGCGGGTAGTCAGGGAATGGTGGGTGGGGGGAATCCTGTGGGGGTGGGAGTCCCTGTGAGGGTTTAGTCAGGTGGTGGGGGAATCTTGTGGGTTTTCGGGGTATGGGGGGGTGACCATTATGGGTCAGTGTGGGTCTGTACAGTTGTTACCCAGAAGTTAGAAGTGGATTTAATTCTTCTAACTTTTTCTGGGTAACTGTTGATGTAAGACAGTTGAAACCATCTGAAGTTTGCGATTTAAATTGCATTTTCGGATGGTCCCCACTGCAGGGCAATTGCTCATGGGAAGTTTGCACTTCCCAGGCAGTTGCCGTGCAAACCTACCTGGAACTTCTGGGGGATGAGGGGTTCCCCAGCGCACCTTTGGGGTGCTCCCAGTTACATTGCCCTGGAACTCAGAAGTTACTGCCCTATATCTGTTGCTGCAGCATAAAAGCAGATCCATGGCACAACTATAGATTGCACAAATGTAAAACTAAATAAAAAAAAAGAGAAATTATCATTTTAAAAAGTCAAATCAACCATGAGGAACTTCTGATGTATCTGATTTTTTTGTGTTTTATAATCATTTTGTTATTTTAAGTTTTTCATGTCAATAGCTTTTTCATTATTGAACATTATGTTTCTTCTGTTCCTTTCTTAACAGAAATAATTTATTAAAAACCTACTGGGAATTCAAGGAAGCTGCAGCAAATTATCAGGAAGCATGGAATGAAATACAGAAGCAGGCATTCGTTACCTGGATTAGAACCCCAAGGGACTTCCTGCAATTTCAGTAGAAAGCAAACAGCGAAGTAATATAACAAAAGTAATTAAAGCCAGTTCTGTGAGGATGATTACAAATGGATCACAGTACATCCAGATTTGGTTTATGGATTTTTAAAAAATTGACATTGTTAACTTGCATTGGATAAAATGTAAGTAAAAATCACTTTTTAAAAATTACAAGGCTTTAATGTTGCTAAGCCTGGATTCCTACATCTGGCAAGACAGACTTGGGTAATAGCCAGAGTTTATCATATAAATAGATAAGATACGATCAGCAAACAAAGACAAAATAGTAATAATGATGTTTGTTGGAAAAAAGGGAGTATCATTATTGTTTCTATTGCAATTGCCTATCATGTGACTCTTTTTGTGATCAAGTTTAGGAAGGTTTTTCTCTAACATGCCAGTGTACTCCTCAATGAAGCACAAGATCTGAAAGAAGATTTTTGAATTGTCTGTCATGTGATTCAAATTCAGATGCAAGTTCTATTAAAGATTTTTAGAATTGCTTGTAAAAAGAGTGAAACATTAAAATGTATGTGGAATATGTAATTTTAAGCACTTTGATTCTAGGTGATGTTGATAAATTATGCAAAAATACTAAGTAATTTAGAAAAGCTGTCATCACCTTTGCCAAAGAAAAGACATCACCTTTGCCAACGAAAAGAGACTTGCATTTACATAAGACCTTGGGGGCTGAATTTTGTCAAAGCAGTGGGGTGGTTTTGAAGGCAAGCGAACCAGCAAATTTTCACCAGTGTGGTGTGCTGGCAGCCTAACATGAGGCCATTTCACCAGAGGTGACTTCTCTGTGAGTGTGGTCTTCTGCCTGGTACCAGTGGTCAGGCAATTAAGATTGTTAAGAAGGGAGGCACTTGACAGGCAATTGTATGAGGCAGTGAAATTGTACCAGAGGTACAATTAGCACCTCGTTTGGACAGATGAGGCAGCCGCACAGCAGAAAGCCCTTGATAGAATGGCAGACATTTAAAATTTTGTGTAAAAGGATTAAATAATGAGCAGAAGCTCTCGCACATTTGCTAACCTGCCATTCTTGAAGCAGACCTGAACCATTGGGATTGGTGACAGAGAGGGAGGGTCTTGGAGAAAGCTTTCACCACAAAGGTGCAAGGGAGCTTTGGCAGCCGAGGTCCTAGTCCTAGTGCCTTATTGTGCCTGATGATGGGTGCCACCTAGTCAGAGATAGGCTGGTGCTTTGAAGAGGACCACAGGCCCCAGCAACAAAGGCAGTCATGTAGTGTATATGGATGCAGAGATGCACGGCAAGGAGCTGGAAGGTGATACCCACGAAATTGAATCTACTGCAGAGAATCAGCTTCCTGAGCATGTCAGACCAGCAGTGCCACTGGTAGCTTTGTCTATCTAGGAAGGTTGTGGTGAGTTGTACACACTCCTGGAGGTCAGCTAAAGCCATGGAGAATACCCTATGCCGGTAGCTGTCAAGCTGACAGCAACCTTGAACTTTCTAGCCATGGGCTCTTTGCATAGGAACTTAGGAACAGGAGTAGGCCATTCAGTCCCTCGAGCCTGATCCCTGTTTTCTGTCTCTCTCTTTCCCTAAATACTGGGGTTACATTTGCCACCTTACGATCTGCAGGCACTATTCCAGAATCTATAGAGTTTTGGAAGATGACCACCAACACATCCGCTATCTCTATAGTCACCTCTTTCAACACTGGGATGTAGAGCATTTATCAACTTACAGTCTATTTAATTTCTCCAGTATTACTAATTCCTTTCAGTTCCTCATTCCCACCAGTCTCTTGGTTCTCTATTATTTCTGGGAGGCTTTTTGCATCTTCTATGGAGAGAGAGAGACAGTAATTGTTTAGCTTTTCTGCCATTTCCCTATTCTCCATTATAATTTCTCCCATCCCTGCCTGTAATGGACTCACTCTTGTTTTTGCTAATCTTTTCCTTTTGACATACTGCAGTGCCATGAACTTGGTTTCTGCTACACTCCTCTGATGAACCATTGTTTTCACCAGTATCCAAAATGGAAAACTAGTTAGTAAGCGAGATAGTGCAGGAGTCCCTGGAGTTTAATTGCCTGGCACTCCTAGACTGTATGGCAGTCACCCATTCCCTCTCTCCTTGCATGCTCCTAACCTGCAGCGCAACCACCTCCTTAAACCTGCTATCCATGTAGTTTTCAGCTTTGCGGATGCACCATAGTACCTCCAGCCATCGCTCTAAAACCTGGAGTTCAAGTTTTTGCAGCTGGTGACACCCTCTGCACATTTGTTCGCCTAGATCACATGAAACACCCATAGCTCCCCACATGCTAGAGGATGCACATTCCACATGGCCAAGCTGCCCTGCCATACCTTACACTTATCTTTGAACTATTTACAATAAACTGGAGCCTAGAAAGTAGAATTATTCACCCTTACTCAACAATCAGCTCCTTCTCCTGTTCCTGTAAGGTAGATACCTAAGGGTTATGTAAAACTTCTATGTTTTTCTATAATCCAGCTATTTAAACATCTTTCCTAAACGTAGTGAATTAATCTAGTGAATTGCACAAAGACCTTTACAGTAGATACTGACCAATCAGCTTATGACTTTGCTGTGATGTCACTTCTTTTTCCACTCTTCCTTCAAACTCAGCGTGTGCTGATTCAAGCAGCTGACTGGTGACTCAAGATCCTCTTCTTACCTGCTCCTCCAGGTGCTGCGGACTACCTGTTTTAGCTTCCTCCTTTTGCCCGCTTCTCTTATGTCAACCTATGTGGGATCTCGTGAACAGCAGCCTACAGCTATATCTCAGGTGACAGAAACACTTTTTTGAGAGGGTGTGGCCAGTGAGACATAGAGCACCATTGGATTTAGCTCAATGGCTGGATTTCCTCAGGTGCAGGGCATGTATGATTGACTGTGCACACATTGCCATTGAAGTTCTGTTGTCTCAGCCCAGATCTATTATCAATAGGAAGGATTTCCACTCGAACATTCAGCTGGTGTGTGACCATCATAATTGCCTCCTTTAGGTTTGTGTAAGGTTTCCTGGAAGCTGTCATGATTTATTCATTCTGAGTGAGTTGTGGACGCTGCACACATTCTTCTACCACACAGGCTACATGGATGGCTTCTGGTAGCCAAGGGTTACCCAATGAAGAGATGGCTGAGTCCCCAATGCATTAATCTCCTCAGGATGAGGTTCCAGTGCCTTGACAGATTGGAGGGCCACCTTGTCCTACCACCCTATGAAGGTTCCCTGCATTGTTGTGGTCTCTGCCCTCTACACCATGGCCATTCAGAAAGGAGTGTAACTGGAGGAGGTCCATGGGGAAGAGTGCAATGCTTTGAGGATGAAGATCTCGAGAGGATCAGCTTGAGGCGCTTCAGGGCAACCTGGAGATCAGACACACTGACCAGGCTGGCAGAGAAACAAGGGACATCCTGATTCAGCACAGTAGAGCTTCCAATAGAGGTGTTCAAATTGGACAGTAATGTCATATTCCAGCCCCTTTACAGAGTGTGTCACTCATGATGCTGAGTGCCTTCTGTGAGACCACATAACCACATGAACTTTTCAGACACCACATACAGGCGGGTTCTACTATGTTGCCATCTCCTACATCAAACATGACAAATAGCACTTTTCCATCATAGCCATTTTATTCAGAATCAAGTGCATTTCTTTAACAAAACCTTCATATTGTGCACCCTTTGTAATTTTACTGCCGCTTCTCTGCCCTCATGTGAGAGCTCTTACATGGTGGCCCTCTGTGACTGGAGCAGATGTGGAATCAGGCTGCTCAAAGCAGTATCCAAGCTGCTGAAATGTCAGTGCTGATCTCCTTCAGGGCCACTGTCTGCATACTGGCGCCATGACAGACTTCACCAGCATTTACACAGAGACAGCCGTGATCATTGGGGTATGAGCTCTATCGTGTGTCTCAAGTTCACCCAGCCTCCTTAGACAGCATCTTCTGAACCCACGGTTGCTACCATATATAAGATCAAGGGCAGCAAATATATGGGAACACCACTGCCTGGAAGTTCCCTTCTGAGCCACTCACCATCCTGACGGAAATATATTGCTGTTCCTTCGCTGTTGCTAGGTCAAAATTCCTAACAGTATTCTGAGTGTACCTACACCATATGGACAGCAGTGGTTCAAGAAGGCAGCTTACCTTCTCTAGGACAATTAGGGGTGGGCAATAAATGCTGGCCTAGCCAGTAACGCCCACATCCCATGAATGAATAAATAAAACAAAATTCAGAGGGTCAAAGGAAGGGACTTCATAAGAAGGGGGCCCTATTCATATCATCCCTTTCTCCCTCAGACCTCTCGTGGCCCATCTGCATATCCTTACCAGGTGAACGAGAACACCTCAATGACTGTCCATGCATCCTTGAGCCATCAATGCAACTGACGGGGACGACTACAGAATGTATCATACATTCTGTTCATGCCATTACAGTGCTCCTGAATCCGTTGTGGACTGCTGCCTATAACTCTGAGGTTGACCACTCTCTCAGTGGAGGAGCTCGTGCTCATACGCCTGCGACATTGTAATGTAATGCTCATGTAAATAACGGACTCTTTCACATTCATCGCAAGTGACAGTATTGCCTCAGGAAACTTTTGAAGGATGTCCACACATCTCCCATTGCTGCTGCACTAGCACACAATTTGCATGTGGCCCCAGTCAGGAAAGCATTGCTGGAGCTGTCCTCTAATAGGGACTGCTGAGTGCAGCCTCTGCCCCCATCACCTGCACTTGCTCACATGTGCTGTGTGGCTCACCTTATGCCACCTGTTCTAAAGTCACCTGAGACTCTCCTGAGGTGTGTGATTCTGAGCTGATGGTGTGATTAATTCCTGTGATGGTGGTTCCTCAGAGTGCATGGCATCCACGTTCGGCTGCTGCTGATTCTCTGGCATTGGCCTGTGTAACAAAATATTAGTTACTCGATCTCTACTGGTCATCTCAGCTGGTGCTTCAGTAGATGTCCTTCAACACATCGTGATATTCACTGGAAATTACTTTGCAGAGTTGGAAGCTGATCTGAAGTATGGAGCATTTAATAAACTTTCACCCTCTCTGTCACACACCAATCTCGCTTTCACCAATTGCCTGCACTGCGGCCACTCTTCCAATCTCAAAGTCCATCTCCATAAAGGCCATTATTACCAGTTGGCCACCACCCCCTGAGCAATACCTCTGTTATACGTTTTGCCCTCAGTCATTCTGCATTGTAAGAAAATTAAGAGGTCAGCTGCCGTAACTTTTCCATTTGCCCATGCCGATCCACTATCCAAAGTGACATTTTGTCATTGCATTTCCTAGTGCTATATTACCTTCACACCAATATTACACCACTTTGATCACTTCATGCAAGTGAGTATTGGCAATGGGGAATATTGGTGCACCTATTCACTGACTGCCTTGAGGTCCACCTTGGAGCTGTGTCGTCTCTTTAGATACTCAGGTCTGACAGCTTTGTTTTACTTCATATTCACCTGCCAGAACACACAGCATTATTGAAATGGTTCCAGCTCTGGACCCAGGTCCTACTCACCATGTTGCGACTGCTGACTGCTCTGGTGATCTCTAGCCATGTCTCTTTTGTTTACTTGCCGGGCTGCCTCCTGCTGCTCTCAGGAAACAATTTGGCGCCTGGCTTGCGCCGCCTCATTCAGCACCTCCAGTGAGGTGTCAGAGCACCCTGGGGCCATCCTGTCATAGCTGGCTGCCATGTGCCTTGTTTGGTTTTAAGACTAACCCCTTTACATGGGGCCTGCTAACTTCAGGTCCCACCTGCCATCCTTTATATGATGGGTATGGTGGAGATAACCCACTAATTGGTCACCTCCTGCAAATTACTGCCGTTTGATGCACTCTGACCTCCAGCAGGGTTGGGACCCGGAAATGGTCCCGGCATTAGGATGCTGCCAAGATTGGCAAAATCTAACCCTTCACATCCTCAGGATATTCCAAATTGCTTTACAGCTAACAAAGTACTTTAGAAATGAAAGGACTGTTGTTGGCATTGGTTGCATAAAGATAACTTAGCTTTCTGAACTAAAAACAGAAAATGCTGGGAATATTCAAGTCTGGCAGCGTCTGTGGAGAGAGAACAAAAGTTAATGTTTCAAGTCAGTGGTCTTTCATGAGATTAGTTTTCTGAAGTATAGACTTCAAACTTTCCATGATGGAGAAGCTTGCCTTCGGTGGACACACTGGCACTAACTGCTGAATGATGAACATCAAATACTCACCCGATGTGAGACTTAAATGTACAAAAATATCCACATCTTTGGATGTCTGAATACAAGCGTGATTCAAAATCATTACTTAAATCTAGTATGCCACATTCTACATGGCATTGCACAGAAAATATTGCATGAATTTTGATTTGAAACCAGAGTTACAGTCTTAGCTTGTTTGACAAATTAACTGAAAATTTTCTTTTTTCAAACTGACATTTCAAAGTCTGATCGTTTTCAAACCCCTGGAAATAGGCTCATGAACAGTGCTGAAATAAAATTGCAGACTTGAGGATTTGAATTGCAATAGGCTGCCATAACAAAGAAGGCACATAGGTTTCCTGTTACAGTCTACAAAATATTAGGCAAGCTTCCATTTTGAGAAGAATGAGCAATGTTCATTCTCATCTTTTCTTACATTTTTCATTTATCTTGAACTTCTGTTCACAATAAAGCTAAGTCACCTATTGCTCCTCTGCTCTGACTGGCCAGAGGAGCAGCATGATTGTTGTTATGCTCTTGAACTTTTCTTTAAACTTACTATACAAAGAAAGATACATATGACGAATATTTCTTTCACCTCTTTCCTGATATAAAAATTAGGAAGCAATGCAACAATCTCCTCTAAAGACCAGAGAATCCATAAAAGAGAGACTTCAGTTCAATACCATTGCAGAAAAACCTGTGATACACTGCAATACGATCCAGTTTGTTATTCTTCAGTCACTGCTATTACAAGAATTGTGCTTTGACATTATGCATGAGCTTAAAACTTAAGAAATAGCACTTGACATTTCAGCAATTTGAGCACTTATGGTAATTAAACCTGACCCCTCAGAATCCATTACTAGCAACTCATATTTTTGAAGCTACAGTGACTGTAACTTTGATGCAAAATAAAGTTGTCAACAAAAACGTTGACTCTCGAGTATTAGTGGTGCAGTCAGGTTTGCAAGGGTGAACCGAAGTGATGGTACATTTTCTTAGAGGCTTGTCCTTGTCATCTGGTCCAGCTTATCCCTGGATTTTTTAGTGACCTGATAAAAGGAGAAAAAGACCCAATATGGTTGGAAATCGGAATCTAATTTTAACCCATTAATTTACTAGGAGTTAAAATTGGACCCTTTATCTCTGTCTTTTCTTCTCCTTCTCTGACTCAGTGATTATTTGTCCCTAACATATGCAGCCTCTCTAAGGTAAAATTTAACGGTTGATAACATGAAACTAGCTTAGATTCATTCAGATTATTTTCAAATAGTTGTATGTCAGTTTATGACTCAACTGGCAGTATCCTACTAAACGCAAGAAAAATAATGTAATGGCCAGGATTTTACCAGCCCGCAGAAGATTTTGATCAGCTCCCTGATGCCATCTCGCCAATCGGCATTTTACTGATGGCGGCACTGGAAGTGGAGATGGTGTCTGGTCCAAGGAGGTGGCAGTCAATTTTCATAATTAAAAGCCAGAATAGGGGCCACTTTTTGGTAGCTGTTGACATTTTGTTTACAGTTGGGCAGCCCTCCCCCACCACCGCATGGGGAGTCTGCCAGCTAAATGGAGGCAACATACCAATGGCAGTCAGGGGTGAAGGTTTTAGGGCAAAAGAAGAGGACCGGAAGTAGGAAAGGCGGTCCCTGTGGCTCCCAACTATTTTCCTGAAGGGATTTCCCCTTTAACACTGGGCTCCGTGTTTTTTCTTTCTTTAATCACCTCAGATGTCAGTATATAATTCATCCTTTGATGCCTCGAGAAATCCCTCCAAAAATGGGAGTTGGCTTAATACGCCAAGTATAAAAGTGAACTGCCAGTGTGGGTTTGGGTGGTAGCCACCTTTGTCGTTCACCACGCAGGGTCTGCTCTGTATGCACATCTTAAATTCATGCACACCTTCGAAACACAACCTGTATCACTTGTTGATCCCCTATACCCAGTTATAACATACCGGTAAGGAAAACATCCACTTGTGAGTGAAAAATTGAGGCTTACTACTAATGTGAGCATAGTATGCCGTGGCTGAAAAGGGGTCGACTTATAGACCAAGTATATGCAACAACATGAGTTTTGGTGCTGTAAAAATGGGATTGCCTTACATGCTAGGTAGATTTATATGCCATGTTCTACAATACCTCTTCTAAGCCCAGGCCTCATGTATTTCTCAACAGTTACCACCTCTCTTGGTCGTCCTGCTGAGTCTTCAGAGCTGCCAGCCTCTGACCAGACCAGCAGCATCAGGAGCCTGCAAATGTCCTTAATTGGACGGCAGACCCCCAGGCAGCAATTAGGAGGCTACCTGTGGTAAAAATGCTGAACAGGCCCTGTTGTAGTCAAGCACAGGCTCAGGACCTGCTTTTTACCCCAACATCAGGATCCTGACACCTCCCCCCCCCTCATAAAACTCAATCCAAGAGAGTCTTGCAGGAAGTATAAAATGGCATGTTTTATATGGCAGATATAAATAACAAACGAGCTTGAGAACTGCCAAGTTTCGAAAATAAATACAGTGCTTTTGCCTGAGAAACCAAGCCAAAGCTCTTAAATTGTTGCTGAGATTACAGTGACCTGGAGTTGATCTCACATTGTAGTGCAGTGCCCTGTCTTGTGTCCCTCCTGAGACAAAAATGGCTTAAATTGGTGACCTGGCATTTAGGACATTAATAGGTGTAAAATTACATCAGAGCATTCTTGTGGCACAGTGCTTTGAACTTGACATACTGCACCACACTGCTGTCCCAGTCATCTCATTATTACTCTATGGATCGCCACCTTGATGAAGAGGCTTTTGTGTCCTGATGATTCCACGAGCGATACCATCTGGAGCTCCTTACTCCTGGTAGGGCCACCCTCGGCAGCAAAGTCAGGGGGAAGTGCCAGACAAAATGTGGTCCAAAAAGTCTTCAGCAGCAGAACAGGTGAAGGAAGACTGTGTCTCTCACTGGCTGCAAAGATGGAAGGAGGCTGCAATGGCCTGGTCCCAGTTATCAAAATCTGACCACCAACCTGTCAAGATTGTGTGGACAATGACAGTGCCCAAGGTCCCTATGTTAAAGTTACACACAGGCTTCTTCCAGGGTCCACCTGGCATGTCATGTGGTGATAAAGGATTGGTGACAAGGATAGGACTGTGAACCTGGAAGTCCCTAATCAAGAATCTGCACACAGGCAATAGATGCATGAAGGTCATTGCAACAGTAACATTTTTACATAACAATCAACCAAAAGTTAAAAGCACCTGAGGGGATTATATTGAAGCTTTGTGATTTAGTCACTGGGCAACAAAACATACATTTATATCTTTTCTCGTGTCTTCCAAGTTAACAAAAATAGCTTTAGGAAACTAATATTGTTATTCCACAGCTTTCAAAATGGTTGAAGAGTTTCTGTGTAACAGACACCAGAACATCTACAGTATTTTGTAAATGCACCTTTTGTTGATAGATATTTTGGTGAAATCTGGCAATGATGGAATGATTCATCAGTTCTGAAAAGAAGCTTCAGGACAATAAATGTACTGTTCTTTGTGTCCTTTGTCACTAGCACGGAAAAACTATTAGAACTTAGATATTATTTTTCATAAGATTATAAATAGCTTTATTGAGCTTGAGGGCAAAGACCCGGTGTTTCTGGATCGTACTTCTTTTCCACCCTGCCCCTCACCCACTACTCTCTACTCGTTGTTTTACGCTGACTACACTCTAGGCCCTGAGGAAATTTGGAGACATTAATGAGAAAGCACTTCTCAATAAGTTGGTCTTGGCCTCATTATCATTTTCCAGCAAAATATTTAATTTAGAAAGAATACATTTGTGGACATTGGCATGTCCTCTTTGTGCATGAGTGCAGACGTGAATTATCAGCATTGCGTCTGGAACGTCTAATTTGCTCATTTGTTGATGGGTTGCCATAACGTGGACCTGCCATCTTGTGTATCCCAGGCACAATTATTCAGTTAGTGGGGCCGGTTAGCTCAGATGTCTGGTGCGTATTTAAGAATAATGCCAAAAACATGGGTTCAATTCCCCTACCGGCTGAGGTAGACTTGGGACCTGTCTCCACACCTGTCCCATACTTGATGCAGAGTGGTGCCCCTTGGACTATATAACCAATTGGCTCTCTGCAATCAAGAGAGATGCCTAGAGTGTCTTGTGGGCTATGGCTAATTTCATACTTGTTCATTGAGTCTTAACATGACAGATAGGCATACAGCTAAAGGAAAACTTAGATCTAGGAAATGATTCTGGGCGAATTTAAACATGTTATGCTTTATCTGGCCCTGTGTAAAAGAAAAGGCACAGACCCACAAATAGTACTTAGTGAGATATAACGATATCACATCCTTCATTTTTATGTTGGACATCTTGATGGAAAGACTAATAAGTTAGTTGAGTGATAAATACCGGCCTAGGACACCAGGGAAATCTTCTCTGCTCTGTGTTTTGCCAATATAGGATTTTATATAGCTCCTTATCACCCTGATACCAGATGCTTCAGACGTTGAATTACTCTTGGAGTCCGGTGGCCATTATAGCAATGACTAAGAGTAAAAAATGTGTCACTGATGCCCTGCAATACATTGTTCCCTGACTGTGCAACCTTTTTCAGGCTTTCTGTGGAGGACTGCCATGTGATGGCCCCATATGAGGTCACATGCTAGTTAGCCAAGAATCTGTAGTCTTAACACTAGGGTGCCAACCTTGGGTCATCCAATCATACTTCCCCCCTACCCCCCTCCAACAAGTTGAAGGATTGGGTGCTTTTTGAATCAAGTGAACCAGTGTTTAATGTTCTCTCGATCTCTACTGGGGGACTTTCTGAAAGAGCTTCATGTCAATCTCAACTAACACCATTTTACTTGACATTTTACACCAAGGGCTGGGATTTAAATTTGGGAATGTTGATTCATTTATCTGCTCTCCACTGCATTTGATTTGTGGCCCTGTCACCCACTGTTCCTGCTAGAGCAGACTGCAAGAGAACTTGCATTGATAAAGTGCCTTTGATTATCTCAAAATGCCCCAAAGTGCATCAGATACAGCAAACTAGTATTCTGCATTCACTCAAGTTCTGTCGAAGGGTCATGAGGACTCGAAACGTCAACTCTTTTCTTCTCCGCCGATGCTGCCAGACCTGCTGAGTTTTTCCAGGTAATTCTGTTTTTGTTTAGTATTCTGCATTGTTTTCCTTTCCCACCTCCTCCCATACCAAACAGATTCACCATTTTCTGGCCAATTTGAAACTTCTAGAAACCAAAAATATAAGAAGTCAGCATTGTTTTCAAAAGGTAAGGTGTTGCCTGACCAACATTAGTGAAGTCTTTGAAGGGGTAATAGAGAGAGTAGACAAGGGTAACGAAGTGGATATGATTTATCGGAGATTTCCAAAAGGCCTCTGATTAGGTGCTATATAATAGAGTAATAAAGTCAGAGCATTCAGAGTCAGGGGACAAGTAAACAATGGATAGATAGCTGACTGCAATACAGAAAGCGGCAATTTAGATTGGCAGAATGTGGAAAGTGAGGTCCCAAAAGGATCAGCGCTTGCACCACTGTTGTTCATAATTCATATTAATGAGTTAGACTTTGGCAATTAAAAAAAAAATCCTGAATTTACAGATGATTCCAAATTGGCAGAAATAGTTAATACTGAGAAGAATGCAAGAAATTACAAGAAAATATTAATAAACTTGAGCATTGCTGAAAAAAGAGACATGTCAAAGTTTTTTGCCTTGCACTCATCAGGAGATTTTGCAAGAATATTAATATAAGGGGAAAATAACAACTTATACTGCATGAGGTCGGTTGGCAAGTGGACTCTGGTAGAAGCGTTGTCATGGAAAATGCAATGCCTCTACCAATCAAAGCCTACCAGAGAACATCAATGTAAATTAGTCACCAAGAAATCAAACAGGGGATTCAGAAAAAAATGATTTATCCAGAAAGTAGTGAAAATGTGGAACTCAACCACATGGAATGGTTGTGGCAAATATCATAGATGCATTTAAAGGGATGCTAGATAAGCATATGGAGGAGAAGAGAATAGAGGGTTATTCTGATATATGTTAGATGAAGAAGGATGGGAGAAAGCTTGTGTGGAGCATAAATGCTAGCAGGGACTGGTTGGGCCCAATAGCCTGTGTCTATGCTGTAAAAGCTATGCAAATCAAGTAATGGGGATGGAAATTGGAGACAATAGTCTCATGACCTTAGAAAGTTATGCTTCATTTCCTAAAAGTACCAAGACAAATTAGAAATCATTAACAACAAAATTGTTGTATTTCTGATTGGTTAATTGATTGCAAGAAACTTTTCTTTGAAGTTAAGATATAAAGAGGAGAGCTTATTCTCTTGCATCCAAGCAATTTGTTTTTGCCTTTGCTAGATTCTTAGTTTCCATCAGACATAGTTTTGCTTTGCAGTTGGAGGAGGATTCTCTAGTTTCTCTAATCCTCTTCTGTAAATCTTAATTCTGTATGTGACACTACTGAAATGCCTTTTCACTCTTGATTACTCATTTGTTACATAACTCCGCTCACTAATTCATTGCTATGCAAACTGCTAGGTGACCCTGAATATGTCTGTTTATACCTATCAACTGTTCGTTTGCTTAATGTTTAACTTTACATTGTGATCTGGTATTCAATAAAAAGTGCATGACTTCTTCTGTAAAAAAATCTTGTAATCTGTCCTCTCACTCTCTTAGTGATAATATTAATTCACAGAATCACAGAATTTTAATGGCACAAAAGGGAGGCCATTCAGCCCATCGTGTCTGCAGTGGCTCTCCAAATGAGCATCATGATCTAGTGTCATTGCCTGCCTTTTCCCGTACCCTTGCACATTGTTTCTATTCAAATAATCATCTAATGCTCTCTTGAGTGCCTTGATCGAACCTGCCTCCACCACACGTCCAGGCAGTGCATTACAGACCTGAACCACTCGTGTGAAATTTTTTTTCTCACATCAAGTTTGCTTCTTTTGCAAATCACTTTAAATTTGTGCCCTGTCATTTCTGACCCTTTTACAAGCAGGAACAGCTTCTCCCTATCTACTCTGTCTGGCCCCTTTGTGATTTTTAACATCTCTATCAAATCTCCTCTTAGCCGCCTTCTCTCCAAAGAGAACAGTCCCAACCTCTCCAATCTATCGTCATAGCTGAAGTTTCTCATCCCTGGAACCATTCTTGTAAACCTCCTCTGCACTCTACCATGTGTTCACATCTTTCCTATAATATGGCACCCAGAACTGTACACAATATTCCAGCTGAGGTCTAACAGTGTCTTATATAAATTCAGCATAACCTCCTTGGTCTTGCACACTATGCCCCTATTAATAAAGGCCAGGATACTATATGCTTTATTAACTGCTCTCTCCACCTGTCATGCCACCTTCAATGATCTATGCACACATGCACCCAAGCCTTTCTGTTCCTGCACCCCCTTCAAAATGCCACCCCTTATTTTACATTCTGTCCATGTTCTTCCTACCAAAATGCATCACCTCGCACTTCTCATTGAACTTCATCTGCCACCTATCCGCCCACTCCACTAACTTGTCTATGTCCTCTTGAAGTTCCACACCATCCTCCTCACAGTTCTCCACACTGCCAAGCTTCATATCATCCGCAAACTTTGAAATTATCCCCTGTGCCCCAAGACCTAGATCATTAATATATATCAGGAAAAGCAAGGGTCCCAATACTGACCCCTGGGGAACTCCACCACAAACCTTCCTCCAGCCTGAAAAATATCCATCGATCATTGCCCTCTGCTTCCTATTTTTCTGCCAATTTTGTATCCACATTGCTGCTGTCTTTTTTATTCCATGAGCAATAACTTTTCTCACAAGTCTGTTGTGTGGCACTGTATCAAATGACCTTTGAAAGTCCATGTACACTACATCAACAGCATTACCCTCATCGACCTTTTCTGTTAACTCTTCAAAAAACTCCAAGTTAGTTAAACACGATTTCCCCTTTAGAAATCTATGCTGGCTCTTCTTTATCAACCCATTTTTTCCATGGGACTACTAATTCTATCCCGGATAATTGTTTCTAGAATCTTGCCCACCACTGAAGTTAAACCGACTGGTCTGTAATTGCTGGGCTTATCCTTACAACCATTTTTGAACAAGGGCATAATGTTTGCAATTCTCCAGTCCTCTGGCACCTGAGTCGAGGGAAGACTGAAAGATTATGGCCAGTACCCCTGCAATTTCTACTCTCACTTTGTTCAATATCCTTGGCTGCATCTCATCTGGTCCCAGTGCCTTGTCAACTTTAACTACCAACAATCTATTCAACACTTCCTCCTTGTCAATTTTGAACCCTTCAAGTGACAGAGTTTCCTCATCTGTCACCATGCCCTGGGTAGCCTTTACCTCCTTGGTAAAGACGGATGCAAAGTAGTCATTTAATACCTCAGCCATGGCCCCTTCGCCCATGTGTAAATTCCCTTTTAGGTCCCTAATTGGACCTACCCATCCTTTTACCGCTTTTTTACTATTTATATGCTATATAAGACTTTGTGTTGGCTGCCAGCCTTTTCTCATAACCCCTCTTCGCTTCTCTAATAAGCTTTTTCACCCCTCTTTCTGTATTCCTCTTGGTTCTCAATTGTATATTCTACCTGACACCTGTCATAAGTGCACTTTTTATCTTAATTTCAATCTCCTTTTTAATCCAGCTCTGTATTTGTTTGCCCTACCTTTTCCTTTGGATGGAATATACCTTGATTCTTGCCGAACCAATTCTTTTTTTGAAGGTAGCCCATTGTTTAGCTACAGTTTTTCCTGCCAATCTTTCATTCCAGTCTATCTGACCCAGTTCCGTTCTTGCCCCATTGAACTTGGCTCTTGTCCAGTTAATTATTCTTACTCTGGATTGCCTATCATTCTTTTTCTATCATCCTAAAACGTACAATACAATGATCACTATCTCCTAAATGTTCCGCCACTGACACATGATTTGCTTGGCCCACCTCATTTCCAAGAACCAGGTCCAACAGTGTCTTTTGTTGGATTGGACACATACTGCTGTAGAAAATTCTCCTGAACATGATCTAGGAACTTTTGCCCCTCTCCATCCTTTACATTACCACTGCCCCAGTTAATTACAAAATGGATTGAACAAAATATTTAGGTGTCCAAACAGTGATAAAATTTAATATAAAAATGTAAAGAATTGCACATTGGCATGGAAAAATGGCATAACATATGCTCCACTAATGTTATTGAAATAGCATAAAGCTGAATAAAGGCCTACGAGTATTAGTAGACTCAATGTTTAATATATCCAACCAGTGCAGAGCAGCAGTCAGCAAAGCCCTTTTTTTATTCTTCCATGGGATTTGGGAGTTGTTGGCAAGGCTAGCATTTGTTGCCCATCCCTAATTTCCCTTGAACTGAGTGGCTTGCTGAGGGCAGTTAAGAGTGAACCACATTGCTGTGGGCCTGGAGTCATATGCAGACCAGACCTGGTAAAGACGGCAGATTTCTTTCCCTAAAAGATATTGGTAAACCAGATAGATTTTTATGACAATCAGCAATAGTTTTCATGGTCACCATCACAGAGACTAGCTTTATATTTATTCATTGAATTTAAATTCCAGCAGCGGCTGTAGCAGGATTTGAACCCATGTCCCCAGAGCATTAACTTGGGCCTCTGGATTACTAGGTCCAGTGATATTATCACTATGCCACCATCTCCCCCATAATTTAGCTGTATAATCAACTGTAGAAAATGTGAGACAGTGCCATGGTTAAATAGTTTAGTGGAGTTCTGACTTCAGTTTCCAATATCGACACATAAGGAGAGGCATGTATTTAGAGGTTGTGCAAAGCAGAGCCATTGGATGACCCCTAGATTGACCCCAGTCTTGAAAATTGCTTTAAGTTAAAATGCAACAATAGGACAAGGGGCTTCAGTTTCAAACTAGTACAAGAGGAGAGATTGAGCAGTTTAGACCTATACCTGCTAGAGTTTAGAAGGATGAGAGGAGATCTAATTGAGGTATACAAGCTGCTAAAGGGGATAGACAAAGTAGACGTGGAGCAGATGGTTTCCCCTTCTGGGGCATTCTAGAACGAGAGGCCATAGTTTTAGGCTAAGGGGTGGTAGATTTAAATCAGAGATGAGGAGGAATTACTTTTCTCAAAGGGTTGTGAATCTGTGGAATTCACTACCTCAGAGTGCAGTGGATGCCGGGACGCTGAATAAATTTAAGGAGATAGACAGATTTTTAATTAGTAATGGGTTGAAAGATTATGGGGAGAGGGCGGGAAATTGGAGTTGAGGCCGAAATGAGATCAGCCATGATCGTAATGAATGGTGGGGCAGGCTCGAGGGGCTGAATTGCCTACTCCTGCTCCTAGTTCTTCTTACATTCTAAGAGTCAACAACAAATAAATTCATAGGTAAGGTAGTGGAGCTTCAAAATCTGGAATCATGTAAGAACCAGTTTGGATTCTGCAATACCACAGGTCATTCTGGATGAATTAGGATGGGCTGAAAAACCTTTTTAACCAGTAATTATCTTCTGAATTCTATTTGTCCATGTTTTCTTTTACCAGCTGCACGATGCTATTTCAAGCAATTTTTCCTTAGTGTTCTTGTGAAATATCAACAGAAACATGCTAGTCCACAAAGATAAAGGTACCAATATTGCTTTAGGGTGATTACACAGAGAACAATGTTACACATCTCTGTAAGGTCAAGCTCCTCAGCATCTCCTGGGAATTTTAGCTGCCAGCATCACATAAACACTTAAATGAGAAAAACTGGAATGTAAATATGTTTGTTCAGGGTAAAGTATTAAGCACAGATTGTACAGGCAAGATGACAGGTCATTTAAACAATTCAGCTGTTGAATTTTTTTTGCGTAACTAGACCAAATGCTAGAGAAAGTTTGGTAAGTCTAGCCATACTCCCATTTAATAGTGCCTTGTGCTTGTCCATCCGAATATTATAACAGATTGAAACGATATTAAAGTAAAACCGTGTCAACTTTATGATGATAACATATTAAGTAAAATAATCCAAAGATTAATTGACAGCTGTAAATAACTACCTTGTATTTAAGAAATTTCTTCTGAATGTGTTTTGTAATCTTGTCTACAATAATAGACTTTTATTGGAGGACTCCATTGAACACTAGATCTAAATACTAAATACTGACCTAAGTTGGAATGTGCCCAAAATCAAGCGGCTGGATGGTGATGTGTGATTAACCTCGCTCGTTGAAAGTGATGCAGGTAGCACACAAACTGCCTCTCTTCATTTCCATGATTGTGCTGAACGTGCTGCTGAGTGGCTGCATGCCTCAGCAGCGGCCCAAATTCCTGTGAGACTAGCACCACTTAAAGCTAGACTGCAGTACTTAAAGCCTGACTCACCTTTTAAAGGAACAATGCATTCTAGCTGAAGCAGGGGCTGAAATTGTGTGGACAAGATTTAAAGACCTGGAGGAAGGAGCCAAAATAGTGCAACAGACTACAGAGTATATTCTCAGGTTTTTGGATGCTGTGCTGGAGTTGTTGGCAAAGGAGGTTGACCAGAGGAAAGAGGCTCTCTTCCCTTGCAGGTCAGGAGGCCCTCCAGAAAAGTGTTCAGAAGGCACAGAGAGCAGGTTGTCTTGCAATAAGCCATCAGTGCTGAGGACATGGATGCAGTACTGCAAGAAGCTTAATGACTACGCACGAGTGGTCAAGGTATGTGAATGCATCTTTACATACAAATCCTATCACGAGATTCACGTAATGTCACAATAACCACACCCCTTTCATAGAAACATAGAAAATAGGAGCAGGAGTAGGCCATTCGGCCCTTTGAGCTTGCTCTGCCATTCATCATGATCAGGGCTGATCATCCAACTCAATAGCCTACACCCGCTTTCTCCCCATATCCTTTGATCCCTTTCGCCCCAAGACCTATATCTAACTCCTTCTTGAAAAAATAGTGTTTTGGCCTCAACTACTTTCTGTGGCAGCAAATTCCACAAGCTCACCACTCTCTGAGTGATGAAATTTCTCCTCATCTCTGTCCTAAATGGTCTACCCCATATCGTCAGGCTGTGACCCCTGGTTCTGGACTCCTCCACCATTGGGAACATCCTTCCTACATCTACCCTGTCTAGTCCTGTTAGAATTTTATAGCTTTCTATGAGATCCTCCCTCATTCTTCTGAACTCCAGCAAATATAATCCTAACCGACTCAATCTCTCCTCATATGTCAGTCCCGCTATCCCAGGAATCAGTCTGGTAAACCTTCGCTGCACTCCCTCTATAGCAAGAACATCCTTGCTCAGATAAGGAGACCAAAGCTGCACACAATATTCCAAGCGTGGTCTCACCAAAGCCCTGTATAACTGCAGCAAGACTTCCCTGCTCCTGTGCTTGAATCCTCTGGCTATGAAGGCCAACATACCATTTGCCTTCTTTACTGCCTGCTGCACCTGAGTGCTTACCTTCAGCGACTGGTGTACGAGGACACCCAGGTCTCGTTGCACATTCCCCTCTCTCAATTTATAGCCATTCAGATAATAATCTGCCTTCCTGTTTTTGCTACAAAGTGGATAATCTCACATTTATCCACATTATATTGCATCTGCCATGCATTTGCTCACTCACTCAGCTTGTCCAAATCACCCTGAAGCATCTCTGCATCCTCCTCACAGCTCACTCTCCCACCCAGCTTTGTGTCATCTATAAATGTGGAGATATTACATTTAGTTCCCTCATTTAAATCATTAATATATATTGTGAATAGCTGATCCAGCACTGATCCCTGCGGTACCCCACTAGTCACTGCCTGCCATTCGGAAAAAGACCCGTTTATTCCTACTCTTTGTTTCCTGCCTGCGAACCAGTTTTCTACCCATCTCAATACACTACCTCCAATCCCATGGGCTTTAATTTTACATATTAATCTCTCATGTGGGAATTTGTTGAAAGCCTTCTGAAAATCCAAATAAGCCACATCCACTGGCTCCCCCTCATCAACTCTACTAGTTACATCCTCGAAAAATTACAGATTTGTCAAGCATGGTTTCCTTTTCATAAATCCATGCTGACTCTGTCCGATTCTGCCGATTTCACTTGCCTACCAACAGTCTATTTCAACCATGACTCAAACCTCACATTTATATCTTCCCCTCACCCTCACACACTTGAAAAGCTGTACAATAACATCTCACAACTTGCGCACACTGCCAGCAATTTAACTATGGTAGAAACATCACCCAAACATATTGCAGCACACCCATTGACACATTTGCAGGACACGTTGTCCGATAAAAGGTGGCGGCAGCAGCACAATGGCAGGGTCAGTCATGGCTGCATGTGCTTACCCCCATTGAGAAGGCAATGTTGTGAATAATTGGAGTGGGCGTCACTGAAGCCATGACTAGCGATGACACGGAAGCCGTCGAAGAGAACTATATGTTCCTACCTTCTCAAATTCCACTTCACCCTCATCCCATAATCCGTTATGACGTACCAGCTGTAGACGGTGTGACCATGCATTGGATTGCCACTCTGTGCCCACTTACTCACACCAAATTTCTTCCTTGCCTGTCTCTCCTGGCCTTCTGACTCAGGCTGGGTAAGATCCAGGCAGCGCTGCTGTCTCTGAAGCCCAGCACCGTCGAATCGAAGGAGGATATGCCCCATTTTGTTACAGCACTAGCTGCCCTAAAGCAGGTAAGTTTAAAAGGTTCATTTGAAATTGACAGGCCAGGGAGAAGATAAGCAGAGAGGATTTGGGGTGTTGGGGTGTTCGGAGGTCAGATGGGGATGGGTAGGGCTTTGGACATCGGGAGGAGGTTGGACATTTGGGAGGGGTGGGTGGGTCGGACATTTGGAGGGAGATGCTGGGGGTGTTGGACATTAGAGAGGGGGTGGGGGCATCAGACATCCGAGGGGGTGAGGGGCTGAGGGTGTTGGACATTGGAAAGGGGTGGGGGGTCGGGCATTGGGTCAGGGTGGGGGGGGCCAGACATTGGGGGAAGGGTCAGACATTTGG
Organism: Carcharodon carcharias; assembly: GCF_017639515.1. Lineage (NCBI taxonomy): Eukaryota > Metazoa > Chordata > Chondrichthyes > Lamniformes > Lamnidae > Carcharodon > Carcharodon carcharias. The sequence goes on along the minus strand of NC_054473.1, from coordinate 161,294,461 downwards.
GAGAGGGTGGGGGGTTCAGACATTCAGAAGGGGGTGGGGAGTGTTGGACATTCAGGGGAGTGGTGGGAAGCTGGGGTGTTGGGCATCAGGAGGGGTTGAGGGGGTCAGACATTCAGGTGGGGTGAGGTGCTGGGATGTCTTTCATTTTCTGGGTAACTATTGGTGTAACCCCGTCGGAAACATCTGAAATTTATGTTTTAAATCGCATTTTTGGATGATTCCCAGCGCAGCGCAATTGCCCAAATGAAGCATGCACTTCTGGGCAATTACCTTGCAACTGCTTACCTGGGAGCTTCCCAGAGAGATTCCCCAGGGCCTTGTTGGGTACCCCCCCAATCCAATGCTGGGGGGAGCTTGAAAGTTATGGCCCATTGTCTCTCTGCATTCTTTCAACCAAATTGAATCACTTCACACTTGTCTTCGTTAAATTTCATCTTCCAGTTGTCATCCATTCCACCAATCTGTCTATGTTTGAAGTTCTATACTATCCTCCTCATGGTTCACAATGTATCCAAGTTTTGTAACGTCCATAGATTTTGAAATTGTTCCCTGTACACCAAGGTCTAGGTTATTAACGTATATCTGGTAGAGCAGGCATCCTAATACTGAAGAAGGGTGTGGGAAGGGTTTACGGATTTGAAACATTAACTCTGTTTCTCGCCACAGATACTGCAAGACCTGCTGAGTTTTTCCAGCATTTTCTATTTTTGTTTCAGATTTCCAGCATCTGCAGGATTTTCTTTTCGTCCTAATACTGACCCCTGGGGACCTCCACGATAAAACTTCCTCCATTCCAAAAAACAACTATTAACCGGGACTGTTTCCTGTCACTCAGCCAAATTCTTTTCTACTGTTGTTACTGGCCCTTTTATCCCATGAGATCTAATTTTGCATACAAGTCTGTTATGTGGCACTTTATCAAATGCCTTTTGGACCTCCACATACACCACGACAACAACATTACCCTCATCAGCCCTCATGAAGTTTCATAGCAACAGTTAAAACATGGGCAAGGAAACCTCCTGCTGATTACCACATACCGCCCTGCCAACACCACCCCCCTCCCCCAGCTGATGAATCAGTGCTCCTCCATTTGGAGGAAACACTGAGGGTTTGCAAGGACGCAAAATGTACTCCGGTTGTGGAACTTCAATGTCCATCACCAAGAGTGGCTCTGTACTGCCCCTACTGACCAAGCTGGTTGAGTCCTAAATGACATAGCTGCTAGTTTGGGTCTGCGGCAGGTGGTGAGGCAACAAACAAGAGGGAAAAACATATGACCTCATCCTCACCAACCTGCCTGCCACAGATGCATCTGTCCACCGTCCGGTCTTTGCTAAGCAGAGAGCCCGTCTTCATTGAAGATACCCTCCATCGTGTTGTGTCGCATTGCCACCATGCTAGAAGGGATAGATTTCAAGCAGATCTGGCAACTCAAGACTGGGCAACCATGAGGCGCAGTGGACCATCAGCAGCAGCAGAATTGTACTTTTCCACAATCTATGACCTCATGGCCTGACATCTCCCCCACTCTACCATTACCACTAAGCCAGGGGATCAACCCTGGTTCAATGAAGAGTGCAGGAGGGCATGCCAGGAGCAGCACCAGGCATACCTAAAAATGGTATCAACCTGGTGAAGCTACAACACTGGACTTCTTGCATACCAAACAGCATAAGCAGCAAGTGATAGAGCAAAGTGATTCCACAAGCAATGGATCAGATCTAAGCTCTGCAGATCTGCCACATCCAGTCGTGAATGCTGGTGGACAATTAAACAATTCACTAGAGGAGGAGGCTCCACAAATGTCCCCATCCTCAATGATGGAGGAGCCCAGCATATCAGTGCTAAAGTTAAGCCTGGAGTATTTGCAACAATTTTCAGCCAAAAGTGCCTGGTGGATGATCCATCTTGGCCTCCTCCAGAGGTCCACAGCATCACAGATACCAATCTTCAGCCAATTAGGTTCACTCCACGTTGTCAGTTCTTTTGAACTTAAACTCCAATTTTGTTCATTTAAGACTTTAACCATTCAGGCAACAGGAGACATTTTGGTGAAGTAAATCAGGAAACTTTAATAAGTCATAAATTAATACTTATCACAGCATGGCAGCAAATTTACAGGCGTACTATGGTCCTTGCTTCCTGGTTCTGCTTTGGGTGCAGGTTGACACTCAAGTCTTCTCTCTCTTGCTGTCTCTCTCTCTGGATTCTGCTCTACTGCTTTCAGCTGACAAGCAGTGCTCAGTTTCAAATTCAGCGTGCCTTGGTCAGTGAAAGCTGTTGAATTATTAACTCTTCCAAGCCACAACCCACAGTGTGATCAATGATGTTATGGTATTCTGATTGGCCTAAGGGGTGCGTGATCAGTCTGTGATTGACCCCAAGGGTGATGATCATCAATTGGTATTACTTCTCACTAGAGTTTATTTCTATTCTGTTCTGACAAAAGGGTGCTTTATCATACTTTCCTTTGACCATCTGTTTAGGATAGGGGAGGCATGGTATCATCATTCCCTCATGAATGATACCCTGAGCTCGTCATCGCAGAACCCTTATCAATAACTGTCTCTAGAGGCCATCTGCTGGGTGATGTTTTTCTCTCATTGGCTGTTGGTAACTAGAGTGAGTTACTTTACCTTTAAAACAAAAGGATGATTTAGAAAAGTTGCTTATAACTTAAAACTATGTAGGCCTAATATAAAAGATTACATTGAGTCAAATATAATTGCTTTCTTCTAAAACACTACAAAGTAAAACTAGCTTAAATGTAGGGCACAGCTGCTGTTATTTTTTCCCTCCCACCTTCCCTTTCCTGATAACACCCAGAACTGATAAGATTCTACAATATGGAGGAACATAAAATAAATAAATAAAAATAAAAATACCTGGAAAAACTCAGCAGGTCTGGCATTGAGTCCGTATGACTCTTCAACAGAACTAAGTAAAAATAGAAAAGAGGTAAAATATAAGCTGGTTTAGAGTGGGGCGGGGAGGGGGGGGGGGGGGGTGGTGCGGGGTGGTAGAGCTGGACAGAGGGCCAGTGATAGGTGGAGGTAACCAAAAGATGTTATAGACAAAGAGGTGTTGAAGGTGGTGGTATTATCTAAGGAATGTGCTAATTAAGGGTAGAAAGCAGGACAAGCAAGATAACCCTAGTGGGGGTGGGGTGGGGTGAAGGGAAGGGATCGGAATAGGCTAAAAGGTAGAGATAAAACAATAGATGGAAATACATTTAAAAATAATGGAAATAGGTGGGAAAAGAAAAATATATATAAATTATTGGGAAAAAAAGGGAGGGGGTGGGGATGGAGGAGAGTGTTCACAATCTAAAATTGTTGAACTCAATATTCAGTCCGGAAGGTTGTAAAGTGCCTGGTCGGAAGATGAGGTGCTGTTCCTCCAGTTTGCGTTGAGCTTCACTGGAACAATGCAGCAGGCCAAGGATGGACATGTGGGCATGAGAGCAGGGTGGAGTGTTGAAATGGCAAGCGACAGCGAGGTCTGGATCATGCTTGCGGACAGACCGAAGGTGTTCTGCAAAGCGGTCACCCAGTCTGCATTTGGTCTTTCCATTGTAGAGGAAACTGCATTGGGAGCAACAAATGCAGTAGACTAAATTAAGGGAAATGCAAGTGAAATGCTGCTTCACTTGAAAGGAGTGTTTGGGCCCTTGGACGGTGAGGAGAGGGGAGGTAAAGGGGCAGGTGTTGCACCTTCTGTGGTTGCATGGGAAGGTGCCGTGGGAGGGGTTTGAGGCGTAGGAGGTGATGGAGCATAAGCTTGCCCATTCAACATTGGAGATAAGTGCAACAAGGGCTTCTTCATCAGTTGTTCTGTAATTAACTCTCTAGTATATTACTTGTGTCTAAAATCCTTTGGTGCCTTTCTCTGTCAAATGAAGCCAAGCAGAGTCACATGATATTAACTGCTGGTGTCCTCTATTGGTAGCAGTTTAAAAGGGTAGTATACAACAAGGTTAACTGATCAATATACTTTGATTATGTGATCAAAACTAAAACTTAACAGTAAACATCATTTCCCTACATATTTCCCACCTTGAGGCCAAAATGCTTGGCATTTGATGCCTCACATAATAATTCTATCATTGTTTTTCAGAGCAGCCCACCTCATAGCAATGGTGCGCCTCTGCAGTTTCTGGGTGAGGTGTATCATGTAGCAGTGTATCAATATTATCCTAATAATTGTCACTACTTGAACTAAGACAAATACTGTGGATAGAGTTTTTAACCAAAGGTGTTGACCTACTTTCATAATAGTTTCCCACCAGTGTCGGGCTTCTAATTCTCTAATTCCCTTGTTTCACATTCAGTTTGACATTCTCTGGTTTAACCTTCTCACCCCATCCTCCCCAATTATCCTGTGCTTGATTTCTTGGCATGAAATCTCTTACAACCATCTCTACCAGTTGGTCATAGTATTTTTGATATTCTGCTGGGCAAATCCCTGGTGGAAGTGGGATATCTCCAAAGTGCAATATAATGGGTACCATCTCATACCTCACATTATTGTACAGCTGTTGATATGTGTGGGTAACTATTAATTCATTTTCTGGTCCATCGCCTAAACTTGGGCATTTTTCTAGTGGGATGGCATTGTTTTCATTGCTTTTAAATTTGTTTTTGTTGTCCTTAGCCTACTCTACTGCATGAATCCGCATGAGTGCTCTCACATTATGCTCAGATAATTCAAACTTCCTGCTAAGACATGATATTATTCCTTGATATTTTTCCATCATTTTAGGCCAGTTTAAAGTATTCAAATCTGATCCTAAGTATGGGATTCCTACATTATTTGGAGAGATCTCGACAAAATGTATGTGGTGATAATCTACACCCTTCCATGTTCCCTTTCCCAACTTGAATCTGAGTGTTATCTTCACACTTCTCTGGAAGCAATCACACTTGACCTTCAAACCTTCACCTTTCCACACCCATAATACTTCATTCCCATCATCGACATGGGATGGTTCCCATTTGCAATGTTCACAGTAAACAATCGTGTCACAGTAATCTGTAGAGTCCAGCTGTCTATCTTCTGTGGTCACGTTCATTGTTCTTATCTGTATACGTTCTGATCCCCATATCGAGACACTTGTTGCCGGAATGCCATTGACGAGTATCAGCAACTGTACGAGTACAAGCATCCTTGCAATTGGCCTGAAACTGAAAAAGGCGAAGTATTTATTCTTTCACAGCTTTCAACTGATTGAAATGGTACCACTTCCTGTCTTTACCTTTCAAATTCCTTTTTCCATGGAACTGTACTAGGTATACAGCTGAATTCAATTTGTCTATTACGAAAAATGGTCCTTTCCATTTTGGTTCAAATATATATTTCCTACTTACTGTCGTTAAGTACCATAACCATGACCCCTACCTGGACTTCAAAAGGTCTCACTTTCCTGTCAAAATATTTCTTGACCTGTTTCTTTGACTTTCCCAAACTTCTTGCCACCTGGTTTACTTCAGCTGTATACTCCATTATCCATTCTAGCCACTTGGAGCTGCAAGGTCCCTGCATCATCAGACTAATTGCAGTTAATGTTAGGTGGCCTGGGGTTTTCATGAGTCTCCCTGTCATTGCCTGAAATGGGGAAATCCCTGTCGTTTTGTGGGGTGTTGACCTTATGGCCATGAGGCACCAAGGTAACATATTAGCCCATTGAGTGGGGTAATCTATACGTAACTTTTTAAGCATGGTTTTTAAGGTTCTGTTTCCCCTTTTGACTATGCCAGATGACTGAGGGTGATGGGAGGTGTGCAATTTGTATCTTATTCCCATCAATTCTTGCAACTGAGTAAAAACTTTCCCTGTGAAATGTGATCCCTGGTCCCTGTCCACTTGCAAGAGCAATCCCCACCTACAGATTACCTCACTCAATAGAATCTTAGTGGTGACGAGTGCGTTGTTAGATCTGTAGGGAAAAGCTTCAATCCACCTTGTGAACTGGTCAATTACAACCAATGCATAGGTGTAATTACTGGAGGTGGCTGGCAGGAGTCCAATAAAGTCTATCTGCAGATGGGTCCATAGTCCATCTGGAGGAGACGCACTCTGTAATAGAGCCCTATTATTGGACGGGGAGGGATTCTGCTGAAGACATGGTAAACATCGTGATATATACTGCTCGATAGCATCCTGCATATCAGGCCACCAGCCTGTATTTGCAATTTTCTGGTAAGTGACTTCTGCTGAATAATGGCTGCCTACAGGATGAGAACAGAACAAGTGTAGCAACTCCTGTCCCACTTCAGAGGGTACATAGACAATGGGACATCTGCCCAAAGAGTGGTGCATCAGTAATTGGGTATCTGAATCATGAGTCTTAGACATGGCCATGTCTGAGGCCCAGGATATTGGCTGGGGAAGAGGATTACCTTGTTTGTGCCTCTTAATGACAACAGCATATGTTTGATACTGTTGCTGGAGAGTGCCTAAATCTATGGGATCACTGATGCTTATTGCTGACACGATGGGGCAAAACTCAGTATTCCCACTCTCCCGATACGGTGGCCTCTTTGGCTGCCTTGTCAGCTTCTGCATTACCCTCGGTGTGAGGCTGTTCTTTCTTGTGGGCAGCTACCTTTCCAATACGTTGGGTGCGATTATTTGACGCTGTCTACAACATTCTCAGCCATGAACCATGGGTTAGGGGTTTACCCTCAATAGTGAAATAAAAATTCTTGTGATAGAGGGTGAAGAAGTTACACCCTCCGATCCTGCAACTACCACGTAGGCCACTTGAAAAAGAGAAGTTATACTCTCCGATCCCACAGCGACGACAGAAACTCAGGCTTCCTTTTAACTGGTTTTATTCAAGCATATGAAAGGGAGCCGCAATCATTCCTAAGAATGAAAACCCAGCTGCCAGCTTGATTACATTTCGTTACTTTTGTACTTTTTCTTATCATAATACATATGAGTACATTTGAATACATCCAATCGGTAACCGACACACCGGTCCCATGATAACTCTATCCTAGTGAGTACATAAACATGTGATTTTGCTAACCAATTATTCTAGAGGATGCATACATAATTATATTGTCCAATCAAAACTAAAACATGTACGCAAAGACCTTGTTTCTCACAGCTTAAGACTGTTTGTGTTTCATCAAAGCCCCCTCTTTATCTACTGTATGTCTTCCCAAATCTAAGATAAAACCATCTGCCCCTTTCCTATGTGAGACGGGAGTACACTTAATCTAATTTATGTCCTGCTTGTGTCTCCAGTCTGACTCTCCACGCTGTGCAATGTTCATCCGGTAATCTTCAACTTTTAATATGTTTAGCAGCCGTGTCTGCCTGGAGGTTTTAAGGGTTTTTCAGTAAATTCTTACTATATTCTCTTTTAGCATTTTTAATTTCCCCCTAACAAGGGGAAGGGCTAGTACAGCATCGATAGCATAGGCACTGTCAGACCAAATGTTTACTGGTAGATCAGATGTCTTTCTGACAGCAGCTAGCCATGCAAGTATTTCAGCATTCTGGGAAGAATGTCTACTGCAGCATCTTTTAATAACCCTCCCCAGTATCATGGCATAACCTGTAAGCGGTGATCCTTGCAAGTGATAGGAAGATCCATCTACAACCACATCTGGAGTGACCTTAATAGGTCTTTCAGTACAGGGTGTGAATCAAAGTTAATGAGAGGTAGTGGGCAATTACGAGGATCGCCCTCAAATGCCAACAATTGGGGTAGTAACATCGTTGCCTTCGGCATGATGTCAATGTCTCTGTATAATAACTCTAAAGTCCACTTGCTGAGCTGCTGGGATGAGACCAGTGAATCTCCTGGCTTCATCAGTAGATTCAGTGATGTAGTGAATGTAAAATGATTTGCTGCAGACCTGTGAGGTACGTAAAACGTTGTAACATCCAAAACATAGTGAGCAGGTGACATTTGAATATACGTATTCTCCGCTTCCTGCAGGATCCGTGATGTGTATGCAATCGGCTGTAGTCTTCCAATGTGCTCCTGGCAAAACACAGAAGTTAGACTTTGTTCTGTAGAGCCTACCTCTAGATGAAATAGTTTTGTGGGTTCAGGCATAACTAAGCTAGTAGCTTGCATGACTGCCATTTTAAGCTTTGTTACACCTTCAGTGTGGCGTTCTGTCCGGTCTGGCTGAATGTTATCACCAGGACCTTTCAAAAGTGGCTTTGCTAACTCGGTGAAACCTGTAACAAAATTACGTTGATAACCAACCAAGCCTACGACGGATGGCAGTGTGGTCTTGGAGGTGGGAAGGGGCAACCTCTGAATGATTTCAAGTTTATGAACATCTGGGCTTGTTCCCTCTAGAGAGATTAAAACTCTCAAAAAGGTAACCTGCTTCTGAAGTAGCTGAGCTTTTCATGGGTTAACTTTGAGGTCTGCTTGAGTCAGAATTGTTAGCAGCTTGTCTAACAGAGTCAAATGTTCCTCTATGATCTCTGTAGCCAGCAATAAATCTTCCACATACTGCAACAGACAGTTGGGTTTCGAAAATTCTTTCAGGGCTGCAGCCATGTGTTTATGGAAAATAGTTGGGGCATTGTGGAATTCCTGTGGCAGACAACTCTGTAACTCTGTGCAAGTGTAATTCTGATCCTCAAATGTAAAGGCAAATTTATACTGATCTTCTTTCTTAATAGGAATGCTCCAAAATACTTTGAGGTAACTGGCACTTGCGCTAACAGAGTGGGGGTTTCTTGCACAACAGGGGAACAAACTGGAGTCACAGAATTTAATTTATGATATTGAGTTGTCAGTCTCCACGTACCATCAGATTTTCTTACAGGCCAGATTGGTGAATTGATTGTGAAAGTGCCTTGCCTTACAACGCCCTGCTCAAGTAAAGACTGGATTACATCTTTAGTGGAGGGGTGACTCTCTCTCAGGATCGCATACTGTTTGACAAAGGGGTGAGGAGGTCCGTTTATGGACTCCTCTTCCTTCATCTGTCTGCAATCATGCTTACTAGTAGCAAACATGGCAAGGTGTTTCTGGGTAAGCTGTTTTACTTGCACATTATCATGCTCAGGAGGCTCATGAGCACAAGCTTTTTTAATAGCAAACACAGAATGCGCATCGGAAACTTCTACAATATTCCCAATCCCTGATCCTAAGTACATGCAATCCTGGTTATAGTCTATAATAGCACCATATTGATCTAGGGTATCTGTTCCCAATATTCCCAACTGTCCAGACATGGTCATATGCACAGGTGATGGCACTCTACAGGCAAGACTTCCCACCCAAAGTTCAGAAGGCTTTCCTGTAACTCCCGCAACAGAATTTCCATCAAATCCTCTAAGCGATAAAGAACCCTTGCCTGCTGCAGCATAGCATTCAGGGTATGAATGAGGTATGAATGATGGTGACGGTGGAACCAGTATCTATTAACATAATCTGCTGTCGGTCCCAGTAAAACAAGAGGAATCACCATCATCACGACAGAACTCCACTTCTGTCCAGAACTCCTAAATGTCCTTTCAGTGGAGGTGCGCAGACCCCAGTGACCATAGACACTGCCTGTTCTTTACCTGTAATGATCTGAGTTTTTAGCAGCGCAACTAACTCTGCAACCTGGGGTCACCAATTTGCAAGTTCTTTTGAACATAAATTCTAATTTTGAGACTTTAACCATTCAGGCAATAGGAGACAGTTCGGTGAAGTACCTCAGGAAACTTTAAAAAGTCACAAGTTAATACTTATCATAGCAGGGCAGCAACTTTATGGGCGTACTACGGTTCTTGCTTCCTGGTTCAGCTTTAGGCGCACTCAGTCGTCTCTGTCTCTCTCTCTCTGCCTCTTTCTCTGCCTCTTTCTCTGCCTCTCCTGCCATTCTGCTTTCAGCTGACAAGCAGTGCTCAGTTTCAAATTCAGTGCACCTTGGTCAGTGAAAGCTGTTGCTTATTAATTTTCTCCAAGCCACACCCATAGCATGATCAATGATGTTATTGTATTCTGATTGGCCTAAGGGGTGCGTGACCAGTATGTGATTGGCCCCAAGGGTGATGATCATCAATTGATATTATTTCTCACTAGAGTTTATTTCTGTTATTTTAAGAACTTCTTGCTAAGCAAAAGGGTGCTTTATGATATCTTCCTATGACCATCTGTTTAGGATAGGAGAGGCATGCTATCATGTCCTCATGAATGATATCATGAGCTCATCGTCTCAAAACCCTTATCAATAACTGTCACTGGAGGCCATCTGCTGGGTGATGGTTTTCTCCTGGTGGTTGTTGATAATTGGAATGAGATACTTTACCTTTAAAACAAAAGGATGATTTGGAGAAGTTGCTTATAACTTTAAAACTATGTAGGCTTAATATAAAAGATTACATTGAGTCAAATATAATTGCTTTCTCTTAAAACACTGCAAAGTAAAATTAGCTTAAATGTAGCACACAGCTGCTGTTATTTTTTTCCCTCCCACCTTCCCTTTCCTGATAACATATGATTCTGATCAGGTTCTACAATGTGGGGGAACATAAGCTTACCCATTCAACCTTGAAGGTGGCATCTCAATGTGCTCTGTAATATGGAGAAAAGTTCAACAAGGGCCGCTTCATCAGTTGTTCTGTAATTAACTCATTAGTATATTAAAAATAAAAACAAAAAACTGCGGATGCTGGAAATCCAAAACAAAAACAGGATTACCTGGAAAATCTCAGCAGGTCTGGCAGCATCGGCGGAGAAGAAAAGAGTTGACGTTTCGAGTCCTCATGACCCATCAACCTTCAATGTTGAAGGGTCACGAGGACTCGAAACGTCAACTCTTTTCTTCTCCACTGACGCTGCCAGACCTGCTGAGTTTTTCCAGGTAATTCTGTTTTTGTTTTGTCACTAGTATGTTACCTAATTGTGTCTAAAATCCCATGTGCCTTTCTCTGTCAAATGAAGCCAAGTAGAGGAACATGATATTAACTGCTGGTGTCCTCTATTGGTTACAGTTTAAAAGGATAGTATACTACAAGGTTAACTGATGAATATACTTTGTGTGATATAAACTAAAACATTAAATATCATTTTCCCTACAACGTGATACCAAGAAACAGCTGGAGGCACTGAATACTGTAAAGGCTAAGGGCCCTGACAACATCCCAGCAGTAGTACTGAAGACTCCAGAACTTGCTGCGCTCCTAGCAATACTGTTCCAGTACAGCTACAACACTGGCATCTACCGGGCTATGTGGAAAATTGCCCAAGGATGCCCTATACGCAAAATGCAGGACAAATCCAACTTGGCCAATTATCGCCCCATCTGTCTACTCATGACCATCAGTAAAGTATTGGAAGGGGTCATCAAGTGGCACCTGTTTAGAAATAGCCTGCTCACTGATGCTTAGTTTGGGTTCTGCCATGGTCACTCAGCCGCTGACCTCATTACAACCTTGGTTCAAACTGGACAAAAGAACTGAACCCCAGAAGAGAGGTGAGAGTGACTACCCTTGACTCCAAGGCAGCCTATGACTGAGTGTGGCATCTAGGAGCCCTAGCCCTGAAGACAATGGGAATCAGGGGAAAACTCTCCGCTGGTCCTCGGCCCAACCATTTTCAGCTGCTCAATCAATGACTATCCTTCCATCATAAGGTCAGAAGTGGGGTTGTTCGCTGATGATTGGACAATGTTCAGCACCATTCAAGACTCCTCAGATACTGAAGCAGTCCATGTCCAAATGCAGCAAGACCTGGACAATATCCGGACTTGGGCTGATAAGTGGCAAGTAACATTCGCACCACACAAGTGTCAGGCAATGACCATTTCTAACGAGAGAGTCTAACCATTGCCTCATGACATTCAATGGCTTTACCATCACTGAATACCCCATTATCAACATCCTGGAGGTTACCACTGACCAGAAACTGAACTGGACTAGCCATATAAATACTATGGATTCAAGAGCAGGTCAGAGGCTGGGAATTCTGCAGAGAGCAACTCACCTCCTGACTCCCCCAAACCTGTCCACAATCTACATGGCACAAGTCAGGTGTTTGATGGAATACTCTCTACTTGCCTGGATGAGTGCAGCTCCAACAACACTCAAGAAGCTTGACACCATCCAGGACAAAGCAGCCTGCTTGACTGGCACCCCATCCACAAACATTCAGTCCCACTAGCACCGACGCACAGTGGCAGTAGTGTGTACCATCTACAAAATGCACTGCAGGAACTCACAAAGTCTCCTTAGACAACACCTTCCGAATCTACACCGCTACCATCTGGAAAGTTAAGGAAAGCAGATGCATGGGAAGAGCACCACCTGGAAGATCCCCTCCCAGCCACCCACCACCCTGACTTGGAAATATATTGCCATTCTTTCACTGTCGCTGGGTCAAAATCCTGGAATTCTCTCCCTAACAACATTGTGGGTGTGCCTACACCACATGGTCTGAAGTGGTTCAAGAAAGCAGCTCATCACCACGTTGTCAAGGGCAATTAGGGATGGGCAATAAATGCTGGCCTAACCAGTGATGTCCACATCCCACGAATGAATAAAAAATAAATGTTACCTTATCAAAATCACAAGCAAGTTAGTTAAACACATTTTGCTCTTAACTAATCTCTACTGGCTTTCCTCAGTTAACGTGCAATTGCTCAAGTAATTGTTAATTTTGTTCTGAATGATCATTTCTAGAAGCTTCCCCATGACCTAAGTCAAACTGGCCTGCTGGGCTTATCTTTACACCCTTTTTTGAACAAGGGTATAACATTTACAATTCTCTAGTCCTCTGGCACTATCCCTGAATCTAAGAAAGATTGGGAAATTATGGCCAGTGCCTCTTCAATTTCCACTCACTTCCCTCAGCATCCTTGCATGTATCTGATATGGTGCTGTGTCAACTTTAAGTACAGACAACCTATCCAATACCTCCTCCTGGTCAATGTTAAACACTTCAGATGCTTTTAGATACTCAAGGACTGCTGTCTGGTCAGCCAATGGTGTCTGAGGCAGAAGGCTTAGACAGATAGCAGACTGAGGAGGAAGAAACACTGTCACTTGATCTGCTACTTGCAGCCACCAGCTCAGATACTGGCACTGTGCGTACTTTAGAGAATTGTATAAAGGCAAGATCTGCAAGTGGTGAGTCACCTAACATGAATGTGCTTCAGCCAGATAAGGGGAAAGGATAGTGTGTGTACCAGCTCACTGGAGGGTGAATTTGCTGCAGAGGACTCAGCTGAGAGCTTCAGTGGGGCTGCTTACAGCAAAAGGCTCACTGAAATGCTTAACAAAAACAGAATTACCTGGAAAAACTCAGCAGGTCTGGCAGCATCGGCGGAGAAGAAAAGAGTTGACGTTTCGAGTCCTCATGACCCTTCAACAGAACTGATTTGCTTGTTGTGTTGACAGGCCTGCCAGAAAGCCTCCTATTACTGTCAAAGAGCATGGCAAAGTCTGGCTCCAACTTGGCACAGACTTTGCAACTGAGCTTGGATCCCAACCTTTCCAGTGTGGAAGCGATGGCCAACTCCCATGACAATGTTTGCAAATCCGATTATGCGGCATCATCTGCTGGCTGATGTCTTGGCTTCCATTGTAGCACAAGCAAAAGCCACCCAACTATTGAGTGCTGCAGTAGAAGCTGAGACTGAGGTGATGAAACCTCAGCTTTCTGCCATGTAGGCTCAGACTACTGCCATCAAAGGAGGCTCTCACTGTAGTCCAGCAGTCTGTGCTCCAGCAGATTACCAGTATTGCTGAGGCACCACCTGGGGGAGTGACAATGGATTCATGGCGCTGGAAGCTGCTGTCCTCTCTCAGGCAGCCGCATTCTTGCTCCCACCACTGCCATTTTGTCAGTAGGAGTCATAAGACAAGCAAAAGCATTGGCAAGACAGGTACTAAGGGAATGCATAAGAGTGACTAGTTGAGTATTATATGGAATGTTGGATGTGTTCTTGGATGAAGTTGGTATGGAATGCCTGTTTTGTGGTGTCTTGTTTTTTTCAGGATTATGGCGAAGAGAAAGCTGTGCTGGTCTGTCAAGGAGGGATGGTAAGATGTGGAACTGTTTACCAACAGGGATCTTGGGTTTCATTCAGGGGAACTGGAGTGTGATGATGGGCTTACAGACATCCTGTGCAGAGGTACCAGCTGTCTTATCCCTTTTTTCTGCTCCTCCTCCTCCTCCTAATGTGGTTGCTGAACCTGTGGTGTCAAGGACTGCAGCGGCATTAGGGCCAAGTTTTGGAGGATACAACAGACCACCATGTACTAGGACTCTATTACTGGAGGGCTCCTCCTGATTGATCCAGGCAACACTATTGTTGCTTCAGCTCTCCGATGATCATTTCTCATTGCACTATGGCTCTCCTTGCAAGAGACCTGGCCATGTGTATTGGGTCTGCAGAGGAGATTCATCTGCCAGATGTACAGTGGTTTGTCCTGGCCACGGAACAGCCACCTGCGGGTTCAGCATGGTGGCTCAAGGATTGTTGGAATGACAGACAGGCACTGTCATTGAATGCATCATGACTGCTACCAGATAGTGGGAATTAACCAGCATTGTCTGGGTGTGGTCACACAAGCCAACTCCACGTGAACCCTGTGGTTTTGGTATATTCTCCCACTGAGATGTGACACCTGCAAGGCAACATGAGTGCAGCCGACAGTTCCCTGCAGCATGGGGAAGTCAAAGCCACATCCCGCTCCTTCTGCTTCTCTTTATTTAGAGCCGAAACAATGAAGCCCCCTCTCTTGATGTTTACAACCTCTGTGACATTCCAGTTTCAGTGTTGGATGATGAACTGCAACATGTTTACTATGTCACCTGTTTCAGCTTGGAAAGATTAATTTGCAAAATAATTCAGGGCCATGATCAGCTTGATGGCCACTGGAGGCACTGTCGTCACCTTGCACTGAGCCTGCAGGCTGGGTTCCAAGAGGTAAAACAGATCTGTGACCATCTCCTTGGATAAGTGTAGTCGCCACACACATTCCTCCTTTCTTAATTACAGGTAGGAGAAGTGCTTCCTGAACACCCTAAATGGGTAAGGCCTCCTGTTGAGAGTCTGCCTCCTTCTCCTTCTGCAGCAGCATTTTGCCTTTGAACTCATATCTATATGGTGCAGTTATCCCAAGGCACTTTACAGGAGCATTGTCAAAAAACATCTGATACCAAGGCACATGAGATATTAGGGCATTTGACAAAAGCTTTATCAAATAGACAGGTTTTAAGAAGTGTATTGAAAGAGTAGGGAGAGGTAGCAAGGCAGAGAAGTTTAGGGATGGAATGTTAGAGCTTAGGCAGCCAAAGATACAGCTGCCCATGGTAGAGTGTTTAAAATTAAGGATGCTCATAAGGCCAGAATTGGAGGAACCATCTAAGGGCTAGAGGAGAAAGGGTGAGGTCGTCGAGGGATTTGGAAATAAGGGTGAAAATTTTAATATGTTTCTGTTTAACCAGGAGCCAATGTGCATAGGGATAATGTGTTAATGGGACTGGATTTTCCCTGAAATCGGCAAAATCTGATATCAGGCCGGGAAATTGGCATTTGACCCGCTGACGGCAATGGCAGAATTTCATCCCAAACTGTGTTGAAAATTGCTAACAAAAGCAGAGGCATGGGTTTTACATTCAGTGACAGGAAACAAAGGGTAATGGTCAATGACAAAAACAGAATTACCTGGAAAAACTCAGCAGGTCTGGCAGCATCAGCGGAGAAGAAAAGAGTTGACGTTTCGAGTCCTCATGACCCTTCGACAGAACTTGCGTTCGAGTCCAAGAAAGAGTTGAAATATAAGCTGGTTTAAGGTGTGTGTGTGGGGGGCGGAGAGATAGAGAGACAAAGTGGTGGAGGGGGGGTGGGGGTGTGTGGTTGTAGGGACAAACAAGCAGTGATAGAAGCAGATCATCAAAAGATGTCAACGACAATAGTACAATAGAACACATAGGTGTTAAAATTAAAGTTGGTGATATTATCTAAACGAATGTGCTAATTAAGAATGGATGGTAGGGCACTCAAGGTATAGCTCTAGTGGGTTTTTTTTTAATTTTATATATAATGGAAATAGGTGGGAAAAGGAAAATCTTTATAATTTATTGGAAAAAAAAGGGGAGGGGGAAACAGAAAGGGGGTGGGGATGGGGGAGGGAGCTTACGACCTAAAGTTGTTGAATTCAATATTCAGTCCTTTTCTGGACTGAATATTGAATTCAACAACTTTAGGTCGTAAGCTCCCTCCCCCATCCCCACCCCCTTTCTGTTTCCCCCTCCCCTTTTTTTTCCAATAAATTATAAAGATTTTCCTTTTCCCACCTATTTCCATTATATATAAAATAAAAAAAAACCCACTAGAGCTATACCTTGAGTGCCCTACCATCCATTCTTAATTAGCACATTCGTTTAGATAATATCACCAACTTTAATTTTAACACCTATGTGTTCTATTGTACTATTGTCGTTGACATCTTTTGATGATCTGCTTCTATCACTGCTTGTTTGTCCCTACAACCACACACCCCCACCCCCCCTCCACCTCTTTGTCTCTCTATCTCTCCGCCCCCCACACACACACCTTAAACCAGCTTAGATTTCAACTCTTTCTTGGACTCGAACGCAAGTTCTGTCGAAGGGTCATGAGGACTCGAAACGTCAACTCTTTTCTTCTCTGCCGATGCTGCCAGACCTGCTGAGTTTTTCCAGGTAATTCTGTTTTTGTTTTGGATTTCCAGCATCCGCAGTTTTTTTGTTCTTATCGTAATGGTCAATGGATGTTTTTGCGAGTGGAAAGCAGTTTCCAGGGCGTTCCACAGGGCTCAGTTTTAGGACCCTTGCTGTTTGTCATATATCTTAATGATTTGGACTTAAGTGTGGGAGGCATGATTGGGAAATTTTCAGATGACACAAAAATTGGCTACGTAGCTGATAGTGAAGAGGATAGCTGCTGTCTCCAGAATGATATGTCATGACTCACTGAGGATAGTGTGCTGTGATATCAAGCCCTACTGCTCCCAAGCCAACACAAATGTGAAAAGTTTGACTAGACCACTAAATTTCCCAATTCTACCTAACCGTTTAATTTAGGTTAACAGAATATGAGCACCAGGTTTGTAAACTTAAGTAAATAAATGGTTATTAAACAAATTGACCTTAACCAGTGGCAAATGAAAGAAATATGAACTGCTAACTTTTAACTCTATAATTTAAACTCTACCCCCTCTTAACCCCTATGCACAAACACACACACAAACACACACAAGACATACAAAACATGGATTTTAAGGGTGAGATAAAACAGTTCAATAGCACCAATCCGGAGTACAGCTTTAGATAGGTGGATTTTGATTGATGCTTTGGAAGATTTTAGGCATCTGAGACCTGCTGAGAATGTACAAGTCGTGGATGCTTCTGGGCCATCTTGCAGAAATCTGCATGATCCATTTGTTATGGTCACAGACCAGCTGAACATTGAGAGAGTGGAAGCCTTTGTGGTTCACATACTGAGCTGCTTGTTGCCAGGGAGATTTCAGAGCCATGTGAGTGCAGTCAATGGCACCCTACACCTGTGGGAATCCAGAAATCTTGGCAAATCCCAGTGCTCAGCCCCCCTGGCTTGCCTGATCTCTGTCAAAGTTGCCTTGGCAAAATGGCACCTGCGACCTCCTGAATACATTTATGGGTGGAGGCTTGCAAGATCCCACAGAGGTCCCCAGTGAAGCCCTGAAAGGAACCACTGCTGTAGAAATTGAGCCAGGTGATCACCTTCACTGCCACTGGCAGTGGAGACCCTCCGAATCCCCGTGGCAGCAAATCCTGCAGGAGGTGGCATATGTGAGGGACCAGTTCCCTTGACATGCGCATTCGTCAGCAACACTGGTTCTTGCTCATCTGCAGGTAGCTTATGCGCCAACTATAGACCCTGGATCTAGTGAGACACCTATGAATGACGGCTCTCTGGGGTTCATCCTCTGCGTGCGGAGGAGGCCATGCTACCCCTTGGTTTTCAGGGCTGTGCTCCTCCCTTTGTTGAGCCAGGTGCCTGCATCGCATTCTTCTCCATCTTCTCTCCTGCCTATAAGCTATGAGGCACACAGCAAGGTCACCAGGCTCCGTCTTTCTGATGGTCTCCTCACTGCAGTATCAAAGAGACAGATGCGAGCATCAACAATTGTCTCTTAAGGATCATTCTTGGTCAAGTCATTGCTTGCGGCTGCCTCTTAAGGCCCCTTTACGCATGCTGGAGAATCCTGGCCACCACATAGATGCCCAGCATTTAATGCACATGTTAGTTGAGCAAAACCCCACCCAGCACTGCCCCACACCACATGACTGAACGGCGACAGCTTTGGCTGCTCGATTACATCCTGAACTCTTATCTCAGACACAGGCATCGTCCTAACCTGCACTCCAAGGCTTCACAGTTTGCTGGACCATGAGGGTGACTTTTCAATGTCAACTTAAACATAATGCAAGGGATGAGGAGCGCACCCCTTCCATCAGTGTTCCATGGCCACCTTTCCCAAGGGAATGCTCAAGCTTGCCCAGTTGCCCAATGATTCTGCAGCACCATAGCACTCATTCAATTTTGAAGTCTGCGTGCAAGGGGTTAAAAGTGGAGGAACAATCGTTGGCACTCTCAGGGATTAATGCTGCTTGAGTGGGCACAATTGCTTGACTAGTCTGATTTGGAGCATGTCAATTGAGCTCAAGCTAGACGGTCTCAGCTGCGGAAGAGTGCTCATCTATGACATGTTTTTCAGTTTGCCTGGCCATTTCCTAAACCACCACCCCGGCATATGTTAGTGTGCACCCTTCAGTCTATGCTGCCGTAAACCTCCAAGTGTCCTATTGCCCTAGCCCCAGGGTTCCTTTCTCTCTGACACTGTTGCCCTGGCTGTGGCACCACAAGCCAGCCATGAAGAAGCCGCTGTGTACCTGTGACCTCCCCCTCTGTATCCACGGAGCTGCATCATTGTATTGGGATCCCCACACTACTGTGCGTGCACTCAATTCTGAATTTCTCTCAACGTTCAGGTCGTCAGGTGCATGCCTTTTAAAGGCACTTGTAAATCATGTCATTTTAAAATTGTGCTGACGTGGGATTTAAATTTGATGTGGGGGTGTGGTTCCAGCATGTAGCCACTATAATTATATGCAAATATATTCAAATTAATTTCCCAACATCCAACGATGGGAACATAGCCTGGCATTGACGGGGGGAGGGAACAATTGCTTCCCGGATTTATTTTGTTGGGAAATGTGCCTAGGGCTTGTTGCGAGATCTTCCAATCTCGCCACCAAACATGCCCATCCTGATCGGGCACGGGAAAATCCCAACCTATGGGTTAGGACATGGGCAGCAGAATTTGGATAATCTCAAGTTTACAGGTGGCGGAAGGTGGAAGGCAAGCCAGGAGTGCATTAGAATAGTCAAGTCTATAGGTAACAAATGTAGGGATGAGCTGAAGCAGGGGCAGAGTAGGGTGATGTTATTGAGAAATTGACCTTCTCAGTGATGCTGTGGATGTATGGTTGGAAACTCATCTCACAGGCAAATAAGACACTAAGGTTGCAAACATTCTGGTTCAGTCTCAGACAGCTGAGGGTTGGAGTCAGTAGCAATGGAATGCCATTTGTGATGGACACCAAGGAGAATGGCTTTGGTCCTCCTAACATTTAGTGAAAGGAAATTTCTACTCGAGTACTGAATGTCTTACAAGCTCTGTGACAACTTAGTTAGCACTTTTTGTTTTTATTTCCAATTTCCACAGTATTTTGCTTTACTAATTTGTTGACCTGGTGTTTGCAGAATTTTCAAGAATTATGGGTATATGTGGGAATCTTTCAACAGTTTATTGTAAGTAAATATTTTAACATTTTTTGTAAGTATTTTGACAAATGATTGCATTCATTAAAATGGGGTATGGATGATCTTGTCCGCATCTGTCACTTATTGGAGAATTTTAACCAAAAAATACTGGGTTTGCGTCAGTAGGGAGTTAAAGCCTTCATCCTGCTCACTTCTGGCTTTAATAGAGGTGGGAAAGTGAGCGGGTGACCAACCCAAATATAATAATGAGGCTGTGAGTCTCACTGCTATTCAACTTTTCAAATTTAACTATCTATTTAACTATGCCAGCTTTGGGAAAACTGGCAGCTAACTCAGGTGAGGGCTGCTGGATCCAGGAGGAGAGTGCATTTACACCTATCTGGATGCCTGCCTGGGCAAACTCCACAATCGGGCACCTGTCCCCTTAACCACCCCCGTGAGGTTATCGACCCTTCACCCACCTTCGGGGCTTGGACCCCTTTCCCAGCTCTCTGATTAGCCCCCAAGATTCTGGTTCCTTCCCAGAGGCATCAACCTCTCTGAAGCCTGGATTGGCAGACCTCCACCCTTCTGCTGAGACTTCCCTCCTATCCCCTGCCCCCTGTTCAATCCTCCTTCCCCAGATCAAAATCCACCTGCCCAGGCAAGACCCTCTCCCATCACCAGCATGCAGAACTACCTTGTCCTGTGGCCTTCACTGATCTGTTCCTCGCTTGATTGGAAGCCAAGCCTATCAATCAGACTGGCTTCTGGGCAGGTAACTGAAAATTGGCATTGCATGCACATCATGTGGTTAAATTTCTACACCATTTGGGCCAATCCCAACTCTCCTCTTTCCCCGCCATGTAAAATTTGTACCTTAGCAAAATGCACTTGGCATTCCCAGGTCATGTACAGCATGGCCAATGCAGAAAAAGGATCCCTTTGTTCTACCACAACAATGGTCTTTATCTCAGGCCAGTTTCCCATATTGCACTGATGTGGTTTTTTTCATTTCTCACACCAGTCATTCCCACATGCTTCCTGAACAAGGCTGCCCATTTCTGCTGAACTGAGGTAGTTTTGAGTTCTCAGTCTAACTTCAAACTGAAATCACGCTGGTCAGATACATTTCACTTAATATGGTTATAGTGTAAACAAGCCTGGGTAGTAGATTTTAGTGGAACTTGACCATTTTTTAGATTGATTTCATGTTATATTCATTGCAATAAGCTAACAATGTCAAAATGCTATTTTGTGCTAAAGAAGCCATCTTATGTTCTGTACTTTATAATTATTCACATGTATTAAGAGTTATTACATAACTGGGAACCAGCCAGAAACAGATGATTGACCAAATAGTGTACCTCAATTAAATTGTTTTTGAAGAAATAGTAATTAGTCAAGTAGATATGTTAAGGCTGGATTTAAAAGCTTATAAGCTGAATCAGTACTAAAAAGCTGCTGTAAGATTCTGCTTTTGATAAGCATCAAATCAAATACTTTGTACTAAGCTCAGCATAAGCCTTAACCAAAATGGACACTACAGAATTGTACAATGTCAGATAACAAAAGACACTGCAAAAGAAACATTGTCCCTTTGACCATCTATGTACATTGTCGTTTCAAACTCCAATTAAAACAAACCAATAATTAAATTACCAATTAAGAAATTACACAGACATGGTCTGAGATGAACCTTTGATAATTTAAGGAATAAAAGTCATCTTTTCTAGCTAGTGACATACCGGATGCTCCCAAAGCAGAATTTGAAAGAATTGCCATCAATGAAGGAACTGAGGGACAACCTTACTCTTCAGCAACCTGATCACTTGTTTGAAGCTGTAAAGTTTATTTTGTGTTGATAAGTATACTTTCTCTTTTTAAAAATACTTTCTTTTAATTTGCTATTCGAGAGTCCATCTTGCATTATGGTTATGTCTTGTCGAACCACAACATTTACTGGATTTTACTGGGTTAATGTGAAGTCAGATAATTGCGTAATTAAGAATTAAGTTAAATTAAAATACTCTACATATAAAAAAACTTACAACATTCAAAGAAAAGAGACTTCCATCTAATGAACATAAAATAGATATGAATTTGAATGAAGGAACAATGTGCTAATCCTCTGGAATACAATCTCCCTTCTATTCCCAAGCATCTTTACTCTTGTAATCTATCATTGCATTATTGAATAATCATTACTGTGTATTTAAGATACAATGTAGGTTCCCTCTTCCTTTTTTTATTGACAGAGAGTAAGATATTTTCAATATCTTTCATTTTACTTAAATGTACAAAATAAAGAAACATCTATTATTAATTTAAACACAAACACTGATTTCTAAATTCTGATGTCTTTTATTGTTGGTTAGGTTGTTCCAGCCACCTTATCATTCAATATTTACACAACATTTCTTAAATACGGGTCTAAACTAATTAAAAATCTCAAACAGCAGGCATGTCACAATACTTAGCTGCAAAGAAAACTAATCTGTTTATATAATTTATTAATTTAAACACAATAAACTGAATATAGTGTGAAACAAGTAATAAATGCATTCATAATGAGTAATGTTCCGCACAAGATCATATTCCAAAAAGAGAGTGTATCTACAGTACAAGTAGGCTTTCCACTGGTGAGCATTAACTGTGGCTGTGAGCTAAAGCACAGACATTTAGAAGCCAAATGTGTTTTCTCCACTATAAGCCACATACAAAAATCCATCTTCATCTTTTTCCTTCTCATACAGTTGGCCCATGGTCAAACTATAACGAGAAACAAACAGTGAGCATAATAATAAAGCAATGTTCCTTTAACAGTTTTGACGGTTGATAGAACTGCTGAGCTATAAATGTGATAAATGAATTACAGTCCCTTTAATATAAAAAAAATCCCAAGGTGCTTCACAAATAGGCATAAGTAAAATATACTTCAAGCAAAGATGGGGCTTAATCATGGGTTGTGAGATTGTGAGAGAGGGATGTGCAAAGTTTTGCCATAAAAGGTGGGGCAAAGGGAGGTAGAGGTGCCCAGAAGGCCAAAATAAGAGGAATGGAAATTTTGGGAGGGGAACATAGAGCTGGAGGAAGTTGCAGAGATGAGATGAAGAAAATCCATGGAGAAATACCAGGATCAAGAAACAGGAAGCCATTGCACGTCAGTGAGAACAGGTGGTACGGCAGGGGCATGCAATCCTGTATGAATTTCAGTGCCGGTGCGATGCCAGGTACATAGACTGTATATCACAGTGACTGGCTGATTGAATCAAACAGCATGTTCCTTCAGTTGTTCATAAAAGGTAGAGTACAGACTGTGCTCAACCAGTCTGTGCTTGCAAATCCAAATCCAAAATGTTTACTGTTAGATGTGATTTCGCAATACAGCAGCACTTGCTGAGCAATCCTAAAAGCTACACTAACAATCAATTTAAGGTAATCATTCAAGCTCATAAGATGGCTCGCTTATGCTAGCTAGTAGCAAAATACATTCGTATGCAGGGATCCATTCTCTACAAAAAGGAATATGTTCAAGCCCATCTTTTTTTGAATTACCCAGGAGCCTGGGGACCCTATAGTTCCCTGTTACTTTCTCCATGGCAATGCCTTGGCCAATCAGAATCAACTTGCCAACCAATTAGCACCCTTTTTGCCTGTAGTATAAATTGTTGTGATTGTTTGAAATTTGGCATTCTTGGGTTTGTCCTGATGAATGCAAGACAAAAAGCTTTGGCAGCACGTCTCTATTTTCAGCAATGATCACTCAACTGTTGGGCTAGTACCACAAGCATTACAATAACCTACCTGACATAGATAATATACCAAGCTCTCTTGCAGAGGTTTTCTGAACGAATCCATTTTACATTTGCAGTGAAAATACAAATGGTATGCACACCATACAAAAAGATACAACTAAATTCAGAAAGGCTATCACCAAATGTAGAAGATATATAATGAGTAAAAGTAGAATACAGATTATTTTAAATGGCTTGGGTGACAAATCCCAAAGGAATTATGAAGGTAATCGGGACTTTCTACTGTTGTTAAATGGCCTTTTTATTCCATTAATTGTACTCATAATCCTCACCACAGTGTTTAAATGCCATAACGATGCTACAGATACAGATATAAATTCACATTCCTTGCCAGATACATAACTTATAGTTCTGTGAATCAAAAGTTAAATAAAAATTGAAGATGTCTGCTTTATACAAAGAATAATCCCATTTTAAATATTTCATTTCAATGAATAAAAGTTTTTTTAATATTTACCTCATGCATATAAAGCTTTTCATTTATACCATCAGTGCAGATTTCTCTCTCAAAAATCTGGCTAAACAAGCCAATTGCAAATCATTAAACCACTGACCTGGATTGAGGGACTGTTTTATCTACAAATAGGAAGATGGCTTTCTCAGATGGCAGCTGGATCCGTTTCCTAATAATCCACATGAACTGTGCCACTGTGATATCAGAGGGCACCAGGTACTTTCTTTTGTCTATATCCACTATCTGTGAGCCAGATACCTTCTCCACTATCACCTATTGGAACCAAAACTCATAAATAAATGTAATATTGACATTATGAATAGATGAAACTTATAAATGTTTTGCAGATAATTCCAATTTATAAATGTTTTAAGTAGGAACAAACACAGCACCAAGATGGATTATCATGTTATGTGGCAGGCACACTACAGGGACTGCACTTACTCTGATCTTATGAAATGGGTGGCTACAGGCACTCGGAGAAAAGCCCCATTAATATTGCTGCAAGTCGCTCATTTAAAGCACTATAAATAGAGGTCTTTTACTTGAATTGTTAACCCTATCTTCCTCTCTCCTCAGATGTTGCCTGATCTGCTGAGTGTTACCAGCATTTTCTATTTTTAACTGGAGCAGATGTTGGGCAGGTACTTAATGATCACAAAACATAGTCCTTGACATTTCCACTGCTTTAATAGAATCCTGAGAAATTTCTTTATGGTAAATTGTTGAAATCATGTACACATTTTAAAAGTGATCATAAAATGATAAAAGGGTAAACTTGAGTAAGTTTGCTTCATACAGATCAGATAGTTAAAAAAACAATGTAAGTAATATAATATTTCTGACAAAGTATGTATTTTCTGTCAATAATAAAGGTCATAATGGATGTTCTGTGTATGTTTACATGTAAATACCTTGTTTGTTAGTTGGTGCACAATAAATCAGATATTACAAAATATATAGGTTAAAGGAAAAGTCATTTGCTTCATCAATCAATTTTCCTAGTAACCCAGATCTATAAAGAACACTGCAATTATTTCTTTCTGGTGTAATCATTTATAACATTCCCCTTCAGGGGCTAACTTAATCCATGCGTGTTACAACCTTAGCCTGGATCCAAGTACATACACTGTCATAGCTGCTTATTGTAAACCCAACCCTCTGCTCTTTGTTTAAATTCAACCAATTTAAACTTTTACTTTAATAGGTTGTGATTTTTTTCAAAGTTCGAACTAACGAAATGCAAATTTGAAACACTGGTGCTCCAAATAAGTGACTTACGTAAAACTCAATAATTTTATACAGATTTAATTGAAGTCACCCATTCAGCCCACTATAGCTCTACCATTTTGCTGTTCTTTCCATGTAACCTTTTCAATTCTTCTTTTTCAAATATTTATCCATTTTCCTTTTAGAAGTTATTATCAATTCCTGCCACTATTTTGTAGTTGTTTGAAGCTTTGACCATGATCTTATCAAGTGTACAAAACACAGGAGGACCTTTATTTTGAATGCTAAGTTTGAAAGAATTCTTGTAAGCAGTTTAAATAATTCCTCTTTTATGTCAAAACATAATGCCAAAATAATTCTTATGAAAACCTTTTTATGCCATTTTACTGAAATGATACTCACTGGTACTCTGTCTGGATATTTGGCTCTGATTTTGGCAGATTCGACACACCTGTGTTCTGCAAAATGAAGGTCAGAATGAATAGTGAGAAATTTCACATACACATTTACCTAACAATATACATTTCTTCTCACATTTTCTTACCTCCTGTCCAATACTGCTGACTCCCTTGCTGGGTTAAGATTCCACATACAGCTGTTAACTCCAGTATCTTGCTCAAGTAACAATTATTCATGTGTGACCTTCAACAGGCTACCTTTTTGTTAGTCACATCTAAACCAGGCCTTGTCTACACCTGACAACCATGTAACTATCCAGCAGGAGTTCTTAATATTAATCAATTGTGGGAAGACAGACCAATATTCCTTTCCCTAATTCAAGAGTGTAGGAGGATATGTATATAATAATGTAGGGATAAAGACTTGGGGGGAGATGTAGAGCAAAGGGTAAACTCTAACACTGTAGTAACAACTACTGAGCATGTGTATAAGGAGCTACAGGCTGAGTTTTCAGGATGGCAGGGTTTCAGCCCCTGCCATCCGAAGTGGCAGCGAGGAACACATCCCTGTTGATTCCAGCAGTCCCGATGCCATATTACACTCTAATGAACATTGATTGGCATAAGGTGGGACTTCTGCCTCTTACTCGGGAAGAAGTCCTGCCTTGGAGAGCTGCCGGCCAATCAGATTGGCTGACAGCTCTCCATTTCCTCCACGCACAGCGCTGCAGTGGCTGGAAGAGGCACTGCAGGGAGCTAACTGGAACTAAGTCTCGGGAACCAGAGGACAGGTAAGTATCAGAGGTCCCAGCGTGGGGAGGGTAGGGAAGGCCTGGGGGGTTGTGAGGGGGCGGGGGTGCAATCGGGGTCTCAGAGGATAGGCGGGGGGGGGGGGGAGCAGGAGGTCAGGAGGTCACCGGGTCTTAAGGCCATCCCCAGTCCAAAGGGAACTGTCATCCGCCTGCCAACCTAAAAATTGAGGCTGGGCAGGAAAAGGCCCTTAAATGGCCAGTGTCCATTTAAAGATCTAATTGGGACAAGGGTGGGCTTCCCGTCCGAGGCCCTGCCCACGTCAGTGTAAAATCGCTACCAGGTCAGGGCAGGCAGGAACCTAGAGGGAATCCTGTCCATGCAATTCCACGCTCCTTCTGCCTGAGAACTCTATGAGGGAACATAAAATTCTGGCCGATATCATAATGATGCCAGTCAGAGAGAGATGAGTGAGATTAACCTTAGAGCGGAGCAGTTGTTCTGCCCTGTAATCTTTTATATAGTTATGTAAATAAAAGTACTTTTAAGGAAAGATCTTTGCTTCCTGCCAGATCTCTTACAAGACGCCCAATGTCTTTCAAGACCACCAACAATAACAGAAAGGGTGCCGTAATTATTCCTACTGCTCCCCTAAATAAAAGCAGCTAAGTTAACAATTCGAACCTGTGACTTTCCTGTTCACGTGGCATAGATTTATTGTATTTACCGTAGACTCATCACTGGAGGGCTTGGCATTATTTGCCTACTGGTTGTCTTAGAAAGGTGGAGAACATTTGCTCAAACTATATACACAAGACATAATTTACATAATTTCACTCTTTCAGTGGCTCAGTATGTAGGATAGACAAATAAGAATATATTTTAGATAATGAGTAATTAGTGATAATTTTCTCTCTGTAAAAACTCCAAATCAATAGAAGGAGGACATAAGAACACAATAAACAGGAGCAGGAGTAGACCATATGGCCCAACGAGCCCACTCCGCCATTCAGTATGATCCTGGCTGATCTTAGGCTTCAACTCCATTTTCCTGCCTGTTCCTCATATCCCTTGATTCCCTGAGAGACCAAAAATCTGTCTATCCCAGCCTCAAACATATTCAATGATGAAGCATCCACAATCCTCGGGGACAAAGAATTATGAAGATTCACAACCCTTTGAGTGAAGTAGTTTCCCTTCATCTTAGTCATAAATGATCAGCCCCTTATCCTGAGACTGTGCCCCACATTTCAGATTCCCAGACCAGCGGAAACAATCTCTCAACATCTACCCTATCAAGCCCCTTCAGAATTTTGTAAGTTTCAATGAAATTGCCTCTCATTCTTATAAACTCCAGAGAAAATAGATCCCATTTGCTCAGCAATTTGCTCATGGACTAATACCTCAATTTTTCTTTCAAATCACTAAACTGTAATTGACAAATGTTATTCATGCTGAATTATACCATTGCTTTGAATGAAAGAATGAATGCCGACACCTTGGAGTCACTGATACAACTATGGTATGTACAAGCTGTTCTGATAATAAAATCATGATAACCGGCTCTAAGTTGTAAATCATTCAACCAGTCACATATGTGTAAGACCATAAGGCATTGGAGCAGAAGTAGGCCATTCGGCCCATTGAGTCTGCGCCACCTTTCAATGAGATCATGGCCGATCTGATAATCCTCAACTTATGTTTTTAAGTATCTAAGCAGCAGAATATCTTTAATTCTTACAAGTGTCTATATTATAATTTATAGCCAAATACTATTTATATTCCTTGACTAGAAGTTAGAGAGTATTGAAGCTGGTAATTTTATGGCAAAGCCCATTGGTCTGTTGAAATATTGGCTCAGATTTTAAGTTCGGTGGCGGAGGAACAGCACTTGCTGTTCACCTCACTGACAATTGCCCCAAAAGTTTTCTTGGATTCTTGAGTAGAGACTTGCTCTAATCCAGCATCTTATTCAGTGTAATGCTCTCTGCAAGGGATCTGTGGTGTCTGTAATCAGGGCAAATCTTCAAACAAATTGAAGAATCCTCAACAGAACAGGCCAAGTCCAAAGCAGGAAATATAATATGAATAAGTTAGGTACAAAAAGCAACATAAAGATTGAAAAAGATAGATAGGGTTAAGCAAGACAGATAAAAGCAGAAGTGCCAGGACAGTGACCCAGTGGTGATGAAACGGCAATACTTTTCCAAACCACTTGGGGGACGGGATCATTGAGGTAGTGGTATTCCTATGTACACACTGCCATTTTTCTGCTAGGTAATAGAGGTCCCGGGTTTGCGAGGTGCTGTCAAAGGAGCTTTGCATGTCACTGCAGTGCATCTTGTGGGTGGTACATGCAGCAGCTACATTGCACGACTGGTGGAGGGAGTGATATTTAAGGTGATGGATTGGGCGCTGACCAATGCTGGTTGTTTTGCTGGGACGATGTTGAGCTTTTTGTGTGTTGGTGGAGCTGCATTTGTGTTGGCCAGCAGATATTATCCCGTCACACTTCTGTCTTTATGCCTTGTAGGTGGTTAAAAGGCATTAGGGAATCAGGAGACAAGTCACTCACCCCTATTTACACAGCCTCTGACTTGTTTTTCTAGTGATAGTATTTATGTGGCTCATCTAATTAAGTTTTTGGTCAAGAATAATCACTAGGATTTTAATGATGGGGGTTTTGATGATGGTAATGCCTTGAATATTGTGGGGAGGTACTTAGACTCTGTTGTTGGAGATGGATCATTGCCTTGTCTTAAGTGGAGCAACTGTTACAGGTCTTTCAGTCCATGCTAGTATTTATGCTACACATTAGCCTCCTGCTACCCTCCCTAATCTAACCCAATCACTATATTCTTCTACTCCTTTCCCCTTATGTGCTTACTTAGCTTCTCTTTAAATGCATCTATGCTATTCACCTCAGCTACTCCTTGTGGTAATGTGTTCCCCATTCTTATCACACTTTTGGATTTATTAGTGACTCTCTCATATTTAAGACCTTTAGCTTTGGATACCCCACAAATGGAAACATTTTATTTACATCCACCATATCAAACCCTTGCATAATTTTTAAAATGCCTATCAGGTCACCCTTCATCCTTCTCCAGTTCAGCTCCAACTTGTTTAGCTTTTCCTGATTAAGTATATCCTCTCATTTCTGTTACCATCCTTGTGAATCTTTTTGCACCTTTTTAGCAAACAGAGACCAGAACTGTTCATGGTATTCCAAATGTGATCTAAGCAAAGTTCAATACAAGTTTAACATAAATTCTCTGCTTTCCAACTCAATCCTAGAAATGAACTGCAATGCTTGGTTTTCTTCCTTTCTATATTATTTAAACCATATCTAAGACATAAAAAACACACAAGATAACAATAAGTACAGTATATTTTTCTTCTGTCAAGTATTTTATAGATGCTATATAAATGCAACTTATTGATGCATGAAGACACTATAAATCCACTTCTATGCTGAAAACTTTAATTTAGCAATCATACATTTGCACATCATTTGTGTGCTCATAGTAACTCTTGCCTTATGTTTACAAATGGCAAAGCAAATTACAGAGCTCATTCTTTTGTGAAAATATAGGGATGGCTCTGTTTAGTTTTGATATTTTGACATGGGACTCTCTCGCTTTAAAGAAAAGCTCAAACAGACCACAATGAAGTGTAATACTCCATACTTATATTAACAGACTAGTTACATTGGAGTTTCTGCGTTAAATGATGCAATTTTATGTTGGCCTGATGCGAAGTATGGTATCACGAGTTTACAATTATCACTTGGAGAGTCCAAATTTTGGAAAACAATGAAACTGCATTGAGGTGATGGTCTCACACTGGTTGGAGTTCAAACTAACTGCAGCTGGTACAAAAACAGTGTTGATGTTTAAAAAGGTTTCATGCTTTTTCTTGATATATAGGTATCTAACAAACTAAATTGTGCCTCAAAACAACAAGGAACCTCAAATGCAACAGTAATGTGTTTCTTCACCATGACAGTTTTGGGTAATGGATCACCAACTCATGTCATGTGTGCTCTGCCTGAAGGCAGGTCCTTGGCCTATTGTCTGCTTATGGTTCAACCTGAGCTGTTTCCTTGGCAGTTTTTATCAATGGTAGTTTGCCATTGCTTTCCATTCTCAGGGGCAGAGCAAGGCAGCAGGTCTGTCGAAGGGTCATGAGGACTCGAAACGTCAACTCTTTTCTTCTCCGCCGATGCTGCCAGACCTGCTGAGTTTTTCCAGGTAATTCTGTTTTTGTTTTGGATTTCCAGCATCCGCAGTTTTTTTGTTTTTAGCAGGTCCTAAGTTTACCTTAGCCAGAAGAGACATTGAACCCACACTGTTGGTATTTTCTTAAACCTTACACTAGCCATCTAGCCAACTGAGCTAACTGACCCCTAGACAACAACTGCTCACATTTATATAATACCTTTGATGTAATGAAATGTCCCAGGGCACTTCAAGAGAGCATTAGCAAATAAAATTTGACACTGAGCTACATAAGAAGATATTGGAACAGATGGCCAAAAGCTTGGTGAGAGAGGTAAGTTTATCTGAAAGAAGGCAAGAGGGAAGTAAAGGGAGGAAATTCCAGAGCTTAGGGCCTGAGCAGCTGAAGGAAAGGTGGAGCGATTAAAGATCAGGGATACGTAAGAGGCCAGATTTGGGAGAGAGTGCAGAGCTTTCAGAAGGCTGCAGGAAGTTACAGAGCTAAGTAGGGGCAAGGCCATGGAAGGATAATGCAAAAAAAAAATCCTTTCTCTTTGACTCTCATCTGGCATCCCAGCAAAGTGCTTGAGCAGACCATGAATAATACAGAGCAACATGACAAAGCAGACCGATTACGATTCATTTAACACAGTAAAGTGCAACAAAAGAATGGTGACATCTTTGGATCCATGAATTAAAGAAATAAGTTACAATAAAAAGGCTTTCCATATATTATAAATACATTACCAGATATAATTATGCTGCTGTTACAATCCTTAGAAGACATTTATTTTGTTTAAGGGAACCCACCATTTTTTCAAAAAGAGGTAAATATGCTCACTTTTTGGCAGCATGTTGTGGAAGGTATACTTAATATACTCACTTTTCATTTTTGATGGCTAAAGTATGAATGAGAATTAAACAACATACATACAGACTCCATGTTTAATCTGCGAATATTACCCTTATTATAGTATACACTGTATAGAATTGACAGTCATGTGCATTCCCTACTTGAAACTATATTGCTGTACTTTTAATGTTGCTGGGTCAAAATCCTGGAATTCTCTCCCCAGTGGCACTGTTGGGGTACATACATCAAACAGACTGCAGCTGTTCAAAGCAGCTCACCATCACCTTCTCAAGGGCAATGGGGGATGGGCAATAAATACAGGCCTAGCCAGCGATGCCCACATCCCATGAACAAATAAAATAAAATTACTTTC
This sequence comes from Carcharodon carcharias, assembly GCF_017639515.1. Classification (NCBI taxonomy): domain Eukaryota; kingdom Metazoa; phylum Chordata; class Chondrichthyes; order Lamniformes; family Lamnidae; genus Carcharodon; species Carcharodon carcharias. Next base: position 161,262,593 of record NC_054473.1, on the reverse strand, counting down.
TATCTTAATCCTCATATTAATGTTTTCAAGTAATAATCTTGACCCCTCAGAAATATAACCAATTATGAATGCAGGCTAATGAGAAAGCACCAACCAACTATTATTAATTATAGGTAACTATGAATGATTTGGGCCTATAATTTGATTTATTCTCATCTATTGCCTAAACTCATCATCTAATTCCGGTCCAGAGCTCATTGAAAGGCAAAGTCTAAATTCAGATGTTCTCACATTAATATTGCTGCTTTGATCTACGCGTTAATGATGGTGTGGAATAATTGTGGTAATACAAAGGATAAAGAGAAATGGCAAATTAAACAGTACTCCCAGTTCTCAAACATGATAAATCTCTAGTTGCAAGCTTCAATGGAACACTTCTTCATTGGACGTCAGATACTCTCTCCAAAAGCACAAGACAGCGAATGATACAAGATCAAGGCAGTGTAGGCAGCCATCTTCTGATGAAATTCAGAAGGCTTTATGGCAGTCAGTGCAATGGAAAACTATTTTTATGTTATGCACTTTTATATTGTCTAGCTAAAAATTACTGTGGCACTATTAGCAGATGAGCATATAACACATTCTCATGACTTTCCTCTCTCTGCCACACAACAGCACTCTCTCTAAAAATAAACATTTTAATACTCATGTTGAAATAAACAACTAGAGATTATCATAACTGTTAGTTGTTCTTATGCTAATACTGTCACAAGTAATTCCAAGGCTCAATAAATGATATAGAAAGATCTGAGAACTTGTGTTTATATTGTGGCCCAAATGTCGCACACAGTCCATGGCTTTTAACACAAGGAAGGAAAATGGACTTCAAGATATAGTTGAAGAATTAGGAGATGTGATTGAAGATGTAGTCAAAGGTTTTGTGGAGAATTTTGAATGTGGGGAGAAAGGAAAAAAGGTAGAGAGATTGAGGGAAAGCGTGGCAAAGTCAAGGGTCAAGATATTGAAAGCTCTCCTGCCAAAGATGGAGTGGGGAGAATGGGGATGTAAAGGAAACCAGAATTGCACATATAAGTTCATACCAGAGGAGGAGATTGCAGTCGTGGGGAAGGGTGAGAAAATAACATAAGAAATAGGAGCAGAAGTGGTCCATGTGGCCCCTTGAGCTGGCTCCACCATTCAAAATGATCATGGGAGATCTTCTGCCTCAACACTACTTTGCTGCCTGCTCCCCATATTCCTAAGAGACCAAGAGTCTATCTTTCACAGCCTTCATTATACTCAACTATAGGAAGGGCAATTTCAAAGATTCACAACTGTTTGATGAAGAAATTTCTCCTCATCTCAGTCCCAGATGATCAACCCCTTATCCTGAGATCATACCCACATGTAGATTCCCCAGCCAGAGGAAACAATGTGTAAACTTAATCTTATACATTAACCTTTTATGTGGCACCTTATTGAATGTCTTTTGGAAATCCAAATAGACTACTTCGACTGGCTCCTTTTTATCTACTCTATGAGTTACTTCCTCAAAAAACCCTGATAAATTAATCAAAAACTATTTCCCTTTCATAAAATCATGTTGACTTTGACTGATCATACAATTATTTTCTGAGCGCACTTTTAAGATTTTCTTAATAAATTGCAAAGTTTTTCGATGAGTAATGTCAGGCTAACTGGCCTGTAGTTTCCTATTTTCTCTCATCCTTGCTTCATGAATAGCGGTGTTAGGTCGACTGCTGGGAAAATTGAATTCAAATTTCTGACATTTGTTTACAATGTGTTGGGGAACAGGGAGTCAGCAGAAGGCAGTGAGGTCATGAGTGCACAACTTAATGTGGATATGCTGAAAGCAAAATACTGTGAATGTTGGAAGCCTGAAATAAAAACAGAAAATGCTTTAAATATTCAGTAGATCAGGCAGCATCTGCGGAGGGAGAAACAAAGTTAACGTTTCAGGTCAACGACTTCTCCAGCACAAAATGTTCTTGTATGGTTAGGAGTTAGGAGTTAACAAGGGAACTATTAGAGAAATCAAGTCTGGAACTGACTTATCCTTGCTTTCAAATTCTTCCATTACCTGGACCCTCCCTATCTCTATCAACATATCAGCCCCAAAATCCTCTGAGATACCTGCACTCATCTAATTCTGGCTTCCCGTGCATCCCCTTCCTTAATTGCTCCACCATTGGTGGTCATTCCATCAGCTGTCTAGTCCCCAAGCTCTGAAGTACCCTTTCTACACTTCTCCACCTTGCTTTCCTCCTCTAAGATACGCCTTAAAACCTACCTCTTTGACCAAGCTATTGTTCATCTGTCCTAGTATCTCCTTATGTGTCTCAGTGACATATTTTGTTTCATCATGCTTCTGGGACATTTTGTTACATTAAAGATGCTATATAAATAAAAGTTGTTGTTGCAATCTTGGCAATGGATAGGATTTGGAATCTGAAACTCAACTCAGGGCCCTAAAGGACCCTAAGTTTGAACTGAGCTTAAACAAGGATCCAAGGTGATCTGGTTTGCCAGAGCAAGAAAGTTACCCCATGTACAAGCCAACACTTAGCAAAACCCAATTAATGAAAATCGCCAAAACCAAATTAAATCGTTATTTATCAATTTGCATTTTTGTGGGGCCCAACTGCTGTTTGTAAATATGTTCTCCATATGACAACAATTACTACTCTTCAAAAATACTTCATAAGCTTTTTTCAACATTCTTAGGTTATGGAAGTCATCAAATGAATTACTATATGCAGTTTGAAGTTGATGTGATGCCTGGCTTGTTTCTCAGAGTTATGTGCTACTTACAAGTATGAGTAAACCAATGAGAATGAGGGGTGTCGATATTAAAAGGGGTTAGGCAAGCTGGTCTCGATTTATATGAATAAATAAATAAATAAATAATGTACTGTATTGTGATATCTAAATATAGAAATTACAGTGCAAAACAGGTTTCAATGTGTTACTGTTTTACTGAAGCATTGGTTATATGGGTAGATGGGATGCAATATTCGCGAAATGGGCAAATCATTCATCGAATTCTAAAAAAAAACTCAAATAGACGCAACAATTTACACACCCTAAATAAAAACAAACAGAAGGCCAGAGAGACAAACTGCGCAGGTCAGGACTAGGCCCTTAGACATCTAAAGCAGCCCAGCAGACTGGATTCATTACAACTGCTACATGTAACCGAGACGCCAAACCAATCTCACCTAATGAATGGTCTTCTTTAAACATCCATTTCATGTTGCCCGCTGTATAAAAGTATCTATTTACTAAAAAGAAACAAAACGCTGCTACAACGTAACTCTGAGCACTGCACTGTACCAAGCTCAGGGAATGTCCTGTCGGACTCAACTATTCCTCATTGAAAGAGGGGGGTCAAGGAAGAACAATGCCTCAGGCAAGAATGCCAAGAGATTTCTGACAGCCAGAATGCAATTTGTAGATTAAATTATTTTTCACCGTAATTCCTTGTTTATATCATTGAATGACCTTTCTAAGTAATCCATTTTTGTTTAATACGAATAATGACAGAGCTTTGATGTATCCCTCATAATGCTATGGTTTGTTCTGGAAGATTAGTTCAGCCATCAAATTGCATCACCTATGACTTTAAAGAACAAATATTTTGACACATTTTCTATTTTTTCCTTTTCCAAAATAGGTTCCAAATTGAGTGAAAGTGTAAGCACCACAGCTGGAAGGGTACAAGTTAGTAACTGCTCTTTGTGTACATTGTTGGCACTGACATTAATTACCCATTCCCATGCAGTTGCCCTGAGAAGGTGATGATGATCCATCTTTTTGAACCACTGCAGTCCTTGTTCTTTGTGGCGGTGTGATGCACCTGAGTGGTCTGCTGGGCCATTCCTCAGGGCAATTAGGAGTCAATCACTTTTGTGTGGTATTGGAGTCACATATACGCCAGGGTGGGTAAGATCAACAACAGCTTATATTTACATGGTGCCTTTAACATCCCAATGTGCTTTGCAGAGGCATTATAAAGCAAAACGTGACACTGAGCCATAAAGGGAGACATTAGGCAGATGACCAAAGGCTTGGTTAAAGAGTTATTTTTAAAGGAGTGACTTAGAAACATAGAAAATAGGAGCAGGAGCAGGCCATTCGGCCTTTCGAGACTGCTCCTCCACTCATTATGATCATAACTAATCATTCAACTCAATAGCCTGCTCCCGCTTTCTCCCCATATCCTTTGATCCCTTTCACCCCAAGATCTATATAGCAAGAACATCCTTCCTCAGATAAGGAGACCAAAGCTGCACACAATATTCCAAATGTGGTCTCACCAAGGCCCTGTATAATTTCAGCAAGACATCCCTGTTCCTATACTCGAATCCTCTCGCTATGAAGGCCAACATCTCATTTGCCTTCTTTACTGCCTGCTGCACCTGCATTCTTACCTTCAATGACTGGTGTACGAGGACACCCAGGTCTCGTTGCACATTCCCCTCTCTCAATTTATAGCCATTCAGATAATAATCTGCCTTCTTTTTTTGCTATAACGTGGATAACCTCACATTTATCCACATTATATTGCATCTGCCATGCATTTGCCCACTCACTCAGTTTGTCCAAATCACCCTGAAGCATCTCTGCATCCTCCTCACAGCTCACCCTCCCACCCAGCTTTGTGTCATCTGCAAATTTGGAGATATTACATTTAGCTCCCTCATCTAAATCAATACTATATATTATGAATAGCTGGGTCCCAGCACCGATCTCTGCAGTACCCCACTAGTCACTGCCTCCCATCCAGAAAAAGACCCATTTATTCCTGCTCTTTGTTTCCTGTCTGCAACCAGTTTTCTATCCATCTCAATATATTACCCCCAATCCCATGGGCTTTAATTTTACATGCTAATCTCTTATGTGGGACTTTGTCAAAAGCCTTCTGAAAGTCCAAATAAACCACATCCATTGGCTCCCCCTCATCAACTCTACTAGTTACATCCTCGAAAAATTCCAGTAGATTTGTCAAGTATGATTTCCCTTTCGTAAATCCATGCTGACTCTGTCTGATTCTGCCACTGTTTTCCAAGTGCTCAGCTATTAAATCTTTTATAATGGGGTCTAGGATTTTCCCCACTACCGACGTCAGGCTGACTAGTCTATAATTCCCTGTTTTCTCCCTACCTCTCTTTTTAAATAGCGGGGTTACATTAGCTACCCTCCAATCTGTAGGAACTGTTCCAGAGTCTATAGAATCTCGGAAGGTGACCACCAATACATCCACTATTTCTAGGGCCACTTCCTTAAGTACTCTGGGATGTAGATTATCTGGCCCTGGGGATTTATTGGCCTTCAATCCCATCAATTTCTCCACCACCATTTCCCTACTCATACTGATTTCTTTCAGTTCCTCCCTTTCACTAAACCCTGTGTTCCCCAACGTTTCTGGTATGTTATTTGTGTCCTCCTTTGTGAAGACAGAACCAAAGTATGTATTTAGTTGGTCAGCCATTTCTTTGTTCCCTATTATAAATTCCCCTGTTTCTGACTGTAAGGAACCTACGTTTATCTTCACCAATCTTTTTCTCTTCACATACCTATAGAAACTTTTACAGTCATTTTTTATGTTCCCTGCAAGCTTACTCTCATACTCTATTTTCCCCTTCTTAATCAATCCCTTGGTCCTCCTTTGCTGAATTCTAAAGGGCTCCCAATCCTCAGGTCTGTTGTTTTTTCTGGCCCATTTGTATGCCTGTTCCTTGGATCTAATACTATTTCTAATTTCCGTTGTAAGCCATGGTTTGGCTACCTTTCCTATTTTACTTTTGCGCCAGGCAGGGAATAAACAATTGTTACAGTTCACCCATGCGCTCTTTGAATGTTTGTCATTGCCTAACCACCATCATCCCTTTAAGTAACATTTCCCAATCCATCATAACTAACTTGCGTATCATACCATCGTAGTTTCCTTTATTAAGATTCAGAATCAACTACGTCGGTCTCCATCTTGATGGAGAATTCTATCATATTATGGTCACTCATCCCCAAGGAGCCTCGCACAACTAGATTGCCAATTATCCCTTTCTCTTTACACAATACCCAGTCTAGGATGGCCCGTTCTCCGGTTGGTTCCTCAACGTATTGGTCCAGAAAACCATCCCATATATTCTCCAGGAATTCCTCCTCTCTGGTATTGTTACTAATTTGATTTGCCCAAATATATGCAGATTAAAGTCACCCATAATTACAGATGTTCCTTTATTACATGTGTCTCTAATTTTCTGTTTAATGCCATTCCCAACATCACCACTACAGTTTGGGAGTCTATATACAACCCCCACTAACAGTTTTTGCCACTTGGTGTTTCTCAGCTCTACCCATACAGATTCCACATCATCGGAGCTAATACCTTTCCTCACTATTGCATTAATTTCCTCTTTAGCCAGCAATGCAACTCCATCGCCTTTTCCTTTTTGTCTGTCCTTCCTAAATACTGAATATTCCTGGATGTTCAGTTCCCATCCCTGGTCACTCTTCAGCCATGTCTCCGTAATCCTGACTATATCATACCTGTTTACATCTATTTGCGCGGTTAATTCATCCACTTTATTGCAAATGCTAAAAGCAAAAAACTGCTGATGCTGAAAATCCAAAACAAAAAGAAAAATACCTGGAAAAACTCAGCAGGTCTGACAGCATCTACTGAGAGGAATACAGTTAATGCTTTGAGTCCAAATGACTCTTCATCAGAACTAAGGAAAAATAGAATAAAGGTGAAATATAAGCTGGTTTAAGGAGGTGGGGTGGAACAGGTAGAGCTGGATAGAGAGCCAGTGATAGGTTGCCAAAAGATGTCATAGACAAAAGGACAAAGAGGTGTTGACGGTGGTGATATTAGCTAAGAAATGTGCTTATGAGGACATTAAGGGTAGAAAGCAGGACGAGCAAATGACAGATATCCCAAGTGGGGATGGGGTGGGGGAAGAGATCAAAATAGGCTAAAAGGTAGAGATAAAACAATGGATGGAAATACATTTAAAAATAATGGAAATAGGTGGGAAAAGAAAAATCTATATAAATTGTTGGAAAAAAAGGGGGATCGGAAAGGGGGTGAGGATGGAGGAGAGAGTTCATGATCTAAAGTTGTTGAACTCAATATTCAGTCCTGAATGCTGTAGAGTGCCTAATCGGAAGATGAGGTGCTGTTCCTCCAGTTTGCGTTGAGCTTCACTGGAACAATGCAGCAGGCCAAGGACAGACATTATTGTGAATGCTCCTCGTGTTAAAGCACAAAGCCTTAAGGCTTGTCTTTTTAACATTACTTCTCCCGGTCCCACTATTTTTCACTGAGGGCCTGTTTGATTCTTGCCCTTGATTTCTCTGTCTATCACTTTTTTTATTCCCCTTTCTGTCTTTTGTTCTTGTCCTTGATTCCCCCTCCTCTGACTCCTTGCATAGGTTCCCATCCCCCTGCCATTTTAGTTTAAACCCTCCCCAACCACTCTAGCAAATATTACCCCATGGACATCAGTCCCGGTCCTGCCCAGGTGTAATCTGTCCAGTTTGTACTAGTCCCACCTCCCCCAGAACCGGTCCCAATGTCCCAGGAATCTGAAACCCTCCCGCTCACACCACCTCTTCAGCCGCGTATTCATCCGATATATCCTGTGATTTCTACTCTGACTAGCAGGTAGCACTGGTAGTACTCCTGAGATCACTACATTTGAGGCCCTACTTTTCAACTTACCTCCTGACTCCCTATATTCTCCTTTTAGGACCTCATCCCTTTTTTTACCTATGTCGTTTGTACCAATGTGTATCACGACCACTGGCTGTTCACCCTCCCCCTTCAGAATGTCCTGTAGCTGCTCTGAGACATCCTTGCACCAGGGAGGCAACATACCATCCTGGAGTCTCGTTTGTGACAGAAACACCTATCTATTCCCCTTACAATTGAATCCTCTATAACGATTGCATTCCCACACTTTTTACTCCACCCCTGTGCAGGAGAGCCAATCATGGTGCAACAAATTTGGCTGTTGCTGCTTTCCCCTGAGAGTCCATTTCCTCCCAACAGTATCCAAAGCAGTATATTTGTTTTTCAGGGGACTAGCCACACAGGAGGTTCCTGCACTGCCTCCCTAGTCCTCTTGGTCTGCCTGGTGGCCACCCATTCCCTTCCTGCCTGTGGACTCTTAGCCAGCGGTGTGACCACCTCTTAATATGTGCTATCCACGATACTCTCCATCTCGCGGATGCTCCACAGTGTCTCCAGCCGCTGCTTCAGCTCCGTAACCCAGGCTTCCAGGAGCTGCAGCTGAAGACACTTCCTGCACACATGCTGGCCCCGGGCACTGGACATGTTCTGGGCTTCCCACATAGAGCAGGATGAGCACATCACGGCACATCACTCTCCAGCCATGCCTTACCCCTTTAAATTAAATTAAACCTTTTGCAAGATACTTAATATTAAATAATATCTATTACTCTAGAGCCCTTCTTCCCTGCTCCTCGTTGTTACAGAATATAGGCCTTACAAACGATGAACCACAAAATAAGACCTTAAAAATCATAAGCGATAAAAGTTGTAAGTACTTACCCGACTATACTCACAGTACTCAAAGGATCACCTTGTTCCCTTCTCACCAAACTCTCTCAGTCACCCCTGCTCTCCCAGCTCCTTTTCAACTCCCAACTCCTCTGGTACTCCTCTTCAACTCCCAGCTCCTCCTGCACTCCTCTTCAGCTCATGGCTCCTCTCACACTCCTCTTCAACTCCTGACTCCTCTCGCGCTTCTCTTCACTTAAAGGATGAAAGCAAGGGAGAGAGGCTGAGAGGTTTAGGGAGGGAACTCCAGAGTTTAAGCCCCAGGCAGCCGCAGGTATAGTCACTAATGGTGAAGCGATTAAGATTTGGAATGTTGAAGAGGCTGGAATTAGAGGTGCACAGATATCTCAGAGGGTTGTAGGGCTGGAGGACAGGAAAGAGCCAGGCTAAAAAAGGGATTTGAAAACAAGGATGAGCATTTTAAAATTGAGGCATCATTTAATCAGAAGTCAGTGTAGGTCAGTGAGCACAGGAGTGATGAGTCAACTGCATTTACTGCGAGCTAGATCATGGAAGGCAGAGTTTGGATGACCTCAAGTTTACGGAGGTTAGAACATGGAGGCCAGCCAAGAGTGCGTGAGAATAGTCAAGTCTGGAGGTAACAAAGACATAGATGAATGTTTCAGAAGCAGGAGAGTTGAGAAAATACTTTAATCTATGAGAGTATTTTCCACCATAGCCTCTGGTTTGTATTATTGAATAACCGTTCCAAGTGATCGATTTTTGGTTTATACAAATAATTACAGAGCTTTGATGTATCCCTCACAATGCTGTGGTTTGTTTCGAAAGATTAGTTCAGCATTCAAATTACATCACTTATAACTTTAAAGAGGAAATATTTTGACACAGCTATTTTTTCCTTTTCCAACATAGGTTCCAGATTGAATGAAAGTGCAAGCACCACAGCTGGTGGTGTGGTTAAGGAGATGGAAATAGATGGTCTTAGCGATGCCTTGATATATCATTGAAAGCTCATCTCTAGGTCAAGTATAATGCCAAGATTGCGACTAGCCCTAACCTCAGACAGTTAACAGGTAGAGGGGTGGACTCTGTGTCTAGAGAATGGAGTTTGTGGTAGGGACCGAAGAAACTGGCTTTGATCTTCCCAATATATAAATGGAGGAAGGTTTTGGTCACCCTGTATGGATGTCAGTTAAGCAGTCTGATAATTTAGAGACAGTAGTACGGTCTCAAGAGATGATGTTGAAGCAGAGCTAGGTGTGGAAATTGATGTATTTTGGACAATGTTGCAAAGTGGAAGCATGTTGATGACAAATTGGAGGGGACCAAAGATAGATGCTTCCGCGCCACCAAGGTAACTGTAGGAGAATGGGAAGAGAAACCATTGACGGTGTTTATTTGGCTTTTTTGAAATTTATTTATGGGATGTGGGCTTCGCTGGCTGAGCCAGCATTTATTGCCCATCCCTAGATGCCCTTGAGAAGGTGCTGGTGAGCTGCCTTCTTGAACTGCTGCAGTCCATGTGGTGTAGGCACACCCACAGTGCTGTTAGGAAGAGAGTTCCAGGATTTTGACCCAGCGACAGTGAAGGAACGGTGATATATTTCCAAGTCAGGATGGTGAGTGACTTGGAGGGGAACTTCCATGTAGTGGTGTTCCCATCTATCTGCTGCCCTTGTCCTTCTAGGTGGTAGTGGTCGTGGTTGGAAGGTGCTGTCAAAGGAGCCTTGGTCAATACCTGCAGTGCATCTTGTAGATGATACACACTGCTGCTACTGTGCGTCGGTGGCGGAGGGACTGATTGTTTGTGGATGTGGTGCTAATCAAGCGAACTGCTTTGTCCCAGATGGTGTTGAGCTTCTTGAGTGTTGTGGGAGTTGCACTCATCCAGGCAAATAGAGAGTATTCCATCACACTCCTGACTTGTGCCTTGTAATGGTGGACAGGCTTTGGGAAGTCAGGAGGTGAGTTACTCATCGCATGGTTCCTAGCCTCTGACTTGCTCTTTTGGCAACAGTATTTATATGGCTAGTCCAGTTCAGTTTCTGGTCAATGGTAGCGCCCAGGACGAAGCCAGTGATGGTAATGCCATTGAACATCAAGGGCGGTGGTTAGGTTCTCTCTTGTTGGAGATAGTGATTGCCTGACACTTGTGTGGCATGAATGTTATTTGCCACTTGTCATCCAAGCCTGGACATTGTTCAGGTCATGCTGCATTTGGACATGGACTGCTTCAGTATCTGAGGAATCGTGAATGGTGGCAAGTTCTGGAGCACAAGTCTTCAGTACTATTGCCGGAATATTGTCAGGGCACATATCCTTTGCAGTATCCAGTGCCTTCAGCCATTTCTTGATATCATGTGGAGTGAATCGAATTGGCTGAAGACTGGCATCTGCGATACTGGGGATCTCCGGAGGAGGCTGAGATGGATCATCCACCCTGCCCCTCTGGCTGAAGATTGTTGCGAATGCTTCAGCCTTATCTTTTGCACTGATGTGCTGGGCTCCTCCATCATTGAGAATGGGGATATTTGTGGAGCCTCCTCCTCCAGTGAGTTATTTAATTGTCCACTACCATTCATGACTGGATGTGGCAGATCTGCTGAGCTTAAATCTGATCCATTGGTTGTGGGATTGCTTGCTGCTTATGCTGTCTGGCACCCAAGTAATCCTGTGTTATAGCTTCACTAGGCTGACATCTCATTTTTAGGTATGCCAGGTGCTGCTCCTGGCATGCCCTCCTGCACCCTTCATTGAACCAGGGTTGATCCCCTGGCTTGATGATGACGGTAGAGTGGGGTTATGCCAGGTCATGAGGTTACAGATTGTGTTTGAGTACAATCCTGCTGCTGCTGATGGCCCACAGTGCCTCATGGATGCCCTGTCTTGAGTTGCTAGATCTGTTCAAAATCTATCCCATTTAGCAGGGTGGTAGTGCCACACAGCATGATGGAGAGTATCCTCAATGTGAAGGTGGGACTTCACCTCCACAATGACTGTGCAGTGGTCACTCCTACCGATACTGTCATGGACAGATGTATCTGCGGCAGACAGATTTGTGAGGATGAGGTCAAGTATGTTTTTCCCTCTTGTTGGTTCCCTCACTACCTGCCACAGACCCGGTCTAGCAGCTATGTCATTTAGGACTCGGCCAGCTTGGTCTGTGGTGCTACTGAGCCATTATTGGTGATGGACATTGAAGTCCCCTGTTCAGAGTACATTCTGCGCCCTTGCCACCCTCAGTGCTTCCTCCACGTGGTGTTCAACATGGAGGAGCACTGATTCACCAGCTAAGTGGGGGTGGTACTTGGTAATCAGCAGGAAGTTCCCTTGCCCATGTTTGACCTGATGCCATGAGACTTCCTGGGGTCTGGAGTCGACGTTGAGGACTCCCTCCTGTATACCACTTCTGCTGGGTCTGTCCTGCTGGTGGGACAGGACCCTGGTCCACTCCTCTATCACCCCATACTCCCCAACCCCCACCTATGGCACCACCCCATGCCCACACCTGCCCCTACACTTCCACTCTCCTCACCGTCCAAGGGCCCAAACACTCCTTTCAAGTGAAGCAACATTTCACTTGCATTTCCCCCAACTTAGTCTACTGCATTCGTTGCTCCCAATGCGGTCTCCTCTACATTGGAGAGACCAAACGTAAACTGGGCGACCGCTTTGCAGAACACCTGCGGTCTGTCCGCAAGAAAGACCCAAACCTCCCTGTCGCTTGCCATTTCAACACTCCACCCTGCTCTCTTGCCCACATGTCTGCCCTTGGCTTGCTGCATTGTTCCATGAAACCCAACGCAAACTGGAGGAACAACACCTCATCTTCCGACTAGGCACTTTACAGCCTTCCGGACTGAATATTGAATTCAACAACTTTAGGTCTTGACCTCCCCCCTCCATCCCCACCCCCCCCCCTTTCTGTTTCTTCCCCCTTCCTTTTGTTTTTTTTCCAATAAATTATATAGATTTTTCTTTTTCCCACCTATTTCCATTATTTTTAAATATTTTTAAATCTTTTATGTTCCCCCCCCCACTAGAGCTATACCTTGAGTGCCCTACCATCCATTCTTAATTAGCGCGTTCGTTTAGATAATATCACCAACTTCGACACCTATGTGTTCTTTTGTTCTGCTGTCTGTGACATCTTTTGATGATCTGCTTCTATCACTGCTTTTGCCTACAACCACACCACCCCCCTCCACTTCTCTCCCCTCACCCAACCCCACCCTCCCCACCCTCCCCACCACCTTAAACCAGCTTATATTTCACCCCTTCCTGGGATTCGCCTAGTTCTGTCGAAGGGTCATGAGGACTCGAAACGTCAACTCTTTTCTTCTCCGCCGATGCTGCCAGACTTGCTGAGTTTTTCCAGGTAATTCTGTTTTTGTTTTGTATTTCCAGCATCCGCAGTTTTTTGTTTTTTGTTTTTTGTTTTTATGATGATGGTGGAGCCTGGGACATTATCTGTGAGGTATGATTCCGTGAGGATGACTATGTCAGGTTGTTGCTTAGCTGGTCTGTGAGACAGCTCTCCCAATTTTGGCACTAGCCTACAGATATTAGTAAGGAGGACTTTGCAGGGTCGATGGGGCTGAGATTGCTGTTGTCATTTCCGGTGCCTAGGTCAGTGCTGGGTGTCCCGTCCAGTTTCATGCCTTTTTTGTGACTTTGTAGCGGTTTGTTACAACTGAGTGGCTGGCTAGGCTATTTCAGAGGGTATTTAAGAGTCAAACACATTGCTGTGGGTGTCTGGAGTCACATGTAGGCCAGACCAGGTAAGGACGACAGATTACCTTCCCTAAAGGGCATTAGTGAACCAGATGGATTTTTACAACAATTGACAATGGTTTCACCATTGGTGGGATTCAAACATGGTATTCTGGGAAAGATGGGTATGAATTTAAGAAGTCCAAACAAAATATAAGCTGGTTTAAGGTGGGGGGGTGGGGGGGTGGGGGTGGGTGGGGTTGGGGGGGGGGGGGGTGGGGGCGGGGTGGGAGAGAAGTGGGGGTCGGGTGGTTGTAGGGACAAGCAAGCAGTGATAGGAGCAGATAATCAAAAGATGTCACAGGCAAAAGAAAAAAGAGACAGACCGCAAGAAAGACCCAAACCTCCCTGTTGCTTGCCATTTTAACACTCCACCCTGCTCTCTTGCCCACATGTCTGTCCTTGGCTTGCTGCATTGTTCCAGTGAAGCCCAACGCAAACTGGAGGAACAGCACCTCATCTTCCGACTAGGCACTTTACAGCCTTCCGGACTGAATATTGAATTCAACAACTTTAGATCTTGAACTCCCACCTCCATCCCCACCCCCTTTCTGTTTCTTCCCCCTTCCTTTTGTTTTTTCTAATAATTTATATAGATTTTTCTTTCCCACCTATTTCCATTATTTTTAAATCTTGTATGCCCTGCTAGTCTTTCCACCCCACCCCCACTAGAGCTGTACCTTGAGTGCCCTGCCATCCATTCTTAATTAGCACATTCGTTTAGATAATGTCACCACACTCGACACCTCTTTGTTCCTTTGTCTGTGACATCTTTTGATTATCTGCTCCTATCACTGCTTGTTTGTCCCTACAACCACACCATCCGCACCCCCCCCCACTTCTCTCCCCCACCTCCACCTTAAACCAGTTTATATTTCACCCCTCTCCTAATATTCACTCAGTTCTGTTGAAGGGTCATGAGGACTCGAAACGTCAACTCTTTTCTTCTCCGGAAGATCTCCAGAGGAGATGAGGTCAGTGACAATCCTGGAAACAATGGCTTGATGTTCAGTGATTCACTTCCCTTCCCTTCCTTGACCTCTCTGTCTCAATTTCTGGTGATAGACTGTCCACCAATATCCATTACAAGCCTACCGACTCCCACAGCTACCTTGACTACAGCTCCTCACACCCCGCTTCCTGTAAGGACTCCATCCCATTCTTTCAGTTCCTTCGCCTCCGTCACATCTGTTCTGATGATGCTACCTTCAAGAACAGTTCCTCTGACATGTCCTCCTTCTTCCTTAACCGAGATTTTCCACCCACGGTCGTTGACAGGGCATTCAACCGTGTCCAGCCCATCTCCTGCGCATCCGCCCTCACGCCTTCTCCTCCCTCCCAGAAACATGATAGGGTCCCCCTTGTCCTCACTTATCACCCCACCAGCCTCCGCATTCAAAGGATCATCCTCCGCTATTTCCGCCAACTCTAGCATGATGCCACCACCAAACACATCTTCCCTTCACTCCCCCGGCGGCATTCCATAGGGATCGTTCCCTCCGGGACACCCTGGTCCACTCCTCCATCACCCCCTACTCCTCAACCCCCACCTATGGCACCTCCCAATGCATACGCAAAAGATGCAACACCTGTCCCTCCACTTCCTCTCTCCTCACCGTCCAAGGGCCCAAACACTCATTTCAAGTGAAGCAGCATTTCACTTGCATTTCCCCCAACTTAGTCTACTGCATTCATTGCTTCCAATGCGGTCTCCTCTACATTGGAGAGACCAAACGTAAACTGGGCGACTGCTTTGCAGAACACCTGCGGTTTGTTCACAAGAATGACCCAAACCTCCCTGTCGCTTGCCATTTTAACACTCCACCCTACTCTCTTGCTCACATGTCTGTCCTTGGCTTGCTGCATTGTTCCAATGAAGCTCAATGCAAACTGGAGGAACAGCACCTCATCTTCCAACTAGGCACTTTACAGCCTTCCGGACTGAATATTGAATTTAACAACTTTAGATCCTGAACTCCCTCCTCCATCCCCACCCCCTTTCCGTTTCTTCCCCCTCCCTTTTGTTTTTTCCAATAATTTATGTAGATTTTTCTTTTCCCACCTATTTCCATTATTTTTAAATCTATACCTCTTATGCCCTGTTAGTCTCATTTCACCCTACCCTCACTAGAGCTGTACCTTGTGTGTCCTGCCATCCATTCTTAATTAGCACATTCTCTTAGATAATATCACCACCTTTAACACCTCCTTGTTCTTTTGTCTGTGACATCTTTTGATTATCTGCTCCTATCACTGCTTGCTTGTCCCTACAACCACACCCCCCACTTCTCTCCTCCGACCCCCACACTCGAAACGTCAACTTTGCTCTTCTCCGTTGATGCTACCAGACCTACTGAGTTTTTCCAGAGTCATGAGGACTCGAAACGTCAACTTTGCATATTGTTTGTTCCAATAAATTGTGGAGTGATCATATTTCTGAAGACATTGTTTACAAGATTTCTTCCAGGAATCCAGCCAACAGCACAATGGAATATTTGTTTTCTCTCAACTTTGTTCAGTCTATGGAGGTGCTTTATATTAAACAAAAGAAGCTTAATTTTGTTTTTTGTATCCCAAAATATTCTGGCAATGCATCTTGCTTAGTAAAATTATAGCTGACATTGTACAAAACACATGATAATCCTGCTTGGTAAAAGGAATCTATACTTTGGTTTTTCCATGTATTTAAAATGCAGTTTCAGTTTGTACTTTTTAACAAAACACCAATTCTTCAATGTTCATTTCCAGATGCTTATTTATATTTTGTGTCTCTGCTGGCAGGAAAGGTTTATGCCTCAAGATATGTGTGATGCAAAATTAGTCAATTTGTAGAAATACAAAGGGAATTGCAGTGAATGCAACAATTTTCTTTCCACAGGATTTTTACATGGTACTTATTGCACATCCCTAGTTATCCTTGAGAAGGTGGTGGTGAGCTGTCTTCTTGAACTGCTGCAGTCCACGTGGTATAGGTGCACCCACTGTATTGTTAGGAAGGGAGTTCCCGGATTTTGACCCAGCGACAGTGAAGCAATGGCAACATAGTTCCAAGTCACGATGGTGTGTGGTTTGAAGGAGAACTTGCAAGTACTAATGTTCCCATGTATCTGCTGCTCTTGACCTGAGGTGGTGGAGGTCATGGATTTGGAATGCACTTTTGAAGGAGCCTTGGTGAGTTGCTGCAGTGCATCTTGTATATGGTACACACTGCTTTAAGTGTATGTCAGTGGTGGAGCAAATGAGTGTTGAAGGTGGTGGATGGGATGCCAATCAAGTTGGCTGTTTTGCCCTGGATGGTGTCAAGATTTTTGGGTGTTGTTGGAGCTGCACTCATCCAGGCAAATGTATTCCATCACAGTCCTGACTTGTGCTGTATAGCTGCTGAACAGGCATTGGGGAATGGGGAGGTGAGCTATCTCTGCAGAATTCCCAGGCTTTGACCTGGTCTGGTAGCCACAGTATTTATTTACCAGGTCGAGTTCAGTTTCTGGTCAATCGTAACCCCCAGGATGTTCATCGTGGGGAGTTCAGTAATGGTAATGCTATTGAATATCAAAGGGATGGTTGAATTCTTTCTTGTTGGAGATGGTCATTGCCTGGCAATGGTTTGGTGTGAATGTTGCTTGCCACTTATCAGGCCAGGCCTACATTTTGTCCATGTCTTGCTGCATTTGGGCATGGTCTGCTTCAGAATTTGAGGAGTCGCGAACAGTGCTGAGCATTGTGCAATCATCAGTGAGTGCCCCCACTTCTGACCTTATGATAGAAGGAAGGTCATTGATGAAGCAGCTGAAGATGGTTGGGCCTAGGACACTAACCCGAGGAACTCCTGCAGTGATGTCCTGGTGTATATTTTTTTGGGGGTATTTAACCTCCAAATCCACTTACTCAATATTAATTTGTGCTTTTGAGACTTTAACCATTCAGGCAATATGAGACGATTTAATGCTGTGACTCAAGAAATGTTTATTAAGCCACAAAAAATTATACTTAACAAAGCTAGGTAGCGACTACTGGCTCAATACGGTTCTTTCTTCCTGATTCAGCTTAGGGTGTGGCAACATGGGGTCTTCTCTCTCTCTGGAGTCCTCTGGTCTTCTGTTTCAGCTGACAAGCTGTCTTCCATTTCAAATTTAGCGTGCGCCTGGTAGTTCAAAGCTGGTGCTTTTTAACTCTTTCCAAACCACAACCCTTGTGCATGATCGGTGATGTTACTGATTCCTGATTAGCTCTTGTGGTGTATAATCAGGCCCTGATTGGTTTAAGGGGTGCATGATCAGTTTCTGAATGGTTTCTTAATGGTGATGGTCATCTACTGATATCATTTCCTGTTGTCTCCTGACAGGCCCTCTAAGGTGTCACTTATTCATGGGACCATCCCTCGTTATAGCTTTTCTTGTCATTTCATTAAATTTTAGAATATTCTACCTAGATAACGGGGGCCTTAAGATCGTTGCGGTGTCTGCTTATTTGAGGTGTGCATGTGATGTCTAGCTCGCTGTGCTAATCATTCCAGATGTCTAATTAATCTGTAGGTATCAGTATCATTTGTCTGTAGAACTCTCATTAAGACACGTGCTTATCAGGGGGCAGCATCTTACCTATGTTGGGCGGGCTGGGCGGGAGTGGACAGGGGCAGGCACGGACCCAATCGCCATTTTACGTGGGCGGGCCAATTAAGGCCCACCCAGCGTAATGTACGGCTAGTAGCGCTCAGTGCTACCTGTGCGGGTGAGGGGAGGAGGGGGAAGAGGGAGAGTCGGAGCCTGCACTCTGGGGCACGGAGCTGCCTCAGGGAAATTGAGGTCATAATAAAACTTCTGAATGAATGAACAGAAAAATTATTGAAACAACAGTGTCACAAGAGCTGGGACATGTTTGTACATTTAGCAAATTTTACTTAATTATTTTATTAAACATTCAGGAAACCTCAACCCACCCGTCGATGAGATTTCCTGAAAAACGCAAAGGCCGCTTGGGCTCCTCACCTGCCCTCCAACCTTAGGGTTGGACAGGCAATGCTGTTAATAAGCTTACTTACCTTCCTAATGGCCTTAATAGGCCTTTGACAGTTCAGCGGGCACGCAGCCACCTCTGGTGTGCACCCGCTGAATGCAATATCAGAATGACGCGCGATGATGTCGGGACGCCCGCCTGACATCATCTTGCATCATTTTGCGTGTCAGTGTGTCGGGCCCGCCCCCGCATGCTGACGGCAACATTCTGGCCAGGGTGTTTTGATTGAGAGAACTGCTTTGCCGTTGCATGTTTTTGTTGTATCTTCCAGTGCTTGGTATAAGTTAATTAAAAATACAGAGTGTTACATAGCCTTAAAATAGCCTTACAAAAATTACAAAGTTACAGAAATTACACAAAGTCTATCCAAAATGCATATAAAATCAGTGCTTAAAAGTGATTGGTGTGCTAAAGTTAAGGCAACAAGATTCATTTAAAAATATAACATCCCACATTCCTAAGTAATATAAGTCAAGAGAACTAGATAGCGACAAAGGCAATTTACAGAACTTAATTCTAAGCTTACAGAATCAAATGGTTAAATACTGTGGAGGAAAGTGATTGCTTTTTTTTAAACATCGTAACTTAATTTAAGGCTCAAGGCTGTATGTTGTAACACCTGTTTTTCTTTGCACAATAGGCCTTTGAATTTAGGGAATGCAAACTGATAAATTTTAATTGCTAGATGATCTCGGACCAGAACTGTTCAACCTTGACATCTTTGCATCACTGCTTTGGGGCCATGTGGTTATTCTCATTTGTCAAGTGTGAGTGAGGCTGAAAACAAAGACCAAGTCATGTGATGTACTAGTGTCCCAGAATTCAGCATAATATCTAATTGGGTTAATATACTAAGATTACTTACTTAGTGCACGTAATTAAACTACGAATTGTAAATAATTAACTAACTTAAACTTTTCCACACTGGAACTGAGACGATTGACCTCCAACAACCACAACCATCTTCTTTTGTGCTAAGGCATGACTCCAACCAGTGGAGAGTTTAGCCCTTGATTCCCATTGACTCCAATTTTGCTAGGGCTTCTTGATGCCACACTCAGTCAAATACTGCCTGGATGTCAAGAGCAGTCACTCTCACCTTACTTCTTGAGTTCAGCTCTTGAATTACCAAGGTATCTCCTTTTTAAATATTCTGGGGATGATCTTTGCTCGCGTTGCTCCGACCAGATTGCAGACCCTGGCATCACACATCTCCCCTGAGTCTCAGTGCGGCTAAATAGCTGGTAGGTCAACAGTTGACATGAGTTCCTCACTTTGGCAGTTACAGGAGAAGTGCTGCGAACAGCGCAGACCATTCTACATTGCCTTCATAGCCCTCACCAAGGCCTTCGACCTTGTTAGCTGAGACAGATTCTTTAAACGGCTGCAGAAGATAGGCTGCCCACCTGGATTCCTGAGCATCATTTCTTCTTTCCACAATAACATGCACAGTTTCATCAGTTATAACGGGACATCATTGGAAGCTCAAGATCAGCAGTTGGTTAAAGCAGGGCCACGTCCTGAAGCCAATGCTGTTTGTATGCTTTTGGCGGCTCAAATGAGGGTGTCTACCTGCATGCCAGAGCCAGCAGCAAGCTGTTTAACTTGGCAAGACTGCGTACCAAGACAAAGTGCGTAAAGAACGTTATGAATGTCAGACTTACCTTCTTGTTGAGAGCAGAGGTTGGGGAGTCCAAGTTCCGACAGATCTCAGAGTTTTCGTGCATGCGCAGACCAGCAGCGGGCTGCACATACACAATTCAGCATTAAGTTCTTTGGGCCAAGGGTGGGCCCAGCATGCCTGCATTGAAAGGGAAAATGAAAATCCAGCTCATGTGACCTGAAGTGAAATGCCATTGAAGACAAGTCTCTCAGGGAGAGGTCTCAAAGGGAGTGGGGACAGGGAGAGGACCCAAAAGAATAGCCCCAGATAGGAGACAGGGATAAATAAGTTAAAATGAGAGATGCAAAGAAAAAGGCTCCAAGTCGGAAAAGGGCTGCTTCTAGCAGACTTTAAGTGAAAAGGGCTCAGGAGAAGCCCAGAAGATCCAAGAAGGGAGCAAAAGGTTGGCGACTCCGTGCTCTGGACTGTTGGGGCAAAGGTACCCCTTTGGAGCAGTAGTATTCGGCTCGGCGTGGCTGAAGAGCTGAAGTTGTGCTTGTGAGGTGGTGCTTGGTTGCAGACTTGGGAATTCAAGGGAAGGGAATCTCAAGAGACAAGATTGAAACCCACTGAGGTGTGCTATTGTTGATGCCATCCGAGTTGGAGTGACATTTGGAGAGAATTCCCAGGTTAGATCTTCAAAGGTGAAGATGGAATCCCCCTTGAGACAGACAGTTTCAGTTTGATTGGTTGGCTCACAATGTTTACTGATGCCTGGGTGGGGTTTTGAGAAATCTGTGGACTCTATCTTGATTGCATTTGCTATTTAGGGTGCACGGTGGATGTTCAATCACAGTTTGTCTATTAATTCACATGTACTTTATATTAACCCTGAATGTTAGAGTATAAGATAGATATTGTAAATTGTTTTATCTTTCTGACCTTGTATAGTAAAATTTATTTTTGTTGTTTAAAACCTGCTAAATCTTGTGGCTTTATTTTCTGAGCAAGTGCCCTGAATCTCAAACTTTGTCTACTTTAAAAATGTTATTGATCCCTTAACCAAATCTTACCAAAAGCTTGAGGGTCTGGTCTAGGATCATTACATAAATTTGGGAGCTCTTGTGTATTTCAAATCCACAGACAAATAAGAGTGCTGGTACTTGCTGAGGTTAAGATTGATCAGATTTCCATGGCGAATTTTTAAATATTAATTGAAAAGCAGAATGGCTTTGTCAATTGCTATATCTTTTCTGCAGAGGGAAGTTTTATCCCTGAGCAATTTGCAACAATTAACCAAGGCTAGGTTAATTGAACTAGCAGAACTGTTAGCATTAGAGTTAAAAGCAGGGGCTAAGAAAGCAGAAATAGTTGAGGTAATAGCACAGCATTTGGGATTAGCAGAAGAAAAGCCTGATACAGGTATAACACAACTTGAGTTAGCTAGAATTCAGGTGCAGATGAGGCAGCTTGAGATAGAAAGAGATAGGGAAAAGTAGAAACTTGAACTTGAAAAAGAAAAAGAAATGAAAAAGCTTGAACTTGAACTCCAGAGAGAGAAGTTAGCAAGGGAGTAGAAAGAAAAAGAAAGAGCAAAAGAAATGGAAATGCGAAAGCTTGAGCTCGAGTTTCAAAGACAGAAAGAAATCAGACATCTGGCTACAGACCAACTTTGGTTATGGGGTGAAAGAGCGGCTAGTAGTGTGGATGAGGAATCGAGTCCCATTCTGAGCTTTGACATAACGAAGAGTCTTTGCCTATTGCCTAAATTCACTGAAGACAGAGTTGAGAGATATTTTATCTACCTTGAAAAGGTGGCTACAAAGCTAAAGTGGCCAAAGGATACACAGACTCTCATTTTGCAAAGTGTTTTTGTTGGGAAGGCAATGAATGTGTGTTGGGAAGGCAATGAATGTGTATTCTAGCCTTTTGGAAGAACAAGATTGAGGTAGTTAAAACTGCGGTACTTAATGCTTATGAGCTTGACCCTGAAGCATATCTTTGAAATTTTAGACTTTAAAGAAAAGACTGAATGAAACGTTTGTGGAATTTGCTCGGGAGAAAGAAATGTTATGGGACTGGTGGTTTTGATCACTGAAGTTAGAACAAAATTTTGAAAATGCGAGGGAACTAATGATACTGGAAGAATTTTGAAACAGTATCCCAATAGATATTAGGCCACACCTAGAAGACCGTAAGGTATCAATGGACAGGAAGCAGCGGTTCTTGCAGATGGCTATGATATATCACATAGGCAGCTAGAGGTAATAGATCTCCATTTGTAAACCCACAGGAAAGCTGGAAGAATAGATAAGAGTCCAGCTTAATGGAGAAGGCAGAAGCTGTTTTTGCCAATAAAAATAATAGTGTAGAGCGGGGTGGGGAGCCTTTATCTTATCACAGGCCATTCACACATCGACAAAAACAGTCGCGGGCCACACATGTAAAAATCAACTTAATTTAGTTTTTAAAGAGAATACAGAAACGTTCAACTCACCTGCTGTTTTAATGCGATGGCTGAGTTTGCTGGCACTCACAACTGGTTTTCCAAATTCACGCAGATGGTTCTTTGCGAGAGAAAGTTTTGGGAAAAACAGCTCACAGCAGCATGTAGTTCCAAATAGCGATGCAATTTTCAGCATGTCTCCTGAAGTTTGGAAATTCATTGGCGCCGACATGGAGTCTGTAGAATTGCAGCAGAGGCAGGTTATTGTATTTAGCCTTGAGTTCACTGTTGCTTTGCCATTCTATAACATCATGTTGAACGTTTTCAGGTACATTGACTGCTTCAATATTGAGCGGTGTGGCAAAAATGTTTAATTCCAGTCCTTTCACTTTTAGATCTTGAAATCGCTCACAAAATTTCTGAATAAATTTGCACATTCCCTGGTGTACCCCACTGTTGTTGCAGGTTTTTGTATCTGAAGGGTAGCAAAATGCACTGTGTTGCCCTTTTCCAGTTGCATTTGCCACACCTTTAATTTGGTTTCAAATGATTTCAAATTTGAAAGAAGGGAAGAAAGAAACTGGTTAGGCCTTTGCAATTTGACATTGAGCTCAGATAGATACTGTGTAATATCAACCATGAATGTCAAGTCACATAGCCACTTGTTGTCACTCATCTCGGCCACAGGTTTTCACTTCAACTCCATGAAAAGCTTCGCTTTGTTCCTCAGTTCATAAAACCACATCAGAATAATCCCCAGCTGAGCCATCGCACTTCATGTTGCATTTGATTTGCAAAAGAAGTAAATGCGATGTAAGAAAAAACTTTTTCACACAGCGAGTGATTCGGGTTTGGAATACACTACCTGGAAGTGTGGTGGAGACAGGTTCATTTGAGGCATTCAAGAGGGCTTTAGATGATTATTTCAATAGAAACAATGTACAGGATTATAGGGAAAAGGCAGGAGAAAGGCACTAAGTCACAATGTTCATTTGGAGAGCCGGTGCAGACACTATGGGCTGAATGGCCTCCTTCTGCACCGTAACAATTCTGGTGATTCACAATAGTAAACTAAATTGCTGTGCTCTGATTCAAGGTCCTTCAATAACTCCTTAAACTAGCGACTGTTTAACCCTCTACTTTTGATAAAGCCAATGCTCGATACTACTTTCAACATTACGTTGCTCAGTTGCACAAACTGCGTGCACAGATTCTCCTGATTAATGATGCAGTGACCTACAATCAACTTGCTTGGATCAAGGTTGACGTGATTCATTTCTTTCTTGATTAGAGCAACTAATCCCTTTTGAGATCCACCCATAGCTGGAGTGCCATCAGTAGTAAGCCTACTTAGTTTTTCAAATGATAACTGAAGCCCGTGAACTGCCGGTGTAACCTTTTCAAACATATCTTCACCTTTGGTGGTGTCATGCATTGCTATCAAAGCAAGCAAGATCTCTCAAATCTCAAAATCTGCTGTGATTCCATGCAAAAAACATTGCCAGTTGGCCTGTACTTGTTAGGTCTGTTGTCTCATCAACAGCCAGAGGGTAGAACTTGAAATCAGCCGTAGAATCTTTAATCTTTTCAATGTCTTGAACCATATCATTAATTCGATCTGACACGGTCCTCCGGGTTAAGCTCACACCCTCAAATAATTTGACTTTCTGTGGAGCCAGCAAAGCTGCTGTCGCACTGATGCACTCCTTTACAAACTTTCCTTCTGAATGAGGCCTAAGCTTTTTTGCGATAAGTTCGCTCACCACATAACTGGCTGGCGTGACACTGTCCATCTCCTTTCTCGGTCTTGTGAAAATTGCTTGTTGCACGTTCACATTATCTTAAGTGCTTTAACTTTGTCTGTTCACACTTGCCCTTGAAATTTTTCATATTTGATGTGCTTTGTGCTGTAGTGTCTTTCTATGTTGACTTTTTTCAAAACAGAAATCACTTCTCCACAAATCAGGCACAGGGGTTTGCATTTCACCTCCACAAAAAAAATCGCTTGTCCATTTTTCATTAAGCACACTCAGCATCCACTTTTCTTCTTTTGTTTGCAGTAGCTATTTTTTTCAAGTAAACACAGAGGATTGGAATTATGTGTGAGCAACCCATAAGAATTATGGTACTTAGAACAGAGCAGTGGATTTTACAGCCTACTATTTTTTATCATTTGAAGAAGAAAACTGAGAAACGCATGTGAAACAAAACTCCAAGCACGTGCATTGGATTAAGTTGAATTTGCGGCACAGTTTTGACAATGCGATTGGAGTATTTCTGAACTGACTAGCAGGTTTTTTTATTTCTGTCATCACAAGAGATGAACAAAATGCGGAGTCTGCTGGGTTAGCTGATTCCTGCCTCAAATTGTCTCAGTCATTGATGTGTGTAATCTGATGCTACACACACAAAATTAAAAGCTTGCCTGGCCTCTCACCCATTTCTGTCCTGCTACTCGATTATAGCAACATAATGAAGAGATCTCCTGTCACCGAGGGATGTTCTGTCGAGGCATTACAGAAGTAGAGGACAATCATTTTGCTGACCCCAAGATATTGGGTTTCTCCCCAACTTTTCTGAATTGCTGGGCTGGACTTTACCAGCGCTCGGGAGATGGACTGGGAAGCATAGGCCTTGTAAAATGATGGAGACATAACAGGCAATGAGATGCATGGTCAGGAGGAAATTGCGTCATATGCATGAGATTGCTGTGGGCCAGAAGAAATTGAGCAATGGGCCAGATCCAATCCATGGGTCATGGGTTCCGCACCCCAGGATAAAAATGATGTAAAGAAACCATTATGTTTTTTTTGCAATAAGACAGGGCATCTTAAAGTCCACTACTGGAAGCTGAATGGTAAACTAGTGGCAGTACTGTGAACACTTAAGGAGTCTTCAGAAAAGACGGTGCCAGTAAAGGAAATGGATGTTAAAACGATGTCTCTGTGTGCACCAGACTTGTGTTCTCAGCACCCTCCTTTACAGTAGCGAGGCAAGGACAACTTAAGCAAGCCAATTAAATGGTCAGGTCAGCCATGTCTGCAATACAAGAATGTCTGCAAATTAGACATCAAGTTGACCAGGATCAGAGTTGATGCATTGGAAATCCTCACTGCTGACCTGAGTACCTGGAGACAAGCAGTCAGGAATGGCTTGGAAAAAGCAGAGGACAAAAGAAATGACCAGATGGTGAAAAAGGGAGCCCGTCAGAAGGAAAAAAACACATCCGATAGCCTCAGGCCAATGCTATTTATCTGTGCCAGTTGTGGAAGGGACTGCTATTCACAAATTGGCCTCTACAACCACAACACACAATGTTTGATACAGCGGTGACATGCAACCTGGGTGCAGTCCATTTTCTTCCGAGATGGATGGATGCCAAGAGATGAAAATTTATATTGTGTATTCAAGTCCTGGAGTAGGGCTCAATTTGACATGCTTTGCCCAACTAGAATCAATGCTGCATGGCTACCATCCATCATTGTCCCAAGGCAAGGATAGAATTCAAATGTATGCCCATACAGCCCAATGGATCAGTAGCGCAATGCCTCAACTGCTTGGTCAACATGCAATGGAGGGGACAGTGCTACTAACTAATTCTGGAGATATCTTCAGTTTCATGAGAGGCAACCAGCCTCAGTGGTAGTGCCATTGCCTGTGCTTAACTAATAGGTTGAAGTATATTCAGTGATTGGGAAATCCTCTGAAATGCTATTGTATGAAAGTCTGCAGATGGTGGGAAATGGATAAAGTATATTGGGATAGATCTTCATGTTGCCACCAAGTGGAAAATTGATATTGCACATTGGTTGGCCGTCATAAAAACAGTACCATTATCATCTCAATACTACTGAAAATTGTTCAGTATCTTTAACAGGTGGCCAGTCTACAACTCCAGTCTTACAGCAAGTTCAAAATTTACCCCATTATCTCTGATAGCTGATAAATCAAGGGAATTTTGTTCAAAAAAGAGTCAGGTTGTGCATTGAATAAATTGTATTGACAGATGCGCATGGATTATATAGACTGTCAGTTGCCTGATCTAGAATCCTCTGGGTCACACTTCAACTACTTTGACATTGAACATGACAGCTCAAAAAAATCAGTCTATGTTTCTTGTTAATGTATTGTGAAAGTTTTTTTAAAATTTATTCTTCCATGGGATGTGAGCACTGCTGGCTAGACGAGCATTTATTTCCCATCCCTAGTGGCCCTTGAGAAGCTAATGGTGAGCTCCCTTCCTGAACTGCTGCAGACCATGTATTGTAGGAACACCCATAGTGCTGTCAGGGAGCGAGTTCCAGGACTTAGATCCAGTGACAGTGAAGAGTGGGTGATTATAGTTCAAAGTTAGGATGGTGTGTGGCTTGGTAGGGGAAAATTGCAGGTGTTGGTGTTCCCATGCATCTGCTGTCTTTATCTTTCTTGGTGGTAGGGGTTGCGGGTTTGGAAGGTGCTGTGGAACAAGCCTTGGTGAATTGCTGCAGTGCATCTTGCAGATGGTAGACATGGCTATCACTGTGTGATGGCGGTGGAGGGAGTAAATGTTGAAGGTGGTGAATGGGGTGACTTTCAAGTAGGCTTTATTGTCCTGGATGGTGACCAGCTTCTTGAATGTTGTTGGATTGCACTCATCCAGGCAAATGGAGAGTATTCCATCACACTCCTGACTTGTGTCTTGTAGATGGTAGACAGGCTTTGGGGAGGTAGAAGGTGAGTTACTCACTGCAGAATTCCCAGCCCCTGACCTGCTCTTGTAGCCACAGTATTTATATGGCTAGCCTAGTTCCATTTCTTGTCAATGGTAACCCCCAAGGATGTTGTTTGTCAAGGATTGAGCGAAGGTAATGCCATTGAGTGTCAAGATGAAAGTTACTTGTCACTTATCAGCCCGAGCCTGGATATTGTCCAGATCTTGCTGCATGTGGACACAGACTGCTTCATTATCTGAGGAATCACAATGGTACTGAACATTGTGCAATCACCAGCGAACATCCACACTTCTGACCTTATGATGGAGCAAAGGTCATTGATGAAGCAGCTGAAGATAGTTGGGCCCAGGACGCCACCCTGAGGAACTCTAGCAGCAATGTCCCACAGCTGAGATGATTGACCTTCAATAACCACAACCATCTTCCTTTGTGCTAGGTAAAACTCTATTAAATAATGTACTACAAATTTCTTTCTGAGGCTTTCTGCCTCTATGCAATTATCTTACTCATAAGTTTTACCCTCAATTTAATAAGTTGACAGTGATATTCGTTAAGGGAAAAGACTGCACAGAAAATCATTAGCAAGGGTACAAAGTTTGTGCTAGGGGTCAAAAATGATGGTATCAGTTTTCCAAATGTTTAACTGGAACCTATGTTACAATCCACGTAAAGATCTGTAACTTTTATTAAAGATACTTGAATTCCCAGTGAGTAACTAAAAGGAATCGCACAACGTGATTTCAAGTTTTAACACTTTTACTGTAACAAACTAAAATCAATAAAGACTAAACATCATTTCCCTGGCAACTAATACTCTCAACTACAGAAAAGATAACCCTTACTAATGTGTTAAATGACCAACAACCCTGGACTGTATATATACTTCACAGCATACATTCCACAGAATTGTAGTCATTTAACGAAACAATCTAAAATCATTCCCAGCTTTCAACAGGTTTACTTCTCCCTGTTCCACTGAGTTGTAACGTCTAACTGTGCAGGTCAAGGTGAAACAGCAGAAATTTCAGACTCTGGAAGGGTTTAAAATTGATAAAGAGGTATTGGATAGTCTGTACTTAGTGGATAAGACACCAGGATCAGATGAGATGCATTCAAGGATACTGAGGGAGGTGAGAGTGGAAATTGCAGAGGCGTTGGTCATAATTTTCCAGTCCTCTTTAGACTCAGGGGTGGTGTCGGAGGACTGGAGAATTGCAAATGTTACACCTTTGTTCAAAAAGGGGTATAAAAAATAAGTCCAGCAACTACCAGCCAGCCAATTTAACTTCAGTGGTGTGGAACCCTTTAAAAAATAATTTGGGACAAAATTATAATTACTTCAGCAAATACAGATTAATTGAAGAAAGCCAGGATATGTTTGTTAAGGACAAATCATGTTTAACTAACTTGAATTTTTGATGAGGTAACAGAAAGGGTCGATGAGGATAATGCTGTTGATGTGGTGTACATGGACTTCCAAAAGGCATGTGATAAAGTGCTGCACAACAGACTTGACAGCAAAGTTAGATCTCATGGAATAAAAGGGATAGTAGCAACATAGATACAAGATTAGCTCTGCGTACTAGGAAACAAGTGGTGATTAATGGTTGTCTTTTGGACAGGAGGAAGGTTGACAGTGGAGTTCCCCAGGGGTTGATGTTATGACCCTTGCTGTTTCTGATAGATATAAATTACATAGACATTGATGTACAGGGCACAATTTCAAAATTTGCAGACCATATAAAATGTTGAAGTTTTGTGAACTGTGAGGAGGATAGTGTAGAACTTTAAAAGGACATAGACAGGTTGGATGGACAAGTGGAAGATGAAATTTAATGCAGAGAAGAGTGTGGTAATTCATTTTGGTAGAAAGAATGTGAAGAGACAATATAAAATAAAGGGTAAAATTCTAAAGGCAGTGCAGGAGCAGTGGGACCTGGGTGTGTACGTGCATAAATCATTAAAGGTGGAAGGACAGATTGAGAGTGCAGTTGATAAAGCATATGGCATCATAGGCTTTATTAAAAGGGGCATACAGTACAAAAACAATGAGGTTAGGTTAAATTTGTATAAAACATTGGTTCGGCCTTAGCTGGAGTATTATATCCAGTTCTGTGTGCTACACTTAGGAAGCATGTGAAGGCATCAGAGAGAATGCAGTAAAGATTCACAAGAATGGTTCCATTGATGAGGAACTTCAGTTATGTAGATAGATTGGAGAAGTTGGGACTGTTTTCCTTGGAGAAGAGAAAGTTGAGAGGAGATTTGATGGAGGCATTCAAAATCATGAGGGGTATGGACAGAGTAA
Organism: Carcharodon carcharias; assembly: GCF_017639515.1. NCBI lineage: Eukaryota > Metazoa > Chordata > Chondrichthyes > Lamniformes > Lamnidae > Carcharodon > Carcharodon carcharias. The sequence goes on along the minus strand of NC_054473.1, from coordinate 161,233,226 downwards.
TAAGGGTGAAACTATTTCCATTGGGATTAAGAACCAGATGGCACAGATTTTAGATAATTGGCAAAAGCAGTGAGGAAAAACTTTTTTACACAGCAAGTGTTTAGAATCTGGAATGCACTACCTGAGGCAGGTTCAATTTTTTTTATTCAGTCATGGAATGTGGGCTTCGTTGGCTGGGCCAGCATTTGTTGCCCTTGAGAAGGTAGTGGTGAGCTGCCTTCTTGAACCGCTGCAGCCCATGGTGTAGGTACACCCACAGTGCTGCTAGGAAGGGAGTTCCAGGATTTTGACCCAGTGACAGTGAAGGAATGGCAATATATTTTCAAGTCAGGATGGTGAGTGACTTGGAGGTGAACTTCCAGGTGGTAGTGTTCCCATCAAATGTGGCCTTGATGTCAAGGGCAGTCACTCTCACCTCACCTCGGGAGTTCAACTCTTTTGTCCATGTTTGAACCAAGGCTGTGGTCAGGAGCTGAGTGGCCCTGGTGGAACCCAAACTGAGTGTCAGTGAGCAGGTTATTGCTAAGCAAGTGCTGCTTGATTGCACTATTGATGACCCCTTCCATTACTTTACTGATGATTGAGAGTAGACTGATGGGACGGTAATTGGCCGGGTTGGATTTGTCCTGCATTTTGTGTACAGGACATATCTGGGCAATTTTCCACATAGCCGGGTAGATGCCAGTGTTGTAACTGTACTGGAACAGCTTGGCTAGGGGCGCAGCAAATTCTGGAGCACAAGTCTTCAGTACTATTGCAGGAATATCATCAAGGCCCATAGCCTTTGTAGTATCCAGTGCCTTCAGCTATTTCTTGATATCACGTGGAGTGAAATGGATTGGCTGAAGACTGGCATCTGTGATGCTGAGGACCTCCGGAAGAGGCCGATGAATCATCCACTCTGCCCTTCTGGCTGAAGATTGTACCCTTATCTTTTGCACTGATGTGCTGGGCTTCTCCAACATTGAAGATGGGGATATTTGTGGAGCCTCCTCCTCCAGTGAGTTGTTTAATTGTCCACCACCATTCACATCTGGATGTGGCAGGACTGCAGAACTTAGATCTGATCCGTAGGTTGTGGGATCACTTAGCTCTGTCTATCACCTGCGGCTTATGCAGTTTGGCACTCAAGTAGTCCTGTGTTATAGCTTCACCAGATTGACATTTCATTGTTAGGTATGTCTGGTGCTGCTCCTGGCATGGGGGAGTACTGATTCATCAGCTGAGGCAGGGTGGTATGTGGTAATCAGCAGGAGGTTTCCTTGCCCATGTTTGACTTGATACCATGAGACTTCATGGGTTTCGGAGTTGATGCTGAAGATTCCCAGGGCAACTCCCACCCGATTGTGCCGCCACATCCTGTACTGCTGATGGGACAGGACATACCCAGGGATGATGATGGTGGTGTCTGGGACATTATCTGTAAGGTATGATTACCTGAGGATGGCTATGTTAGGCTGTTGCTTGTCTAATCTGTGAGACAGCTCTCTCAATTTTGGCAATAGCCCCCAGACGTTAATGAGGAAGGCTTTGCTTCAGGGCTGAGTTTGCCGTTGTCTTTTCCAGTGCCTAGGTCGATGCTGGGTGATCTGTCTGGTTTCATTCCTTTTTAGTGACTTTGTCGTGGTTTGATACACTGAGTGGCTTGCCAGGCCATTTCAGAGGGCATATAAGAGTCAACCACATTCTGTGCATGCCGTGGGTTTGGAGTCACATGTAGGCCAGACCAGGTAAGGATGGCAGATTTCCTTCCCTAAAGAACATTAGTGAACCAGATGAATTTTTACAACAATCAACAATGGTTTCATGGTCATCGTTAGACTTTTAATTCCAGATTTCTATTGAATGCAAATTCCATGGCAAGATTCGAACACAGGTTCCCCACAGCATTATCCTGGGTCTCTGGATTACTAGTCCAGCAACAATACCACTACGCCATTGCCTCAATTTGCCTAGTGCCATTCCTCAACCTTCTCCCCATTCAAGAGGGCACTCCGACGCAGAGAATTCCGGGTTTGCACTTAAATGGACAGAGAGGATGGTTCCTCTGTGACACACCAGCTGCACTGTCGCTAGCCAGGTGAGTGCAATTGATCGTCAAGCAACCCTCAGACAGGCATAGCCCCGGGAGGAACCTGGGCTGCAAAGTACATTCAAAGTGTCGATGATCAATGTATACTGCAATTCACATTGATTCTTGCAGCTGGCTGCGTTCTTCATGGACGCATGAGCTGAGTGATCCACCGCTAAGAGTTGTACAACGCTTCAGTCCATTCCTCCCACAAGGACTGAACCCGGACCACGCATAACACTCCTGATGGCATGACGAAAGCCCCATCCTGGCGTGGCCCAGTGAGCCGAGACTCGCAGACAGTCAGTCCATCGACAACGGTGGAGGAGGCATCGCAATGATCATCAGTGGTCAGGACACTCGCGAGGTGTGGTGTGGCGGCCTGGAGCAAAACAATGCTGGAACCCAAACCGTGCGGTCATGTGCCGTGGCCATCAAAGGCAGGGTCTCTGATACCACCAGCAGCCAGGAAGGATGAGAAAGAGTCGACAGAGAGCCACAACGCGCTGAGTGGGATGCAAGCCCAGAAAGCGTCAGCAGATCATACGCCAACACCCACTGCGGGTTGTGTAAGGTAGAGCGGATGCAGACTGGGATACAGGTACATTCTCTCGCATGCTGCCGCTGACCTGCGCCGCTTAAGCTCAATGCTGACAGATGGACATTAAACGAGACTTTAAACTGCTGCTCCCAGGGTGACCAGCCCGTGGGAGTTGGAGGGGGGGGGGGGGGGCGGTGTCCAGGTACGCTGTACACATAAAGGGACAGTGACTAGAACGCGACCAAAGTGTCACCGCGGTGGGAAAGGAAACCCTGGCCTGCATCACAGTCCCTGCAGAGCTCACAGTGGCTGCTCGCCAAGGTCCTGGTGACGTGACACCTGGCAACACCAAAGTCCCCAGAAGCTCCCTTCAATTCGACTGTGGTTGTAGTGCCGGCCAGATGGTGGCGAGTCGCGTAAGCATGGCTCCTCGCCAGCTGGAGACGAGAAGAATAAGGTCTCTCTCAGTCTCACATTTTGCCACATGGCGGCGGCAGCAGCAAGCCGTGGGGTGGGCTGTTTATCTCCCTCCCCATAACATCTCAAGATGGACTGTAACACCTCAGCTTGAACCTGGCGAAGCAAGCTGTCCATCAGGACACCGGAGTGTGTGTGTGTGTGTGTGTGTGTGCGTGACACTCTCGCTGCACATTGGGAGAGGACTGATTTAAATTCACTTGGCTCTAGGTGGATTGAGCATGCTGTGATACGACTTCGTCTATCTGTTGGGTTCGGCGAGTTTTTCGGAGGCAACCTTCCACCCGCGTAGGTAGTGCCGGATGAGGGTGACCAAGGCTCCGGGGCCTGTCGCGTCTGTGAGCACTCCTGCTGATCTCCCACAACACAGGCTCAAAGATAGTGAGAGGATGATGGGCCGATACAATAGAGTGGCGGGCCCCCAGCCAATAATGATCCTTCCGCAGGTTCACCTATGAAATCTTGTTACGACTTTTACTTCCTTTAGATAGTCAAGTTTGATCGTCTTCTCAGTGCTCCACCAGGGCCGTCGCTGACTCCGCGGAGGCCGATCCGAGGGCCTCACTAAACCATCCAATCGGTAGTAGTGACAGGCGGTGCGTACAAAGGGCAAGGACTTAATCAACGCGAGCTTATGATCCACACTTACTCGGAATTCCTTGTTCATGGGAAATAATTGCAATTCCCAATCCCTATTATGAACGGGGTTCAATGGGTTACCCACACCTGGTGGCGTGGGGTAAACACACATTGATCTGTTCAGTGTAGGCGCGTGCAGCCTTGGATACCTAAGGGCATCACAGACCTGTTATTGCTCAATCTCATGTGGCTGTATGCCACTTGTCCCTCTAAGAAGTTGAACATGGACTGCTCGGAGGTTGTGTAACTATTTACCATGGAGGGGTCTTGTTCATTATCAGAATTAACCAGACAAACCGCTCCACTAACTAGGAACGGCCATGCACCACCACCCACAGATTCGAGAAAGAGCTATCAATCTGTCAATCCTTTCCATGTGCGGGCCGGGTGAGGTTTCCCATGTTGAGACAAATTAAGCCGCAGGCTCCACTTCTGGTGGTACCCTTCCGTCTATTCATTTAAGTTTCAGCTTTGCAACCACACTCCCCCTGGAACCCAAAGACTTTGGTTTCCTAGAAGCTGCTTGGCGGGTCATGGGAATAACGCCGCCGAATTGCTAGTCAGCGTTGTTTATGGTCGGAACTACGACGGTATCTGATCGTCTTCGAAACTCTGACTTTCGTTTTTGATTAATGAAAACACTCTTGGCAAACGTTTTCGCTTTTGTTCGTCTTGCACCAGTCCAAGAGTTTCACCTCTAGCGGCACAATATGAATGCCCCCAGCCATCCCTCTTAATCATGGCCTCAGTTCCGAAAACCAAAAAAATAGAACCGGGGTTGTATTCCATTATTCCTAGCTGGAGTATTCAGGCCTGCTTTGAACACTCTAATTTTTTCAAAGTAAACACTTCACACCACCGGGACACTCAGCTAAGAGCATCAGCCGAGAGGTAGAGGCTGGGACAGGCGGTAGCTCGCCTCGTGGCGGACCGCCAGCTTGATCCCAAGATCCAACTACGAGCTTTTTAACTGCAGCAGCTTTAATATACGCTATTGGAGTTGGAATTGCCGCGGCTGCTGGCACCAGACTTGCCCTCCAATAGATCCTTGTTAAAGGATTTAAAATGTACTCATTCCAATCATAGGGCATCGAAAGAGTCCTGTGTTGTTATTTTCGTCACTACCTCCCCAAGTTGGGAGTGGGTAACTTGCACGCCTGCTGCCTTCCTTGGATGTGGTAGCTGTTTCTCAGGTTCCCTGTCTGGAATCAAACCCTGATTCCCCGTTACCCGTGGTGACCATGGTAGGCACAGAAGGTATCATCGAAAGTTGATAGGGCAGACATTAGATTGAGTCGTCACCGTCAGGAGGACTTGCAATTGGCCCCGGGTTATCTAGTGTCACCAAAGCTGCCGGGTGAGCCTAGATTCGTTTTGCTCTGATAAACGCACACATCCCCACATATTAGCTCTAGAATTGCCTCAGTTATCCAAGTAACGTTTAGAGCGATCAAAGGAACCATATCTGATTTAATGAGCCATTCGCAGTTTCACTGTCTATACTTAAGACATGCATGGCTTAATCTTTGAGACAAGAATGTGCTGCTGGCAAGATCAACCAGGTAGCTGAACCACATGACAACTGTTGATACAGGGAGCCTGCGACGTGGCTGACAGCCAAGCGAGTGCAAGGCAGTGGACACTTCCCCCCTCTGTCTCTCCTTGCCAGGTAAGACCAGCTGCCAACCGTCCATTGGTAAAGGGGACACTCTTGCACCTCTTTGGAGCACACTGTCATTGGGAAAGTGCTGCCACTTTGCTCTCACGAGTCAATCCGCAAAATATATTCGAATGATGCCACTGTCATATTTCGCGGTGTGCTTCCTTTGTCCACTTGCCACTTGTGACAGGATGTAAGGCAGTCGGGCAAGGCCATGAACCTGCTCGGTGGGGGGGGGGGGGGTGGTGGGCATTCAATAGCTGCAAAGAGCCTTGAGATGATGACTCCTGGCTGGGACTGTCTCACAGGCAGAGGCACATGGGAGGTTGGTGCTGGGTTCAATTCTCTTTTGCTCTTCGGTGCAACAAATGGTTACCGTCAATCGAAGGATGCACGCGCACGGGGACCGTGTACCCCTTTTATTCTTTGCCAGAGAAATCGAATGTTCAGGCGGAGGAACGGGACATGCAAGAGTGCAAGCGGAAAGCCAAACTTGCTGAGGCGGTGGACTGGCGGCCCCTATTCCGCGACTTCAAGAAGGCCACTGATTGATTACATTTTCAGCACCTCGGCCTCACAAGGCATTGTCATGCAGAGTAGGAGTGCAGCACGCATTCACCGCCGATGTCCGTCTGACAATGGGGACAGAATGGGAGGGTCAACTGCTCAGCCTGAACACCAGCACGCTGGCCCACAGAGGGCTCTCCCGCATTGGACACAAACTGTCAAATCGATTGTAAAGCTACCCCCCACCCCCCGGCACACGACTGTGAAATGGGTGGACATATGAGCCAGCAGTGTGGCCTCACTCAAGGCAAAGGCTTTTGGCACTCGTGTGGAACTTGCAGCCAGCTGGCATGAATTGCCTTTACACAACTCGGTTCTGGGCACACACACTGTTCAGAGGAAACAGACTTTAATTATTCATCATTAAGTGCCCTGCCAGGCGACACATTGTGTTTTTTTTTCACTTGTCTGTCTTTTTGCCTCTTCATTACTGGGGTCACCACTGACCTGGACCCTGAGGTGATTTTTCAGGTCAACAACGGAATTCGGAAAGTTTGCCAAAATTGCCATTAAATCCTCATGCAGGACTTCCGGGAGCTCTTGAGAATGTATTTTATTTGAAAATGAGAGCCTCCTCTGAAGTCGCACTTTTCTGGGCATTTTGAAAGTGCAACTGCTGTTAGAAAATATTAAGGAAATCGTGTCCCCGAAAATCTCCATGTAACCTGCCAACCTCCAGGTACAACAAATGCGAGTGTCATTTCAGCGGGAGGCCATGCGGTAATCCTTCCGAGGAAGAGGCCCCAAATCCCCGCAAATTGATCTTTTCATTTCTTCATCGGGATTTCTGAGGAAAACTCATTAACTAGTTGCAGAAGTGCCAAGCCAACAAACGCATTCCGTGGGGGTGATTTGCTTTCCTTAGCAGGGATACCTTGAAAGCAGGCCTGGGAGGTGGATCAGATCCGTTCCCATCCACTTCCGTTTGAGCTGGGACTTTGCCTTTCCCAGACCCATGAGCACCTTCCCTCGGCATGCCAATGCACCCTAAAGTGCATTTCCCTCGGCGGTTAACCATTTCGTCGGTTTGGGGCTTAGCCTCTCAGCTTGCCACCATGTCCTTTTTTGGTTAAGTATTTCACCAAGCTAGGACTTAGCCTCTTTGTCTACTGTCAAGTCCTTTTGGTTAGCCATTTCACTGGCCCCTTACCTTGACTCTCTGCCAGCCCCCCAGGGCCCTTAGGTCACCGTTCAGTCAGCTCTGGGCTCTGTCCCACGGCCAGGGACCAAGCCTGGGTTTTGGTTAATGCTTTCCACCAGTCGGGCCACCTTCCCAGCTGGCTTCGGGCCCTTTGTGGTGCTCGGACCGGAGCAAATCCAGTCCCTCACGCGAGGGCAAGCGATCCCCAGGGAGTCAGGCTGCCACTGTTTAAGCCTGACCAAAAGTAAGAAAAATGGGCAAAATTCGAAAAAACTTCCCACCCGAAAGGGTCTAAAGGTCAGTTAGGCATCCCTGCAGACCTGGAGGCTTGAGAAGACACTTGGCACCACCGACCGAATCTCAATTTGCCACCTCCTACTAATTTGCAATTACCCCGCCAACCTCCAGGTACAACAAATGCAGGGGTCTTGGCCTAAATAGCCAAGTGGTTATGGTACTGGGTTTGTAACCCCAAGATCAAGAGTTCAAATCTCACAATGGCAAACTATGAAACAATGTAACTTCATCTGAAACAGATGGCAACGGGTTTGTACTCGAAAAAGTTACACCAAATGCAGGTGTCAATTCAGTGGGAGGCCGTGCGGTAGTCCTGCCGAGAAAGTGGCACCAAAACCTGGCAAGCGCGTTTGGATTTATCTCCATGCAATTGGTTCTTTTGGGAAAACGTTCCTCTCCCTCGGCCTCAGTGGCTTCAGGTCGATAGTATTGGCGCTGATTTCATACTTTTTTGCCACTTCTGACCTTTCTAGCGGGATGATCTGCCTGCTAACTGGTTACCTGTTTCTCCTTTCGCACTTTCATCTCAGGAATTGCTTGTGCAGATTTTGGTGACTTATTTCACACTTTTCAGCCGTTCCTGGCATCTCTTGCCTCGTGACGTGGCTGCTTACAAGTTAACGATTTCTTCTGCCCGTCAACCTACCTCTTACCCTAATCCTCTGTCCTAAGGAAGCCCTCCCACAACACCGACTCAACCTGCAGTTGCCAGCCGGGAAAAGTGACCCCCAGGTTGGCCAAGGGCCACAAATCCACCCCCTCAGCCACAGGCTGCCCAAACCTGGCCTCTCAGACTACCAATGCATAGACCTGCACTTGCATGCCGCGAAAGGCAGCCCTCAGGTTGGCTATGCGCCCCAAGTGCAACCCCTCGGCAACAATTCACCTGGAGGTGGTCCCTCAGCCCACCAGCAACTCAACCTGCACTCACCAGCCGCCAAAGGCATCCACCAGGCCGCCCAAGGGCCCCAGATCCACCCCATCGGCAACAATTCACCCGGAGGTAGCCTCTCAGCCCGCCATTGACTCAATCTGCACTCACCAGCTGGCAAAGGTGACCATTAGGCTGGCCAAGGGCACCAGATCCACCCCTATGACACAAGTCGCCAGGACCTGGCCTCTCAGCCCGCCACCAACTAGAACTGCACTCACCAGCTGGCAAAGGCGACCAACAGGCTGACCAAGGGCCACAGATCCATCGCCTCAGCCACAGGTCGTTGAATGTGGCCTCACAGCCCGCTTCCAACTAGAACTGCACTCACCAGCCGGCAAAAGCGACCACCAGGCCGGCAAAGGGCCCTAGATCCACCCCCCCCACAACAACAATTCACCTGGATAGCCTCTCAGCCTGCCAGTGACTCAACCTGCACTCACCAGCCTGTCAAAAGTGACTGCCAAGCGGCCACGGGACCCAGATCCACCCCGTTGGCAACAATTCACCCGGAGGCTGCCTCTCAGCCCGCTAGCGACTGCACTTGCACGATGGGAAAAGCGACACCTGGGCTAGCCACAGACCCTAAATCCACCCCTCAGCCACCCAGACTTTGTCTCTCAGCTCACCAGTGACAAAACCTGCACTCACCAGCTGGAAAAGGCGGGCCCAGGCCGGCCAAGTGCAACCCTTCGGCAACAATTCACCTGGAGGTAGCCTGTCAGCCCGCCACCAACTCAAGATGTATTCACCAGCCGGCACAGGCGACCCGCAGGCTGGCCAAGGGCCCCGGATCCACCTTGGCAACAATTCATTCAGAGATAGCCTCTCAGCCCACCAACTCAACCTGCACTCACCAGCTGGCAAAGGTGACCATCAGGCTGGCCAAGGGCACCAGATCCAACCCCTACGACACAGGTCGCCAGGACCTGGCCTCTCAGCCCGCCACCAACTAGAACTGCACTCACCAGCCAGCAAAGGGCCCTAGATCCACCCCCCCACAACAACAATTCACTTGGATAGCCTCTCAGCCCGCCAGTGACTCAATCTGCACTCACCAGCCGGTCAAAAGTGACACCCAAGAGGCCACGGGACCCAGATCCACCCCGTCGGCAACAATTCACCTGAGGCAGCCTCTCAGCCCACTGACTAGACCTGCACTTGCACAACGGGAAAAGCGACACCTGGGCTGGCCACAGGCCCTAAATCCACCCCTCGGCCACGGCCGCCCAGACTTTGTCTCTCAGCTCACCAGTGACAAAACCTGCCCTCACCAGCTGGAAAAGGCAGGCCCCAGGCCGGCCAAGGGCCCCAAGTGCAACCCTTCGGCAACAATTCACTTGGAGGTAGCCTCTCAATCTGCCACCAACTCAAGATGTCTTCACCAGCCGGCACAGGGGACTCGCAGGCTGGCCCAGGGCCCCAGATCCACCCCCTTGGCAACAATTCATCCAGAGGTAGCCTCTCAGCCCACCAGCAACTCAACCAGTAGTCACCAGCCAGCAAAGGCGAGGTCCAGGCCGGCCATGGACCCCAGATCCACCCCCTCGATAACAATTCATGGTGGTAGTTCTCAGCCTACCAGCGACTCAACCTGCACTCACCAGCTGGGGAAAAGCGACACCCTGGCTGGCCATGGACCCCAGATCCACCCCTTAGCATCAATTCACCCAGAGGTAGCTTCCTGATTCACCATCAACTCGACCTAGTGCCTTTTGGCACGGCAAAGAGGGGCTTTTTGTATGGACTGCTGCTGCACACCTTCCATTTTCTCGCCCTTGTCCGTCGACCGGACAAGCCCTGGCGTGCCTTGTTGCCGTCCGGCAGCGGAGGCCCCCGATGGGAGGCCCTCTATGGAGGTGTCCTCCCCCTTTCTATCGGGGACCTGGGTTGGAGGGTGTTGCATGCAGCAGTCCCCTATAATAAGAGGATGCATAGGTTCACGGACTCTCAGGACACGTGCCCTTTTTGCGGTCTTGTGGAGTCCGTGGACCATGTATACATAGGGTGTTGTAGGCTGCACTCCCTTTTTAGTTATTTGAAAAACCTTTTATTGATGTTTTGTTTGCACTTCAGCCCCACACTCCTGATCTATGGGCACCCGGTGCGGAAGGGAGTCGGGAAGGAGGAGGACCTCCTCGTGAACCTGCTCCTGGGCCTGGCCAAGTTGGCCATTAACAGGTCCAGGCAGCGGGCGATCGATGGGGGAGTCCCGCCCGATTGTTTGTTCCTCTTCCGCGGCTACGTTCGCTGCCGGATGTCCCTGGAGAGGGAGCACACGGTGTCTGCTGGCACTCTCGAGGCCTTCCGTGCTCGGTGGGCACCGCGGGGACTGGGGTGTTTTGTTGACCCCTTTAATCACATTTTGATTTAAAGTTTGTAAGGTTCCTTTAAATTTTTGTCCTTGGTTTTTCAGCTGACCTGAATTAGGGGCTGTGCCTGATTTATCCCAATTTTGTTGATTTGGTTTTCATTTAAAAGATTATCAACTCGACCTACACTCACCAGCTGGGAAAGGCAACACGCAGGCAGGCCACGGGCCCCAGATCCACCCTCTCAGCCAATGTTTACATGATGATGCCTCTCAGCCTGCCACTAGCCCTAACCAGGCCCCTACCCTTAACCCTAACCCCACGCCTAACTGTGACCATATCCCTAAGCCTACACCCAGAAACCCACCTCCAAACTGAACCCTCCCTTCAAAAGATGTCCTTCCCTCAATACCGACTCAACCTGCACTTGCACGCCTAGAAAGGCCACCACTGGGTGGCCACCTGCCCCAAATCCACCCCCTTGGTGCATATTAAGCCCGCCAACACTCTTTGGTGCCAACTGGGGCTGTCAGTTGAAGGGACAACTCATTAACCACCTCTCAAGCACAGCAACAAGTCCTTTTGGTTAACCATGTCTCCAGCTCCAGACTTAGCCCCTCAGCCAGCCATCGGCTTAGCTGCACATGCTTGATGCTCGCCGGCAAAGGCTCCCACCTCAGCTGGCCGCCGACTCCAAATGCTCCCCCTTGGCGCCTATTAAGCCCGCTGACACTCATTGAAGCCAACTGGCGCATGCAGTTGAAGGGCCAATTCATTAACTGACCTAGTTAAGAGGACAACTGATGAACTCCGCACTTTATAATTTTTCCGCTTCCTCTTTGAGGGGAACTCATTGACCACGGGAGGAAAGGTTGGGGTGGGGGGGGGGGGGGGGGAATGGTCAACCAGGGAACCAGCGCCCCTTTTGCTTTGCGACATGGTAAATCATTAACTGGACAAACTTGACGGGGTAGAGGAGAAAGAGGCAGAGTAGTGGGGTAATGGTCAAGTACCCTATGACGACCTCAGGTACCACTTTGGCCCTTAGACGGAAGAACAACAACCGACCGGCAAAGTCCCCGAACAGCAACTGACCAGGAAGCACAGGAGGAATTTTCGCACGACCACGTGTCCTCCCGAGGAAGGACGTGGCGTGGTCCTGTCAGAGGTGGCAGAGTCCTCCGCAAGGAGCCCCAGCGTCCACCTCCGTGCCTCCCCTCAACCACACCCCACCCGCTCCAAGCCTCCGGAAAGCGCGTCCTCCCCGTGAAGAGCGACCTTGATAGGACGCAAAGGGTGGTCGTATGGGGTGTAGCGAGAGAGAGATTTGAGCACTGGGTGCAGACAAAAGTTTGGCTGGAGGGATGACTTTCAATAGATCGCAACGAGACAGCTGCTCTGCTATCTACAAAACCCTGAGCCAGAACCAGGTTTAGCCACGTGGTTCCCCACGAACATGCTGTGCGTTAACAGGAGAGAGGCGGCACCCTCCTGCGCAACTCCGCACCGACCAAAGTCGGCCAACCCACTCCAACGGCTCTCCCTCCTTGTGCCCTCACCATTGTGCGCTTCTGGAAGAACAAGCCCAGCTCTGCAGGGGGAGGAATCCCGCCCCCTCTCACTCTGATTGGATGGACGGAGGGGGAGTGACGTGAGGCATCGGCGTCCTGTGGTTGGCCAATGTTACTGTCAGTCACAACAGGCCCGCCCACCACTCTCGCTTGCAGTCTGGCGTCCGTTGCCTGGGGGAAGCTATGGTAACCTGGCACCAACCTTAAAGAAGATTGGCGGTTTCCCGAAAGGATTCGTTAAAAATGGCCATCTATGAAATTTATTCCCACCCGTCGCTAATTCGTTACAGAACAAGCATTTTCACCAAAGCCACGCTGTTCTTATTGATAGTTTTGCTGCTCACGTACATCCCGCCGCTTTTGGTTGCTTACAGGAGTCATGGTGAGAGATTTATTTTAATCCAGGGATAGACCATTGGCCTAGTTAGCAGTAAGTTTGGATCTCTTAAGTTTATATTATAAATGTGCATACTTTCTTAGGAATGCTCGAAATAAAAATCAGATCGATTTAATATTTATTATTGTTGCAGTTGCGGGGGGTGGGGGAGGAAGGGTGGGAGGATGTACGTTAGGACCAGTCGACATTGATAAAGAGTGTGGATGGGCAGAATGGTCTTCCTCATGTTCACTTAACTTGTCAACTTGAGTACAGAAAAGCACGACTACAAACGCAGTTCTGGATTAAAATCAACCAGCACTAAAGTTTTCTGCATTTTACTGCATTTAATAATTTCGGCATTTATTGCATTTTCAAGAGTGTACATGAAGCTGTTGTAAATTGTGATCACGCTATGTTTGTGAGAGGAATACTTACTACAATTATATGGGGCCTTGGTGAGACCACACCTGGGGTACTGTGTACAGCTTTCGCCTCCCTACCCAAGAAAGGATATATTTACCTGGATGGAGTGAAACAGAGGTTTTGTAGACTGATTCCTGGGTTGAGGGGATTGTCCTGTGAGGAATGATTGATAGACTAGGCCTGTATTCCCTAGAATTTAAAAGAATGAGCTGGGATCTCATTGAAATATAAAACTCTTAAGAAATATGATAGGGTAGATGCTAGCAGGATGATTCCCCTGGCTGGCACAGTCTCAGAATAATGTGTTGACTAATTAGGACTGTGTTGAGGCGAAATTATATTTCCCTCCAAGGGCTTTGGAACTTTGGAATTCTCTACTCCAGAGGGCTGTGGATGCTAATTTGTTGACTATATTCAAAAAAAAGGGAAAAGGCTTGCATTTGCACTTTTCACGGATGTCTCGAAATACTTTACAGCCAATGAAATACTTTTCCAATGTAGTCACTGTTATAGGAAATAAAACAGATTTTTAGATAATTGGATATTAAGGCATATGGGATAGGGTAGGAAGGTGAAATTGAGAAAGAATATCAGCTATGATCTTATTAAATGGCAGAGCAGGCTCAAAGGGCAAAATGAGCGACTCCTGCTCCTAATTCTTATGTTATGTTCTGCTTGGTATTTTCTAGGTCTGGTACAGACTCGAGCACTTATTTGAATTTGAATGCATTTCACAGCTGCATGTTGTGAGAAACCTTTTTACAGCTAATGATAACCGTCAGAATGCAATCAGTGAGTCAGCCCAATATGTGCGAGAAATGTTCCTCTGAAATTGCAAGGTCATAATAGTCTTTAAAATTGACATTCAAATTGGCTAAATCTGGGTTATGACTAAACTATGTACATAGAAATTGAGATATAGATAGGTAAACTGTCTCACCTTGTCTTTCTTGACATGTCTGCAGCCTTTGACATGGTTCACCACACCATCCTCCCCAACACCTCTCCACTGTCATCCAGTGTGGTAAGACTGGCTTTGCCTGGTTACATTTTTAGCTGTCTAACTGCAGCTAGAAAATCACTTGCAATGATGTCACCGAGTGGCAGCATGTAGATGAGAAATAGGAGGGTGTGGAAACAAAACTTTGCTGTCCATATCCTAATTTGCACCATGTCCTGTTATCCTGTCACCCCTGTGCTTGCTGACCTACATTGTTAAGCTGCACTTCGATTTTAAAATTCTCAACCCTGTGCTCAAATCTGTCCATGGTCTTGCACCTCCCTACCTAATCTCCTCCAGCACTATGATCCTCCAAGATATCTGCATCTCCTCAAATTCTGGCCTCTTGAGCATCCCTGCTTTTAATTAGTCCCCCATTGATGACTATGTCTACAGCTTAGTCAAAGCTCTAAGCTCTAGAATTCTCTCCATTCACCTCTCTGCCTCCCAATCTCTTTCTTCCTTGAAGATGCTCCTTAAACCTATCCCTTTGACCAAACTCCCCTAGTTTCTCCTTATGTGGCTTGGTGTTAAAATTTTATTGATAATGCCCCTATGAAGCACTTTGGGAGTTTTATTATGTTAAAGGCACCAAATAAATAAAGTTGTTTTTGTTGTTGAGATTGCAGTTCTTTTAATGATTTTCCATTATAGAGAAGTGAAGTTTATGGAGTTGCTGTGAGTAATGTTCTGTAAAGTGTGATCATGAATGGGCCCACAAGAACTTTGCTGCGGGTGATGGTGTTGCAAATCTGTACCTTGTAGCATTCCTCTTTTGTTAACTGGCACACAGCCTCATTTCCAATCCTATTTCAGATTTATTGTCTTGTGTTTTGTCAAGGAGATACTCTATGTTGTCAACAAGCTCACTCAAATATAGCACAGCCAGAAACTGAATAAAACACCCTTTGCCTCTGCCCCAATAAATATGCCCAGCCCCAACAGCTGGAGAGCATCCCTACTTACCAGTATGCAAATACCCCAAAAATACCAGGAATGTTCCTGGTTATTGAAAGACCTCATCGATAATATGGCAGTGCTGTATTTGTTAGAGCTGGTTCAGTTGTAGAAGCCACTTCTAAAACAGAGGAGGACAAAATCGCAATTCTAACTGTAGAGCTGAGCAAATTAGTAGTGACCTCAGTGTACAAGCCACCTGGCACAGATTTCAGCTTCTCTAACCCTGTACTCAACCTGCACAGTAAACCACAGATCATCATTGGAGACTTTAATAGCCACTGTACCTAATGGCCGTACAAGGAGTCTAACAGCGACAGAGAAGCAGTTGAAGAATGGATGTACGCTATCCAGCTTACTCTCATCCACGATCCTAAATTGCCAGCCTCCTTCCACAGTGCCCGCTGGAAGTGTAGTTATAACCCATATCGAAGATGGTTTTGAGCAAGGGATGATAACAGGTGCTGTTTTTGTAGACCTGTCAGCAGCATACGATACATTGAACCATAGACGTCTCCTCTGTAAGATCCTAGAGATGACAAAAGATATTCACTTAACAGAGCTGTTAGAACCTGCGATTCTGAAGCATGCTTTTTATGTTGAACTAGGTGGGAAGCGCAGCAGGTGGCGTATTCAGAAGAATGGTCTTCCTCAGGGAAGCATGCTTGCACCGCTGCTGTACAACATCTACACGAATGACCAACCTATAGATGGTGTCACACATCGTTTTACATATGCTGATGACTTATGTGTCACTGCCCAAATCACTGATTTTAACACCGTGGAGAAAACGCTTTCTGAGGACTTGGAGGGACTAACATCCTACTATGAAGAAAACCACCTTCGCGCAAACCCGTCAAAGACGCAAGTTTGTGCAATCCACCTCAGAAACCGTGAAGCCAGACGCCAGCTTAAAGTAACCTGGTATGGAGCAACACTGACGCATTGCGAGCACCCTATCTATTTAGGAGTCACCCTTGACAGATGCCTCACCTTCAAGAACCACATTGAAAAGACAAGGGCAAAAGTGAGCGCACGAAACAACATCCTGAATAAGCTCACTAACACAAAATGGGGAGCAAGCTCGAAAACATTGTGAACCAGTGCACTTGCTCTTTGCTATTCCACTGCCGAATACGCCTGCCCTGCATAGGAAAGATCTACTCATGCTAAGCAGATGGATGCTATTCTGAACGCAAGCTGCCAATTTATCATAGGTTGTTTAAAACCAACAAACACCAACAGCCTATATATCCTGGTGGGTATCACTCCCCCTGACATAAGAAGAATGGTAGCCAGCAAGAAAGAGCGACCCCGTCAAACATCAGATGAGAGGCACCCTCTACATGGTCATACACCTACACTCAGCCGCCTAAAGTCAAGGAAGAGCTTCATGAGCTTCCATTACAATCAACCCCATCTGAAGCCTGCATCGCCTTGTGGAAAGACCGGCTCACCAGCCTCGAACAGCCCCCAGCGATGGAAATTCTACCAGATGAAAGCCTTCCCCCAGGAGCTAATTGCAACTGGGCAACCTGGAAGTGCCTTAACAAACTTAGGACTGGTGTAGGTCGTTCAAAGGTGTCACTAAGCAAATGGGGATATACAACCTGCCCGACAACTTGTGAATGTGGAACTGAGCCACAGACTATGCAACATCTCCTGCAATGTTATCGCTAAAGGAACCCTGCACTGTTGCAGATCTTGCCGAATTCAACAGCAAGGCGCAAAAATGTGTCCAGTTCTGGCTGGGCTATGTATAGACTGTCCGTGGAGATGATAAGAAGAAGAATGCAAATGTCCTATTTCCCACTAAATAGGGAATTTTGCTAAATTACATGGCCCAGCCGTCCTCCAGTTTTCCCTTTACCCATACCCATCATGTAGATGATTCTTTCTAAGTATTATTTCTCATTAGCCCTCAATTCTCCTAATCCAAACCGTATGACCCTCTTTGCTTCAACTTCAATTTCAATCCCTCTCACAGGTACCAGTGTGTTGAGGTTTATCCTGATTGTTTCAAAGTTGGTTTGTGATGGAGTATGTATCTGTGCCTTGATGATTTAAAACATCTCACTTTGTTAAGCCACTTTAATTATTTCATGTTGTGCTTTTCATTAAGCAACTAAGCATATCTAGGATCTGTTCTTCAGTGCAAATTCACAATACATTTCCAGATGTTATTTGCTCATTGTAATAAAATACATCTGCATACATAAAACTAGTATCCCAATACCATGCCAAACATGACATCTCTTACAAGCCATTGTTGGGCATTCAGGTGATCTTACCAAGAGGTTCCGGGTGGGGGTTGCGGTGAAATGGGATTGGAGGAGGACGGGCCACGGGTGTCCATCTGAATGTCTTTGCTCATCTCTTTCTGCATGGTCCTGATGTCTTAGGTAGTGGCCAGACTACCAAATGCGGTTTTCTTAAAGAAACTTCATAGGCAAGGATGCAAATACCTCCAAGAGGAAACTACCAATTTACTGGCCTTATCTATGTTTTCCTGCCTTTTGCTAGAACATACATTGATACCAGATTGATATCTTTTGCTGATTGTGCCCAGATGATTTATTCCAATTCAACTAAAAATTATTTTAGAAAAGAATACCCATTTGATGATGTGATTTTCCTCTCTCTACTATCCTTAATTAATTCTCATTCCATTTTACACATCCTTTTAATTCCCATTCTATCTCATTCATGAATCCTGGAGGAACTTTACTGGCCAATACAATATTAGGAGATAAAAAATATAGATTAAATTTTCCCACTTGGTCCCAGTTGTTTACACATTCTGTTGTTGATTTTTTTACTTTAGGCTACCTTTTGTTTTACAAAAATTACCTGTTATTTTGCACCTGACATTTTATCATTTCAAAATTATCCCAAATCCAAATATCAGTATTGCTAGACATACAGGTTTTGTCAAAGTTCAATTTTATATACCCAAAACTTTCTTTCTCGATACACTTGAACCACCTAGACTGCACCAGTTTCTTTTAATGAAAATTTGACTATCATTTCAAACTTCAGGTAGACATCCCCTTTTTGAGTGTTTGAAACAGCAACTTATATCAAATTAATGTATCAATAATATCAGAAAGGAATGATGCCCAAGCTTGGCAGTTTTACGTGTTTTTACATTTGTGTTTATCTGACAGGGAGGTCAATTTTGGGCATTCAGTCGACTACTAGCTGGCAAGTTCTCAATGAACTAGCGCACACATATTGAGACCATGTGTAGGTTGTCATTAATTCCTTAGTTGAGAGAGAGACTGCTTGTAGAGTTTAATGTCACTCAAGACCCAGATACAGGAACAACACACATGAATTCCCTAGGCGAAGGCAAATTAATGTGATGATGAGAAACAACTGGAAACCCAGATTCTCACATTCCAGCATGAGAACTTGGTTTGCTGGCTTGGCGCTGCCTCACTGTCCCCACACGAGGTGCCAAAAGTTAGTGCAGTTGCCATTGCTGTTCACCTCCTAACCAACTCAAAGGTTAACAATTAGCACTGATAATAAACGGAGAGTGAAAAAGCTGCCTAAACACTCTCTGCCAAAAAGCTGCTGCACAAGCCAGCCATTACCAATGAAGAGGTGATATACTGCAGACAGGCACCAAGGCCTGAGATTTACCTTTGGTGGGCGCGCATGAGTAGCGGGCCTGGGATCGGTCGGGAAACATGCATCACCTGAAAATATAGCTGTTAAAAATACTGTCCACAAATATTTATTTTATTTCATAATGTAAGGTTCATCCTGCCCTTGGATGAGGTTTGATGAAAAATGCAAAGGCTATTTCTGGCTAGTTTACTCTTTTATGCTATTTTTCCCCTTTTTATCAACCTTTTGGTGGCCCTCTGCTGCTTTCTAAAATACTCCCAATCATCAAACTTCCTACTGTTTTTTTTCCAACATCGTAAGCCTCTTCTTTTAATCAAATTCTTCCCGAAAGAGCCACAGATGGGCCTTTCTCACTTGGAGTGTATTTTTGGGTGGGATTTTCCTTTCTGTGCACTAAATGCGCTGGCGGGTGTGAAAAGCAGCATTTTTCCCGCCAGGCACAATGGCGGGTTTTCGCACTGTTGTCCTCTTCCTGCCTCCTTAATTATGCATCAGCAGGAAACATGTCGGATTGCGATGGGTGGCCTCGGATTCGCCCACCCTGCCGTGACCTCAGTGGATCTTTGCTCCAGGCACCATATTTAAACTGCATCCGCGCACAGCCTTCTCAATGTCTGCAGCCCAGGACCACTCCACAGAAGACATGGCCCCCAAAGGGAAGAAGCATGCTGCTTCAAAATTTAGTAAGCCTCGCTGGGCCACCTGCTGGATGCCGCCGAGGCCTGTTGAGATGTCTTCTACCCCTGTCATGGTTGGAGGATGTCCACCAATCTCACCACTCCGGCTAGGGAGGCAGTGGCACCGGTGGTCAGCGCTAGCGCCACACAGAAGAGGTCAGCTATCCAGTGCAGAAAGAGGATGAATGATCTTATCTGTTGCGCCAGGGTAAGTCAACTATCTCATCACTCTCAACTTTCACACTTACAAGCCATCTGGCATTCGCAGGATGACACTCCACAGGGATCTCACACACTGCCTGCTCAAGGACCCATCACCACTCACACTCAAACATACCTTCACATCTCCATCTGGGCTCATATCCTGTGCAGCTTGCGTCCTCATCACATACATGGATCCACTCACCATCTGCACAAGGCAGGCATCTTTATCATCTGCCTTGGCATGCGTCCTGCCCACAAGCTCCATTTATTTTTATTTAGGATGAGGTCACACACAATAGGAAGGAGAGGTCCCAGACCAGGGTTGGAATGGCAGAAATTAAGGCCCTCACTCCCTATGAAGAGCATGCCATCACGCAGGACGAAGAGGGCCGGGACTGTGCCTGTGGCAATGATGAGGTTGGCAGCGCATATCCAAGTGAGAGCCCTGCACCAGCTCATCTCTCTGACAGTGATATTGTGAGTGCATTGTTGTGTCTTCCGGTCACCTGCTATGCACTAATTATCCCTACTTTCCTTTTTAGGCATTCTGGAAAGTGCCTGAGGGCATCAAGAAGCCAGGTCCTGATCTCCAGCAGCAAGTACACTTCGGATGGAGAACTAGAGGATAGCACCATAGAGGATCCATCACAGTGCTCACCCACACCCTCCACCAGTGGGGCGAGACACACCTCGGTGAGACCTAGTTCTAGAGCAGCCTTGGGGTCACAATCTGGTAAGCACAGCACAGAATCTGGGCCATAGCAGGTGGAGACAGGGACATCTAAGGTAGCTAGCACTCGAAGAACTGCTGGAGGCCAGGATTCAGCTCAGTCTGAGTCAGATGACTAACTTGGTTGAACTGCAGGAACAATCACGGGAACATCAGGAAGGGTTGTCAGCTGCATTCCTCAGATTTCAGCGTACAATGGAGGAGTCCATCTGTGCTCAGCCTGAGGTGATAGCGCTGGCATGCCAATGCACTGAGGTCAACATTGGTAGGATGGCTGTCACCATGGAGACCTTGGTCCAGGACATAGGTCCTGCATTGCACTGGGAGTTGCACTTCTTCGGTGTAGGCATTGGTGACATTCTTCAGTGGCTATGTGAAAGTGGGTGGAGCAATTCGATCTCACTCTAGCTGCCCATTCTCCTCAAGGAGTCAGTCAGGGGCCCTCGGCACCTATAGGGATGAAGAGCAGCAGCTGGACCCCCAGGGCCATCCACCTAGGTGACTTCGGGATCGTCCAGTGGATCCCAATCCCCTCTTCCCATCAGCTTCAGCTCCATAGGCCGAGGATGGTGTACCTGCCTCGCAGCAGGAGACTCAAGGCAGGCTGGGGTCCTCTAAGTCTCAGTTTCTGGGGGATGCCCGCCAAATGCATCACAGACAACAGGGCGTAGTCATCAGCAGGCTGCATCCACCTCCGCTGTGGATGTCGGTGATGCACTAAGACATAGCGGTGGGGTTAGGAAAATTAAGAGATATTAAGAGCATGACTGTGGCCTGGTTATTAACCACATGTATATAATTTTCACCAGTGTAAATAGACTTGCACCCATTTCACATCTCCTCTTGTGTATATCTCTTTATGATGAGCTGTGTTGTTGTTAATTAGGTGTGACATCATGGTCCCTCCCCCCTACTTATCGTTCACATGCCTTGCTGGGTCATGTCACGTCATGTTCATTCTTGGCTGTGTAAGATTGAGGCTGAGGTTTTCACCTGTCTCGTCTGCATTATTGTAAGGTGAAGGTGTAGTGTACAAGGAGAGATGTTTTAATGCATGGAGAAGGGTAATATATCCTGGAAATCCATGTGTTCTGTCATGTGGCAGGTTTTTCAACCTATGACCCCATTCTCAAAACTTGTGCGCTCCTTTCTGCCTAGCGCGTTGCTGACTCTCTTGAGTGTACATATGCTAAGCTCACCAATAAGCGTGAGCACCTTGCCACCTCAGCGTGCCGGAACTCTGCCCTTCGCAGCCACAGTATTGTCCTGGTGCTCGAACATATAACCTTGAGCATTTCTCACCTTGCAGTTGTCTGTATTGCGGCCACAAGGCTTTCATCACAATGTAGAGATGCTACGCTGTGTCATATGTTCTGCATAGCGTTCCCCTCACCTAAACACTAGCCAAGGTCAGTGATGATAAATCCAAATGGTGATATCTGGCGGTCAGTGGAGCCTTTGAGCATGCTCTGGAAGTGCATTTGGTAGCTTTAGACAACGCTGAGCAGAAAAATGGGATAGGAGTAAGAATGTAGTGAAGCTGAAGTATGCTCTTTATTATCAACGAAGTGTGACCTTAAGGGCTTCATGGTGTCTTTGTATTTTGGAGTTCGCAAGAGCCAGGGCTGGCTATGAGGGCAGATTGTTTTGTTAAAGAGGAGGCACTTTAATGTCTGGCAGGCAAGTGTGTGAAAATTGTCACCCTCAGGTGGTCCACATCCATGGAAAGGTGAGGATAAATGCAGGCCAACACCCCTCACAGATTGCTGGATGTCAGAGTGATGGAGAAGAAGGTGATACACAGGACTGAGTGATCTCAAAATGGATTAACCCTGCGGAACCTCCTCAGCTGCCTTGGTCCAAATGTGACCTATTGGTATCACCATTAAGGTTGCACAGAATGCATTGTGCATTGGCTGGAGATGGATCTCCTTGATGAGCTTTGTCAGACTGAAGGCATGCAGCTACAAGTCGAGTGAGGATTGTGGAGCAGCTCCTGTTTCTACTAGGCTGCCATAGCGACTGGGATGCTGGGGAGATGCTTGGAGAGGCAGCACCTTCTGACATCTTTTTTTAAATTCATTTATGGGTTGTGAGCGTCACTGGCTAGGCCAATATTTATTGCCCATCCCTAATTCCCCTTGGGAAGTTGGTGGTGAGCTGCCTTCATAAACAGTTGCAGTCCTTGTGGTTAGGTACACCATAGTGACATTAGGGAGGGAGTTCCAGGATTTTAACCCAGCGACAGTGAAGAAATGGCAATATATTTCCAAGTCAGGATGGTGAGTGGCTTGGAGAGGAACTTCCAGGTGGTGGTGTTCCCATGTATCTGCCACCCTTGTCCTTCTAGATGGTAGCAGTCATGGATTTGGAAGGTGCTGCCTTGGTGAGCTTCTGCAGTGCATCTTGTAGATGATACACACTGCTGCCACTGTTCGTTGGTGATGGAGGGAATGAATGTTTGTGCAAAATGTGCCAATGAAGCAGGCTGCTTTGTTCTGGATGGTGTCAAGTTTCTGGAATGTTGTTGGAGCTGCACTCATCCAGGCAAGTGGGAAGTATTCCATCACACTCCTGACTTGTGTCTTCTAGGTGGTGGACAGGCTTTGGAGAGTCAGGAGGTGTGTTATTCATCGCAGGATTCCTAGCCTCTGACCTGCTCTTGTAGCCACAGTATTTACATGGTTGGTCCAGTTCAGTTTCTGGTCAATGGTAACCCCCAGGACATTGGGGATGCCAAATGCCTTCCTCCAGTCAGCACCTCATCTCAGCAAGGACACATGTCCTGAGGCTTCATCATCCTTCAAAGAAACAAGACAATGGTGAGCTTAATGTGTGAATACTTACTCTCAGATTGAAGTGCATAGTTGAAATGAGAGGGATAACAATGCTGGTGTCTATGTGGGCCCATGATGGACTGCATTTGTCCAAGAGGATACTCATTACAACTTGTCATCCTGCTCCTGGAATCTGGTAGCTATGAAGCCCTCACGTGCACACCTCCTCATCTGGCTTGTGCTATGGCCCGTCCCCCTATATCCTTGGCTTCCTTGACCTCATAGCCTTCATCTATTTCAGTCTCCTCATAGGAAGAGACATGCAGCTCCTCAGCATCTGCCAAGTCCTTCCCCTGTCCACCTTTGCAATGGCAGAGTGTGCAATGCGCAGCAAGCCATGATGACCCATGAGAACCTCTGGGGAGTATAGTGGAGTGCTCCACCAGATCTGTCAAGGCATTGGAATTGCATCTTAAAGTTGCCACTGGTATGCTCCACCAATGTTTGGGTAACTGTATGAGCATCATTGTACTTTCTTTCAGCTGGATTTTGTGGCTGCTGCATGGGCGTCATTGGCCACATCCTTTGCAGGTACCCTTTGTCATCGAGGAGCCACCCCTGGATCCTGTGTGGTCCCTTGAAGTCTGGGATCTGCAATCTACTCAAGATGCATGAGTTGTGGCAGCTTCCTGGGTATCCTATGTAAACCTGAATGATTTGTTTTTTGTGGTCGCAGAACAGCTGCACATTGAGCGAGTGGAATTGGAATATTGGAGTGCCAGTGAGCTTTGATAGCCACATGAGTGCAGTCAATGGCACCCTGCACCTGTGGGAATCTGGATATCACAGCACAGCCTAGTGCTCTGGGGTCCTTGCTTGCTTGATTTCTCATGAAGTCAATGTAATTGGGGCTTTGGCAAAAGTTGTCACTTACCTCCTGTATGCACTTGTGGGTGGAAGCTTGAGAGATCCTGCAGGGGTCTTCAGTGGAGCCCTGAAAAGATGCATTTGCGCAGAAGTTAAGAGTAGCAGTGACTTTCAGAGGCACTGGCAATGGATGTCCTTCCAGTCCCCATAGCATCAACTCCTGTAGAATGTGGCAGGTATGAAATACCAGATCCCTGGACATGTGGTGGTGCCGGTAACATTATCTCTCATTTATCTGCAGAAAAGACATGCGTGTTCTGTACACCCTTGGTCTTGAGAGCCACCTATGCACGATGTTTCTGTGAGCCTCATCTTCTGTGCCAGGAGGGGCCCCTATTGTCCCTAGCTCATGAGGGTAAAGCTACTCCCTTTGGTGAGCCTGGTGTTACCATCGCAATGTTCTCTGCCTTCTCTCCTGCCTACATGCAATTGTGCAGGCAGCAATAAATCCAGCCTCCATCTTCCTGAAGGTCTCCTCTCTGCAGCATCAATGAGAAAAGGGCATGAGTTAACATGAGCCTCCAAAAGTCATATTTCTGTTGATGACTGGTGAGTGACTATGGGTTCAAGGGCTTGGTTCCAGCACCGACATCTATTCACCACTGAGATGCTGTCCAGTGCAAGGTACGTTTCAAGGTGGTCTCCCCACCCCCCCAACAACCCCTTTACATGCCTGAC
The DNA here is from genome assembly GCF_017639515.1 of Carcharodon carcharias. Taxonomy (NCBI): domain Eukaryota; kingdom Metazoa; phylum Chordata; class Chondrichthyes; order Lamniformes; family Lamnidae; genus Carcharodon; species Carcharodon carcharias. The sequence goes on along the minus strand of NC_054473.1, from coordinate 161,208,631 downwards.
TGCTATGAGATTGCTTTGGCCAGGCACTTGGATGTGCTGCTTTCTGGCCAGGCATTGGAATCCTTATTCACTGCACTCCGTTCCCTCATTGTCGCTGGATCAAAATCCTGGAATTCTCTCCCTAACAGCACTGTGGCTGTACCTACCACCACATGGACTGCAGCAGTTCAAAAAGACAGCTCACCACCACCTTTTCAAGGACAGTTAGGGATAGACAATAAATGCTGGCTTAGCCAGTAACACCCACATCGCATGAATGAAAATGAAAAAAAAAAATCTAAGATCACACTCTTTGGAATATACTTGAGGAACTCATGTTTAGTGAGGAACTGAGATCATTTGTGGGGTTGCTGAAGCTTCTCCTCTGTGAACCTGCCAGTGCCAAAATTCTGAGCCCCTGATTTTTACAAGCATTTGCAGCTTGATCAATTGCTCAAATGCTCCTGACTGCGTTATTACTTTGGGGAATTTCCATGCTGGGGAACAATGGGTTAATGCAAAGAGATCGATTAGTGCCACTATTCTGGATTAGCCTCACATGAATGCGCGTCATTGCTTCACTCTCCTAATTCCCTGCATTGTCATTGAAAGACTCCTAACGTAGCTCAACCGTGCATCGCTCCTCATTTGGGAATACACAGTTCAGTTGGGTGCCCCTTTACAAGCACCCCCAGTCCAGTGCACTGCTCATTCAAACAGCCTTCAGAGTCCTCACTAGCAGAGTTTTTCTTCAGTTTAATTTTGTACTACGCTTTTGCTTCAGGTTGCAAGACGGTGCTGAGGTCTTACGACCAGACCAGCTTGGAAATCCCTCCCATCGTCCTGAGGATCATACTGTTCAGGTTTCCCTCCCTCCAATACCTAACAAGCCTCCCCCTCCAATCCGTGATCCCATTGTGATTGTGGTGGATATCTCTGTGTTACCCCTTGGCTGAATCTCGAACTAGGGGACATGATTACAGAATAGTTACAGAATAAGAGGACACTCATTTAAAACAGATGCGAAGGAATTTTTTTCTCTCAGAGAGTAGTGAGTGTCTGGAATTCTCTACCCCCAAAGAGTTGTGGAGACTAGATCACTGAAAGTATTTAAAGAGGAGGTATATAGATTTTTGAAGTATCGGGGAGCTGAGGGCAATGTGGAGCTGGCATGAAAGAAGAGTTGAGGCCGAGGCAGATCAACCATGATCTTATTGAATGGCAGGGCAGGCTTGAGATGCCGAATGGCATACTCCTGCTCCTATTTCTTATGTACCCCTTGATTCAGGTGGATGTGCCTATGCCCCATGTGGACCATATATCTCCCCATCTTGAGGCCTATTGCACAGTGAAGTATAGAGAACCCCTCCATGAGGCCTCCGAATGCCTCTACACTACCTTTTCCCCAGCTATAGTCTGCAGAGGCTCTCCTGACTGTGGGTGTGCCATCTGCAGCTCAGTATTATATAAACAAATCCCCAGACCGACATGCCTGATGTTATGATCACGCTCTGCTAACAACAATTAACATTGGATTGACATGCCTTCCCCTTCCCTGGACTAGGACAAGGACAGTCTTTGCAAGGTCAGTAATGTAAACTGAAATGCTCTTTCACTCCACCATCTTCCCTCTGGTCCCAACTTGTTTATGTCTCTCTGTAAAACACTATTCCCCATTCTGGCCCAGAGGACGCTTTTACTCTGCACTCCCCTAGTCATGTGACTGAGTGCAACCTTTGCCACTGTTTCCCCCACCCTCACCCCCAGTAGAGCCCTTGCCCTGCAGCACATTACAAGTCTTACTGCCAATCGGGTAGGTAGAGCTTTGCCTATAATAACCCGGAAAGCGATGTGATGCTGCCTGCAAAGCCTGGTGCTGAGTTTAAGTGCCATGAATGCTGCGCAATGCAAGGTTGGCGAATCAACCTCGACAAGCAAAGTACAGGTCGCCAGGTGCACATTGCTTATATATGGTTGTGAAACACGTCAGTCTAATTTGATGCCGACGTGGCCTGTTGATCCAGTGTGGGGGTTGATTCCGGCGAGCAGCCATTATAATGAGTATGCATGATATTCAAATGTATTAAGTTGACGTACCCAACGTGGCGTGGCAGGAAATGTGCAGTGCCCCTGAAGCCAGGAACGGAACCTGTTTTCCCGCCGATGTGAAACTAATATTTTCACTCGCGTGTTAATTTCTACTCCCACCTGCCATGATGCCCACCGGGGCGGAAGTGGAAAATCCCAGCTTTTGTTGAAGATTTTGAATTATTCCTTTAAATGTTTCCCAGTGTTCATTTACCTCCATACCTTTTAGCTTATTTACTCAGTTCTCCCCTTAGTTCTGTAATTGGCTATATTTAAGTTTAAGATTCTTGTTTGCAATTGGAGTATGCAACTTTCAAAATTAACATGGAATTCATTGATATTATGATCACTGTTTCCCAGTGGATCTTTCACTATGTCATTACTAATTAACCTTGTTTCGTTACACAGTACTAGATCTAAGCTTTATCCCGGGTCGGTTCCACAGCGTATTGTTCCAAGAAACTGTCACGAGAACCTTTTACAAAGTCATCTTCTTGACCATTCTTGCCAATTTGGTTGTCCCAGACAATATGAATATTAAAATCCCCCACAATTAATACATTTCCTTTGTTACAATCTCCAATAATTTCTTGCTTAATGCTCTTGTCCAATGGTGTAACTACTGCTAAGGAGGCTTATAAACTACTCCAACTCTATTCCTAATTTCCATCCATTCTGATTCTACTCCATGATCTTCTGAGGCTAGATTGTTTCTCACTTATATCCTTAAGTCATTTTTTACTATCAGGGCTACCCCACCTCCTTTGCCATCTGTCTGTCTTTCCAAAATATTGTTCACCCTGAAATATTTACTCCCCAGCCTTGATCATCTTGTAACAATGGGCAGAATTTTATGTCCTGTGGATGGGCACACGCCCGACCTGATCGAGCGTAAAATAGCATCCCGATGTGACCGTGCACTCACACGATATTTTGGTTGGTGGGTGTGAGTGGGTGTTGGAACTGTGCCCGCCATTAAGAGGCCACTTCAGGCCATTAAAAAGCCAATTGATTGCGATTTTTCGTTGCCCGTGCGATTTAGTGCTCATAGCACGGACCAAATGGGTAGGCGACCAGCCAACATTTTCAAAAACCTCATCCACGGGTGAGATAAAAGGGGTGAGCAGCATTGCCAGTGTCAGTGGTGGGGAGTTTGGTACATAGTTTGCTGCTGGTGACATATTGGTACTTGGCAGCTTCTGTTTGGGGCTTCATTCTTCACATTTCCAAGCTTCATTTCAGGACTCCTTGGTGTCTCCAAGGTCCCTGGAGGGTTCAGCCCATGTGGACCCATCCAGGAATCAAACAGCCTGCTGTTATCATGGTAATTGTGGTCTCTGCTAGTGGCACCTCCTCTGAGGAGGAAAAGAGGGACAGAAGGGAGAGGAGGCCAGGTGTCCCAGCTTCCAGGGGAGCGACCTGTGTGAGGAGAGGCGCAGGCATAAGGGGCACTGGGCCAGCAGAAAGTCCAAGGTGGAAGGGACCGCAGTAGATGCCACTATCCTACTGCCAGGGTTTACAGGTGGCAATGCAGCTACCTCAATATGTCTGAGGTGCAATGCCGAAGGAGGCTCTCCTTCTTAAGAGAGACAGTGACCTCCATTTGTCAGATGATTGGACCTGAGATCAGCTCCGAATGTGTTGGTAGATACCTCATGCCTGTTGTTCTGAAGGTCACAGTGGCCCTCAACTTCTATGTCAGCTATTTCCAGGGGACAGTGTGGAGTCTCCCAAACAGCTGTCCATAGTTGCGTCAAGCTGGTGCCAGAAGCTTTGTTCAGGTGGGTACTGACCATTATTCTTTGTCGTAAGGATGAGGCCAGCCAGGCTGAGTGAGCCAGAGGCTTCACAGCGATTGTTGGCTTCCCCCGCGTCCAGGGTGCAATAGACTGCACACGTGTGGCCATCAAGATGCCAGCAGGTCAGCCAGGTGCCTTCGGCAACAGGAAGGGCTTCCACTCCATGAACGTGCAGGTAGTGTGTGATCACAGAATGCAGAATCTGCAAATCTGTGCAAGGCACCCTGGCAGTTCCCATGACGTTTATATCCTGAGACACTTTCAGGTGCCAAGGCTCTTCAGTGCTCCAGCCCGATTGGATGGATGACTGCTGGGTGACAAGGGCTATCGGTTGAAGAGGTGGCTCATGATGCCTCTCCGCCACCCAAGGACAGAGGTCTTCTCAAGATGCACTTCTGAACCCTGGACCGTTCAGGGAACTACAGTACCCGCTAGAGCGAGTGTCACTGATAGTGGTTGCATGCTGCGCTCTCCACAATCTTGCACAGGCAAGGGGGACCCACTGGAGGAAGAGGAATTTGACGCAGCTGCACAGGCCACAGATGATGAGTCCAGCAGTGAGTCAGAAGAGGAGCATGGTGAGAACGCTGAGGGTGTGGAGGCAGACCTCGGTAACTTCCAGGGAGGCAGGGATGCCTTGATTCAATGCTCCTTCAGCTTGGCTGCCAAAGATCTGCTTTCACCTCATGCCAGGGCTGCTGCCTCCATCCCAGTGTCTGAAATGACCCTTTCATTTGAACCCAAAATCCACTCGGTACCTGTGCAATAAAGTTAATAGCCACTCATGTCCAGCATTACATACTGGCATACTCTGCACCAAGAAAATAAAACGTGAAACATACTCAGGCCATTACAACAAAAACAAAATTGATCTCATTTTAACAATCCAAAAAAATGACGTAACCTTCTCTGGTTTTCATTCCCAGACCAGTAAAGATAAAGCAAATGTAAATGAACAGGAAATCATCCGTGAACTGTCCCTATTGTGCTCATGGTGCCTTCAACTTAAGTTTGCGAGTGCTACACCTTGGTGCCCTCCTCTTGTTGGCACCGGCATTGGAGACAGCCTGCTGGTTGGCCTTGATGACCTTGGTGGTCGTCCTCTCGCCAGTGGAGCCTCTGCTGGCCCTGCCTGGGAGGGAGTGGCCATTGCCAAGGTTGGCATCTCCCCAGTTACTGCAGCCTCATCAGATGCCACGGTTACTGGCGGAGGGGTGGAGGTGCTGCTGCCATCACCAGGAGCACCCTGAGAGAAGCCCATAGAGATGACAAGCAGCTCGTGCGCCAATGTGAGTCACTCTGGACCTCCCTGCTCACCATTGATGGACGGGCACCTAGCTGGGGTACTAGATGCCCCACCCATCTCCCACACTGACACTGACTACCTGAGGTCAGTGCCTGTGTGAGGGCTTGCAGGCCCAAGCGCAACCCCAGGAACTCCTCATTCTGTCCCTGGAGCTGCCTCTTCATGAGAGTCACCACTCTCAATGGAGGAGGCAGTGAGCTCGGCCATGAGGGTCAACGCAGTTCTCACACTCTGCATGTACTCCTCCACTATGGAGACCATGGCATGCATACCCTCATGGATCTCCGCCAGATCCTCCCGCACATCTCGCTGGACATTCAGCATCTGCTGCCTAATGGACAACTCCAGAGGTTCATCATCTACCTTTGACTGAGCATTGTCCTGGTCCCCAGCAGTCCTTCGACTGCTGGCACCCTATGCACTCTCTACCTCTGCCTGCACCTCAAGTGAGTGTGAAGTGCCCCCACCAGTGTGCACTGACGTTCTAGCTCCCAATCTAATGCCCACAAGGTGCTAGTATCTGTGCTGGTGCCCACTTCAGACAACAGGTGTGACGCAGGTGCAAGTGAAGCCCTCTGGCATCGGGGTGGCCCTTCAGCTCCACAGAGTGATTGCGTGCTAGCGAACCTAAAAGGGAGAACAAGGATCCCATCAATGAAGAGACTACACTAGAATGGTTGAACAATCCAAAACTCTCACCTCTGCACTGCGCTCTTACCTTCGCCTGGCACCTCCACCTCTCCACGCCTGGTTGCATGGGGAGTGCGCCGGCTCTCGAGCTCGAAGGTATGCTGCTCAAACCTGCTGAGCAGCAGAAGGTTGGGTGGGCCTCCATCTTTAGGTTGCTTCTCTGCTTGGTTATGGCTTGTCTTCTCTTGAAAGGATAGGAGGAGCATTGATTAGTCCACTCTCTACTTGCAAAACCATTGTAGCCTGGCCAACCCGAGCTGAGGGACGCCTTGCAGGACACATCCAAGTCATGGCTTGAGCCGCTAAGCACTCAGTTCAAGCAGCCAGGGATCACCCTCTTAACCAGCTCTGGTGTCATTGACAGTTGGTACTCAGACTTTAGCACCCCTGAGGTCCACAGGGGGATGGCCACACCTTAACACTTAAGCACACTGATCCATGCCAACACGGTACCCGCCCTTCCTGAACACAGCAGGTTATTGAACCGCTTCTGGCACTGTACCCACGTGCGCTGCATTACCTCATGGCTGCTCACTAGCACTGCCATCTCCTCCCATGCCCTCTTGGTGAGGTACGTTGGTCTCCTCTTCCCATCTCTGGGGACAAGGGTGTCCCTCCTGGCAGCCACCTCCTCCAGCAGAATGGTGAGGCAGTTATCCGAAAAGCGGGTTGCTGAGTTCGCATCTGACCTGCCCTACCATCTACCGTCTCCAGCCGCACTCGACTCCATCACTTGAGTGATGGAGTCGAGTGCGGCTAACGCACAACAGACATTCTTCCGTGGCAGCCTTCTAGGGACTGCCGGGGCTGTTTTTAGACCAGCTGCTGAGTTGCCATTGGACCTGGCGGCAGACAGTCCTTCCCGCCCCGCTCAGCCCTTCCTGACCAGTGATGAGCCACGTTTCACGCTGGGCGGGCCTTAATTGACCTGCCAGCGTGAAATCACGGCCAGGGGCCGGGTCAGGGGCCGATTGCGGGTAGCGGATTGTTTCCCAGCTGCTCCCGGGCCTGCCGACCTCAAAATCCTGCTCCATGTCTCTGTAATGGTGATTAAATCTAAATCATTTACATCCAATTGTGCCTCTAGTTCATCTATCTTAATACAGATTCTTTGTGCATTCAGATAAAGAACCTTCAATTTCAATTTTTTACTCTTATTCCCTGCAAAGCCCTTATTTGCCGATCTAAAATTTTTGCTAAACTCTCTGTCTCTTCCTATCCCACTCTGCTTGTCTTTGCCCACATTGCTATACTGTTCTGATGCCTTGATCTTTCTTTTTCAATTCCTAATCTCCCTTCGTCTGAACCCTCCTCCCCACCCCCTGCTGCTTCCGTGCCCATTGGTTTGAAGCCTTGTCCACAGTCCCAGTTATACAATTGGCCAGAATACTGATTCCACCTGGTTTATGTGGAGCCTATCCCAACAAAATACCTCACTCTTCCCTGAGTACTGATGCCAGTGCCCCATTTCATATGTCGCTGGTTCCCAAGTGGACCACGACAACTGGATCCCCACCTCCCACTCCAAGTTCCTCTCCAGCCACGAGGAGAAGTCCTTTACCCTAGCATCACTGTCCACACTGAGAAACGCCTACTCCACCGTTTCATAAAGAAGGGAGGTGGTGTCGTGGTGGGAATATCACTGGACTAGTAATCCAAAGGCCTAGGGTCATGGGTTCCAATCCTACCACGGCAGCTGGTGGGATTTAAATTCAATTAATAAATCTGGAATATAAAGCTCGACTATGACAACCAAGGTTGATTGTCATAAAAACAAATGTGGTTCATTAATGTCCTTTAGGGAATGAAATCTGCTGTCCTTATCTGTTCTGGCCAACCTGTGACTGCAGACCCACAACGATGTGGCTGACTCCTAACTACCCTCTGAAATGGCCTAGCAAGCCGCTTAGTTCAAGGGCGTTTGAGGATTGGCAACAAATGTTAGCCATGCCAGCGACACCCACATCCTATGAAAGCATACAGAAAAACAATCAGACGATAAACATCAAGAGATTTGCTATATAAATTATGGGTAGCTTTTTTTAAACCAATAATGTAGATGGACAATTGATTTATAAACCTCATTATATAATTATTTACTTTGTTAGAAGTCAGAACTCTTTACAAAAACTGTATTACCATATCTGAAAATGCTTGAAAAAAAAACTCTTAAATTCAGTATGACCAGTGCAGCATGCTCAGGGCCTACTCCTACAAAACTGGAACAGGGCCACAACCCTCTGCCAGAGCTGCAAAGTAAACTGCACTGTGTGCCAGTGCTGGACCCACTCCAAAATGCATAAGCACCGCTGGCCAGTTACCCGCACAGCCTGGACCCAGGCCCAATCCCAGCCTCAAGAAGCAGGAGATGCCAACAGGAGGCCAAGCCGGTCACCCTAAGAAACAAGAAGCTGCCAGTAGTTGGTTTAAGGACCCCTTTTAAAATAGTTTAATAATCATAGTTCCCTCCATTTAACTTATTTTACAAGTTCTAGATAATACTCATAAAATGAAAGTGCTGCATGTAAGCAGCGTTTTAACAATACTTTTAACAGGTATTTCTTTACATCAGTAAGATGGCTGTGTCTGCTTCTCAACAACAACAGTTTATATTTATATAGTGCATTTGATGTAATAAAACATCCCAAGGTGCATCACAGGACCATTATAGAACAAAGTATCACATGAGGCACATAAGGAGATAACAGAACAGATGACCAGGAGCTTAATCAAAGAGGTATGTTCTAAGCATATCTTAAAGCAGGAAAGTGAGATAGAGAGCTGGGGAGGTGTGGGAAAGGTATTCCAGAGCTTGGGGCCTAGGCAACGGTTATGACTGAGCAGTTGGTAAAGCTGAGTTATTTAAAAATCCCAGAGGGAAACTTTAAATAACTGTCATAACTTATAGTTTTAAGTGTTATGTTTGAGATGCAACTCTAAATTCAGGAATCAGATCACCAGTTCTTGAGAGGTTTTATATTAAACTAGATGAAACAGTTTATTAAGTTACAGCACATGAAACAGATACTTGGCTACAAAGTACTGTTACCATAACTTTTAACAAATTCCCAAACTAATGTCCATTAAGGCAACAGCAACTCATAGATTTAACCAAACACCAGGCAAAGCATTTTCACCTTTTGAATTCAAAATGAGGTTCTTTTCACTTTGGTTCCTGTGGAGACACTTGGAGGCTTATAGCTGCTTTTGATCTCACACTGCCTCTGCCTTACACACACAAAACTGTTATACCTAGCATTGCTCATTGAATGTAAATTCTCATTGTATCACCAGCCTCTTTGAACTCCACCTTTTAACAATAAAACCTCTTTCATAGTATCAATTTTATTAGTAATATAAACATATTGCTTGGTATCTGCTAGCTAGGTGGTAGTTTTCACCTAATTTCTTGAATGCTTTACTCAAAAAATGCAAATACATTCTATCTCTCTTATATATCAAAACTAGTACAAATCAAAGTACCCAGACAAGCTGGCTTTAATCCAATTAAGACACACCCACAGACTAAACCTCTAGTTTAAAAGAAAACTATTTTCCAATAATATATATATATTAATAGCTTCATGACACAACTGTAAGCGCAGCCACCATGGTGTAGCGATTAAAACCAGGGTTGGACAAGAGGGCAGAATTAGATGAGCATGGATATAACAGAGAGTTGTGGAGCTGGAGGATAATACAAAGATGGAGAGGGGCAAGGCCATGAAGGAATTTGACAACAAGGAAGCAAATTTTAAAATCAAGATGTTGTTTGACTGAGAGTCAGTGTAGGTCAGCAAGCACAGGGGTGATAGGGGAATGGAACTTGGGAAACGGGACTTGCTGCAAGTTAACATCTGGACAGAAGAGCTTTGGGTGACTTCAAGTTTAGGGAGCTTAAAATATGGGAGACTAGTTAGGAGTACTTTGGAACGGTCAGGCCTAGAGGAAACAATGGGCAGGAAAGAGGGTTTCAGCAGCAGATGGCTCAGACAGGGGAGATGGAAATAGGCAGTTTTAGGCACCAGCATGAGATTGGAAGCCCACCTTGGGGTCACGTGATACTAATGTTGCAAAAAACTGGATTAATCTCAGACAGTTGCCAGGGAGATGGTTGGAGTCAGTAGCTAGGGAACAAAGTTTGGAGTGGGGACTGAAAACAATGGCTTTATCCTTCCCAATATTTAATGGGAGGAAGTTTCCTCTCATCCAGTACTGGATGTTGGAATAGCAGTCTGACAATTTAGTAACAGTAGAGAAGGTGAGAGAGGTGGAGGTGAGGTAGAGTGTCATCAGCATACATGTGAAAACTAAAGCTATGCCTTTGGATGATGTCGCCCAGGTGCAGCATGTGAATGGGAAAGAGGAGGGGGCCAAGGATAAGTCCTTGGGGAACACCAGAGGTAATGGTGCAGAAGCAGGAAGAGCAGCCATTGCAAATGATTCCCTGGCTACGATTAGATCGATAAGAACAGAGCCAGGTGAGAATAGTTCCACCCAGTTGGATGACAGTAGAGAGGTGTTGGAGGAGGATGGTGTGATCATCTGTATAAAAGGCTGCAGACAGGTTGAGAAGGATGAGGAGGGATAGCTTACCTTTATCACATTACATCGGATGTTATTTGTGACTTTGGAACACAGCAGAGGAGTAAAACACACAAGCAGAGCAGGAGGTGGGGGCAGAGCTCTGAGAGAGGTTTGAGGATCCAAGCACAAGGAATTATGGGGAGATTACCACATGGCATGTTGGGTGGTCACACACCCATCTCCCACCCACAATCTCTGTGTCATGAATTTTCTGGAAAGTCTCAGCTGACCCCAAGGAGTCTGCAGATCCCAGTTTGAGAACCACTACGGATTCTAAATCATTGATTCACCAGCCCATTGTCGAACCATTGTCCAACTGTCCATGCCTCGGCTACCCACTGTTTCTTCTTGCATTATATGTGAAAGAAAGAACTGCCCTCCCACCATTGGCTTAAACAGCTAATTTCATTTATCTTATCAGCAACCAATCACGAAAGGAGTGTTAAAGATTGACTTTTCAGTGGGACAAACATTGCAGCAGAAAAAAAAACATGAGTTTTGAGACTTCTTTTATGAGGCCATGGACAATGCTAAAGTTGCCTTTCAAATCCCATCTCTTGTGATAAATTTCTGAGAGCTGGTAGGACTGCACGCCCTCCAGGCTGGAACTTAATTATCTTCACCATTCATCAGTGATAATTTTTTTTGTAGAGATGACCAGTTTCCACATAAATCTTTTATTCTTAAAATGACCTTCTACTGCCACTCGCTGAATGGCGCCTATAAAAGTCAAAGGATATAAGACCTGTCTAGCATAATCACTGTGCTACAACTTCGCCTGAATGCCGTGTAACTTTTCATAATTTCAAGGTCTCTGTAATTCCTCAACTGACACCTGTAGAAGACAGGGACTATACAACTGGTGTAGTAAATCCACTACATGGGAGATCCGTTATCCATCCTAACACCATGTAACTTCAGTGTCTGTACCCTCCAACTGAAATAAAAACTGCACAAATGCCCATTTTGGTTCCTGAGTCTTGTAGCGTGGGGATTCCCCTGGGTTGTCAACTGTGAAACTGGGTGTACCCATGCACTCGACTTGTTAAAGGTACAGGATGCACCTCAGTCCAATACCGACCATCCTGGTTAACAAACGAAATGCAGAATCAGACCATAGCGGCTCACCAAGATACAGGTCATCTTCAGATGACCTCCTTGGTTGCTGGACTAATGTGTAGACATGGCCACATACGCAATTATATTATTTTCAAGCAAAGGTCTTCATTTCTTCAGATACATAGAGGCTAAACAACTGCAGAATCATGTACACACATTCACTCAATCACCCTTTTTTGTGCCCTTATTGTGGATCAAAAAATAAATACCGGTTTGTGTGTCCCAAGGGCTATGTTGCCTGGTGCCAGGGCTAAGGACATCTCCTCAGAGCTGGAAAGGAACTTGGAGTGGGAGTTGTCGTTGTCCACATTGGTACCAGTGACATTGATAGAACTAGAAAGGAGGTTCTGCTGAAAGAATTTGAACAATTAGGAACTAAATTAAAAAGCAGAACCTCCAAGTAATAATCTCAGGATTACTACCTAAGCCAAGGGTAAACTGGCGTAGGGTAAATAAAGTCAAGGAGTTAAGTGCGTGGCTTAAAGATTGGTGTGGGAGGGATCTGTTTCAGTTCATGGGACACTGGCAGCAATACTGGGGTAGAAGGGAGCAGTTCCAGTGGGACAGGCTTCACTTGAACCGTGCTGGGACCAATGTCCTGGCGAATTGAATAACAAGGGCTGTAGAGAGGGCTTTAAACTAAATTGGGGGTGGTGTGGGGGTGTCGGGAGGGGGTTCTGGTGCGGGAATGTGCAGGCTAACAAAGCAAAAGGATATGGCAGCATTGCAGGCCAGCTATTTAGTATTGACATTCAGAGTGTGACAGGAAGGGTCAGAGTGTTCAAAAATTAGAAGAAAATAGCAGCAAATAGGATCAAAGAGGGAAAAATAGTAAAAAGGCAAAATTAATGGCTCTTTACTTAAGTGCACTTAGTATTTGGAATAAAATAAATGAATTAACGGCACAAATAGAAGTTAATGGGTATGACCTTACAGCCATTACGGAGACGTGGTTACAAGGAGATCAAAGCTGGGAACTAAATATTCAGGGATATGTAACTTTTCGAAAGGACACGCAAAAAGGAAAGGGTGGTGGGCAGCTTTGTTAGCATGAGATGGAATAAGCATGATAGCAAGAAATGATCTTGGATTGGAAGATGTAGAATCCATATGGGTACAGGTAAGAAATAACAAGGGGAAGAAGGCATTGGTGGGAGTAGTCTGTAGGCCCCCTAACAGTAGTTATACTGTAGGACAGAGAATAAATCAGGAGATAATGAGGTCATGTAAAAAAGGCAGTACATTAATCATGTGTGACTTTAATCTTCATGTAGATTGAAAAAATCAAATTGGCAGAGGTAGCCATAAGCAATAACTCATAGTGTATTTGGGACAGTTTCCTAGATCAATATGTTGTGGATCCCGCCAGGGATCAAGCTATTTTGGGTCTGGTAATGTATAATGAGGCAGGCTAAATAAATGATCTCAGAGTAAAAGACCCCATAGGAAACAGTGACCATAAGATGGTAGAATTTAGCATTCAGTTTGAGAGATAGGTCGAAAACGACTGTGCTAAACTTAAATAAGAGTAATTACAAAGGAATGAGGGCAGGGTTGGCTGGGGTGGACTGGGAAAGCAGTCTAATAGGAAAGACAGTTGATGAACAATGGCAGACGTTTAAGAAAATAGTTCATGACTCACAACAAAGATATATCCCACTGAGGAAGAAGGATTCTAGGAAGGTGATAAACCAACCATGGTTAACCGAGGACATTAAAGGTAGTATCAAATTGAAAGAAAACAATGTGGCAAGATTAGTGGTAAGCCAGAGGATTGGGAAAGTTTTGAAAACAAGCAAAAGTTGACCAACAAAAATAAAGAAGGAGAAAATAAATTTGAGGGTAAACTAGCAAGCAATATAAAAACGGACAGTATGAGCTTCTTTAAATATATAAAAAGGAAGAGAGAGGCCAAAGTGAACATGGGCCCCTTAGAGAATGAGGCTGGGGAAATAATAATGGGGAACCAGGAAATGGCAGAGGAGTTGAATGAAGACTTTGAATCAGTCTTCATGGTAGAAGACACTAATAGCATTCCAAAAATAAAAATAATCAAGGGGCAAAAGGCGGGGAAGGAAATAAATACAATAACTATCACTGGAGAAAAAATACTAGGGAAACTAATGGGCCTAAAAGCCGATAAGTCCCCTGGAGCTGATGGGTTGTATCCTAGGATATTAAAGGAAGTAGCTATATAATAGTGGATGCACTGCCAGTCCAGAGAAGGTTCCCTAGGTTGATCCCGAGTATGGTGGGATTTTCTTATGAGGAGAGGTTGAGTAGGTTGGGCCTATATTCATTGGAGTTTAGAAGAAAGAGAGGCAACCTTATTGAACCATATGATTCTTAGGGCACTTGACAAGGTAGATTCTGAGAGGTTGTTTCGCATTGTGGGGGAGTGTAGGATCAGAGGGCATAATCTCAGAGTAAGGGTTCACCTATTTAAGACAGATGAGGAGGAATTTCTTCTCTCAGAGAGTAGTGAATTTGTGGAATTCTTTACTGCAGAGGGCTGTAGCGGCTGGGTCATTAAGAATTTTCTGCTTGACGTGCGGGGGGTGGGGTGGAGTGGGGTTGTGGTGGGGGTGGCCTCAAAGGCAAAGGCTACCTGCTAGGTTAAATTCCCAATGCCAACTTGGTACTCATCCTTCCAGAGCGCAACAAATTGTTGGGGCCCTTACGACACTGGATCCAGCTGCGCCACACCACGTTGCGGGAGCTCACCACCTCCGTCACCTCCTCCCAGGCACGTTTGGTCATGTGGGGGGGGTCCTTCTCCTCCTCCCGTCTGGGGGACCAACACCTCCCACCGTGCTGCCACTTCCTTGTGGAGGGCAGCAAGGCAGACATCAGAAAAGCGAGGGGTGCATTGGCCCCCCGCTGGCCTACCCTGCAGCCTGCCCTGCTCCTCTGCCCTTCCCTCCAGCGTGTCCTGCTCAGCCGACCCCCTGCAGCGTGACCTGGAAGTGGTCATTGTGAGCAGCCTACAAGAGGCTGTCAGGCCTTCCTTTAAACAGACTGCCGGGTCTGTGCACGCCTGCCGCAGCCTGCACACTCCCGCTATTCACAGGAGTCGGCAAATGCACTAGGCGCCGATCAGGTCCACAGCCGCCCACGGCCACTCCAGCTCCGCCTGCCCGACAGGCAGAAAATTCTGCCCTAAGTATATTCAGGGCTGAGATGGACAGAATTTTAATCAGTAAGGGAATCAAGGGTTATGGGGAAAAGGCGGGAAAGTGGAGTTAAGTATTATGATAAAGAGAAGAAGGGAGGCTTATGGCAGATACTGAGGGCTCAGAACAGCGGAAGCCCGAGAGGAGTATAGAATGTGTAGGGGGGGAACTTAAAAAGGAAATTAGGAGAGCAAAAAGGGGGCATGAAAAAACATCGGCAAGTAAAATAAAGGAAAATCCAAAGTTATTTTACAAGTACATTAAGAGTAAGAGGATAACTAGGGCAAGAGTAAGGCCCATTAAGGACCATAGTGGTAATTTGTGTGTGGAGCCGGAAGACATAGTTAGGGTTCTAAATGAATACTTTGTGTCGATGTTCACAATTGAGAGGGATCATGTGGGTATGAAAATCAGACAGAAGGACTGTGATATAATTAAATAAATTAGCATAGAAAGGGAGGAGGTTCTAAGTGGTCTGGCAGGCTTTAAAGTAGATATATCTCCAGGATCGGATGAAATGTATCCCAGGCTGTTGAGTGAGGCAAGGGAGGCACTGGCAATAACTTTCAATACCTCTGTGGCCACAGGAGAGGTGCCAGAGGACTGGAGGACAGCCAATGTGGTACTGTTATTCAAGAAGGGAGGATGGGATAACCAGGGAACTACAGGCCAGTCAATCTAACTTCAGTGGTGGGGAAACTATTGGAAGCAATTCTGAGGGACAGAATTAATCTACACTTGGAGAGGCAGGGATTAATCAAGGACAGTCAGCATGATTTTGTTAAGGGGAGGTCATGTCTGACCAATTTGATTGAATTTTTCGAAGAGGTGACCATGTGTGTAGTTGAAGGCAATGCGTTTGACGTAGTCTACTTGGATTTCAGCAAGGCTTTTGATAAGGTCCCGCATGGGAGACTGATAATGAAGGTAAGAGCCCATGGGGGAATTGGCTGAGTGGCAGGAAGCAGAGGGTGATGGTCGAGGGGTGTTTTTGTGACTGGATGCCTGTGTCCATTGGGGTTCCACAGGGATTGGTGTTGGGTCCCTTGCTGTTTGTGGTATATATGAACAATTTAGACTTGAATGTAGGAGGGTTGATCAGTAAGTTTGCGAATGACACAAAAATTGGTGGGGTGGTAAATAGTGAGGAGGATAGCCTTAAATTACAGGAGGATATAATGGGCTGGTCAGATGGGCTGATCAGTGGCAAATGGAATTTAATCCGGATAAGTGTGAGGTTATGCACTTGGGCTGGACAAACAAGGCATGGGAATACCTGACGAACGGTAGGACCCTAGGAAGTACCGAGGATCAGAGGGGACCTTGGTGTGCATGTCCACCGGTCCCTTAAGGTAGCGGGACAGGTAGATAAGGCGGTTAAGAAGGCATGTGGGATACTTTCCTTTATTAGCCGAGACATAGAATATAAGAGCAGAGAGGTTATGCTGGAACTTATAAAACGCTGGTTAGGCCACAGCTAGAATATTGTGTGCAGTTCTAGAATCTGCATATCGGAAGGATATAATTGCACTGGAGAGAGTGCAGAGGAGATTTACCAAGATGTTGCCTGGGCTGGAAAGTTTTAGTTATGAGAAGAGTTTGGGTAGACTGAGGTTATTTTCCCTGGAGCAGAGGAGATAGAGGGAGACATGATTGAGGTGTATAAAATTATGAGGGGCATAGGTAGGGTAGACAGGAAGGAACTTTTCCCCTTAGTGGAGGGAACAATAACCAGGGGACATAGATTTGAGGTAAGGGGAAGGAGGTTTAGAGGGGATGTGAGGAAGAATTTTTTCATCCAGAGGAGGTTTGTTAAAGTAGAAAGGGAAAAACCGTTTCCACTGACAGGGAGGTTGGTAACCAGAAGACACAGACTTAAGCTAATTAGCAGAAAATCCAGGGAGATATTAAGGTTTCTTTTTCAAACAGCAAGCTATGATCTAGAATGCTGGAATGATGGTGGAAGCAGATTTGTAGTAACTTTGGAAAGGGAATTGAATATATACCTGAAAAGGAGAAATTTTCAGGGTTATGTGGAAAAAGCAGGTGAATGGGACTAATTTATTGTCCTTTCAAACAGCAAGTACAGATACAATGAGCCAAACAGCCTTTTTATGTTGTATGCTTCTATTATAAATTTTGAAATAATTTATGCTGGACTGGCATAAGTGTACCTTCTTACTTCTTAGTAAACCCAAGAATCTAGCAAACTCAATATGGTTCTTAGACGTTGGAACATGGGAGATGGACAAGCTAGGCTACTAAAATAGCTAGGTAGCATGAGATATTTAACAGAGCTCAGGCAGCAAGAATGGATACTTGGACACACAAGCTGAATGTACTAGGTTCCAAGGTCAGGCCCCTTGACTGGAATGTGGTAAACACATAAAGAAGAGTCTTTATATCCTGGGAAGCAGGATAGTGGGCACCTTTGAGAGGTTAGGAATAGCATGTTTCCTTAATACGGAGGCATGTTTCATTGAATAGCCACAGATGTCCTGATAAGTGGGCAGAATAGTGAAAAATATGTGATGCAAGGGGACGGGGAAATCAGTTATACATATTGAAACATAAACAGTTTGAGACCAAGTGCATGGGGCACCTTTATAATTAGACAATGAGGTTTTAAGACCATAAGATGTAGGAGCAGAAGTAGGCCATTCGGCCCATCGAGTCTGCTTTGCCATTCAATGAGATCATGGCTGATCTCATAGGAGAACAATACCATCAAAGCGAGAATTTTCACAAAGGCTGAATTTTCAGGGCCCCTGAAGTCGTGGTGGGGGTGGGGCAAAACTTACCATTACCAGCCGACCTGTGAGTTTTAAGATGCCATTGCTGGCCCTGGCATTGTTCACCAGGTGGGGTGGGTGAGGGAGGTGGGACACTGATCCTTCCCCTCTCCCAATTGAGTACATAAGAAGCTCATTAAGAACTTGTTGTAGGGGGAAGATGCAATGTTGAATGGGCGTGTGGCTTTCAGGAGCTGTCACTTTCTGATCAGCTGAAGAGTACAGAGTGGGGAGCCAGTCACAGCTTGCCAAGGGAATTACCCTGGCCCCTATAATGAGGTGCAAAGGAGGTGTCCTTGGCACTGCACTTGCGACAGACAGAATTGCCCCCAATAAAAGTCAGGGGAAACACCCACCGCATGAAGGGCAGAACCCCAAGCAGTAAGAGGTTATGGGAGAGGAAAGAGAGGCAGAAAGGCAACAGAGGCCATACCCTCAACACAGGATTTGGCTGCTGAAGGTGACCTACCTGGAGATGACTAAAATCCAATGCCGCAGGAGACTGAGAGTCTCCATGCAGATGGTTGCAGAGATCTGTGCCCTCATCACTGAAGACCTTGTATCTCGAGGCGCTGCTCACCATGCCCAGTGAGTAGCCTTCCAAGTCACATATATTCTTAGATTTTTTTTTTTTGCAAAAATATACTTTATTCATAAATCTTCAAAAACATTTCGAACCATTTCAAATCACCATTACAAAAATACAATCAGGTTCAACTTTTACAACATGAATAACAAGGTGTATCAGTACAAACAATGAATATTACAATCATTGGCAGACATTCATTTTACAGCCTGAGGGGCTCTTTACAGTTCCCAGCCCCTCAGTGCACAGTGGCAGAAAGGTCTTAGGCAGCGACCCTTCCCCATTGTGCCTTTGTGGCGGCTGCCCCAAGCTTAACTGTGTCCCTCAGCACGTAGTCCTGGACCTTGGAATGTGCCAGTCTGCAACACTCGGTCGGGGACAACTCTTTGCGCTGGAAAACCAACAAGTTTCGGGCAGACCAAAGAGCGTCTTTCACCGAGTTGATGATCCTCCAGCTGCAGTTGATGTTTGTCTCGGTGTGTGTCCCTGTGAACAGCCCGTAGAGCACAGAGTCCTCTCACAGAACTGCTCGGGGTGAACCTCGACAGAAACCACTGCATCTCTCTCCAGATCTTCTTCGCAAAGACACAATCTACAAGGAGGTGAACAACGGTCTCTTCCCCACCACAGCCACCTCGAGGGCAACGTGCAGAGGGGGTGAGACTCCTGGCGTGTAGGAAGGATCTTACAGGGAGGGCCTTTCTCACCACCAGCCAAGCTACATCTTGGTGTTTGTTGGAAAGTTCTGGTGATGAGGCGTTCTGCCAAATGACTTTGTCAGTCTGCTCAGTGAACCATCCCACAGGATCCACCCTCCTTTTCCCTCAGGGCCTTTAAGACGTTACGTGCCGACCACTGCCTGATGGATTTGTGGTCGAAGTGTTTCACTGCATAAATTTTCCCACGCGGGACAGGTGGTACGGCACGATCTAACTACTTGGAGCGTTCCGCGGCATCGTGGCCAGACCCATCCTTCGCAACCCCGGGGAC
This sequence comes from Carcharodon carcharias, assembly GCF_017639515.1. Classification (NCBI taxonomy): domain Eukaryota; kingdom Metazoa; phylum Chordata; class Chondrichthyes; order Lamniformes; family Lamnidae; genus Carcharodon; species Carcharodon carcharias. Next base: position 161,189,522 of record NC_054473.1, on the reverse strand, counting down.
AGGTAGAACCTCAGCATGTAGTGACACTTGGTGTTTGCATACTGAGGGTCTACGCACCGCTTGATGCAGCCGCACACAAAGGTGGCCATCAGTATGAGGGCGATGTTGGGCACGTTTTTTCCCCCTTTATCTAGAGGCTTGTACATCGTGTCCCTGCGGACACAATCCATTTTTGACCTCCAGATAAAGTGGAAGATGGCTCGGGTGATCGCTACCACACAGGAGTGTGGAATGGGCCAGACCTGCGCCACGTACAGCAACAGCGAGAGTGCTTCACACCTGATGACCAGGTTCTTACCTGCAGTGGAGAGGGAGCGTCGCTCCCACGTGCCCACTTTCCTTTTCACCATTGACACTCGCTCCTTCCAGTTTCTAACGCGTGCCCTGGTCCCTCCGAACCATATCCCCAGCACCTTCAGGCCATCGGCCCTGACAGTGAAGGGGACAAAGGATCGGTCAGCCCATTTCCCAAAGAACATGGCCTCGCTCTTCCCACGATTTAACTTGGCTCCCGAGGCCAGTTCGAACTGGTCGCAGATGTGGATAAGTCTGTGCACCGACAGCTGATCCGAGCAGAAAACGGCGACATCATCCATGTACAGGGATGCTTTGACCTGAGTGCCTCCACTGCCTGGGATCGTCACTCCGCTTATGCCTGGATCCTTCTTGATGGACTCAGCAAAGGGTTCTATGCAACACACGAAAAGAACAGGCGAGAGAGGGCAGCCCTGCCTGACTCCAGATTTAATCGGAAAGCTATCTGATTCCCACCCGTTGATTGAGACTGCACTACTGATGTTAGTGTAGAGCAGTTGGATCCAATTGCGAATTCCCTCCCCAAACCCCATTTTGGAGAGCACCTCCACCATGTAGGTGTGCGATATTCTGTCAAAGGCCTTCTCCTGATCCAGGCTGATGAGGCAGGTGTCCACACCCCTGTCCTGTACATAGGCAATCGTATCCCTGAGCAGCACGAGGCTGTCAGAGATCTTCCTGCCCGGCACAGTGCAGGTCTGGTCAGGGTGAATCACCAATTCCAGAGCGGATTTGACCCGATTGGTGATGACCTTGGACAGAATCTTATAGTCCACATTCAACAGTGAAATGGGTCGCCAATTTCTAATTTCCTCCCTTTCCCCCTTGTGCTTGTAGATGAGGGTGATGATACCTTTCCTCATGGATTCTGACATACTGCCGACCAGGAGCATACTCTCGTACACTTCTAGCAGGTCTGGGCCGATCCAGTCCCACGGAGCCGAATACAACTCCGCCGGCAAGCCGTCGCTTCCGGGAGTTTTACTCTTCTCGAAGGACTCAAGGGCCTCAGTCAGTTCGTCAGGAGTTAGCGCTTTGTCCAGACTCTCCCGTGTACTGTCATCTAAGACCTCCATGATAGAGGACAGGAAGGACTGGGAGGCCGTGCTGTCTGTGGGCTTCACGTCATACAATCCGGCATAGAAGGATTTGCTGATCCTCAAAATGTCAGACTGCGATGACTTTACTGAGCCACCTTCTTCCTTCAGGCTGCTAATCACAGAGCTCTTTCTGTGTACCTTTTGGAAGAAGAAACGTGAGCATGTCTCGTCCTGCTCCACGGAGCGGACTCTGGAACGGAAGATGATCTTGGAGGCCTCTGAGGCAAAGAGCGAGGCTTGTTGGCTCTTCACCTCTTGGAGTTCCTCCTTGACATCGACCCCCATCGACCGCAGCCAGAGCAGGTTCTGCATGTTTTTCTGGAGTCGGGACATTTCCCTCTGTTCCTTTCTAGCTTTCTGGGTGCCTTTGAGGACGAAAAACCTCTTGATGTTTCCCTTGATCGCTTCCCACCAGTGTGTCAGTGACTCAAAGTGGGGTTTCATGGTTCTCCAACCTTTGTAATCCCTCTTGAGCTCCTCAATGTTCTCTGGGGTCAGCAGTTTCATGTTTAGCTTCCATGCCCCCCTGCCAACCCTCTGGTCCTTCTCTAAGTGACAATCAGCCAGTAGGAGGCAGTGGTCAGAGAAGAACACCGGCTTGACGTTGGTGGATCTGACTGTGAATGCACGGGACACAAACAGGAAATCTATCCTGGAACAGACGGACCCGTCAGGCGGCGACCAGGTGTATCTACGCTGTGCTCCGTCTGCAGGGTTGCTGAAGACGTCGTGCAGCTTGGCATCCTTTACTGTTTCCATCAGGGATCTGGATGTAGCATCCAATCTGCTGTCGGCCCTGCCGGATCGTCCAGCCGCATCGATGATGCAGTTGAAGTCACCGCCCAGAATGACCAGCCTGGAGGTTGCCAGCAGCAGTGGAGCTGCTGAAAAACCTCCAGTCGCTCAGCCCCTTGTGATGGGGCGTAGACGTTAATTGACCGGAGTGGAGCATTCTTATACATTATGTCTGCTACGAGGAGGTGCCCGCCCACCACCTCCTTAACTTGGGAGACGGTGAAGCTGTCTCCCCGCAGCAGAATCCCCAGGCCGGAGGAACGAGAGTCGTTTCCTCCCGACCAGATCGATGGCCGTGGGACCACCATCATGACCATTGCCTGTAGGAGCTCAGGTGCGGTATCGCACACTCCTGCAGAAACAACAGGTCAGCTTTGACCTTGGCAAGGTAGTCCAAGGTCGCAACACATCGCGTAGTAGATTTAATGCTACGCACATTTATGGATACAATCTTTACACACATTTTAAAGCAGTTAGTCGCTTACCAAACCTGTTGTCTCTGAGAGTTCCAGACCTTTGGTCTGCTCCTTCATGCCCGTAGTGTGCTCAAATTGCTTCACTTTGGATGGGCTGAGGAAAGCGTCCTGAACCTCTCCATTGGCGGTGTTCTGTTCGGGTGGCATCTGGGGTTCCGTGCAGAGAGCGGGGTTTGAAATGTCCTCTGTTGGAGAAGCTTCTCCAATCCTCTCCCCCTTTGGGGCGTTGCTGCTCCCGGCTTCCCGGACCTGGGGTGCGCTGAGCGCCTCACTGTTCCCAGATTCCTGGAGTTGTGATGCACTGGCCTCTTCGGGTTGTGGGCAAAGTTGGGGTGCGCTGGTCTCCTCATTGTCTCCAATGTTCTGGAGCTCAGGTGTCTCGCCCTCCAACTCCCTAGCGTTTTGCCGCTTCTTCTGTTGGCGCCGCCCCGGCCCTTCTTCGTCCGAAGAGCTGCTGCTCTTGTTATCCGTGTCGGATAGGAGACGCCTCTTGACTCTTGTCTGGGAAGTGGCTTGGTTTCTTTTTAGCCCCTTCTTCCTTTTGGCTCTCTTCACCAGCTGCCACTCCCCCTGCTGCTTTCCCACTGCTGCCTCCTCCTCCTCCGTTGATTCGCTCTCCTGAGGAGTGGGAGGTTCAGGGGGCAGTGCTGTTGGTTGGCCGTCTGTTGCCCCAACCTTTTCCTCCACCTTGTCTCTCTCTGTGTCCTCCTTTGTCCCGTTGTTCTCCCTGGGGGCTTTGGTAGTTGGTGTGACACGAGGCATTTCTTCTGCTTCCCCTTTGTTGGCTTTGGCTGCCTGTGCATAAGTACGGCAACGTTTGGGGCAGGTCTTGTAGAGGTGACTTGCCTCGCCACACAGGTTGCAGCACTTAGTCTGTTTACAATCTTTTGTCTGGTGCCCTTCCTTTTTGCAGTTCTTGCAGAGGACAGCACTGCAGTTGGCCGCCACATGACCAGATTTGCCGCATGAGCGACAAAGTTTGGGTTGCCCAGCGTAGACAAGGTAGCCACGGCTTCCCCCGATAGCCAATCTGGAAGGGGGGTGGAAAACGGCTCCCTTACCATCGGTCTTGAACATTACCTTAACCTGGCGTTTACATGTCCAGATCCCCAAATTATCTTTAACCTCAGTGCAGCTCCCAACCTTATTGAAGTACCTGGTAAGGAAGGTGAGCACATCAGCGACAGGGACGTACGGGTTGTACAGATGCACCGTCGCAACCCTTTCTCGTTGCAACGGTAGAGCAAAGAGCAGCTCCGCTGTCAGGATCTTCATTTCTGGCAGGTCCTTCTTTTCCTCAAACACCTTCAGGAGTTTGACACAAGCTGCCACTTGCTTGAAGGTCACATCAAAGAAACCAGCGCTGGGGAAATCCTGTAGGCAGTAGATCTCTGTAGCCTCAAAACCACACAGCTTGAATAGGATCCTCTTGGTGAAGAAGGTCCTATCCATTCCTGTTCCTTGCTCGCTGCCCTTCCCCATGACTCAGATGGTGTTAGGTACCCCATGGTAAGGAGTTTGACTGGTTATAGCCATTGCTCTTTCCCTGGCAGAAACGCAATGAAGGTCTCTCCCCTGCCAGGTGAGTATCACATATATTCTCAGATCCCTCTGCTCCTGCACCCCCCGAATACAAAGTACCCTTAGTTGCTTCTCCTCATTATTCCTACCAAAATCAATCACTTCACACTTTTCTTCATTAAATTTCAACTGCCCCTTGTCTGCCCATTCCACCAACCTGTCCCTGTCCTCTTAAAGTTTATCACTCTCCTCCCTGATCATAATACTTCTAAGTTTTGTGTCATTTGCAAATTTTGAAATTTTGCCCTGTGCACTCAAATCCAGTGACATCATCCAAGTGACGAATATAATTTCAAAAATTACTGTGAACATTTCTATTTGCTTCCCTTATTCTGATAGAATGGCTCATAGGAAGCTGATGGCTAATAGTTTACTAGCTGAATTTGTAACTAGCTGCTGCTGCTTCGTCATAGGTTATCTAGTTGTTATGGCAATTTGTTTCATTTAATTAACAGCAATTTGTTCCTTTATTGATACAATATTTGAGCCAATTGTAGCAATTGTAATATGCAATATGACATGTTAACATGTGACACTTTTTAGTTTGAAGGATGTGTGCTAGATGCAAGATTTTCATTCTAAGTTTATGTATGAATTCATGTTCTTCAGGTAACCTGATTTTCTTGTCGTAGGTTTTTGGTTAAAAATAAATACGTATGAAGAGCAGCCAACTGTTAGATTCCAGTACCAAGTTTTGATGATTGCTGGAACCAGCACAAGTGGTGACTTTGTGGCTTGGAGCACGTTTGAGAACTTTAATAATCTGCAAGGGGACAACCTTCGATACCCATTAGTGACAGTAAGTCATTCAAATTGATACGATTGCTATATTTCAAACATAACTGGCACCTTAGTGTTAAATTTTCACGGCTATTGGATTAATTAACGCGTACCAATAAATTTAACTCGTCAGGGATTTTTGTAGTGCACTCCAGACCCTAACCACTTGCTGTGTGAAAAAGTTTTTTCTCACATTGTGCTTGCTTCTTTTGCAAATCACTTTAAATCTGTACCCTCTTGTTCTTGGTCCTTTTACGAATGGGAACGGTTTCTCTCTAAAAACTCTGTCCAGCCCCCTCATGATTTTGAACACCCCTATCAAATCTTCTCAGCCTTCTCCACTCCAAGGAGAACAGTCCCAACTTCTCCAATCTATCTTCATAGCTCAAGTTTCTTATCCGTGGAACCATTTTTGTAAACCTCTTCTGAACTATCTCCAATGAATTCACATCTTTCCTAAAGTGTGATGCCCAGAACTGTACACAGTACTCCAGCTGAGGTCTAACAGGTGCCCTATACAAGTTCAGCAAAACCTCCTTGCTCTTGTACCCTATTAATAAAGATTAGGATACTGTATGCTTTATTAACTGCTCTCCCCGCCTGTCCTGCCACCTTTAATGACTTATGCACATACATACCCAGGTCACTACCCCTGGCGTGGAGGGGGGAGGGAGGAGGACCTCCTCATAAGCCTGGTCCTGGGCCTGGCCAATGTGGCCATCAATACGCCCAGGCAGTAGGTGGTTGAGAGGGTCATCCGACCTGACTGTCTGCCCCTCTTTTGCGGCTATGTCCACGGCTGGGTGGCACTGGAGAGAGAGCAGGCAGTGTCCACCGGTATGCTAGAGGCCTTCTGAGATTGGTGGGCACCACAACGGCTGGGGTGCATCGTCAACCTGGGAATGATATTTTGGTTTAGTTAGCTAAGTTTCCATTTCCATTTTGATTTTTGTTATAGTGCTCCACCAGGGGCTGACATCCCCTCTCATTTACTGATATTTGTTTTACTAAAACAGTATACCCAGGTCCCTCTGCTCCTGCACACCCTTTAGAGTTGGACTCCTTATTTTATATTGTCTCTTCATGTCCTTCCTGCCAAAACGAACCCTCTCACATTTCTCTGCATTGAATTTCATTTGCCACCTATCTGCCCGCTCCCCCAACTTGTCTGTATCCTTTTGAAGTTCTCTCCTTCTCACAGTTTACCATGCTTCCAAGTTTTGTATCCTCTGCAAACTTTGAAATTGTCCCCTGCACACCTAGATCTAGATCATTAATATATATCAGGAAAAGCAAGGGTCCCAATACTGACCCCTGGGAACTCCACCACAAATCTTCCTCCAGCCCAAAAAATATCCGTTGATCATTGCTCTCTGCTTCCCATGTCTCAGCCAATTTTGTATCCATGTTGCTACTGTTCCCTTTATCCCATAAGCTATAACTTTTCTCACAAGTCTGTTGTGCGGCACCATATTGAATGCCTTTTGAAATCGATGTACACCGCATCAACAGCATTATCCTCATCAACCCTCTCTGTTAGGTCTTCAAAAAACTCCAACGAGTTAGTTAAACATGATTTTCCCTTAAAAAATCCATGCTGTGGTGAATTGGCCACCTCGTGGCAGAGGATGGGCTTGCTGTCCAATTAAGGACAGTAGGCAGGCTTTTGAAGCTGGAGGGCCTTTTGGAAGGATCTGCAGCCTGCCGTTTCAGGGGTGTTTGTGAGAGAGAGAAAAAGGGTGCCTCCACCTTGAGACGCCCATTCAGCAATTTTAAAAGCTTTTCAATTAAAAATGGTGACAGTAGCTGGGCCATCATTGTTAAGGAAAGCTCCTCCTCAGGGTGGCCTATAATTGCAACTGTGGCCAGACAACTGATGAGTGCCTCAAAGCTGGCCAGGAGTCCTGGCCCCACCAGTCTGCCACCAATAGGCTACCTTCAGGCAACTGGCCTCTTCCCATGCTGTATGGGTCCCAGGCTGACTGGAAAATTCCGGTTGGCCTCTGACAATGGGCCAATAATAAGCCATTATCTCCCCTTAATTGGCTGCCCACCACGTATGGGATGGTGCTGGTAAACTGGCAAGCTGGCCAGTAGCTTGAATTTTTGTGCCTGCCCAGTTCCATACTTGCCCCCATATGGGGTTGGAAATTCTGCCACATGTTTTTGATACAGCTGGTCCAATTAAGTTATCAGCCATGGTTACACTCACAAGATTATTGGTGGAGGACTTAGCAATGATGATGTCACTGAAGGTCAAGGGGAAATAGCTGGGCTTTCCATTCCTTAAGACAAGACATTACTTCATACTGATCTGGCACAAATATTACCTGACATTTCTCAGCTCAAGCCTGGATGTTAGTCAGGCACTTCTGTATGCTGGTGTCATTATAGGAGAAGCTATGAATTGAGCAGATGCTGATTGCAACCTGGAAGGTAGAGCACAGGACGCTCACAAGCTGCCTCTTTAAGATACTGCGTGAAAAGATTTCAAGATTCTGTGCATTGAAATCAACAGGCTGTGCATAACAAAAATCATTTAGAGGGGACTTTGGTGGTACATACATATGAACTAGGAACAGGAGTAGGCCACTGGGCCCTTCAAGCCTGCTTCCCCATTCAATAAGATCATGGCTAACCTGATTGTAACCTCAGCCTCACATTCCTGCCTATCCCCGATAACCTTTCACCCCCTTATTAATCAAGAATCTATCTAGCTCTTCCTTAAAAACATTCAAAGACCCTGCTTTCACTGCCTTTTGAGGAACAGTTCCAAAGACCCATGACCCTCTGAGAGAAAAGATTTCTCCTAATCTCTGCCTTAAATGAGCGATCCTTATTTTTAAACCTTGACCCCTAGTTCTAGATTCTCCCACAAGAGGAAACATCCTGTCCACACCCACTCTGTCAAGACCCCTCAGGACTTTAGAAGTTTTGATCAAATCACCTCTTACTCTTCTAAACTCCAGTAGGCACAAGCCTAACTTGCCCAACCTTTCCTCATAAGACAACTTGCCCATTCCTGGTATTAGCTGAGTAAACCTTCTTTGAACTGCTTCTAATGCATTTACACCTTTCCTTAAATAAGGAGACCAATACTATACACAGTGCTCCAGATATGGTCTCACCAGTGTTCTGTACAATTGAAGCATAACTTCCCCACTTTTGTGTTCAATTCCTCTCAGAATAAACCGAAGCTTTTCTAATTACTTTTGTACCTGTATACTAGCTTTTTGTGATTCATGCACTAGAACACCCAGATCCCTCTGAATCTCAGAGCTCTGCAATCTCTCACCATTATGCTTTTTTTTAATTCTTCCTGCCAAAATGGACAATTTCACATTTACCCACATTATACTCCATTTGCCAGGTCTTTGTCCACTCACAACCTATCTATGTCACTTTGTAGCCTCCATACATCCTCTTCACAACTTACTTTCCTACCTATCTTTGTGTCGTCAGCAAACTTAGCAACCATATCATCTGTCCCTTCATCCAAATCATTTATATAAATTGTGAAAAGTTGACGCTTCAGCACTGATCCCTGTGGCACACCACTCATTACATCCTGCCAACCAGAAAAAGACCCATTTATGGCTAACCTCTGTTTCCTGTTAGCTAGCCAATTTTCTAATCATGCCAATATGTTATCCCCTTCACCATGGTGCCGGTTGTTTTTTTGACAAGTACATTAGCTGCACGATATTCCCATTGACCCTTATTTACCTTGGATTTGATGGGGCAAGAGTTAATGTTTCGAGTCTGTATGACTCTTCTTCAGAACTGAAATAAGAACTCTTCTCCAAAAAACTCAACAGAACAATCAGTTCTGAAGAAAAGTCAAACAGACTTGAAATATTAACTCTGTTTCTCTCTCCACAGATGCTGCCAGACCTGCTGAGTTTTTACAGCATTTTCTGTTTTTACTTCAGATTTCCAGCATCCGCAGTACTTTGCTTTTATCTTAGTTGTAAGATAGTTTGGACATTTGGTTTATGTTCTCCATGAATTTACAGCTAAACATTATTCAGCTTTGTGCTTATAGTTTAAGTACTAGAATTTATGCATTTTCAAAAATATACAGCTTAGGCATTTTCTACTAAATGGGCCTGGAAAACCAAATTTTGGTGGATAATTAATTTCTTAATAAACTAATGATAAAGCAGAAGTCATAAATTCTATATTAAAGTAGTCTTCGTAAATTTATGCACAAATATCAACATAATTACACTAACTTATTGTTCAAGCAAATTTGTAGTGCACACAGCCTCTAATTTCCTATTAATTGTATTAACAATTTTCAGGCACATTTCTGCCCAATAGACAAAAGAGCTGTCTACTTTTGTGACCATGAATAACATTCAAGTAATGTACACTGTCGAGTTGTCATAAGTTACCTCAAGGCTTTTTTAAATAGAAAGTTATTTAAAATTAGTTCCCTTAAAAATCAATGCTAGTATAAATTCAAAATATTCTGTTGGGATCATGCTCATATTTGCTCATATATGTTCTCAATTTGGGTGGATAGCAAAGGTGGGAAGTTGGAGGTTGGTGGATCTGTGCAGAATTAAGATAGAGTGTTGTATAATTTTAAACTTGTTGTCTATACCTCATTACCTGCTTCCACAGACTGTAGAGAATGAGCATCACACAGATTGATTGTTTTTGTCTCTGACTTCTTGCTTATTCTTTTCTTACTGTTCAGTTCTATAAATACAAGATGACCTGTTTTATTTGCCTTGCAAGTTAATTTTTTCTTTTCTGTAAAAGCTTGCTGTGATAGAAAATAAAATTGTTTTATGTGGTATACTCTTCATAGGCTATGGAAGAGGACCAAAATCAGGATGGGAAGATGGATTCTCTGAATTTCCGCCTGGAGCTTCCACTCCAACCATCAGAGCAAGTTTACAGTGTGCAATTTATTCTGACATTTTCATACGAGCTTCTTGTGAGCATACCCTTTTGTCTTCACTTTTACAGCTTCTAGTGTCCTGGTCTCAATCGTCCTTCTTGAAAATCTGTGCTAACAATTGTTCAAATTGTGGGAAGAAATACTTCCTGACAATTGTCTTAATTTTGTCCTTGATGGCCTTGAAGCTATGCATTTAAGTTTTGATGCCTTGGCATATCTGAAAGCAGTGTTCCTGGCTTACTTTGAAAGATTTACTTAACAGTATAGACAATTAACTTTTTCTGACATATCCCTTCTGAAACTGAAGAACAAGTTATGCAACATAACTAATTCCTCTAACACTGGGCACCATCCTTGTAACTCTCCTGTGGACTGCCTGCAGGGCTTGCATGATGCCCATATGTCAACTTTATATGCAGTGCTCAAGGTGTGGGCTGATCAGAGGACTGGATAGCATCAGCATGACTTTTAGAGTTTTGAATTCACCCAACCTGTCAATATAAACTTAGCATTCTATTTACTTTGTCCATTATCACTTCTAAGTTTTTGGAAATGATGAGCGATAAATTTATTACAATTCTAAGACCTCTTCAGTTTATTCATTCGTAAACTCTGTCTTTTGGAAAGTGAGTACTGTTCTGCGATGGGTCCTTCTGTCTTGGACTCTAAGTGTGGGACTTTGTTCTTAGACAGACTATAGGCATACTCTGGTATTTGCTTACCACTTGTTTATTAGTGCTACATCTAATAGGTTACAAATGGGAATGTTGCACCTAGCCATGATTCCACCCTCTCTCTCTTGTCTAACACATGACTGACCAATATCAGTAGTACATCATCATCTACGTCATATATTTGCATATCCCAACTGTTAACACTTTCTACTACAGCTCTCCCCAAGTATACCGTCCTACTTTTTAATGAAGGTATGAAGCTTTGGCCACGATTTTCCGGCCCTGCCCGAGGCTGGGAATTTCCGGTGCTGCTGAAATCAATGGACTTTTGGCTGGCTGTCCAAGTTTTCTGGTCCTGCCTGTGATGGGTCCTGCTGTGGGCGAGACTGGAAAATCCTGGCTGGAATTTTCCGTGCCCGCTGGCATTGGGCGTGTTCGGTGGCGCGAGCAGACAATATGGCGAGAAGACCAAGAATTGGTTTTGTGATGTCGTGAAACCAGTTTACGATTGTCTGCTCCGCTTGCCAATGGCGGGCTGCGTTCACCTCCATCAGACATCAGGAATCTCATTGTAATACATCTGCATATCAGTATAAGGTCAGCCCTCTTGGCTCATCTCCTGCACCACTGGATCATCTGCCCACGGGAAAAGAGGTCGATGTGTTTCACAACAGCATCTATAACGCATGCACTTGGCGGGCTGTACTTTGCTCAGGACTTCAAACTTTGTTTGTCTACCTTGCTGGTCAGCACTCGCAGTCGTCAGCACCAGGGTTCACAGACAGTACCACATCACTTTTAGAGGGGCTCACAGGTAGATTTCTGCCTACCAGATTAACCATATGGGGGTGGCATTTCAATGGCTGCAGGGTTAGGGCTTGCTTGGGGAAGGGGGAGAAATGGCCTTGGGCAAGAGAAGGATGAGAGTTGTACTGAGGAAGGAGGGTATCCCAGTGTGTGTGTGGGGGCACATGTTGATCTGTGCAAGTGGCCTCAAGATGGTGATGGCTGAGGAGGCAGTCTCCAGAGGAGATGAGGCCAGATGGTCATGGGAGGGTATGTGTGTGAGAATGGGTGGTGATGTCCCTTGAGCTGGTAGTGTGTGAGATGCCAGTGAATATCTGATGGGCTTGAGTATGAAAGTTTAGAATGATGAGATGATTGCTATACCTTGGCTGCATAGAGAGGTCATTCACCCTCTATCTGCATTGGATGGCCAACCTCTTTTGTGCAACATTGGCACTGATCACCACTGCCATCGCCTACCCAGCCAGAGTGGTAATGTTGCTACCCCTTCTGCCGGCAGAGTGGGGTTAAAGGACATCACAGCAGGTCTCCATGGCGTCCACAAGGCACTCGAAGGCTGCAGTCTTCTTGCCTACGGGGCCATTTCTTCTTTGCTGCAGTCCTGGGCTGGAAGCACTGTACTTTAAATGTGGTGCCTGATGAAGTGGTGAGGTGACAGTGTGGCAGGCGAATCGGAGCCCGCCCGCAAGGAAATGGCATGTATCCCAGGAATGCATAATTAATGCAGTGGGTTTGGGACGATACGGCGTGAAAAGCCGCCATTGTGGTCAGCGGGTAAAATGTTTTTACCTGCCCGCTACTGTACTTAGTGCAAATCTGGGATGATTCTGCCTTATGTCTTTAACCGTTTACATTACATTCTGTAACTCCTTTTTTACAACTACAGATTCTAGCCAGCTCCAACTTCTACTCTTCCCCTCTCCAAGTCACAGTCCTGGGGGATTCAATCTCCCTCAGTATTCTCAGCTCTTAGGGGAGACATCTTGGAGAAATGAGAGCTTTCTTCTGCATCTGTTTGGACATCATCATCTGCAGAATAGGACAACACTTTAGCATCATTGCTGTCAGCATTGCTGGAAAGCAGAGTGTAGGTTTCAGGATGATTGGACTGCAAGACAGTGAAGACTTTGGATCGAAAGACTGACCTAAAAGAGAAGACTGATGAGAATCAATTTTTGGAGCCTCTGAGATCAGAGGAGAAGAACTCAGGACACTCTGAGGAACTTGTTGCTCTCTTCAAGAACTCTGGAAAGAAGCTTCAGAAGGGGAATGATCTTCAATTCCAGAAAAGATTGTCACAGCTGTATCCTCCACTGCTGTGTTAAAGGCTGAAATGGCATTGTAGGCCTGAGATTTTGATGAACTTAAATGACGAAGGAAAAAATGACCAACTTCCTGTAAAACTGTCAGGAAAAGAAGAAGAGGTACTTTCCTAATGATATTTCAGGAGAACCGTCTACTTTCTGCAGGCAATAGTAAGAGGGTCACACTAATCTCTGTACAAGGTTGTTCCACTATGACAAAGGGAAGAATTGCAGAGAATATGGAGACAAGACAGCCTTATCTTCTGTAATGTGAGGAATTTCCTGTGGACAAGCAACTCGTGGAAAAGATTGTTGTACAGGATTCCGCAGCTTCAGAAGTGCTAAAGATTCTGCTACAACTTCTTTGCTAACCTCTAGCTCTGAAAAGAAGACTTTCAGCTGGGACTGAAGTATGGATAGAAATTGACTTTCACCCTTGGAAGGTGCCAGCTCTTTAACAGTGTGATCCCCAATGGACTTTAACCTGGACTCAGGCAAAGCGTCTCTGTGGAAGACTCCTCATGAACAACTGGAGATAAGGTCAGTAATACATCAGTAGATTCAGTGGAACTAAGATCTGAATGCTGCTCAGCCACTAACATTGCAGCTAATTCTTCTAAAAAGACAACAGTGACATCATAAGGTGCATCCATCAATGGAAAAGATGAATCATTCTCTAGTATCTCAATCTCCAAGATATTACTCAGCACTGCAAGAAATTCTTCCTCATCACTCTCTAGGAAGAGCCAATTCAGGTCCAGCGGATACAGAAGGTACTGCAGCAGACGGTGAACATCCCATGGCATTGAGATAGAGGATCAGCCATGATCATACTGAGTGGCAGTGCAGGCTCGAAGGGCCAAATGGGCTACTCGTGCTCCTGTTTTCTATGTTTTCATGTTTTACTTCTAAAATTGATACTGGAGTGGCTGTTAACATATTAGCAGATTACCTCAACTGGCTTCAGCTGATGACCCTTCATCCATCAGACATCAAATTACAAAGTCCAGGCGGCATAGACCTTCCAATCAAAGGCAGGATTATTGTTTCTCTAAGCCACAAGGGGCGAGAGATCGTTGATTCTCTCTTTGTTCTTCACAATCAATGTAAATCCTTGTTGAGTGGAGATGTTGGCATACTTCTAGGATCCTAGAAAACCAGATGCTGCTCATTATTTGAATGATGTACTATCTTTCATGCAACAATCTTCAGCCTTTTATTCAGAAGCAGTGGAAATTGGGCCTTCAGAAGCTGAGGAAGTTGATACATCCAGCAGTCTGTTCCTTTCATTCACAGAGACACTATCCACTGACCAAGGCAGACATAGATGTTCTGAATCTCTCAGTTCTTTACAAAGGTCAGAGGCAGCGGATACAGACTGAGAGATTCAGAACATCTATGTCTGCCTTGGTCAGTGGATAGTGTCTCTGTGAATGAAAGGAACAGACTGCTGGATGTATCAACTTCCTCAGCTTCTGAAGGCCCAATTTCCACTGCTTCTGAATAAAAGGCTGAAGATTGTTGCATGAAAGATAGTACATCATTCAAATAATGAGCAGCATCTGGTTTTCTAGGATCCTAGAAGTATGCCAACATCTCCACTCAACAAGGATTTACATTGATTGTGAAGAACAAAGAGAGAATCAACGATCTCTCGCCCCTTGTTGCTTAGAGAAACAATAATCCTGCCTTTGATTGGAAGGTCTGTGCCGCCTGGACTTTGTAATTTGATGTCTGATGGATGAAGGGTCATCAGCTGAAGCCAGGTGAGGTAATCTGCTAATATGTTAACAGCCACTCCAGTATCAATTTTAGAAGTAAAACATGAAAACATAGAAAACAGGAGCACGAGTAGCCCATTTGGCCCTTCGAGCCTGCACTGCCACTCAGTATGATCATGGCTGATCCTCTATCTCAATGCCATACTCTTGCTTGCTCACCATACCACTTGGCCGGGATTTTCCATGCCCACTGGCATTGGGCATGTTTGGTGGCATGAATGGACAATATGGCGAGAAGGCCAAAAATCAGTTTCATGACATTGTGAAACTAGTTTGTGATCGTCCACTCAGCCCATCGATGGCGGGCTGTGTTTCTTGCCATCGGATGTCAGGAACCTCATTGTAATACATCTGCATATCATCATAAGGTCAGCCTGCCATACTCACCTCCCACTGTATCGTCTGCCCATGTTGGCGGGAAGTCAGTCAGATGTGTTTCATAACAGCATGGATAAGGCATGTATTTAGTGGGTTGCACTTTGCTCGGAACTCCAAGGTTTGTTTGGTTTGGTTTGACTTGCTTCGGTCAGCACTCGCAGTCATCAACGCCAAACTTCACAGACAGCGCCACATCACTTTTAGAGGAGCCCATGGGCAGGTCTCTACCTACCAGATCAATCATATTTGGGTGGCTTTTCAACGGCTGCAGGGCTAGGGCTTGCTTGGGGAAGGGGGAGAAGTGGCCTTGGGCAAGGGTGTATTGGGGAAAAACAGTATCCCAGGGTGTGTGTGGGGGCACATGTTGATCTGTGCAAGTGGCCTCAAGATGGTGAGGGCTGCGGAGGCATTCTCCAGAGGAGATGAGGCCAAATGGACATGTGAAAATGAATGAAGATGTCCCTTGAGCTGGCAGTGAGTGAGATGCCAGTGAATGTCTGATGGGCTTGAATGTGTGAGTTTAGAGTGATGAGAAGGTTGCTATACCCTGGCTGCATGGATGAGATCATTCATTCTCTATCTGCATTGGAAGGCCGACCCCTTCTGTGCAGCATTGGCACTGATCACCGCCGCCATAGCCTATCAAGCTGGAGTGAAAATGTTGCTATCCCTCCTGCAGCCGGAGCCAGGGTACAGGACATCACAGCGGGCCTCCAAGTTGTCCAAAAGGCGCTCAAGGGCTGCAGTCTTCTTGCCTTTTGCGGCCATGTCTTCTTTGCTGCAGTCCTGGGCTGGAAGCATTGAGCGCAGTTGTACTTTAAATATGGTACCTGCCGTGATGAAGTGGCATGGTGACTGCGTGGCAAACGAATTGGAGCCCACCCGTCTTCGAAATGACGTCTAATCTGGGAATGCATAATTAATGCGGTGGGTTTGGGACAATATGGCGTGAAAAGCTGCCATTGCTGCGGGTGGGTAAAGCATTGTTTTTCCTGTCCACCACTGCACTTAGTGCAAATTTGGGATGATTCTGCCCCTTGTCTCCTTTAATGTCTAGAAATCTACTTATTTCCTTCTTAACTATATTCAGTGACTTGGCCTCCACAGCTCTCTGTGTTAGAAATTCTGCAGGTTCACTACCATCTGAATGAAGGAATTTCTCCTCAACTCAGTCCTAGATGGCCTACCCCTTATCCTGAGACTTGTTCTAGAGCCCCCATCCAGAGGAGACATCATGCCTGCATCCAGTCTGTCCAGCTTTGTCAGAATTTTATACGTTTCAATGAGATCCCCTCTTATTCTTCTAAACCATAAGACATAGGAGCAGAAATTAGGCCACTCGGCCCATCGACTCTGCTCCGCCATTCAATCACGGCTGATAAGTTTCTCAACCCCATTCTCCCGCCTTCTCCCCGTAACTTTTGATCCCCTTACCAGTCAAGAACCTATCCATCTCGGTCTTAAACACACCCAATGACCTGGCCTCCATAGCCTTCTGTGGCAATGAATTCCATAGATTCATCACTCTCTGGCTAAAGAAGTTTCTCTTCATCTCTGTTCTAAAAGGACTTCCCTTTACTCTAAGGCTGTCCCCTCGGGTCCTAGTCTCTCCTACTAATGGAAACATCTTCCCCACGTCCACTCTATCCAGGCCTTTCAGTATTCTGTAAGTTTCAATCAGATCCCCCCTCATCCTTCTAAACTCCATCGAGTATAGACCCAGGGTGCTCAAACATTCCTCATATGTTAAGCCTCTACAGGGCCAGAGCATCCTTCCTGAGATACGGGGCCCAAAATTGCTCACAATGTTCTAAATGTGGTCTGATCAGAGCCTAATAAAGCCTCAGCAGCACATCCCTGTTTTTATATTCTAGTCCTCTCGAAATAAATGCCAACATTGCATTTGCCTTCCTAACTACCGACTCAACCTGCAAGTTAACCTTGAGAAGCCTGGACTAGGACTTCCAAGTCCCTTTGCAGTCCAGATTTCTGAATTCTCTCCCCATTTCGAAAATAGTCTATGCCTCCATTCTTCCTACCAAAGTGCATGACCTCACACTTGCCCACGTTGTATTTCATCTGCCACTTCTTTGCCCATTCTCCTAACCTGTCCAAATCCTTCTGCAGCCACCCCGCCTCCTCAATACTACCTGTCCCTCCACCTATCTTTGTATCATCTGCAAACTTAGCCAGGATGCCCTCAGTTCCTTCATCTAGATCATTAATGTATAAAGTGAAAAGTTGTGGTTCCAACACTGACCCCTGCGGAACTCCACTAGTCACCGGCCGCCATCCTGAGAAGGACCCCCTTATCCGCACTCTCTGCCTCCTGCCAGACAGCCAATCTTCTATCCATGTTAGTACCTTGACTCTAACACCATGGGCTCTTATCTTACTGAGCAGCCTCCTGGGCGGCACCTTGTCAAAGGCCTTCTGGAAGTCCAAGTAGATAACATCCATTGGCTCTCCTTTGTCTAACCTACTCATTACCTTCTCAAAGAATTCTAACACGTTTGTCAGGCATGATCTCCCCTTGATGAAACCATGCTGACTTTGCCCTATTTTACCATGCACTTCCAAGTATTCTGAAATCTCATCCTTAATAATGGCCTCTAAAATGTCACCAACAACCGAGGTCAGGCTAATCGGCCTGTAATTTCCCATCTTTTGCCTCACTCCCTTCTTAAACAGCGGGGTTACATTAGCGATTTTCCAGTCCTCTGGGACCCTCCCTGACTCGAGTGATTCCTGAAAGATCACCACTAATGCCTCACTATCTCTTCAGCTATCTCCTTCAGAACTCTGGGGTGTAAATCATCTGGTCCAGGTGATTTATCCACCTTCAGACCTTTCAGTTTTCCTAGCACCTTCTCCTTGGTAATGGCCGCCATACTCACCTCTGCCCCCCGACTCTCTTGAACTTTGGGGATGTTACTCGTGTCTTCCGCTGTGAAGACTGACGCAAAGTACCTATTCAGTTCCTCGGCCATTTCTTTGTTCCCCACTACTACTTCTCCAGTGTCGTTTTCCAGCGGTCCAATGTCCACTTTTGCCTCTCTCTTACCCTTTATATATGTAAAAAAACTCTTGCAATTTTCTTTTATATTACTGGCTAGTTTACCGTCATATTTAATCTTTTCCCTCCTTATTTCTTTTTTAGTTGTCCTCTGTTGGTCTTTGTAGGCTTCCCAATCCCCTGGTTTCCCATTGCTCTTCGCCGCATTGTATGCTTTCTCTTTAGCTTTTATGCTGTCCCTGACTTCCCTTGTCAGCCATGGTTGCCTCGTCCTCCCTTTAGTATGCTTCTTCTTCCTAGGGATGAATTTTTGCTGTGTCTCCCAAATTTCTCCTAGAAACTCCTGCCATTGCTGTTCCACTGTCTTTCCTACTAGGCTCATCTCCCAGTCAATTCTGGCCAGCTCCTCCCTCATGCCTCTGTAGTTGCCTTTATTCAACTATAATACCGTTACATCTGATTCCAGCTTTTTCCTCTCAAATTGCAGGGTAAATTCTATCATATTATGGTCACTTCCTCCTAAAGGTTCCTTCACCTTAAGCTCCCTTATCAAATCTGCCTCATTACACATCACTAAATCTAGAATTGCCTGTTCCCTAGTGGGCTCCACCACAAGCTGCTCCAAAAAGCCATCTCGTAGACATTCCACAAATTCCTTTTCTTGGGATCCACTACCAACCTGATTTTCCCAGTCTACCTGCATATTGAAATCCCCCATGATCATTGTAACCTTGCCTTTCTTACACGCCTTTTCTATCACCTGGTGTATCTTGTGCCCCACATCCTGACTACAGTTCGGAGGCCTGTACATAACTCCCATAAACTCCAGTGTGTACAGGCCTAGTGGACCCAATTGCTTCTCATACAACAATCCTGCCATCCCAGCTATCAGTCTGGTGAACATTCACTGCACTCCTTCTATGGCAAGTATATCCTTTCTTAGGTAACGAGACCAAAAGCGCACACAATAATCCAGGTGTGGTCTCACCGCAGCCCTATATAGCTGCAGTAAGACATCCTTGCTCCTGTAGTTAAATCATCTTGCAACGAAGTCCAACATACTAACTAACTGCTAATCTAACTGCTTTCTGTACCTGCATGCTTGCTTTCAGTGACTGATGTACAAGAACACCCAGGCCCCTTTGTACATCAACATTTCCCAGTCTATCACTATTTAAATAATACTCTGCCATTCTGTTTTTCCTACCGAAGTGGATAACTTCACACCTATCCACGTTATATTGCATCTGCCATGTACTTTCCCACTCACTGGACTTGTCTAAATCACCTTGAAGCCTCTTTACATCTTCCTCACCATTCACATTCCCATCTAGTTTTGTGTCATCAGTAAATTTGGAAATGTTACATTTGATTCTCTTATCCAAATCAATATTGTGAAAAGCTGGGGCCAAGCACTGACCCCTGCGGCACTCCACTGGTCACTGCCTGTCACTCTGAAAAAGCGCCGTTTATTCCTACTCTCTTCCTGTTTGCTAACCAATTCTCAATCCATGCCAATATATTATTCCCAATTCCATGTGCTTTAATTTTGCACATTAACTTCTTGTGTGGGACTTTTATCAAAAGCTTTCTGAAAATCCAATTACATCACATCTACTGGTTCTCCCTTATCTATTCTACTAGCTACATCCTTAAAAAAACTCCAGGAGGTTTCTCAAACATGATTTCCCTTTCATAAATCCATGTTGACTTTGTCTTATCCCATTGATATTTTTAAGTGTCCTGTTGTCACATCCTTTATAATAGACTCTAGCATTTTCCCTACTCTGATGTTAGGCTAACTGGTCTGTAATTCCCTGTTTTCTTCCTCATTCCTTTTTTTAAATACTGGGGTTACATTTGCCACCCTCCAATCTGCCAGGACTGTTCTAGAATCCATAGAATTTTGAAAGTTTGCGACCAACGCATCCAATATTTCCATGGCCACCTCCCTTAGTACCCTGTGATGTAGAATATCAGACCTTGGGGATTTATCGGCTTTCAGTCCCATTAATTTCTCCAGCACTATTCTTTTACTAATTTCTTTCAATTCCTCCTCCTTGCTAGACCCTTGGTTCCCTTGTATTCCTGGGAAATTTTTTGGGTCTTCTTCTGTGAAGACGGAACTAAAGTCGTTGTTTAATTCCTTTGCCATTTCCTTGTTCTCCATTTTAAATTATCTTGTTGAGGACTGTAAGAGATCTACATTTGTCTTCACTAATCTTTTTTTTACATACTTATAGAAGCTTTTACAGTCTGCTTTTATGTCCCTTGCAAGTTTACTCTCATTCTCTATTTTCCCCCGTTTGATCAACCTCTTTGACCTCCTTTGCTGAATTCGAAACTGCCCCCAATCCTCGGGCTTGCTACTTTTTCTAGTAACTTTATATGATCCCTCTTTGGATCTAATACTATCCTTAACTTCTTTTGTTAGCCCTGATTGGGCCACTTTTCCTGTTGTGTTTTCTGCCAGAAAGGAATGCATAACTGTTGCAATGCCTGCACTTGTTCCTTAAATATTACCAATTGCCTATCCACCGTCATGCCTTTTAATGAAGTTCCCCAATCTATCGTAGCCAACTGAACCCCCATACTTTCGTAGCTTCCTTTGTTTAGATTTAGGATCCTAGTTTTGGTGACTACTTCACTTTCCAACCTAATGAAGTGTTCTATCATGTTATTGTCATCCTTCCCTAAAGGACCCCGCACAACAAGATTGCTAATTAACTCTTTCTCATTGCACAACACCACTTCTAGGATAGCCTGTTCCCTAGTTGGTTCCTCAAAGTACTGGTCTACAAAATCATCTCGTACACACTCCAGGAATTCATCCACCACAGTATTATTGCTAATTTGGTTTGCCCAGTCTATATGTAGGTTAAAGTCACCCATGATTATTGTAGCACTCTTGTTACACGCGTCTCTAATTTCCTGTTTAATGCCATCCCCTACCTTACCACTACTGTTTGGAGGCCTTTAGACAACTCCCACTAATGTTTTCTGCCCCTTCTTAGCTCCACCCAGACTGATTTTACATCTTGATTTTCTGAGCCAAAATCCTTTCTCACTATTGCACTGGTGTCATCCTGAACTAACAACGCCACACCTCCTTTTCCCTTATGCCTGTCCTTCCTAAATATCAAATACCCTTGGATATTCAGTTTCCAGCCTTGGTCACTCTGAAGCTATTTCTCCATAATCGCAACCATATTGTACCCGTTTACATCTATTTGCACTGTTAAATCATCCACTTTATTGTGAAAGCTCTGTGCATTCAGATCCAGTGTCTTTAGACTTGCCTTTTTAACATTTTTACACATCTCTTTTTGTACTGTGGCCCTATTTGCTGCTAGCCTTTGTTTCCTCTGCCTTCCACTTTTGCTATTGACTTCTTTATCTTTCATTTCTATCTCTGTTTCCCTCTCTTGTGTCTCCCACCAATTGCACATGCCCGATGACCAAAAGGCTCAGGCCAAGTTCTGCTTTGCTTTCCCAATTTTTTTTTACTTCTTTCCTAACTTTTTGTATTTCTTTTTGTCATCCACTTATTGATTAGGTACTTAGAGTATTCCTTTCTCTTTAGTTTTGATTGTAACCTTATCTATTCATCATGGAGAGCATTTATGGTGCAGTGGATAATGTCCCTACCTCTGAGCCAGAAGCTCAGGGTTTGAGTCTCACTGCAAGACCGGATGGCCATGGAAGGTGTTTTTGTGACATGGCCAATCAGGTTGATTGTCAATCTGCAAATCCTTCCAGCACACCTATGGTATGCGGTAAGTGTGGGAGAAACTCCTGGTCAGCCATACTTGATACAGAGTGTTGCCCCTCGAATTATAGCCTCTGGCTTCAGGCTAGTGACCTGTTCCAGGAAAAACAAGCTACGGAAAACAGACATAAGTATGTGGCTTGTCTGCCTTATGCATCTCTAGTTCGGATGTATTCTAAGTCTTGTTCATCTATGACATTTCATTATTGAACTAATTAATTCTTATTTTTTGAAAGACCATATTTCCCCTGAACTCCATTGATCACCTTTTCGTATTTTTCCCATTACTGTCCTTTCTCTGTTATTTTGTTTCCAGTTTATCTTTCCTAGTTCCATTTCATCCCCCAAAATTAGTTTTTTTTCCCAAACTATTACAATGGTCTTTGGCTTACCAATGTATTTCTCAAACATTAATTCAACCTTATTATGTTACGATTGTTGCTTTGATGTTCTCCTGTGCAACTTCTCTTATCTGCACCAGCTCATTTACATTACTCAATCCAGTAGCGATTCCTCTCTTGTTGGGAAAAGGTCCTGAGCATACTGTAAAGCTCCATTTTCTTCTCTGCTTTCCCTGAGTCTTATTTCCAATTTATTTAGAAATAATCAAAATCTCCTATGTCTATTCAGATCTTTCTTCACAAATTTTATAGATTTGCTTGTATATTTCTTCCTCCACTTCCCTTCCAGTATTAGGTGATCTGTAGAAGACTTCTGTTAATGTAATTGATTTCTTCTTATCATTTGGCTCAATTCATGTGGATTCAGTTTCTACCTTAATGTTGGTTATGTCCCTTTCCTCTAATGCCATTATGTTGTCTCTAATTAGTACAACTACCCACCCCAGATCTTCCTTCCCTATCTTTCTAAATATGTTATACCCTTATATCCTGCCAATCCTATTCTTTATGATCTAGTTATCCCTACAATATCTTGCTCCTCACTATGAGTTATTACTTCACATTCCCCTATTTTGTTTCAAATGTTGTGCACATTTCTGTACAGGAAATTAATTTATTGTTATCCTCATTTTTTTAAATAGCGATTTTGAGTTGGAACGTACAAAATACGAGCAGAAGTAGGCCAGTTGGCCCTTCGAGCCTGCTTTGCCATTCAATAAGATCATGGCTGATCTGTTTGTGTTTCGAGCTCTACATTCCTATCTATCCCCGATAACCTTTGATTCCCTTGCTTAACAAAAATCTATCTACTTTTGCCTTAAAAGTATTCAGTGACTCTGCTTCCACTGCCTTCTGAGGCAGAGGGCTCAAAAGTTGCATAACCCTCTGAGAGAAAAGATTTCTCCCCAGATCTGCTCTATTAGGGTGACCTCTAATGTTAAAACAGTGCCCCCTAGTTCTGGACTCACCTGCAAGAGGAAACATCCTTTCCACATCCACTTGTTGAGGCTATTCAGGATCTTATATACTTCACTCAAGTCACCCCTTACTCTTCTGAACTCCAGTGGAAACAAGCCCAGCCTGTCCAACCTATCCTCATAAAACAACCCACTCAATCCAGGTATCAATCAAGTAAACCTCCTGTGAACAGCCTCCAATGCATTTACATCCATTCTTAAATAAGGAGACCAAAACTGCATACAGTATTTGAGATGCGGTCTCAACAATGCCCTTTATAAATGAGGCATGACATTCTTACTTTTATCTTCAATTCCTCTCATAATATAGGATTGCGTTCCATTAGCCTTCTTGATTACTTGCTGTACCTGTATACTAACTTTTTGTGTCTCATGCATGAGAACACCTAGATCCCTCTGCACCTCAGAATTCTGCAGTCGGCCTCCATTTAAGTAACACTCTGCTTTTTTTATTCTTCTTGCCAAAGTGAATAACTTCACATTTTCCTACATTATACTCCATCTGCCATATTTTTGCTGACTCACTCAACTTATCTATATCCGTCTGCAAACTTCTAATATAAAAGCAAAATACTGTGGATGCTGGAAATCTGAAATATAAACAGAAAATGCTGGAAAAACTCAGCAGGTCTGACAGTATCTCTGGAGAGAGAAACAGAGTTAACGTTTCAAATTGTATGACCCTTCTTCAGAGCTCTGAAGAAGGGTTGTACAGACTTGAAACATTAACTCTGTTTCTCTCTCCACTGATGCTTTCAGACCTGCTGAGTTTTTCCAGCATTTTCTGCAAACTTATGTCTTCTTCACAGCATACTTTCCTACCTATCTTTGTACCATCTGCAAATTTAGCTACCGTGCCTTCACTCTCCTCATCCAAGTCATTGATATAAATTGTAAAAAGTTGCCGCCCCAGCGCAGACCCCTGCGAGAATCCACTAGTCACATCTTGCCAATCATACAAAGACCCATTTAGGCATACTCTCTGTTTTCTGCCAGTCAACCAATCTTCTCTCCAAGCTAATATGTTACCTCCTACAGCATGAGCTTTTATTTCCCATAATAACCTTTGATGTGGATCCTTATCAAATGCCTTCTGGAAATCCAAGTACAGTATGTCTGCAGGCTCCCCTTTATCCACAGCATTTTTATTCCTTCAAAGAGCTCTGACTAATTGGTCAAACATAATTTTCCTTTCACAAAACCATGCTGACTTTTCCCGATTACCTTGTGATTTTCTAAGTGCCCAGCTATAACCTCTTTAATGATCGACTCTAAAACCTTCTCCATGACAGATGTGGCCTATAGTTTCCTGTTTTCTGCCCTTCTTGAATAGAAGCATTATGTTTGCTATTTTCCAGTCTGATGGAACCTTTCAAGAATCTGGGGAATTTTGGAAAATTAACATCAACGCACCTACCACCTCATTAGCCACCTCTTTTAAGACCCTAGGATGAAGTCCATCTGGACCTGGGGACTTGTCAACCCGCAGCTCCATCAGTATTGCTTCCCTAGAGATTGTAATTTTACTAAGTTCCTCTCTCCCCTCCACCTCCTGATTTACAGCTATTACTGGAATTTTTTTATATCTTCTACAGTGAAGACAAGTAAAATATTTGTTCATTTTGTCCGCCTTATTATCAACTATTAACTCCCCATTCTTACTCTCTAGAAGACCAACACTCACTTTACTTACTCTTTTCCTTTTTAAATACCTGTAGAAACTTTTGCTACCTGTTTTTACAATAATAGCTAGCTCCCTTTCATACTCTAATTTCTTTCTCCTGATTAACCTTTTAGTCATTCTCTGCCCTTCTTTATATTCTCACCAGTCATCTGACCTGCCACTCATCTTTGTGCAGTTATATGCTTTTTCCTTAAGTTTGATGCTTTCCCTAACTTCTTTAGTTAACCCCAGATGATGGGTCCTCCCTTTAGAATTTTTCTTTATAGTAGGAATATAATTATTCTGAGTATTCTTAAAAATCCCCTTAAATGTCTGCCAATGCTTCTTTATTGATCTATTCCCTCGCGTAGTATCTCAGTTAACTTCAGCTGGCTCAGGTTTCATGCCCACATAGTTGCCCTTATTTAAGCTTAAAATACTAGACTTAGACCCACTCTTTTCCCTTTCATACTAGATGTAAAATTCAATGATATTGTGGTCACTGCTACCTATACAATACCAAGTCTAATATAACCTGCCCTCTGGTTGGTTCCAGGTTGCTCTAAGAAACTATCTTGAAAGCATTTATGAACTCCCCATCCAGTCTACTACCGCCAATCTGATTTTTCCAGTTTATATGTAGATTAAAGTCACCCATGATTATTGCCATCGCCTTATCACGAACACCCAATATTTCACCTTGTATACTTTGTCCTATATCATGGTTACTATTAGGGGGCCTGTAGACCACTCCTACTAGTGACTTCTTTCCCCTACTATTCCTCATCTCCACCCAAATTGATTCTACATCCTGATCTCCTGAACCTAGGTCATTTCTAACTATTGCACAAATGCCATCCTTGATTAACAGTGCTACCCCTCCACCTTTACATAGCTTCCTAATCTTCTTGAAAGTCATATACTCCTCAATATTCAGGACCCAATCCTTGTCATCCTGCAGCCACGTCTCTGTAACGACTATCAGATCATATTTATTTACTTCAATGTGCACTATCAATTTGTTTACTTTGTTATGAATGCTATGCACAATCAAGTATAGAGCCTTTAGTTTTGCCTTTTTGTTATCTTCATGACGTTTAGTCTTGATTGTTGGTGCATCCTTAGGTTTTTTTTCTCTCTGTCCCTTCCTGCCATTCTCTGGCCCTTATTTCCCATATTATTATTTTCCTCTCTTACCTTGTCTGTTTGATGTACCACATCTTTCCACACTTGATCCCTTGTCCCCACTATTTAAAACCCTCTCTACTTCCCTAGTTATGCGGTTTGCAAGAACATTGGTCTCAGCACAGTTCAGGTATGGACTATCCCAATGGTACAGCCCCACTTTCCCCAGTACTGGTGCCAGTGCCCTACAAACCAAAACCCACACCAATCTTTGAGCCACTTGTTCATCTCTTGGGTTTTATGTACCCCATGCTTATTTGCATGCGGCTCAGGTAATAACCCAGAGATTATAATCTTTGAGATCTGCTTTTCAGTTTAGTACCTACTCCTCATATCCTATGCAGAACCTCTTTCCTAGTTCTGCCCATGGTACCTTACATGGACATGACAACTGGATCCTTCTCCCCCCCACCCATTGCAAGTTCCTTTCTAGCTCTGAGCAGATGTCCTGAACCCTGGCACCGGGCAAGCAACACAGCCACCTGGACTCTCGCTCTTTGCTGCAGAGAACAGTGTCGAACCCCCTCATTATATTGTCCCTTACTACCACTATATTCCTTTTTGCTTCCTCCACTTGAATGGCTTACTCTACCACGTGCCATAGTCAGTTTGCTTGTCCACCCTGCTTCCCCCATCCCCTGCCCCGCTTTCATCCAAACAAGCTGAAGGAACTTTAAACCTACTGGACAATTGCAGAGGCTGACACTCTTGTACTCCTGCCCTCTGGATCTCCTTACCTGCCTCACTCGCAGTTACACCATCCTGTCTCTGATCACTGACCATATCAGAAAACTCTGTCCTAAGTGGTGTTACTGCCTCCTGGTACAAAGCATCCAGGTAACTTCCCCCTTCCCTGATGTGTCGCAGTGTCTGCAGCTCAGCCTTCAGCTCAATGGCCCTGAGCCGCAGTTCCTCAAGCCACAAACACTTACAGCAGACGTGTTGACGTTGGAGCACAGTATTATCCAAGAGCTTATGCTGCAGCCTTGACTCATCACCTGTCCTGCTATCTTTAATGTGTTTTAAATAATTACTTCATTATATTATTCAATTATGTTGCTTTTTTATATATTTTATTAACTTTACCACCAATTTGTATACTATTTTAAACCTTAGGAAAAGAATAGACCTTAACTACTCGCTAATACTCACCAAACAGCTAACTCCTTTCCCTGTAGTAGAGCAAGAACCAATTCCTACAGAGTGAGAAAGATAGAAAAAAGGAAACAAACATCTGTATGCGGAACAGAATTTGTTCATAGGCAATCCTGTGTAAAGTGAAGCTATGATTAATTTCACTTTACTTTCCCAGGATTAATTGAAAAGTGTCTTGCCCGTACATCTTGTTACCTACTTCAAAGATAGATTTCACAGATAAGTCTTCATAATGTATCTATTCTCAGAGCCTCTCATAGGCAATTTATGGACCTCTTATTTATCTAAATTGTAAATGACATGCAAGCTATGCTATTCTAATCTTTCTATATGATGTTCTGATACCCTTCAAAATATGTAACCTAGAAGCTGATATGTGTCATGTCACTGCATGCCAGCTTCCAAAGTTGTGCTGTGTCCTACTGAAGTTGCTGAAGTCCCATACAAAGTGAGTTGGAATGTGTCAGTTGACTGAACAAATTCCACCCATTTATATTCATTAATATGTTTAGTAACCTGTTTAGTATACGAGCCCAGAAACAGTTTCTTTACATTTCCAATTACTCTCCATCCCCTCAGAAAACCTGCTGTGGTTTGGTCTTTAATCTCCTTGATGGCGTGCCCAGGTTTTGATGTCCAAGCTCCCCAAATCCCTAACTTAACTACTGAATAAAAACAAAAAAACTGCGGATGCTGGAAATCCAAAACAAAAACAAAAACAGAATTACCTGGAAAAGCTCAGCAAGTCTGGCAGCATCGGCGGAGAAGAAAAGAGTTGACGTTTCGAGTCCTCATGACTCTTCGACAGAACTTGAGTGAATCCAAGAAAGGGGTGAAATATAAGCTGGTTTAAGGTGTGTGGGGGGCGGGGGGGTGGTTTGGGTGGGGGGAGAGAAGTGGAGGGGGTTGGTGTGGTTGTAGGGACAAACAAGCAGTGATAGAAGCAGATCATCAAGAGATGTCAGACAACAGAACAAAAGAACACATAGGTGTTAAAGTTGGTGATGTTATCTAAACGAATGTGCTAATTAAGAATGGATGGTAGGGCACTCAAGGTATAGCTCTAGTGGGGGTGGGGGGAGCATAAAAGATTTAAAAATATTTAAAAATAATGGAAATAGGTGGGAAAAGAAAAATCTATATAATTTATTGGAAAAAACAAAAGGAAGGGGGAAACAGACAGAGGGTGGGGGTGGAGGAGGGAGCTCAAGACCTAAAGTTGTTGAATTCAATATTCAGTCCGGAAGGCTGTAAAGTGCCTAGTCGGAAGATGAGGTGTTGTTCCTCCAGTTTGCGTTGGGCTTCACTGGAACAATGCAGCAAGCCGAGGACAGATATGTGGGCAAGAGAGCAGGGTGGAGTGTTAAAATGGCAAGCGACAGGGAGGTTTGGGTCATTCTTGCGGACAGACCGCAGGTGTTCTGCAAATCGGTCGCCCAGTTTACGTTTGGTCTCTCTACAATGCAGCAAGCCAAGGACAGACATGTGGGCTAGAGAGCAGGGTGGAGTGTTAAAATGGCAAGCGACAGGGAGGTTTGGGTCATTCTTGCGGACAGACCACAGGTGTTCTGCAAAGCGGTCGCCCAGTTTACGTTTGGTGTCTCTACACTGGAGAGACCAAATGTAAACTGGGCGACCGCTTTGCAGAACACCTGCGGTCTGTCCGCAAGAATGACCCAAACCTCCCTGTCGCTTGCCATTTTAACACTCCACCCTGCTCTCTAGCCCACATGTCTGTCCTTGGCTTGCTGCATTGTTCCAGTGAAGCCCAACGTTTCATCTTCCGACTAGGCACTTTACAGCCTTCCGGACTGAATATTGAATTCAACAACTTTAGGTCTTGAGCTCCCTCCTCCACCCCCACCCTCTTTCTGTTTCCCCCTTCCTTTTGTTTTTTCCAATAAATTATATAGATTTTTCTTTTCCCGCCTATTTCCATTATTTTCAAATATTTTTAAATCTTTTATGCTCCCCCCACCCCCACTAGAGCTATACCTTGAGTGCCCTACCATCCATTCTTAATTAGCACATTCGTTTAGATAATATCACCAACCTTAACACCTATGTGTTCTTTTGTTCTGTTGTCTGTGACATTTTTAATGATCTGCTTCTATCACTGCTTGTTTGTCCCTACAACCACACCAACCCCCTCCACTTCTCTCCCCCCACCCAAACCACCCCCCCACCCCCCACACACCTTAAACTAGCTTATATTTCACCCCTTTCTTGGATTCACTCAAGTTCTGTCGAAGGGTCATGAGGACTCGAAACGTCAACTCTTTTCTTCTCCGCCGATGCTGCCAGACCTGCTGAGTTTTTCCAGGTAATTCTGTATTTGTTTTTGTTAACTACTGAATACCTAGCCAATTTGCTCCTCCCCTCTCTTTCCTGACTGGCCAATTTCCCAATTTCTTTATCTATCCCTCTGCCTACAATGGGGAAGGAAAACATTGTATTTATTTTTCAGGAACCAGAAAAGTACCCTTTGCTTTTCTGTCCTGAGCACATCTTGTGCAAACTTATTTCCACAATATTTCCAAAATCTTACAATGGAAATGTACAGCACTTTCCCTGATTTTCTGCCATCTCCTCAAAAACAACATTACTTCCAACTTCCAAATCATGGAATATGCTATTAGCTTAACTATGTCATGCTGTTGTTTGCAGAGAATGTCTACATTCATAATGCAGAGTATGGCATATGCCTATTTCTCATCCTCCATACCTGGGTCTCAGTTTACTGTGAATGGTGACTTAAAGCTACATCAACGAGAGCCACTTCGACACAAAGGTCTTGACACACGCTATAATGTAAGTGTATCTCCTTTTTTAAAAAGTTTATATTTTACTGTAAGGATTTTCTGCTTTGAAGCTGTTTGTGAACAATAACCTCTCACCATGATAACTTAAATATTATTTTCCAAATTTACAACTAAACTTGAAAATTATCAGTTCCAATTATAAGTGGTGATATCTGAAACTGTTCACTTGCTCCATTTGCATGACTCCATAAACAGTGTGCCATCTCAGCAGTTTAAAAATATTTTACTAAATTGTATTTACTTTACCACTGAATTCCATTTCAAGAAGACTATGCCAAGATTTGTAGACATGGTACATTGAACATTCAGTGGGATTGACTTTAACCTACGGCATACAACAGGATGCTGATGGGTGAAGTCTATTTGACATTGTTACCGTTGTGAGGTCCAAGCCATGTTAGGCCTGTTTGGGTTTTGAAATGCAACAGTACTACATGTCCCATCTGGCTTGCTATAGTCATGTGATTATGCCCTTGTGCAGTCTCTCTGTAAGCTGTCATCTTGAGATAAGTTCAGTAAAGATCTCTCACTGAGAAGACACTGAGTAGCACAGCTGTCTTTAAACGTGAAACATAGTGTCAGGAAGTGGAGCTAAAATAGAGATTTGAAATTGTGCAAATGCTGCAGAGAGGACACAGAACCCAGGCACACACAAATGTTCAAATCTGCTAAAAGCAGTTGAAAAAGGACAAGGAAAAGCAAACAAACTGAAGGCTGCAAGGGAAAACACTGAGTAAATAATATGGCTGCTGTAAACTTCCCCTTCATGGTTCCTGTTGAAATGAAAGGCAATATGTGGCAGAATTGGCAATTTTTCCACTTAAAATGCCAAAGCTACAATCTAGCAATGGATTTAATTAACAAACTGGAACCTGTGTGGGGAAAGCAGTGTTTTAACTGCAAGAAACCAAATCATTTCACACCCACGTGTTTGGCAAGAAAACAGCATAACAAGTCTATACAGATGGCCACTGGAGGGATATTGGCAGAAGAGCCTGATGGAGAACTACACAGCATACAACAGGTTAGTTCTGTCAAGTAAATGGAGGATAAATGGAGGTTTGTGACTGTTACAATGATGATCGCAGAAGGAGAGTATCAAGTGAACATGACATATTTGATAGAACTGATGCGTCATGCAACAGAATGACCTTCACACACATGTGCGAAGTAGCTCGACATGGCGATCCGCAAATGAAGCCCTCAACAGTAAGGTTGAGGCTATATGATGGCAAGATATGCAAGAAGAAAGATCTAGAGATCCAGATAAAAGATGGGACGCAATAGCCATCCACCTCAGCTGAAACAAGCCTAAAACCTGGACTGATAACTCCGAACGTGCCAACAGGGGGCAACAAAAGACCCCAGAGAAAGGGTGACAGAAGACCCCAGAGAGAGAGAAACAATATTTAAGTAAACGACCAGACGGTTGCCAACCATTTAAGTACATTGAAACGCACGAGCCAAAAGTAAATGAAGCAGATCTACAGGAAAATGTTCATATCATAGCTGAACTGGAAGATTTGAAGCGCAAAGTTCAAGCTCAGTAAATACCGTTGAAAACACACGATTAGCTGAAGCCTTCAATGAACCAAGCTTTGAGAGATCTGAACAAACAAATTTTAGAGATGAGGGACAAAGGTACCAGGAAGAAATAACTACTCTCAATTCCACAGTTGGCAAAACAAAGCAGGAATTGAAAAAACTCAACCAGATGTACAGCCAGGCAAAACAGCAGGTAGAAAAGGCACACAAAGAAACTGTGACCCTGAAAGACTCCTTGAAGAATCAATATGTAACCATGAAAAAACATAAGCTACCAACATGATCTGGAAGTCATCAACCCAGAGACTGACTAGTTAATGCATGAGAATAGTGCGTATCTAATCTTGAGTAACTCACAGTTCCACATGATCATGCATGCAACTTTGTCTTTTGTTCGCTAGGAAAAGGGACATGTTTTGGTTTGGAGATGCAACAGTACTACATGTCCTATTTGGTTTGCTGTAATCATGAAACTATGCCCTGAGGCAGTCTCTCTGGAGGCTGCAATTTTGAGATCAGTTCAATAAAGACCTCTCACTGTTGAAGCACTGCCGTCTTTAAACACGAAGCAAGGCTTAGCCTTGATTTATATGTTATCATCAAGTTGCAGGCAACAAACTGACACTCTGAAGTAGCTTGCCAGTTGGGGAGAGCCAAAAATTGGCATAATTTTATGCAGAACCAGCTGATAGTCAGAATTGGGGGTTAGAGAAACATTTGTGGGGGTTGGGAAGAGTGGATGTTGATCTGAAAAGGGCAGGACTATGGAAAAAAAAGTGGGGTATTGGCACTATTGGAAAGCTCTTTCAAATGGGTGGCAGAGACACAATTGGCCAAATGGTCTTTCACCAATTTCTGTTCAAGCCACTTAACAGTATAAAAATAAGCAGAGTATGCATTGCACACACTCCACCTATTAGTTTTTCAGAATTGCATTCGGGGCCCTGTATATTTATTAGCACCCAGGTTTATATATTACAAATAACCTCCTACAGCACTTAGGATCCTACCCAGGATGGTGGCTGTTGAAGCATTGTAAGTGAGGCAGCAAAAGATCCAACAAGCATTTTCAGGATGCTGATTGATGCCTTTTTTACACCAGGCAGGTGCACTTAAATTAGGCCATAAGACCATAAGACACAGGAGCAGAAGTTAGGCCAATCAGCCCATTGAGTCTGCTCCGCCATTCAATCATGGCTGATAAGTTTCTCAACCCCATTCTCCCGTCTTCTCCCCGTAACCTTTGATCCCCTTACCAATCAAGAACCTATCTATCTTGGTCTTAAATACACTCAATGACCTGGCCTCCACAGCCTTCAATGGCAATGAATTCCATAGATTCACCACTCTCTGGCTAAAGAAGTTTCTCCTCATTCTACCGTAACAATGTGCAGAGGCAAAAAATTTGCAGCTTCTCTAGAGGCAATTAGATGTTGTGATTGGAGGGAGTCATAAGAATTCTTTGACGGATTCAGATGGGCCAAACAACTTCCTTTTCTGTACTTGGCTTTGTGAGGTGGTGCAGAGAAGCCCCTCAAACCTGAACTTTAGTGTCCAAGGATACTCTTATGAAGAAAATCTTAAGAAACAGGACTTTACACTTTGTAAAGGGACCTCATAGAGGTATGGGGCTGAATGTTACATGCCCCCGGTGGACATGTTTCCTGCGGGGGGGCATTTTAAAAATAGGGGGGCCATAAAATGGGGTGGGCACCCGTCCCACCACCTCTCCCACTCGAGCTCACCCCCATATTATGGTGAGGGTGGGTGGAGGCGGACAGGCCCGAAATCTGTACCCTGCCCGCCATAGTTAAATGAACAATTAAGGGTCCATCAAGCCAATTGACGCTGATAATGCGCTGTCCACGCCATAACGCCATAAAACATTTGGCATGGATAGCAGGATGGGAGCGGGAAGCCATCTTTTTTACCTCAAGTGATTAAAGGGCCGGAAGGTAAGAGGGGTTCTTCTTCAGGGGCTGCCCTTTGCTGATTGCAGGGCAGCCACCACCCCCCCCCCCAATATTATGTTGAATCCCCCCTTCTTCCTACCTGCTCCCTCCCTTAATCCCACCCCTTCCCCTCCGCACCTGTGCCTAATTGACCCAAACGTTCCTGGCCCGAGATCTCAGACATCCTTGCTCCAGGGATCCAAGGCCCTCACAGGCTTTCTCCATCAGCAGTTCTGGCAGCAGCTACTGACACCTTCCTGGTGCAGTCGGGACAGATGGAGCTGCCAGCCAATCGGATTGGTCCATCATAAATCCACCTTGCGCTGCTTTACGGCTGCGGGGCAGCGTGGTGTAGGGTGTGTCGGCGCCACGCTGCTGTGGTTTCTAGAGAAGGGATTTGTCGTTCCCACCCACACCGCCATC
Organism: Carcharodon carcharias; assembly: GCF_017639515.1. NCBI lineage: Eukaryota > Metazoa > Chordata > Chondrichthyes > Lamniformes > Lamnidae > Carcharodon > Carcharodon carcharias. Next base: position 161,155,711 of record NC_054473.1, on the reverse strand, counting down.
CCCCCACCCCTCACCAACCCTCTTCAAATTATTCAGCCTATATGGATAGTAGCCAATTGCAGGGGAAAAAATCTGGAATGTTATTTTAAATAACATCAGAATGGTAGGATATGGCCCAAGGTGAATCTAGTAAAAACTGCTATGATGAAGTTGTTATTCACTAAAAGAGCACATAATTTTGGAATGGATTTCCTTGTGAATTGTGGAGTCAAAATCCCCTAGAATTATTTACTAAAGAGCTAGTTGCCAAGATTGATATATTGTAGGTTCCTTGTTGATTTAGGATAGATCAAGGTACCTTCCTCATTAATGTTTACTTGTGATCTCATATGTGTATAGATAGCTCAATCTATTGTGGTTGGAAGTGGGGTGACATGGTGTTAATGAATAATTAGAGTGTGCAGACCATTGACCAAAAGAGATTATAAATGTATACATAAGCTGGGGAAGTGGAGGGCACAGGCAGACAAGCGTGTAGTGCAAAGCAGAAATAGAAATCACTAAACATATTAAATGCCAGAACCTCAAGCTTTTAATTACATATTTTGCTAGATAGATATCAACAGTTAGGACTGGATTTTACGGGGGCAGGGGAGGTGGAGGAGTGCACTGCTCGCCTGGTGATGGGCCATAAAATGCAGCCCTTTATCAGTGGTAGACTATTGGAAAACTAAATAAACATTCAACAAATGAAGTTTAAAAAAATGAAGACAATTAAATAAATAATTGTCAACTCTGGAGCCTGTAATGTTCTGGAGTAAGGAAACCCAGGAAACACTGAGCTAACGACCAACCAGATATTGGGACCAGGTACTATAGACAATTTGCATACTACAATGTGTTTATGATAGGTCGATAAGATGCCCAATCAGATAAGTGGACAAACAACTGAGACTTAAGTATATATGCTTATATTGTTTTTATTTCCCAGGTTTCAATATTTAATGATGACAGTCCATTTGCAAGTGCCTTTGACCTGGCACATGTTATTGCATCATATCAAGATAGAAATGGTGAGATTTTCATTGCTGTGTATTGTGCATTGATATGACAATATAAAATGCTCATCATAGAACTAAATTTTTCCCTCTGAATCTAATTTGAACACTGTCTTTTTGGGTTCTAGTAACAACAATTTTTACCAATCAGTATCCTGTGTGGACAGCAGGAAGAGCTGCTGATGCCCCATTTGTGATTAATGCAATCATCAGATATCCTGTGGAAATCATCACATATCCTTTTTTAAGTTCAAGATAATGTTAAAAGTTGTGATCTGTCATTCAGGATTCTGCCACAAGCTGTGCCTTCTACCTTCACCCCATGTGTATATCTCGAACTTTAATTTGTTCTATGTAAGAAGAAAATTCGTGATTTTGTTTTACTGCCTTTTATTTCCTTGTTGCATAGCTGTGAAAATCCTGTAATATAATTGGCTGCTTGGATAGCCTGACAATATCACTGGAAAAACTCAACAGGTCTGACAACATTTGCGGAGAGGAAGACAGTTAACATTTCAAGTCCGTATGACTCTTCATCTGAACTGGGTCCATATGACTCTTCATCTGAATTGAGTTCAGATGAAGAGTCGTACGGACTGGAAGCGTTAACTGTCATCCTCTCCGCAGATGCTGTCAGACTTGCTGAATTTTTCCAGCTATTTTTGTTTTTGTACTTTGTTTTTGTTTCAGATTTCCAGCATCTGCAGTATTTTGCTTTTATCTGACAATATCACTGCTGCTCTAGGCTGTGAATACCTAGTAAAGAAAGTTGCAATCACTTTCATAACACTGCACTGCACTAATACTAGAGCTGAAATTCTCAGCGCGAAGATTGCTAGATCTCTCAGCAAGCAAACTCCATGTTAGTATTTTGAATGTGACTGACATTTAGAATTTGGTGTTGAAGCTCAAAGAATTACATTATCGTGACAATATATTTTCTTTTATGAAATTTCCACAGATGAAGGGACTTGAGGAAGGAAGGGAATGGGTGACCACCAGGCAGTCCAAGAGAACAGGGAGGTAGTTCAGGAGTCCCCTGGGGTCCTGCTCGCAAATCGATATTTCAATTTGGAAGCTGATGAGGGCGCTGGTTCCTCCAGGGAGTGCAGACAGAGCCTAGCTTCTGGCACCACGAGCAGCCTGTCTGTACAGGAAGGAAGGAAGAGAGGAAGAGCAATAGTAATAGGGGATTCTATAGCTAGGGGAACAGATAGGCACTACTTTGGCCGTCAACATACTCCAGGATGGTGTGTTGCCTCCCTGGTGCCAGGGTCTGGGTCACTGAACGGCTGCAGGGCGTCCGTCTTCAGGGTGATTAGGCAGAGGTCATGGTACATGTTGGTACTAATGACATAGGTAGAAAGGGGGATGAGGTCTTACATCAAGAATTCAGGGAGTTAGGCAGTAGACTAAAAAGCAAGACCTCACGGGTTGTGATCTCTGGATTACTCCCAGTGTCACATGCTAGTGAGCTCAGAAATAGGAGAATAGCGCAGATGAATACGTGGCTTAAGAGTTGGTGCAGGAGGGACGGTTTTAGATTCCTGGATCACTGGGACCGTTTCTGGGGAAGGTGGGACCTGTACATAGTGTTAAGGGCTTGGATGGAGTGGATTTCTTGAAATGTCTACAGGAGAATTTTTTAGGTCAATATGTAGAGGGTCCAACAAGGGACGGTGCAGTGCTGGACATAATTCTGGGGAATGAAGCCAGACAGGTGGGTGAGGTGGTGGTGGGGGAGCATTTTAGTGATAGCGACCATAACATGGTGCAATTTAAGTTTGTTATGGACAAAGAAATAGACAAGTTGCAAAAAAATGTTCTGGATTGCGGGAGAGCAGATTTTAGTAACATAAGGCAGGATCTGGCCAAGGTCGACTGGGAACAGCTACAGAGGAACAGTGGGGGGGGCATTCAAAAAGGAAATGGGGAATGTACAGGCTCAACATGTTCCCTTTAGGGTGATAGGAAGGAGTAACAAGCACAGAGATCCATGGATGACCAGAGATATTCAGGTTACGATGAAAAGGAAAAGAGAGGTTTTTAGCAGGTACAAGGGGGAGCAAATCAACGGAGGCATTAGTGGAGTACAGAAAGTACAGGTGGAGCTTAAAGCAATTAGGAGAGCAAAGAGGGGATATGAGAAAGCTCTGGCTGGTAAAAGTAGGGAAAATCCCAAGATATTCTGTAAGTATATCAATGGGAAGAGGATAACCAGAGAAGACCCATAAGGGACCAAGGGGGCAATCTTTAGGTGGAGCCAGAGGACATTGGTAGAGTGTTGAACAAATACTTCACATCCGTCTTCACCCAAGAGAATGAGGATGAAGGTATGAAACTCGGGGAGAGAGACTGCGAGGTTCTTGAGCAAATTGATATAGGGAGTGACAAGGTATTGGAAGTGTTGGCAGGCTTAAAAGTGGACAAATCTCCAGATCTGGATGATTTGTGTCCCAGACTGCTGAGGGAGGCAAGGGAGGAGATGGCAGGGGCTCTGACCCAAATTTTTAGTTCCTCTCTGGCCACGGGGGAGGCGCCAGAGGACTGGAGAACTGCTAATGTGGTTCTGCTATTTGAGAAGGGTTGTAGAGATAAGCCAGGGAACTACAGGCCAGTGAGTCTCATGTCAGCGGTAGGGAAACTATTGGAGAAAATTCTGAAGGAGAGAATCTATCTCCACTTGGAGAGGCAAGGTTTGATTGGTGATAGTCAGCATGGCTTTGTCAGAGGGAGGTCATGCCTAACAAATTTGGTTGAATTTTTTGAGGAGGTGACCAGGTGTGTAGATGAGGGTAGTGCAGTTGATGTCGTTTATATGGATTTCAGCAAAGCCTTTGACAAGGTCCCACATGGGAGACTTATAAAGTAGGCAAATGCACATGGGATACAGGGTAACTTGATGAGGTGGATTCAAAATTGGCTTAGTTGTAGGAGACAGAGGGTGATGACAGAAGGATGCTTTAGTGACTGGAAGCCAGTGTCCAGTGGCGTACCACAGGGATCTGTGCTGGGTCCCCTATTATTTGTCATTTGTATAAATGACATAGATGACTATGTGGGGGGTAGGATTAGTAAGTTTGCGGATGACACAAAGATTGGCCGGATGGTTAACAGTGAGGTCGAGTGTCTTGGGCTACAGGAAGATATAGAAGGGATGGTCAAATGGGCAGATAAGTGGCAGATGGAATTTAACCCTGAAAAGTGTGAGATGATACACTTTGGAAGGAGTAATTTGACAAGGAAGTATTCAATGAACAGCGTGACACTCGGAAGTTCTGAGGAACAAAGGGACGACCTTGGCGTGTGTGCCATAGATCTCTGAAGGCAGAGGGGCATGTTAGTGAGGTGGTGAAAAAGGCATTTGGGACACTTGCCTTTATCAATTAAGTCATAGATTACAAAAGTACGGAGGTCATGTTGGAGTTGTATAGAACCTTGGTGAGGCCACAGCTGGAGTAGTGTGTGCAGTTCTGGTTGCCACATTATAGGAAGGATGTGATTGCACTGGAGAGGATGCAGAGGAGATTCACCAGGATGTTGCTTGGGATGAAACATTGAAGTTATGAAGAGAGGTTGGATAGACTTGGGTTGTTTTCATTGGAGCAGAGAAGACTGAGGGGTGACCTGATCGAGGTGTTCAAGATTATGAGGGGCGTGGACAGGGTGGATAAGGAGCAGCTGTTCCCCTTAGTTGAAGGGTCAGTCACGAGGGGGCATAAGTTCAAGGTGAGGGGCAGGAGGTTTAGGGGGGATGTGAGGAAAAACTTTTTTACTCAGAGTGTGGTGACAGTCTGGAATGCGCTGCCTGGGAGGGTAGTGGAGGCGGGTTGCCTCACATGCTTTAAAAAGTACATGGATGAGCATTTGGCATGTCATAACATTCAAGACTATGGGCCAAGTGCTGGTAAATGTGATTAGGTAAGTAAGTCAGGTGTTTCTCACATGTTGGTGCAGACTCAATGGGCCAAAGGGCCTCTTCTGCACTGTGATTCTGTGATACGTTGGATGCCATAATATCTGATTTATTAGCAAACAAAGAAATTCTAAACGTACAAAAATTATGGGCAGAAGACCAGCTAGTCCATCAAGCCTGCCTCACCAGCATGACTAGACCCAGTCCCACCCTCCTGCAGGCAAGAAATCTGTCAAAAAATTGTCATATTATGGTGCGGACATGTTTCAAATTGAAGCAGTATAGCGGCATAAACGGATCAAATTGAAAAATGAAAGAAATTTGCGCACCTCAGACCAAGCGCAGTGTAGGGCAAATTAAAAACCTTATTACCAATTTGTTCAATCTCATCTTGCATAAATACTTGCCCGATCATGGGGCTGTGTCTTGCTTTAGCATTATCGATACGTTTAGAAATGAAAACTGGCACAACCTTGGGTTTAATACACGCTTGGAGAAATTCAATGGACAGCTTACTTGTTCTTAACTTACTTGTAGGTCGAACTATGTTGTTGATATTCCGAATTTGGTCTTTGTTGTACCTCTGCCTCAAATCATCATTTGGGAGTACAAAACATGAGTATTGCTGAAAAAAGAGACATGTCAAAGCTTTTCGTCTTATACTCATCAGGACAATTTGAAAGAATACAAATATAAGGGGAAAACAACAATTTATATTGTATGTGAAGAGAATGCTGATTGGTTGACTTCCAGCAATTGGCTGACTTTCACATGCAACACGAATGGCTTACAGCATTGTGAGGCCTTAAGACCAACCTGGACATACACATCAGTAAACCTGACAAAGGAATGGGAATAGTCATCCTTAACAAGCGTGACTATATCACCAAAATGCACAGCATTCTTAATGACGGGTCCAAATTTGTATCCATTGGATCTGCTGCTCGACATGACAGGACAGCCTTCCTCGAAAGTAAGGTTAAAAAAACGCTCGCTGGACTTGTGTAAGAGCTATGAGATACGGCGTGATATAAATGACAGGGTTCGTCTCACGATTTGCTACGTCAACATATGTATGGGCTGCCTAAAACACACAAAAGTGATGTCCCTTTGCGCCCTATCTTATCTATGACTGGTTCTGCACAAGATGAATTGACCAAATGATTGGGCGAATTGTTACAACTTGTTTTGACCAAGTTTCCCACATATACTTTGAAGGACTATTTCACATTTATGAAGGCCATACAGGACTTGCATATTGATAGCAATCAGTGTCCATGTGCTCATTTGACGTTGCTAGCCTATTCACCAATGTTCCACTTAAGGAAGCCATAAATATTTGCGCTGCAGCCCTACATCATGGCGATCTGGACCTGCCACCATTGCATGAATCAGTATTCATTGAACTTATGAAATTGGCAACTCCCTCAGTTGTTTAGTTTTAATGACACCGTGTATGCCCAAATAGATGGTGTTGCCATGGGATCCCCTCAAGGCCCAGCTCCTGCAAACACCTTTGTTGGGTCCCATGAGAAATGTGTCTTTGATGGAATGATACCCAATCTCTTACCCCTTGCATATTTCCGATATATGGATGATACATTCGCTATATTTAAATCCGCAACTGCATGTAATCATTTGCTTACATGCCTTAATGGGCCCTATCCTGCGTTCAAATTCACCTTTGAAATGGAGCAGTCAAATGAACCCCCCTTCCTTGACGTACTAGTTGAGAAATCAGCCGGGGGTTGCCTACAACTGTCTACCGCAAGCCTACCTTCACTGGTCAATATATGCGTTTGGATTCTTACAGCTCCACACATTATAAGATCGGTCTTATTGGCAACCTTATAAATAGGGCCCGAGCCATTTGCTCACCATGCAAGCTTGATGCTGAAATAGGGCACATCAAAGGCATCCTACAGGATAATGGCTTCCCTGATCAGATCATTTTGTGCTGTGTGTCACGCAAACTCATTAACGACCCTAAGGCCTTCACTTTCGGCCCTGAAAAGTGCCCAGTCCGCCTCAGATTACCCCGGAAAGGCAAGGTATCTCAAATATTTGAGCGACAACTATTTGAAGCTAACTGTTTCACACTGCTACTATGCAGTAGCAACATGAATGGTATTCGCCACTAACAGGATGCTGCCATCAAGCCAAAAAAAAACATTCTGCCCATCACACAAATAAGTAATGTGGTATATGAATTCATTTGCCAACTATTCAGCAGTCTCTTCACAAACAGTATAATTTGTTGTTTTCCCTTTATATTGGTATTCTTGTGAAGTGTCCTGATGAGTGCAAGACAAAAAGCTTTGACATGTCTTTTTCTCAGCAATGCTCAAGTTCTGTACTACCAAGTTACTATTTGTATACCTGAGACAGAGGCATAGCAAAGACCAAACTCAGGATATTAGCACCATAGTCTGACTTACAGGTAAATTAAGAACAGGTAAGCTATTTATTGCATTTCTCCAAGTGTGTATTAAACCCAAGGTTGTGCCAGTTTTCATTCCCAAATGTATTGATAATATTAAAACGAGACACAGTCCCACAATCAAGCAAGCATTTATGTGAGATGAGATTGAACAGATTGGTAAGAGAGTTACTGATTTACGCATGCCCCACACTGTGCTTGGTCTGAGATGTGCAATTTTCTTTCATTTTTTGATTTGATCCATTTATACAATCATATTACTTCAAGTGTCATATTATTTGTTTTAACAGCCACCTGCAGTTCCTCGAGGTGATGTTAGGTGAGCTATTGATTAGAGCCTTAGCTAGACCCCATTTGGAGTACTGCATTCAGTTTTGGGCACCTGACTTCAGGAAGAACATGGTAACCTTGGAGGGGTTGTAGCACAGATTCACCAAAATGATCCTGGGTTAGAGGGTTAAATTATGAGGACAGATTGCAGAAAATGAGCTTGTATTCACTTCTGTATACAAGATTGAGAGTTGATTTGATCAAGTTAATTGAAATGTTAAATGCATTTAATAAGGCCTATATAGAGAACACATTTCCTATGTTGGGGGAACCAAGAATGTGGAAAGATGTTTTGGGATGTTTTACAATCTTAGCAAAATGGTGAATATTGGAAACTTTCCTGCTATCCTTTCCAATTTGGCTAAAACATAGCAACAAAAGGAAATCTTTTCCAGGATTATTAAGCAATGCTTCATAAGCATGAATTAGGAAATTTTTGGCATTCATGTAAACATGACAGTGATCATTCATGGATTTAGAATTTTTTTGCCTGCCAGGTTATGTACTCATTGGAGTTAATGGGTCGTTATTCAAACTTGTTGTCCATTTGGAACATCATTCTCCAACCTAATGCCTTCCAGCTGTGCCTCATCAGTTCTATGGCTAGAAATGAAGCTCTGATGATAAACAAATGTATTCTATTTTTTAGGACATAACCTAAAGGTACTGGCTGGCTACTGTGAAATGGGTTTCAAAGTAATCCCATGTTTGGCATAGACGGCGACGCCTTTTCTTACTTTGTGCAAGTCAGTCTTCAAGGATCAGATGGTCCAGCAGATTAAACTATTTCAGTTTTGAGGGAGTTTTCAGAAACTTCCTGTGATAACGAATAATCTCCTTAGCCAATGGAAAGTTTCCTGTACTCTGCTTATCTTTATAATTGTAATGAGACTATCAATTTGGCCTGCTCCACTAAATTTAACATTAAGGCCATGCAAGAAAATCCCACAGTATTAGATCACCTCTATTCCAGACCCTCTGAGATCCCATCCGTTTTGTTCTGCTGCTGTGAGGTGAGATCTGGCGCAAATAGTGGTAAAAATATCTTTGCTCTGAAGTAGTTTTATCTTTGGAAGTTATTTGATACAATTTTTTGTTTAGAAAGTGAAATGGAGTTAGGCCACAGCTCGAGTACTGTGTGCAGTTCTGGTCGCCACACTATAGGAAGGAGGTGATTGCACTGGAGAAGGTGCAGAGGAGATTCACCAGGATTTTGCCTGGGCTGGAGCGTTTTAGCTATGAAGAGAGACCGGATAGGCTAGGGTTGTTTTCCTTAGAGCAGAGAAAGCTGAGGGGGGACCTGATAGAAGTATACAAAATTATGAGGTGCATAGATAGGGTGGATAGGAAGCAACTTTTCCCCTTGGCAAAGGTGTCAGTAACCAGGGGGCATAGATTTAAGGTAAGGGGCAGGAGGTTTAGGGGGAATTTGAGGAAAAATATTTTCACCCAGAGGGTGGTTAGAATCTGAAACACACTGCCTGAGGGGTGGTAGAGGCAGGAACCCTCATAACATTTAAGAAGTATTTAGATGAGCACTTGAAATGCCATAGCATACAGGGCTAGGGGAAAAGTGCTGGAAAATGAGATTAGAATAGATAGGTGCTTGATAAGGTAGATAAGGTGGTTAAGAAGGCATATGGGATACTTGCCTTTATTAGCTGAGGCACAGAATATAAGAGCAGGGAGGTTATGCTGGAACTGTATAAAATGCTGGTTAGGCCACAGCTAGAGTATTGCGTGCAGTTCTGGAATCTGCATTATAGGAAGGATGTGATTGCACTAGAGAGAGAGTGCAGAGGAGATTTACCAGGATGTTGCCTGGGCTGGAGAGTTTTAATTATGAGGAGAGATTGGATAGACTGGGGTTATTTTCCTTGCAGCAGAGGAGATTGAGGGGGGACATGATTGAGGTGTATAAAATTATGAGGGGCATAGATAGGGTAAACAGGAAGGAACTTTTCCCCTTGGTAGAGAGATCAATAACTAGGGGGCATAGATTTAAGGTAAGAGGCAGGAGGTTTAAAGGGGATGTGAGGAAGAATTTTTTCACCCAGAGGGTGGTGGGAATCTGGAAAACACTGCGTGAAAGGGTGGTAGAGGCAGAAACCCTCATAACATTTAAGAAGTGTTTAGATGAGCTCCTGAAATGCCATATCATACAGGGCTACGGGTCAAGTGCTGGAAAATGGGATTAGAATAGTTAGGTACTTGTTTGACCGGCGCAGACTTGATGGGCCTTTTTCTGTGCTGTAGACCTCTATGACTCTTATGAAATACATTATTTTCTAATTGATAGCAATCAATATGATCTAAGATTCAGAATTCACAATCCCCCTACCTACTAAACTTTAACCCAGAAGCATAACCTTGAAAGTAATAGAGATTAGAATAGTAACATGAAGTATAAAGAAAAAGGAAGACTTGCATTTATATAGTGCCTTTCACAACCTCGGGAGGTCCCAATGATTCATCAGCCATTAGGGTGATTACTCAGATCTGTCGTCTGTCGCTCAGTTGGTAGCACCCGTACCTCCTGTCAGAAGGTTTTGGATTCAAATCCCACTCAGAGACTTGCATGCACAAGTTTTGGCTGACACCTAGTAATATTGAGGGAGTGCTACACTGTCGGAGATGGCATCTTTTGGATATGTTTGCCTGTCTTGTCCTGGCCATATTCATCAACAGCATCTTCTCCTTTATTGTGACTTTAGGAGCAGAATCTGTCGTCACAGTTTTAATGTCAAGTTCCTTAACCAGTCCGATGCCCTACTGGAGTGCAAGCCTAAGTCACCCTCAAACTTGAGTTGGGGGCAAGATGATATTATGTGCTTCATGGTTTGTTCAGGGTTTCCACAGTTGAGACAAGGTTTTGAGGTGCCATTTGTACTTCAAGTGGCCGCATTGGCCTTGTCCAGCCCTTATTCTTTTGAGGGCTGTCCACATACTTCAAGGTAAATTGAAACTTGGTTGTTGAGATATTGGATTGGAGGCATTGTGCTTATTTGGGAGGAGTTTCCTGCCCAAGCATTCTTCAGGTTTCATCAATGTTATGGAGTTGGAGATGTTCGATTTATGTTCAGGAGTTTCGTAGTGCCATGTGGCGAGTTGGGAGGTCTTGAAGTCTCTATGGATGGGGAGGTCTAAATTATTTTTCTGCGTGTTGTTCCGTCACCTTGAATGGAGGGAGGGATGATATTTGAGAGGACTTGTAACCACTGAGCTGGAGTTGATCTCAGAGTTTCAGAGATTATCCTCATTATTGAATGAAGTTGTATGTCAGTGCGTTTGGTGTTGTGGCTTGAGGCCCATATGGGGGCACAGTACTCAGCTGTCCAGAAGACCAGAGCTATGGCAGAAACGGAGTGGATAGCAGCTTTTGCACCCCAGCTTGTGTCAGCGAGCTTATGGATGACACTCTAAGTACTCCCTTTTCCTTTTGTTTATATTTCTTAGTGCTATTATAATCTTTGTTACTTTCAAGACTGCTTGGTGTCTATGACTGTGAACTTCGAACCATAGATCATTGATTCTGCTCAGTACTGCTGAATAACAAAAGCAAAATACTGTGAATGCTGAAAGACTGAAATTAAAACAGAAAGTGCTGGAAATATTTAGCAGGTCAGGTAGGAATCAGTGGATAACAGTTCTGTTGCAGTTCTTATACAAAGTCAACATCTATTCATGCATGATAAAAGCAAAAAATTGCGGATGCTGGAAATCCAAAACAAAAACAAAAATACCTGGAAAAACTCAGCAGGTCTGACAGCATCCGCAGAGAGGAACACAGTTAACGTTTCGAGTCCATATGACTCTTCAACAGAAGCGTCATACGGACTCCAAACGTTAACTGTGTTCCTCTCTGCGGATGCTGTCAGACCTGCTGAGTTTTTCCAGGTATTTTTGTTTCTATTCGTACATTTTGCATTTACTTCCTTTTGTTTGTTCTGCTCCTTAATTGTGGTTTTACCTATCGTCCTGGTTTCTGGGAAATGATTAAGATCGCTTGGATCCAGTATGTCAGCATTCTTCTCATCTTTTTGTGGGTCTTTGAGAAAATTAAGCTCTTTGTCTTCCAAAATCATGTGTTAACTGCTATAATGGTGCCACCATATAAGCAGCACCAATTGTAACTAACTACTAAAGAACATCTTGTAAAACGTTGCTAATCCCACATTCACAGCAGCAATTAAATGTATAACAAGACAAGTTGTCATATCAGTATTTGATCCTTAAGTGCAATTTACTTCTGTATATTGCAGGTTGCCTTAAGAGCAAATTCAAATCTGTATTCCTTGCATACCTGTGTGAACCAAGGGATAAATACAGTTATAGGGAATGTTCTAATCACAACATTTTCCTCAGCAAAAATACATTGTTCCCTAAAACACCCTTCATAGAATTACAAGGAATTTTACAGCAGAGAAACAGGCCATTCAGCCTGTCAGATCAATGCTTGTGCTTATCCTCTATACAAGCTTCTCCCGCCTTACTTCACACTATATCAACATATAGTCCTAGACCTTACTCCCTCATGTACTATCTGTCTTCGCCTCAAACGCATCTATGGTTGGAAATTACTCATGCCTTGCATAGAATAATGGTGGCAAATAGTGTCAATTTATAATTTGGTTTACACTTCTATAGTTCCACTTTGTTTCAGTATAAAGCACCAGATTTATGAGGTATTCATTAGATAATATCTATGTGAAGTTGATGGGCTTCCAATAAGAAGTTAGGAAAAATTATAAAGATTTTAATTATTTTATATAAGAGCATCAAACTTCCATTCTCAGCTTTCACTGTTTAGAGCACTGCAATAGAAGCATGAACATAATGATCCAATAATAGATTGGAAAATTTAATTGGAGGTCATTAAAAAAACCTTGCATTTAAATGGTCTCCTTGCAAAATTTTCAGAACTTGTATTGCTATCTGAATTAAAGTTTGTAATGTGTGTCTGTGTTATTGCAGGTGCAATTTCAGAAACACACATACACTATATATGTATGTATACTGTGAGAGGATATAATATTTTGTAACCATAATCTACGATACCACTGATTTGCAAATCACTTTGTGCTTTTATCACATGACAATCTGACGGTGTTATCAGTATTTAGGCATTTGAATTACATGATTAGACCTGTAATTTGAACAGAGTTGTATATCATTGGTAAAAGCAAATTACTGCGGATGCTGAAATCTGAAATAAAAACAAAATACTGGAAAAGCTCAGCAGGTCTAGTAAAATCTGTGAAGAGAGAAAAACAGTGTTAACATTTCGAGTCTGTATGACTCTTCTTCAGAGCTAAAGAAAATTATAAATGTGATGGATATTATACTGTTTAAGAGGGAGTGGAACAAAAGGGATAGGTCAAGAATAGCTCAGGAGAGATTGACAAAGATGTCATGGACGCAAGACAAAGGGAGTGTTAATGGTAGTTTTAAAGACTAAACAAGGCACTGATTGTGGCATGAAGGTAAGATAGCAGAATGTGTTGATAGCCAAACAGGGTTCAGCACTTTGTGAAAGCACAATATAGAAACACGTGACAGATGACCTTGTGGGGGGGAGGACAGTTGGAGAAAAAATATTATAAAGGATTTTAAAAATATATATTAATAAATAAACAAATAAAAATTTAAAAATTGGATTAAAATGGAGGAGAGAGTTCATGGTCTGAAGTTGTTGAACTCTATGTTAAGGTCGGAAGGCCGTTAAGTGCCTAAATGGAAGATGAGGTGCTGTTCCTCCAGTTTGTGTTTGGCTTCACTGGAACATTGCAGCAGGCCAAGGATGGACATGTGGACATAAGAGCAAGATGATGTGTTAAAATGAATAGCGACAGGAAGGTCTGGGTCATGCTTGTGGACTGAGCGAAGGTGTTCCGCAAAGCGATCATCCAGTCTGTGTTTAGTCTCCCCACAATGTAGAGGAGACCGCATTGGGAGCAGTAAATACAGTAGACCAAATTGAAGGAGATGCAAGTGAAGCACTGCCTCACCTGAAAGGAGTGTTTTGGGGCCTTGGATGGTGAGGAGGGAGGAGGGAGGAAGGGGGAGGTAAAGGGGCAGGTGTTGCACCTTCTGCGATTGCATGAGAAGTTGCTGTGGGAAGGGAGTGAAGAGTTGGGGGTGATGGGGCCAGCGTGTCATGGAGGGAATGGTCTCTACGGAATACTGACAGTGGGGTGAGGGGAAGATGTGTTTGGTCAAGGCATCATGCTGGAGTTGGTAGAAATGGTGGAGGATGATCCTTTGAAGGTGGGGGCTGATGGGGTGAAAAGTGAGGACAGGGAGGATCTTTCATGGTTCTGGGAGTGAGGGGAAGAGTGAAGGCAGAGATGCAAGAGATGGGTTGGACACAGTTGTCAACCCCAGTGTTGGGGAAACATCGGTTAAGGAAGAAGGAAGACATGTCAGAAGCATCGTTTTGGAAGGTAGCATCATTGGAACAGATGTAATGGAGGTAGAGGAACTGGGAGAATGGGATGGAGTCCTTACACGAAGAAGGGTGTGAGGAGCTGTAGTTGAGCTAGCTGTGGGATTTGGTGGGCTTGTATTGATTGTAATCATTGGCCTTGATTGCAATTATAAAAACTAAACCGTAGTAACTACTATAAGTTCTATTGTTATGATCTTGGTAGAGAGCAGCAATATGTTTAGCTTTATTTGAATTCAAAATCCAGGTATTTACTAAAAATGAAACTATAAGGTTAACGGTTAAAAAAAAACTACTCAAAAATCAAATAATATAAATATTAATAATTACAGTCCATCTTAAATAGTCAGTTACGTTAAAGATATTAAAAGCACAATGAACCCAATTATTTCACTCTAAACCGAACTCCATAATTCAAATTTCCTTCTGCACCCATTTTATTTTACACCCCCAAAAAACTCAAGTCAGATAATTATCAGAGATGAGAAGATAAACCATTTGGCTTGAGTAATATTTCAAAGATTTATGAAATTTCTTAGGCCTTCTGCTTACTTCAGGCAAGGTCATCCCTTCAAATCTCCTCCAACCATCTCACTGCTGTAGACTCCCCGTTCAATACAGGCATCGCTAGCTTCTTAAGCTTAGCCACTTCTGTGTCGGAACTCTCCTGGTTCTAATGTTCTTTAACTCTGGAAACTTGTATCTAGAGCTCTCTCCCTTCTCAGCTTGGCTATCCCGGAAGTCCAACTCAAAGTTAATAGAGTCCTTCAGTTACCAAGAATTTTAACAAGAAAGACTCTTTTAGCCAAGACACAGAATTTCAGCTGAATTGTGATGCAAAGAGATGTTCCTTACTCTGAAGCTGGCTTGTTTTAAACCTGCTTGAAACAGAATTGCACCCAGGAATCTATTCATCTATAATTAACTTCTGGTTGACCCATTTTTTCCTATTGTTTATCTCCCAGATCTCACATGATCAGTTACTTGAAGTAAATGGCTGTTTACAATAAATCACCTTTCAGAGAAACCCACACAAGACTGTAGGGCAGAATCTTCCCCTCCAGTCAGCAGTGGGAATCGCGATGGACAGGGGAGCAAGATTTGGCAGGAGGCCAAAAATCAGTTTCCTGATGACGGGAAATTATTTTGGAGCCTTGTTCTTCTGACTTTCATGGTGGGTGGAGTGTCATGTGGAGCTATGTCAAGAACTCCATTTGCATCTTATGAATGCTCATTAAAAGGCCAACACACAGGAATCTTGTTCCCCCTCCAAATTAAGCATCCTGCCAATGGGAATTTAGAACGTTCACTTTCATGATTCTATATAAGTGGTGTGCACCTGGTGAGGTAGACCTCTTCCTTGGCTTTGAGATCAGTTGATGCTGCTTTTGCCTTCCTTTCATACCGTCACGGAAAGATATCGGCTGCCTGTAGCGCAAGCTGCGCCAAGACTGGGCATAGGGGAGGGGTGAGGCCAACGTAGGACTTGGGGGGTGGTGGGAGGAAGGGGGCGGTGTTGGGGGATAAGTCAAGGAGCAGAGTGGAAAGTGAATGGCTGTCCTGATGACATTTAAGTATGAAGCTTATGAGGTATTGGCGGGGCAGAATACATTCTGTCCATACCACCACAAGTTTCATGGATGTAAGGTCTCATGTGTTCAGCTGCTGCGCTGTCCAGCAGAAGTCACTCTGACTTCCGTTTTTGCTGCCAGACATAGGATGGATTGCTGGCGGCAGTAGTGATAGGTGGCGTGTGTGGACAATATGGCAGGAGCTGTTTCATGATGGCAGGTTGCAATCATCCTCTGAGCTTGCCAACAGCGGGCTGCGTTTCCCCCCAATGCTCATCAGAGAGCTCATTGTAATGCATCAAAATATCATTAAAAGGCCATCCTGCCAGGCTCCTGGACACCCACTGGTTCCTCCGTCCACGTTGGCAGGAAAGCACATCGATGTGTTTCACAACAGCACACAGGCAACGTGCACTTGGCGGCCTTTACTCTGGGGGAACTGGAGGTGAGTGAGCAGCATCGTTCTGCAGAGCTCACCAGGGTTGCTTGTTGCTTTGCAGGCTTCAAGGGGGCCGGGGTGAAGTGCTGCCCTACTAGGGAGGCGACTATTGTCAGGGGGTTGACCCGGGGGGGGTGGGGGGCAACTGCTGTCCAGCCTCGGAGACGACTTGTCAGGGGGTTGTCCAGGGGCAACCGCATACTAGCCTTGGAGGCGACTGTTGTTGGAGGGGAGGCAACTGCTGCCCTGGTGTTGGATTCCGCGCACAAGAAATCGAGGTGGGGGTAGGGTAGGCGAGAGAGTAGCCATACATTAGGGACATCTGTATAAACTGACCATTCCTCTGCAACTGAGACAGTTCAGGTGCAGCCACTGTGGTATGATTGGGGTCGGGCTCCTAGACTGCTTGCCCAAGCAACGCGGAGGCACCAAGTGCCATCAAACGCTCCAGACCTTACCTCCCCCGCGCCCACCCTTGCTCCCTCACCGGTACAGACTGTGAATCCGCGACCACTTTACTGGACCATGGAGCAGCTGGACTGCACGCGTTGTACAATCTCCTCGCCAACACTGGCCATGTAGCAGTCACTGCTGGAGGCACTCACAGCCCCTTGCAATCTCAGCATCCTGGTTAGGTGCAGTCTCCCCCATGTCACAGCCTGACAGGGCAGCCATGCAGCGCACTCATCTGTGGCCATCTGAGGGGTGGCCAGAACTCTCCGGGAAGCGTTAAGGGGTCGACACACAGGGCCAAGAAAGGTAATAAGTACACCCATGCTAACCACGTCTCTCTCTCTTTCATGCCACAACAAGACCACATCAGGAGCAAGGAGCCTGGTGTCCTAGCTGTATGCCTCATGGCCTACAGAGAGCAAAGAAAATGGTGAAGAGAGTGATTGAGGTTCCTGGCCATATATAGGCAGGAGCAGCAACCTTAGGAAGAAGGGGCTGCTGGGGCTCCCGCACATGCTGCCCAGGAGCGAAAATGAATCGTGGCTGGTCAGCGCCTAGGGACACCCAGGGCCTATAGATGCCGCCTGTCATTCTTGCAGATGACTGAGAACCAGTGTCACCGATGACTGTGCATGTCCAGGGACCTGGTCGCTCACATCTGCCACTTACTGTAGGACTTAGCGCCAAGGGGACATGGAAGGCATCCACTGCCAGTGACTATGAAAGTGACTGCGGCATTCAGTTTCTACGCCAGTGGCTCCTTTCAGGGCTTCACAGGTGACCTCTGTGGGATATCACAAGCCGCCACCCACAAATGCATTCATGAGGTCACAGATAGTCCGATGTGCTTACCAGATTGTGATCCCAGGGGCTATTCTAAAACTAGGTCCCACCAAGGTGTGTGTCTCTGCACTGGTGGAGGGTGTGTGTGAGAGCTGTGACAGGACTTCAAGGCAGATGCCTCCAGATTCCTCTTCAGAGGTTTCTTCAGGGATTGGAGGCCCTAGGTCATGGACTCTGTCGGTTGTTTGGCAGATGTGCCTGCAAAAGCAAAGGGAGATAATTAGTGCATGGCAGTGGCCTGTGAAAAAGGACACATCACTCACAGCATGGTTGTCTGATGGATGTTGTACTTCTGGAGCCTCACTTGGTAGAGCAGCGCTAACCTCACTGTCAACTCAGAACCAGTCCAGATTCTTGCCTGCCAGCTGGATGGCTCTGTTTTCAAAGCCTGTGAGGACCTTGATTTTGGGCATTCTGCCACCAGTCTGCGACCTCTGTCTCTTATTGTGTGCCAACTTGCCCTGGATGGATAGAGATGGAGAAAATGTAAGCAGGACGCCTGCCAGGCCAGATGATAAGTACACCTGGCCTGTGTGGGTGGTGAGTGGTCCCATGGGTGGGATGAGGACAGTGACGGTGAGTGTGAGAGAGTGATGTCCCTTGAACTGGCAATGAGTACGGGCCCTGTGGATGTATGATGGGTTTGTGATTGTGTGAGTTGAGAAGAGTTGAGAGTGATGAGAAGAGTGACTTACTCTGGCGGAATGGAGGAGATCATTCATCCTCTTGTGGCACTGGGTGGCTGTCCTCTTCTGAAGGGCGTTGGCGCTGATCACCGCTGCCACCACCTCCCAAACTGAATTGGTCACTGATGTGGTCCCTTTGACAAAGGGACCATAGGAGTCTCAGGTACAGGTTTCAATCGTTTAGTCGAGCAACTGCAAGGAGAGCACCATCTCAATGCAGCTTGAGACAGTACTCTGCTAAATTACAAGTGTTCAACATATTTATACATTATTGGTCACGTACAAGAACAGTTTCCAGATTCCGATCTCGTCAACATATAGGTTTATATTAAACAGACATCTCTGGTAACAGGTACGTGCATCGTATGTCCCTATTTTTCACCCAGGCAGAGACCTTCCCTCTTACCTAAACTAAGACCACTGTTCTTCCCCTACCTGTTGAAGAGCACACTTAATCGTAGTTGTTATTGCCAATGCTCTGACTGCAGTCAGGCTCCCAAGGCCTTTCTGTTGTTTGCAGGCCCTAAGGCTGTGCAAGGTTCATCTGGTAACCTTTAACTGCCAATGTGCTTGGTAGCCCTGGTTGCCTGGAGATTTTAAGTAATTCATTTCTTTTCAATAAATTCTCTCTTACCATAAATTCTGACTCACTTTCTTCCCCCTAACAGTCACGTTGCTGCCCATACTGCGGCCAGGGCGGGGGTACAGAATATCCCAACGGGCCTCCACGGCATCCGGCAATCGCTCGAGGACCCTGTTGTTGAAGTGGGGAGCTGTGGTCTTTTTTGTCTCCCAGGCAGCGGTGGTGAGCTGATGGCGATAAGCTCTGTGCAGGTGGCTGCCTTTTAAACATGGTGGCCGGCATGGAAACGGCGTGTTTCCTGGGAATGCATAAGTAATGTGGCAGGCTCGGGACGATATGGCGTTGGCGAGTGGAACACCATTTTGCCCACCCACTACCGCACTTAGTGCAAATTTGGGAAAATTCCGTTATTAGTCTTAAGGATGGAAGATTCCGCCCATAGTTTTTTTTCCCCAAAAGCACATGGGCCATTACACTACTTTTCAGGAAACTCAGCAGCTTCAAAGAGTTGAATAGGGTGGCTATTCATCTGGTTTTAGGCTAAACAGTCCAGTTTTTAGTCAGGCACCGCATAACAATAGTTATATCTGATATTTTATGCCTTCATACTGTTAGGGTGAGTGTGGTGCTGCTGGGATGCTTGACTTATTCTTAAGACATCTATTTGGCCTTAGCAACAGCCATAGGAACAGCAGAAGCTAGCTAAGTAGGACAGGATGTTCATGTGGTTAGGTTTAAGCGGCAGGTGTCAGTATCGGAATGTCGGACATGTTTGCGAGGCAGTAACAGTTTATGTGGTTTCTCTCTGTAAACTTGACTGCATCATTAACCTAGTTACAACTGTATAAATATGATAGATTGGGGTACTGACTGTGTGTACCACTGATCACCTGCATATATGTTGTAATAAAGACTCCTGAACGTGAGATGCAGACTCCGTGTGTTCATTCCAGTGAATCCCCACAACAGTACACTTATCACAGTGAAGCACTGGCAGAAGCCTGTACCTGTTCCTTTTCTCATCTGCCAACTTGGATACAGAGAGCAGAAGTTGCTTTTCATATTTTTTTTCCATCCGTCATCTCTCCCGTACTTACAATTCTTCTTTTTCTGCTTCCCTTCGCACTTATTTCCTCCGGAACCATGGTGGAACTTCATGCATGATGATGTCATCTCTGTGCACACTGATATCATCTCTGTGCGTGACGTCTTTCCCATGCTGTTCCGTATTCTTGGCCTACGGCAGTGATGGCCCTAGACGGGAGAGGAGGGGAATTCATAAGGTAAGTGCCTTGTGGATCAGGAAGAACAGGAGTGTTTTCTCTAGGTCCCACAAGCAAATCCACTAACGCTCACCTCCCCTGCCGATATCTGTTTCACTCCCCCGTTACATCAACTGCTCTTGTAGGTTTTGGCCCTGTGAAGTAGGCTTCCCACCTAGATATACTCCAGCCGTTAATCAGGCTACCTGTGGGCTGAAAACGTCACTTAAAGCAGGACATTTGGAAAACTCATTCTTTCAGGTTTCCTGACCACAGACACACACGGACCTGTCAATCTCCCCGATCCGCTAGGCTAAAATCTAGAACAATAGTTCAAAAGTTGTTTCATGGGTGTGTACCAAATCTAGCAATTTATCTTACCACTGAGACAGTGGAATCAGATTTGCAAAATTCAAGGATGCCATACCAGAACATCTGAAATATATACAGTACATAGATTTATACACTTTGTTGCTACTTGAGCAAGTCCAATAACTTAAATAATGCTTGAAACCACCTAACCAGCTGCCTCTGCCAATTGCCTCACTCTCCATTGTCCATCTGGCCTAACCTCCCCTAGATCTCCTCCTCGACCTAGTCCTGATCTTTTATCTTTAGTTTCTCTTTTCTTCCCCACCCATCCCCTCTCCAAGCTCATCTTTTCCATGAGACCCACTTCTGCTCTCTTGACCCTATTCTTACTAAACTACTGACCACACAACTTGCCTTCCCATGTTAGCAGATAATAAGCTGTAACCTCCGACTAGCATTGGAAGGTGCTGGCCTGCAGATTTTAGAAGAAATAAATACTTACTTACCTGGTCATGAGTACGTTGCCACTTCCATTCGCTGGAGCTGCTTGGGGCCTGCATGGAAAGATTCCTCACGGGCCCCAGTGAAGTGTAGCTCCAGCGTATTCAAGGAGGCCATGCCCCCTTTTTTATAATATTTGCTGCCGTCAAACAGGTAAGTTTAAATGGCCAGGAAAATTGACAGGAAAGGAATAATGAGTAGAAAAATCCTCCAATTAAATATTGGGAAGACTGAAATCATTGGGGGGAATTTTCCCAGGCAAGGGAAGGCGGTCTTGGGTGCCTGCAGGGATTTAAATCTCCTAAAAGTGATGTTGGGTGGAATTCCAACATCATCTTGTGCTCTTTCGGGTTTCACCCAGGCAGGTTGAAAGATGAGCAGAGAACCTCTATGTATCTGTTGGCTATATTATAATAAGCAATTAGCTTTTGTTTTAACCAAGGATTCTGCAGTTATAGACAGCGCATCTGTTTTCCAAGGTGTGCGGAACTTGCCAGAGCTATGAGTTGAAGTGGGAAGCCCTACTTCAGTGAAACTGACAGGCTGACAAACCTTTGATTAGTGAAACTGAAGAGCTGCAACCATGGCCAGGTCAGAGGCTGCCGCTTCTCAGAGAGTGCTTAAAGTACTTGATAGTGATTGCCAACTTCTTGAAAGTCCGTCCACTTGTCTTATATTTCACTCACTTTCAGCTGCACTTCCCTGCCACCAGCCTTCACCATAGCATGGGAATAGCTTATGCAGCTGATCTCTGACAAAGTGGAAAAGGAATAGCAGCACCAACAGCAGCAGGAGTAACTCAAGCAGCAGCACAAGCTGCCTTCTCCTCAGCCACATGCTGATCCAGAGGGCAGAGAGATCCATCTTCAAGGAGACAAGCCCCCTAACACGTGGCCTACAAGTTGATATGAGTGAGCACCGGTACCATAGGAGGCTCAGGTTTTCATGGCAGGTCGTTGCTGACATCTGGAGCCTCCTCGAGCAAGACCTTCTTCCCAGTGACCAGGTGTCATACCCAGTCAAATACTGCCTTGATGTAAAGTGCTCAGACTTGCCCTCTGTAATTGAGGTACATCTATGTTTGGGCCAAATGTGTAATGATGTCTGGAGCTGAATGAACCTGACGGAGTTCAAACTGAGTAGTGAGTAAGTTATGCTTGATAGTGCTGTTTATGACCTCCCATCTCTTTGCTAATGATCGGGAGTAAGCTAGTAGGGCAGTAATTGGCGAGGTTAATCCAAAATAAATGCAAAGCTGTTTTGTCAAAGGATTTATAACTCAAATAGCAACACCAAGTCGTACTTGTGACTACCAGAGACCATCAAAATTTCATATAGCAAATAGAGCGGTATCATAATAGGAGGCTCATATTAATACTCAGCAAGAACAACTTGCATTTGACTAGTGATTTTAACATAGTAAAACGTCCCAAGATGCCTTATGAGAGAGTTTTCAAACAAAACTTGACAATGAGTTACATAAGAGGCAGAATTTTGAGTTCGCTGGGCCCAGAAGTGGCCCCTGACTGCCATTTCACATTGGCAGGCCAATTAAGGCCCACTTAGCATGAAACATGGCTCCCCACTGGTTGGGAAAGGCCAAGCGGAGGTGGGGGGGGTGGTGTGGGGGGCTGTTGGCTGCCGGGTCCAATGGCCACCCTGTGGCCAGTTTAAAAACGGCACAGGCAGCCCCTGGAAGGCTGCCACGGAAGAACGTTTGACCTGCGTTAGCAAACTCATGTGATGGAGTCGAGTGCAGCTGGAGACGCCAGGCGGGAGGGCAGGTTGGGTAGGTATTCAGCCCCCCACTTTTCGGATGTGTGCCTTGCGGTCCTCCTGGAGGAGATGGCTGCTAGGAAGGACAGCCTTGTCCACAGAGATGGGAGGAGGAGACTACCGCACCTCACAAAAAGAGCATGGGAGGAGGTAGCAGCACAGGTTAGTAGTCATGATATGGTCCGGCGCACATAGGTGCAGTGCTGGAAGAGGTTCAATGACCAGCTGCGTTCAGGAAGGGTGAGTACTGTGTTGGCGTGGATCAGTATGCAGAAGTGTTAAGGTGTGGTTGTGCCCCTGTGGACCTCAGAGGTGCTAGAGTCTGAGTGCCAACTGTCAATGATGCCGGAATGGGCCAAAGGTGTGAGCCCTGGATGCTCGGACTGAGTGCCTTGTGGCTTGAGGGTTGCAACTTGGATGTGCTCTGTGAGGTGGTCCTCAGCTGGGGTTGGCCAGGCTGCAGGTAGAGAGTGGACTAATCAATGCTCCTCTGTCCTTTCAGGAGAAGACGAACCATAACCAAGCAAAGAGGTCACGAACAGGTGGAGGCCCAACCAACCTGCTGCTGCTCACTAGATTCGAGTGGGCCACCCTAGAGCTCAAGAGCCAGCACACTCCACACGCAACCAGGTATGGAGAGGCGGTGGTGCCAGACAAAGGTAAGAGTACAGTGCGCAGAGGTGACTGTTTCGGATTGTGCAATCATTCTAGTGTCATCTCTTCATTGATGGGAGCTTTAAACCTGGAGTCCCCAATGATCATTGAAAGACGATGGCACCATGATGCAGATCTCCATTGTTTCACCAGGTTCACTGGCATGCACAGTGACAATGTAATGAAATTAACTAATGACATGTCCTTAGGCTCACCGGCACTCACTTGCTCTCTGAACCCCAAAGAGCCACCCCGACACTGGAGGACCGGCTTCACTTGCCCTGCATCACCTCCGCTCTCTGAACAGGCACAAGAGCAGATACCAGCACCTTGGTGGGCATTATTTCGACGGCTAGAATGTCGGTGCACATTGGTGAGGGCACTTCACACTCACATGAGGTGCAGACGGAGGCAGAGAATACCCAGGGCACTGGCAATCAGAGACTGCTGGGGACCAGGATGATGCTCATTCGAAGGCAGATGATGAGCCCCTGGAGTCGTCCATTAAGCGGCAAATGCTGGATGTCCAGCGGGATGTGCAAGAGGATCTGGCAGAGATCCATGAGGGTCTGCATGCCATGGTCTCCGTTGTGGTGGAGTCCATGCGGAGCATGAGCACTGCGTTGACTGTCATGGCTAAGTGCACTGCCTCCTCCATTGAGAGAGTGGTGACTCTCATGAAGAGGCAGCTTCAGGGACAGAGAATGAGGGGTTCCTGGGGTTGTGCTTGGACCTAACAAGCCCTTACACAGGCAATGACCTCAGGTGGTTAGTACCAGTGTGAGAGATGGATGAGGCACCCAGTATCCCAGCTTGGTGCACATCCATCCATGGTGAGCTGGGAGGTGCAGAGCAACCTCACATTGGTGCATGAGCTTCTTGTCATCTCTGCGACCACCTCTCAGGATGATGGCAGCAGCTCCTCCGCCCCTCTGTGAGTGACCATGGCATCTGATGAGGCTGCGATGACTGGGGATAGGCCAGCTGTGGCACTGGCTGCTCCCTCCCAAGCAAGGCCAGCACAGGCTTCACTGGACAGAGGATGACCGCCAAGGCCAACAAGACAGCAGAGTCAGCAGGCTGTCTCCAATGCCAGTGCCAGTGAGGTGGGGGCATCAAGACATTGCACTCACAAACGTAGGTTTAAGGCACCATGAGCACGAGAGGGACAGTTCACAGGTGATTTTCTGTTCATTTATGTTTGGTTTATATGTCTGCTGGTGTGGACATCAACGCCAGTATTTGTAATGTCATAATGATTTCAATGTGATGATAACATTAAATTTGCTTTGGTTCTGATGGCCTAGGTATGCTTCACGTTTTTTCTTTCTGGCTTAGGGTATGCCAGTACGTAATGCTGGACATGAGTGGCTGGATACTTTATTTCACAGGCATTGAGTGGACTTTGGGTGCAAATGAAAGGGTCATTTCAGACATTCAGGATGGAGGCGGCAGCCCTGGCGTGAGGTTGAAACTGATCTTTGACAGCCTAGCTGAAGGAATGTTGGACCAAGGCGTCCCTGGTGTCCCTTCCTACCAGGAGATTACCAAGTTCTGCCTCCAGCCCCTCAGTGTTCTGCTCACCGTTCTCCTTTCTGACTCACTACTGGACTCATCATCTGTGACCTGTGCAGCTGCTTGAAGACCCTCTTCATCCAGTGGGTGCTCCCTTGCCAGTGCCAGATTGTGGACAGCGTAGCATGGAACCACTATCAGTGACACCCACTCTGGTGGGTATTGTAGTGCACCCCCTGAACGGCCCATGCATCGGAAGCGCTTCTTGAGAAGACCTATGGTCCTCTCTATCACCGCCTTTGTGGAGGCATGACTCCTATTATAATGCTGCTCTGCCTCTGTTCTTGGCAGAGATGCGTCACGAGCCACCTTTTCAACGGATAACCTTTGCTACCCAGTAACCATCCATCCAGTTGGGCTGGAGCACTGAGGAGCCTCGGCACCTGGCAGTGACTGAGGATATAAGCGACATGGGATGTGCTAGGGTACCTTGCACAGACATGCAGAATCCTGTTGTCACACACTATCTGGATGTTTATGGAGTGGAAACCCTTCCTGTTGACGGAGGCACCCGGCTGACCCCTTGATAGCCACATGTGTGCAGTCGATTGCACCCGGGACGCAGGGGAACCCTGCAGTCGCTGCGAAGCCTCTGGCTCGTTCAGTCTGGCTGGCCTTGTCTGTATGGAAAAGAATGAAGGTCAGTACCCGCCTGAACAGAACTTCTGTCACCAGCTTGATGCAACTATGGACAACTGATTGGGAAACTTCGCACAGAACCCCCACTGACCCCTGGAAAGAGCTGGAGGCATGGAAGTTGAGGGCTGCTGTGACCTTCAGAGCCACTGGCATGGGGTGTCCACCCACACAGTCAGAGCTGATTTCAGGCCCAATCATCTGACAAATGGAGACCACTTGTCTCCCTTGAGAGGCGGATCCTCCTTCAGCATTGTACCTCAGACATATTAGCTGCATCGTCGCCTGTAAACCCTGGCAGCAGGATAGTGGCGTCTTCTGCTGCCCCTTCCGCCTTGGACTGCCTATTGGCCCTGCACCCCTTATGCCGCTCCTCCCACAGGTCCCTCCCCTGGAAGCTGCATTGGGACATCTGGTCTCCTCTCCATTCTGTCCCTCTCTTCTTCCTTGGAGGAAGTGCCACCTGCAGAGACCACAATCCCCATTACCAGGGTAGCAGAAGGCTGTCTGATACCTGCAAAGTTTCACACAGTCTGAAGCCTTCGGGGGCCTTGGAGACACCAATAAGCCCTGAAATGAAGCCTGGAAATGCTAAAAATAAAGCCCTGAACAGAGATGAAGCTGCCAAGTACCAATAAGTCACCAGCAGCAAACTATGTATCAAACTCCCCTACTGACACTGGCAATGCTGCTTACCCCTTTTATCCTGCCCATGTTTGAGGTTTTTGAAACTATTGGCCTGCCCGTTTTGCCCATGTGATGAGCGCAAAAATTTCATAGGCAATGAAAAATGGCTGTCAGTTGGCTTTTTAATGGCCTTAAGTGACCTCTCAATTAATGGTGGGCGTGACTCCAACACCCACTCGTGCCTACTGACTGAAATATCACGTGGGTGCGTGATGGCATTAGGACGCTCACCTGATGACATCACGTGTGATATATCTGGTCAGATACGTGCCCGCCCACTTGACATAAAATTCTGCCCATAATGAGAAAAGTAAGGCCCCCCAGGCCCACACACCTCCTCACCCCTCACAAGCTCCATCCACCCACCCCCCATAACCTCTCAACCCCTCCCATGCCAAGCTATGCCCCCCACCCACCCCAATGGCCCCTCACACCTTCCTGTGCCAAGGTATATTCCTTATCTGGCCCCCCCCTCCTGGTCCCTCCTACCCCATGTCAAGCTATGGCACTTCCATGCTCATTCACATATACACTATATAAAACCAATGAATCCTATAATAAAGTAAGAGCAAAATACTGCGGATGCTGGAAATCTGAAAGAAAAACAGAAAATGCTGGAAAAACTCAGCAGGCCTAACAGCATCTGTGGAGAGAAGAACAGAGTTGACGTTTCGAGACCATATGACCCTTCTTCAGAGCTGGAGAGAAGTAGAAACATGGTGAAATTTATAGTGTTTAATGTGGGTGGAGCAGGTAAAACTGGATAGAAGGCTAGCAATAGGTGGGGGCAGAGGAGAGATTGCAAAAGATGTCATGATCAAAAGGACAAAGGAAGTGTTAATGGTGGCGGTAAGAGCTAAAAGAAAGGTGCTGATAGTGGCATAAAGGTAAAAAAGCAGAATATGATAATAGTAGAACAGGGGTAAGCACTCTGAAAAGAACAACATGAACAAGTAACAGATGGCCCGAGTGGGGGTGGAGTGGGGGAAGGGGGCAATGGTGGGAAAAAGCAGGATAAAAAATGGGATAAAAAGGGGGATAAAAAAGGGGACAAAACAATGAATAAAAATGAAAGTAAGTGGATAAAAAAAATAAACAAATTTATTTCCGGATCCAGGCATCAGTAGCCTGTAAACAACAGGCGAGCTGTGGAGAACCTCAGTTCCCCCGAAGTGAAGGCTGCCATGTGCACGTCGGCATGCTTTGCCGCTGACATGAATGGACGATACGGCAGGGTTCCAGGAGCCTGGTAGGATGGCCTTTTATTAATGTGCTGATGTATTACAATTAGCTCCCTGCTGCCCGATGGTGGGAAAAACGGCCCGCCATCGGCAGGCTCAGCGGATGATCGCAACCTGCCTTCATGCCGTTGTGAAGCAGGTCACGCCATATTTTCCGCGCACACCACCTATCACACCCGTTGCCAATGAGCTCGGAAAATTTCTACCCATTGAGTTCACTAGTCAAGTAAACTTGAATTGCATCCTTCGTATACGCTTGTTAGTTGATACTCGCTATCTATAATGGAGAGAGACTGACATAAGAATAAACTATGATTGTTTAACCAGTAGCCCGATCTGTACATTGATTGGTCAGTACTGTCACATGGTTAGTCCACTTGCATTCCCTTAAAGCTATATGGTACTCTGCTTTACCACATAATACTAAAGTTCTGTGGTGAATTAAACAAAATCAACTGTCAGCAGAAAGGGCTAACTCCACTGCTTGTTTGGTGGGGTGGGGGTGCAGGATGGAGAAAACTTGTCACCCAATTGCGTCATTTTATGTGATTTAAAAAAAAATCTTCCCCAATCAAAAAGAATTAAACTCCATTTTAAGCTTGCTTTTTTAAATTCCTTTGTTACCTTTTGTTCAACTTTGCCCAAATTTTAGATTAAATTCCAATTGTTTCGAAACCTGTTAGCATTTTGTAACACGTTTCTCACCCAAACTTTTAGCAGTTCTCCTTTAACTCTAGTACAGATGTTTTAAAAAGTTCAAACTGGATTTCTGACAAACTTCAGGCTTGTCTATATATTTTGGGTACAAACTGTAGAGTATTTTCACAGCTATACAAGTACGTTTTAATTTAGACTTAAAGTTACTGAGTGAAACTGTGTTTAATGATTAATTTTTCTCAGTCTAGAAGCTCACAGCATTTTTGATTAAATGCCAGTTGTTTTCAAAGTTTTTAGTTTCTCCCTCAAACTGATTCTATTTGATTTTCTGCTGTTACAAAGAACACCCTGTTTTAACAATGACTTGATGATGTTTCGAATGTATGGTATATTCTCAGCTGGGATGAGAGTCCTGCTTCATGGGTCCAGGGTAAGGATCATGGATGATGTGGTGGAGGAGTTTGAGTCGACTAACATTAATTACTGATGGCCTCCATTATTAACCTTGCAGTCTACTGGCCTTGCACTACTATTGTTTTGCATGGACTCTATTGCTGCCACCAGTCTCTTTAACTGCTGCTCGACAGGGACTCATCAGGGAGAGGGGGAAAGCAGAGCTCACTGTTACTGTCAGCCTCCATAATACACCTACTGTGGTAGTCATGGGAATAGTGGCCCTGGTGATTGCAATTAAAACAGCGCACTGGGGTGCCCTTTCTAGGCACCAAGCTCTGGGTGGTCCAGATTTCTGGCTAGGCAATGGACCCTCGACTGCCAATACCTTAGCTTTGCCGATGTTTGAGGGAGATTACTACAGACCTGTTCCCACACCGTATCTGGTGGATCAACTCATCTCAGGCCACTGTCTTAGTGTTATAAATGCCCAATGCACTACGGACCAATGGCTGGAGCCCTTTCAGAAAGAGGCCCTTGAAGCTTGGGGAGTCAAAATGGTGACCCTTACTCTCCCTTGTGCATCTGTAACAATCATGGAGCTTATCTGCAAATATGCTCTGGCTCTCATTGGGAGTCTGTTTGAGGCTAACTAGGATCTCCTGAAAATAAATGTTCTCATCTACAGTCCCTCCGCAGGTCAGCTTCTACCTCCTTGAGCAAACCTTTGACTATAGTGCCCTGGTTCATTTTCACTTCAATTCTAAGGCACATGCAGCTAGGAAGATTTGTTAAAATCATCGCTTTCTAATTCTGGGTGTGAGCTCTTAAAAATTTCCCAACTCAGCATGAGGAGAAGTGTGTTGGAGCTCATATCCACTGTCTTTCCCAACTACTCCCTCAGGGCCCTAAGTTCACCAGGAGAAAGGGACCTGTGTGCAGTCATGACTTTTTCTCTGACCATGATGGGCCTTCACCATTCCCCTCAGCAGCTGTCTTAGCCCTAGCTCAGGCAGCCATACATGCTGGCATTTCCTCATTGTACAAGAGGAGCTGAGCAGAGGATGAAGTGCTGGTGTCACCTGCTCTGTCTGCAGAAACAGCAGCCACAAATGCTTGCTGGTGGGTTTGGAGTTGTCTGATTTTTGCTAAACAAGGGGCATGGTCTGTGTCAGGGGAGGTGAAGCCCCTCCGTCAGTCTCATTCTCTTAGAATCCCTCTCGCATCCTCTAACTCTCCCTTCATTTTGGCATTCTCTGCATGTAACTCAGTATTTTGTTCCAGAATTTCCTATATCTGCTTTTTATAACATGCCCTATCACATGCCTCCTGTTCTCGATGTAACTGAGTGTGTAAGAACTCTTGCCAGCCATCACTTTCCTTTTGCAGTTTATCTACCCATTCCCTTAACTCCTGTACTTTTTATCCAGCTGCAAGGCACATACATGTGCACCATAGGCCGACTTAATTCTGGACTTTTTTCACCCTGACCTTTCCCTTCTGAACCTCTTTAGAAAGCCTATTAAAGATACACTTGTAATCTCCATCATACTCTTCTACAGCTCCCAGGATATCGCTCGCTCCAGGTGTGCCTGTTTTCTCAGTCAGGTTCTCT
Organism: Carcharodon carcharias; assembly: GCF_017639515.1. Lineage (NCBI taxonomy): Eukaryota > Metazoa > Chordata > Chondrichthyes > Lamniformes > Lamnidae > Carcharodon > Carcharodon carcharias. Next base: position 161,125,698 of record NC_054473.1, on the reverse strand, counting down.
ATCAGTCATTCCTTAGCATATGCCAATGCCTTGTTACACCTGGCTTCACTTAATAACTACTCCGGTTATGGTACTGGGTTTGTAACCCCAAGATCAAGAGTTCAAATCTCACAATGGCAAACTATGAAACAATGTAACTTCATCTGAAACTGATGGAAACGGGTTTGTACTCGAAAGAGTTACAAAGTAGACTTGCGTCTCAAATTTCAAGCCACTGACACCTCAACCACTGAATCCCACTTCTGGCACTAATCTGTAAGGTTTTGAGTTGGAGAGTCACAATTGCCTAAGATAGGCAGTCAAGTATTTGTAAGTAAGCTTAAGGTAGTTTATTAAGAAGGAACAGTTTAGATATAATGCATTAGCTAAATAGACAGGAGAATTATACGACCCTTGTCACTCATTCAAGAGGACGAACGGACAGTTGGCACAGTGCATTGATCTCAGTAACTTGTGATGATACCATTCTGCTCTCTAGCCAAAGTGTTAGGAAACTTTTTCTCCGTCTTCCTCTTCCTTGCTCTATCCTTATTCACCTTCCACCTGAAGAAAGTGGCTGTCTAACAAGGACTGCCTTCTGATGAATGCTGCCACCTGACAAAGTCTGCCCCCTGTCTCTGAGCACCCATTAATATACATTATTTCTAGGGGCTGGTTGTTTACCCTATGTCAATCATTTGTTCGAACCCATCTAACCAATGAACACAGGACAAGTACTCAAGATGTCAGGATGGTCACTCCCTCCCCTGTCCATCACTTCGGCTCGAGGTCACTTTTTAGTTTACCTCATGCTGAGGGTCATATGCTAGCCCTCACCAGACACTCGTATAGATAAAGGGGCACACAAGGCGCCAGAAGACTCCCTGCTATCAGTTCTTTGAACATCTTTGTTTTGCTTCAGTCCATGGTTGCTAAGAATGTTCTTTTTTGAAGAGAGACAGAAACAGAAAGGATACAACCTTTGCTTGGGGTTTACAATACAGTGCTTGACAACTCAATAATATTCTTAAAGAAATCATTTCTAACATTATCTACAAGCTGACTCAATGCTTTTCCAGCCCTATAATATGCACTTGTTTTTGATTAGTAAGAGCACTGATTTAAAATGTTACTTGAAAATGTCTTTCATTAGCTCAAAAAGATTTTATATCTATTTTAGAAATGCTTGAATATTCTTACTTGATACACTATTTGCTATCTTCAAGTAACAATTTGTACATTTTTGTTTCGTGCTTTTTGTATATTGTTTATGCTTTTTGGTATTTTTAATAAATTTATTTTTACAAATACTCTTTGTGTTCTGATTGCTTTTAAAATTATCCATAATGAATGCTTCTATACTATTTATATTTTATAAAATATTTCATCAGACATAATCTGAAAGGATAATCCAATGTGCGACTGCTCCACCACCCCCCACCCCCGGAAGGAAAGTCAGCCACCTGAAAGAAGCCCGCCCTGTAGCCATAATACGCTGCCAGTGGGCTAAATGAGCAGAGAATAGGACTACTGCTCTCCATTTGATTGGCCAGCAGCTCTAGCAGTCCCAGTATCACCAGAACTTGGTGGTGGCTGCAGCCAGGACCGCAAGCAGATCCAAGAAGAAGAGAAGATGGACACCTGAGCCAGTTAAGTCGGGCCTTTTTGGGTGAGAAAGGATTGGGCAGCCTAGGGAGGGAAGTGGGGAACATGGTTTTGGAGGGCAGGTGAGAAGAGGCGAAAGGAGGGATAACATTTGCGGGGTTGGCCCCAATACGCACAGGGCATCCCCCCTGAATGATGTGACCTCCACCACTGTTCTGTAACTTGGGCTCAAAAAACAGACTGTCCACTCCCACCCACTTACCTATGCCAAACATATGGCGTGGACAACATAATATCCTGGTCAATTGGCTTGGTAATACGCGCAATTAACCATTTACTATTATTTATTTAAAAATGGTGGGCAGGCTGTCGAACTACTGTATCATGGGGGACAGCATGGGGGTGGGTGAGAAGGTGGTGGGCTGGGCACCCCTCGTATTTTATGTGCTCCCCTTTGCCCGGCCTTTGTGGCAGGAGTGGGTGGTGCTAGGGTGTAAAATCCAACCTCATGCAGCACATGAATTACTGTATTTAGAATAACTATTGTGGTTTTAAGCTATGCAAATCAGGAAGTTCCCACCTCAGAAGAATACTGGAAAAGAAAGAAACACTATATCCATTTGATGAGAAGTGATGCAATCTAATTTTCTGACTCTATATCCTATCTATCACAAAGACTGCCTATTTGTACATTGTTTACCTCCACTCCTACCTCAACCCATCTGCTGCTGGAACCCTTGTATATATCTTTGTCACCTGCAAATTCCATTATTTTAGTACTCTCCTGTTCTCCAACCTTCATAAACTATAGTTCTTCCCAAACCCCACTAAAAAGATGTTATTCTATACCAATTCCCAATCGTAGCCCTTATATCTACATTGGCTCCCAGTCCCTTGGAATCTCAAATTGAAAATTCACATCCCTATGTTTAAATCTCTCCATGGTCTTCCTCCTCCCTATCTCTGGAACCGCCATCATCTCTACAACCCTTCAAATTGTCTGTTTGTTTCAATCCAGTTCCTTGTGAATTTCCCTCCCCCCTCCATTTTCTGCCACACCACCCCCACCCACACGCTTTTCCTCTTGCTTTGCCACTCTAAACAACTTAGGCTGAGGTCAGGACTCATTATTTGGGGAATGTTGGAAACAAATTTGTAGTGCAAGTTAGCAAGCCCTGTATGTGATGTCATTGCAATAGAGCTTTGTTTTTTTTTCTAAGGTTATAAATTTTGGGGATTAGCATGCTTACATTAAAAAAAAGCAGGTTGTACAGCTAAACAGAAAAACAAATGATCAAATTAATGGAAAATTTGGTTTAACAAAAAGCAAAGAAGCAAAAGTTAACACTTGACACATGCAGTGGATTAATTTATGTCAGCAGTAAGGAACTAAAATGGCATAAGAATATTATTAAGATGTAAGAATTTTTATATATGATAACACCGTGTATTTTTGATGAGCCAAACATCTTGACACAATTTCTCACATGTTTCAGTTGTGGCATATAAAATTATTATACCTGGGAGGAATCATCTACTTACCTACTTTGATATTTGAGCCATTGCAAAAACAGCATTCCCAGGGAATTCTCTATTCCTTGGGCCAGCCAACCTTAAAGTTTACAGCTTGCACATGGTAATGCACAAGGGGGTGGCTTGTGTTTTTATTATAATCTGACTTCAAAGTTAGAATACATATCTGAAAATGAAATATAAATTACACTATTAAGGATTTCCCCTTTTTCTTTTGTTTCGTATTGTCTCTATTGTGTATTTTTATCATTTATTATATATTCTGTCTATAAAAAATTTCCTTTGCTTTCACTGTCATACACAGTCAATTTTGGCTTTTTAAAAATTTTCTTGAATTGGCTCAGAGTCTAGTTTCTGGCATTAGAGTGAAATCTTTAAATTTTTTTAGTTGACCAAGATAACTTGATTGATGAGAAAGATCTCCATTAATTTGGGCTATTTCACTGAAAATTCAATGGCATGTATGAAAAATAAGCCAAATAACACACATATTGGGAAAATAACTTTGTTCCTGTTTTTCTGATTCAGATGAAGAGAACATGTTAGGTAGCTCCAGTCCTTAAATGTCCTTAGCTCCAGTAGTGTTAGCTGATCAAAGATGAGTATTTGCAGATATAGATAAATTGCATTATTTGCACTTACAGGGAGGAAGGAATTTTAACTCCAGAGAATGGTTAGGTTAGGGGTAGGAGGATAGTTAAAAAAGTTAATTTCAGATCACAACCACAACCCAGCTCCAGTGCGCCCATTTCTGGGTTTAATGGAGGTGTGTTTGAATGCCTATGAGTAAACTACTTGCCAAAGTCAAGACCATAATTAACGCAAAAATAAAAGCAAAATACTGCAGATGCTGGAAAACTGAAATAGAAACAGAAAATGCTGGAAATGCTCAGCAGGTCTGGTAGTGTTTGTGGAGAGAAAACAAGAGTTAACGTTTTGAGTTGAATCTGACTCTTCTTCAGATCTTCAGTTCTGCCAGACCTGGTGAGTATTTACAATACTGTTTTTATTCCTTAATGAATGCTGGTGGGTGGGCAGTTGGTGTGGCACTTAACGTCTTAGGTGATGTTAATGACAGATTTTTGAATTGACTTTGACTTTTTAAAAAATTTAACATTTCCAGCGCGGGTTTCCTGGGGTTCGAGAAGCTGACCAGTGAAGCAGAGATGAGTTTGAACCTCAGTTCAGGTGGGTATTTAAACTTGCCATATCCGAATAAACTGTTAGTCTTCTTCCTTCTATGATTTACAATGACTTGCACTGTGAAAACTCAATTATCCTTGAAGGTGGAGTATGTGGACAGACTTCACTTATACAGCCAAACTATATAGAGTATCCGCATGGGCCCAGTTATGCCTGTCTCTTTATGGGGTATGTGGAACATTCCTTGCTCCAGTCCTACTCAGACCCCCTCCCACAACTCTTTCTCCAGTACATCGATGACTGCTTTGGTGCCTCTTCTTGCTCTCGTCTGGATTTGGAAAAATGTATTAATTTTGCTTCCAATTTCCACCCCTCCATCATTTTCACATGGTCCATCACTGACACTTTTCTCCCCTTCCTTGACCTCTCTGGTTCAATTTCTGGTGATAGACTGTCCACCAATATTCATTACAAGCCCACCGACTCCCACAGCTAACTTGACTACAGCTCCTCACACCCCACTTCCTGTAAGGATTCCATCCCATTCTCGCAGTTCCTTCGCCTCCGTTGCATCTGTTCTGATGAATCCATTTTCCAAAACAGTTCCTCTGAAATGTCTTCCTTCTTCTTTAACCGAGGTTTACCACCCACGATCGTTGACAGGGCCCTCAACCGTGTCCGGCCTATTCCCTCTGGGACACCCTGCTCCACACCTCCATCACCCCCTATGCTTCAACAACCCCCACCCCCCCCCGGCACCCTCCCATGCAACTGCAGAAGGTGCAACAGTTGCCCCTTTACTTCCCCCCTCCTCATCGTCCCAAAAGCTCCTTTCAAGTGAAGCAGCACTTCATTTGCACTTCCCTCAATTTAGTCTACTGCATTCGCTGCTCCCAATGCGGTCTCCTCTACATTGGAGAGGCCAAACAGAGACTGGGTGACCGCTTTGCAGAACACCTTCGGTCTGTCCGCAATCATGATCCAGACCTCCCTGTCGCTTGCCATTTCAACACACCACCCTGCTCTCATGCCCACATGTCCATCCTTGGCCTGCTGCAATGTTCCAGTGAAGCTCAACGCAAACTGGAGGAACAGCACCTCATCTTCCGACTAAGCACTTTACAGTTTTCCGGACTTAATATTGAGTTAAACAATTTTAGATCATGAACTCTGTCCTTTATCCCCACCCCCTTTCCGATCCCCCTTTTTCCAATAATTTATAATTTTTTTCCAGCTATATTTTTTTCATTTCCCTCCTATTTTTAAACTTATTTCGATCTATTGTTTCATCTGCACCTTTCAGCCCATTTCGATCCCTTCCCCCCACCCCACCTGCACTAGGGCCACTGCCACTAGCTTGCTTCCCTTAATGTCCCCATTAGCACATCCTTTAGATAATATCACCACCGTCAACACCCCTTTGTCCTTTTGTCTATGACATCTTTGGCAGTCTCTTCTTGGCCTCCACCTATCACTGGCCCCCTATCGAATTCTCCTGTCCCACCCCCTTCTACCAACTTATATTTCATATCATTTCTATATGTCTTAGTTCTGATGAAGGGTCATACGGACTCAAAACGTCAATTGTATCCCTCTCCGCAGATGCTGTTAGACCTGCTGAGTTTTTCCAGGTATTTTTGTTATTGTTGTATATAGAATGGCCTTTGGTTTCTGGTTCTATGTTTCAAACCCTCCAAAGAACTGTTGAAAACCAGGCTCCTTTATATGTCTTATTTCAACTACATCAAAGGAACATGACACAGTTAAGACCTCATGACATATCTGTTGCTGAATCATTTGAAGTCAGCCTATTTGAAGAAACAGCCTTAGCTGTTTGCTTCAACCAAGTCTTACTGACTTATCTGTTCTCCAATCCATTGAACTTTATGCTTATATACTCTAGTTGAATGAACTTTCTACCTATGTGTATTATTCTAACCACAAAATTTATACCTAAATCATTTGTGAAATCAGCCATGTCACTTATTGAGCGGTATTTTCCCAGAATGGGAAGTGTGGTAGTAGGCAGGTAAAATGGAGTCCTACCCGCTGACGAAAATAGTGGGCTTTCATGCCGTATCGTCCCAAACCCACCTCATTATTTATTCACTCCTGTGAAACATGCCGTTCCCATGGCAAGCAGGCTCTCATTCGCCCTCCTGCTATCACCCTGCTGTTGCATCACGCCAGCTGTTATCTTTAAAAGGCAGCTGTCAGCAAAGTGCTCATCATCATCAGCTCATTGCTGCCCAGGAGACATGGCCAGCAAAGGAAATAAGACTGCAGCCTCCCACTTCAACGACGGGTCCCTTGAGCGACTGCTAGATTCCGTGGAGACCCGATGGGATGTGATCTGCCCCTGCTCTGACCACAGGATGAGAAGCAAAGTCACCAACCCGGCTTGTGAGGCGGTGCCAGTGCTGGTCAGTGCAAACACCCTGCAGAGGAGGACAGCCACCCAGTGCCGCAAAAGAATGAATGATCTCCTCTGTTCTGCCAGGTTAAGTCTCTCTTTTCATCACTCCCAATTCTCACACTCACAAACCCATCATACATCCACTCACTCACTCAATGCCAGTGCAAGGGAATCACCATTCACTCTTTCACACACACCGACGTTGTCCTCATCCCATCCATGGCACCACTCACCACCCACACAGGCCAGGTATACTTATCATCTGGCCCGGCAGGCATCCTGATACACTCTCCCCATCTCTATCCATGCAGGACAACCTGACCCACAACAAGAGGGAAAGGTCGCAGACAGGTGGAGGGATGCTGGAGATCAAAGTTCTGACAAATTCGATAACCGAGCCATCCAGCTGGCCAGTGATGACTGGGACTGGTCCTGTGCTGATGGTGAGGTCGGCGCTGCTTTACCAAGTCAGGAACCAGCCATGCAACATCCATCAGGTAACCATGCTGTGAGTGATGTCCTCTTTCACAGGCCATTGCCAATCACTAATTATCTCCCCTTGCTTTTGCAAGCACATTTGCCAAACAGCCAATAGAGTCCATGACCCAGGGCCTCCAATCAAGCTCCAAAGAAACCTCTGAAGATGAATCTGAGGGCACCCTCCCCGAAGTCCTGTCACAGCGCTCACCCACACCCTCCACCAGTGCAGAGACACACACCTCAGTAGGATGTAACTTTAGAGTAGCCTCGGGATCACAATCTGATGAGCACATTGCACTTTCTGATCCACAGCAGGCAGAGGCAGGGACTTCCCAGGTCCCCAGCACTTGGAGGACTGCTGGAGGCCAGAATGTTGCTGAGTCCGAGACAGATGACCCAGCTCTAGACTTGGTCATGTCGCAGTTGCTGTAGCTGCAAAGGCAAGCTAGGGAACAACAGGAAGGGATGTCCGCTGTACTCCTCAGATTGCAAGGCATGATGGAGGAGTCCGTCTGTCTTCAGGCTGAGGTGATAGTGCCAGGATTGCAATGCACCAAGGTCAATGCTGGCAGGATGGCGGCCGCCATGGAGACCTTGGTCCAGGACGTCACTGTTGCGCAGGCTTAACCCCATCGCTGATGCCACAGTTGGCCTCCAACAGTGTGTATGCAAGAATGGTGCTGGGCAACACAATCTCACTCCAGCTACCCCTTCCGCTCACGGTGTCAGCCAGGGGCCCTCAGGCACCCATAGGGAGGAGCAACAGCAGGTGTACACTCCAGGGCCATCCTCCTTGGTGACTCTGGGAGTGACCAGCCCATCTAAATCCCCTCTTCCTATGACCTCTGCAGCTCCAGCTTCACAGGGCAAGGAGGGTGCCACTGCCACACAGCAGGACCCAGAAAGCAGGCTGGCACCCTCCAAGTCTTGGCCCTCCAGAGGATGCCCGCCAAACTCATCACAGACAGGACGTCACAGTCAACAGGCTGCATGCACCTCTGCTGTGGATGTCCAGGGAGCACCAAGACGTAGTGGTAGGGTTAGGAAAGTTAGGTAAAAGTAGTGGCAAAGCCTGGCCATGGGTGTTGATCACTTGTACATACTGTTCATTATTGTCAATAAACTCTTAAGAATATAACCCTGCCTGTGGCTCCTTGTTCTGATGAGCAGTGTTCTTGTCACTCAGATGTGAAACCTTTCTGCACAAAATAAAAGGCAGGTGTCTCAGTCCAGGGCCTCTTCCCTGTGTTCTGTGTAACCTTCAGACTACAGTGATGGTCGAGCCTCACCTCCCTGGCAACATTACTGATGCTTGTACCTTGGCGGTGCTGGTCATTGCTGTCAGAATGTAGAAGGCAGGCACCACAGAGCTCTCTCATTCTCTCTGTGAGCTCTCAGTACCTTTAAGGTGGGGCTGGCCCCCATCACACCAGCATCTACGACCAGTGATGCTGTGCACCAGCTCCTGAAGGGCTGAGGCGCTGAAGGCAGACACAGTATCAGATGCATCTAAAGTTTCATGGCTGTGTCTCTGAGATGGCCCTGTTCATGGAGCGCAAGCGAGCTGCCCTTGGCCAGACAGGAGTCAGACATTCTCAGAGGCTATGAAAAGATCTATGGAGTGTTCTCACTGCATGTTGTCATCATCCTCCTGCAATCAAGCCACTATTAGGGCCTCCACTGCATCTCCATAACAGGAGCATTCTCACAGAGGGCATTGGCGCTGCCATAAGACAGACTGGAGTCAAATGTTCACAACTGCGTTGTGAGGATTTATGGGGACACCTCACTGCATGTCATCATCGTCCTCCACAAATCTGGCAGCAGTTAGGGCCTCCTGAGCGCGCCTGCCTCGTCTAGCCAGTGCGAAAGCCTCATCCCCATCATTGTCATCACCAAATACCCCCTCACCATCATCCCTGTCGGTGCTTTCCTCATCTGAGGAGACGTGCAGCTCCTCCATCTCCTCTTCAGCCAGCTCCTCTTCCCGTTTCAGCATCAGGTTGTAAAGGGCGCAGCAGACAACGATGATGCGTGACACCCACTGCGGACTGTATTGCAAAGCTCCACCAGACCGGTCCAGGCACCAGAACCTCATCTTCAGCCTCCCAATGGTCTGCTCCACCAAGTTGCGAGCTGCTACATGAGCCTCATTATACCGTCGCCCTGCTGCAGTCCGAGGCTGCCGCACAGGTGTGATCAGCCATGGCCTCTGCGGGTAGCCCTTGTCCCCAAGGAGCCAAGCCTGCATCCTCTGTGGACCCTGGAAGATTGCAGGGATCTGCAAGCGATTCAGGATGTTGGTGTCATGCACACTCCCTGGAAACCATGAGTACACCTGCAGGATGCATTTCTGGTGGTGGCATACCAACTGTACGTTCATTGAGTGGAAGCCCTTGAGGATGATGAAGTCCACTGATTGTAGCGAAGGAGGCCTGAGTGCCACATGAGTACAGTCAATCACACTGCGCACCTTTGGGAATCCCGAGATCAGGGCGAATCCAATGGCCCTTTGCATTCTGGCTGTCCCGGTCCCTGGTGAAATGCACTAAGGTTGTGTGCCATGGTGTGCCATGGATGCATTTGTGGGTAGCGGATTGCGAAATCCCCAAGGGATCACCTGTGGAGCCCTGAAAGAAGCCACTGGCATAGAAATTGAGCACTGCATTCACTTTCAAAACCATTGGCAGTGGATGCTTTCCTTGTCCCCTTGGTGCCAAGTCCTGCAGTAGGTGGCAGATGTGAGCCACCAGGTCCCTAGACGTGCGTGTTGGCAACACTGGTTCCCAGTCATCTGCAGGAATGGCAGGCAGCGTCTATAGACACTGGGTTTTACTAGATGCCAGCCAGCTACTGCTTGCTGCCCCTCCTGGGCAGCATCTGCGGGAGCCCTTGCTGCTGCTTCTTCATGAGGTTGCTGCTCCTGCTTTTGCGCGGCCAGGAGTCTCAGTCGCTCCCTCCACCGTCTTCTATGGTCTCTGTAGGCCATCAGGCATACAGCTAGGTCACCAGGATCCGTGATCCTGACGTGGTCCTCCTGCAGCATGAAAGAGAGAGAGAGATGTGGTTATCATGGCTGTACTTAGCACCTTTCCTGGTCCTGTATGACCGCCCCTTAATGCTTCCCGGAGAGTCCTGGTCACCACTCGGATGACACTGTATGCCTGCCCTGTCAACCTGCAACATGGGGGACACTGGTACAAACTGGGATGCTATGATTTCAAGAGGCTGTGAGAGCCTCCAGCAGTAACTGATACATGGCCAGCGTTGGCAAGGCATTGTGCAGTCCAACTGCTCCATGGTCCAATAAAGTGGTGGCGGACTGGAAGTCTGTGCCGGGGGTGGGGGTGGTGTAGGGTCTGGAGGGCTTGGTGGCCCTTTGGTGCCTCCGTGTTGCTTTCATGGGCAGGCTAGGAGCCCGACCCCAATCATATCACTGTGGCTGTGACTGATCTGTCTCAGTTGCAGAGACATGGTCAGTTTATACAGATGTCCCTAATGAGTGGCCACTTCCCTTACTTACCCTGCCCCCCCACCTCAATTTCCTTTGCACAAGATGCAGCTGCAGGGCAGCACTTGACGCCCTCCACCCCCCCACCCCCCCCACAACGATAACGGTTGCCCCCAAGGTTGGCCAGCACTTGCCCCCGGCTGGTCACCTCTTCCTCAGCAGTTGCCTCCAAGGCTGGCCAGCACTTTCCCCCGGACATCTCCGCCCCGCCTCAGCAGTCACCTCCGAGCCAGGCATCAGTTGCCCCCACCCCCACCCTGGTGCCCCTGAGGCCTATAAACAACAGGCGAGCTGTGGAGATCACTGCTGCTTACTCATCTCAGCTCCCCCAAAGTGAAGGCCGCCAAGTGCGCATCTCCTGTGTGCTGTTGTGAAACACATCGGCGTGTTTTCCCGCCAACGTGGATGGATGATACGGCGAGGTTCCAAGAGCCTGGCAGGATGGCCTTTTAATTATATGCTAATGGATTACAATTAGCTCCCCACCAACCTATAGCGGGAAATGCGAGCTGACGATCGTGACCTGCCTTCACACCATCATGAAGCAAATTGTGCCAGCAGGCTCGGAAAGTTCCGCCCAGAGCCTTTGTGTTCCGTGAGGTTTCGGTACCAGTACGATAGGTGAACTCCAATTACTGCTACGAGACTCAATGATATCATTTCGAAGCATGAATTCAATTTATTTCTGTACTTTGATAACTTTGCCGGATTTAATCCATAAAGATGTTGCCTTATCGAAGATGAAACTCCTACGCATACATCATGGGCAGAATTTTGGGCTCGGTGGGCAGGAGCGGCCGGGAAACCGACAGCCGCCTGCGATTGGGGCCGGACTGCAATTTCATGCTGATAAGCCAATTCAGCCCCATCCAGCATGAAGTGTGTGCGGCAGCTTTCAGCACTGCCTGTGTGGGGGGTGGAGGAGTGCATGCACACATGTTCGCGCACGCGCACGGGAAAAGCTACCTGAGGGACAGAGCTGCCTCAGGGAACCGAAGATTTAAAAAATGAAAAATAAAGAATTATAAAATGGTAAAAAAACATGTCCACTTGTGAAACAAAAACAGAATTACCTGGAAAAACTCAGCAGGTCTGGCAGCATCGGCAGAGAAGAAAAGGATTGACGTTTCGAGTCCTCATGACCCTTCGACAGAACTTGGTGAATCCAAGAAGAGGTGAAGTATAAGCTGGCTTAAGGTGGGTGGGTGGGGTGGGGGGGGGGGTGTTGCTGGGGGAGGTGGAGTGGAGGGGGGTGAAGTGGTTGTAGGGACAAACAAGCAGTGATAGAAGCAGATCATCAAAAGATGTCACAGACAACAGAACAAAAGAACACATAGGTGTCGAAGCTGGTGATATTATCAACTCGCAGACACTTCCTCCTACCTCTCCCTGGACCATGACCCCACCACTGAACATCAAGCCATTGTTTCCAGGACTGTCACTGACCTCATCTCCTCTGGGGATCTTCCTCCCACAGCTTCCAACCTGATAGGCACCCAACCTCGGATGGCCCGCTTCTACCTCCTACTCAAAATCCACAAACAGAGTGCCCTGGTAGACCGATCGTCTCAGCTTGCTCCTGCCCCACAGAACTCATTTCTCGTCATCTTGACTCCCTTCTCTCTCCCCTTGTCCAGTCCCTTCCCACCTACATCCGTGATTCCTCTGACACCTTACGTCACATCAACAATTTCCAGTTCCCTGGCCCCAACCGCTTCCTCTTCACCATGGACGTCCAATCCCTCTACACCTCCATCCCTCACCAGGATGGTCTGAGGGCCCTTAGCTTCTTCCTCGAACAGGAAGTGTTTTTCGATGAAGCTACCTTCAAAAACAGTTCCTCTGACATGCCCTCCTTCTTCTTTAACCGAGGTTTTCCATCCACGATCGTTGACAGGGCCCTCAACCGTGTCCGGCCCATCTCCCACTCATCCACCCTCACACCTTCTCCTCCCTCCCAGAAACATGATAGGGTCCCCCTTGTCCTCACTTATCACCCCACCAGCCTCCGCATTCAAAGGATCATCCTCCGCCATTTCCGCCAACTCCAGCATGATGCCACTACCAAACACATCTTCCCTTCACCCCCACTGTTGGCATTCCGTAGGGATCGTTCCCTCCGGGACACCCTGGTCCACTCCTCCATCACCCCTTACTCCTCAACCCCCACCTATGGCACCACACCATGCCCACGCAAAAGATGTAACACCTGCCCCTTCACTTCCTCTCTCCTCACCGTCCAAGGGCCCAAACACTCCTTTCAAGTGAAGCAACATTTCACTTGCATTTCCCCCAACTTAGTCTACTGCATTCGTTGCTCCCAATGCGGTCTCCTCTACATTGGAGAGACCAAACGTAAACTGGGCGACCGCTTTGCAGAACACCTGCGGTCTGTCCGCAAGAAAGACCCAAACCTCCCTGTCGCTTGCCATTTCAACACTCCACCCTGCTCTCTTGCCCACATGTCTGTCCTTGGCTTGCTGCATTGTTCCAGTGAAGCCCAACGCAAACTGGAGGAACAACACCTCATCTTCCGACTAGGCACTTTACAGCCTTCCGGACTGAATATTGAATTCAACAACTTTAGGTCTTGTCCTCCCTCCTCCATCCCCACCCCCTTTCTGTTTCTTCTCCCTTTTGTTTTTTTCCAATAAATTATATAGATTTTTCTTTTTCTCACCTATTTCCATTATTTTTAAATATTTTTATATCTTTTATGCTCCCCCCACCCCCACTCGAGCTATACCTTGAGTGCCCTACCATCCATTCTTAATTAGCACATTCGTTTAGATAATATCACCAACTTTGACACCTATGTTTTCTTTTGTTCTGTTGTCTGTGACATCTTTTGATGATCTGCTTCTATCACTGCTTGTTTGTCCCTACAACCACACCACCCCCTCCACTCCTCTCCCCCCACCTTAAGCCAGCTTATATTTCACCTCTTCTTGGATTCACCTAGTTCTGTCGAAGGGTCATGAGGACTCGAAATGTCAACTCTTTTCTTCTCCTCCGATGCTACCAGACCTGCTGAGTTTTTCCAGGTAATTCTGTTTTTGTTTTGTATTTCCAGCATCAGCAGTTTTTTGTTTTTATGTCCACTTGTGACTTTGCCACATGAGCAGGGAGGGACATGTTCTTAAGGAAATGTTGAAATTTTAAATTTATTTTTAATTGCTGTTGGAAGCCTCATCCCGCCCGTGGATGAGGTTTCCCAAAATATTTCAAAGGCCGCTTGGCCTTTATCGCCTGTCTCTCAACCGTAAGTTTGGATGGGCAGATAAAAGATAACATTTAATTGGGACTTTATGGCCTTAATAGGCCCTTTAATTGTTGGCATGCTCGCCAACCAAAATATCACGCAAGTGCGTGATGACGTCAGGACGTTCATCGACGTCATCGTGCATCACTTTACGCTTGTTCAGGTTAGGGGCATGCCTGCCCGATGAGTGTAATATTCTGGCTCATGTATAGCTAAATTTGTCCTCCCCAGCTTATTCCAACAAGTAGCTTTGTGTGACTACAATAACTTTCCCAAATCACTTTGACACTTGTTTGGAAGGTAACTCAATATTACATTTAAATTTTCAAGTACCCCCCTCATTATCCAATTTGATTAGAAGAAAATCAATTTCAGAATCCTGCATTTCTACTTCTTTCTCATTATCTACCATCACTAGTACCTCCTTTTGGTCCTCTTCCCTGTCAAAGTACTTTTTAAGCATATTTGCATGACATACCCTCTGCTTCTTTCATCTACCTGGAGTATTTATTAAATCATTTACTTCACTCAATTTCTTATCGATCCTGTAAGGCCCATTAAACTTTGCCTTTAATGAGTCACCCATTACTGGTAACAGAACTAGCATTTTCTCCGCAGCAACAAAACTATGAGCTGTAGCTTTCCTGTCTGCACTCATTTCATCACTTGCTGTGATATCTTTAAATGTTCCTTAGCCAACTCACATGCTCTATCCAATCTCTTTCTGAAGTTTGATACAATAATCCAGGAGAGTAGTTTCTGAATTTTGACCCACCAATTCCTCATGAATCAATTTCAGTGCTCCCCTTACCTTATAACCATAAACTAGTTCAAAAGGGCTAAAACTAGTCGATGTATTAAGAACATCCCTCATAGCAAATAACAAGAATGGAATTCCCCCAGCATAATCCTGTGGATAATGCTGATTATATGCCCTCATCATACTTTTTAGAGTTGATGTCATCTTTTTAAAGCCTCTTGTAACTCAGGATGGTAAGCTGTTGACTTAAATTGTTTTATCTCCAAAATGTTTATTACTTTCTTAAACGGCTGCGACATGAAATTTGAACCCTGATCTCACAGTATTTCTTTAGATAAACCATACCTTGTAAAAAATTTTGTTAACTCTTCCACAATATTCTTTGTTGTAATATTTCTCAATGGCATCGCTTCAGGAAACCTTGTAGACACATCCATTATTGTCAGTGAGTATGATTTCTACTTTTAGTCTTAAAGAGAGGTCCTACACAATTAATCATGACCCTAGAAAAAGGTCCTTCAAATGCTGAAATTGGAATTAAAGGTGCTGGCTTGCTCACTGCTTGTGGTTCCCCTATCACCTGACATGTGTGACATGTTCTACAGAATTTGACTACACCCCTATGCAATCCAGGCCAATAAAATTTTTTTGTACTTTTGCCTGTATCTTTCTAAGTCCTAAATATCCCCCATTGGAATTTCATGAACTATCCTCAGAATCTCATTTCTATATCTAAATGGTATTACAATCTGATGCACCTCCCTCCAGCTTTCATTTGTTGAAGCATGATAATACTGCCATTTTTTCATTAAAACATTACCTTAAGGTAATAACATTCTGGAATACATTCTGCCTCTGTTTCTGGGTAAGCTGTCTGATATAGCTGTTTTATTTGTGAAGCATAAACAGAAAATGCTGGAAAAACTCAGCAAGTCTATGAGCATCTATAGAGAGAAAAACAGAATTAATGTTTCGAGTCCATATGACCTTTCTTCAGAGCTAAAGAGAAGTAAGAATGTGATGAAATTTGAACTATTTAAAAGGGGTGGAGCAGGTGAAGCTGGATAGAAGGCCAGTGGTAGGGAAGTGGGGTGGGTGCAAAGGAGAGATTGACAAAGATGTCATGAAGAAAAGGACAAAGGGGGTGTTAATGATAGTGGTAAGGGCTAAAGGAGGTGCTGATAGTGGAATTAAGGTAAGAAAGCAGAATCTGATAATAACAAGACAAGAGTAAGTACTCTGCAAAGAACAACATGAACAGGTGACAGACGGCCCTTGTGGGGGTGGGGTGAAATACAACACCTTTATTTTACGCTTCCTACCACTACCACATGATGCATCCAGTGTACCTTCAGCAGAGGTGCAGGCAGTCTGCTCAGATCCCTGCTCTGGCTGCAGAGATGCTGCTAGCCTATGTCAGAGCCCCTTAGAGTCCTGCCAAAGATTGCTTCACCAGTATCTATGCAGGCTCAGCTATCAGGAGACGAGGTAGCATGTTGGATACTGGCTGAGGTGGGGCAATGGATGAGAAGTGGGAGTGCTTTGAGTGGAATTTCCACTTCCATGCCCCCTTTTATTCTCATTTTCATGGGTCAGTGCCACATCAGTCCTGTGACTCTGCTGCAGTCCAGGAAGTTGGTGGAAATCAGTGACGCATTGGAAGATCACAGTTAATGTATCTGTCATCCTAGTTACAGCATCAAACATAATGGCATCCAAAGTTTGTACGATTGTGATCATGGACTCTTTGAGCAGTGTTACTTGAAGCACTCATGATCATTTTCCCTGTGACAGACATTCTCGCAATTTCCTCCCCGATCAATTGCGTTGAACTCCTCCATCCTCTTTGCTATTGAGTGTGTGTGGCACATTTGTCAGTACTGACCTAAGTTGGTTACACACTTCTAGCGTTCTACTTCTTAATAATGGTCCCCAGAGTTCAGCATCTGTAAGCAGTTGAGTAGAGCTTGGAGAGAAGTGCTGAAGTGCATCTAAAGTGAAGGCTGCATGCTGCTGAAAGTTCAGTTGGTGAGAGGAGTGCTATGATGGAGTACGCTTGGCAAGACAGACTGAAAAGAGAGGTTGCGATGCTTAAACTACAGGAAGCAGATGGATCAGTAAAGGTATTCCCTTTTCCTGACCTGGTTAGGTCATTGAATCACTTCCTGTAGTACATCCAAGGCTGAGACACAATACTCCTGCTGCAACCTCTCAGCTACTGACAATCACATTTATTTGGTAAGAGCTGCAGATTTCCTCCTCTCATTTCTGGGGAAAAGTTATCTGAAATTGGGAGCCAACCCCGTTAGATTGGCCATTGGGATCCAGGGGTGGCATTTTGCTGGCAGCAGACAATTAACAGACCATTGCTAGGACAGAGGGGCTGGCTCCCACTTTCAATCCCAGTAGCAGGACTTCTTTGGGCCTGACAAATTTCTTATTTAGGTTTATCAAGGACAGTTACACAAACTGCTGACAATTATATCCATGAATCCAAAAGGCCTGTTAAATGCCTGCATTAAGAACCTTTTCACATGAGCCATGCTGATAAAATGAAAAACAGGAAATGTTGGATAACATTCAGCAAGTCAGTTTGAAATGCATCTACATCACATGATCTCAACTATTCAAAGGAATTATGTACAGATGGGAACTGGAGAATCCAGCAGGTGGGACAGTATCCGATCAGAGATCCAGCAGCTCAGTGCCACTAATAGTGGTGAAAACTGTTGAGAATGCAGAAGCTGGGAGAGGGTGCCTCAATGTCATGGTGCCTTCAGTGACATTTAAGTGTTTCTGAGAAAGTTGAGGCCAGGTGTGCAGGCTCCCATGCATGGGAAGAAGTGGGTGCCAGTGATTGCAGTCTGGTGAACTAGATGGGTGGAGGCCATTGCCACTGTCCATGCAGTGTCCATCAAGGCGGGCATTCTCCTGGGAAGCCACCAGGGTTTACCTGGCAGTCTTCCCACGCAACAGCGGTCCCTCCAGATGCTGGCAAAATGCCTGTTGCGTAGCAATTGGCCCTTATTTGGGCCCTTATATGGCTCATTTGCTGCCAGGTGGCTGGCTGGGCTGCTGAATTGCCCGCCGTTGGCAATATGCCATGGCGGTTTGAAGACACTGGGGTCCCCTCTCAATGCCTTCCCCTTCCACATTGTTAGCTGTCCTGTCTCCCAGCCTCTCTCCAAAGGGCTTGGGAATTTCACCCAATGCTATCTACTCTGGTTATCTTGTGTTTATGGCAGGGCTTCCCAAACTGTGAGTGGGGGTTGTGAAACAAGATTTTGGGGTCATGCACTCCGAGGCAGAAATGCCTGCTGTGGAGCTTGGGCTGATTTCTGACAGTTGCAATGCCCTTTTAAATCTAATGGTGGGCTTGGCCTAATGGACTGCTGTCCGAGGCCTGATTCCTGCTGCAGAAAAAGCCTGTGAAAAGGTAAGTAGTTTATTTTTGTAGAAACGCTGCCTTTTCACCAACTCTACCAACTCATTAGTCAATGCTAACCCAACAGAAACCCACGTTATGGGTATTAAGATAAGTTTAATAAGTTTTCTACCTCTTCTGTCATTGCAACAGTCCAAGTTGTACAAATCAGACTAAATTTCAGAGATGTACATACATAGTTTTAAAAAGCGTATATTAATGCTTACTAAGTTTTGTGTGGGAGGAAAGTCTCTTAGGACTATGACTCTCAATATTTTCTCTTTTGTATAGCTAAAATCCTATTGTAGTAACCATCAAAATCTAGTTCTGCGAGTAATTTGCCATCATGTGTATCAAATGTCCTGTAAATGCAGAAATGGAACTTCAAGATCTTATGTAGCTAAGGATTATAAAGAGTTATAAAGTGAATTTTAAAGAGTTAATCATGCATGAGTCCAATTTATGATGAAAGTTTTATGAAGTTATTGCATGTATTTAGCTGCTTCAAGTGCTCTGCACAATAATGATTGCGTATGAAGTCTGTCCCTCACACCCGCACCTTCAACAGCTCTTGTACTCTGGGGTCACATAAGCCTGAGGCATTAAATTGGGGTCACAGCAGGTAAAAGTTTGGGAAGCACTGGTTTGTGGAACCATGGCATGGGAACCGTTGGTTGTTTCTGCGTCTTTTGGAATGTGCAGGAGTTGTTAGGTGGCTCTTTGAGAAATAATGAAATTGATTGATGTACAGGCACATGAGCACGCCGAAGTTCCCAGAATATAATCTGTGATTAATATGTACAAGGCAGACGTAAAGCATTGAATATTTGAACATTCTTGGAGAGAGGCTGAACCGCTCAATTGTTACCACAAGGCTTTTTGAGATTGATCACCTCAAAACCTTGTAGATATTAATCAGGCTGTATTTCAAGGTCTTACACACTATGTTATATCTAATCTTTCTACTTTAACTTCTTTATTTATTGTGTTATAGCTCGGGGTGGTATCCTCGGCCCAGCCATCCTCAGCTATTTCATCAATGACCTTCCTTCCATCATAAGATCAGTCGTGGGAATATTTGCTGATGATTGCACAATGTTCAGCACCATTTGCAACTCCTCAGATACTGTAGCAGTCCATGTCCAAATGCAGCAAGACCTGGAAAATATCTGACAAGTGGCAAGTAACATTCGCGCCACACAAGTGCCAGGCAATGACCATGTCCAACAAGACAGAATCTAACCATTGCCCCTTGATGTTCAATGGCATTACCATCACTGAATCCCCCACTATCAACATCCTGGGGGTTGCCATTGACCAGAAACTGAGCTGGACTAGCTATATAAGTACTGTGGCTACAAGAACAGGTCAGAAGCTAAGATTCCTGCCACGAGTAACTCACCTCCTGACTCCCCAAAGCCTGTCCACCATCTACAAGACACAAGTCAGGAGTGTGATGGATTACTCCCCACTTGCCTGGATGAGTGTAGCTCCAACAACACTCAAGAAGCTTGACACCATCCAGGACAAAGCAGCCCACTTGATTGGCACCATACCCACAAACATTCACTCCCTCCACCACCGACGCACATTAGCAGTAGTGTGTACCATCTACAAGATGCACTGCAGGAATTCACCAAGTTTCCTTTGACAGCACCTTCCAAACACACAGCCACTACCATCTAGACGGACAAGGGTAGCAGATAGATGAGAACACCTGAAAGTTCCCCTCTAAGTCACTCCCACCTTGACTTGGAAATATATCGCCGTTCCTTCACTGCTGCTGGGTCAAAATCCTGGAGTTCCCTTCCTAACAGCACTATGGGGGTGTACCCATACCACATGGACTGCAATGGTTCAAGAAGGCAGCTCACCATCACCTTCTCAAGGACAACAAGGGATGAGCAATAAATGCTGGCCCAGCCAGCCAAGTACACCCGTGATTTAAAAAAATTACAACTAATTATCGCACATAGTTTGGAGCAAAGTGGTCTAGTCAAATCTTTATTCTCTGAGTGTCAAAGACTGAATCTAATATAAATTGAATCACAACTCAGTTAGTGTCATTCTCACCGCTAGGTCAGAAAATTATGGGCCAGAATTTTGCCAGCACATTGTTGGTCCGTGCCAGGACCAAATGTGGGTTCTGAGCCCACACAGGACCATGGAGGGGATTTTACCAGTGGTGGCCAATTAATGCTTCCCCACTAAGGATGGTGACCTGCCTCTTGGAACTGAGGGGCCAATCAGAGGGCCGGCAGCTTGGCAGCCTCGGTAGTGCCACCAATAGAGGTGGCTGTTGCTGAGGCTGTAAGAGGAATGTGGGGATGGTGCCATGCTGAGATGCCCTTGAAGGGCTGGTGAAAAATGTCCTTAATGTGTCTAGCCCTGGCAGCAGGCCCTAGTGATTGGAGGGGCGAATCCTCCAGCAGTGGTGTCAGAACCGTGGGCGCAGCCATTGATACTGGGGGGTGGGGGGGGGTGGGGGGTGGGGTTGTGGGGGAACGGGGGGTGGTGTGGGGGGAAGGAAGGAGACCTCCTCCTCAGGCTATTGAGCATCCAAAAAGGAAGACCCCCCTCCCAGCCTGGGAAGCCATTGGGAGACTGTTTTCCCTTGCGATGGGGGGTCCTGTTCCAACATTGATAAAATGCTGGCGGGGCATAAAATGGCAGCTAATAGACCAGTTAATTACTACCTTAATTGGCTACCTGCCTCTGGTTGGCCAAGCCGCTGCCATTCCCACCTTTCGAAATATCCTGTTGCGGCGGGAAGACATCTGGCTCCCCTCCCCATGCCTTCCACCACCATTTTACCAGCTCTCCCACCTCCTAGCCCATATCCAGAGGGCTGGTAAAAGCCCAGCCATGGTATCAAGCTCTGTATCAGGTTTTAAGCTCATAGTCACAATCTAGCCTGGCACTCAAGTGCAGTAGTGAAGAAGCACTGTACTTTTCAATGTGCTATTATCTGGGGAAGAATAGTTGAACTGGCTCTCTCTCTACTTGTTTTAGTAACTTTTATGGAGATTAAGTTCTATGATACTATTCAAAAGAAGAGCTATGACCTCCTGATGGCTCAGCCAACATTTCTCTCTTAACCAACGTTAGCATCACCACCCATTGTCAATAAGTTACTCATCTCATTGTTTGTTGAACAATTCTACGGCAAGCAACTACAGTTTGAGAAATGTTGTTGATGTATGTTTATTTTTTGCCACTCCTAAATATTAACCATTGAGGTAGTTATATATTCATACAACTACACTCTCAAATCCATCTCAAAAAGAGTAAACTGCAGATTTTTAACTGCAACTACAAACTGACAAAGCAGCATATTGACTACTATTACACTTGTAATGAAAGTGAAATACTGCAACATTCATTACTACAAGAAGCATTTGATGGAATATGATACCTTAGTGCCTCTCTTGAATTTTAAAGAAAAAAGAACTTATAAGATTGTTGACAAACATATAAGTTACTTTAAAACAAAAACAGAATTACCTGGAAAAACTCAGCAGGTCTGGCAGCATCGGCGGAGAAGAAAAGAGTTGACGTTTCGAGTCCTCATGACCCTTCGACAGAACTTGAGTTTGAGTCCAAGAAAGAGTTGAAATATAAGCTGGTTTAAGGTGTGTGTGTGGGGGGTGGAGAGATAGAGAGAGAGAGAGAGAGGTGGGGGTGTGGTTGTAGGGACAAACAAGCAGTGATAGAAGCAGATCATCAAAAGATGTCAATGACAATAGTACAATAGAACACATAGGTGTTAAAGTTAAAGTTGGTGATATTATCTAAACGAATGTGCTAATTAAGAATGGATGGTAGGGCACCAACTTGATGATAATATCACCAACTTTAACTTTAACACCTATGTGTTCTATTGTACTATTGTCATTGACATCTTTTGATGATCTGCTTCTATCACTGCTTGTTTGTCCCTACAACCACACCCCCACCTCTCTCTCTCTCTCTCTATCTCTCCACCCCCCACACACACACCTTAAACCAGCTTATATTTCAACTCTTTCTTGGACTCAAACTCAAGTTCTGTCGAAGGGTCATGAGGACTCGAAATGTCAACTCTTTTCTTCTCCGCCGATGCTGCCAGACCTGCTGAGTTTTTCCAGGTAATTCTGTTTTTGTTTTGGATTTCCAGCATCCGCAGTTTTTTTGTTTTTATATAACTTACTTTAACCTGCTGAGAAACTGTCACCTGTTGATTTGTGTAGTTTGCCACTCCTAACATTCATCTTGACATGAATCACAAAACATAAAATATATAATAAAATGACCCCAACAAACTAACTCCACCTGACACTCCCGATACTGGGTGTTTAACACTGTCATGTCATACTTATTTGACTTGGAAGGTTTCTACCTTTAAACCCAAATCCAAACTTAAATCCAAAGCAAAATGCCATGTTGCTGGATGCTACGAACAGAAATGCTGTAAATACTAAGCGGGTTAGGTAGCATCTGTGAAAAAAGAAACAGAATTAATGGGCTGTATTTAATGGAGGCGATGGGACCTTGCCCACCAGCTGAAGAGCCTGTGACAGCTCCAAGCCACCTCTTCTCAGGAAGGCGTGCAATATTGAGGGCAGAATTTTACATTCAGCGTGCAGGCACGCGCCCAACACGCCGGAATGTAAAATGGTGCGTGATGATGTTGAGCGTATGTCCCAATATCACCACTCACTCTCGTGATATTTCGCTAGGCGGGTGCGTTATGAGGGTGGAGGCGTGCCTGCCATTAATTTTTACATTACCTTTTTACCAGTTAAGGTCCTTGAGGCGCCAATTGTCTTTGATCTTACGCAGCTTGTGAGATTTTCAGGGCGTCGCATGAGTGCAACAGGCACATGTGGATGGGCCACATTTCCAGAAACCTCATCCACGGGCGGGATAAGAGGGGTGAGTTGTTAGTACTTTGGCTTATAACTTGCTGCTGCTTGCTTGTGTGAACAAGACAACTTCATTTCGCTTTAGAGCCACTTTGACAGAAATAACAGACTACAGTTTAGGACTCTAAGGACTCATAACACTTAGGGCCTTCCTGGTTTCAGACTGCCTTCCCTTACCCTGGGAATGGGGACTGTGGTCTCCGCTGGAGGCACCACCTCTGAGGAGGAAGAGATGGCCAGAAGGGGAGAAGGCCAGATGTCCTTACTCAGCCTCCAGGGGAGCGACGTGTGGGAGGAGAGGCACAGGCACAAGGGGTGCAGAAGATGCCAATATCCTGCTGCCAGGGTTTACAGGTGGCGATGCAGCTACATCAACATGTCTGAGGTGCAAGGCCGAAGGAGGTTCTGACTCTCAAGGGAGACCGTGACCTCCACCTGTCAGAGGATTGGCCCAGAGATCAGTTCCAACAATGTGGGTGGACACCCCATGCCAGTGGCGCTGAAGGTCACAGTGGCCCTCAACTTCTATACCTCCACCTCTTTCCAGGGGTCGGTAGGTGATCTTTGTGGAGTCTACCAATCAGTTGTCTACAGTTGTGTCAAGCTGGTGACAGACACTCGGTTCAAGTGTGCATTGACTTCCGTTCACTACCGCAAGGACGATGCCAGCCAGGCAGAGCGAGCTGGAGGCTTTGCTGCGATTTCTGGGTTTCCCTGCATCCAGGGTGCAGTCGACTGCACGCATGTGACCATCAAGGCGTCAGCCGTCAACAGGAAGATTTCCACTCCATGAATGTGCAGATAGTGTGTGATCATCACAGGATGCAGATTCTGCAAGTCTGTGCAAAGTACCCTGGCAGCTCCCATGACACTTACATACTGAGACACTCCCAGGTGCCTCAGGCTCTTCAGTGCTCCAGCCAGGCTGGATGGATAGCTATAAAAACAAAAAAACTGCAGATGCTGGAAATCCAAAACAAAAACAGAATTACCTGGAAAAACTCAGCAGGTCTGGCAGCATCTGCTTATATTTCAACTTTTTCTTGGACTCGAATTCAAGTTCTGTCGAACAGTCATGAGGACTCGAAACGTCAACTCTTTTCTTCTCCGTCGATGCTGCCAGACCTGCTGAGTTTTTCCAGGTAATTCTGTTTTTGTTTTGGATGGATGGCTGCTGGGTGACAAGGGCTATCCCCTCAAAAGGTGGCTCATGATGTCTCTCTGCCACCCAAGAACAGAGGCTGAGCAATTAACAGGCCTATTAATGCCATTAAAATAATAATCAACTGAAATTGTTTGCTGCCCAATCAACCTTATGGTTGGCCATAAGGTTATCCAAATGGCCTTTGGATTTTTTAGGAAATCTCATCCACGGGCGCAATGAGGTTTCCAACAGCAATTAAAAATTAAATAAAAATTTTTAAATATCATCCACAACATGTCCCTGCTCATGCAACAAAGTCACATGAGGGACATGTTTTTAACATTGCTGACTTTTTTATTTTTCAGTTTATAAATCTTCAGCTCCTTGAGGCAGGTCTGTGCCTCAGGGAGTTTTCATTGCGCGCACTTGAACTTCTGCGCTCGCCCTCCTCCCGCCCCCACCCCGGCAGCACTGAGCATTGCAGCGTACGTTTCACACTGGCTGGCCATTAATTGGCCGGCCTGTGTGAAATTAATGTTGAGGCCCAACCGTGGATGGCAGTTGGCTTCATGACCACTCCACAGCCCACCCACTACACCCGCCCGACAAGGTAAAAATCCTGGCCCATTTTTGTGGATAATTTCATCAAGTACCTTTTTCTTAAATTTATTCTTTCATGGGATGTGAGTGTCGCTGGCAGGGCCAACATGTGTTGCCCACCCCTCATTGTCCTTGAACTGAGAGGCTTGCTAGGTCATTTCAGAGGGCAGTTAAGAGTCAACCACATTGCTGTGGGGCTGGAATCACATGTAGGCTAGGACTGGTAAGGACGGCAGATTCCTTCCCTAAAGGGCGTTAGTGAATCAGATGGGTTTATACAGCATTCGATGATAACTTCACGGCCATCATTCCCTCCAGTTGCTGTGGTGGGATGTGAGCTCACATCCCTAGAGTGTTGGCCTGGGCTTCTGGATTACTAGTCAGGTGATATTATCGCTTTGCCAATTTCCCCCCATAAAACTGAGGAAGAGGAAGGGGGCAAGGATGGTCTATTGGGGCAGATTACAGTGCTAGGGAGGGAGAGTTAGGGAATGATGAGACCACAAAACAACAATTAAGGAACAAAATTTTATGTCTGAAATATTGCGAGCTCAGGAACCATTGTGGGTCAGTGGGGATAGGGTAATGGGTGAGCAGGTGAGGGATATGATACAAGGAAGAGAGTGGTAAAGAGCTGAATTTTATGGAGGTGGAGAATGATAGGTTGTCCAGAAGAGTATTGAAGTAGTCAAGTCTGGAAGTGATGGGTATAGGGAGGGAAGCCATTGCCGGTGATTCTTTGGCTATGATCAAATAGTGGAACCAGATGAGTGAGGGCAATTGCACCAAGCTGGACAATTGGATAATAACACTTTTTTTTGAAAAGGAGATCAGTGACAAGATCCAAAAACAGTGTCAGCCAGCATGGAGATCAAGATAGGGCAGTTAGGTGGTCAGCAGTTTAGTGAGAATGGGGCTGAGCAGGATATAAGCCTCATGGGTGAGATGAGATTGGAGACATTATAGGGGATGAGAAGACATATGACAGTTCAGGGCTGGAGCAGAGGGATGGGTAAAGAGTGATTTGCTTGGTGGACAAGGAGGAAGGAGGAGATCAGAGGCAGTTGAATAGATAGTCTCCGTCTTGATGACTAAGAAGCCCGTAAGCTCTTTATACTCATTAGATTTGAGGATGGAGGGGCAGAACAGAAGACTTTAAGGAGATGGTAGGAAGTGGAAAAAAGAAGACTGAGTTTTATTTTTACTTGCCAAGATGATCCTAGAGCAGCAGAAGATTTTGACAGATGATAGTGAAACAAATCTCCAATTGTTGGTACTCTGAAATAAAAACAATAAATACTGGAAACACACAGCAGGAATATCACTGTTCAAACTAACATATAAAGATTAGTCATTTAAACAAGGTGCTGGTGCCAATGGAGCCACTAGGACTCAACAACAATTCTGTGCTTGCCAGCTTATGATCTTCTATCCATTAAAATGAATAAGGGCAAAATTGCCGGCAGGCCAATGTTTTTAGTAGAGAATGAGTGGAAGAAATAACATTAGAACATAAGAAATAAGCAGAGGAATAGGCCAGTTAGCCCCTTGAGCCTGCTTGGCATTCTGAAAGATCATAGCTGATCTTCTACCTCAGTTACACCTTCCTTCACTAACCCCAAATATCCTTAATTCTTTTAGAATCCCAACATCTGCCCATCTCTGACTTGAATATATTCAATGACTGAGCATCCATAGCTCTCTGTGATAGAGAATTAGAAAAGGTCACAACCCTTTGAGTGAAGAAATTTTTCCTCATCTTAGTTCTAAATAGCTGACCCCTTATAGTGAACCTGTGGCCTCTATTTCTAGACTGCTGAACTAGGGGAAATATCTTCCCAGCAACTATCCTGTCAAGCCTTTTAAGAATTTAACAGAAGTGTAAAAAAACGGTAGCCTGAAGATACAAAAGGAACATTATTTGATATTAAAGCAATTGAGAAACGATAAAGATTTCCAATATCCCATTTTCTCTCTTATCATTATGCCTACAAGAACTGACAGGCAACATTCTCCAGGTGAGTCTTTAAAGTGAATGTGATCATCACTGCCAAGGCCAATCAGGACTGGGAATCTTGGCTAACTTGTTATTACTTGGCAATGTTTACACTAGCCCAACAACTTTGTAGGGATTGAATTTTTTACATTACTTTTCCAGTGACTAGTTTTTATTCTGCACCCAGATGAATAAAACTACTTACTATAGAATTCTCTACTTCATCACTGATTATATAATTTATTATTTTGGCATACATTCTGGAAAAATAATATCTGTTGCCTTGAGCCCAACGTTATGATCTGAGCAATTAACGCAGTTGAATATAGGCACTGAATTTAACTTTAAAGCACTAATGTAATCATATTTCAGTTACTTATGGTTTGGTGAAACTGAAGTGTGGTATTGCCTAGAAAAATCCACCCATTCACATCCAGATGGTGGAAAATCTATTTTCAAGTTCAACTGATTAATAACAGCACTGATTCTCTCAAACCACGCAGAGTTGCATTGATTCTATTGTGTAACTGATATGTTTTTGCTGACTGGAAGAACCTAAATGCATAATTCAATTGGTTACAAGTAAATGTCCAGATTTAAGTACAGAGCTCCTTTGGCCCGTATTCATATTATCATAGAAACATATGATCCTTCATCATAATGCTTCATGCCCATTTGAATGACTGTAACATTTGATCTTCTACTACCCTACCAGAACACTAGCCCTGCTCAATCTTTGTGAATAAGTGCTTCCGGACTTCAGTCCGCATCATTTACCAGAGTCTAATTTCTCCTGAAATCATTTTTGACTTATTAGCGCTTTGGATTGCATAACTCATTTCTTGTCGAGGCTATAAAGTCCAACTTTTCTCCATTGTTTCCTCATAACTTAGTCCTCTG
This sequence comes from Carcharodon carcharias, assembly GCF_017639515.1. NCBI lineage: Eukaryota > Metazoa > Chordata > Chondrichthyes > Lamniformes > Lamnidae > Carcharodon > Carcharodon carcharias. Next base: position 161,098,041 of record NC_054473.1, on the reverse strand, counting down.
ACATTAAGGGCCAGTCTTGTGGCCACTCTCTGCATCACTTCAAGGACTTGAATGCCTGACTGTGCATTGGTGATCAGAACCAAATGCAGCATTGTGTTGATAAAAGCAAAATACTGCAGATGCTGGAAATCTGAAGCAAAAGCAAAATTTGCTGGAAAAACTCAGCAGGCCTGACAGCATCTGTGAAGAGAAAGACAGAGTTAACATTCTGAGTCCAGAGGACCCTTCTTCAATCTGAAGAAGAGTCATCTGGACTCGAAACGTTGACTCTGCCTTTCTCTCCACAGATGCTGTCAGACATACTGAGTTTTTCCAGCAATTTTTGTTTTTGTTGCAGCATTCTGTTGATTTGACAATATAGCTCTACATTTTGTTTGTTCTATGGATTGCTACTCTGCAAAGATTAGATGTGGTTAGTATTAATATAGAAGCTCTGCTTTTAACTTGGAAATCATTTGAATGGGTCGTACTCCCCCATGGACTTCTTGGCATGAGGCCCAGACAGTTTTAACTCTTGGGCCTCATTTGTATAATTTACGTTTGCTTCCTGCTCGAAATTGGCAGAAATGGCATCATAGCCAAAGAGTGGGAGTCGAAATTGTATTGGAAGCCAGATGCCACTGGAGAATAGTCCCCAGCATTAGATTACTGGGGTGTGGTGGCTGGGTGTGCATTGAGCTGTTGGCTGTAGGAGGGAGCGGGAGATTTTGTTCAAAGAATGACCTGTGCATTTTTGCAAAGTAAAGCCATTGTTAGTGGGGCAAGATAACCTAAGGTACATTGTCCTGGGTCACATGGAATGTAGCTCACTGGTGCGAAGCTTGGTTACAGCAATTAAATGGAAGCAGTGTTTAAAGGGGCAAAATTGCACAGTTATCTTTATGGTTTGTATGTGCAAAAGTCACGATGCTGACACATACATCAGTCTAATGTAGTTAGTGACAGGAACCCACACAGAATTTTTAGGTTGGCGTGTGGGCACGTGCCCAACCTGATGGGACGCAAAATCGTGTGAGATGACGTTGGGCGAGTGTCCCGATGTCATCCCGTGCTTGTGCAATATTTCAGTTGGTGAGCATGTGCAAAAGTTGGAAGCCCGTCTGCCGACAATTAAGAAGCCAATTAACGTAATTAAAGTTGCAATTGTCTCCAATTTTTCGTGGTCCATCCAATCTTATGGTTGGCGTACGGGCGAATCGGCCAGGTGGACTTTGCACTTTTCATGAAATCTCATCCAAGGGCGGGATGAGATTTCCGTTATTAAGTAAAACAATAAAAATCTATGGATGGCATTTTTATCATGTAAATGTTCAGGTGACTGATTGTGATGCTTGGACATTTTTTCCCTGATTTTAAAAACTTTATTTAATTGTTTTCAAGTCTTCAGCTCTCTGAGGCAGCTCTCTGCCTTCAGGGAGTTTACATTCAGCTCTTGCCCACACCTGCACTTACGTCAGTGTCCACCCTCCTCCTGCCCCCACCCCGGCAACGATGAGCATTTCAATGCACGCTTCACGCTGGCTGGCCATTAATTGCGGACGGGGGCTGATTAGAGTTGGCAGTCTGTTTCCCAACCGCTCTCAGGCCCACCGATTGCATCTGCCTGCTGAGCCAAACATCCTGCCCATGATGGAATGCAACACATTTGTTTTTACTTTCTGGAGTAAAGAATGGTAGACCTATATTTTAATCGATATGTGGACACTGGCTGATACCTAAGGACAGATCTGCAGGGCTCTTATTCACTTCTAAATCAGGAAGGATCTTGAGGACAGCTAATATTTGCATTGAGCATCAGCCAGAAAATCATGCAGCTGTTGGTTTTTAATGAAGCCATGGTATGCGTAGCCTGTGTATGCGTAATTACAACACTACTTGTCAGAATATTAAAAGGAGCTGGTAGGGAAGCAACTGGAGTATGGTTGTTCAATCATTGTAAAGGTTAGGATGGATTCTTTTTCCATTGTCTTCAAGAGCAGCTATGCCCATCCAACAATTCTTATGTAGTGATATTTGGTAAAATGATTTTGTATGTGACAAGGTGTTATGGCACAACGGATGGTAAATGCTGAGGTGTTCAAATCCCAGAGGGAAACTTGAAACAGCTGCAACAGCTATTCTACGATTTGTATTTATTTTCAGATGCATGCCTTAAATTCAGTAGTAATAAGGCCATCAATTCTTGTAGGTTTCTTACAAAACTAAAGTAAACCTTTATTAATAAATAAAAAATGACTTTAAGCATGTATATAGTTTTACAAATTTAGTCAAGATTTAGTGGACCTTACAGGATTGAAAAGAAACTGGATGAAGTAAATTATTTAATAAATACTCCAGGTAGAAGAAAGAAGCAGAGGGTGTGTCATGTAAATATGCTTAAAAAAGTACTTTGACAGAGAAGAGGACCAAAAGGAGATATTAGTGGTGGTAGATTATGAGAAAAGTGGTAGAAATGTAGGATTCTGAAATAGATTTTCGTCTAATCAAATTGGGTAATGAGAGGGTATTTGAAAATTTAAATGTAATATTGAGTTACCTTCCAGACAAGTCTCAAAGTGATTTGGGGAAGTTATTGCAGTCACACAAAGCTATTGGTAGATTAACTAGGGGAGGAGGAACTATCATTGTGGTAATTTGTACACCTATGCATGTGCATAAAATCATTTTTTATTTATTAATAAAGGTTTACTTTAGTGTTGTAAGAAACCTTTAAGACTTGGTGGTCTTATTATTACTGAATTCAAGGCATGTGTCTTGAAATAAATACAAATTGTTAAATAATTGTTTCAAGTTTCTCCCTGGGATTTGAACAGCTCAGCATTTACCAACCATTTTGCCATAACAAAATTGGGGACTCTTTGCAGGATATATTTGAAATTCCTGGATTGGTTAGGTGTTGGTGAATCTTAAGGTTACGAGTACGAGAAGTACTTTGAATTCAGGAGTTGTGTGAGTTTTTTTTTGAAGTGGTGAGACTGCGTTATGGCTTTGGCTGTTGCTAAGACTCGTCAGGGAGTTGAAGCTATAACTTTGATTGGTTTACAAAAGGCAAATAACTAAGTTAATGGAATTGGCAGCTAAGTTACAGTTAAGGTTACCTGCAGGGGTAAGGAAATCAGACATAATTGAAGGTAAAGCACCGCATTTGAAATTGGAAGGAATACCTGAGACCAAGTTCTCCAAGGGGTGGTTCATTGGAATGGGCTCAATTTCATGGGCAAATGAAAAAAACTTGAGCTAGAGACAACAGGAAAAGGAAAGAGAAAAGGCATTTAAAAGGGAACAGGCAGAAAGGGAGGAAAGAGAAAAAGAGAGACAGAGAATTCCAGCTTAAAATGCTGGCAGTTAAAAAAGAGACACCAGGAGGTGAGGAAGGACTTATTGCCAGATCAGAACCCAGCGGGGAAATGTTTGGATTTGTACAAGTTCTTCCAAAGTTATAGGACAGAGATGTGGAAGCATTCTTTATTTCATTTGAGAAGATAGCTAAACAGATGAAATGGTCACAGGAAAACTGGACATTGTTGTTACAACCGAGGTTGTGGATACAACACATGGGGTTTATGCTTCATTGTCAGAAGAAACGTCGGTGAACTATGATTATGGTAAAAAAAGGCTATTTTAAGTGCATATGAGTTGGTTCCTGAGGCAAACAGGCAAAAGTTTAGGGGTATGAGAAAACAGCCTGGGTAAACTTATATTGAGTTTGAAAGAGTAAAACAAAGTAATTTTGAATGGTGGATACGTGCATTAGAAATGACATATGCAGCTCTTGGAGAGGTAATTCTTTTGGAAGAGTTTAAATATTCAATTCCTTCAGTAGTGAGAACTCATGTGGAGGAAAAGAGGATTGAAATGGTAAGGAAAGCAGCAGAGATAGCTGATTAAGGAGATGATTTTTCCCTCATCGAGCAGGCTCAGCGGGGGCTGTCGGGAATCAGATCACCAGTTCTCAAGGCTTTCCATTAAACTAAATGAAACATTTTATTAATTTACACAGTTTAAAATATATATACACATGGCTTAAAATTACTACTATCATCACTTTTAACAAATGCCCAAACTAATGTCCATTAAGGCAACAGCAGCCCATAGGCTTAACCAAACATCAGGCAAAGCATTTTCACCGTACCAATTCAAAATTAGGCTCTTTTCACTTTGGTTCCTGTGGAGACAATTGGGTGCTTGCAGCTGCCTTTTGATCTTATGTTGCCACTGCTCTGCACACCTGAAAACTGCTAAAGTTATACCTACCACCCCCAGTGAATGTCAAGTCTTGTTGTATCACCAGTCTCTTCGAACTCCACCTTTTAACAATGAAACCCCTTTCATAGTATCAATTTTATTTGTAATATAAACATATTGTTTGCTAGTTAAACATCAGTTTTCACCCCACTTGAATGCTCTATTCAAAAAATGCAAATGCACTCTACCTCTCTGTTTACATTTCAAAATTAGTACTTATCAAAGCACCCCAGCTAGCTGGCTTTAATCCAATTAAGACACATCCATAGACTAAACCTCTAAATGAAAAATATTTTCCAATAATATATAATAGTAGCTTCATGACACTTGGATTCTAGCAAGGTTGTTATTCTGTGGCTACTAAACTTGTAAAACAATTTTGTTCCTTTTATTCTGGATAATGCAGCCAAATTGGCATTTGATTGTTGACCCTGGCCCATTCTGTATCAACTCCTGTACTGATGTCTGGTACAGGCATAATGGGTCAAATGCCCTCTTTCTGTGCAGTATTATTCTATGATCCTATTCCTTTGGTGGAATCTACTAGCACATGGGCCTCCCGATTTTTATTTTTAGTTAAAATTGTGCCACTGGGATGGTTACATCATCTGGTATGACTTTTGAATAACTGTGGTGGGTTCCCTCCTAAGTGGTATTTCTTGTGAGTACAAGTGGCTTTGTAAGGGACTGTGTCAAGACAGTGTTATCTGAAGTATTTGATAGCAGCCAGTGGGCATGAACCAAGGCAGCCACTGTTCATATCAACAGTAAAATTTCCTCCCCAATTCTAGGAACTGGTTGGTGGAGAGGCTGGATGCAGGGTAGATCTGGTGGTGTAGCTGTATTTGGACTATTCAGATCGAACTTTCATTACCCATGTGTCTCCTGGTCATTGCCGTGTGTTTGAGTGTGTTTCATCTGCCTGGCACCCAGGCACAGGGCCCAAAAATAATCTAATTGTGAGTTTGTTTGAGTTAGATTTCTAAGTAAGGTGGAGATATACAAACTCTTCCTGAAATGTTTGCAGAAGAACTATCAATATACAAGCCAGAATAAATATGCACTCTATCCAATATTTTCTGGGTCAATATAATTTATTTCATGTTGCAGCTTGGCACTTTGTCCCTATTACTATTCAAAAAATCTACTCCTTACAGGGAAGCTCTCACTCCCTGTAAATTGGAATGTGACCTTATGTGCTAAGCAGTCTGGGAGTGCAAGCATCAGAGTGATAAAGGTGTGCAGTAGAAATGATACTAGATATCCTCATACAGTCCTGATCTCTCCAAACAATGGACAAATAACATTCTGACAGACAACGCATCTGGCTAAAAACTATTAATTCTATGATTTAAACTCAAGCAAGAACACCACAGCAGACTGACTACAGCAGGAGTAATTTATTTCTCACTGGTACTGCAACAGATTTGAACATGACACCAAATGGTAATCAATATCTCTTTTATTAATACTCAAACCAAACATAAAAAATATTTAAAAATTAGAAAATATAACAATAGAACAAGATCAAAACAACACTCAGATCCTACATCAATATTAGATACTAACACAATGTTACTCCATTTGATCTCTGGGCAAAAGTCGCAATCAAGTTGGTGATGTGGTCACTCCAAATTCTCCGACAGCTAAGCGATCTTCAGGTAGTTAGGTGTTCTTCTGATAGCCGGATAGTCTTTGCTGAAACCTCTGTCTACATCTCAAAAGATTTTTTTTATATGTTCCCTTTCCCAAAAATAACCTTACAATATATATGAGGTTGGTATCGACAAGTCCCTTATCAGTAATAAAGACAAAAGGTGACAAATATACTCAGCTGGTCAGACAATATTTGTGGAGAGAGAAAAAGTTAACATTTCAGGTCAATGACATTTTATCAGGATGATTAGGTAATCCCAGATTACTTAGCACATTACTTAGTTGGGAGTAAGTGGGTTTAAGTGAATATTCATTGATAGCCTATCCCCAGAATTTGGGACAGAGAAGTCGAGGAAGGGAGAGGAAGAGTCAGAGATGGACTGTGTGAAGGTGAGAGAAGGGTGGAAATTGGTGATGGACTGTGTGAAAGTGAAAGAAGGATGGAAATTGGAATCAAAGTTGATTAAACTTTCCAGAGCAGGGTGAGAGCAGGAAATGGCACTGACACAATTATCAATGTACCAGAAAAAGAGTTGAAGGAGAGGGTCTGAATAGAACTCGAAAAAGGAATGTTCCACATACCCCACCAAAGGTAGGCAAATCTAGGACCCATAACAACACCTTTTATTTTGAGCAAGAGAGTGGAGTTAAAGGAAAAGTAGTTCAATGTGAGAACAAGTTAAATGGAGGGTTGTGATAGATGGAAACTGGTTGGGCATCCATTCAAGGAAGAAGTGGAGAGCGCTCCAACTGTACTGGTGGGAGATGGAGGTGTAGAGAGTTCATGGTGAAGAGGAGATGGTTAGGATCAAGAAAAGTTGGTAATTTGTAAAGTGACAGAGGACATCAGAAGATTCACAGATGTAGGTGGGAAGAGATTGGACAAAGGCAGAAAAAATAGAGTTGAGATTGGAAGAAATCGGTTCAGTGAGACAGGAACAGGCTGATAAGAAAGATCTACCAGGACAGTCTTGTTTGTGGATCTTGGGAAAGAGGTAGGGGTTTAGGATTGGGGGACTATGATGCTTGAGGCCTTAGAGGGAAGGTTTCCAGCAGAGATGATGTCAGTGACTGTCCTGGGGTCGATGACTTGGTGGTTGGTGGTGGGGTCATGCTCCAGGGGAGGTAGGAGGAAGTGGCAGAGAGTTTCCATTCAGCCTCTGCAAGGTAGAGTCTGATTCACCAGAAAACAATAACACCACCCTTGTCATCAGGTTTTATGTTAATGTTAGGGTTGGACCTAGGGGTCAGGAATACAGCGAGTTCAGAGTGTGACAGGTTAGAATGCCGGGAACAGAAAAATTGAAACAGTCGATGTCACATCGGCAGCTCTCAATGAAAAGATCTAGAGAGGGTAAGAGGCCAGAGGGAGGGGTCAGGCCGTGGAAGAATACTGGATGTTTAAAAGGGTCTACCGTGCAAGGGGAAGACTCCTGCTAAAGTGGTTGCAAGGGTGAAGGCGATGGAAGAAGAGCTCAGCGTCGTGCCAAGCTTGAAATATATTGATAAAAGCAAAAAACTGCGGATGCTGGAAATCCAAAACAAAAACAAAAATACATGGAAAAACTCAACAGGTCTGGCAGCATCTGTCAAGAGTCGTGTGGACTCGAAACGTTAACTGTGCTCCTCTCCATAGATGCTGCCAGACCTGCTGAGTTTTTCCAGGTATTTTTGTTTTTGTTTTGAAATATATTGAGGTGGGGACGTTAAGGGGATGAAGTTGAGATCTTTGCAAAGGACAGAACGTCCAGGGCCAGGGAGAGGAAGGTCAGAGGGTATCATGAATCTGGGCAAGGGGTAAGATTAAAAGAAGGGCTTGGATCAGCGGGAAGTGAAGAGGAAAAAAGACCCAAAAGAGTACTAGTATTCATGAGTTGTTGAAGCTTGTGATCCTTTACACCTGAAAGGGAAAAAAAAGTTTTTGTTAATTAATGACTCATTTCTTGGATAATTCAAGATAGTCACTTTTTTAAAAATTCATTTATGGGATGTGGGTGTTGCTAGCTAGGCCAGAATTTATTGCCCATCCTTAATTGCCCTTGAGAAGGAGTGAAGAGCTGCTTTGAACCGCTGCAGTCTCTGTGGTGTAGGTACACCCACAATGCTGTGAGGGAGGCAGTTCCAGGATTTTGAACCAGTGACAGTGAAGAAATGGTGATTTTTTCCAAGTCAGGATGGTGACTGGCTTGGAGGAGAACTTACAGGTGGTGGTGTTCCCATGTGTCTGCTGCTCCTGCCCTTTTGATGCTAGCGGTTGTGGGATTGGAAGGTTCTGTCTAAGTGTGGAAGAATAAAATACATCTATACTTATGAGATAAATAAACTTAAAATCCATGTATAATGAAATTACTGTAGAAAGTCCCCAAACAGTCATGCAGCCAGCACATAAATTAGCAAATCAAAGGGCCAATGCTACCTTCCCAGACTAAGGGGCTCCGGATGTCAGATACAGTGGCAAAATCTAAGAGAGAAAAAACTATTGTGTGTGCATTGCCTAGGATATGTAACTATTAACACTATCTAATTGCTGAACCATCGACAGTGTCCTGTCTACTTGCTAAACCATTGACATTGTCCTGTCTACTTGCTAAACCATTGACATTGTCCTGTCTAATCATTAAATCGTTAACACTGGTTGCTATCCTTTGAAGCCATTTGAAACTATTGTAATTGCCCAAGTTTCTGTCACGAATCTTTTGCTATATCTACGTGTGTAAATAAGTGTTAGGCAGAGTGTCAGCTAGCTCCACTGTAAGCTGCTGTGCTCTCCATGATATCACGATTTTAATAAAAGGCTTCCAAGACAAACCTCCAGGGTCTGAGTGTTCACTCCGATTTCCGCGACACTAAGCATAACTAATTTACCCTCAAACCTTTTTTTATTCATTCATAGAATATGAGCGTTGCTGGCAAAGCCAGAATTTATTGCCTGTCCCTATTTGCTCTTAAGAAGGTGGTTGTGAACTACCTTCTTGAACTATTGCAGCCTGTCTGGTGTAGGTACCCCCATTGAGCTTCAAGGTTTTGACCCAATGACAGTGAAGGAGCAGTGATGTATTTTCGAATCAGGATGGTGTGTGACTTGGACGGACCTTGCAGGTGGTGGTTTTCCCATGTGCTTTCTGCCTTATCCTTCTAGGTGACAGAGGTCATGGGTTTGGAAGGTGCTGTCAAAGAAGCCTTGGTGAATTGCTGCACTGCACCTTACAGATGGTGCACATTGCTGCCACTGTGCACTGTTGATGAAGGAAGTGAATGTTTAAGGTGGTGGATGAGGTGCTTGTCAAGCAGGTTGCTTTTACCTGGATGGTTTCAAGCTTCTTACTTAGGTGAGTGCAGCTCCAACAACACTCAAGTGGAGAGTATTGCATCACATTCTTGACTTGTGCCTCATAGATGGCAGACAGGCTTTAGGGAGTCAGGAGGTGAGTTACTCACCGCAGAATTCCCAGCCTGCAACATTCTCTTTTAAGCACAGCATTTGCATGGCTGGTCCAGGTAAGTTTCTGTTCAATGGTAACACCCAGAATGTTGATGGTGGGGGATTCAGCGATGGTAATGCTGTTGAATCTCAAGGGAAAGTACTTAAACTCTGCTTTGTTAGAGATAGTCATTGTTTGGCATTTGTGTGGTGCAACTGCTATATTTGTCACTTATCAATCCAAGCTTGAATGTTATCCAGGTCTTGGTGCATGTGGGCACAGACTACTTCAGCATCTGAGGGGTTGCAAATGGAACTGAACACTGTACAGTAATCAGCGAGCATCCTCACTTCTGACCTTATGATAGAGGGAAGGTCATTGATGAAGCAGCTGAAGATGATTGGGCCAAGGACACTACCAGTCAAAGTTCCCACCTTGAATGAAAGTAATTGATCGAGAAGGGCTCTTGCTTCAGTATGTCTATTCAGCTTGCCAGGCATAAAGAAAGAAAAAAATTCTATAATATTATCAAAATCATTATCATAGTCATTAATCATAGTCACTACTCTATAATTTAAAGCCAATAATAACATGTCTAAAACTAATATAACATGCAAAAGCAAATAGCCTGTTGTTTATACTGACTGGCCTGTCTGGTTTCTCATCCCAGGAACCAAATTATTCAACATTCTAAATAGCTAGTATATTCTTGAAGTTAACAAAGCATAAATTAAAACAAAATTCCTCCAGGCTAAATAATTAAAAATTCCAAAATGTTACAGTGAGTAATCTTAACAAGAATACTTGAAGGCACAATGCCCTGAATGTGCCTTCAAATGCGATAAGTAGTCAGACTGAACTGTAGGATACTGGAGCTAAATATGCGGATACACATTAGTAATAGGCACTCTCACAAAAAATTCGAGAAAATCTTAATACATGGCAAGTAACTAATTAAAATAGAATGCTCAGTCTAGGTTCCTGAGAGATGATTTGTTATTTCTCTCTGCTTTTATGATTCAGATAAAATAATGTGAATATTCAGCAAAGATTGACCACTATATTTATCCCATTTCTTAGAGTTTTCAGTTTTCCAATGTTTTGACAGTAACAGAGGACAACTTAATATGTTCTTGGCAAATGTTCAGGGCCATAAAATGTTGAGGACAACAATGGAGGTATCAATGTTCCACAGCAGAGAAGAGTCCACAGTGGAACAGAGCTACAGCCACTGTTTAAAGTGGCTATGCCAGCAACAGGGAAAGGACCATTCCTGGAACAGCAGCAGTGGCAGAGAAGCTAAAAAAAAAGCCTTTAATGTCAGATAATCTGACAGTGACATTCTGCTGGCAGAGATATAAACCAGAAGGAATCAGCTGTATGAACTGGGGGAAGAAAGCCTCTGAAGCAAGATGTGAAAGCAAATGTGTAAGCTGCAATGAGAGATCAGCGTGGTATATAGTCATTGCAATAAATCAGAACAATGTGGCCATTTTAAGAAGTGGCTATACTAACAGTCACAGTGGCGCAGTTCAAAAAACATTGTTTAGGAACATGAGATCATGGCTGATCTGTGACCTAACTCTATACACCCATCTTTGCCTAAGATCCCTTAATACCTTTGGCAAACAAAAACCTATCAATCTCGGATTTAAAATTAAGATTTGCGGAAGAGACTTCTACCACCCTTTTGATGGTTAGGAAATAACAATCTCATCTTTCAGCTTGGCTTTACAATCCAGTTGGCTTATACTGATCATGACATGGGTGAATCTTTGGGTTGGGGGAATATTGGAATAAGGGAGCATAAATTGATTTTGGACAGTAGAACATGTAGGCCAATCATGAATCAGCAAGTCATTTTGCATTCTACTTGATTTTCTTTTCACTATATTCCACTTTGTGCTGCTGCCAAGCTGAACCCCAATACGCCAAGCTCTCTGTGAAGAATGAAAATTGAAACAAATTATCATGTGAAATCAACTTGTTGAGTGTACAAAAACATCGAAGACACTAGGGTGAACATGAGAAAATGCAGCAATGATCCCTAGTACTCAAATCTAGATTTAGCACAAACTGAAGTAATTTCGTCTGTAGCTAGGTGATGTCAGAACTTGGAGAGCATGTAGTTTCCTCCTTGCTAGAAATCTGTTCCAAGTTGGAAACTGCTCAGAACATCTGTGTTAAAATTTTTCCATCTACTCACTGAAGTGCACTTACTGAACAAGTACTTACTTTACATTTAGAAAATGAATGTCCAGCTGACTCCTTTAAAGCCACATGCAGTTACTCTGTGGTTGAAATATCTTTAAACAGTTTTGCCTATAAATTGCATTGCACAGCATCTGTTTTTTTTAACCATTTCAAAAATGCTCCAGTTTGTCTTTCTTAGGACCAAAGTTGATACATTTGCCCACAATGAACACCATCTGCCACTCACTTAACCTATCTATGTCCCTTTGCAACATCCTGCTCCCATTTACAATACTTAGCTTCCCTTCTAATTTAGCATCATCTACAAATTTAGAAAAATAACTGTAGAGAAAAGATTAACATCAGAAGCACCTGATACTGATGTAACAATGATGTAATGACACATGACAAAGTAATAGAGACCTGGAGGGAGGAGAAATCCAATCTTGTGCAGAGTTCCTAATAAGTACATAGAGCTGTAAATAAATAATAATGGTTTTAACAAACTACAGACTTGAGTGGCTTGCTTAGGGAAAATAGACAAACCCTGAAAAACCCCATCTAGTCCCCGAACATATGACAAAACAAGGTGACAGTGGATACTGAGTAAAAGACCCAGAAAAACTCCAGGAAAAGATTACAGACCTGACAAGCCTACAGTTGCTTGAAAGAAGCTTGAAAGGAGTGGATTGAAGACTCACCAACTCACTGGGTGCAGTGGTTACAAGCTGAGACACAGACCTGGAGTAGCAACAGCAGTAAGCACAGATCGAAATCAACAAGCAACATCAGTGATACAGCAACAAGTCCAGAACTTAGTACAAGCATGGAATCTACACTGCCACTCCCAGACCCTTTCCGAAGCACTGAAGGCTTGCAACAAGTTCAGCACTGGAACAAATGGAAAAAGAGGTTTCCAGGTATAGAGTCGCTTCTGGTTTGCACAAAAATGCACAGAAGGATCAGGTCAGTCCATTATGCAGTTGGAGCTATTGCTGATGGCATAATGGTGAGACAGGGAGTCGATGAGATTTCAAGCTCTTACGATGAGGGCCTCCAGGCATTTAATTCGCATTTCAGCTTTCGCAAAAATTTAATTGTAGAATGGGCAAAATTTAACAAGTGAAAACAAAGACCAGGTGAAAGTATGGATTCGTTCTTCAACAATCTTTTCAGGCTGACAGAAAGTTGTGAAAACAGAATATTGAGGGATGATTTGATTAGTGATTGCATAGTAGTTGGGGTTCTGGATGAAGTTCTATCAGATCTCTTGCAAATGAGAGATGATCTAGCTCTAATCAAGACAAATCATGAGACAAACTGAGCTCAGAAAGCAAATAAGAGTGTTTGTTCAATGGGAAAGTGAGGTCCCTTGGAAATGAATGAGTGAGGCTATTTAATATGTAGGCCGGAAGAGGGAAAGCGCATCAAAACAGAAGCATGCAAAAACAGGGAAAAATGTGTCAACTGCCATCTTGAAATGCTGTTGGTGTAGTGGGAAATATCTGCACAAGTGGGAACAAAGCGCTACAACTGTGGGAACATTTTACAATTGTATGCTGAACTAAAACAGAGATAGCCTGCAAAGAAAAGAGTAAAAATATTAATGCCAAACCACATACCAGAAATGGAAGAACCACAGAAAAAAGAAATAACTTTCCTAGGAGAAGTACATGAAACAGAAAATAAATATTGGAGCATTAAACTTGAAGTTGATAGACAGAGCTTAAATTAGACACAGGGACAGACGTTTGAGTTTTACCTAATGAAATAAAGTGGCTTAAGCATATTACACTACATCCAACTTCCATCCAATTACAAGGTCCACGTGAAACATAGGACAACACCTGGCAGAATTAAAATGCAAGGATAGAGAAATCATTGAAATAAAAGCAAAATACTGCGGATGCTGAAAATTTGAAACAAAAATGGAAAATGCTGGAAAAACTCAGCAGGTCTGGCAGCATCTGCAGAGAGAGAAACAGAGTTAAGGTTTCGAGTCCATATGACTCTTCTCTGAGTATGCCATATAGATGACATACTCATACATGCTCCACAAGGGGATATCATGACTGTAGAGTGAGAGCAGTCTTGAAAGTTCTACAGGATGCAGGTTTGACAGTGAATGAGAAATGTGAATTTGCAAAATTATGATCATGAAAGAGATTGCAAAGTTGTTGCCTAGAATTCAACACTTCAGACTGAGACTATTGAGTTATGAGTCAGTAACTGAGTACGTTCAAAGGAATTACCAGGCAATAGCAGATAAACTATCAAGAATACCAGTTGAAAGAACCAAAATGAAGAATATGAATTTCATTGAGGAAGTGGAAGCGTATACATCAGTCATTACCAAACACCTATGGGCTATTGCAAAGAAGCTTCAGAAGATAAAACAAGCATGACAGGAAGATGATGAATGTGTCCAGATAAAGGAATACCATCTGGATGAATGGCCAGACTATACTCCCAACAACCCAGTACTATGGCAGTACTTTGAATGGAGAAAACACCTCAAATAATTGATGATCTCTTGGTTTTTAATGACAAAATAGTCATTCCAACAGCACTTTGGTTTGATATTCTCCAAGAAATTCATCAAAGCCACTTAGGGGTCGCAGAATGTCAAGCAAGAGCCCGGCAATCAGTCTGGTGGCCAGGCATTACTTGGTCTATTGAAGAACTAATTTTGAATTGCCTTACGTGTGCAATGAACAGCCAAGAGCAAAGAGAATCACTGCCACCCTCCATTTTTTCATCAAGGACGTGGGAATGGGTTTAATTGATTTTATTGTGATTGATTACTACACCATATAGATTGGAGAGAACAGATTGCACAGCACAACAGCGGAAGCAGTCATTCTCTCACTGAACAGAATCGATGCAACACAAGGCATTCTAGACACCATAGTGTTCATAATTTGCTAATGTATTATTCCACAACTTTATAAAGGAATATGGATGCATTCATGTAATTAGCTCACCTCAGTATCCTCAAGTGAATGAAGAAGCCCAGAGAGCTGGTTTGAGCCATCAAAGACTTGATGAAGAAGAATGAAGATCTCAACTTATTCCTTCTTAGTTAACAAATATCAGGGCTACAAAATAGGTTCTCATCATTTTCAGTTAATAGGAAGATGACTGAGAACACAACTTACAGTTCTGCAACAGAAATTAGAACCAAATATTACCTCGAATGGCCACGAGGGAGTTAAGCATGAGGAGGAACAGAGACACAAACAAGCTCGTAACTTCAATTTCAGGCATACGGCATGAGACTTATCAGTGCTGCAGCCCGGGGAGAGAGTATGGATATGAGACCAACAGAAAGAAGGCATAATAATAGAAAGAGCTCCACGACCGAGATCCTTGGAAAGAAAGCCAGTAGAAACCTGGGCTTACTATTCAGATCTGGATGGAGATGAGAAATAATAAACCATTCAAAACTCTACAGGGATGTCAGAAGCTTTAGTTATAATCTTTCAAAGCTATCTCAATGCCAGAATTATGCACATTGCTTATGTCACTCCATGATTTAAGAAGGATAGGAGAGGGAAACCGGGTAACTAAAGACCGGTCAATTGTCTAGAAACTATTGTTAGGATTACAGTGACTGGGAGAAAAGAAAGAAGGAAGAACTCATTTACTGCACTGAGGTGCCCACCTGGATTATTGCTCAAGTCTCTGAAATGGGGCTTGAAAGCACAATCTTCTGGTTCAGAGGCGCGAGTGCTACCAGTGAATGACATACAACACTGAACAAAATGAGCTGACCATGGAGGCCCAGCTTGGCTTTGTTAGTGGTAAGTGATGTCTGGCTAATCTTGCTGAATTTTTGAGATCATGAATAAGATAGTGTCTATAGGTGTTGTCTATATGAACTACCAGAAGGTCATTGGATAAGGTTTTATACAAAATAATATTAGCAAACATAAGAGTGCTAGGAACTGGAGAAAGCCTTTTGGCTTGGGTTGGAAATTGCATGAAAGGTAAGAGACAGAGATTGAGGACAAAGGTACTTAAATTGACAATGTGCCAAATGGTCTTCCATGGGGATCTGCTCTGGAATATTAACTTTTTACCACATTTATTAATAACTTGGACAAGAAAATAGAGAGTTGCTGAAAAAAGAGACATGCTATCAAAGTTTTTTGTCTTGCATCCGTCACCACGGCTCACAAGATAAACCAGCAGTAAAGGGAACAACAATTTATACTGCATGAGAAGAGAGTGCTGATTGGTTGGCAAGTGGACTCTGATTGGTAGGGGTTTTGCCATAGAGTATGCAGCAGAGAACTGTTAACTGCCAAGCTTTTGTTCAAATTCAAACCAGGCAGGTCAACTCTGATTGGTCAAGACATTGCCATGGGGAATGAACCAGGGAATGGCTGTCCCTCAAGCTCTTCTTCAGTTAAAAAAGGAGCAATGTGTGGATGTGTTCCTTCTTTTCAGCAATTTTCAAGTTCTGTACTGCCAAAAGACTAAATAGAGAGTTATTGTTTGGTTATATGTTCAAGGCCTAGATAGGGTTCTTTGGGATTTGTCTATTTTTCCCAAGTAAGCTACTCAAGATTGTAATTTGTTAAAACCATTATTATTTATTTAGAGCTCTGTGTACTTCTTATGAACTCTGCACAAGAGTGAACCTTTCCTCACTCCAGATCTCTGTTACTTAGTCACGTATCATTACATCATAGATACATCAGCATCAGGTACTTCTGATGTTAACCCTTTCCTCTACATCATCCTCCCCCTAAGTCTTTATCCCAATTATATACATCCTCAAAGTCTCAGACTTCACAGTATTAGTCTCTGTGGTGCCTTGACCAATCTCTCTGATCTTGTTCTGGTACATTAACTTTTCACCACATTTATTGATGACTTGGACAAAGAAATAGAGTTGTTGAAAAAAGAGACATGCTATCGAAGCTTTTCGTCTTGCACCCCTTTCAGGAGAAGGGCACTCATATTGAATGAAGAGAAATGCAGAATCTCTTTGACCTCAGAAAGGGGTGCAAGACGAAAAGCTTCGATAGCATGTCTCTTTTTTCAACAACTCTAGGGCCTTGATGTCTGGTACTCCACTCCCAGTCTGGGACATTTCCTGTTGATTGTGTGTAATCTTGTCCTGCATAAAGACAAATGGATAGAACGTGAGTAAGGCACAGGCATGCGTATGTGCTGAGTGGAGCCATGGACAGGATGAGGAGGCTATCTCCATAGGAGATGAAGCCAGACAGAGATGTGTGGGTGTGTATGAGAGAGTGATGGTGATGTCCCTTGAGCTGAGTGAGGTGCCAGTGAATGTGTGATGGGCTTGTGAGTGGTTGAGTTGAGATTGATGAGATGGTTGACTTGCCCTGGTGACATGGATGAGGTCATTCATCCATTTCCTACACTGGATGGCCAACCTCATGTACAGTGTTGGCACTGACCACCTCTGCCACCGCACCCCAAGCTGGAGTGGTGAGACTGATGGGCCTCATGTGGCCAGAGTGGGGTAGAGGATAACATGGCGGGCCTCCGTGGCATCCAGAATGCATCCCAGGGATGCATCACTGAATCAGGGGGGCTGCACCCTTCTTGGATTTTGGGGCCATGTCTTCACCAGACCAGTCCTGGACTGCAAGCAACGAGAAGTATGTGCGCAGCTGCAATTTAAATATGGCACCTGGCGAGAGGAAGTGGTAAGGTAACGGTGTGGCAGGCAAATTGGAGGCTGCCTGCCAGCATGTCACTGGCAGAGGGGTGGAGGAGCTGCTGCCATCATCCGGAGCACCCTGAGAGGAGCCCGCAGAGACGACAAGCAGCTCATGCGCCAACGTGAGGTCTCTGTGGACCTCCCTGCTTACCATTGATGGTCAGGCATCTAGCTGGGATACTGGGTTTTTCATCCATCTCCCACATGGACACTGACACTGAGGTCATTGCCTGTGTGAGGGTTTGCAGGTCCGAGCACAACACCAGGAACCCCTCATTCTTTCCCTGGAGCTGCCTCTCCATGAGAGTCACCACTCTTTCAATGGAGGAGGCCATGTGCAAGCCTATGATGGTCAATGCAGTCCTCATGCTCCGCATGGATTCCTCCATCATGGAGACAATGGCATCCAGACCCTCATGGATCTCCACCAGATCCTCCCATGCATCTCCCTGGACATCCAGCATCTGCTGCCTAATGGACGATTCCAGAATCTCATCATGTGCCTTCGACTGAGCATTGTCCTGGTCCTCATCAGTTCTCTGACTGCCGACGCCCTGGGCACTATCTGCCTTTGCCTGTACCTCAAGTGAGTGTGAAGTGCCCTCATCAATGTGCACTGAGATACTAGCTGCTGATCTAATGCCCACCAAGGTGCTGGTATCTGCGCTGGTGCCTTCTTCAGAGAGCGGGTGTGACGCAGGTGACAGTGATGCCCGGTGGTCCTCTGGCATCAGAGGTGGACCTTTGAGGTCTTCAGATCGGACACCTGCTGGCGAACCTAAAAGGGAGAAGAAGGATACATCGTTACTTAAATTCATAACACTGTCACTGTGCATTACAGGCACCCTGGTGAGACAATGCAGCTCTGCATCATAGTGCCATCATCTTCCCATGACCAATGGGATGCCAGGTTCAAGGCTCACATCAATGAGGAGACTGCACTAGAATGTGTGCACAATCTGAAACTGTCACCTCAGTGCACTGCGCTCTTACCTTCGTCTGGCACCCCCACCTCTCCACGACCAGTTGCATGGGGAGCATGCCAGCTCTCCAGCTCCAGGGCATCTTGCTTCAACCAGGAGAGCATCAGCAGGTTGGGCGGGTCTCCGCCTGTATGTGCCCTCTTGGGTGATTATGGCTTGTCTTCTCCTGAAAGGACAGAGGAGCATTGATTAGTCCACTCTCTACCTGCAGCGCCATTGCAGCCTGGCCAACCTCAGCTGAGGAACACCTCTCAGGGCACTTCCAAGTCGTGGCCCTTGAGCCACAAGGCACGTCCAAGCAGCCAGGGCTCACCCCCTTGGCCAGCTCTGGCATGATTGACAGCTGGCACTCAGACTCTAGCACCCCTGAGGTCCATGGGGGGACGTCCACACCTTAGCACTTCTGCACACTGACCCATGTCAACACAGTACTCATCCTTTCTCAGTGCAGCAGGTCATTGAAATGCTTCTGGCACTGCACCCATGTGCGCTGCAAGACGTCATGGCTGCTCACCTGGGCTGCCACCTCCTCCCATGCCCTCTTTGTGAGGTGTGGTGGCCTCCTCCTCCCATCTCAGGAGACAAGGGTGTCCCTCCTAGCAGCCACCTCCTCCAGCAGGACTGCAAAGCCCTCATCCGAAAAGAGGGTGCCCACCCGACCTGCCCTCCCACCTGGCGTTTGCTGCCGCACTCAGGTGCATTTTCAGAATGGCAGCCAGTTGTCCTTCCCGGTAGCCTTTATGGAGCTCCCCGGGACTCCTTTATACTGGCCACTGGGTTGCCATTGAACCAAGTGGCAAACAGGCCCTCGCCCCCCTGCTTAGCCCTTCCTGTCCAGTGACAAGCCACATTTCATGCTGGATGGGCTCTAATTGGCCTGCAAGTGTGAAATCGCTGTTAGTGACCGATCGCGGTCAATGGTTGGTTTCGCGGCCATTCCCAGGCCCATAAGCCGTGTCCGCCCAATGGGAGCAAAATCCTGGCCCAGGATATAGTTGACTGGTATTGGCTTATGCAATGTCCTAGCAACAAGTGGTATATTTATGCACCTTGCTTTCTTTTAACCAAGACTCTGTTGAAGCAATTGCCTATGATTATTGACAGGTAAATGCAACAGTGCCTGCAGATAGCTGAAGGTATCTTTACATGTCTGGCAAATTAGACTACATTGGCTGATGATCACTCTTCAATGCCATCATTCATGAAGTACCACATAAAGCCATGCACATCATGGTTTTTCTGCTTCTGAAGAAGTTTCTAACAGTTGGTCAAACTTCCAAATATCTTACTACGAGTGGGGAAGTTGCCCCAGCCTCCTTTGAGAATCGTAGCCTCTACCTGCACTAATCATCCATCAAAATGAGGAATGCTCATTCCTCTTCGCCAGGTGGGTAAGCACATAACATTTCTTGTGCAGTGTGACCTATTTGACATTGCTTTGTTTCCCTTTTGTCTTATTTCAATCATGTTGGTGGAGTGAGCTCCACTATTTGGGTTAATGGTGTTGCGAATCAAAAAGCATGACTGACACAAAGAGTGATAAGAAACCAAGTTCCAGCAGAAAGAAATACAATGAGACCAGACAGAGATGTATGGGTGTGTATGAGAGAGTGAGTGGTGAAGATCAGGAAATGGTTAAAGTACCTTTACATTATTATGTTTAAGAAATAAACTTCTGTATACTTACTGCCTGCAATCCTGAATGGGCTGTTCCTATATCAATAAATAACAATTAATGGCCACACCAGGAAATGGTGTGCACAACATCCCTGCTTCCAGTTAGTTCCTTAGTCAACATCACGAAAGCAGTTTACCTGGTTATTATTATATTGCCGTTTGTGGGAGCATACTGTATGCAAATTGGCTGCCACATTTCACACATTACAACAGTGACTACACTTCAAAAGCACTTCATTGGCTTCAAAGTGCTTTGAGACATCCGTGAATGGTGCTATAGAAATGCAAGTCTTTCTTTTTATTTAATTTTGAAATCAAACTTTTGCCTATTTCAGACATGCACATGATTTCCCTGCTTGCAGAATTGCATATGGTGAATAGAGTGGATGGAGATCTCTTGTAATGGATCTCTGACCAATTTTCCAATTGGGGGTCACCTGTTCGTGGGTGTACATTCAATGAACCTAATTGGAAAATCCAGACCTTGAGCAGAATTTTTTGTTCTGCTGGTGGGTGTGTGCCCAACCTGAGCAGGAATGAAATAGTGTGCAATGACATTGGGCGAGCATCCCAACATCATCATGCACTCTTGTGATATCTCACTCAGCAGGCATGCGTGACAGGCAGCAGTGCACCCACCAACAATTAGAGGCTTATTAAGATCCCTAGTCAATTAATTAAATTGAATTTTTCACTGCCCATCCAACTGTTCGGTTGGCCGGTGAGCAAATAGGCCAAGCGGCCTTTGCATTTTTAACGAAACCTCATTCATGTGCGGGATGTGTTTTTGGACAAAAAAATAAAAAATTTAAAAACTCATTTTCCACATGTCCCTGTTCATATGACAGAGTCACATGTGGGTGATTTCCTTAGTTTTGAATTCTTTATTTTTCAGGTTAAAAATCTTCAGCACACTGAAGCAGCTCTGTGCCTTCAGGGAACTGTCACTGAGCGCACCCCTGCGCATGTACAAACTTCAGTGCTCGTGCTCCTCCCACCCCCACTCCAGCAGTGCTGAGGTTTTAACATGCGTTTGACACTGGCTGGCCATTAATTGGCCAGCCAGTGTGAGATCGCTGTCGGGGCCCGATCGCAGGCAGCAGACTGTTGTGTGGCCGCTCCTGGGCCCGCCCACCACGCCTGCCTGACCAGAGGAAAATCCTCCCCCTTGTGTTTGCTTAACAATGCGGTTTTTACTTTTACATAGCTCCAGTAGAACTTTTGCAACTTACGGGTAGCCTGGGACACAGCTCAGAAAGTGGGGCAATCGGTAAGTAAGCAGAATTTATTGATGCATCTAAATTAGTGTGACTAGCCTAGTTATTTTATTAACGTTATTCGATCAGTCCTACTGTTTTCTTCCTTTCTTCAGAAACACCAGTCCTATATCCTAAGTTATTCCTATACTATAGTAAAAAATATTCCTTTTCCCAATTGTGTTGCCATCTTGAATGACTAAATATGCCAGTAATGGATTTTTCTGTTCATAACCTGATTCATTTTGTGCAGGTGTTAACCAACATTTTCCTCTTTAGAATTCCAATCCCCAACCATGTTCTTTCCTAGTTCCAGTTTAGAATATTTTGCATAATATTTTTAGAACATGAAAATATTTTGCTTAATAAGGTGTGGCTCATTAAAAAGCACTGGTGAAGCTCTTGCTATCAGGAGTCTCACGTGTACACAATGCTGGGAATATTGCAATTCCACATGCATTATTGCCAGGAAAACCTCATAACTATGCAGGGGCGAAGGCTGTAGGGATTTTGGGCATGATTAATAAGTCAAGAGCAAGACTGTCAAATTGTAGCAAAGTGGAAAGATTTATTAAGCATGATGGCTTAATAAACTAGGCAGTGATTAACACAGCTTAACAGGTTATACTTCCCATTCCGGCTATGGACAGCAGAGCGCACAAAAGCCTGAACTGGATTTGTCTCATAGACTTCTCAAACTCTGACTTTGTCTTAAACTCTTATAGTCTTTTTGGACTTTTGTACCCTGTTGGGACTTTTTGTATTTCTCGGATCCTGAATAGAAATAGCCTCTCGTTTTTGGATCTGTTTTCTCTCTGCTGCAATTAAAATGGTTTGGACCTCCTGTTTTATACCCTGGACAGTTAATTTGATCCATCCTTTACAAACCATTTGAGCCAATTGACCAGTTACCAGGACATGCAATTGATTTTTGATTGGTCTTTGGAGTCTGGCGTTAGTTTCTAATCTGCAAAATTCCAAAAAAACAGTGAGTTCTCTGACATCTAGACACCTTATCAATTTATATTAGTTCTGACTAGTGTAATACAGTTTCATGCAATTAGAAACAAGTGTGCAAGCCAAGGTTACAAAGGTTCAATTAAACCTGGATTTTCATCCTGAGGTGGGTATGCAGAGCCGGAAAAAGTGGCCCGAATGGTGGAATCTTCTTTCTGGGAGGGGAAGTGTGGGTGTGGGATGGATTTGGGCTCGCTGCTTTTGGATGCAGATTGGAGGTGGGTACTGAGGCAGGCTGTTGAAGAGGCCCGCCTCAATTTGCTGGGACTTCATCCTTGTTGCTTTCTTAAACGTTAGGCTCTCTGGCCCTCAGCCCTCACATTCCTACACACCCACTCACTCTCCATGGCCATACATGCCAACCCATGTCCCCATCCATCCCATATACGCCATATATGCCATCCATGTCAGGGCCCCTTATAACACTTATGATAATTGAAATAAAATGAAGCTCTAAATATCTATTACAGACTTCACCATATGATAAACGTTTTCATTCATGAAAGCCTCCATTGAATACATTTACATTTCCTCAAATAATTAATCCCTTATAAAAACAAGCAATTAATAACCTCTGCCAGCTGCCAATCAAACTGAAACTACAACCCCCCCCCCCCCCCCCCCCCCCCCCCCCCCCCCACTGTGATAATGATAGGTGTGGAAAGCACTAAAGCATGAATAATGCTACAATGATAGTACTTAGGGTTACATTGACTAACAGTTATCGAAACTGCTAAAACAAGTTTTTTTTAGATCACAGACACAGGCAGTGTTATGACTGATGCAATTGGTACAACTGAGTTATTTAAAAATCCCAGAGGGAAACTTTAAACAACTGTAATAACCTATAACTTTAAGTGTTATGTTTGAGATGCAACTCTAAATTCAGGAATCAGACCACCAGTTCTCAAGGTTTTACATTGAACTAAATGAAACATTTTATTAATTTACACAGGTTAAAATATATATACACATGGCTTCAAATTACTACTATCATAACTTTTAATTCCCAAACTAATCTCCATTAAGGCAACAGCAACCCATAGAATTAACCAAACACCAGGCAAAGCATTTTGACCTTACAAATTCAAAAGGAGGTTCTTTTGACTTTGGTTACTATGGAGACAGTTGGAGTCTTACAACTGCCTTTTGATCTCACATTGCCTCTGCTCTGCATGCGCAACATTGCTAAATTTATATTTAGCATCGCTCATTGAATGCAAATTCTCATTGTATCACCAACCTCTTCTAACAATAAAACCCCTTTCATAGTACCAGGTTTATTAGTAATATAAACATATTGCTTGGTATCTGCTGGATAGGTATCAGTTTTCGCCCCACTTCTTGAGTGCTTTATTCAAAAAATGCAAATGCACTCTAACCCTCATACATATCAAAACTAGTACATGTCAAAGCACCCAGACTTTAAATCCAGTTAAGAGACACCCACAGATTAAACCCCTATTTTAAAAGAAAAATATTTTCCAAAATATTATATACATTAATAGCTTCAGGACAGGCAGGCAGTTTTTTTCTCATTTTAAAGGGCAGGAGATTAAAATAATTTGGCAGCTATCCGCCCTTCACTTGCTTTTATGTCTATTCTAAAAATGCTAAGTTACATGCTACGGGATAAGGTCCTGCTATAGCAAAAATGGGGTCTGTTTGAACTCAGCCCTGTCTTGTTTTTAAAAAGTCCATTTTAAATAGTTTAAATATATGATTGGTCAGCTGGCGAAATTACTGGTTGATATCTGTCATGCACAAGTTGCATCATCGCGACACACTTGGAGCCCTTAAGTAACAAAAATCTTTCAATCTCAACTGATCCAGTAGCCAGAGCCTTTTGGGGAGTGAGTTCTTATTTCTATTACCATTGGCGTGAAAATGCTTCCTGATTTCATTCCAAACTGATGTAACTCTAATTTTAAAATTATGCCTTTTTCTGCATTCCTCCATAATTGGAAATAATGAGCAGAATTTTCGCAGTGCATTGGAGGCTGGTTTGGGAGCAAGCAGGGTGGAAAAGTCTGGGAAATTGGTGTTGGGTTGGGAACCCAAGACGATTCTGCCCTTTTCTGGCTTTCCATGGGATGGGATTGAAATTGTTGCCGTGCAGAGGGCAGCTGATAGCTTTAATTCTTTTTAAGGAAGAATGAAATCCGTTGGCCCGTACGGGGATCGAACCCGCGCCCTTGGCGTTATTAGCACCACGCTATAACCAGCTGAGCTAACCAGCCACCTTGGATGGGATTGAAGGAGCAGGGAACCCCCTTGGGTCTGCAAGGTTAAGTAATTAAGAAGTGGTTGAGGTTGTTAAGCCAATTATGGTCTGGTTTAATACTGAACCTTGGATTTTCCAGCCAGGGTACCTGTTTCCCGACCCGTCAGCAACCAACCAGGTTCACTGAGGGGAGTGCATAACAGGAAGAGGTTCTTCAGTGAAACTGACAGCCGTGGCCATTGAGTGACTGCTGTGCAAAGTACATTTCTCAGAGATTGCTTTTACTGCTTGACAGGTGATTGCCAACTTCTTAGAAGATACTTCATTGTTTTGAGCTTCACTCACCTTCAGCTGCACTTCCCTGCTAGTCTTCACCATACCATGGAAGAGCTTATGCAGCTTCACCATCCAGCTCTGCTGAAGTGCAGAAGCCACATCACTAACAACTGCTCCAGCAGCACAGGATCAACATCAGCAGCAGCCCCAGCTGCCTCCTCCTCAGCCACAGGCCCCTCCACAGGGCAGATGAGATGGTTTGAGGTGAGACCCCATACAGAGGCCAGGATTTTATAGCCTCCCTGTGGCATGTTTCCCCAGTGGATGTGGCGTGCCATTTAAATCTCCATTCAGTTTGATGGGACCGTAATATCCTGCTGGGTGGGAGGGCCCAATTCCATAGGCAGAGGATTAGCTGTCTCGACATGTCTGAGCACCAGTACCTCAGGAAGCTCAGGCTCCCAGGGCAGGTCACTGCTGACATCAGCATGCTTCTGGAACAAGATCTCCTTCCCAGTTGGCCAGGTAGGTACACATTGCCAGTGGCTGACAAGGTGCTTGTCACTGGAGGACCAATCCCCTATCACACCCCATTCCCCAGGATGAATCGTCTTTTCTCCCGCAAGGTAAGAACACTGAGAGATGTGTGTGCTTGTAATGGCTAGTGCAGAGAGGAGGGAAGGACACCATTGTGGAGGGTGACTGTGATTCACGGGTGCAAGTACACAATAGGCTAAGAGTGAGTGTTGGCTGTTTGGATGAGTATGTGAGGGGTCTACGGGGAGAGGGAGGAGTGAAGCTGAAAGGTGTGTTGACTAGAGGAGTGCTGCTTGGGGGAATATTGGACAAGTCAGAGTGTGGGGCTTGGCACCTGAATTTGTTATTTCACTCAGCTGACATGCCCTCTTGAGGTCCTGGATCCTCTTGGTGCAGTGTCTCCAGGTTGGAGAGGAAACACTCCTGCTGCTGACTCCCATGATCCATATTTGCTTGGTTCAAGGGGTTGTCCTCTTCCTCCTGTCCTTGACAGAGCTCACCACATGCAACCCCTCAGATCCTGCAGTAGGATGTCCAGGGAAGAGTGAGAGTTCCTGGGAGCAGCCTTCCTAGGTCTCCTCTCCATTCCTGTGATTACTGCAGCCTAAATCTAAGTGCTGTTGTGTTTTACTGACATATCCCATGGTCTCTATAATTAGAAATCCTTCCTTTGACATAATAGACATATCATCCCACCTGCCCTCTCTGACTGTTCGGGAACCTGAAGGCAGGTTCAGTCTGGTAAAGAGCAACTGCTGGGCGATATGCGACAAATCAGGTTCTTGACACAAAAATACCTTGCTATTTTGGCAGGGACTATGAGGGTAAATTCTGCCCAATGTTCCTGTATCTACCCCATCAAATTCTTTAAACATTTTGGATACGTGGATCAAATTGCCCCATAGACCATTTAAACTTAAAGAAATACCAGCCAAGTTGATGCATCCCACCCTTATAATTTAACCCTTTATACCCTGGTTCATTCTGGTAAATCTATGTGGTACCACTTCCAGGGACATTATTTCTTTCGTGAGGTGCAATGTTCAAACCGGAACACAGTTTTCCAGATGAGTTCTGGCCCAGGCTCTGTATTACCGAAGAAACACTTCCTCACAACTCAATTCTAATCCCCTTGATATTCCATTTGCTTTATTCCATTTGTGTACCTGTGCACCTGCAGGAGAAACACCAGTAAAACTTGGAAATGGCTGGTACCGATCTGAACTGGAGACCATTTTAAGGTATACAAAACCAGTTCGGACCAGTACCATTAATTTCCCAAATTCTGCTGATTTTTCCTTCAGCTTCTCCAGTCTCTCACTTTCAGTGCTCCTTAGGTCCACCTCTATTATGTCATTGAACAGCTTTGGAGGAATTTCTGGAAATGTTCTGAGGGTACCCTGGGAAATCCTTCCAGCTTGCTTCTGGTAGGCCCAATGAGTCTATATACTGGCTGAAAGGAAGCATAGTAGGTCCCATTCTGAGAAAAAAGAAAGTCCCTAGAATTAATTACCATTCTTGCTTAGATGGAACAGTAATTGTTCGGGTGGGGGGGGGGGGGGGGGGGGGGGGGGGGGGGGGGTGGTTGGCGGTTGGTTTATAATTGAAAAGACATCCAGAAGGTGTGAACAAAAGATTTGTATAAAATCATCCTGCACTCTTCAGTCCACTTGGGTCTTTTGGTGCTGCTTCAACTTACTCTTCCTTCATGGGTTAGGTGCCTCTGTTGCACTGGTGTAGATGCAGGATCCCCTAGCGTATTTAAGCTATGCTGCCTCTGTGATTATGGATGAGGTCTCCAGCAAGGAACAATACTGAATGACATAGTCACCTTCTGCTGTGCTTCCGAAGCATTCTTAGAATCCTTACAGCCTTGGCATATGGAATAAAGAAGAGCTTAGGCAGACGATCACTAGATCTCCTCAAGCTACGCATTTAACTGCAATCGAGTAATTACAACTATACTGTTAATAAAGTATGCAGCCTACACCTTTCAATTCAGAGTTGTTAATTGTGTTAATTTTGAAAAATAACAATTGAGTACGAATTTCTTAACTGTTACTGGATAATTGTTTTCTTTTATGCAAGAGGTGGCTTTGAATTAACAAAGCACTTTAGGAGAAATGTGGGTTCTTCATTCATCAGATTATTGTGTCAGCACAACATCTTTATCCCCTAAAAGCCTTGGAATCGAATTTGGTGAAGAATGAAAGCTCCTTGGTTTGCTGGCTGCATGCACCGTGTGGAATTGGATCAGGCAGTCTTGACCTAATTTCTTAAGTTCACAATATAATATTATCCTTAATTTGGCACAAATCACCAATAAAAGATGAATTTAAAAGTCCTGCACTAAACTCAATTGCGGATCAGTGAATGGGAGCTGCACTAATAAAGCCCCACTGTTTCGAGTATTGCTCCCTGCTGGGAGCACATGGTTGGGAATCTCACTCCAATGGGTGGTAAGAATGCCTGGCATGGGAATTAGAAACAACAGGGACACAGACACAGTATGGAAGGAGGGTGTTGTGATTATGATGTAAATGATATGTTTCTGGGAAAAATTAGAAAGACCCTTCTTTTGTACATAATTCTTGGTATGCTTAAACTGGAAGGGCTTTGCTGCTGGCACTGGATTTCAAAAGTGTTGTGGTCACTTTGACAAACAGACCACAGGAGACTCAGGTACAGGTTTCGATCATTTATTTGAACAATTGCAAGGAGGGCACCATTTCAATACAGCTTGAGACAGTACTCTGCTAAACTACAGGTATTCAACATATTTATACTTTATTGGTCACGTACAAGAACAGTTTCCAGATTCCGATCTCGTCAACATATAGGTTTACATTACAAGACATCTCTGGTAACAAGTACATCCCTATTTGTTTTCACCCAGGCAGGGACCTTACCATCTGTTCTTCCCCTATCTGTTGAAGAGCACACTTAATCTTAATTGTTGTTGCCATCCTCTGACTACAGTCTGGCTCCAAGGCCTTTCTGTTGTTTGCAGGCCCTTAAGGCTGTGCATCTGGTAACCTTTAACTGCCAATGTGCTTGGAGATTTTAAGTAATTCATTCCCTTTCAATAAGTTCTTACTGTACCTCTATATTCCCCCTAATAATTACTGTGTCCCTTTTTTTCTCCCTAACAAAAAGTGAGAGCAAAATACTTCTCTTTTCCTGAACACAGTCATCCTTTAAATGATTAGCACAACATTTTTAAAAAGCTCATCTTTCCCTGCAACTACCCCTTCTTATTTACTTTTTGAGTGGGAGGATTTTAAAAGATGAAGCTAGAAAGAAAATTTAGACAATATTAATATAATATTTTTGATATGCGTATTGAATGGAAATTATAAATATAAGTATCTGTTAGCCAAAGCCAGTCTGTGCCTTCCACAAACACTAAAACAATGTTTTGCAGTGTTTTCCTCTCATTTGGTAATTGAAAACCTTTCAGACTCAATGTCCTTCCCCCAACTTCCCTGACTCATGAGTAACACAGCCACGTCTGAAAGCTGCTCATTGTTTCAATTAAACCCTGCTGGACTCCTAAGGGAAACAGATTGACTTAGCCTGCAAACTTCTACGGTTGAGGTCAGAAAGGTTTTACAGGTATGATTTTTTAAAAATTTTTATTAGATGTGAAATTAAAATGTCCTGCTTTTTATTATTCAGTCCCTCCTAAAATTCTATTTGATTGCTATTATTTGTTATTGACATAAAGCTGCAATGCAACCATTCTACTGCACTCTGCTTTTCTCATTGAACTGAACAATATTTAATAAGCTAACACAATACTTCGATTCACACACAGTTGCAGTAAGAAATGTTCAAACATCTTCCATGTCAGTATCAACAGAAACACCCATTTATATAAATAAATTGTTTTGCACTAACTTGTGAAGCATTGTAAATGTGATTTGCTCTCATCTTGTCAATATTTGCTTCTATTACCTTGTTGCTACACATTGGTAGAGACATTGGGGCATATTATTAAAATTTCCCTTCTGTAAAGGATATATTCTACTCATATATAATCGAATGGATTGATACGGCTTTTTGAGGGCAGGGCATTTTTTAAGGTCAAAATTCCCAAAGCAGGTTTAAGATAATGAATGTAAGTCATAATTCCAAACAGTTCTCTTTCATAGGTTAAAGCTTCTAGGTACGTAATAAAAAAGATCCTTTGGTTTGTTTGTATGATCCAGATTAATAGGTAGGTAAGCCTGGCACCATCAAACATGGAACATCAAGCTGGCCGGCTTGTCACAAAATATTCTGTTTATGTCTGCCACTAGGTGGAAGGCCAAATACTAGTGAGGCTTTGAGACATTGATTGCTGGAGAATGGGATCAGAGTACATGAACAAGCACACATATATCCAGTGTTTTGGTGGCCCATTTGTTTGGATTGCAGAGGGACAAGCAATTAATCCTGAAGTTCCATGTCTTAGTTGGCTCAGTGGACTATGGTGTGTGCCTGTACCATAATCAAGAGAAATGTGATGATGAACTCACACATGCTGTGTTGAGTTGGGCCACCCATAATGCCACTTAGAAGGAGTTTTTGGTACTAGTAAAGGCTCAGTTCTGTGCTTTTTAGTTGCATGAAACCTTCTGAATGATTATTTCCCTCAGTCAGTCTGAGTTGGAGAGTGAGGTAAGCAGGACACAAATGGGGGTCTCTTGATGTTAAGTTGAATGCAGGAATAGCCACCCAGCTTTAGGACAACTGGAACTGAGCTAGAAATCCAATAGCATCAGGCAGGACCACAGAATTCAAGGCAGCTATTGATAATTGAATATGTCAATTGATATGATTTGGAAAGGCCAAGATGAACAAACCTATCACTGGGGATGGCATTCTTCCCACTTGGCCCCAGGTAGAATCATCATAGTTTAAAATGGCCATCACCATCTTCTCAAAGGCAACTGGGATGGACAATAAATGCTGGCTTAGCCATTAATGCCCACATCTCAAGAATGAATTTCTTAAAAAGTTAACAAAAAGCTTCCACGGTCTTTTGCTGGTAAGCTGAATAGTCTTACTGGTTGAAGCCTAGTAGTGCTCTGTCATAACCTTGGAAGCCTTGGCTCTTACCAATCTGCACCTAAGTGGTCTGGACTTAAACAGGTAATGTATACCCTTATGAGGACAGGTGTACATGCCATTTTGGTTAAACAAGAACCGTATATGACTGGATTTCTCAATGGTTTGTGAAGGAAAGAGGAAATTACCACCTGTGGCTGAAATTTCTTTCATATTATGAACTGTGTCACAAGTGTTGGATCAATTTTAAATACTAACTCGGGTACAGCAGTGTTGCCACCCCTATAATTAGTATGAGTGTCATATGTTCAGGAATGTGCCTAGATTGACAAGATTTAATTATACATAACTTAATTCAGGGCTGTGACAATAAGAACACACAGTGGTCTGAACTAAATTTCATCACCAGTAATTTCTATATATGTTCTCCTCATCTCCCACTGTATAACTTTGACAGATCGGAAGAAACACTGGAGAAATAGCTTGAATCGCTGTCTACTCCTAGGTTTCTGTCAATCTCACACCAAAGCTTTGGGGAAGTTTTTATTTAAAAATTTATATATGGAGCCAACTAACCAAAGTTTATTTGGTCCATCTTCAAAAATATCGCAGAAGTGCATGTGGGATCACGGGCTAAAGGCATATGGAGTAGAATTTCTGCAAAGTTCTCTTGCAGCAAGACCTGGACAATATCCAGGCTTGGGCTGACAAGCGGCTAGTAATATTCATGCCACACATGTGCCAGGCAATGACCATCTCCAATAAGAGAGAATCTAACTATCACCCTTTGACATTCAATGGCATTATCATCACTGAATCCCCCACTAACAACATCTTGGGGGTTACCATTGACCAGAAACTGAACTGGACTAGCCATATAAATACTATGGCTACAAGAGCAGGGCAGAGGCTAGGAATCATGCAGCAAGTAACTCCTTTCCTGATATGCTGGGCCAGCATTTATTGCCCATCCCTAATTGCCCTTGAGAAGGTGGTGGTGAGCTGCCATCTTGAACTGCTGCAGTCCATGTGGTGTAGGTACACCCACAGTGCTGTTAGAGAGGGAGTTCCAGGATTTGGACCCATGAACCATAATATATTTCCAAGTCAGGATGGTGAGTGACTTGGAGGGGAACTTCCAGATGATGGCGTTCCCATGTATCTGCTGCCGTTATCCTTCTAGATGGTGGTGGTCATGGGTTTGGAAGGTGCTGTCTAAGGAGCCTTGGTGAGTTCCTGCAGTGCATCCTGTAGATTGTAGACACTGATGCCATTGTGTGTCAGTGGTGGAGGGAGTGAATATTTGTGGATGGGGTGACGATCAAGCGGGTTGCTTTGTCCGGAATGGTGTTGTGTTTCTTGAGTGTTGTTGGAGCTACACTCATCCATGCAAGTGGGGAGTATTCTATCACACTCCTGACCTGTGCCTTGTAGACAGGCATTGGGGAGTCAGGAGAGGAGTTACTTGCTGCATGATTCCTAGCCTCTGCCCTGCTCTTGTAGCCATAGTATTTATATGGCTAGTCCAGTTCAGTTTCTGGTCAATGGTAACCCCCAAGATGTTGATAGTGGGGGATTCAGTGATGGTAATGCCATTGAATGTCAAAGGGTGATAGTTAGATTCTCTCTTATTGGAGATGGTCATTGCCTGGCACATGTGTGGCATGAATGTTACTAGTCACTTGTCAGCCCAAGCCTGGATATTGTCCAGGTCTTGCTGCAAGAGAACTTTGCAGAAATTCTACTCCTTATGCCTTTAGCCTGTGCTCCCACATGCACTTCTGCGATATTTTTGAAGATGGACCAAATAAACTTTGGTTAGTTGGCTCCATATATAAATTTTTAAATAGTTTTATTTCACAGCAAGTGGAGATCAAAGCAAATTCCACTTGCAGTGCCTACATAAATAGAATTGTCCTCAAGAATATCGGTGTGAATATTTGGGGGTAAAATGACTAAGTAGTTGACAAGCAATCCAGAGGCTTTGGGTTCATATCGTGCCATCACAGATTGTGAAATTAAATTCAGTAATAATTTGTGCTCTAGCACCAGAAAGTGACCAAGAAAGCCGCTGGACTGTAATAAAAACCCAACTGGTTCACTAATGTCCTCCAGGGAAAGGAACCTGCAACCTATACTTGGTCTGGCTTACACCTGACTCCAGCCACACTGTGTGACTAATTGTAATTGCTCTAATCGAACTAGAATTGGACAATAAATGTTGCTTTGCCACCATCCCCAAATTACAAGAAAACAACTTAAAAAAATATTTTAGACAAGC
The DNA here is from genome assembly GCF_017639515.1 of Carcharodon carcharias. NCBI lineage: Eukaryota > Metazoa > Chordata > Chondrichthyes > Lamniformes > Lamnidae > Carcharodon > Carcharodon carcharias. Next base: position 161,065,521 of record NC_054473.1, on the reverse strand, counting down.
TAACAAAATCTTTTCTTGCCTCTGTGCATCCTAAATAACGGGGCTGGAATGAGAGAATGGCTTGGATTTCACTGCAATGGTGATAATGGCAATAAATTCTCTAAGATCATTTTCCTCCCTGACCCTCCAATGGTGAATAATTAGAATATACTCCTGGGAGTTAATCAGGAGTGGCACGGCAAATGTTTGATATGCAACTGTGGTACTGAGGCCCAGAGTAGAATGGAACAACAGATTACTTAACAGGAATGTGTTTAGGAGCAATGGTTACAATTTGATAACATGGGGATGGGTTGTAGCATGTACAAATAATGTGTAGATCAAGTTTAATTTTATTGATCAGTTATTCTGAAACAGGGTTATCTCCCTAACTGCATGTGATCCCTGGCCATGTGTTATTATCAATTCCAATCCATGTTTAGAATGTGAACCTGAAAAATATTATTATAAAAATTTCAGTTGGGTGATTATCATTAGATACATGGCTGTCAAAACACTTATTGTATTACTTAACTGAACTTTAAGATTTCAATGGGATTCCTGGAACAAGTTACGAAACCTGCTGCTTGAACGCTTTACTGACTCTGACTCCTCTAGCATCACTCTTTAATGACTTAAGTTACCATCAGTTCAGCAAACTCCATCTTACCATGGATTTCAATGAGGGAAGGAGAGATAGTGGATGAAGAGCTATGATAAACAGCAGGATTAACAAATTATGGTGTGACTTAGCTAATAGAATAGTCAGACATGCCATAATATGCTGGAATTGCGGCAGTATAACAATGGCATCACTGTAGAGGCATCATTACCATGGCAGAAGCTTCTCATCAGAGAAACAGATTCTGAAGGGCCAAGAGTAGGCTGCCAGACGCAATGTAGGTTGCAGTAGGGGAATCATTAAATGATAGGATATAGCACAGATGGAGGCTACTTGGCCCCTCATGCATATGCTGGCTCTTTGGTAAAGCTATCCAAAAAATCTCATTCCCCTGCTCTTTTTCTATGGTCCAGCATTTTTTTTCTTCAAGTATCTATCCAATTCTCTTTTGAGTGTTGCTATTGAAAGTGCTTCCATTACCCAGGCAATGCATTCCAGATCACAATAACTTGCTGTGTAAAAACACTTTTCTTGATGTGAGCTCTATTTCTTTTCCTTAGGTCTGTGCCCACTAGTTACTGACCCTACCGCCACTGAAAACATTTCCCCTTGCCTTCTCCATCAAAACCTTTCATGACTTTGAACACCTCTATCAAATTTCCTCTTAACATTCTCTGTCCCCAAGGAGAAGAACCAAACTTCTTTCATCCTTCCACATGCATGACTGAAATCCCTCATCCCTGCTATCCTTCCAGCAAATCTTTTCTGATGCCTTGACACTATCTAAAGTGTGGTGTCCAGAATTGAACATAAAACTCCAGCTGAGGTCTAATCAATGTTTTATGAAGATTTAGCTTAACTTTTTTTTCCACTTTTGTTCTTTATTTCTCTATTAATAAAATCAACATATTTCATTTTTTAAACAGTATTCTTAAGCATGCCTGCCACCTTCAAAGATTTTTGTACGTAAACTCACAGATCGCTCATGTCCTGTATCCCCTTTAAAATGTTACCATTTAGTTTATATTTCAGGGTACCACTCCTCAATCTTTGTACCAAATATATTGCTTCATACTTCTTGGCAATAACTTTCATCTGCTATGTGTCTGCTCATTTCACCAGTATATGTTCTCCTGACATCTGTTACTATCCTCCTCATTGTTTACCACATTTTCGAGTTTTGTATCAACTACAAACTTTGAAATGATGCCAAGTACTCAAGTGCAGATCATTAATATATCAAAAAAACACCTGTTCCAACATGAATCCCTGGGAACCACCACTGTAAACCTCCCTCCAGTCCAAAAAAGCAATTCCCCACCACACCCTGCTTCCTTTGCCAAGTTTGTGTCCACACTGCCATTGACCTTTTAATTGCCTTAAATTCTGCTCATGGATTTTAATTTTGCCAACACAAGAACTAGGAGCAGGAGTAAACCATTTGACCTCTTGAGTCTGCTCTGCTATTCAATACGATCATGGCTGATCCTGCACCTCAACTCCACATTCCCACCTGCTCTCCATATCCCTTGACTGCCTGAGAGACCAAAAAACTTGTCTATCTCAACCCTTAAATATATTTAATGATGGAGTATCCACAACCCTCTGGGATAGATAATTCCAAAGATTAACAACCCTTTGAGTGAAGAAATTTCTCTTCATCTTAGTCCTAAATGATTGGCCCCGTACTCTGAGACTGTGTCCCCATGTTCTAGATTGCCCAGCCAGAGGAAACAATTTCTCAGTGTCTACCCTGTCAAGTCCCTTCACAATCTTGTACATTTTAATGAGATCGCCTCTTAATCATTCTTCTAAACTCCAGACAGCCTAGGCCAGTTTACTCCGCCTCTCAACATAGAACAACCCTCTCATCTCAGGAACCAATCTGAACACAAGAGAGAAGAGATGGGGCAGGGAACATATTGACTGTCAAGCCTGCTCTGCCATTCAATACGATCATGGCTGGTCCTCGGCTTCAACTCAACTTTCCCACCTGCTCCCGATATCTCTCGATCCTCTGTCAAAAATCTATCTGTCCCAGCCTTAAATATAGTCAATAATGGTGCATCCATAATCTTCTGAGGTAGAAAATTCCAAAAATTCATCTGGTGAACCTTTGCTGTACTGCCTCCAAGGCAAGTGTATCTTTCCTTAAATATGGAAACCAAACTTGCACTGTACCCCAAGTATGGTAAGACCATAAGACCATAAAACATAGGAGTAGAAGTAGGGCATTCCGCCCATTGAGTCTGCTGCGCCATTTAGTGAGATCATGGCTGATCTGATAATCCTCAACTCCACATTCCTGCCTTTTCCCCATAGCCCTTGATTTTCTTACTGATTAAAAGTCTGTCCATCTCAACCTTGAATATACTTAATGACCCAGCCTCTACATATCTCTGCGGTAAAGAATTCCACGGATTCAATACTCTCTGAGAGAAGAAATTCCTCCTCATCTCTGTCTTAAATGGGAAACCTCTTACTCTGCGATTATGCCCCCCGGTCCTAGACGGTCCCAGAAGGGGGAACAGCCTCTCAGCATCTACCCTGTCAAGCCCCCCCTAAGAATCTTATATGTTTCAATAAGGTCACCTCTCATTTTTCTAAACTCCAATGAGTACAGGCTAAACCTATTCAACCTCTCCTCATAAGAAAATCCCTCCATACCCAGGATCAACCTTGTGAACCTTCTCTGGACTGCCTCCAATGCCAGTATATCTTTCCTTAGATAAGGAGACCAAAACTTTTCACACTATTCTAGGTGTGCTCTAACTAGTGCCTTGTATAGTTTTAGCAAGACTTCCCTATTTTTAAACTCCATTCCCTTTGAAATAAAAGGCCAGTATTCTATTTGCCTTCCCTACTACCTGCTGAACTTGTATGCTAGCTTTTTGTGATTCATGCACGAGGAACCCCAAATCCCTCTGTGTAGCAGATTTATGCAGTCTTTCTCCATTTAAATAATATTTAGCTCCTCCATTCTTCCTGCCAAAATGCATAACCTTACATTTTCCCACATATTCCATTTACCAAGTTTTTGCCCACTCACTTGACCTGTCAATATCTCTCTGTAGACGTTTTGTGTCATCCTCACCACTTACCTTCCCACCTATTTTTGTGTCATCCGCAAACTTGGCAATAGTACATTCACTCCCCTCATCCAATTCATTAATATATATTGTAAATAGTTGTGGCCCTAGCACTGATCCATTTGTTGCATCTATGCCAATATACTATCAAAGGAAATATATTTTGGTCTCACCAAAACCCTGTACAATTGTCCAAGACTTCTTTATACTTCGACTCTAATCACTTGTAATAAAGGCCAACATGCCACTTGCCTTCCTAATTGCTTGCTGTACCTGAATGATAACTTTCTGTGTACCTTGTGTGATTAGGTCCTAGTCCCTCTGAGCATCAACATTTACAATTTTCACACCTTATAAAAAAATATTTTGCTTTTCCTTTCTATCAATGTGAACAGCCTCACAGTTCCCCACGTTATACTCCACCTGCCACCTGTTGTCTACTCACTTAACCTGTCTATATCTCTTTGCAATTGCTCTACTCAGAACTTGGTTGCAACAGAGGACTCTCAGGAGGAACAGTGTAAACATTTTAGGAATGTCCTCAAAACATTCCTCAAGAGGTCAAACATACCTGCTAACTCATGGGAGACCCTGGCATGTGGCCGACCAAAATAGAGAAGGCTCATAAGTCACCAAGCCATTAACACTTCTTTAACATTATGATTAGAAATGCCATGTTTGTTAATAATGTCCTAATTGAGTAAACTGCAGAGCTACTGACTTTCCAAAAACAATTGCTTTATCATGTTCTATGTCCAGTTTCATTTGTGCCTTTTTCATGAAAGGCTTGCTCAGCAGTAGGGGTATCTCACAAGAGACTACATCTGTACTAATGAAGCAGCTTACTCCACTATTTTGCATGGAGGCACCACTCTTCAGTGACTTTAATGTGTTGTTGTCCCTGAACCTGCAACAAGTATCTCTTTTTTTTTTGTTTCAATGATGCACATAGGCCGTCGACATTGTAGCTGAGCTAACACATTGATAACACATTTTCCTAACATGAACACAGATCTGCAGTAACTGAATTCTATCAAGACAGGTTCCAATATGTGCTATTTAACCTTCAACCCCCAGGTCAGGTGACCCCCCTGTCTCGTGCAGAGTACCATATAGTATCTAATACTAGAATCCACTACCACAATGACTCATTATCATGACAATTCCCTTATTTCATTAAAAACTTTAATACCACTCAAGTGCACAAAGTCTCTTATCTATTCTTTCTCACTATTTTGATCAGTCTGCTTTGTCGTTTACTCATCTCTGTATCTCTGTGGTTTTTTCACAATTCTTCCACTGGATGTTCTGAATGGTGACAGAAGTGATTTTGAAGGTCGAGGGGCCTTCTCCAGCTCTGTGTCACTATCATCCTTTGCTTAGTTTTCAGGACTCTCAGGCTTTATCTGGTTATTTGCATTGTGGTTTTTGATTGTCAGTTACACTTTCTGGCTCAGAGCAGCGTTGCGTTTCATTTGTTTTCTGTAAGAATTTCTGTTTTCTTCTGTACTGTTGTCCATTTGGAGCCTGCACTATGTTAGATTTTGGTTCCCCAGTGATTCCTGTGACAACAGCAGGATTCTGAATCCCTCGATGCTGAATCCCCACTGTCTCTCCCATGTTCAGGTCAGACAGAGGTCAGGTGCCTCGATCAATGTACTGTTTCTGCTTTTGCTGTCTTAGTTTGAACAGGTCCTGCACGCTGTAGCTCACTGGTTGTGGAAATAACAGGTGGGCGCAGATGGAAGCTTAGTTCCCTCGCACATGTGCACACACCCATGCTCACGCTCCTCCCGCCCCCACCCTGGTAGCACTGAGTGCTGCAGCGCGCGTTTTATGTTGGCTGGCCGTTAATTGGTGATCGGCTTCGCGACCACTCCCAGGCCTGCCCGCCACGCCTGCCTGACAGGGGCAACATTCCGCCCCAGGTCTGCATGGTACGTTCCACCATTGTATTGGATTGTGGATATTTGGGACTTGACGTAGTGTGGCATAACTCCCAGTCCTGTGCAAATTTGTGAAAATCAGTGCCTGAGAATTGTGGACCGTTATCTGAGATGAGCACTTCAGGTCTGTTGTGGTGAGCAAAAATTGATTTTAAATGATTTATTACAGTGATGCTCTTACTATCATTTCTCAGCAGCACAGACTCAGAAAACATTGAGTTGTAACCTACTGCTAGTAGGTACTCACTGTTGTCAAATGTGAACAAGTCCACTCCAATTTTCTGCCAGAGCCTCTCTGGAACACTGTGTGGTTGAAGTGGTTCATTTTGTTGCGATTTACTGTACTTTTGGCACACTGCACACACATTCACCATTTCCCCAATTTGTACTCCCATTCCAGGCCACTACATTACATCTCGAGCTCTTCCCCTACCTGTTTCTATGCTGAGGTGATTGTCATGTATGCGCTGCAGCATTTCTTTCCTCAGTGTTGCAGGAATTATGATCTTTTCTCCCTTGAAAAGTATTCCTGCTGCTACATGAATTTCCTCACAAAAGTTCCATTACTCTTGTACATCAGAAAAGGCTCCACTCCAATGTGTGGGCCAGCCAATTTGCCCAATCTGATGCAGTTTTCTCAGGGTGGGGCCGTTCTTGGTCGCTTCCCTGGTCTCATCCAGTTTGGTTACAACCACAGGTAAGTTCTTTGTCAGCATATGAACCTGTGCTTCCATTTCTTTATCCTCTTCCTCCGTGATGGGTAGGTCTGCACTTGACAGGGTGCCTGCGATGTACATTTCCTTGCCCAGTTTGTGTTTAGCTCTGACCTGGTACTTCTGCAGACGCATTAGTAATCTTTGGATTCTTGGTGATGCACAGTTCAGGGGATTTTTAAGTATCGCTTCCAAAGGCTTATGATCAGATTCTATCTCCATGTTTTTGCCATAGAAAAACTGGTGGAAACGTTCTAGGCCAAACACAATTGCTAGCATTTCTTTCTCTATTTGCTGTGTTTCAGTCATTGCCTTTGAAGCGTATGTCACAGGTGCCTCATTTTGCAAGAGGACAGATCCCAGGCCAATCTTTGAAGCATCCGCTGAGATCTTGACTGGCTAATTGACCTCGTAATACTTTAACACTGGTGCCTGGGTCAGTGTTCTCTTCAGACTGGTCAACGCTTCCTGGTGACTTTGTTCTCAGTGCCATTCCATATCATTTTGTAGAAGTTCTCTGAGAAGTGCCATCAGATCTGACGTGTTCGGAATGAATTTCCCAAGTTATGTCACCATTCCCAAAAACCTCTCCAAGTCTTTTTTACATTCTAGGGTAGCATGTTCATGACTGCTTTGATTTTACGTGGGTCTGGTTTCAGTCCCTCACTTGTTAGCACATGTCCCAAGTACTTGATTTAATGAAGACCTATTTTTCACTTTTCCTTCTTCAATTTGAAGTTCTTTTCTCTAGCTGTGGCTTGCGTTCTTCTTGTGAAGCTCCCCAGTCCAGCACATAGGTTTCTACACCCTCTAACCTTTCAAACAGCTGCTTCACTGTTCTGTGGCGCACCTCCGGACCTGAATTAATACCGAAAGGTAAGTGTAAAAACCTGTATCGCTCATATGGTGTGTTGAAGGTACAGAGATAGGAGCTGCATTCATCCAACTTGACCTGCCAGAAGCCTGAACTCGCATCCAATCTTGAAGAGTATTTAGCATCAGCTAGTTTACATGTGGTCTCTTCTACTGTGGGCAGCTGGTAATGCTCTCTTTATACTGCCTGGTTTAAGTCTCTGGGTTCCATACAGACTCGCAGATTCCCATCTGATTTTTCTACAATTATAATTGGATTAACCCACTTTGTCAGTTCTTCAATTTTCTTGATGTGAAGTTTCTCCATTCTGTCCAACTTTGCTTCCAGCCATTCTCTCAGCATTACTGGTATTTTCCTGGGTGGATGTATTTTGGGTGTCACAGTTTCGTCAATCATGATGGTTTGTTCTCCTTTTAGGCAGCCAATCCCCCAGAACACATCTTTATACTCACCCTGGATGCTATCAGTGATGACAGTCATTATTCTCTTGATTAGCTTCAGATTTTCACAAGCTTTGATTCCAACAATGGGTTTTGTATCAGTTTACACCACTATGAATGGAAGTGCTTGAGGCTGTTTTTTGTAGTTCTCTTGAAGTGTGCACTTGCTTTCTACAGCCATTTTTTCACCTGTATAAGTAGACAGCTTCACTTTTGTTTTAGTTAGTTGTTTTTCTTTGCTTACCTTACGATACAGGCTTATGGGAATGACATTTGCCTGTGCACCTGTGTCAAGCTTGAAATCCACCATCATGTTGGCAATTTTTAAATCAACCTTCCATTTGTCCTCTTTGGAATTTGTTGTTACTGTGCCAACGAAAAGTTCAGTTTCAGTGTCAACCATGTGCACTTTCTTCGATTCACACATCTTAGCAAAGTGATTTAGTTTATCACAGTTCTTATACTGCTTTCCATAAGCTGGACAATTATGTGGCTGCATTTATATGTTTTAATAGCAGTTTTGTTCTTCTTACATTCAGACTGCCTATTTGTTGTTTCCCATGGCTGTTTCTGTTTAGCTGCATCTAACTGCTTGACCGTATGTAGCTTATCATCTTCTGTCATCTGTTTAATCTGGCATTTTGTTGTCTCTGCCAGTCTGCAGACATTTATTGCTTTCTCCGGAGTGGGATCAACTTCTCTCAAAAGTCGTTCTCTCAGAGAGTCATTTGTGATCCTGCAAATTATTCTATCGCAGGTGAGTGATTCTTCAAGCTCTCCAAATTCTCATGATTTAGCTTGTTTTCTCAAATCAGTTACATATTGACTAATGTTGTCACTGCCTTGCGTGCACGTAAAAAATCGTGATGATTTTCTTAGGGCTGCAGTAGGCTCTGAATTTTTCCATTATTTCTTTCAAGTCGTTTCGTTTCTCGGCACTTTCAAACGTGAATGTGTTATAGACTTTGAGGGCTTCTTCCCCTGCTAAGTGAAGAAAGATGGAAGACGTACCTGAGGTACAGCTTGGATTGCTGCCGGAACTTCCTCCAGTTTCCAGCGAGATTGCCCTCCATACTTAGCTCTGTCGGTGGTTTCAGAACTTCCATTGTTGCATTTAGTTTATTTCTGATACCATGCCATGTTTTTTGTTTCAGTGATGCACACAGGCCATTGACATTGTAGCTGAGTTAACTTTATTGATAGCACATTTTCCTAACATGAACACATATCTGCAGTAACTGAATTCTATCAAGACAGGCTCCAACATTCCCCAGATCAGGTGACCCCCCCTATCTAGTACTACTGTATAGTATCTAATACTGGAGCCCACTACCATAATCAACTATTATCATGGCAAAGTAGAACTTTGATACCCCCTCACTTTAGTTCTATCTTTACTACTGAGCGAAGCTAAATGAGATTTTAATTAATCTGTTTCACATGCTGTCGAGAGGTAATCACTTTCTAACATGGCACACTTAAATAAATCTAATATACTCATTACTGACTAAAGCTTCTTGTGACTAGTACAATTTCCTCAGGCTGATAATTATCATCACCTTCAACTTCTGAATTGTCTGTGTCATGCATCGCTTTGAAAACCCTGCTGTTCTGCAATGGGCAGTTCATTGCATAATGATATTTTGAGGTCACATTTAAAGCACCTGCTAATTGTTACCTGGGAATTCCTGGTTCATTTATCTATTGTTGCTACTCCAATTCTGTTGTCTGCTAAAAATGCTTTCATCTTCATGCCTTCTGTCTGTAACTCTTCTGTGGTACTGACGCCTGCATCCAGTAACTGAATGACTGAAATGCCACAATCATTGAATCCTCCATGCTTTGTGACACTACAGAGTGTCCCATTTGTACCATCAAGGCTACTGGAAATGGCTGCTTCCCCAGGAATTTTTTTGACGCAGGAGACATTTGATCCTAAAGAATGTCTTTCTCTGAGAACCAAACGCCAGTTAAGACCAGGAATCATTCCATATGCAACACGTTAGCACAATCCAGAAACGTCAATGTGAAAACTGAATAAGGAATCTCTAACTTGAATTTCTGAAATTTTTTACACAGTCTGTTAAAGTCCATGATATATTCTTCTATGAAATTATCTTCTGTCTTTTGAAATTTATCAAAGTCTCGCCATGCCTCATAGGCATTCAGGAGATCATCACTCTCAAATTTCATCCATGAAGATTAATGGAAAATCCAAACTTTCTTTGGTACCCAGCTGGCAGGCATCAAGCTCACAAAATACTTTGCTTTTGATTTTACTTTTGTTAGGAAGGGAGAATGCCAAGACCTCTGCACACATTGTGGGGGGGAGGGGGGCTTTGCAACAGGAAAATATTGATGCCATCGCAAAATGGCCCTCAAGTAGAGTTTTAAATGTACTAATTGGCTGCCCATCTCCATGTAGTAGGCAACCAACCGAGTTCCCAATCAACCCCTGGAAAAGTCTTCTGGAGGTGGGAATGCAATGGGAGCTATCCTGATGTGCCATCCCCTAGCTTCCAAACCCCCATCACTTTCAACCCCGTGTCCAAGGGGCTGGGAAAATTCCGCCCATAGAATACGAAAACTTATCAAGTATGATGAACCTTTATAAAACTCTGATTCAGTCTCTATTGGACTCTATTATCCAATTCTGGGCACCACATATTAGGAGTATGGGAAGGCATTGGGGAGGGTTCAGAAAAGATTTACGAGAATGGCTCCGAGGATGATAGGTTTCAGCTATGTGAATAGATTGGCAAAGCTGTGTTGTTTTCCTTAGAGAATAGAAAGTTGAGAGAAGATGTGATAGAACTGTTCAAAATCAGCCAAAGTAAAGGGAGAAACTGTTCCTATTGGCTGATGGGTCAAGAACCAGAGGACACTCACTTAAAGTGATTGGCAAAATAAACAACAGTGACATGAGGAAGAACTTTTTTTACACAGCGAATAGTTAGGATGTGAAATGGACTGTCTGAGGGTATGGTGGAGGAAGATTCAATTGTGGCTTTCAAGAAGGAAATGAATAAGCACCGGAAGAGAAAAAAATGCAGGGCTACAGGGAAAGGCAGGGGTATGTGGCTAGGTGAGCAGCTGTTACAGAATGTCAGCACAGATGTGATGGCCAAATGACCTCCTTCCCTGCTATAATCATTCTATGACTCTATGATAAATTCAGTCCACCCACATGGGCAATATCAGATCCATCATTATTTTAAAGACGCCAATCAAATTGATTCCTCCCTGAAGTCAGAGCTTTTTTAGAGTATAAAAAACAGTTTTAAGCCTGTTGTGGTAATTAAGAGACTTTAAATTGGCTAACGAGCAATAGGGAACTTTCCTTTAAACCTTTCCCAAACCTCTTAATCACCAACCATGTGAAAAGGCCAAAACTGAACACAGCATTCTAAATTAGACCTAATCAAGATTACTTACAAAGATAGTACATTTTTTAAAAAAAGTTCTCCTGTCAATACATTCCAGCATTATATTTTCCTTTGTAACGTCCTCATGACTGAATGCACGGTTGCTAAATTTGCTGATGACACAAAGGTAGGTAGGAGAGTAAGTTGTGAAAGGGACACTCCTGCCGGCGAGATCTTCCGGTCCTGCTGAAGTCAACGGACTTTTGAATGGCTCGCCATGGCAGGGCCGGAAAATTCCGCCCAAAGCCTGCAATGGGATATAGGTAGGTCAAATAAGTGGGCACAAATTTGGCAGATGGAGTATGTTGTGAGAAAACGTGAACTTGTCCACTGTGGCAGGAGGATTAGAAAAGTAGTATATTATTTAAATGGCAAGCGATTGTAGAACTCTGCAATACAGAGGAATTGAGGTGTCCTGGTACATGAATCACAAAAAGTTAGTATGCAGGTGCAGCAAGTGATTCGGAAGGCACATGGAATGTTATTGTCTATTGCAAGGAGAATCGAGTATAAAAGTAGGGAAGTTCTGCTACAGGGTATTGGTGAGGTCACATCAGGAGTATTGTGCAACGTTTTGGTTTCCTTAATTAAGAAGTGATATAATTGCATTAGAAACAGCTCAGAGAAGGTTCACTCCACTGATTCCTGGAATGAAGGGGTTATTTTATGAGGAAATGTTGGACAGGTTGGTCCTGTATCCATTAGAGTTTAGAAGAATGAGAGGTGATTTTATTAAAACCTACATCACATGGACTGCAGCGGTTCAAGAAGATAGCTCACCACCATCTTCTCAAAGGCAATTCGAGATGGGCAATAAATGTTGGCCTAGGCAGCAATGCTCATATCCCATAAGTGAATGAAAAAAACGATCATGAGGGGACTTGACAGTGTGGATGCTGAGAGGATGTTTCTCCTTCTTAAAGATATTAGAACTAAGGGACACAGTTTAAAAATTAGGAGTTTTCCATTTAAGATGGAGAAGAGGAGAAATTTTTTCTCTCTCAAATGCTTGTCTAACTTGCCTTTGAATGCATCTAAACTATTTGCGTCAAGCACTCCCTGTGGCTACAAGTTCCACATTCGCATCATTCTTTGGGTGAAGACGTTCCTTCTGAACTCCCTGTTAGATTTCTTGGTTATGATTACTCATAAATCAGTGTTGATCCCACCCACTCATATCATTAATTTTCTAACTGCCTTGTCATGCCTCTAATAATAAATTCTAATAGTTTCCCCTCTACTGATGTCAGGCTAACTGACCTATAGTTAGTTCCCTGTTTTCTCTCTTCCTCTTTTTTTGAATATCAGGATTAGGTCTGTTACTTTCCAATCCACCAGGACCATTCTAGAATCTAGTGAACTCTGGAAGATAAAGCCAATGCATTTATTATCACCATAGCCACCACTTTTAAAACCCTAGGATTTAGGTCATCAGGTCCAGGGGATTTGTTGGCTTTTATTCCTATGAATTTTTTCCAGTACTATTTCTTAACTAATACTAACCTCAGTATAATTACTCAGATCTGGCTATCCAAAAATGGCATTTCTTTAAGCTGACCATGTGAGAATTTTAAGCCTTATTAAATGAGTGAGAAAAGGTACTGGCTTGTTTGGGGAGTTGCATCATTAGTGCAGTGGCATGCCGAGTCTTTAACTGCTTCACCCGCCTCCGCCTGACAGTTCCTGTGCTCTTGAGTGATTTGAGTGATCTTTGGTCCCATCCAACTCAGCTGGGCCTGATCCCAACTGTTCAATCTGCAAAGGAACACCCAAGCCAACCCCAACAGCTAACAAAACATATTGTCGGAGATTAATCACACCAAGGCATCATTTAGTACTTAGAAACCCCATTTATTACTTGTGCACAAGGGAGACAACACAATGAGAGCTATTGTACCTTCTCATAGTAGAATACACGCAGATCTGTTAAAAGCATTTTTACAGCCAATCAGTAAATTTTGCACAAACTTATCCACTTATTTGCGTAAGTTAACTGACCAATCCATATTTCAGTAAATTTTCATTCCCAGCACAACAGATGTTGTGCTTATGCAAATGCTTATCATGACCCTGATTACAATCGGCCTGAGAAAGAACAAAATGGAATGTCTCAGGGCTCATCCTACAAATGTGGTCAGACAAGATGGTATTGTTCACAAGGTTACAGTAATTTTCTCTAAGGCCTAGGCATATAATTCAACTTCCCCATTAAAGCTTTTGGCACTAAATGGGTTCCCCGTAGTTGCCTAGGCCACCACACTTCCCCCCTTTTGTCCTACAAGGACGACCCACCACCCTTAGCCAAGTTCTATGTATCCTAGCCGTCGGGCTTCATCCTTATTGGAATCCTGATTGCTGAGGAGAGGGAGGGAATAGATAACTGGCTTGCCACCAGGTCTCTGAAGGTTCTGTAGTTGGCAGACAGAGTGAATGCAACAACAACATACAGAACAATGAGTAGGGCAAGACCTATGACAAGGTATTTGAAGAGGGTTTTGAAAGGCCCACAAACCACCCACCGATATTAGGGAGCCACCCCCACCAGCCAAAGGATTTTTCCTGGGCAACTGCATGGAGGAGGCGCACTTGGTCCTGAATGAAATGTACATCAGTCTCAATCCTCTGGTCCTTGTTAATGTAAAAATAATATTTTTCATTAATAGCTGCACAGACTTCCCCCCTGTGCTGCTAGCAGGAAATCTAGGACCATACGGTTCTGGAGGACAACCTTGGAAAGGGACTTAGCTTCTAACTGCAGACTCTGAATGGTGTCAACAGTCTTGTTCTCTATGAGTTCCATTGTAGCAGAAATATTAATAATGGCTTTTTACAGTTCTGAGACCCCTAGACCTGGGATGAGGGCCCGGACAAATTTGTGGAATCTGGTGTTGCGGGTGACAAACGAGTTCCAGGTTGATAGTTTATGACGCTTCACAGGCCCTAGATGGTTGTGGAGAGAGTGAATAGTAAGGCTCTTGACCCCAAAGACCTCAGGGACAATATAGCCAATGGTGCAGGTGCTTGCCCAATTGACAGGGAGGGTTTTGTACGCCCTGTTTCCACAAAGCCAGGATGAGCCATTGCGAACAAGGGTAGGGTACCAATAAGTGGAATTTTGGCAAAAGCTAAGCCGGTCCCAGGCAAAAGAGGAATTCGTCTGGTCATACCAGTGGATGTGGCAGGTCTGACTGAGCTGCAACGCTCGCAGGGCCAGCAAGTTGGGGCAACCAGACAGATTTTTGTAGTGGCAAGGCCCAAATTCTACAGTGTAGTAGCCATTAGAGGTCCAGGTGGAGGTGGAATTATTTGAGGTGAGATTGTATGATCGTTGGCAATCACACCCACCCCCATTAAAGTATGTGAGTCTAACCTCAGATCTTGGGGCCTGCGAAAGACACATCACCTCATTGGCCTTGCACTCCCAAAAGTTAGTCCTAGGACCAGACTGGTTGTGGAACCAGAATCGGCCCTCCCGGTAATTATAATCAGCAAGGTATGCACAGGAACCCAATGGCAGCTCGCTCACCTGAGTACTACCCTTGGTATAATTCCTCCTGATGCATAGCAAGGCCAGCCCCTTAACAACCACAAAGGTGGGCTCCTGTCTCCAAATGGACGCTTGATCAATGAGGGCCCCTGTATTACCTAAGGCCCATGCAGAATCTGAGGGGAAAGCCAGAAAATGCATCTCTAAGGAGGAGGGGTTAACAGGAAAATGAATACAAATCCAACATTTAGTCCGATTAACTTGCGAGGCAACGGCCTGCATTCCTTGAACCGCAGAATTGGTAGGCTATGCCCCCGCAAGGACCACGCAGGACAGGATCAAAATCAGACTCAGCATTCTGATGGCTCAGCTAATGTTCCTGCACAAGCACTTCTGTCCGAGGTCAGCGTCCGCTTGACATGCTTGACCCCACAAGGGTCGTCCTTCAACCTTCACGGCCGTATGGGTGGTGAGCAGGACTTGGAAAGGCCCCTCCCATCGAGGTTCCAAACAGTTCTTTCTCCTGAAGGTCTTTACTAGGACTAGATCCCCAGGCTGGTATTGATGGCAGTCTTCAATAGTGGGCTTTTTCTAAACTTCTACTACTGCGTGTGCAAGCTTTTGAGAGAATTAGTGAGCGCTATACAGTATATAATCATTCCCTCATCCATAGCGTGGATGTCCATTTCCTAGCAGACAAAGGTGGGGCCACTGGGAGGCGCATAGGATGTCCCATTACAACTTCATAAGGAGAGAGGGAGGAGGTATAATTAGGGTGGGAGAGCATAGTCATGAGCGCCAGGGATAGAGCTTCAGGCCATTTCAAACCTGTTTCTTCAGATAATTTATTCAGATAGTTTGTTTTTCAGAATACCGTTTTGTCTTTCCACCGCCCCAGTAGACTGGGGGTGGTATGGACAGGAAAGGCAATAGTTGCATTGTAAGGCCTTCAACAGTTCCTTTATCACTTTGGCGATAAAATGAGGTCCATTATCACTTGATAAAATCTTTGGTATCCCAAACTTGGGTATGTATTCACGCAACAACAATTTTGCAACAATAATAGCATCATTCATTTGGGTGCGATACACCTCCACCCATCACGAGAACAAACATACTATAACTAAAACATAATTATATCCCATACATTTAGACATTTGTATGAAGTCCATTTGTAGATGTAAAAATGGGCCTCATGGCTGGGGCCCCGTACCAGCAGTCACTGTGGGCATCTTGCCTAGGTTATGTCACTGACAAAGGAGACATTGTGAAGCTATTTTAGCTGCCATAGCGAAAAACCCAGGCGCAAACCACATCTGCTGTGCCATCCTGTTCATCCCCCCTTTGCCCGCATGGGTAAATGAATGTAACATGCAAGCAATCCAGAGCAGGAATAAAGCAAATACCTCTATCTAGCACATTAGTCTTCCTACTGCTTGCAAGTGAAATCACTGCCTTCCTGTCACCAACATAATGCAGCATGGCCATCAGAAGAAATCCAGAGGCCGTCAGAGCGGTGTGCGCACACTGCTTGAGTCCAACAGTTTTGTTCACGGGTAGATGCCTGTGACTGCAAATGAATAAGATCAGTTAGACTAGCTACAGGAGAAGGGGTTGCAGCCTGATAACAAAGGGGAACCACAGACCCAGTGAGACCGGCCACACAGGCAGCACGGTCAGCCCTATCATTACCTTGAGAAATTAAATCATTGCCCTGTGTATGGGCAAAGCATTTAATAACAGCATGGGAGGAGGGGAGCTGGATAGCAGTTAAAAGATTAGCAATGAGCTGCCCTTGCTGGATGGGGGTTCCTGCTGACATGAGAAATCTCCGGAGTTTCCAAAGCTGCCCAAAGTCATGTGTCACGCTGAAAGCATATCGAGAGTCAGTATAGATATTGGCCAATTGTTTGGCAGCAAATATGCAGGCTCGTATAAGGGCGTGGAAGGCGTGATGCTTCAATAACAGAGTAAGAGTCACAAATAGCATAGCCGGCAAGTAAATCGCCGCTTGGTGATCGAGTAGAGGAGCCGTCGACAAAAAGAATGACGTCGGGATTTAACAGAGGATGATCCTGTAGATCTGGTGAGGTAGAGTGGAGTACTGGACAATAGTGGAGCAATCATGAGGCTCGCCGTCTTCCTCTGTGGGTAACAGGGTAGCGGGGTTGAAAGTGGTGCATCATACAATAGTCAATGAGGTATCCCCTAAAAGAGCTGCTTCATAGCGGGTGACGCGGGCAGCGGTGAGGTGTTGGGTAGCCGAACAGTTAAGGAGAGCTGCGACTGCGTGGGGAACATGTAGAATAACAGGGTACCCTAGGGTAAGGGACTGGGCGGCGACGACAGCAAGGTAGGCTGCTGCAATGGATCGAATACAGGAGGGATAACCGCGTGCAACAGGATCTAAGCGAGTACTGTAATAAGCAACCGGTCGCTGGGCATCCCTGTGGGACTGGGTAAGCACCCCCTGTGAAAAGCCACAATGTTCGTGAACATAAAGGCGTAAATATTTAGTATAATCTGGAAGGCCAAGGGCACGGGCAGAGATGAGGGCTGTCTTGAGAACCGCAAAAGCGGCTTGTGAGTCCAACTCCCAAGTGAGGTCCTCAGGGGCTGAAGGGAGGGTGAGGACCTGTAAGGGCCTAGTGAGTTCCGCATAATTAGGGATCCCCTACCGACAATACCCCGTCGTGCCGAGAAAATGAATCAGATCCTTTTTAGCGAAGGGGAGGGGAAGGGAGATAACGCTGTTGACACGGCGTTTGGATAGGAGTTGAGCGAGGCCGTCAAGAACATGGCCCAAATACTCAACGTGGGATCGGCAAAACTGTGCCTTTTCATGGGATGCCTTATGGCCTTTACGGGCTAAGGCTTTCAAATGGATGAGGGGGTCATCGAGACAAGTTTGTTCAGATGGAGAGCAAAGAAGCAAGTCATCAACGTACTGGAGGAGAGTAGAACCTCCGGGGAATGAGACATCGGCGAGATCAGCCTGCAAGGCATGGGAGAAAATGGTCAGGCTCTCCGTATACCCCTGGGGCAACTGAGTCCATGTATACTGAGTACCATAAAAGGTGAAAGCGAAGAGAAACTGAGAGTCAGGGTGCATAGGTATGGAGAAAAAGGCTCCACAGAGATCAACAACAGCATAACAAGTGGAGTTAGGAGGAACACAGGTAAGAATAGTAGCCGGGTTAGCTACTACTGGATAGGCTGGGATCACACAAGCGTTTACCACCCACAAGTCCTGGACAAACCGCCAGGTATTCTTGCCTGGCTTCCGCACAGGGAGTATAGGAGTGTTGCAGGGGCTAACAGTGGGAATAACAACACCGGAGTTTAAAAGGCCTTGAAGTACAGGCTTTATGCCTTCCGTTGCTTTGGGATTAAAAAGGTATTGAGCTTTCCGAGGGAGGGGTTTAGAGGGATCCAAACGCACTCGAAAAGGTCCTGCTGATAATACCTGACCAACATCATTAGGACCCTTTGCCCACAAGGTATCGGGGATAGTTATCAAGGCATCGAGGGAACCAGATATTACACTACCTAGAGCATGGTGCTGAAAATAGGCAGGATACTCAAGGGGCATAGAGGGAAAAAGTTGGATAGCCTGATCATAGATATTCAGGTAGCTGTCCATCAATTCCACAGGTGATTGGGGATCCGGGCACTGAAGCTGTACACCATAGGACCAAGGTCCCTGGCCTGATAACCAAAGGAGACACAGAGGGTAACATGAGGTGCAACATCCCGGGCATGAAAAAGCAGTTGGGCAGCTGGAGGTAGAGACACGGAGCCAGCAACTCCTTCAGGTCCAATGCAAAGAGAAGATCTAGAAAGAACATAGCACTCATCCAGATGGCCTGTTACCTCACGGGCATACTGATGATCCGAGCAGGCAGAGTAGTGCGCTGTACAGTGAAGATCCTGAAGCCAGTGTGGCTGGGGCGGGTGGACGGCTATCGCGACGGAAACACGGCGGTCGGTCAGAAACCGGAGTAGCACAGTCTTGAGTTTATTGGATAAATCGCAATGTCCAAAATTCCACCACCAAACGTGAGGATGACACGAAGTAGCTTCCTGTGGAATAAGTTGACTCGAGAACTTGAAGAGTGATAGAATTGTTAGAGCAGTCTAAAGTGCAACCGAGTTTGCAGAGGAGATCACAACCCAAAAGATTGACTGGGACGTCAGCCCTGAGGAGGAATCGATGGGACTTTTCCTTCCGTTCAGGTCAAAGTGCACTTCTTCGGAAATTGGTAGTGAGAGCGGTTGTGCTGAGACCCCAGTGATGGAAATGGAATCCCTGGAGGGGGTGACATCAGGAGCCTCGACAGGCCAAAGGGTAGAATAGGTCGCTCCAGTATCAATAAGGAAATTCAAGAGACAGTCATTAACAGACAAAAGGATAGTGGGTTCCTCAACGGTAATGAGAGGTAAAAGGGTGTGGCGACCCTATTGTGTTGAACCCCCAAATGGGTTAGCTACTGAATAGCGGATCGTTTGAGGGGCAGAGTAAGGGATCGGGGTTGAGGGGCTGGGGCCGGCGCCTGCTGAGGTGCCGCCTGTGGTAGAACTGCAGGTGGCTGAGGGCAGGTACAGGCCCAATGACCCTCCTGGCCACAGTTAAAACAAGTCAAGCGGCCGACCCCTTTTGGCCCCGCCTGGCGGCCTCTCCCTCTCCCTTGCCGTCGATTCCCCTGGTCACCCTGGTGCCAATTAGGCTGCCACATATTCGGAGGCCACAAGCCAGGTTGGGGTTGGCAATTATAAAAGTTGGGCGGCTGAGAAGCTAATTGAGGGGTAACAGGGGCCGGTGCCAGGGCGGGCGCTGCGAGTGGAGCTGCGGGCGGGGGCAGCGGTGGGCAGAGGCGTTGCCACTGGAGGCGCTGCTACTGGTCCTGCTGGATCGCCTAACATCGGGGCCATTATTCCTTTCTTTGGGGTTTCTGGCAGCGGATCAATTGGTGTTCACAATGTTGGAGGGTGCTAATAATTTCTTGAAGATTGTCCTTACCTTCCCACCCTGTGCAAGTAAGGGTAAAGGCCTTCTTAAGTTCAGGCTGCAATCCCTGTACAAAAGCATTAACAAGAGCCGGAACAGAATCCTGAGGATTAGCACCAGAACATTTTAAAAAGATATTACGGAATCGTTCAACATAATCACAAACATCCTCGTCGGGCTTTTGCACTGTACTGTGGATTTTGTGCCAATCAACTATGTCAGGATAAGCCTTCCACACGGCTGCACAAATGCACTGCCAGAGTTATGTCTCCTGATCCGCAGTAAGAGGGTCAGGGCCAGGTAGTGACCACTCACAGTTTTCCTGAATTGGTCACCAACGCTGGGTACCCAGACAAGTATCAAGAACCATATCTATATCTTTACAATTAGGGTTATGACATTTATGGAGAATTTCGAGTTTCTGTATAAACTTCTCAACTCCCTCTTCAGAGTCGGGGGTGGATTCAACAATCGTCCGTAATTCGGAAGGTGTCCATGGACGGTTGACTTGCATTTGACGTCCTGCAGGGTTAGGGTGTGCTCTCATTGGCAGCCTCAACATGGTGCCGGAGAGTGAAGGGTCGGTTGGGAGGGCTGGATCCGATTTCCGTCTCTGTTGGGAGCGTGATCGGGTTTGTGCACCCGTAGTACTATCAGGTTCTGGCATGCCCCTAGGAGGCAGCGGAGCTGGCAGGGCAGCTGCACCCGGGGGTGGAACCTGTTCATGATCATCATGAGGAGGGGACTGGTAGACAGGCCAGTCCCGATCGCTGAGCTCATCATCGGACGACAGAGACACTGGGGGCTGCGCGGAACACTGCGCGACCAGGATCCTGGATTTCTCTTTATGATCAATTTGCTTTCGCTTTTTCTCACATTCCTGACTCTTTTTCCTAGACTCATCAGCCTGTCTCTGCGTTTCGTCCTTCCACTGGACATACGCAGACCAACCCAATTTCTTCTTACCCGACTTCTCTACCTCCTTTAAAGCATATGCTAAGCGCTCAATTCTATCCTGATTAAAATTTCCATCTGGTGGGAAGTTCTCTCCCTTACCTTGGGTCCACTTAACCCATTCAGAAACATATTGGACACTTTCAGGTCCATAATGGACATATATATGAGCATTTGGGGTTCCCCTTGAAGGGGGAACCTGGGGTTTCTTTGATGCCATACTACCCATTTTCTATCTAATAACTAAAAAAAGGCCAGTCCTTGGCGGGTCCTCGACCCCCAATTTGCTACTAAGGTACTTTCACCAATCAGTCCACTTACACGCTCGGACCCCGAGCTGCAAACATGCACCCACACACTCAGTACCAACTCCAGGGGCTCCGACCCCGAGTATATACTAAAACTAAACCTAAACTCCAGGGGCTCCGACCCCGAGCATATACTAAAACTAAACCTAAACTCCAGGGGCTCCGACCCCGAGCATATACTAAAACTAAATCTAAACTCCAGGGGCTCCGACCCCGAGCATATACTAAAACTAAATCTAAACTCCAGGGACTCCGACCCCGAGTATATACTAAAACTAAACCTAAACTCCAGGGGCTCCGACCCCGAGCAGATACTAAAACTAAATCTAAACTCCAGGGGCTCCGACCCCGAGCATATACTAAAACTAAACCTAAACTCCAGGGGCTCCAACCCCAAGTATATTCTAAAACTAAACTCCAGGGGCTCCAACCCTGAATATGTTCTGGCCAGAGCGATCATGGACCGCAACAATTAATCTCCTAAACACTTAAATAAATGACTTACCCGTAGAGCCAGCCACAGGCAGGTGAAGGCAGATCGCGGATCAATGAACCCCAGAAGCCCAAATTGGGCTGCCGCGGACTGAGGAGTCCTTGAACCGGCGCTCCATGACCCAACCCTAAGGGTTAGTCATCTCGGTGGAACCTCCAAGAAACTGTCGGAGATTAATCACACCAAGGTATCATTTGGTACTTAGAAACCCCATTTATTACTTGTGCACAAGGGAGACAACACAATGAGAGCTATTGTACCGTCTCGTAGTAGAATACACACAGACCTGTTAATTTTTACAGCCAATCAGTAAATTTTGCACAAACCTATCCGCTTATTTGCATAAGTTAACTGACCAATCCATATTTCAGTAAATTTTCTTTCCCAGCACAACAGATGTTGCGCTTACGCAAATGCTTATCACGACCCTGATTACATTCGGCCTGAGAAAGAACAAAATGGAATGTCTCAAGGCTCATCCTACAACTGTGGTCAGACAAGATGGTATTGTTTCTCAAGGTTGCAGTACTTTTCTCTTAGGCCTAGGCATATAATTCAACTTCCCCATTAACCCTTTTAGCACTAAATGGGTTCCCTGTAGTTGCCTAGGCCACCACAATATTACCCTGTGCAAGTCAAAAAAATGGAAGTCTTGATATAGGTTGTCTTGATATAGGTTGTCTTGATATAGGTTGCAGGGCATATGCATGTCAAAAAAGTCAGCAGATACCCCCAACATGTCAGATCCAGTTTTCTTAGCATCAATAGAAAAGATGGGAAGTTCCTTGGCCAGAAAGGCTAGAAACTAAGAAGAATAGAAAATACTTCAATATGTATTCTAAGGGAACTTATTCCCTTTGATTTCGCATGTCCCGTATTCATTACATTAAGGCTTTTTTTTCTGAAGGGGAAATGTTTAGGAGACAGTGATCATTGTATCGTAAGGTTTAGGATGATGGTAGAAAAGGACAATGTGCAATCCAGAGTAAGAATAATTAACTGGGCAAGAACGGAGCTGGGCCAGATGGACTGGAACCAAAGGCAAAACTGTAGCTGAATGATGGGCTACCTTCAAAGAAGTAATGGTTCGTGCACAGTCAAGGTATATTCACTCAAAAGGGAAAGGTAGGGCAAACAAATCCAGAGCACCCTGGATGAAAAAGGAGATAGAAATTAAGATAAAGAAGTAAAAGACAGGTGTCAGGTAGAAAATACAATTGAGAACTAAGTGGAATACAGAAGGTTTAGATGGGAGGTGAAAAATCAAATAAGGGAAGCAAAGAGGGATTACGAGAAAAGACTGGCAGCCAACATAACGGGGAATCCTAAAGTCTGTACACAAATAGTAAGAGGGTGGTAAAAGGAGGAGTAAGCCCAAAAAGTGGATTTACACATGGAGGCAGAGGCCATGGCCGAAGTGTTAAATGAATACTTTGCATGCGTCTTTACCAAGAAAGCAGATCCTACCAAGGCCACAGTGACAGTAAAGGAACCCCTGTCACTAGAAGGGTTCAAAATTGATAAGGAGGAAGTGTTGGTTAAACTTTGGTATTTAAAGTTAACAAGGCGCTGGGAGCAGATGAGATGCATGCAAGGATATTGAAGGAAGTGAGAATGGAATTGCAGAGGCACTGACCATAATTTTTCAGTCTTCCCCAGATGCAAGGGAGGTGCCAGAGGACTGGAGAATTCCAAACATTACACCCTTGTTCAAAAAAGGCTGTAAGGCTAAGCCCAGCAATTACAGACCAGTCAGTTTAACTTCAGTTAAAGGCAAAATACTGTGGATGCTGGAAATCTGAAACAAAAACAAAAAATGCTGGAAAAAGTCACCAGGTTTGACAGCATCTGTGGCGAGAAAGACAGAGGGGGGGATGTTCAAGAGCGGGCGCATGCAGGCGCACCTCTGATTGGCACCCCCAATTGGGGGTATGCCACCATTTTATGTGGGCAGGCCAATTAAGGCCCACCCAGCATGACATCTACCAGGAAGCGCTATGCGCTCCCTGTGTGGACGGGGAGGGGTGAGGGGGGGGGGGGGATTCCCTGAGCCGAGAGTGTGCTCTTTCGCGCACGTGCATGAAAGTGTGCACTCATCTCCCTGAGGCTAAGTGCTACCTCAGGGAGATCGGCTCCAAATGTAAGAATGTTAAAAATAGAAAAATAAAATTTCCCTGACAGGTCCCCTCATGTGACACTGTCACATGAGTTGGGACATGTCCATAATTTTTAGTTAAACTTTTATTAACTTTCTAAAAACCTACATAAAACCTCATCCCATCCGTGGATGAGGTTTCATGCTTTCTCTGAAGCCCGCCAGAGCTCCCGGCCTGCCTACCAACCTTAAAGTTGGATGGGTAGGCCCTTTAACTACTTTTTGAATGGCCTCAGTTGGCTGTTGATAGGTTGGCGGGTGCACAGCTGATTTGGCTGAGCCCCCGCCAACCTGAAAATTGAAATGAGGTGGGAGGGTGTCAGGAGTTCCGCCCAACCTTATCCCACGTCATTTTATGCATCAGCGAGTGGTCCCCGCCCCACACTCGCTGATCAGGAAATCCTGCCCTAAGTTAACTCTGTCTTTCTCTCCACAGAAGCTGTGAGAGCTGCTGAGTTTTTCCAGCATTTTTTGTTTTTGTTTCAGTTTAACTTCTAAAAACAATTATTCGGAATAGAATTTGTAGTCACATGGAAAAATGTGGATTCATTATGAAGAACCAGCATGGATTTCTAAAGGGGAAATCATGTTGAATTAATTTTCTGGAGTTTTTGAAGAGGTAACAGAGAGATTTGATGTGGGTAATGCTGTTGATGTGGTATACATGGACTTTCAAAAGGCATTCGACACAGTGCCACACAACAAACTGGTAAGAGAAGTTTTAGCTCATGGGATAAAAGGGACAGTAGCAACTTGGATACAAAATTGACTGAGTAATAGGAAACAGAGGGTAATGGTCAATGGATATTTTTCAGGCTGGAGGAAGGTTTGCAGTGGAGGTCCTCAGGGGTTGGTATTGGGAGCCTTGCTTTTGTGAGATAATGGGTAGGGCGGATAGGGTGCCAGATGGGTGGGGTGGCAGGGTGTGTAAGGTGGTGAGATCGGGTTAGGTTGGGTTGGGGGGGTGTTGCCAGAGGGTTGGGGAGTTGGAGTTGGAGGGTTTGGGGGGGGGGGGGGGGGGGTGGCGGTGCGAGTCCAAGAGTCATGGTGGGAAGTCAGGGATCAGGTGGTTTTGGAGGGTTGGGGGGGAATCTGAGGGTCGTGGGGAGTCAGAGAGTCAGGTGGGGGCTAGTTGGAGAGTTGGGGGTTGGAGGATTGAGGCAAATTGGATGTTGGAGGGTTGGGTAGGGTGGCTGGGTGGCAGAGTGGTAGTGTGGGACCATGCCAGCTGAGTAGGGTGGCAAGGTGGTAGGTAGAAGAGTGGGTAGGGTGGCAGGATCAGGTGTGTGGCAGGATAGATAGGGTGGTGAGATTGGGTTAGGTGGAGTCAGGGGGGCATCAGAGGGTTGGAGGGTCACAGTTAAGCCAGAGGGCCAGGGGTTTTGTTGGAGGGTCAAGGGGGGAGTCTGAGGGTTGGGAAGGTTGGTGGGTCAGGGGGGTTTGGAGGATCGGGGGGGAGTCTCACAGTTGGTAGGGAGTTGGAGAATGGGGGGTAGAGTCAGAGGATTGAGGGAGTTGGAAGGTCAGGGCAAATCAGAGTGTTGGGGGGAAGTTGGAGGATCGGGAGGGGGGA
Organism: Carcharodon carcharias; assembly: GCF_017639515.1. Lineage (NCBI taxonomy): Eukaryota > Metazoa > Chordata > Chondrichthyes > Lamniformes > Lamnidae > Carcharodon > Carcharodon carcharias. Next base: position 161,040,455 of record NC_054473.1, on the reverse strand, counting down.
GTCAGAGGATTGGTGGGGATCCACAGGGTTGAGGAGGAGTTGGAGAGTTGGAGAGGAGTCAGAGGATTAGAGAGCGTCAGAAAGTTGGGGGTGAATTTGTGGGTCGCGGGGAATCAGAGGGTTGGGTTGGAGTCAAGTGTGGTCGGAGAGGGAACCAGAGGGCCAGGAGGTAGTCAAGGGCTTCGGAAGTGTTGAAATGTTGGGGACCAGAGGTGTTGAAATGTCGGGAGGTGGTAGGGGTTCAATGTGAGTGACTATGTATAATTACCGAGAAGTTAGAACTGTTTTTTTCTCTGTCTAAAATTTCTTGGTAACTATTCTGGTAAGTACAGTAAACTCCCAACATTTGTGCCCCGCTCCATCATGATTTTGTTTACCCGCAGAAATCTGTTTGTGTATTGTTATGATACGGCAGGTGGTATTTGCCAGGCTGACCAAATCCACAAGGGAAACTTGGCCATGCTATCACAATGATTTTGCAATTTGTATTCATTACGAGAAGGTTTGTGCAATGAAGTAAGAAGTAATGAGTCCACTAACACATTTAGAGATTTTAAAAGATTAAATTAAAACATTTATTGGCAAAAGAAGAACAAACTTAAACATGCATAAGATTACAGTTACACAATTATTACAGTTCCCAAAATTTCTGCTTAACCAAACACTCAACTACCCTCCCCCTTTAGGGCAACAGTCCAAACAGATTCCAAATTTATAAAGTCATCCAGCAATTTACCACAAGTACCCACTGGACAATGGACTTCCAAAGGCTTTTAACACAACTTTGGTTACTGGAATAGCAAATTCCTTCGGCGTGGCTGGAGGCTTTTCCCCCAAGTCTGTTTTACATGATGCACCTTTCAAGATCTCACGCAGCCACATCTCACACAGCCTTTCATCCTTCTTTAAATGCATTTCTCCCTTTTTCACCTGCAAAGCACATTGTTTCCACCTGTCTTTAGAAGTTACTCTTCCCAGAACACAAAAATATTTCATATTTTATTATGGCCCGCACTTTTGGGAAAAATCAGCGTAATAACCTTGCCTTATTTATCTTGCCAGTTGTAAAAATCTTATCATGTCCATTTGAAAATCAAACGCCTTTCCCACTAATCTAAAAATGCAAATTTCATTCACACCATATCTGTTGACCCCATCCCAGCTTTACTCATCTCCATTTCAAACTTCTGTTTTACACCTCACTTCTTTGATAATTTAGACCTTGCAGTCTAGCCAACTCTAGTTTAATTAACTTAGCCATACACACAGAACCAGACACACACACACAAATAAGCCTGCTTTAAAATATATCCCACAATAGTATTAGGAAAAATATGATGGTTTCTTGACACCTCCGTCTTTGTGGAAAATTGAACCGTCATAATTTTAAAAAAGAGAGTTTCATTTTCTCAACCTACCTTACATTGCTTACTATGCTTAGCTATACACACAAACTATTACACTACCAGGTACATGCATTAACATGACAATATATACAAATCCTTTGTATCAACAGAGGTCATTTCAGTCCAATGTCCATGTTTAAGTGTCCAATCTCCTTTGAACTTTAAAGTCTTGACAATGCATTCACAATTAAACTTTCTCATCCAGCCACTTGTATAATCTGTAAATCAAACAGTTGCAATAATAAACTCCATCTGAACGATCTTGCTCTAATTATCTTGTTAGTTGTAAACATCCTACCATCCCTTTGAAACCCAAACAACACCTTCACTTATCTAAAAATGCAAATTTCCTTCACGCCCTACATGCCCTCATCTAAGTTTACTCATTAACATTTCAAATGTCTTTTGATAATTTCAAGCTTGCAGCCTATCTGACTCTATTTTAATTAAATCATACAGACAGAACCATCTACACTCACACCCATAAATCTACTTTACAATAAATCACAATAATATTATAATAGTTTTGTGACACCTTCTTCCAACAGCACAGCAACACCACCCAAATCACATACATCAATTGCCAACTTAAACTGCTAGGCATAATTAGGTGCTGCTAAAACTAGTGTGATAGTTAACACAGTTTTTGAACTGTCAAATGCATTCTGACACTCCTGTGTCCATTGAAATTTCTTGTTCCTTTTTAGCAGTTCAGTCAATGGGCAATCACACTGTAAAATTTGGTACAAACTCCTGGTAAAATCCACTCATGTCCAGAAATCTCAAAACTTCTCATTTTGTTGTAGGCACTGGGATATTCATGATGGCTTTTACTTTCACACCTCTTGGGGCTAACTGACCATGTCCAATGATATGGTCTAGGTGTGTAACTTACGCTTTTGCAAAGCTAAGTTCACCACCAGGTTAGCTTCTTGCAGTCAATCAAACAGCTCTTTCAGATGTAAATGCTCCTCTCACCGTCGACTGAAAACGACCAAGTCGTCAATATAAACAGCACAATTGCTCAGTCCTGCAATTACTTTGTTTATCAGTCTTTGAAATGTTGCTGGTGCATCCTTCATACCAGATAGCATAACTTTAAACTGATAGTGTCCATCTGGCATTACAAAAGCCAATATTTCTTTCCGACAACGGTACTTGCCAATATCTTCGCAGCAAGCCAATATTTGTGATAAAGTCTGATTATCCCACTTTCTCAATACAATCTTCTAACCGTGTAAAAGGATATGAATCCACTTTTGATACCATTTACTTTTCGATAATCCACACACTGTCTTTGTGTTGCATCCGGTTTAGGCACCATCACAATAGGTGAACTCCAGTTACTGCAAACTAGAGTCTATGATCTCATTCTGAAGCATGAATTAGATTTTTTTGTACTCGAGCTAATTTTACTGGATTTAATCTATATGGATGTTGCCTCATTGAAATTGGATCTCCCACATCTATGTCATGAGTAGCTAAATTTGTTTTCCCCAGCTTATTCCCACAAATAGCTTTGTGTCACTGCAATAGATTTTCCAAATCACTTTGGCACTTGTTTGGAAGATAACTCAAGATAACATTTACATTTTTAAGTACCCCCTCATTATCCAATTTGATTAGAGGAAAATCAATTTCAGAATCCTTCATTTGCACCTCCTTTCCTTTATCTACCACTACTAATATCTCCTTTCAGTTATCTTCCCTGTCAAAGTACTTTTAAAGCATACTTACATGACACACCCTCTGCTTCTGTCTTCTCTCTGTGGTATTTATTAAATAATTTACTTCACTCAGCCTCTTTTCAATCCTCAAAGGCCCACTAAACCTTTCCTTTAATGGTTCACCTGACACTGGTAACAAAACTAACATCTTTTCCCCAGCAACAAATCTCTGAAATTTGGCCCTTTTATCTGTGTTTGTCTTCATTACCTGGTGTGATATCTTTAAATGTTCCTTAGCTAACTCACATGCTGTGCTCAATTTTTCTCTGAATTTTATCACATAATCCAGAGAGTACTCTGACCCACTAGTTTCTCCTGAATCAACTTAAGTGGTCCCCTTACTTCATGACCATAGGCTAATTCAAAAGGACCAAATCCTGTTGATTCATTAGGGGCATCCCTAATAGTAAATAACAAGAGTGTAATCCCCTGATCCCAGTCCTGTGGGTAGTTCTGGCTATAAGCCCTCATCATAGTTTGTAAAGTTTGATGCCATCTCTCTAAAGCACCTGTGATTCAGGATGATTAGCTGTTTTATCCCCAGGCTCTTCATTACTTCCTTAAACGGCTGTAACATGAAATTCAAACTCTGGTGTCACTATATTTATTTTGGTAAGCAATATTTTGTAAAAAATTTGGGCAACCTCTCTACAGTTTCCTTTGCTATAATAGTTCGTAAAGGTGTCTTTTCCAGAAATCTTGTAGAAACATCCATGATTGTCAGCAAGTGCTGATTTCCACTTTTGGTCTTAAGGAGAGACTCCACACAGTCAATCAGGACCCTGGTTGTGATAATCTGAGGTGCAATACACCTTTAAGTGAATATGAGCAGATTGGCCACGTGATTGTATTACCCAATTGCTGTGTACCATGGGCTACATTGTTAATCAATAGTTTTAGAGTAGGGTTTGGTTTGAGAAGACACTTGTGTTATTGCTCCATTACTTATGTTAATAAACAACATGTGCTTCATCTTACAATGATCACTTCATCTGCATCATTTTAATTACCAACTCACTTATCAGTAGAGAGGCATGCAACTGTGTTCGCTGAGCAAAGCGACGTGATAGAAGGAACAGAACACTGGTAAAAGGTTCCTCAAATGTTTGAATCAGAATTAGAGGTGCAGGTTTAATCACTGCTTGAGATTTTCCTGTCACCTGACATGTGTGACATGACCCACATCTGCAGTCCAGGCCAATGAAATTGCTTTTGTATTTTTGCCTGAGTTTTCCTAAATGTCCAGCTATTGCAATTTCATGCGCTACTCTCAATATTTCATTTCTGTATCCAGATGGTTTGATTATTTGCTGTAGTACTCCCATCCACATATCGTCTACTGGAATATGAGACATTTCCTCATTAACACATTACTTTTAAGAACATTCTAGAATACATTCTGCCTCTGTTTCTGATTAAGCTGTCTAACATAACTCCTTTATTCCTGAATCCTTCTGCTGTAACTCTACCAATTTCACTGAACTTAACACTTCTGCCTCATTCTCTTCAGCCTCTCTTCCTGCACAATCTTGTTAAAGACAGATTCAGATAATTGGATGTCACCATCCTTCCCCTGCCACTTAGGTTCCTCCACTTCCTGCTTCAACCTGTGAGTTTGTTATCTTGTTACCACACAATCTGGAAACAATTTAGAATGTTCTTTCTGTAACATCTCTGTTGAATACATCGCCGCAGGCTGCCTGACTACTGTAGGCATTTGTGACCCAGCTATATCATTACCTAAGATAAATTGAATCTCTGCAATGGGCAATTTTTCCACTACTCCAGCAATCACCTTACCTGTTTTTAACTTACTCTTTAAATTTACTTTCCACAATGGAATAGTTTTAGCATCTCCATGAATCCCAATTATTATCTCTTTTTCCTGCAATACTCCGTCTGGATAACAAATATCACTATTCCATAAAATTAAGGATTGACTAGCCCCTGTGTCTCTTAAAATTTTAATATCTTTGCCTTCTCCACCCTATACACCTGGAAAGACTTTCCCTTCACATACAAAATCTTTAAACATTTCTGTAACCTGCCCTTCTAAAATCCCTTGGGTAAATTGTGAACATATTCTCACTTCTTTACCTACCACTGATTCTTCCTGCTTCACCTGTACATAAACTACTGTTTTTATCTTGCCCGTAGATCTCAGAACCCACAGTACTCTTATTCCCAGAACTTGTCTACATTCCAACTACTGCAATAGGTTTTCCCTGTAAGCTCCAACACATTGGCTTTGTGTGCCCCACCTTATTACAATGAAAACATTTAAGTCTTTGAGTGTCACTTCTACCCTCAGTACCTTCCTTTCTGGTTTGAGGAGAAACTTCCTGAAAATTTTTGTCTGCTCCTTCTCTTCCCTGACTAGCCGCCTTCCTTTCATCTTCCCACTTTCTATACTTCTCAGATTTAAAAGGATGATGAGAAAAAGATTTAGATCTATGGACTAGCTCATAACCAGCAGCTATCTCTGCTGCTTGTCTTACCATTTTAACCTTCTGTTCTTCCACATGAGTTCTAACCACCAAAGGAAATGAATCTTTAAATTCTTCCATAAGAATTACTCCTTTAAGAGCTGCATATATTGCCCATATCCACCGGTCAAAATTATTTTGTTTTACTCTCTCCAATGCAATATAAATCTGAACTGGCTGTTTCCTTACATTCCGAAATTTTTGCCTGTATGCTTCAGGAACCAACTCATATGCACTCAAAATAGCCTATTTTAATCCATTGATATTTCTTTTAACAGTGATGCATATACCTCATGAGCTCTACCTAGACTGTAAAAACAATATCCAGATTTCTTGTGGCCATTTCATTTGCTTAGCTATATTCTCAATTGAAATAAAGAATGCCTGTACATCCCTTTCCTCAAACTTTGGAAGAGCCTGCACAAATTTAAACATCTCCCCACTGGGCTTTGGGTTAGAAGTGGTTGTTTCCACATCAGATCCTTCCTCAGCATCTGAAGTCTCTTCTTTAACTTCCAGCCTTTTAGGCTGATATTCTCTTTCCCTTTCCTTTTGTCTTTCCTCCATTGCTAACTTCCCCATTTCTCCTTCAAATGCTTGTTCCCTTTCTCTTCCTCTAGCCTTTTCAATTACAATTCTCTTCCTCTTTCTTTTTCTTTTGCCACTAATTCAAATTTTTCATTTGCAACTGAATCTTAGCCAATTCAACTGCCTCACTTCCTAGAGAATGTGGTCTCTCTGTTTTCCCTTCCAACTTCAAATGTCGAGGTATTACTTCAATTATGTCTGCTTTCTTTGCCCCTGTCGTTAATCCTAACTGCAACTTATCCACTAATTCTGTAAGCCTTTGGTTTATAAAAAGTAACCATCAGGGTTACATATTATACTCCCAGAACAGTCTTAGCAATTGTTAAAGCCATTTTTGCAGTCTAAATACTTTAAAATCCCTCAACACCAACACCTGAGTTCAATGTTCTTCTCATGGTCATAGCCTTAAGATTCACCAACTCCAAGCCAATCAAGAAATTTTAAAAGTCTTGCACAGAGCCCCCAATTTTGTTATGGTATGGCCAGTTGGTATTTGTCAGGCTGACCAATTCCAAAAGGGAAACTTGGCCACGCTATCGTAACAATGTTACAATTTGTATTCATTGCGATAAGGTTTGTGCAATGAAGTCAGAAATAATGAGTCCACTACCAACTTTAGAGATTTTAAAGATTAAATTAAAACATTTATTAACAAAAGAAGAACAAACTTAAATACACACAAGATTACAATTACACTGTTATAACAGTTCCCAAAATGTTTACTTAATCAAACTCCCGACTACACACCCCCTTTAAGGCAACAGTCCAAATAGATTCCAAATTCATAAAGCCATCTAGCAATTTTACCACAAGCACCCACTGGACAATGGACTTCCAAAGCCTTTTAACACAACTTTGATTACTAGAACAGCAAACTTCTTCAGGATGGCAAGAGGCTTTCCCCCAAGTCTGTTTCAAATGGTGCATCTTTCAAGATCTCACATGGCCACACAGCACACAGCCTTCCATCCTTCTTTAAATATATTTCTCCTTTTTTTATCTTCAAATCCCATTGTTTCCACTTGTCTTTAGAAGTTACTTTCCCCAGAATATAAAAATCTTTCATGTTCTCATAATGGCCCACACTTTTGGGAAAAATCAACATAATAATCTCGCCTTATTTATCTTGCCAGTTGTAAAAATCTTATCATGTCCCTTTGAAAATCAAACACCTTTCCGACTTATCTAAACATGCAAATTTCATTCACACTGTATCTGTTGACCTCACTGTAGTGTTACTCATCTCCATTTCAAATGCCTATCTTACACCTCACTTTCTTTGATAGTCTAAACCTTGCAGCCTAACCATCTCTAGTTTAATTAACTTAGCCACACACACAGAACCACACATACATATGCGCGCACATACACATACACACATATGAACCTGCCTTAAAATATCCCACAAAAATATTAGGAAAAATATGATGGTTTCTTGACAGTATCAAACCACACTTCACACCCCCGAAACCTCGCTCATCCGTGGTTAAAAATGTAACAATCCTGATTTAAACAGCATACATGCACAGGGGTTAATAAACAACATACTTTACCTTATAAAATTCCATAAAAAGCACTATTTCTCCTCTTGTCCTTGAATAAATTGTGCTCTGGACGAGTCCTTTCACTGTGCATGTGCAGTCTCCATGTGTATGTGGGTTGCTGTGATTTACAGGACTCTGCAGTAGTGCAGTATTTTGCAGCACAGTTACAAGACAGGACAGCACTTTTCTATAAATTTGTGAGTCATAGCCAAGTAGAAATATCACAGGAAGGTGATGACGCTTGATCAAAGATTCACAATCCTAGATAGACTGAAAAATGGTGCAAGTGCTTCCATGCTAGCCAGGGAATACTTCATGAATGAATCCACAATCAGGTTCATTAGGCAGTCTGAAGAGAAAATAAGGGCCAGCATTAGTGTTTCTGGTAGTTGTACTGCCAAGTTAACTTTTGTAAGGAGGAGAGATCCACACTTAGAGGAAATGGAGAAGTTACTGAACGTGTGGATGGAGCACCAGAATCAAAGGAGGACCCCAGTTAATAGTCCAATCATTCGAAACAAAGCCCTTGAATTGTACCAGAACATAAAGAGTAGTAAAGAGGGTAGTGCTGGTGCAGAAGGTACCTCTCCTTCTATTTCCAAAGAATTCTCAGCCAGCACAGGATGGTTAGATTGCTTTAAAAAGCATTTTGGGCTGCATAATGTGAAGTTGGTGGGGGAGGCTGTTTCTGCTGACCATGCAGCTGCAGGAGAGTTTCCCAAGGTGCTGCACGCATACATTGAGTTGAGAGTCTACCAGACAGAGCAGGTCTTCAAAGCAGAGAAAACTAGCCTGTTCTGGAAGAAGATGCCAAGTAGGACCTACATTTCAAAAGAAGAAAAGACAGCTCCTGGGTTTAAAGCAGCAAAGGACAGGCTGAGACCTCTGCTATGTGCCTATGTGGCTGGCTTTAAATGTAAACCAATGCTGGTTTATAGGTCAGAAAACCCTCAAGCTTTCAAAGGGAAAAATAAATGTCATCTGCCAGTCTTTTGGAAGGCTAACAGCAATGCCTGGGTTACAGCAGTGGTATTTGAAGACTGGATTGCCAATTGCTTTCTGCCAGAGGTCCGCATTTATCTGAGGGAAAAGAACTTGTCTTTCAAAGTCCTACTAATCCTCGATCATGCACCTGGGCATCCACACTATCTCACCCAGAACCATCCAGATGTTGAAACTTTGTTCTTACCCCCAAATATGGCCTTGCTTATCCAACCAGTGGACCGGGGGTCATTGCCTCATTCAAGCCTTACTACACCTGACAAAGTTTCAGCCACATCCTTCATCTTCTAGAAGCAGACCCTTCAACCACAGTCTGTGATTGCTGGAAGGAATTCAACATCTTCATGGCAGAAGGCATAATTAAGGACCCATGGGATGAACCTAGATCTTCAAGCATAAATGCCTGCTGGAACAAAGTCTGACCTGAGGCTGTGAATGATTTCACAGGGTTTCCCAGTGCGGATGCCGAAGTGGCCAGGATTGATGACTTGGCAAAACAAGTTGGAGGGGTGGGATTTGAGGACATCACCACAGCTAAAGTGGGTGAGTTGCTTCAATCTCATCAAGAAGAACTCTCTTTGGAAGAATTGGTTGAACTGATGAGATTAAATGAGCCTAAACAGAAGCAGGAGTGGGTAGAAGAGCCTAAATGGCTCAGTTCACAACCTAGATGATAGCAGATATCATAAGGTCAGCCAAAGATTTGAAAAAACGGTCAACACACCATGATACAAACATGGAAAGAAACATGGCCTTTTGTCAAGTGATTGGCACAGCCATTGATCCTTACAGAGAACTTTCCAAAATTGAAAAACAAAAGGCAAAGCAGTCAATAATAGTATCGTTCTTCTCATCCAAATCACCCACATCAGTGCCTGCATGAACCACGACACCCACTCCATCAACATCCACTGTCAAGTAAAGTATTGTACCGGTACTGTAGTGTATGGTACCTGTACTGTGATTTGTAAATTCTACTATGGGTATGTACTGTATTCTGTAATTGGTAAGTTTTAAATTGTTCCTATTTACTTGTGTTGACAAAAAAATTTCATCAGTAAAATTGTCTTCAGTGTACCTGTACTGTAAAGTAACATATTGTACTGTGATTTATGAATTGTACTACAGGGCACTGTAATTGAAAAGATTTACATTGTTTTTGTTTTCTCATATTTGCAAACAACTTTTTCAGTAAAATTTTCTTTAATTTAATCAAAAAGATAGTTTTTATTGACTCCATTAAATAAAAATGTGAAATTTGGGGATGGCTGGAGCACATCTAATTCAGTTGCAATATAAACTGTGTTCGCCGTTCACAATTTCACCTTTTGTAAGATCTCGTGGGAATGGAAACCCTGTGAACGTTGGGAGTTTACTGTCAGCAGAACCCTCCAGAGTCTCTGGCTCTAACTCAGAGTCGGAGGGTGGAATCATCCTAGATTTGCATGAAGTGTGGGAGCGGGCGGATAAAACGACACTTTACGCATCGGCCTCAATGACAGCTTTTCACACCGTATTGTCCCAAACCCGCCGCATTCATTATGCATTCCCAGGAAACAGGCCATTTTCATGGCAGGTGGGCTCTTGTTTGCCCGCCACGCCATCAACTTTCTGCTTTAGTATGCCAGGTGCCATATTTAAAGTCCAGCCGCGCGCACAACTCGGTGCTTCCAGCCACGACTACTGCAAAGAAGACATGGCCCTGAAAGGCAAAAAAACTGCAGCCCCCAGGGTCAATGACGCATCCCTTGATGCCTTTTGGATGCAGAGGCAGCTCGCCATTATGTCCTCAACCCCCACTCTGGCTGCAGGATGGACAGCAACCTCACTAATCTGTCTTGGGAGGCGGTGGTAGTGGTGGTCAGCGCCAATGCCCTGCAGAAGAGGACAGCCACCCAATGCCACTACAGAATAAATGGTCTCCACTTTTCAGCCAAGGTAATTCACTCTTCTCATCACTTTTAACTCACACATCCACAAACCTATCACACATCCACAGGGATCTCACACCTCAAGGGACAACACTGCTAACTCTCACACACACCCTCACATCTCCATCAGGCTCATAACCTCTCGAGCTCGTGCCCTCATCCTGTCCATGGCTCTGCTCACCACACAAACATTCCTCACAGTGCCATGTGTCCTGCTCACAATATCTCCATCTGTTTTCATACAGGAGAAGCCTGCTCACATCAGCAGGGACAGGTCCCAGACCGGGGTTAGAGTGGCCTACATTAGTCCCCTCACTCACTTTGAGGACCGTGCCAATGTTTGACTGATGAGGATGTGGACTGTGCCTGCGGTGACAGTGAGGTCAGCGATAAACACCCTCGTAAGGATCTTGCACCACATCATCCCTCTCTCAGTGCAAATGTGAGTGCTCTCTCTCCTGTTCTTGACTCTGCTGCCATGCACTACTTGTCTCTACTTTGCTTCACAGCAAACGACTGACGCCCTCAGCCAGCCGTTCTCTCAGCTCCATCCACATCCTCACCTCCAGCCAAGAGGATACCTCCTCCATTGAAGAGCTGGAAATAAGCAGCCTGGAAGACCTGTCACAGCGCTTATCCACATCTTGCACTAGTGCAGAGACACACACCTTGGTGGGACATAGAACTAGAGCAGTCTTGGGTTCACAAACTGGTGGTCACCACATGGACACATGTCCGCAGCAGCAGGAGGCAGGTACATGCAAGCTCCCCGGCACCTGAAGGACTGCTAGAGATCAGGCTCCTGTGATCCACACTCTCTGTGAGGTCTGAGTAAGATGACAAACCTCTAGATTTGGCCTTCCAACTCACCCTGGAGAGTCTACAGAAGATGTGGGAACATCAAGCAGAACTGATGGAAACCCTCAGCAGAGTGGCACACGATTTGGAGGAGTGCGCCCGCCTGCTCTCTGGTGAAGTGCCCACATGTGCCTGTATGGAGGTCTCCATGTGAAGGTTGGCGGATGCCATGGAGACCCTGTTCCAGCAGAACACAGAGATGGGTGCAGACCTGCACTCCATCGTGGGAGCCATGGTTGAATTCCTGCAGTGGCAACATGAGAGGGAAATGGAGCACCTCGACTTCCGTCCAGGAGCTCCTTCCCCTCAAGGAGTCATTCCAAAGCCACCGGACCCCCGAAGGGAGGAGGACTGGCAGCTGGACACTCTGAGGATATCCACTCAGAAATCTCAGAGGCTGTCCTCTCCCTCCGAGTTCCCTTTGCCTGTCAGCCCCTCAACCTTGTCCTGTCACTGCAGAGAGGGCAGTTGGCCAACGAGTGATTCTGGAGGGAGAAGTGCGTGTGTGTGGCAGGGCCTTTCGGAGCCTTGTGCAAACTCTCTCCCACACATGTGGATCCTTTGCATATCACACTCACCTCAGTGTCCTGAGCATTTTGAATGTTTCCTGCTGGGGTTCGCTTTCAGTTGTCCATCTGAGCTGACCTGCATCTCTGCACACCCACTGATCACACTCCCATGAAGCACATGTCTCACCCACCATGACTGTTGTTTCACTTTTGATTTGGACAGCCTGGTCTGAATTTAGTTTTACGTGCGCTCCCCCATCTTTTCCTCTGACCCAATCACCCATTTCCTTTCCCCCATCACAGTTGATGCCCCATGGCATCACCTTCCACCTCCCCTCTGCGACCTATGAGCTACAACATTTTTCCTTCAGGGATGTCCAGGTGGACGTGCAAGTTCCCGTCCTTTCTAAAAATCCCACCCCCATCCACGTTCACCTCCCTGACCTCCTTCCCACCCCTAGGGTCTGTGTCTGCCTCCAAGTCCCCACCAATCACTCTTGCCGCCCCTTCTACCGCCACTATTGAACCCTCACCTTCCCACCCTACGACCTCCCTCTGCCGTCGGTCATTCTCACCATTCCCTCATACCACGCCCACCCTCATTTTGCTCCCCAAGAGGCAGTCATGGACCCATCAGATCCCTCTCTTGCACGTTCACCTGGACATTCCCCCCACTTCAGACCCCTTCCCCCCCTGAACTCCTTCCCCCCAGAAGCCCTTGCCTGCCCCCCCCCCCCCCACCCCCTTAGTCCTCCCAACCCCCTGGACTCCTCCCTGCTTAATCTTCCATCTTCCTGACTCCCTTAAACATCCTTACTTCTTCCAACACCCTTGGACATTCCCCTTCCAACTCCTTCCTCCAGTCCTACTTCTTCCTCCACTCACTTCTTCCTCTAGCCTTACTCCTTCCTCCTTCCTGACTCCCTCAGATCCCTCACTTCTTTCTCCAGCTTTACTCCTTCCTCCTTCCCAACTCCTTCCTCAACCCTCACTTCTTCCTCTACTCTTACTCCAAGCCCTCTCCTTCCTCCCCCCAGGACTCACTCCCCCCTCTGCACTCCCTCCTCCCCTCAGACTCTCTGTCCTCTCCACACTCCTTTCTCCTCCTGGACCCCTTCCCCTCTTTGTACTCCTTCTTCCCCCTGGACTCCTTCTACTCTTCTCCACATTCCTTCCTCCCCTGGGATCCTTTGCCTCTCTGCACACATTCCCCCTCTGAACTCCTTCACTTCTATGCCACCCCCATACACCTCCCTCCCCAGTTGCCATCTTCTCCCTCATTTCTCCCTCCTCTTCCGTTACTCCCTTCTCCCCCATACTCCCTTCCCTCTCCCAACCTCACCCCCCTGTCAACTTCATTCCCCCCCACCCAACCTCACCATCCCATGACATCTTCATTCCCCCACTCAACCTCACCCCCCCTCAACACCTCTTCCTCTACCAGTTGATCCTAGACCTTCCCCTCCCACCCCCTGGACTATCATCCATTGTGAGCATCAATGGTGACTTTCCAATTTCTGTGAACTGCTTAGCGGTGGAGCCATGTCCTTGAGAATCTACCTAGCATGCCATGGACATTCGTCCAGGATCCCGTTGCTGTCGGGCTCCAATATCTTCTGCTCCTTGGATGTCCGCAATGTGAGCAAGGCCCTAGCAGTAAGTCCCAACTTATGCACGTCACAGTTGTCAAGACGTGTTCTGCACCAGCGTGTTTTCCTGCCGACATGGGAGGATGATCCGGCAAGAGCGGGGGATGAGTCCAGTGGGCTGGCCTTATCATGATATGCTGATGTATTACAATGAGGTTCCCAATGTCTGATGGCGGGGAACCCGGCTGGGTTGAGTGGATGATTGCAAACTGTTTTCACAATGTCGTGAAACTGATTTTTGGCTTTCTTGTCATGTTGTATGCTCACGTCACCGAATGTGCATGATGCCAGCGGGCACAGAAAATCTCAGCCAGAGACATTTTTGGAGGGTTCTGGATGCAGGGCAGTTTACCATTGGAAGTCCCAACATCCCGGGCATCAGTGAGCTTGTTTCTACCAGCCCTTCCTTGGTTTATTTTCTCTCTAACAGAATATTTGCACTGTCATTACTTTATCTCACACAACAAAACTACAGTTTATAACACATGTCTGGAATCATTAAATACTGTCCATTCCCAGACTGGGTGCAATAGGAGAAGCCATTGTTGGCGATTGATGTCTGGTTATAATTTATAGGTAAGGGTAAAACTAAGCAAGGCAGACCAAATGAGATGGTCATTGGAGGAGAGGCAATGGAGGAGGTTGGTGCAGTTGCCAAGTCATATCTCTCCTGTAAGTGGTTTTTGGAAAAAAATATTATTTTTGAATTAGGAAATTACTTAAGTTTTAAAGGCAGCCATGGCATCGTGATTGAAGTCAGCTTTGGTATTTTGGTTAGCTTGGCATCAGTGTTAGAACTTGCTTAGGATTTTGGATTAGAGTAATTGTTAGAACTCGAATCAAATGTGGTACTTCTGATGTGCTTCAGCAAGTTGCTCCATAATAGTTGATCCAAACTGAATATATAGATTTCAGCTTTGATCCCTAATTTATTCTGGGATACTTAACTGCAACAAAACATCAGTTTATCCAAGTATCTCAGTACATAAATTCTGAATCATGGTAAGAATGTGCTGGAAGGCCATTGGAAATTCATGGCCAACATTTATAATATAATAAATACATAAAGTAATATAATTCTGAAAAGATCAGGTTTATGGGGTTTAATACTCCTAACCTGGAACATTGCATGTGGATTCACCTAGACCATTTTAAATAACTGCCAGGGCAGGAGCAGGCTGTTGGCAAATAGACAGGAGGTAAACCTTCCCTTGGCAGCTCTTACTTCAGCAAGAAGTACATGTCTGCCTAGCGAAGTAAGGGAAAGGAAAACATCCTTTCCAATCACATAAATAGCTTAATAAAATAGGAAAGTTTTGACAAGGGAGGAGAAGAGAACAAACAAATAAAGTACCAGATAACAAATGATAAAATTCTGCAATTAAAGTTGGAATGAGAAGTGCTTTTTGAACAATGTAAATAAGTTAAAGTGACAAAGAATATTGTTACTTGCATTTTAAGCAAGTATTGTAAAGTGGCAAGTAAATAACACTACAGTTATACCCATGCATTACAGATATTGGGGCTGAAATTGGTCTTTAACAGTAACCCAGAATAGGGTGTAATGGATTGATGCCTATTTTACCAGTCATTTGATTTTCACAATCAAATAAGCAGCCAATTTACTATCGCCCATTTTGTGTTGCTTCCCAAAACTATTTCACTCCCTCCATATCTGTGAGGTCTGCATCTGTCAGAGTTGGCAAGGTACACGATATTTTTACTTAAAGTTGGCCACATACTAATTTGGATCAGTTTATTTGCTATACATACACAACACTACGTTAAAAGACAATTAATGCCTCCAGGCCAAAAGGAGATCTATTTTAGTTTAATTCTGGTCATGCTGTGGGATATTAACTAAAAGAAGAAGAGAAGAATTTCAGATGAACAGATGAGTGTTCACATGTTTGTATCCCACAGCCTAACTTCAGGGCCTCAATTTAAAAAAAATAGAAATTTGATTTTAAAAATATTTATTTTTCTGCTATATGCTATTCACATTGTTGTGCTTAACAAAGCTTAAATTGCTAATCACTGAATATATTTTCTTAATACTAACAGGAAAGAATCTAATTGTGTGTTTTTAGCATTGATCAAAATGTTGTTTTTCTGGTGGTCAGAACAGCTTGCAATGTGGATTAGCTTTGCAGACTTTTAAAAAATTATTTGTTTTTGGCTTGTGGGCATCATTGGCAAGGCTGCATTTTGTTGCCCATCTATAGATGCCTTGAGAAGGTGCTAATGAGTCTTCTCTTTGAACCACTACAGTCCCTATGGGTAATGGTGCTCCCACAACAATGTTAGGGTAAGGAATTACAGGATATTATCCCAGCGATGGATGGAGGAATGGCGATATCTATCTAACTCCAGATTGTGTGTGACTTAGAGTGGAACTTGGAGGTTATGGTGTTCGCATGACATTGCTCCTGTCCTCCTTGTTTTTCAAATGCTGACACTGTGTGACTTTGCAAAGCCAGCACATTTCCACATGACCTACAAGCTCCCTACTCTAATTGGACCTGGGGCAAAAACTTCACTGATTGCTCAAGTTGCTGCTGCTACTGAAAAGGAGACAGCTTGTGATGCTGTACATTGCTGTTACTGATGGAGGTCCGATGACTCAAGAAAGAAGATTTTGCATTGGTACTGCTCCTTTAGAAAATGCTGAACTAGGAGTGCTTTTTGTAACAAGTGTATCAAAGGAGGGTTGTCCTCTTTTGGGCAGCATCAAATGAGTGACTACACAGCTGTCTATACGGCATGGAAGGAGATAACTGAAAGGGTCAATGCGGTGCCAGTACCAACTATACATGAGAACAAATTAAGAAGAAGTTTGTGAACCTCTGGAAGAATGTCAAGGTAAATAAACCCACTATTTGCAGCATCCAAAGATTATGGGCATTGTAATCTTGCCATAAAGTTTCCTGTGAACATCAGGCCATTTTATTGAGGATACATGCAAAGCACCCTGAAAACTTTACCTCATTCATTGATACATACAGATGTCCGATTTCCGTGGGAAAATTTTTCTACTGGCACTGGAATATGGGAATATCATTGCAAATATATCTAGAAAGTTGTGGCCACCAAGCACAACAGAATGTCGATGCATGTTGATGGACATAGACACAAGGATGCAGTGCACTTGGGTTTCAATGTCTCTGTTCCTCAAAGTTCCAAAGTCTCAAAGCTTTGGACAGAATTTTGTGCCCTTTCCTTTTGGTGGATTTGATAGTGGGGGTGTTATTTAATCAAGCAGGAGGGTGGCAAGTGGAAATCCCTCCACCTTCCTGCCCCCATCCTGATTAAGTTCAGGGTGAGGAGGCCCGTGGATGGCTTTCCTATCTTGTCGCCAATTAAGGCCCTTACGTGGACATTTAATGTTCACTTTAGCGCCTCATTCTACCTCTGCTTGTATTAATCTAGCACCGGGTGGGGAGCTCGCAGGGAGCATGACAAGCAAATCTTGGGTGTTTCTTTGGCTTCCTATGGAGTTCCCTTGTTCAAAGGCACTCAGTGCCTGATCGAGGGACCTGGCATTGGGAAGGGGGAGGCCTGCTGAAAGCCACCTTCTAGCCTTGCTGCTGACCCCCTTCGCCCACCTCCCCTGCCAACCCCCACCCCACGGCCCTTCCCACCCACTCACCTGTGTGGGTGTAGTACTGGCAACAGTCACCACCTCCCCAGTGGTACTACTGAGTACAGAAGAGCTGCTGGCCTCTGATTGGCCAGCAGAGCATGGTGGGCAGGATTTCTGCCCCCCCCACCAGTCCCCCCACACCCCCCACCCAACCCCCCTCCACCCCCCGAGGTCCCTGATCTGGGGGGAAGACCCACCACTAGCCCATTAAGTGCTTGAGTGGCAGAAGATGTGGTGGGCCTTCTTCAAAAGAGGAGACATGGAGGTGTCGCTGTCTCACTGACTCACCAATGGCTGAGACTCCTGTCACCTCCACAAGATTCAGTCCTTTGTATTTGTTTTCATAAGAAGGCTGTGCACAATGAGAAAGAACTTAAGTGTTGTTGAGGAGGCACTGCAGTTGCAAGTATTTAAACTGATATGAGGAGCTCACTTTTGAGATACTGGGTGCAAAAGTCAGAGATTATGAAGGCCTCACCCAAGCTCATGGTTGCATTCTTTGCTTATTAATCTTTCTCCCATTATTCAAATAATAAGTAGCACACAGATTCAGGAAAGATGGTGGTGCAGAGGCCCGGGATATGGGTTCAAATCCCACCACAGCAGCTGGTGGAATTTAAATTCAATTACTAAATCTGGAATTGAAAACTAGCCTCAGTAATGGTATCATCAAACCATCATTGATTGTCATAAAAACCTATCTGGTTCACTAATGCCTTTTAGGGAAGGAAATTGAAATCTGCCATCCTTACCTGGCCTGGCCTATGTGTGACTCCATACCCACAGTAATGTGGCTGACTCTTAACTGCCCTCTGAAGTGGCCTAGCAAGCCATTCAGTTCAAGGAGGCAATTAGGGATGGGCAGCAGATGCCGGCCATGCCTGTGAAGCTCATATTCCATGAAAGAATAAAGAAAGTCTACTGGTACACATTATAGTGGAAGGTCAGATCTAGTTGAAAGCAGTTGCTGCTGTCATTGTTCTAACATTTATTCTTCTTGTGTTTTTACATGGTGTTATATAGTATTTATAGCGCAAAAATATACTATTGGACCCAACAGGTCTATGCCCATGTTCATGCTCCACACAAGCCTCCTTCCACCATAATTCACATCTAGTCCTTTCATTCCTTTTTCTCTTATGTACCTATCTAGTCTTCCCTTAAATTGATCAATGCTATTCACTTCAACTGCTTTCACATTCTAACCATTCTCTGAGTAAAGACTCTCCTCTATTCCTTATTGCATTTATTTAGAGACTTTCTTACATGGTTTTGGACTTACTACAGGTGGAAATATTTCCTCGACATCTACCCTATCGAACCCCTTGAGCTCACCTCTCAGCCTTTCTGTTATAGACAAAACACCCCATCCTGTTCAGTCTTCTCCGATAGTCATAACCCCTCAGTTCTGGTATCATCCTTGTAAATCTTTTGCTCCTCCTCCAATGTCTGCAAAAATGGGTTACAGCTGCTGGTGATAGAAAAGAAGCTAACACCTTGCAATACCCAGTATCACTCACTCACTCTGCCCAGCACAGGCACTAACACAGATAAATCCACTGTGTGGATTTAGCTGGTCAGTGACAGTGGCAGTAGAGGAACAGAAGCTTGATGACTGGAGGGCCAGCTCAAAAAACTCAGCTGCCAAATGCAGAGATTAATATCCCTTGGGGCTTGCATGTAGAGGAAAGCTGCTGTCAAAGCACTAAGTTATTTTTCAGTCATTTGAGATTCTGAGAAGTACCCTAGAGGTCTGGTAGTGATTGCGGAGTTAATTTCCTTCATATGCTGGTGAGTTCTGGCACTATGCTACTGAGCAATAACAAAGAAGGGGTGACTGGGTACTTAATATTTCTACAAGGTACAAAGAAAGGTATGGAAGGAAAAGGAGGGGGAAGGTGGTGGAAGTATAGATTGAATAAAATAATATCATGCTGGAGGGGGATGGTGTAATCAAAAGGTCAAAGTCTGAGTTTATATGGCTAGACGTAAGGAGCAATGGAGCAGCTACTACAGTACTGGGACACTAAATAGTGGGAAGGAGATAGACAAGCAAGTTTTCAGGCAAATTACATAACAATGGCAGTAAGGAACTTCGATTATCCTCATATAGATTAAGCATAAGAAAGGTGTGCATTTAATGAGCATCTTTCACAACCACCAGATGTTCCAAAGTGCTTTACAGACAGTGAACTATTTTCCTGTTGTAATTTAGGAAACAGTCAATTTGCACACAGTTAACTTTCACAAACAACAATGTTATAATAACCGGACAATTTCTCTTTTTTGTGATGTTGATTGAGGGATAAATATTAACCAGGACATCATGGATAATTTCCTTGCTCTTTTGTGAAATTGTGTCTTGGACCTATGACATCCACCTGAGAAAGCAGACCAGGCCTCATGTTGATGTCTCTTCAGAAAGACAGTACCTCTGCCAACGCAGTATCTCCCTCAATAGTGCACTGGAGTGTTAGCTTAGATTGTTGCGCTCAAATCCTGGAGGGGGACTTGCACCCACAACTTTCTGACTCCAAGGTGAGAGTACTACCAACTGAACACTGACTGACATATGGGATATGAACAATGTAAAGGGTAAAGAAAGGACTTTCTTGATCAGTGTTTCCAACCCAGTAGGTTAGGAAGCAGTGCTGGATCTAGTTATGGGGAGTGAAGTTGGGTTAGTGGAACATGTTTCAGTGGGAGAGCAAGATGACTAAAGATATACAATTGAAAATGAAACCCTAAAAGGAGGCATTTGACAATTATAAGATTCATAATACAGTTGAGAACTAAGCTACATAGAAAGTACAGAGGAAAGCTAAAAAGGAGAGCAAAAACAGAAGAAAAATAGATTAGGAGCTAACATAAAAGGAACCTATAATTTTTTAAATAAACATTTAAATAGTAAAATGGTAGTCAAATGAAGAGTGGGACTGATTAGGGACCAAAAAGAAGGTATTCCTGTGGAGGCAGAAGGCAGAATTAAGCTACTAACTCAATATTTTACATCTGTCTTCACTAGAAAAGTAGATGCTGTCTATATAGCAGTAAAGGAGGAGACAGTAGCAATACTGGAAAAGCAAAAATAGATAAAGATGAGGTACTTAGGATGTTGGAGGTCCTGAATATAAGAAAGTCACTCAGTCCAATGGGATGCATCCCAGGTTAATGAGTAAAGAGGTAAAGTTGGAAATTATGGAGGATCTGACCACAATTTTCCAATCCTCTTTAGTATGGTGCGAGAGGACTGGAGGATTGCAAATATTACAGCCCTGTTTAAAAAAGAGAGAGGGATAAACCTAGTAACTGCAGGTCAGTTAGCCTAACATCACTGGTGGGGAAGCTTTTAGAGACAATAACCCGAGACAAAATTAATTGGCATTAGGCAAAGTATGGGCTAATAAATGAAAGTCAGCAAATTGTGTTTGACTAACTGGATTATGTTCTTTAATGTATCAATGGATATTGTTGATGAGGATACAACAGTTAATGTGTGGATATGAACTTTCAAAAGGTGTTTGAGAAAGTACCACAAAATACATTGTTAGCAATTTTAAAGCCCCAGAGATTCAAGGCACAGTAGCAGCGTGGATACAACATTGGCTAAGGGCCAGAAAGCAGAGAGTAGTGGTAAAGGATTGTTTTTCAAATAAGAGGGAGGTTTACAGTAATGTTCCCCAGGGGTAGGTATTAAGATCACTGCTCTTATTGATATATATTAATGACCTAGACTGGGTATCCAGGGCATCATTTCAAAGTACGCTGATGATACAAACTCTGAAAAAAAGTGAACAATGAGGATAATTGTAGCAGACTTTAGGAGGACATAGAGACATGGTAGATGAAATCTAAGGCAGATAAATGTGAAGTGTGAAGGAAAATAAGGAGAGGTAATGTTAATTAAATGGTACAATTTTGAAAGGGTTGTTGGGGCAGAGACCTGGTGATACATGTACACAAATTTTTGAAGGTACAAGCAGAGGTAGCTATTAAAAAGCATGTTGGATACTTGACTTTATGTATAGAGGAATTGAATTGAAATGCAAGAAATTTATGCTAAGCCTTTACAAAACACTGGTTGGGCCTCAATATAAGTGGAGATTTGACATTCAAAAACAGAGTAATTAATGCAAACTGTTTCCAGTGGCAGAATGGTCAGGAACCAGAAAACACAGATTTAGTGTAATTGGTAAAAGAACCAGAGACAACATGAGAAAGCATGAGTTCTTATACAGTGAGTTATTGTGATCTGGAACTTCCTGAAAGGTGGAAACAGATTCAATAGTTACACAAGGCATTGGATACATACTTGAAGAGAAAATATTATAGGGCTATAGGGAAAAATCAAGGAATTAGAATCAATTGAATAGCTCCATCAAAGGGGCGGCATAGGCACGATGAGCTAAATGGCCTCTTTGTGCTGCACCATTCTATGATTCTGGGTGCAATACAAAAACAAAAATAAAAATACCTTGAAAAACCCAGCAGGTCTGACAGCATCTGCGGAGATGAATACAGTTAATGTTTCGAGTCCGTATAACTCTTCAACAGAACGAAGGAAAACTAGAAAAGTGGTGAAATATAAGCTGGTTTGGTGGGGGGGGGGGGGGGGGGGTGGTGGGGGGGGGGGTGCAGTGGGGTGGTGGGATAAGTAGAGCTGGATAGAGGGCTAGTGATATGTGGAGATAACCAAAAGATGTCATAACAAAAGGACAAAGAGGTGTTGACGGTGGTGATATTAGCTAAGAAATGTGCTAATAGATGACATTAAGGGTAGAAAGCAGGATGAGCAAGGTACAGATAGCCCTAGTGGGGGTAGGGATCGAAATAGGCTAAAAGGTAGAGATAAAACAACGGAAGGAAATACATTTAAAAATAATGGAAATAGGTGGGAAAAGAAAAGCGATATAAATTATTGGAAAAAAGGGGGATCAGAAAGGGGGTGGGGATGGAGGTGTCAGTTCATGATCTAAAGTTGTTGCATGTTCACTTAAAGGAGCTGCAGTCCACCAATGGAGGACATGGTAACTCTACCCCATCGGCAGCAGAACCAAAGTGATAGAGTCAAAATAATTCAATCCCAAATTGTTTCCTGTTTTTAAAAAAAATCAACAATCCCGAAATATGGCAAACCAGTGTATTTACTATTCTGAAATGTGGCTGGATTTATTGGCTGCAATAAATCCATCCTGGCTCAGACCCTGAAGTGAATCGAAGGATCGAACCAACTGCCTGGCCAGCAGTGGAAGAGCTCATTGAGACATGAGTGGATTTTTTGGGCAGCAGGGGACAGGGACGAAACGCGGGAACTGGGTAAACGAGTCTGGCAGTGAGCACATACAGGTGAATGGGAATCAGGTTAGGCAAATCAGTGAGTTCGCATCCAAGGAGAAATGTACACGTTTATGCCGCTCCTCACAAGGAAGCATCAGCAAACATCCGCCCAGTTAGCTGTTCTCTCCAGTTTATGGTTGATTGTATGGTTCACTTTCTATTTCTCTCCACTTTTCTCTGAGTGCACAGTTAAGAATACAAAACTGAATCCCCAGGGTCATTCGGACTCGAAACGTTAACTGTGTTCCTCTCCGCAGATGCTGCCAGACTTGCTGAGTTTTTCTAGGTTTTTTTGTTTTTGTTTTGGATTTCCAGCATCCGCAGTTTACCGCATTACAGAGGATTTCGTTTTGTTTCTGTAACTTTACACGCCCACTATCTATATCGCCGCTATCTGTCGCTCTTGAGCTCGGAAGGTGGGTGTAAACGCTGCATGCGTTAAGAGTGCGGAGCGCCTTGAGATAATTACTCCCTCAACGCAGTTGACAACGAGTGAGCGAACAGGAAACTTTTGGAGACAAGCGCAGAGCCGCGATTTGGAGAGGGGGTGGGGGGGTGGAAATAAAAGAAGCCCTATTCAAAAGAAATTGCAACTGAGCCAGACCTGGTTAAGTTCCTAATCAAAGAACTAGTACACATTTTCGTCTGAGACGTGAGTACAGTGAGAAACCGACAACTTGTTTTAAAAATTCACATCGCATTCATTACTTCGTTTGTTTGATAAATCAACGATACCGCACATTCTGATCAAAATCAGTGTGTCGTCTTAGTTGGGGGGCAACTGGGGTTCAGTTTGACAGGACGATCAGTGACTGTCTCAGTAGTATTAAGGCTGGCATCGACTTCCCGAAGCCACCGCGACTTAACTACATCAGAATGTGGCAGAATTTCGCTGAAAGATCGTTTTAAGACATTTGTTGACCCAATTCCAACCGGCCTTTAATCTGTCAAAATATGAAATTGGGAACATTTGTGATGTTGGAAATCTGAACCCAGCTGGGCTTGCATAACTGTTGAGCGTTTCCTGTCATTTGAAGCCGAAATGATAAACGATGGGCCGAATGTTGAGACGGGAGGCGGTGGGGTAATTTAAAATGACAAATGGATAAACTAAATTCGCTACATGCCGTTAATGAATGCGTTTGGATGCACTTGTTGTTATTAACCATTGCAAACTTTAGTTAAGATTGTGGGAAATCGTTACTACAATACGGTATTGGGTGCTGCATTTTAAGACTTGGTTTAGTTTACAATTGTCCCTGATATTGTAGCTAGGATCTCTGGGGACAATGCTTTCTATCTATGCTGGCATTGAGGTAAAACGTGCCGAATCTAGAGCCAGGAGCTGCGCCAACAGTCACTTGACAGTCAGCGTGGATAAATAGCTGCTCCATGACTTGCCAACAAGCTTCTAGAAATTACGTGGGGACACTGTTCTTAAACCTCGAAAAAAAACGAGGCTTCATTCATATCTTTTGAAATAGTTAAATTATTAGAAATGATTACCACTGATTTTAAAAGTATTATATTTTTGATGATTTGACTTTTATTTGGAAAGGAAAAAGGGGAAGTTGAGCAACAGAATCTGACAGTTTGAGAATGTGGCCAGCTGAGACTGGAGCTCCTTGGTTTTATAGCTGTATGGAGTGGTGTTATAATTCAACTTCACACAGCTGCGCTCTGTACTAGCATGTTTATTATTCTGAAACGTTGCTGGATTAATCTGCTAGTTTGTTGATTCCAGTGCCCTTTCAGAATGCAATATATGGTCAGCCCCTGATAATTCATGGTCAACTTTTGCACTGCAAAATCTGAATTATCCTATAATTTTAACTAATAAATAATACAGCTGAATGGGAATTCAAAGCTAAAGAAAATAATCAGAATGAAGAAACTTTGGATTAAGTGGAGTAGCCTGGTAAACAGATTGAAACTCAGACAGGATTCCCTTAATTTTGATTTACGTGAGCCCCACCTCAATTGCTGGCTGTCACTTCAAGGTAATTTGGAGTAGAAATTCACTTTGCAGACATTACCGAATGTTCCTGCTAAAAAAAAAAATCAAGACCGTCAGCTTTTCTTCTGTTTTCTTATGCTTCTGTCAGGCTTGCCAATTTTCACCCCAGTTGGTTATAATGCAGATTGACAATTGCAATAAGCTAAAAGCAAAATACTGCAGATGCTGGAAATCCAAAATGATGCTGTCAGACCTGCTGAATTTTTCCAGCATTTTCAGTTGATAATTGCAATGTTAATTGCAATGGTTCACTAATGTCCTTAATAGGGACTAATAGGGAAGGAAATCTGTCATCCTTCCCCGGTCTGGCCGACATGTGGCTCCAGACCCACAGCAATGCAGTTGATTCTTAACTGCCCTCTGTAATGGCCGAGCAAGCCAGTCAGTTCAGGAGCAGTTAGGTATGGGCAACAAATGCTGGTCATGCTAGTGTCACCCACATCACACGGAAGAATAAATATAAAAAAGAACCAATTATATGGAGTGGGTCTCAATAATAATTGCTGCTGTTTCAAAATGGAACACAACTATTTGAAGTTTCAGTATTCCTAGTCACTCAGTTAATACATAACTGGCCCAGACAAGCTGTAAAGTCCAAGGAATAATTACAAGCCTTCCTTAAGTTTGTTGATTATAAGTGGAGGTTTTATAGAGCTATGACAGTTAGTCATGCACTCTAAACTAGGGAGTGGAAAATCAGCCTAACTTCCTGGTCCTGATCTCCATTCAGTAAGCTTATCTTTATGTAGCAAATTTAATTGATAAAACATCCCTGGGTACTTCACAGGAATGTTATCAAATACAATATGGTACAATATGGCAATGAGTCACATAACTTGGAAAAATCTATTAATTTTACTTCCAATTTCCACCCCTCCATCATTTTCACATGATCTATCTCTGACACTTCCCTTCCCTTCCTTGACCTCTCTGTCTCAATTTCTGGTGATAGACCATCCACCAATATCAGTTACAAGCCTACCGACTCCCACAGCTACCTCGACTACAGCTCCTCACACCCCGCTTCCTAAAAGGACTCCATCCCATTCTCTCAGTTCCTTCACTTCCGTCGCATCTGTTCTGATGATGCCACTTTCAGAAACAGTTCCTTTGACATGTCTTCTTTCTTCCTTAACCGAGGTTTTCCACCCACAGTGGTTGCCAGGGCCCTCAACCGTGTCCGGCCCATCTCCCGCGCATCTGCCCTCACACCTTCCTCTCCCTCCCAGAAACATGATAGGGTCCCCCTTGTCCTCACTTATCACCCCACCAGCCTCCGCATCAAAGGATCATCCTCCGCCAACTCCAGCATGCTGCCACCACCAAACACACCTTCCCTTCACCCCCCTTATCAGCATTCTGCAGGGATTGTTCCCTCCGGGACACCCTGGTCCACTCCTCCATCACCCCCTACACCTCAACCCCCTCCCACGGCACCTTCCCATGCAATCACAGAAGGTGCAACACCTGCTCCTTTACTTCCCCTCTCCTCACTGTCCAAGGACCCAAACACTCCTTTCAAGTGAAGCAGCATTTCACTTGCACTTCCCTCAATTTAGTCAACTGCATTCATTGCTCCCAATGCGGTTTCCTCGACATTGGAGAGACCAAACGCAGACTGGGTGACCGCTTTGCAGAACACCTTTGGTCTGTCTGCAAGCATTACCCAGACCTCCCTGTCACTTGCCATTTTAACACTCCAGCCTGCACTAATGCCCACATGTCCGTCCTTGGCTTGCTGCATTGTTCCAGTGAAGCTCAACGCAAACTGGAGGAACAGCACCTCATCTTCCGACTAGGCACTTTACAACCTTCTGGACTGAATATTGAGTTCAACAGTTTTAGATCATGAACTCTCTCCTCCATCCCCACCCCCTTTCCGATCTCCCTCTTTTTTTTGCAATAATTTATATAGATTTTTCTTTTCCCACCTATTTCCATTATTTTTAATTGTATTTCCTTTCCATTGTTTTATCACTACCTTTTAGCCTTTTTTGATTCCTTCAACCCACCCCAACCCCACTAGGGCTATCTGTACCTTGCTTGTCCTGCATTCTGCCCTTAATTATTACATTCCTTAGATAATATCACCACCTTCAACACCTCTTTGTCCTTTTGTCTGTGACATCTTTTGGTTATCTCCACCTATCACTGGCCCTCTATCCAGCTCTACCTTCCCACCCAACCTTAAACCAGCTTATATTTCACCTCTCTTCTATTTTTACTTAGTTCTGTTGAAGGGTCATTTGGACTTGAAACATTAACTGTACTCCTCTCTGCAGATGCTGCCAGACCTGCTGAGTTTTTCCAGGTATTTTTGTTTTTGTTTTGGATTTCCAGCATCTGCAGTTTTTTGCTTTTAAGGAGATATTAGGATAGATGATCAAAAACATTGCTAAAGAAGTAGGTTTTAAGGAGAGTCTTAAAGGAGAAGGGAGAGGTAGGGAGGCAGATAGGTTTAAGGAGGGAATTCCAGAACTTAAGACCTCGGCAGTTGAATGCATGACTAACAATGGTGGAGCGCTTAAAATTGGGGGATGTACAAGGGGCCAGAATTAGGGGAGCACTGAGATCTGAGGGTTGTAGGGCTGGAAGAGAGTACAGTGATAGGAAAAAGTGAGACAAGGAGAGATTTGAAAACAAAGATTATTTTAAAATCGAGGTTTGGTTGTTTTGGGAGCCAATTAGGCCAGCAAACTCAAGGGTATTGTGAGAACAGGACTTGGTGTGAGTTAGGGTATGAGGATGAAGAGTTTTGGATGAGCTCAAGTTTATATAGGATGGCAGATGGGCCAGGAGAGTATTGGAATGGCAGGTCTAGAGATAATAAAGGCATATACATATAAAGTAATAAGGGGCTTCAGTAGCAGATGAGCTAAAGCAGGGGTAGAAATGAGCGATCTCCCGGTGGTGGAAGCGGGTGGCCTTGGTGATGACATGGATAGATGATTGAAACTCATTTGTGTAGAAATACAACATCAAGATTGTGAACATGCTGGTTCAGCCTCAGATAGTTACCAGGGAGAGGGATGATGTCAAACGCTAGGGAATGTAGTTTGGCAGAAACCAAAGACAATGGCTTTAGTCTTCCCAATATTTAGTTGAAGGGAATTTCTGCTCATCTATACAAGCACTGTGACAAACCAGAGACAGTGGAGGGGTCGAGAGAAGCGGTGGTGGTTGAGGTAGAGCTAGATGTCATCAGCATACATATCGAACTTGTCTTGTGTTTTGAAAGTGCAAATTTCACTTAGGTGAAGATGGGCCTGGACTTGGCTTGGCTATATTCTCGCTTTATGGTTGAGCAATCAAATAACACTCACAGTCAAGCTTAAATTTGAATTTGAACAAGTGGATGAGGTACTAGGTCATCTGTCATCATGGGAGCATAACCCAGTTATATGTAATGCCTTTCAGGAGAAAGTGAAAGAGACAGCAGATTTTGTTGTTTCATACATTGTCATGACAATGAAGGAAGAACACCAAATTATATAATCACAGAATGGCAGAATTTTAATGGCACAGAAGGAGGCCATTTGCCCATTGTGTCTGCATCGGCTTTCCAAATGAGCATTATGACCTAGTGCCACTGCCCTGCCTTTTCCCCATACTCTTGCACATTGTTTCTATTCAAATAATCATCTAATGCCCTCTTTAATGCCTCAGTTGAACCTCCCTCCACTACACTTCCAGGCAGTGCATTCCAAACCTGAACCACTGTGAAAAAGAATTTTCTCATGTCACATTTGCTTCTTTTGCAAATCACTTTAAATCTGTGCCATCTCGTTCTTGATCCTTTTACGAGTGGAAGCAGCTTCTCCCTATCTACTCTGTCCAACCCACACATGATTTTGAACATCTCTATCAAATTTCCTCTTAGCCTTCTCTCCAAGGAGAACAGTCCCAACCTCTCCAAATTATCCTCATAGCTGAAGTTTCTCATTCCTGGAACCATTCTTGTAAATCTCTTCTGCACTCTCTCCAATGTGTTCACATCCTTCCTATAATGTGGCACCCAGAACTGCACACAATGCTCCAGCTGAGGGCTAACGAGTGCCTTATATAAATTCAGCATAACTTCCCTGCTCTTGTACTCTCTGCCTTTATTAATAAAGCCCAGGATACTATATGTGTTATTAACTGCTCCCTCCACCTGTCCTGCCTCCTTTGATGATCTATGCACACATACACCCAAGTATTTCTGCTCCTGCACTCCCTTCAAAGTTTCACCCCTTATTTTATATTGTCTCTCTATGTTCTTCCTACCAAAATGAATCACCTCACACTTCTCCTCATTGAACTTCATCTGCCACCTATCTGCCCACTCCACCAACTTGTCTCTGTCCTCTTGAAGATCCACACCATCCTCCTCACAATTCACAACACTCCCAAGCTTAGTTTCATCTGCAAACTTTGAAATTGTCCTCTACACAACAAGATCTAGATAATTAATATATATCAGGTAAAGCAAGGGCCCCAATACTGACGCCTGGGGAACTCCACTACAAACCTTATTCCAGCCTGAAAAATATCCAACGCCCTTTACTCCCTGCTTCCTATTGCTCAGCCAATTTTGTATCCACATTGCTACTGTCCCTTTTATTCCCTGAGCAATAACTTTTCTCACAAGTCTGTTGTGTGGCACTGTGTTAAATGCCTTTTGAAAGTCCATGTCCACCACGTCAACAGCATCACTCTCATCGACCTTTTCTGTTACCTCTTCATAAAACTACAGCAAGTTAGTTAAACACAATTTCCCTTTTAGAAAACCATGCTGGTTCTTCCTTAACAACCCATATTTTTCCATGTGACTACTAATTCTATCCCAAATAATTGTTTCAAGAATCTTGCCCACCACTGAAGTTAAACTGGCTGGTCTCTAATTGCTGGGCTTATCCTTACAACCTTTTTTGAACAAGGGCATAAATTTGCAATTCTCCAGTCCTCTGGCATCACCCTTGAGTCCAGGGAAGCCTGAAAGATTATGGCCAGTGCCCCTGAAATTTCTACTCTCACTTCATTCAATATCCTTGGATGCATCTCATCTGGTCCCAGTGCCTGTCAAGTACCGACAGTCTATTCAACACTTCCTCCTTATCAATTTTTAATCCTTCTAGTGCCAGAGCTTCCTCATTTGTCACCATGGCCTGGGTAGTATCTACCTCCTTGGTAAAGACGGATGCTTAGTATTCATTTAATAACTCAGCCATGGCCCCTTCATCCATGTGTAAATTCCCTTTTAAGTGCCTAAATGGCCCTACTCCTCCTTTTACCACCCTTTTGCTATTTGGATGTCTATAGACGACTTTGGGATTCTCCTTTATGTTGGCTTGCATCTAAAAATATTGGACTTTAAAAAGAAGACCTGAGTTTTTTTTAAAAAAATGCATACAAACCACTGGCTGGAATGCTGCAGGGTGTCTACATAAGAGGTAATGGAACCCCAGCCCACTGCCAAGATGAGGTACTTGTAAATAAAAGCAAAATACTGCGGATGCTGGAAATCTGAAACAAAAATAAAAATAGCTGGAAAAAATCAGCAGGTCTGACAGTATCTGCAGAGAGGAATACAGTTAAAGTTTCGAGTCTGTATGACTCTTCATCAGGACTGAGGAAATATAGAAATGAGGTGAAATATATCTATCCAGCTCAACCTGTCCCACCCCGCTCAAGCAGCTTATATTTCACCTCATTTCTATATTTCCTCAGTTCTGATGAAGAGTCATACGGACTCGAAGCATTAACTGTATTCCTCTCTGCAGATGCTGTTGGACCTGCTGAGTTTTTCGAGGTACTTGTTAAGATACCCAGGAACTAATTGCTTCCTCCGGCAGAGACAATGATACATAATGGGAGATGAGTATCATCTCATCAAGAAATCCTGTGAGCTATGCCCAGACAGGTCTGTGAATTCCCTTCCCACTTGGAATATACAAAGAAGGAGTTACAAGTGAACTGAAAAGCTGCCCCAGAGTCTCTTTGTTGGTGGATGTTCTGAGAGAACAAGTGTTGTAAGTTTGACTCAGAAGTAACAGCCACACACAGTAGCCCTGCCATTTTGCAGGTATCCTGATCCCTCTTTCTACTGGAACCGCGAAACCGGTCATTCGCTTACTGAAGTCAATTCTACTGGAATCTCGAATTGCAATATTCAATCACCTACTCCCTACGAGTCAAGGACTGTTTCGTATACCTTCTTACATATATATATTTTTTTTCACTTACTTCAAGCTAAATTCTTACTTTTAATGCTGAATGACCGTATATGAATGTGTTTTATCCTTTCTTGCCTTTAATAGTTAATAAACTTACTTTTACATTTAACCCAGACAGTGACAAATTGAGGGGTCTTGCCTGGATCAACAACTTTGGGGAACCTCACCTGGGGGTAGGTCATAACAATATTTGTGCTGGACTGAAGAAAGAAAAATGTTTGAAATTAGTTCTCTCAATCACATAAGCATATGTTTTAAGCTAAATATTGAAAAAGGTTCGGAAACACAAAATATAGATTGTTAAGGTTAATGACCAGAACAAAAACAGATAATGCTAGAAACACTCAGCAGATCAGACAGCACCTTTCCAGAGGATTAACATTTAGGGTGCGAATGCTTAGTCAAAACTGATGAAGTTAATAAACATTTTTTAGTAATTATTTAACTTTAAAAAGGACCCTGATAGAAGAAACTCCTTAATTTTACTGAGTATATCACACAAGTAACATGTAAAGGGTGAAAATACAACTGTAAAGCACATCTAATTAATAAAAATTCTAATAGGAACTTTTACATCCAGTAAATACATTGAGTTTTCTCTCAATGTAATTTACTTCTCTGGATATTGCAGGATAATGAATACTTTTGACATGAAAATATTTGGCAATAGTGTATGATGATAACACTCATGCTAATAATGAGTGTTTTTATGATCAACACCTTGCATTTATGTTGCTCCTTTATTGTAGAAAAATCTGCTACAGGGTTTTACAGAAGTAATATTGTTAATTTGACAGGAAAGTATCCTATTAGTATGGAGCTGTGGGTTGACAAGTCTCTGGGTCCTGATGAACTTCATCTAAGGGTCTTAAAAGAGGTGGCTAATGAGGTAGTAGATGCATTGCTGTTAATTTTCCAAAATTCATTAGATTCTGGAAAGCTTCCATTAGACTGGAAAGTCGCAAATATAATCTCTCTATTCAAGAAGGGAGCGAGACAGAAAGCAGAAAACTATTTGGCTAGTTGGCTTGACATCTGTTGTGGGAAATGTGTTAGAATTGGTCATTAAGCATGTTATAGCTGGGCACTTAGAGAAACTCAAGGTAATTGGGAAGAATCAGCATAGTTTTGTGAAAGGAAAATCATGTTTAATCAATTTGTTGGAGTTTTCTGAAGGAGTAACATGTGTTGTGGATACAGGAAAGCCTGTAGATGTGTTGTGCTTGGATTTCCAGAAGGCATTTGTTAAGGTGCAACATCAAATGTTATTGTGGAAAATAAAAGCTCATGGTGTAGGGGGTAACATATTAGCATGGATAGAAGATTGGCTGGCAGAAAACAAAAAGTATGCATAAATGGGTCTTTTTCTGATAGGTAGGATGTGACGAGTGGAGCCCCACAAGGGTCTGTGATGGGGCCTCAACTTTTTACAATTTACATCAATGACTTAGATGAGGGGAGTGAAGGATAAATTTGCCGATGACATAAATGTTAGATAGCAAAGCATGTTGTGAAGAGTACTTAAGGAGGATATAGATAGGTTGAGTGAGTGGACAAAAATCTGGCAGATGGAGTATAATTTGGGAAAATGGGAAGTTGTTCACTTTGGCAGGAAGAATAAAAAAGCAGAGTATTACTTAAACGGAGAACAACTGCAGAATTCCGAAGTACAGAGGGATCTAAGTGTTCTCATGCAAGAGCATGCATGCATGCAAAAAGTTAATATGCAGGTACAGTATGTAATCAAGAAGGTTAAAGGAATGTTATCCTTTATTACAAGAGGAATTGAACATAAAAGTAAGGATGTTATGCTTTAGTTATACAGGGCACTGGTGAGACCGCACCTCAAATACTGTGTGCAGTTTTGGTCTCCTTATTTGAGGAAGGATGTAAATGAATTGGAAGTAGTTCAGAGGAGATTTACTAGATTAATACCTGGAATAAATGGGTTGTCTTATGAGTATAGGTTAGACAGACTGAATTTGTTTCCACTGGAGTTTAGAAATGTGAAGGGTGATTTGAGTGAAGCTTTTGAGATCCTGAATGGTATTGACAAGGTGGACATTGAAAGGATATTTTCTCTTATGGGTAGGTCCAGAACAAGGGGGCACTGTTTTAAAATTAGGGGTCACCCTTTATGATCGAGATGAGGAGAAATATTTTCTCTCAGAGGGTTGTGTTACTTTGGAACTCTCTGCCTCAGAAGGCGGTGGAGGAATATTTTTAAGGTAGAGGTAGATAGATTTTTGTTAAGCCGGGGAATCAAAGCGTATTGGGGGTAGATAAGAATGAGGAATTCAAAAAATAAACAGATCAGCCATGATCTTATCTAATGGTGGAGCAGGCTCAAGGGGCCAAATGGCCTACTTCTGCTTCTATTTTCCATGTTTGTATGTATGCTCATAGTTATTTATAACACTGTACAGACGATAACACTGATTTTGGTGACTGCCTCAGCCCTTATTAACATTTTGCACATTGGACCATACATGGCGATAGTAAATTCATATTTGGGAGAAAGGTTCAATACCTCAGCCCAGCTAAACTGCGCAAGATCTTTTTCCATTCTGCATAAGAATTAGAAGACTTTCTCCTGCCTGGGTGCATGATATTATTCAATATAATTATTTCATACAATTGGATTCTATTTTAGCAGTAATCTCTTAGCATAGAAAGATCAAATGACTCCTGAACAACAAAGTGGAACAATTGAACTGTCAGTGAGAAGCATTGGAGCCCACAGGTGTCTCTGTGCGACACAACTTGTAAGAGGCCAGAGGACAAAGATGGAATGGTTTACAATTGTATCTGTGTTTTCTCGATCAGCAAGCCTGAAGACTCTGCTGATTATTGCTTCTCACTCCAATTATTTCCAGTATCTACTATGCAATGCAACCTTATCATGATATTTAATTCCTCAAAAGCTCATAAAAGCACCAAGATAGAGTGGGATAAAAGGTAAATAGATAAGGAGAAGATTGAAATTAATGGAAAAGACACTTAAGAACCATTTACAGGATTAAACAGGTTGGTTACTGATTTATTTTTGAGCCCTTTATGCAATCCTGTCCTGGCAATTTCACTCCACAAAATCTGTTCACTGTAAACTTCCATTAGCCACAAAATAAACAGAACTCCAGCCATGATTCCACCCTCTGTTCGCAAGATGATTATGGATGACAAGCGCCATCTAGCCCAGCTCATCTCATCCATCCAGACGTACGTAATAGGAGCACGAGTGAGCTATTCAGCCCCTTGAGCCTACTCCATCATTTGATAACATTGCCTATATTATACCAGTGACTACAACTCAAAAGTACTTAATGGTTGTAAATGGATTTCAGAAATCGTGAAAAGTGCTATATGAATGTAGGTTTTGTTTTTCTTTCATTACTTTTGCATGCAGTAGGCAGAGTGACTGCAGTAGTGGTGAAATTGGAGGCTGATTCTCTAATGATAATTAGTCACGGAGCAGTCAACTGATGGTAGGAAAGTGGCTACAAAGAAATCACTATGTTTGCAAAACAATTCAACTCCATAGCTAATACAACCTTACCATTCTAAGTTTTCTATTGCAAACCAACAATATGCCATAAATTGCATCTGTTCCTTTTACGCTAATGACACTATCCCCAGGGATTTGTTAATCAGACATCTATCAGCAGATCAGGAAATATGTAGATTGAATTGTCGCTCTGAATGTTCCAGAGAAGAATAATACAAGGTACATAAATTCAGTATGACCTTAACTCAAGAACTAGATTGTTTCCCCTTCCCCCAGAAGCTATCATAAAAATTGTGTTGCACACAGTGAATTTACAGCCTAAAATGGAAAAATGTAATTAATAAATAAGAAACTCCAACAGCAAAAAAGAGTGAAACCGCTGCTACACCACCCCCCAACTCTCCCCATGCTACCCCAACTCCCCACCCCTCCAACACCTCCAATCCCCCAACCTACCCCACACCCCCAACCTACCCCATCCCTCCAACACCTCCAATCCCCCAACCTGTCCCCATCTCTCCAACACTCCCCAACTTGCCCCTACCCCTCCAACACCACCAGCCCCCAGCCTGCCCCCACCCCTGCCTCTACCCCTCTAACACCTCCAGCCCCTAATCTGCTGCCACCCTCCACCCCCAACCTCTCCCCACCCCTCCAACACCTCCAGCCCCCAATCTGCCGCCACCACTCCACCCCCAACCACTCTCACCCTTCCAACACCACCAACCTCACCCCAACCTTCCCCACCCTCCAACACCCCTCAACCTACCCCCACTGTCCGACACCCCCTACCTCCCTCCACGCCTCCAACAGCCCAACCTCCCCCACCCCACCAACAACCCCAAATCTCACCCCACCCCCCAACACTCCCAAACCTGTTCCCACCCCACCAACAATGCCCAACCTCACCCCCACCCTTCCAATACCCCCCAACCTCCCCCCATCCCACCAACACCCCCAACCTACCCTCATCTCTCCAACGCCACCCTACCTCCCCCCGCCCCTCCAACAGCTGGAAACAGCGGTGCAGCTACTGGTGAAACTGATATGAAAGACAGACTTTAAACAAATCAGAACTCTCACCTTGAAGGTTCTGGTTTATTTTAATGCCGGTGTTTCAGGTCTGCACCTGTGCCTCTGGCTGCTCAGGTTGGGGGAAACAAGAAACTCCATTTAGAGCAAGAAGCTCAGGGCTCCCCCTAGACACAGGACTCTGGACCCCGGTGTTTGGCACCATCTGCAGCCCTCTCTCCCGGGGTCCTCCACAAAGATTGGTCAAAAAGGCAGGTTTTAAGGAAGATCTTAAGGAAGCGGTAACTGGAGAGGCAGAGGGGTTTAGGGACGGAACTTCAGAATGTAGGGCCCAAAGTTGGGCCTAGGTCACGATTGCCAGTGGTGGGGTAAAGGGAATTCGGGATGCATAAGAAGCCAGAATTGGAGAATTGCAAAGTGGTTGAAGGGTTAGAGGTAAGATTGGATGAGGCCACGGAAGGATTGAAAGAATAAGGTGAGAACTATTAGTTGCAGCACTGGTTTAGCACGGTCCAGTGTAGTTCCGTGCTAATGGTTGAGCGGAATAAGTTACAGGCAGATTTTTGGGTGAGCTGAGGTTTACTGAATGTAAAGGATTGGCGGCTGGCCTCAAGAGTACTGGAATAGTTGAATCTGGAGATAACAAAGAACGGGTGAGGGTTTCAGCAACAGATGGTGGAGGTGACTGATGTTACAAGGTTGGAAATAAGCAGTCTTTGTGGTGGAGAGAGCCTGTAACGTCAGAAGCTTAGTTGCGGCTCAGATAGGAATTCAAGGTTTCAAACCTATCCCAGTTCAATCTGGGACAGTGGTCAGGAAGGAGGATGGAATCAATGGAAAGGGAATGGAGTTTGTAATTGGGGCCATAGACAATGACTTCGGTCTTTTCAATGTTTAACTTCAGGGAATTGCAGGACTGAATGTCAGACAAGCAGTCTGCCATCACAGAGGTAGTGGAGGAATCGAGACAGATGGTAATGGGTAGAGCTGAATGCTGTTAGCATGCACAAAACTGACCATGTATCTGCAGAGGCAGGTTGTAGATCAGGGTCAAGGATTGATCCTTGAAGGACTCCAGCTGCAATGGTGTGAGAACAAGGGGAAAGATGCTATGAGTGCACTTGGTAAGAATGGAACTAAGCGAGGGCAGTCCATATGGACATTGGAGGAGAGGCATTGGAGGGCTGTGTTATTATGCTTCCAACTGGAAGAAAGAAAAAATCGACTTATCTTTTAGCTACAAGGACTCACCAAGATAAGATATCAAGCCCGCTTCACTAGCGTTCCCTTGTTGATTCGTGTTGTGAACCTCACACAGCCCATCTTTACTGAAGAAAGTGTGTCTGCAAAAAATTTGTGTTGTTCGCCAAGTGTCACCATGCGTCTGACAGAGAAGCAAATCTTTTGCAGTACCTTTTACAGTTCTGATTTTTGTGTAAAAGCTCTTACTACAGCACTTACACCCCCAATGCACCTTCTTGAACCCCACACTAGTAAAAGTTTGTCATACCAATCTTCAGCAAGCATTCTCTTTTTTAGTAAGACCCGTTCTACCATTTTCTTAGATGTTGGACTTTAATGTGTTGCAGGGTATTAAGCAATGTTCCCTCCAATTTCCCTTTGATGTGTGTGGCCTGTTAGTTGCAATGCAGACATGGTGAGGGATCCTTTCAGTTTGTTCCCTATGCTGCACATTCCCAATTATTTTGTTAAAATAAAAGCAAAATAGTGTGAATGCTGAAAATCTGAATCAAAACCAGAAATTGCTGGAAAAACTCAGAAGGTCTGGCAGCATCTGTGGAGAGAGAAACAAAGTTAACGTTTCAAGTCCATAAGACCCTCCAGGAAGGGCCATACGGACTCAAAACGTTAACCCCGATTATTTTGTGGCTGCAACTTAGAGGGAAAGTTGGTGATAAGCATACAGTGATAAAAATATATTCAAACATTGTTACTTTGCAATTAGCCAATAGGAAGCATAAAAGTAGTCAGGAATTTGACTTATTCACAAAACCATAAATCCATAGCTCTGCTAACACATTGTGTGATGCATGAGTTAAAACAGCATTTCCTCTGATTCATGATGATGAACACCAGACTTCCTAATGTATGCATATATATATCAGTATATGATTTACTACTTAACCGCTCATGGCATTGCACATAAGAAGTCAAGTGTCAGGTGAATGGAGATAGAAGGTGGAGATTAATTAGCTTAGGGTGTAAAGACATAATTCAGTCCCCATATAACATAATATATGTTATCCTTATTCCTTTGCCACTGCAAGTGGGCAGAGGTAATGGTTTTGCCCCAATTTGTTAGTCTGTTTGTAAACAATATGGCCTGAAATTCACTCTCCCCCGCTGGTGGGTTTATAGACAGGGCGGGGTGAGCGTGAAGTAGCACAAATGGGCTTCCCGCTGGGTTCCTGCCCGCCATGACTGCTCAGCAATTTTATGCTGGGGGGCAAGGCCTCAGACAGGCTGCCCACCTTGTGCAGAAGGAGGCTATTCCGCCCATTGTCTCCATGCCAACTGAAAAAGAATGGTCCGGTCTAATCCCACGTTACAGCAATTGGTCCATAACCCTTCAGGTCACAGCACTTCCAAGTGCATATCCAAGTGTTCCAGACCCCAGCAATCTCTGTGTGGAATTATTTCTTAACCCCCCTCTAATCCTCTGTCAGTTTGTTTAAATGAATATTCCCTGGTTATTGACCACTCTACTAAGGTCCTTCCTTTCCACTTTATCCACGTCCCTCATAACTTTGTACTCCTGAATTAAATCTCTCCTCAGTCTTCTTCACTGGAAAGAAAACAACCCACATACATACCAAGAACAAGTTAAAAAAACCTGAGTATATAAAAATGTTTACATTTTACATGCTCCATTAAAAAATACATATATAATTCTTATGAAAGATTTTGTGATTAAAAAGTGTGTATTTACCTTTATAGTTTGCTTGAGTGACCTCCTAACAGGAGTTCCAATATCAATCTTAAGACTTACCTGTCACACGTCCCTGTAACATCGCCACATGATAATCTATTATCCTTCCCCACAAATTACTGAAAATGCACCAAAAATAAATCAGACACTATTGCCTTCCTCAGTAACCAAAATGTCTAGTCTAATTAAAATAAGAATACATGTTGCTTGATAACTTGACTTGCATTTATGCATTGAATTGTCATTTGTGACTTCTTTTGCCTTCATTTTTACTTAAAGGCTCAGCTTCTCCCAAACTCCTGGACTTGGACTTGCATATTTTAGCCCAGGGCTATGAACTGAAACAAATTGTGCAGCCTGACTATGTGCAGTTGAATATGTACAGCCTGACTTTGTGCAGCCTGACTATGTGCAGCCTAAATATGTGCAGCCTGACTATGTACAGCCTCACTTTGTGCAGCCTGACTATGTACAGCCTGACTTTGTGCAGCCTGACTATGTACAGCCTGACTTTGTGCAGCCTGACTATGTACAGCCTGACTTTGTGCAGCCTAAATATGTACAGCCTGACTTTGTGCAGCCTGACTATGTACAGCCTGACTATGTGTAGCCTAAATATGTACAGCCTGACTTTGTGCAGCCTGACTATGTACAGCCTGACTTTGTGCAGCCTGACTATGTACAGCCTGACTTTGTGCAGCCTGAATATGTACAGCCTGACTTTGTGCAACCTGACTATGTGCAGCACGAATATGTACAGCCTGACTTTGTGTAGCCTGACTTTGTGCAGCCTGGCTACATACAGCCTGATTATGATTTCAGCGTGTATCTGTACCACCTGAGCCACCAAAATCTTTGCTCAATCATTTTTCAAAATTATTTCAAGGAAAGCTGGACTAAAAATTTCAGAGCTTTATTCAGTTAAACTTGAATTAAGACAGTGAGTATGAGAAAGAGGTGCATTACCTACCTCAAGTATGAGAGCCAATATTAATAACACAACTGTAGCAACCTTTCCTTTATCTTCAAATTCCAACAATCTATTAATTATGATTCTCAATGAAAATATTGTATCTTTCAGAATAAGTTTTTCATTTTGTGTGATTTGGAAAATTATTTGAATACAAACCTAGTTGATAAATTTGGGTACACTAACTGAACTGTTTGAAAACTGGTCATTAACTACATTTCTTGCTTTTGAAAGTCTATCAAACTGAAAAAAAAAAATGTTTTCTTGCTTATATTTGCAATTTGTAAGGATTCCTTTATCCAGTTTCAGTGGGTGAGTTAGGCACTGATTATTTTTTGTGTGGTACTTTTTTGTATCTTAAGCTGTTAACCATGTAATTCATTTGTTAATGGATCTTCATTCAAAAATATTTTAGAGGCAGGATTTTCCACTTGTCGGGTGGGTGCAGTGGGTAGGACTGCAAAACAGTCCGCAGCCCGCGATCGTGCCTTGACCGCGATTTCATGCTGGCTGACCAATCAATGGCCGACCAGCGTGCAATGTGCACTGAAAAGCTCAGCGCTTCCAGGGCGGGGCAGGAGGAGCACGAGCGCTGAAGTGTGCGCACGTGCATGGGTGCGCTCAGTGAAAGCTCCCTGAAGGCATGGAGTGGCCTCAGGAAGCTGAAGATCTTTAACATGAGAAATAAAGATTTTAAAAATAAGGAAAACATGTCCCCACATGTGACTCTGCCACATGAGCGGAGATTTGTGAAAAATTAGCTTAAAAAAGTTGTTTTTTTTAGTCACTGTTGGAAACCTCATCGCAAAAAATGTGTAGGCCGCCTAGCCTATTCGCCTGCCCGCCAACTGAAAGATTGGACGGGCAGCGAAAAATTCAATTTAATTAATTGATTAATGGGCTTAATAGCCCTCTTAATTGTCGGCAGGCGTGCTACCAACTTCCGCACGTGCCCGCCAACCAAAACAACATGCAAATGCGCAATGATGTTGGGACGCTCGCCCCATATTGTCACGCGCATGTCGGACACGTGCCTACATGTTGACCTAAATATTCTGCCCCTGGATTCTTACCTTGGGTAAACCATGCTTTCTGTGTTAATTTCCGAAAGAGTTTTTGAATGACAGTAAGACCATCCATTCACAGACTGTGCTTACTGCAAGCTCAGCCCAATCGACCCACTTACCAAGAGACGCAAAGATTACTGACTGAACTTTATTGTTTGAAAGTAAAAATTAATATTTTTAGAGCAATCTTGTGTTTATTTACTGGTCCAGAGAAGCTGAGGTAATGACAGACAGTGAATTCTGCACATTTATTTATGAAGCAGGGATATCCCAGCTTCATAAATAAACGTGCAGAATATACATATATATATATATATATATATACAAACAGTTTTTACACAGGATTTACTTATTTTTCAGGAACAAATTGCAAATAATTTAATTTAATATCTGCAGGTGGCTCTTAGAAATTTACAAGAGAGGGCTGCTGGATCCGAGCTGCATTTCCCCAATGATGCAAGACCAGTACCACCCCCGACCCCCATCACTGCTGACAGTTCCCAGCAATCTACTAGTGAGCCTTCCTTTGGCAGCATCTTCCAAACCCACGACCTCCACCACCTAGAAGGATGAGGGTAGCAGATGCATGGGAACACTGCCACCTCCAAGTTCCCCTCCAAGTTACACACCATCCTTACTTGAAAATATATCACTTTCCTTCACTATCGCTGGGTCAAAATTCTGGAATTCCCTTCCTAACAGCACTGTGGGTGTTCCTACAATACATGGATTGCAGCGGGTTCAAGAAGGTAGCACAGCACCACCACTTTCTCAAGGGTAATTAGGGATGGGCAATAAATGCTGACCTATC
Source organism: Carcharodon carcharias (assembly GCF_017639515.1). Classification (NCBI taxonomy): domain Eukaryota; kingdom Metazoa; phylum Chordata; class Chondrichthyes; order Lamniformes; family Lamnidae; genus Carcharodon; species Carcharodon carcharias. Next base: position 160,999,208 of record NC_054473.1, on the reverse strand, counting down.
CAACGACACCCACATCCTATGAGCAAATAAAAAAAAACAAATCTCACATTCCACCCCCAGTCCTGCCAACCTTCTGTTCTCCCTACACAGTGCTTTCATCCTCATACTTCCAAATCTCAGTACTATTCCCTTCTGCTACCAGTGCCTAGGACCATCCCCAGTACTCTCAAAGTTTTCAATCCCCTCCCTTGGAATCCATCTGTAGCACTTCAAAACGTTAGGGACCTTCTCCAGCTTGGTACCTCTTACAAGGCTATATTGTTGTTTTTTTGGCCAATAACGGTCAAGAAAGAAAATTAAATACAGCCGTAAATGAATATATTAAGCTAATGTCTTGCAGCATTGCTCGCAATCAGTCAGAGTTTATTTACAGTTAAGATTGTTATGGTATGTAATAATATGAGGCAAATTCATGTAGTAGAATTGAGGGTAACCTTGTGATCTGGTAGCATGTGGAATGGGAGGAGGATCTGGAAGTACTGGGTAGATTCTCAATTGAAGCAGTGATTTGAACATGGCCCAGGGATTTAAATCTGCCGTCATCACCCCCTCATCAAAAAAAAAATCCTTGAACCCACTATCCATGGAAGTTATCACCCAATCTCCAACTTCCCTTTCCTCTCCACAGGGTCCTTGTCACCACCAAAATCCTTGCTGTCTTTCCTCATACTCCATGCTTGAATCCCACCAATCAAGTTTCCTCCCGTGCCAAGTACCAAAACACTCTCATCAAAGTCACAAATGGTATCCTATATGATGAAGGCAAACTATCCCTCCTCATCCTTCCTCAATCTATCTGCAGGCTTTCACATGGTTGACCATACCATCCTCCTCCTCCAAAACCTCTCCACTGTCATTTAGCTGGGTAGGACTGCACTCACCTGTTCCATTTTTATCTATCTAACTATTGCCAGAGAATCACTGCAGTGGCTTCTCTTCCCACTTGTGCACCGTTACCTCTGGTATCTCCCAAGGATCTGTCTATAGCCCTCTTCTATTTTGAATTTATATGCTGCCCCTCGCCATAAGTCATTCAAAAGCATGGTGTTGGTTTTCATATGTGTACTGATAACACCCAGCTGTACCTCACCACTACTTCTTGCAACTCCTCCGCTGTCTCTAAATTATCTGCTGATCTGGTATCCAATTCTGGATGAGGAGAAACTTCCTCTGATTATTTATTGGGAAGGCTGAAGCTGTTATCGGCCCTGACTCCAACTCCGTTCCATAACTAGCAGCTCCATCGATCTCCTTGGCAACATTCTGTTGCTTAGTATCTAATTATCCTTCATAACGGCTCCTGTAAAGTGCCTTGGGGCATTTTATTACTTTAAAGCTGCCATTCAAATATAAGTTCTTGCTGTTGAATATGGTAGGAGCTCTCCTGGTCCCACGAGGATACCTTGGGCTTCCACTGTCCCTCCCTCCTAATTGCAATCATTGCCAATCTCTCCCTTCCTCACTTTGCTGTGAACTGTTTCCATGGGGTGAATCTTTGGCCTGGTGAGCAGGGGTGGAGCCCGCTCGCCGAGGTGTAAAATGAAGTGGGGTGATGTCGGGCGTGTGTCCCGACGTCATCGCGCATCATTTAGATTTTCAGTTTGGCCAACCTGTCAAAGGCCTATTAAAGCTATTTAACTAACAATTAAAATAATTAACAGAGCTGCCCATGGCGGGCAGGCGAAGACCCCAAGCGGCCTTCGCATTTTTCATGGAACCTCATCCATGGGCGGGATGAGGTTTCGTGAATGATTTTACATTTTCTCAAAAATTTTTACTGAAATTAATGCACATGTCCAAGCTCACATGACAGTTTCACATGCGGGGACATGTCATAAAAAATTTTTCAACACTTTATTGAACTATTAAAGCTTAAAAGTAATCTCCCTGAGGCACCTCTGGAAAATTTCGGCAGTCTTTCAAGCGCATGTACAAAAGAGTGCACTCCTGACTCAGGGAACCCTCCCACCTCAAGCCCGCATAGCGCTTCCGGGTGCGCGTCACACTGGGCGGGCCTTAATTGGCTTGCCCACTTAAAATGGCAGCACGGACCCAATCAGGGGCACCGATTGGGCCTGTGCCCGCCCACACAACCCCCCAATGGGGGGAACATTCTACCCCTTGGGTCAGGAAATAGGCATTCTTTCACTTTCTAAAACTATGATTGGTAAGATTACTCAGGATAAACATCTGGTTGTTGCAACACTTAAGGTATTTTCAGTTGTTGATGGATTTTTTTTATTTACAAACCTTTCTAACATGGTAGCTGAGCAGATGCACTGTTTTACAAGGACAGAAAAATTACTCCAGGGTGAAACACAATTGCAAAATGTTCCTATTAACTGGGCCTTGCACAAAGTGGATGGCTAGTTGGACAATAGTGGCTGTGTTGCCTGCAATTTTACATCCATTAATGTCGAAGGGTATCACTCGTCGTACATCTACTGTTTTTGAGTAGGCGACCCACTGCATGCAAATAATGCCAGGAAGCTTCAGAAAACTTTGGCCAGTGTTATTCTACTGAAATAAAGGTGGCTTTTAAAGGCTAAAAACTGTTAAGGCCATGAAGATCTTGAGGATCACATATTCTATTTTCAGGGTTCAGATGTATCTGTCCATATTCTCCACCCCTGAGTCTAGCAAGGTTTGTGAGGTTAGGGGAGGTTATGTGACCTCTGTGGAAGTGGTGTGCTCGGCACATCTGGGGTGCTCCTCACCCTCCACAAGTAGATAAAAATTCCAAGAAAAGGCTCCAGAATGGGGAGTAGGTGTGTGGGGGTTTCTACATTCCCCACAGAAAACTGAAGGTGCCTCCTTGGCCCTCTTTCAAAGTACCTAGGCCACAATTCTGGCCTGAGCCTGATGTGCTCACAATTATACAAACCATAGACTGCATCCCTAAGAAATCCCTGGACATAGGAACTGCACTTATCAGAGTCCATTCCTGCCTTGCATTGATGGTCCTGTAAGGAGAGGTGGGCAGAGGCTTTGCTGCAAAAGGTCATCCTTAGTCCTAGACCAGAACCAGAAGAGAACTGGAAGGCAGCTTAATTCCTGGCCTTTCTGTTTGACTCCTTTGGAAGTTACAGTAGGACACCACTGACATGGCTGTTGGGTTTTGGGGCCCAGATTTTAACTGGTTGAGTTAATATAAAGATCAGTTGAGAAGCTACAGATGTTGTGACCCTGGTACTTTTAAAAAATTCATTTACGGGATGTGACCTTCGCTGGCTGGGCCAGCATTTTTATTGCCCATCCCTAGTTGCCCTTGAGAAGGTGGTGGTGAGCTGCCTTCTTGAACTGCTGCAGTCCATGTGGTGTAGGTACACCCACAGTGCTGTTAGGAAGGGAGTTCTAGGATTTTGACCAAACGACAGTGAAGGAATAGCAATATGTTTCCAAGTCAGGATGGTGAGTGAGTGACTTGGAGGGGAACTTCCAGATGGTGGTGCTCCCATCTATCTGCTTCCCTTGTCTTCCTAGATGCTAGTGGTTGTGGGTTTGGAAGGTGCTGTCGAAGGAGCCTGGGTGAATTCCTGCAGTGCATCTTGTAGATGGTCCGGACTGCTGCTACTGTGCGTCAGTGGTGGAGGGAGTGAAGGTTTGTAGATGTGGTGCCAATCAAGCGGGATGCTTTGTCCTGGACGGTGTCAAGCTTCTTGAGTGTTGTTGGAGCTGCACTCATCCAGGCACGTGGGGAGTGTTCCATCACCCTCCTGACTTATGCCTTGTAGCTGGTGGACAGGCTTTGGCGAGTCAGCAGGTGGGTTACTCATCACATGATCCCTAGCCTTTAACCTGTTATCGTAGCCACAGTATTTATATGGCTAGTCCAGTTTCTGGTCAATGGTAACCCCCAGGATGTTGATAGTGGGGAATTCAGTGATGGTAATTCCACTGAATATCAAGGACAATGGTTGGATTCTCTCTTGTTGGAGATGGTCATTGCCTGACACTTGTGTGGCGCGAATGTTACTTGCCACTTGTCAGCCCAAGTAATATTTGCACTGCAGGAGTGCTGCATACAAACCTTTATCTGCATTTGCTTCTTTATACCTTTCCCCCAGGTGTGACAAGGAAATAGATGGGAATTTTAACCCCAAATATGGGTGGGTTTGGGTTGGGTGGGAGGTAAAAAAAAAACCACTCATACTTCAATAGAACTGTCTTCAATCAGACCATTTCTGGTTTTATTGGAGGTAGGACGGGTACAGGAAATCAATCTGCTCTAATCAAACCTTAAATAAGGCTGCATGACTCACATTATAGCTGTATTTTAAATTTAATCAGTCTTCCCTGGCCTCAAGATATCCAGCAGCTAAAGGGAGATGAGGACTGCTGTGTGGAGGAGGCAAGTGCCTTTCAAGCACTGCTTATGGAACAGTGGGAGCAGGAGTGTTTCCGCCCCAGCACCCCGCCCCCCCCCCCACCCCACCCCGCCAGCCAAGCTAACCCGTTTCCTTCTCTCAGACTGACACCCTCCACACCATGATCGGACCCTCCCAAAATATTACTGACCCCCTCCATACAAGGGGGTCCATCTCTGCCCCCAATCTGTATCCAACACCCACTTTACAATCTCCATCCCAACAGCAGGAAACATACCATCAGCCTCTGCTACATTATTCTTTGCCTGAAGGAGAGACAAACCAGTCAGTCTAACTGGCTTCTAACTGGAATCTTGCTGAGTAAAAAGGCTTGCATGCTGCAGTTAAAACTCCACTCTTCCCACCCAGAATGCCTACTGTCTTCCAATCCTGGCTTGGAAATTGCACCCCAGCAAAGATTAGGGCCACATATTCAACAATGTGGCACTTGATGCGTGTTTGAATTGCTGTGCAGGCAACATGTGCATTAATAAGACTCATTTTACAGCTGTCACTACTGGCAGGAAGCTTCAACTGTCAGCTGCAAATATTGGGAAATTTCAGGTGTCAGCACATAAAATTAACCAGTGGAAAATCTTGGCCCTGTGATTTCTATATGTGCGTAGCTGCTGCATGCTTTCCCTGTCTGAATGACCTACAGGATTAAATTTAAAAAAATTAATGCCTGTGCCAAGGAAAAAAGACTCTGAATATAACATTTTACTGTTTTGTGAAACCATTTGTATTTATGTTTTGTCAGTTGCAAACCATTGGTTAGAAGTGTGGCTGTATAAGTCTGAAGCAATCTCTAATGTATGTGTTTTATTTTACAGATCCATACCACATTAGCAACCATCGCTATGGTGAGGCTAACCTTTGTAACTACAAGCATTGCTGTATTTGTGGCTATTCAGACATTTGCTTTAATCGTCATCTACTCTAGACAAAAGGTGCATTTATCCCTATCTGACGAACAGAATAACAAAGTTCATATCCTGATTCTTTCATCCTGGAGGTCAGGTTCTTCATTTGTGGGACAAATATTCAGTCAACACCCTGATGTCTTTTACTTAATGGAGCCTGCCTGGCATGTGTGGGTAAGTATGTATCAGAACAGTGCAAAGGTCTTGCAAATGGCTGTTAGAGACCTTATACGATCTACATTCTTGTGTGACATGTCAGTATTTAATTCCTACATGCGTGAAAACAGACTGGTATCTGATTTGTTCCAATGGGAGGTCAGCAGAGCTCTTTGCTCACCACCTACATGTGACCATTATGAAAGGACAGACCTCAGCAATGAAGAAATATGCAAGAAACATTGCAACATGTCAAAATTTTATAAAATGGAAGAAGCATGCAAAACATACAATCATGTTGTGATCAAGGAAGTGAGATTCTTTGAGTTAATGTCACTGTTTCCTCTCCTCACTGATCCCTCACTGAACCTCAAAATCATCCACCTTGTTAGAGACCCTAGGGCTGTCATTAAGTCCCGTGATAAATCATTTCATGCACTAATGCGAGACAGCGGTATTGTTTTGAATGCTAATGGTAAACCCATTGAAAAAGACAAAGCTGAAACATCAAATTATGAAGTCATGAAAGAAGTTTGCAGAAGTCACATACAGATTCATGAGACAGCGACCAAGCAAGCTCCAGACTTTCTGAAACAACGCTATATGATGGTGCGGTATGAAGACGTAGTAAGAGATCCACTCAATGAAATATCAGCAATGTATAAATTTGCTGATTTAGCTTTGACTCCAAAACTTAAGTCTTGGATATATAACATCACACACGGGGAAGGAACTGGATCAGCTTTCAAAATAACATCTAGGAATGCTAGAACCATATCACAGGCATGGAGGACTGAGGTGCCATTTGCAAAGATTTTAAAAATACAGGATATCTGTAGGGGAGCCATGAATGTGCTTGGATATCGACTAGTTGAATCTGAACGTGAACAGAAACTATTATCCCTAGATCTTGTCTTACCGCTGAAAAAATACAAGTTTAGCTGGTTGAGTTCTGATGAGAATCCAGTTTAAATCATAAATGTCCTTCTGGGCATCCAGGAACGTACTTCATATTGTGTTCGTCTGCTGTTTTTGATTTAATAAAACCTTCTGAAGTGTGTATGAAATGCAGAAGGATTGCTAGATCCTTACAGAACATTACTGAGTTGTCATATTGCAAAGTTGTCAAAATAAGCCAGATGTTTCCATATTATCCTTTGTGATAAATTACAGTGGTTTCAGACATAGCACTACAATTACAAGATATGCACGTTGAAAGATGTAATTCATACCATATTTAGCAGTTAATTTTGCAGCTGGAATACTTCATTTTTTGGAGGACTATGTATCTGTGATAAATTCTGTTTTAATTTTTTTTTAGTTTAGTGACGATAAGTTGTCCCTTTCAATATTGGCTGATTTGGACCTTGATGTGACGCAGAAAGAAGGTCCCACTGCTTTTGTGTGGACTGCTTAGGACTAGCTTTACGTAATTGCATTTCTGGCAAGAGCTCATACTTGGAAATCACTGGAACTTTTGCCAGAATGTTCTATGCATAAAATGAATGGGCAGAAAATTGTGAGAAATGCATCAGTGGGTTCCTATTGTGCACTCCAGCTGGCAAAGGTCATTCAGTTAATTATATGCCTGATTTTAAAATGTACAATTATAAAGAGTTTTACTCTGAAGAGTGTGTTCACCAAATCATCAGAAGCAATACAGGGCAACAGTTCAGGAAAAAAAAATCTTAAGTTATTATTTGATGATTCTTTTTGTTTTAATCACAGTAAAGCACCAAGTTCAGAACAATAGGTCATATCTCTACCTTGGGCATTCAATGCCAATAGAATAGACTCCCACATCACCACAGCATGGCTACATAGAGAGTAAGGCTCTCTCTCAAAAATGTGCCCTAATCCATTTTAGGAAGAAAATCTCATACTACACCAATGCCTTTAGAGTTTTTATTTCTCTTTTCCACCAATGATACTTGTTGGCTATCCAAATTAAATAACGGTGGAAAACTTGGTACCCTCCTCTTTATTGGCTCCACTTGACAAATTAGTTCAGACCTAATTGGAGCAGATTCACGAGCCAATTGAATATATTAAGCCAGTTTCATTGAACTGAACATTGTAACTGTCCACTGGATCTTCCACAGAAGGTCACATACTCGTATACACACCCAGTCACACACACTGGCACAGGCACTCTCACACACAATGGGAAAATTTTGGGGTTTTTGATTTATGACTGTATTGTAGTCATTTGGGACCAAGTGTTTCTACAATGTATGCAATCAGAATTCAGAGTCTATCAATTCCTTTTGGTTTGCTATTCATACATAAATTGTGGGTTATTAAAATTTTGGGAAAATTAATTTTTGTGTGTTTGTATGTGATATTGTTTGTGGGCAGGACAGTGAACATTCTGTCCGACACAGTAAGCATTATTCCCATAAATCTGTTGTGAATTGCAATTATGAACCTGTTAAGTGCCTGAAATAGCTCTAGGAAGATAAAGCTGGTTTACAATATTATCAGCAACAACTTGCACTTATATAGAATTTTTAACATAGAAAATATCCCAAACAGGAGAAATAGCAGGGAAAGAGTTAAGCGTGATAACAAAAGAAGGAGCAAAGTAGCAAAAAGGGACATTTAAGAAATGGAGCTTTGGAGGTTATGACTAAGATAGTTGAAGACTTTCCCACCATTGACCGCGTGGAGGAAAGCAATAGATGCACATAAGACCAGAAACAAAGGACCAAAGACATAGACTGGAATATAGGGCTAGAAGAGGTTTCAGTGGTGTGGTTAGGCAATGCCAGTGAGGTAAATGATGATATGAATTACTCACCAAATCATTGGAGGTTTTGGTGCTACAGAGTGAGAAAAGACAGTTTGACAGTTCAAGAACTGTTAACCCTTCCACAAGTACTCAAGGAGAGGAAGCACACATTTAGTAGCTGCTGACCACACACAACATACAGACATACATCAGGCATGGGCAGAAGTATCTTAAAAGGAATGACATTAGTCAGCTACTAGTCAAGTGGTTAACTGGCATGGAGGGCCCTCTGATCCCAGCAGGTTGTCAATGAAACCCTGCAGCCAGCCAGCACACCTACCCTTTCCACAGGGAAAAAGATTAGATCACACACAAGTGAAGCCAGAAGGTCAAGGGTTATGGGGGACCTGCAGGAAAGTGGAGTTAAGGCCACAATCAGATCAGCCATGACTTTATTGAATGGCAGAGCAGGCTCAAGAAGCAAAATGGCTTATTTCTGCTCCTATTATGATCTTATTTGCAACAGAGGCAGAACCAACTGACATTTTACATCATTTAAAACAACAGCTTCTGTTTATATAGTGCCTTTAACATCATATCAAGAGGCTTCACAGGAGTGTTATCAGACAAAATTTGTAACCAAGTCACACATGATATTAGGACAGGTGAAGGGAGCAGGTTTTAAGAATTGTCTTAAAAAAGCGGAGATATGGAAGGGTTTCGGATGGGGCTAGGCTGTGGATAGATTTGAACACAAGGATGTGTATTGAAAATTTCAGGTTTTGCTGGACCGAGAGTCAATGCAAGCACAGGAGCAAGGAGGCGGTAGATTTGATGTGAGTCAGGTTACAGGCAGCAGAGTTTTGGATGAACTCAAGTTTGTGAAAGATGGAAAGCCAGCCAGGAGAGCATTGGACTGTCGAGTCTGGAGGGAAGAGAAGAATGAATGAGGGTTTTGACAATAGATGAGCTAAGGCAGGGTGGAGACAGCGATATTCTGGACATGAAAATAGGTGGTCTTAACAAGTTGTATGCACTTGATTTCTGGATCATGTTGAGAAACAATGCAGCAAAAAACTATCTGTGTTTTGTGTCCATCACCTTAGGTTCCATGTCACGAAGAAATTTCATGCAGAGAAGTGTGAAGTGATATATTTTGGGAAGAGGAGAGGCAAAGGAGATGAAAACATTGTGAAAATTCTTCTGGACTAGTAATCCAGAGGTCACATCTAGAGATGTGAGTTCAAATCCCACCTTGAGAGCTGGGGAAAATCTTACATCCTTATTGAGTGTGGCTTACGTGTGACTCCAGACCCACAGCAATGTGGTTAACTCTTAACGGCCTTCTGAAATGGCCTAGCAAGCCATACCACCATACCATACCACCTTTTCAAGGGCAATTAGGGATGGGCAATAAATGCTGGTCTTGCCAATGATGCACCCAATGAATAGATTACTAAAAAAAAGTGTGTGAACAGGGAATTTGCTTATGCACATCTTGGAATGTGGCAGGGCAGGTTGATGAAGCTGTTCAGAAAGCATATTGTTGTTAGCATCTTTCCATCTATGAGAGATGATGAACACATAGCATGCAATCCATTTAAGTGGGTTGTCTTTATTTGCTACTAAGATAAAAGCAAAATACTGCGGATGCTGGAAATCTATAACACAAACAAAAATACCTGGAAAAACTCAACAGGTCTGACAGCATCTGCAGAGAGGGATACAGTTGATGTTTTGAGTCCATATGACCCTTCATCAGAACTAAAACATATAGAAATGAGAAGAAATATAAGCTGGTAGAAGGGGATGGGACTGGAGAGCTCGATAGGGGGCCAGTGATAGGTAGAGGCCAAGAAGAGACTGCCAAAGATGTCATAGACAAAAGGACAAAGGGGTGTTGACGATGGTGATATTATCTAAAGGATGTGCTAATGGGAACATTAAGGGAAGCACGCTAGTGGCAGATGGCCCTAGAGCGGTTGGGGTGGGGGGAACTGTATCCCCCTCTGCAGATGCTGTCAGACCTGCTGAGTTTTTCCAGGTATTTTTGTTTGTGTCTTTATTTGCTGATGGCCGTGAAAGCCAATTTTTGAGGGGCAGATTCTGCCACAAGCGCTGCACATGAAGCTACCAAGCGACATTGTAGGTTGTTGTTTTCAGTGTTGCAGCCTGTTGCCAAACTGCTGCAGCCACTGGCCATTGTGGTGGTGCACCTCAACCTAGAGGAGGCGCCGCCATTTCCCTCTTTCACCAGTTAGTGACTCCCAGGTGCAATAGTTGATGTCTGGGGTCTTCATGTCACGTTTGCAAGCACCCGTCAAGTGGAGCCTTGGACACCCCACTGGTCGTCTGGCTCTGGCTACCTCACCATAAATAATGTCTTTGGATATGTGACTGTCTTCCATCCTGCAGATGTGCCCGATCCATTGAAGCCGCCTCTGTTTGATTAGTGTCCATACACTTTGAGCTCTGCCTTTGAGAGGACTGTCACATTTATGATTTTGTCCTGCCAAGAAATACCCATAATGTGCCACAGGCAGCGAAGAAGGAAATTCAGGAAGCATGTAAATGGAGACAATGCTTGAAACTTGGAAGCATCTGTTTTTGCGTCCTCCCCTGTCCCCCCCACACACACAGTCAATCTCCTGTGCACAAAATGGTGAGGTTCGAGGAGCCTCAGATATCAAGCCTCAGTTTTCAGTCACAGAAAGATAGTGCTGCAGGACAAGGCCATGCATGCTGGTGCTGGAAATTCGGGCCGCAACAGTCCACAGGTATGTGGCCAGGGATAGGATCACAGACCTTGGAGGGGGAATTGCAGGCCTGTTTCAGTGGAAATTACCAGTAAAACCGCTTGGCAGCTGCTTGCTTTACCCTTGGACAATGTTCTGCTACTCTTGAGATTCTGTGGAGTCGCTCGAAAGAGCTACATCATTGTTGAACAGAAGTTTCCATGGGGGTAGCTTAGCAACTTAGGGCAGAATTTTATGGATTTTACATTCCCACTGTCGTCAATGGCATTTATAACGGCCCGCTGCATTTTACAGCCCCATCCCCACCGAAACGAGGCCGTAAAATTCTGCCCTTAAAGTTTCTGCGCTCAAGTTACACCAGAGTTGCACAATGAACATTTAAATCAACTTACTCAAGGAACTTGTATGTAACTCCCTCTGCTAATGAATGACATAATTTTCCAGGCTTAAACAAAGTGATGTTGAGGAAATTCAGTGTTTTGTTGTGACCCTGGAGAGTCTTCTAAAGATCTTTTTGACTGGTTAGTGTACCTTATAGGTGATTAATATACATCAGTGTTATATCACAGCATGACATGTTATATGTAATAGAACCATTGCTTATAGTACAGAAGGAGGCAATTCGGACTGTCGTGTCTGTGCTGGCTCTCTGAAGGAACAATTCACCTAGTGCTACTCCCCCACTTTCTCCCTGTAGCCCAGCACATGCTTCCTTTTCAGATAATAATCCAATTCCCTCTTGAAAGCCTCCATTGACTAAGCCTCCATGACACTCTCAGGCAGTGCATTCCGGAACCTACCTCTTGCTGCATGTAAAAGTTATTCCTCATGTTGCCATTGTGTCTTTTGCCAATTACCTTAAATTTGTGCCCCCTGGTTCTCGATCCTTCTACCAATGGGAACCATTTCTCCTAACTACTCTGTCCAGATCCCCCATGATTTTGAATATCTCTATCAAATCTCCCCCCAACCTTCTCTCCTCCAAGGAAAACAGTCCCAACTTCCCAGTCGATTTATGTAACAGAAGTTCCTCATCTCTGGAACTGTTCTCATGAATCTTTTCTGCACCCTCTTTAATGCTTTCACATCTTTCCTATAGCGTGGGGCCCAGAACTGGAGGCAATACTGCAGTTGAGGACAAACCAGTGTTTTATACAGGTTTAACATAACTTCTTCGTCAGTTTTGGAATAGCAGTCCTCCAATCTGAGGTTCACTAGTTACACAGCATGAGGGGCACAGCGAACAATCATAGACTAGTGAATAACTTAGCACATCCGTTGAGGTCCAATGCAGTGTGTGGTGTTTGGGTGGAACTTTGAGTCATTGGGCAACCATATTCTTAAGAGGGCATCTCTGCGGTTCTCTGCGTGAATGGCTGCATTCACAATAAAGAATGGCTATCAGATCAGAGTGGCTGGTAGCATTAGCACTGCCAGTGAGCATCCCAAGACATAACTAGAAGTTGACCATTGCAGAGTAGATTCGACAGAAGCTTACGTTGCCAGTGATTTCCTTGCCCCTGCAGCTTGTTACAACCAGGTGAGGACTGAAGAATCCTGTTTCTGACACCATGAAATAGCTTTGTAGTCTCGAGTATATTAACAGCAAGTCTTTATTAACAACTCATAACTGTGTACATATATAGTAAAGGGTACACATATGGAACTGACTCCATCCTAGGTCGTTACCCATTTCTGCCCATCTCTAGGCTGACCCTGGCTCTGAGTCATGTGCCTTCTTACATCACTGTGTGAGCAGTACTGTACTCAGTCCCATGTTAACCCTGTATATACCAGACCCTACTACTACATAACAAAAACAGAATTACCTGGAAAAACTCAGCAGGTCTGGCAGCATCGGCGGAGAAGAAAAGAGTTGACGTTTCGAGTCCTCATGACCCTTCGACAGAACTTGTGTTCGAGTCCAAGAAAGAGTTGAAATATAAGCTGGTTTAAGGTGTGTGTGTGGGGGGCGGAGAGATAGAGAGACAAAGAGGTGGAGGGGGGTGGGGGTGTGGTTGTAGGGACAAACAAGCAGTGATAGAAGCAGATCATCAAAAGATGTCAACGACAATAGTACAATAGAACACATAGGTGTTGAAATTAAAGTTGGTGATATTATCTAAACGAATGTGCTAATTAAGAATGGATGGTAGGGCACTCAAGGTATAGCTCTAGTGGGGTTTTTTTTTAATATAATGGAAATAGGTGGGAAAAGGAAAATCTTTATAATTTATTGGAAAAAAAAAGGGAAGGGGGAAACAGAAAGGGGGTGGGGATGGGGGAGGGAGCTTACGACCTAAAGATGTTGAATTCAATATTCAGTCCGGAAGGCTGTATTTGTTTTTATCTCTGTGTTTAATTGACTGCCACTGGTCTTCAAGAAATGCCTACCTCCTTGAAGAAGTTCTGTTCCTCTCTGCGACAAGATTTCCGTATCTCTCTGTTGTCTTGCTCACCTTCATTGCTTTCCATTTCCCTCCTAGTGTTTGACAAGGTGTTTACTAAAACCCGCTTTCACAGCCATATCTCCTTTCTCAGTGACTGTCTCCGTCTCCGACTTACCCCACGTGGATTTCAACTGAAATTCCACCCCTCATGTTTTGAACCCACGCAGGATTACAGGTATCTCCGGGACATAAAACGTTTCTCGGACTGCTGTTCCCGTCACATTCTGAAATCCACACTCAGTGCCATGCGCTGCCATATGAACACACTCGACCTCTCCCTCCAGCAGCACCGCCGTACCCTTTTTCAAAGCTGCACGTGCCCCCAGTTTCATTTTATCCTTCGGCTCATCCGACGCCTCAACAGGACCCAAACACTCCTTTCAAGTGAAGCAGCATTTCACTTGCATTTCCCCCAACTTAGTCTACTGCATTCGTTGCTCCCAATGTGGTCTCCTCTACATTGGAGAGACCAAACGTAAACTGGGCGACCGCTTTGCAGAACACCTGCGGTCTGTCCGCAAGAATGACCCAAACCTCCCTGTCGCTTGCCATTTCAACACTCCACCCTGCTCTCTTGCCCACATGTCTGTCCTTGGCTTGCTGCATTGTTCCAGTGAAGCCCAACGCAAACTGGAGGAACAGCACCTCATCTTCCGACTAGGGACTGTACAGCCTTCCGGACTGAATATTGAATTCAACAACTTTAGGTCGTAAGCTCCCTCCCCCATCCCCACCCCCTTTCTGTTTCCCCCTTCTCTTTTTTTTTCCAATAAATTATAAAGATTTTCCTTTTCCCACCTATTTCCATTATATAAAAAAAACCCCACTCGAGCTATACCTTGAGTGCCCTACCATCCATTCTTAATTAGCACATTCGTTTAGATAATATCACCAACTTTAATTTTAACACCTATGTGTTCTATTGTACTATTGTCATTGACATCTTTTGATGATCTGCTTCTATCACTGCTTGTTTGTCCCTACAACCACACCCACCCCCCCTCCACCTCTTTGTCTCTCTATCTCTCCGCCCCCCACACACACACCTTAAACCAGCTTATATTTCAACTCCTTCTTGGACTCGAACGCAAGTTCTGTCGAAGGGTCATGAGGACTCGAAACGTCAACTCTTTTCTTCTCCGCCGATGCTGCCAGACCTGCTGAGTTTTTCCAGGTAATTCTGTTTTTGTTTTGGATTTCCAGCATCCGCAGTTTTTTTTTTATCCCTACTACTACATAGATGGCTGCAAGGACTCCCCCTTTTTCCCACTCTTTGCTTTGGAATTTGAAGTCTTCTTTAGAATTTCTCTGTCTGCTATGGTATAAGCAGGCGGAGTTTAATTGAGAGAAAGAGAGGCAAGCAGCTTGTTTGCTGTCTTCAGATGTTCCTTCTCCAGACTGCCCCAAGGCCAGCAGGGCTTTTGTAATAAAAGACTTTCAAAAATCAGAGTGTTGGTCATGTGATGACTGGCCATTGATATGTAATGGAAAACAATCAATGGACTTCATGTTAACAAGGGGGTTTCCACCTCCCAATGTCAAAACCATTGACATACAATAGACGCAGATAGGGATCTTTAACACTTCCCTTGTGCATAATTGGTTTTGTTAGTTCTCCTTTGTAACTTTGTAGTCCTGGAGACAGGAAGTCGAGTCCTTATTGTCCTTTGCTATTTTGGGGTAAGTCTTGACAAAGGCAAGCGCCATATTCGACAGGGATGTGGTCTAGGCCTGTTCATTGTAATTCACCTTTGAGAAGCTTACAGAAGCTTAACCAACTTGCAGTCCCAAACATGTGGCAGCCTTAAGTCAGAATCGTTTTTAATAGTTGAAGCTGCTTTTTAAAAAAAAGTTTCATATGTGAGTCCAGTAGATGAAATTGAAATTTAGTATTTAACATCAATACACCTCCATAACAACTCCCCACTATGCAGAATGAAATGCAATTTGATCAGAATGTTTCATTACAAGGTGTAAAAAAAACACATGGACACCCATCCATGCTTTTAACTTCATTGTAATGGCTAGATTCTGTTTTAGTTTCTGGTTCCCTGGAAATTCTGAGGTGAGTTAGATTCTGGATAACATGTCACAATGCTTTATCCTTTCGGGTGTAGTTACAAACAAAACATATCTTCATTGGAAACGAAGAGTGATATTGGACTCGAAACATTAACTCCGTTTCTCTCTCCACAGAACCTGCTCGACCTGCTGAGTTTTTCCAGCACTTTCTGTTTTTATTTTTTCATTAGAAAATATTAGTCTTACATCACGGTTCTGAATTTTCTTCATTCTCTTGGAGTCAGGCTTAAAGGAAAATATTGTGTCAGAACCCCTCTGCCTGTTCCTTTCTTTAAATTCTGATTATATAATGTCTAAAGGGCCGTGGTTCTTTTCATTGCTGTTAGCTCCCAGGTTGTGGTCGCCTGTGGGGGCAGGGAGATTCTGTAACTAACATTGGCTCCGCTCACAGGCTCTTTGGCAGAATTGGTCTTACTATACTAATTCTCCTAAGTACCACTCTGGTCTGCTCTGATCAGTTTTAACCCTTCGCTATCACCTCTATAACCTGATGACTTAATAGCTCAAACTGGGAACTTTTACAAGTCTAATTTCTAGGAAGTCAGTGGGCTGTAATTTAAGTTTAAGCCCCATATGGTCTGGACTTTCTTCCTGCACCTCACCTGTACTGGACCTTGCCTCTACACTGCTGGGTTTGTTGGGGTCTAAAACTTGAGGTTGCTTATTTGTTTTATCAGTAGATAGCTCCGCTTGAATTTCCCTAGTACACTTCTTGTGGCCTCCACAGGTGGTGTTCATTTTGGGGTATGTTCCCTTCACTTTCTCTGCTGTCTTGGGAAGGGTTTTCTCCTAACCTGTTCCACATCCTCTGGAACACCACCGTCCTCCATTTGGCTATTCAGCTCCTGCTGTACTCCCCGGTGGCTCTTCAACTAAGTGGGGCATCTCCCTCACTGTCTCTTTGCCTGCTTGGGAACTCCCCTGGTCCCTGATTAAATTTGAAAAGAAAGCATCTGCCAACCCAATTTCTGGGTCATTCCATCTTTTTTTAAACTCCATGAGCCCTACCTTGACCTATTTTAACACTACTGGCCTGGCTTCAGCCTTTTTTAATGTTTTTGGGTTCTATCTTAATTCTTCCCAACAATGTTGGTCTGGTTTTGGCCTCCTTTAACTCAACAGGCTCATTCCTGTTTCTTTCTAATACTGCTGGCCTAATCCTGACCTCTGTTGACTCAAGTGGCTTTTCTTTAGCCACATCCACTTTCATGGTTCCATCACCCCCCTGCAGGGCCTCTGAACATTCTTCAGCTTTCTGCACCCCTGCAGAACTCTGCTGACTTCCTCCAACGTTTTCAGCCTCTCTGGACTGTCCTTGACTTTTCTGGGGTATCACCCTCCAGCCTGCAAGGTAATTTCCCAGCAAATGTCGATCCCTTGCTTGGGTAGGTTTGGAATTATGCTCACTATTACTAGATCCGTAACAAGCTCACTCTTCAAGTAAACTTTCACCAGTGGCTCCTCTACGTTCATGATTAATATGCTGGAATTTACCCTGCTCTCGGGTGGAAACTCTTTAATCTCCTCACTAGCAAAGTTTGTAAACAGCCGGGGCTGGAATTTTGCAGTCCCATCACAGCGGGGATGGGGCCGTAAAATGTGACAAGTCATTCTAAACTCCATTGACTTTGGTGGGACCACAAGATCCTGCTAGTGTAAAATTGTCCTGCTAGCATCTCAGAGAATGCTGATCTCCTTTTCTGGTTCTTTTAACCAATTTGGGGTTATCTTCCCCTTAAAAATAAACTCCTGATAGTAACTTTGGCCAGCAGCCACGCCTGAACACAAGTTGACCACTTTCATTGCCACTGATGCTGGTTTGGCAGTAGGACTCTCAGTAGATCTCTTTGCGCGCCATCAATTTTCTTTTAAATGCCCTTGTTTCCCACACTGGAAACACAAAGGGCGGTTTCCTACAGTTATCCCCTCAGGGTCCTCTCTTTTAAAAGTTGGGTCTACTCTGACTTTCCTTCAGTATTCCCCTTTCCTTTCCAGCTTGCCTCACCTTCATCTATCTCCCTCTCTCTCTCTCCCCTGTCTGAGAGAGTTACCAGATCCTAGTTTACTTTGATTCAGGGGTGTATGAGTTAACTCATAATCATCTGCCACAAGGGTTGCCTGTATATCTTTGGACATCCTTTGTTTTTCCACATGGGTCTTTACAGAGATAGGGAATGAGTTTTTGAACTCCTTGAGGAGGATTATCCCTTGGAGGCTTTCATAAGTGGTCTCTATTTTAAGTGACCATATCCAGCAGTCAAAAGCAAGTTGCTTGACCCTTTCAAACTTGGTGTAAATTTGTTCAGGGGTTTTCAGAGGGTTTGGAATTCTTGACAGTAAGCCTTGGGCTAGTTCATAAGCACAGAGGATAATTTTCTTAGTCCTTTCATAATCAGCTGAACTCTCATCAGACAGTATGGCACAAACTTTGGGCTTTGCCTGTTAACCTGCTTTGCAATAGACACACACACATACACAAATCTCTGCTGGCCATTTCATTTGCTTTTCAGTCTTCTCAGGTGAAATGAAAAATACTTCTACATCTCCCTCCTCAAGTTTTGGAATCATTTGGGAGAATTTTAAAAGTTCCGCACTTGGTCTTGAGTTTGCGATGCTTGCCTCATTATCAATGCCCTCACTGGGTCCAGTGGATCTTTCCCCTCTCAGCTCAAGCAGTTTTAGTTGAAATTCTCTTTCTTCCATTTTCCTGCCTCTCCCTTTTAATTTTCTCTCTCCTCTCTCCCTCTCTCGCTCTTTCTGCTTTTATTTCTCTTTTTTTCCCCTTTTCTCTAGCCCTTTCTCTGTGATTCTGTAACTATCTAACCACACTCTTCAATTCTTCAATAGGGTCTTTAAGCTGCGCCAAGTTACCTCACCCACTTCTGGAAAAGAACTAGCTTTGAAAATGGACTTGTGAGTATTGTAGCACTGTAGACAAGAAAACCTGAACTGGAGTTTTTAAATTTATGTCTAGGGATTAATTTAGTTCCCACTTCCAATTCTGCTCGGTACATCTGTGGGTTAAAATCCAGATGCTAGATCATAAATATCTGATGCAGCCAGATGAGGACGGGTGTAAGGACTCCTCCTTTCTTTCCTCTCCTCGGCTGTTTGTAACAGGGTTTTTTTAATTTATAAGAATGAATGTGCCAATTCAGTGCATGTAGTTAGCTAGTTATGTACCGATTGCAAAGAATTCAGTCCGGCAGGCTTTTATATTTAAAAAGAGGTAAACACATGTTCTGACCATCGTAACACACACACACACACACACACACACACACACACACACACAAACACTCGAAAATACAAGTTACAAAGTAGAGGAAGATAACTTTTGGCCAAATTAAGATTCAACAATAAAGGCAAAGATATAGAGTTCATTGATTATTGGTTTGTGCAGAAGGCAGTTCTTAAAGCTGTAACCCTTGCTTTTTTCTCCTGGAAATGCTGCTTTGGAATTTGAAGTCATCTTTAGAGTTTCTTTGTCTGCTGTCCACAGTATGATATAAGCAGGCAGCGTTCACTTTAGTTGAGATAGAAGCAAGCAGCTTTTTAAATCTCTTCAGATGTTCCTTCTCCAGACTGTCCAAAGCCAGCAGGAATTTTGTAATAAAAGACTTTCAAAAATAATGTGATGACTGGCTATTGATACATAATGGAAAACAACCGATTGTTTATTCATGTTAATGAAGGAATTTCTACCTCCCCTGGTCAAAATCATTAACGTACAAGAGAGGCAGATAGGGGTCCTTAGCACTTCCCTTGTGCATAATCAGTTTAATTAGTTCTCCTTTGTTACTACCAAAAGGTCTGAGGCCTTATTGCCCTTGCAGTTTTGGCTAAGTCCTGACAAAGGTGGGTGCCACATTCCGCAAGGATGTGGTATAGGCATAAAAACAAAAAATTGCGGATGTTGGAAATCCAAAACAAAAACAGAATTACCTGGAAAAACTCAGCAGGTCTGGCAGCATCGGCGGAGAAGAAAAGAGTTGACGTTTCAAGTCCTCATGAAGGGTCATGACAATTCGAAACGTCAACTCTTTTCTTCTCTGCCAATGCTGCCAGACCTGCTGAGTTTTTCCAGGTAATTCTGTTTTGGTGTGGTATAGGCATGTTCATTCTTCCAGAGGCTTGGCCAACTTGCAGTCTCAAACATTCAGTGACCTGTGGCAGCCACCTTAAGTCAGTGTCTTTGTTTTTAACAGTTGAAACTGCCTTTTTAAAAAAGTTCTATAATGTGAGTCCAGCAGATGAAATGGAAATTTAATATTTGACATCAACACATCTCCGTAATAAGCTGAAGTCACAAACAGCTTGAAGTTTGAGCCTCACGGCTGCTCATCTCATCCACAAACCTGAATTGGTCAAGGTAACGGGTGGTATAGTGGCATTGTCACTGGACTAGTGTTCTCGAGACCCAGGGTAATTCTCTGTGGACCTGGGTTCAAATCCCACCACAGCAGATGGTGGAATTTGAACTCAATAAAAATCTGGAATTAAAAGTATAATGATGACTATGAAACCATTATTGTAAAAACCCATCTGGTTTACTAATGTACTTTAGGGATACTTTAATGTCCTTACCAGTCTGGCCTACATGTGATTCTTAAAAAATGCATTCTGAACATAGGTAATAAATGCTGGCCTAGTCAGTGGTGTCACATCCTGTGAATGAATTAAAAAAAAGCTGCAAAGGAAAGAGCTGTCAGGTGAAAAACGGAGTATGTGATGCCTTTCATTGTAAACAAAAGCTGCTGCACATCATGAGGGTGAGGGACATTAAGGAGATGAAATAAGGTCAGTGTGTAGTTTCACAAAAAAGATCCTTATTTCTGTTAGAGAAACACTGTTGTTGACTGACATATCCAGTGCCTTCCATCAATCCTATGAGAACACCCTAAGTGACTTAACCAGCATCAGCAAGGACCCACCTGCATGTCAGTCAGAAAGTGGTGGTGGAGTGTGTTGCACAGATAGAAGGCCTTAATAAACCAGTTTAAAGGGTGGACTCCTACTTACTGATTCACGTACTAACAACAGGACAGCAGGCCATTCATGCTAAACTCTTAAAAAGGTATTCCAGACAAAGGACGGTGAACAGTGTCAAAAACCCCAATTTGTATTGAAACTGCCCTAACTGATGTTGACAAATAGGATTATGGCCCTTGAGAAGGTGTTGTCCTGCTCAGGGGAAACAGTAATATTATTTTTATCAGTTTCTTTAAAGTTTTCAATCTAGTGGCCCTCATGAAGAGTCTGGAACTCATGAATTTTATCTGCAATCTGTATTCCAGCTTCAAAGTCCATGTAAAATTGAGGGCAGACTTGCTGAACTTATCTCTCTTGAAAGAGAAATGGGGTAAGGTTGTCCAATGCCATCATTCTTTTAGATGCCTACATCGACAATGTGTTGCATGGTATCATTAAAGATGGACCCATGAAGTTTGTTCAAGCATTCCTGAAAATATGGTGATGTTTTCTTGTTAGAAGACTCACCTGGGCATCTAGCAACCTCTCCCCAAAATATTGAACAATAAACTGATTACTGGGATATGTTGGTGGGTGCCCCAGATGAGGTAAATTAGTTTTAGATTTTGTGATTGAGATCTGTAAGGATTACATTGGTATGCATGCTTTGCCATTTGAGCTGGATAGATAAGGGAAGTCCAGGGGTTGTAATTTAAAACACAAAAATGTGCTCCTCTCCACTGATGCTGCCAGACCTGCTGAGTTTTTCCAGGTATTTTTATTTTTGTTTTGGATTTCCAGCATCTGCAGTTTTTTGCTTTTATCTTAGTGTTTAATTGACTGCCACTTCTCTTCAAGGAAATCCTAACTTGAAGAAGTTTTGCTCTTCTCTCCGTCAAGATTTTCGTACCTCTCTTTTGCCTTGTTCATCTTCATTGCTTTCCATTTCTCTCCTGGTGTTTGACAAGGTGTTACTAAAACCCGCTTTCACAGCCATATTTCCTTCCTCAGTGACTGTCTCCGTCTCCGACTTACCCCACGTGGATTTCAACTGAAGTTCCATCCCTCTTGTTTCGAACCCACCCAGGATTACAGGTATCTCCGGGACATACAACGCTCCTCGGACTGCTGTTCCTGTCGCATTCTGAGATCCACACTCAGTGCCATGCACTGCCACATGAACACACTCGAGCTCTCCCTCCAGCAGCACCACCGCACCCTTTTTCAAAGCTGCGCGTGCCCCCAGTTTCATTTTATTCTTCGTCTCATCTGACGCCTCAACAAAAAACTTTGTCTCTTTCTTTCAGGTGCAAAGGAACGCAAGCTCCCAACAACTCATCGACACCAACACCCATCCAGGACCCTCCACCCCTGCCTGTCCCTCTGCCCCCATCCCGTCTTCCAATCCCAGCTCCAGCTGTTTATTCACCATACCCCCTGACCTACCCCTCTCCGATGCTGAACATTCAGTGCTCAGCAAAGGACTTAATTTCATAACCCTACGGCCTCGTTTCAATGAATTTCAGGCTCGGCATGATGCTGAACTCTTCTTCTGCCGCCTTCGTCTCCGGGCTCACTTCTTTGGGTAGGAGTCCTCTCCCCGTTCAACGAATCCTTTTACCCATCTCCAATATTCTCCCTCCACCTGGATCCCTCCCTCTGGATTCTTATCTTCTCTTGATCTTTCCATTGAGAACTGTTGGCGTGACATTAGTCGTCTCAATTTCTCTACTCCTCTCACCCATTCTAACCTATCTCTCTCTGAACTTGCTGCACTCCGTTCTCTCAGGTCCAACCCTGACATTATCATCAAACTCGCTGACAAGGGTGGTGCTGTTGTTGTCTGGCGCACTGACTTCTACCTTGCAGAGGCTGAGCGTCAACTCGCAGACACTTCCTCCTATCTCTCCCTGGACCATTACCCCACCACTGAACATCAAGCCATTCTTTCCAGGCCTGTTACTGACCTCATCTCCTCTGGAGATCTTCCTTTCACAGCTTCCAACCTGATAGTCTCCCAACCTCGGACGGCCCGCTTCTACCTCCTACCCAAAATCCACAAACAGGACTGTCCCGGCAGACTGATCATGTCAGCCTGTTCCTGCCCCATGGAACTCATTTCTTGCTATCTTGACTCCATTCTCGCTCCCCTTGTCCAGTCCCTTCCCACCTACATCCATGATTCCTCTGATACCCTACATCATAACAACAATTTCCAATTCCCTGGCCCCAACCACCTCCTCTTCACCATGGACATCCAATCCCTCTACACCTCCATCCCCCACCGGGATGGTCTGGTGGCTCTCCGCTTCTTCCTCGAACAGAGGCCCGAACAATCCCCATCCACCACTACTCTCCTCCGTCTGGCTGAACTTGTTCTCACACTGAACAATTTCTCCTTAAACTCCTCTCACTTCCTCCGAATAAAAGGTGTGGCTATGGGTACTCACATGGGCCCCAGTTATGCTTGTCTCTTTATGGGGTATGTGGAACATTCCTTGTTCCAGTCCTACTCCGGCCCCCTCCTATAGCTTTTTCTCCAGCACATCGATGATTGCTTTGGTGCTGCTTCATGCTCTCGTCTGGACCTGGAAAAATTTATGAATTTTGCTTCCAATTTCCACCCCTCCATCATTTTCACATGGTCCATCTCTGACACTTCCCTTCCCTTCCTTGACCTCTCTGTCTCAATTTCTGATGATAGACTGTCAACCAATATCCATTATAAGCCTACTGACTCCCACAGCTACCTCGACTACAGCTCCTTACATCTCGCTTCCTGTAAGGACTCCATCCCATTCTCTCAATTCCTTCGCCTCCGTCGCATCTGTTTTGATGATGCCACTTTCAAAAACATGTCTTCCTTCTTCCTTAACCGAGGTTTTCCATCCATGGTGGTTGACAGGGCCCTCAACTGTGTCTGGCCCATCTCCTGTGTATCCGCCCTCACACCTTCTTCTCCCTCCCAGAAACATGATAGGGTCCCCCTTGTCCTCACTTACCACCCCACCAGCCTCTGCATTCAAAGGATCATCCTCCGCCATTTCTGCCAACTTCAGCACGATGCCACCACCAAACACATCTTCCCTTCACCATCACCCCCGCCCCCCCCCACCCCCGGCGGCATTCTGTAGGGATCGTTCCCTCCGTGACACCCTGGTCCACTCCTCCATCACCCCCTACACCTCAACCCCCCTCCCACGGCACCTTCCCATGCAACCGCAGAAGGTGCAACACCTGCCCCTTTACTTCCCCTCTCCTCACCGTCCAAGGGCCCAAACACTCATTTCAAGTGAAGCAGCATTTCACTTGCACTTCCCTTAACTTAGCCTACTGCAGTCGTTGCTCCCAATGTGGTTTCCTCGACATTGGAGTGACAAAACGCAGACTGGGTGACTGCTTTGCAGAACACCTTTGGTCTGTCCACAAGGATTACCCAGACCTCCCTGTCGCTTGCCATTTCAACACTCCACCCTGCTCTCATGCCCACATGTCCATCCTTGGCTTGCTGCATTGTTCCAGTGAAGCTCAGCGCAAACTGGAGGAACAGCACCTCATCTTCCAACTAGGCACTTTACAGCCTTCCGGATTGAATATTGAGTCCAACAATTTTAGATCATGAGCTCTCTCCTCCATCCCCATCCCCTTTCCGTTTCTTCCCCCTCCTTTTTGTTTTTTCAAATAATTTATATAGATTTTTCTTTTCCCACCTATTTCCATTATTTTTAAATGTATTTCCATCAATTGTTTTATCTCTATCTTCTAGCCTTTTTCGATTCCTTCACCCCACCCCACCCCCACTAGGGCTATCTGTACTTTGCTCGTCCTGCTTTCTACCCTTAGATAGCACATTCCTTTAGATAATTTCACCACCTTCAACATCTCTTTGCCCTTTTTTCTGTGACATCTTTTGGTTATCTCCACCTATCACTGGACCTCTATCCAGCTCTTCTTGTCCCACGCACCCCCCCCCCTTAAACCAGCTTATATTTCACCCCTTTTCTATTTTTCCTTAGTTCTGTTGAAGAGTCATGCAGACTCAAAACGCTAACTGTATTCCTCTCCACAGATGCTGCCAGAGCTGCTGAGTTTTTCCAGGTACTTTTGTTTTTGTTTTGGATTTCCAGCATCCACTGTTTTTTGCTTTTAACAAAAAACACAAAACTAGTTTAGACTCCAAGGCCTCAATATTAGCCTCCCTGTTGTTTGGATAAATACCTTTGCACACTGTGACTTGTCACACTCATATGACCTCTGATGTCATTATATGTAAATAAATCTTTTGGGCTGATGTCATTTTACACATCACATGGAACGTGATGTCAGAAGTGGATGGCTGGGATTGAGTGGATTTTGATAGCTATAAAAGAGGCAGCAGCTTTGATAAACAGCAGAGAATAGTTGAAACTGCAGTCTGCAACCTTGGACAGGACATCAACAGCTGGGGGAGTCATTATAGATTCTCATACTCCAGTAATTCCTCCTTTGGAGGAAGGGAGATTTGAGGGTGAACTGGAAATCCTTCCAGATTCAATGGCAGAATTATGAGATTGAACATGAAGCCTGAACAAATAAGAATAACAACTCTGTTATCAGTGCTAGGGAAAGAGTGCTACAAGTTGTATTGCGCCTTAGACCTCACTGAGAAGCAGAAAAGCCAGACTTGTGAAATTTTGGAGGGCTTGAAGACCCACTTTAAACTCTATCCTAATGTTATTTATGATCGCTATGGGAAGAATCGCCCCAATTTGCACTAAGTGCGGTAGCAGGCGAGTAAAACAACATTTCACCTGCTGGCCGCAATGGTGGCTTTCCATGCCATATTGTCCCAAACCCACCGCATTAATTATGCATTCCCGGGAAACACGTTGTTTCCATGGCAGGCGGACACTCATTCGGCCACCATGCCATCACCACATTGCTTCATAATGCCGGGCGCCATATTTAAAGTCCAGCCGTGCACACATCTCTCAATGCTTCCAGCCCACGACTGCTGCAAAGAAGATATGTCCCTGAAAGGCAAAAAGACTGCAGCCCCAGGGTCAATGACCCATCCCTCAATGCCTTTTGGATGTAGTGGAGACTTGCTGTGGTGTCCTCTATATTGCTCTGGCTGCAGGATGGGCAGCAACCTCACTAATCTGGCTTGGGAGGTGGTGGCAGTGGTGATCAGCACCAAAGCCCTGCAAGAGAGGATGGCCACCCAGTGCCACAAGAGGATGAATTATCTCCTCCGTTCCACCAGGGTAAGTCACTCTTCTCATCACTCTCAAGTAACACACTCACAAACCTATCACACAGCCTCAGGACCCTCAGTACAAGGCACCTCACCATTCACTCTCTCACACTCACTGTCACTGTCCTCATCCCATCCATGGGACCACTCACCACCCACACATGCCAGGCATACTTAACATCTGTCCCGGCAGGCGTCCTGCTTACACTCTCTCCATCTCTGTTTATGTAGGATAAACTGGCACACAACAAGAGGGAGACGTCGCAGACTGGTGGAGGAATGCCCGAAATCAAGGACCTCATGAACTTTGAAAACAGAGCCATCCAGCTGGCCGGTGAGGATCTGGACAGTTCCTATGCTGATGGTGAGGTCAGCGCTGCTCTACCAAATGAGGGTGCAGCAGTGCAACATCTATCAGACAATCTTGCTGTGAGTTATGTGTCCTGTTTCACAGGCCACTGACATCCACTAATTATCTCTCCTTGCTGTCACAGGCACATCTGGGAAACAGCCGACGGAGTCCACAATCCAGGGCCTCCAATCAAGCCGTGAAGGTACTTCTGGAGAGGAACCTCACCAGTGCAGAGACACACACCTCGGTGGGACCAAGCTTTTGAATAGCCTCAGGATCATAATCTGATGAACACATTGCGCTTTCTAATCCACAGCAGGCAGTGGCAGGGACTTCTCAGATCCGGCACTTGGAGGACTGCTGGAATCCAGAAATTTGCTGAGTCCGAGTCAGATGACGAGCCTCTGGACTTGTTCATGTCACAGTTGCTGGAGCTGTAGAGGCAAGCTTGGGAAATCAGGAAGAGATGTCTGCTGCACTCCTCAGATTGCAATGCGCAATGGAGGAGTCTGTCTGCCTTCAGGTTGAGGCCATAGCTAGCAAACTGCCCTTGGCCAGACAGGAGTCAGACATTCTCAGAGGCTATGTGAAGATCTGTCATGAAGAAATATTGATGTCTATAATGTTGTTGGAAATTATTTTTTAAATTGGGCTTGTAGCAGGGTCTGTGTCTATGTGTGTGTCTATGTGTTTCTTAATTGGATTAAAGCCAGCTAGCCTGGGTGCTTTGATGTATAGTAGTTTGAGATGTTAATTAGATAAATGTAAGTTAAAAGGTAAAGTGTACATTTGCATTTGTTGAATAAACCATTCAAAAGAATGAGTAAAATCTTGCACCTAGCTGGGAGACGCCAAGCAATGTGTTTATATTACTAATAAAGTTGGTGGAATGAAAGGAGATGTGACATTAAAAGCCTAGAATACCATGGAAAATTTACATTCAAAGGGGAAGCTAGGTATAAACAGAAAGGAGTTTGTGTGTGGGTCAGAGGCATCTAGGATCTAACCAGCCTGTAAGCCTACAACTGTGTCTGAAACTGAACCAAATTGCAAGGGATCTCATTTTAATTCATACGGTCAAATGTGCTTTGCCTGGGGTCTGTTTAAAGTCTATGGGTTATTGTTGCCTTGGTGAAGATTTACCTGGGAGTGATTAATTTGGGGATTTATTTAAAAGTTATTACGGCAGTAACTTGTTGACCCGTGTATATGTTTACTTTGTTGTTAAATTAATAAGTGTTTAATTTAGTTATGTACAAAAAAAGCTCACAAACCTTGGTGGTTTTATTCTTGAATTCAGAGCTGCATCACAAATATACTAATTGACAATAGGCTTTGACAGTTGTTCAAGTTTTCCTCTGGAATTTAAACAACTCAGCCTTAACCAACTGTTGTGTCATAACAAGTTCTATGGAGTGTCCTCACTGCATGTTGTCAGCATCCTCCACAAATCTAGCAGCTATGAGAGCCTCCTGAGCACGCTTGCCTCGTCTAGCCAGTGTGAGGCCCTCACCACTGTCATCGTTGCCTTTGAGGACCTCCTCATCCTATTCACTGTCGATATCCTCCTCATTGGAGGAGACCGCCAACTCCTCCATCTCCTCCTCAGCCAGCTCCTCTGCCGGTTGCAGCGCCAGGTTGTAAAGGGTGCAGCAGACGATGATGATGCATGACACCTTTTTTGGACTATATTGCAGGGCTCCACCAGACCGGTCCAGGCACTGGAACCTGACTTTCAGCATCCTGATGGTTTGCTCCACCAAGTTGCAAGTTGCAGCATGAGCCTTGTTACACCTTCGCTCTACTGCAAACTGAGGCTGTCGCGTGGGTGTCATCAGCCACGGCTTCTGTGGGTCACCCTTGTCCCTGAGGAGCCATCCCAACAGCCTCTGTGGACCCTGGAAGATGTCAGGGATCTGTGACCGACTGAGAATGTAGGAGTCGTGCACAATGCCTGGAAACCATGCGTAGACCTGCAGGATACATTTGTGGTGGTCACACACCAGCTGCACATTCAGCAAAGGGAATCCCTTGCAGTTGATATAGTTGATCGCATGTTGAGATGGAGATCTGAGTGCCACATGAGTGCAGTCGATGGCACCTTGCACCTGTGGGAAACCTGAGATCTGAGAAAATCCAATCGCTCTTGCATCTTGGCTGTCCTGTTCCCAGGTGAATGCACAAAGTTGTGTGCACTTGTGAACATGGCATCTGTGACCTTGTGGATGCATTTGGGTGGCAGCTTGTGATATGGAGTCCTGTGGAGCCCCGAAAGGAGCCACTGGAGTAGAAATTGAGCACTGCTGTCACTTTCATGGCCACTGACAGTGGATGCTCTCCATGTCCCTGCGGCACCAAATCCTGCAGTAGCTGGCAAATGTAACCAACCAGCTCCCTAGATATGCGCAGTCTTTTGTGACACTGGTTCTCGGTCATTGAAGGAATGAAAGGCGGCATCTATAGTCCCTAGGTCTAGCTAGGCACCGACCAGCGATAGCTCGCTTTGGCTCTTTAGCGGCTTGTGCAGGAATCCAAGCCGCCCCTTCTTCCTGAGGTTGCTATTCCTCCCTCTGTGCAGCCAGGCACCTCGGTCACTCTCTTCTCCGTCGTCTTTGTTCTATGTACGCCACCAGTCATACAGCTAGTTCACCAAGCTGCACGATCCTGATGTTGTACTCTTGCAGGATGAAAGAGAAATGCGTGGGTTGGCATGGGTGTTCTAAGAACCTGTCTTGCTTAAGTCTCAAGGCCCTTTAATGTATCCCGGAGAGTGCTGGCCACCACTTGGATTGCCAGAGTTTAGTGCGCTGCTTAGCTGCCCGAAACCACACCTTCCTCTGTCCCACTCCACCTGACCGATTGGCAGCAGCTTCACCCATTGGACTGCATGCTGTCCTCTCAGCTCAGATGCAGGCATTCTCCTAGCCTGTGCTGCAAAGCTGCACTGTTAGCTTGAACCATGGGGGAGACTGATCCAAACCAGGATAAAGATATTGCAAGGGGCTGTAAGCTCTTCCACCAGTGACTGCTCCACGGCCAGCTTTAGTGAGGAAACTGTACAACATGCCCAGTTGTCCTACTGTTCTGCAGTCCACTAAAATGCTCTTTACTTTGCAGTCTATGCCCGAGGGGTGAAATGCTCTGGAGTACTTGACACTTTCATGCCTCTATGTTGCTTCAGTGGGCAGATAAGCTAGAGGCCCAACTCCAAGTGTGTCAATGTGGCTGCACCTGAACTGTCTCAGCTGCAGAGGAATGGTCACTTCATAAAAAATGTCCCTAATATGTGGCTGCACCCCTCTCCCCCCACACCACCGTCCCCAAAGTTGCCTGAATCACAGGGCAGCCTTTGCCCCCCCATAACCAAAGACACCTGAACCACAAGGCAGCAGTTGCCTCTCCCCACCAAAGTCACCTCAACCACAGGGTAGCCTTTGCACTCAACCTTGCAGTCCAACAGGCATCCCTCGCGAGCACTCCTCAACGTTATTGTGCACTCACCTCCGTGTTCCCCTCAAAGTGCAGCGCACCAAGTGCATGCCTTTTATAAGTTGTTATGAAAAACGTCGATGTGGATGGATGATCCAGCAGGGAGGGCATGCGTCCAGTGGCCTAGCCTTATGATGATATATAGATGTATTACAATGAGTTTCCTGACATCCGATGATGGGAAACATGGCACGCCATTGATGGACTGAGTGGACAATCACACACTGGTTTCACAAAGTCGTGAAACTGATTTTTGGCCTTCTCGCCAGCAGGAACGGACAATTCCGTCCTCTGTGTTTAACACTAGAGTTCACGAAGAGAGGGAGAATATTGATCAGTCTGTGACAGCATTGAGATAATCTAGCGGAATCTTGTGAGTTTGGACAACTGATCGCATCAGAAAAAGGATTGTCTTAAGTACAAGAGATCCTGCTGTGAGACCACATCTGCTGAGAGAAGAGAAACTTGCTCTCAAGAAAACTATTAACATCTGCAGAAGCTTTGCAGTGACTAGTCATCAGCTGAAGTGTATTGATGGGTGAACTGATGGAGTTTTGTATTACTATATACTGACAGGCAGTCCAAGCATTCCAAGCAGAGACAATGATTGAAAAGAAGGACAGTTTACATAAGGGCCAGCAGAAAGATCAAGGTCATAGTACTGGATGTAAATACTGTGGAGGACACCACAAGAAAGAAGCACGTCTAGCATGAGGAAAACATGCTGTGAGAAGCTGAACCACTTTGCATGCAAGTGTTTTACTGGAAAGAAGAATAATAAGCCTATAAAGATGGTTGCTGGAGAGATGTCAGACTATGGTTCTGACAAATCACTCTACACCCTAGGACAAGTTGGTGCCGTCAAGTCTCAAGGTAGAAAGTGATTTGTTACTGTTGGAATTATGACTGCAGAAGTAGAGCATCAAGTTAATGCAAAATGTAAGACACACACTGGTGCTATGTGTATATCATGAACTTCATAGACTTGTGTGAACTTGCTCAATTCTTGAAAATCAAACATGAAAATGGAGCCATTGAAGGTGCAGTCGAGACTCCATAAAGGCAGGATGCTCATTTCAAGAGACAAACTGAGTTGAGAGTCCAATACAACAGAAAGAAAGAAGATCTGGAGTTCCAGTTACTGGACACTAAGCAAAATCCCCTCATCTCAGCTGAAACAAGTCAAAAGCTTGGACTGGGAACCCTTCATGTTCTAGAAGAGATTTGCAGTGTTTCGCATGACACTAAGCCATTGACTGCTGAATAGATCCTAACAGACGAATGTCTTGCTCTGATCAAGCAAACTGCTCAAAGAGATGCAACTCTTCAAATGTTACTGGTGATTGTGATGAAAGGATGGTTTGAAACATAAATGACTCACCTGTTGCTGTAGGAAAGTATTGGACCTACAGAAGTGAAGTGATTGCCCAAGATGGCATTCTGTACAAAGAGACTAGGGTCGTTATCGCTAAAGAGATGAGAAAAGACTTGCTGAAATGAATCATGCAAACCGTTAAGTAATCAAGTCCAGTATGAGGAAGGCAAGAAAAGTGTTCTACTGGACAAACATGAGCAATAAGATGAAAGACCACATCAGTCAGTGCAGTGCTTGTAATGAACATCATGCTAAGCAATCTAAAGAGCTGCTCATGACTCATGGCATCCCAGACAACATGAATGAAGCTTGGAGTGGACCTCTTCACTCTCACTGGATCTGATAATTGTAGAGTAAAGGTTAACAGAATGTTAATGTATGACATTGTTATGACCAAGAGGAGAGGCGTGCACAAATTATTAAGCCCCACTACTCCTCAGGCTGTACCATTAATTTAAATTTTTAATTTTTCACTGAAATGGCCAATTAGGTGCCTATACCAATAGTACCCAGAAGATAAGAGACCAAGACCAGGCTTCTTTCATAAACACAGAATGAGTCATTTATTTTTAAACATAACTTTTTTTAACAAGTTGCAAGCACTAGTTAACCCACAATTGTAATCAGGAAGTATAACCTATCTGTCTCTTAATAAAGAATTCCCCCAAACACATATCCAGACAAACAAAGGACAAACAGATAATGTATCTCTGCAGAAATGGGCTTTTGGAGGATAAAGTCCCCAGAGTCTTGACAATGTCGACCTGGGGTTCTTTCATGTGAAGACGGGCCGCTGGTCCTGGTGGATGCCTAGGAGTTCTCACCAGCTTGGTTCAGTTGTGCAGGTCCAGTTGTAGGCTAGTTACATTCTGATGAGAGTTCTGGCTACAGTTGACAATCACACACACTTTCAGGCAAGGTAGAGAGAGAGAGCCTTCTACTTCAGGTTGGTCTGCTACCTGTCCCAACTGCTACTTCCAACCAACTGAACTCAAACAGCTTCCAAATCAAAACTGCTATTTCAGGTCCGTGGCCTCTAGTAGCTAGGCAACAGTGCATTTTTTCTTTCTCCCATGTGATTGCATGATTGTAAAAGTGATTTTCAGTATTTAGAGTGCTTTTCATTAATTAACACAAACGACTCTTCAAGTACCATATAGGTCAGGTGATTTCTTGGAAGAATGCCTGTTCGTTTATAGTTTCAAGGCGAACTCATGACCTTCTCTAAAAAAATCCCAGGTCAGCACCCACATGCAGCTCTTGCTATGTCCTTCCATCTTGTAACAGAAAAACTTCAGTCTTAAAAGCTATGATCCTGACAACAACTGTGATGATGTACCATCAGTCAGCCATGTGTTGGACCCGTGAGACAGAGGTTGGAACACACCATGTTCAGAAGCAACATGCCTACCATGTTTAGATGTAGTACTAATAAGCATGTATTAAGCAAGTATCAGAGTATGACTACTGTCTGTCTAAAGGAAGATATGTCATGCATAGCAAGAACCAAAAACTACGTCAAAAGCCCATAGCGCAGAGGGAGTAACCAAAACATGATGGCAGCAGCAGAGACATCAATGTAAAAAACACATTTGTGCTGTGGGAGACAGTCCTGAGCGATTCAGGGAGGGGTAAGAGTAGGAGTTGGAGCTAGGTAGAATCTGTAGCTGTAAATGGGGAGTTACAGAATATGAATAGGTAAATACCTAATTTCATATTGTTGTTAAAAAGTAGGTAGCATACTTGGGGGGAAGGTGTAGCATAAGGGTTAATAGAATGGATATGTTACAGTATGATGTAGATGATGATGTATCACTGACGTCAGTCAGTCGTGTATTAGACCTTTGAGAGAGAGGTTGGAGCAACATACCAGCTCCGTAACCTGTTTAGCTGAAATATTAATAAACAAGTGTTAAGCAAGATGCAGAATATGACTACTGTCTGTCTAAGAGAAGGCAGGTCGTGTGTACCAAGAACCAGGAACCACGCCAAGAGCCCACAGATCAGAGTGACCATCCAAAAAAATAATCTCATCACAGTTGACCACTATTCAGACTACTGGGAGTGAGACCAGCTGATGTCAACAGCTACCAGTGAGATTGTAGAATGCCTAAAAGCACACTTCAGTTGTCATGGGACTCCCAACCATTGTAATGAATGATAATGGCTCTCAGTTCACGAGAGAAAAATTCAGATGCTTCATGAATGACTGGGAAATTCAACGGCGCAAATCATCTCCACACTATCCCCAGTCAAATGGAAAGGCTGAGGCAGCGGTGAAAATTGCCTAAGGGATCATCATAAAATTGAATAGGTCCAGCACAGATGCATCCAAGGCAATCTTATAGTAGAGCAACACACTTACTGAAGGTATGAAGACCTGCTGGGCCTGAATTGGCTCTTTCTGGAAAAAAGTGATGAGGATGAAACTGTTGCAGTACTGAGTGATCTGTTGGAAGATGAGGTCCCAGAGGTTAGTCCATCTTCCAGTTGATAGATGCACCATATGAAGTCTCTGATGGTCTTTTTTGAGGACTCAGCTGTGTTTTCTAGTTGCTGAGCAGCATTCAGACCTTTATTTCACTAAAGCTACCAATGTATTGCCTAGTCTATCTCTCATTGCACATGAAAAGTCTGCAAGAGAGGATGCCTTGCCTGATTCCATGTTAGAGTCCATGGAGGATCACACTGCCAAAGTGCTGGTTGCTTCCAGGGGTGAAAGTCAAGTGAAACCCTTACTTCAGTCCCAGCTGAAAATTGCAATCCCTCTAGAGCTGGATGTCAGCACAGAAGCTTCTAAAGCTGTAGAATTCTGTCAGCAATCTTGTCTCCGAGTTATTCATCTACAGGAAATCCGTCTTCATTTTGTTGTTGAAATTTGTGCCATCATGGAAGATGGTGTCGCCTTGTCTGTATATCCTTAGCAATTTTTCCCATTGCCCAGAGTGGAGCAGCCTCACACAGAGAGAAGTGTGGCTCTCTTCCCATTGCCTTCAGGAAGTAGACAGTCCTTCTGAAATATTATCGGGTAATCATCTCTTCATCTTTTCCTGAAAGGTTTACAGGAATTTTGTTGTTTTTTTCTCTTGTCATCCAGATTCTTTGATATCTCAGATCTTCAATACCTTTCCAGTCTTCAATGCAGCCTAGACAGTCTTCCATGGAGTTGAAGAACATTCCTTTTCTGAAGGTCATTCCCGGTGTGCTTCCAGGGAACAAACAGTTCCTCAGAGAGGTCTGATTTCTTCTCTTCTAGTCCCAGGGAGTCCAAAGGTTGATGCCCATTAGTCTTCTCTCTTGGATCAGTCTTTCATTGAAAAGTCCTTCATTGTCTTTGCAGTTCAGTCATCTTAAAACCTACTCTCTGCTTCCCAGCAATGCTGCTACATTGATGTCCCATTCCGCTGATCATGATATTCTCCAAGTGTTATGACCATGTGAGAAAGGGTGAACTGGCTCCCCTCTATTCAGCCTCCTCGATTGGTCACAACAAAGGTTTAAGTTTCTTTTTCACAAGGATCTGCCTTTTCCAAATCAGAATACATTTAACTATTTAAGCTGTGAGCAATAAGGAGCCAATCAAACAAGGTTTTCTGGAGTCAAAGAAAGAGCAAATTTATTAACCACTAAACTGGAGAAAGTTAATAAAAACATGACATCATGTATTTGGCCTGTATGTAGTCGTTCGGGCGCACAGAAGCACACACACACACCACACACACCAGAATTAAGAGGAGTTAGAGCCCAGTAAACAAAGGTAAAAGTGTCCTTTGATTGTCCTTGAGGTGTAGGTTTTAAATGCTGCAGCTGATTTAGGTTAGCTGGTTTCTTGGATGTGGTCAGATGTAGAAGATATTGCAATTATCATGAGATCTCGGTTCACTAGTAGGTTTCTGGTTCCTGAAGCGAGTTCAGAGGATGTTTACTAGATTGATACCTGGAATGAGAACATTGTCTTAAGAGGAAAGGTTGGACAGACTGGGCATGTTCCTACTGGAGTTTAGAAGAGTGAGGGGTGACATGAGTGAAGTATATAAAATCCTGAATGATATTGACAATGTGGATGTGGAAAGGATATTTCCTTTTATGGGTGAGTCCAGAACTGGGGGACATTGTTTTAGAATTAGGGGTTGCCCCTTTTAGGACAGATATGAGGAGAAATGTTTTCTCTCAGAGGGCTGTGCGGCTTTGGAGCTCTCTGCCTCTGGAGGCAGTAGAGGCAGGGTCATTGAATATCTTTGAGGTAGATAGATTCTTGTTAGTCAAGGGAATCAAATGTTATCGGAGGTAGCTGGGAATGTGGAATTCGAAACACAAACAGATCAGCCATGAACTTATTGATTGGTGGAACAGGCTCGAGGGGCCAAATGGCCTCCTTCTGCTCCTACTTTGTATATTCGTATATTCATATGAGGGCAGCCTTGGATGCCACAGCCTTCCATTTTAAGTTTGTGTCTTTTCTTTTGCCTCCTCTCACCCACTTAAACATCTCATATTAGAGGCAGTATGCTGGGCTACTCATCTCCTGGGCCTCTGCCAACAGCTCTGGCAGTAGAGAAAGTGAAATGGACATTTTCAATTTCTCTTATATCCACTTAAGACAGCTGACATTAAACTGAGGCCTTGTCTCATCTGAAGGACGGCATCTTTGAAAGTGAGTGCTCCCTTAATACTGCTCGGTTCAGCCTAGATATATGTTTAGGCCTCTGAGTGGAACTGGAACCCACAACATCTCAGTGGTGAGTAAGCTACTAGCACAGCTCAACAACATCCCATAGCAATTTTTAATAGCTGGGTTTGATCCTATCATGAGTGGTTTTAAAATTAAGTATGACAATCCGTATATAAGCCTTGACCACAGTTCCAGAAATCCTAAAATATGAAACAAGATGGGTAGGCATTCTGCAGAGAAGATTCAGGAGAATGGTTCCAGAGATTAGGAACTTCAGTTATGAGATAAATTGGAGAAGTTAGGACTATTTTTCTTGGAAAAAAGAAGGCTGTGAGGAGATGTGATAGAGGTATTCAAAATCATGAGGGATCTGGACAGAGTAGATAGGAAGAAACTGTTCCCACTCATGAAAGGATCAAGAACAAGAAGGCACAGATTGAAAGTAATTGGTAAAAGAAGCAAAAGCGACATGAGAGAAAACATTTTCACATAGCAAGTGGTTAAGGTTTGGAATTCACTGCCTGAGAGTGTAGTGGAGGCAGTTTCAATTAAGGCATTCAAAAGGGAATTAGATTGTTATCCGAAAAGGAAGAATGTGCAGATTTATAGGGAGAAGGCAGGGGAATGGCTCATTTGGCGAGCCAGTGCAGACACGATGGGCCAAATGGCCTCCTTCTGTGCTGTAACAATTCTGTGATTCTGTGGTAGACTTGGGTTGTTGAACCAAGCAACGCTCTTATTTCAAAAGAGAAAGGGAGAAAGAGCAACCCTCAGCTTGTTTCCTCTGCTGAAGACTTTCTTGATACTATCTGTGTCACTTGCAATCTCTCTGAAGTGGCTGGGTAGTCTTGCCTTGAGATACTTCATCCATTATATACGGTGTGTCTGTCTGTGGCAGCCATTGTTTCAATGTCCAGTACTTTGCGTTTTTAATGCCTTTTCCTTAGACAGTTATGAGCTTTAATAGGTTATGAACGGGATGGGAGGAGTTTGCGAATTATTAAGCCCCACTACTCTGCAGGCCATACCATTAATGTAAATGTTTTATTTTCTCATTGAAATGGCCACTTGTGTACCCAGAAGAAAAGACACTCTGACCAGGCTTCCTTCAAAAAACTCAAAATTATTAATTTATTTTAAAACAAAACCTCTCTTAACAAGTTGCAAGTCCTGGTTAACACACAATTGTAATCAGTAAATATCTAACTCTTAAAGAATTCCACCAGGACACATACAGACACACACTCAGACAAATGACAAGCAGATAGTCTCTCTGCAGAGATGGGTTTGGAGATGGGCAATATAAAATTAAGGATAAAGTCCACAGGATCTTGACACAGTCGACCTAGAGTTCCCTCGAGTGAAGATGGGCTGCTGGTCTTGGTAGATGTCTGGAGGTTCTTATCAACTGGTCTTAGCTTTGCAGGTTCAAATGCAGACTAGTTACACTCAGTTGAGGTTCTCTGGTTGATATCCACACACAATTTTAGGCAAGGTGGAGACAGGGAGCCAGCTAACGTAATCTTCCTTCCTCAGCTTATTCCCCAACAGGACTACCTTCGAAACAAGCTTAAGTTTTTCCCTCTCACCCATATGATTTCTAGCAAGCTACCAACCTTCCTTTTCAGTACTTTTCCTCCATCAAATAAAGTGATTGCAGTTCAAAACAAACAACAAGATCTTCCTCAAGTATCATAAAGGTCACGTGATTTGTTGGAAGAGGCCTGCTTGCTGAGACTGTTCCAAGGTAAATTTATGACCTTTTAAAACAAATCCTAGGTTAACACCCAAATTGTCAAAATCATGTTGTGTCCTTCCATTTTATAAAAGAGGCTTGAGAGATATGCTTCTAACATGGATTATAGGAAATGTCTCTCTCTTCACATTCCCCTGAGGGTGATTTATTTGCTTTTCACCTTTACCTTGGAATGTGGCCTTGCATTTTTAAGCCGTTTGCTCTCTTCTCTGTTCTCAGTCCAAATTACAAATTTTCTGGTCAGTTGAAAGCTAAAAATTATATTTTCAAAAATAAAGGAGCATAGTCTCATGACACAAGACATAGAAGAAATCCCATTTGTCATCAAGATGACTTCCCTAAGGGACAAGAATACTGTGGGAGACTGAATCCCTCACAACTGCGACTTGGGGAGGGGAAGAGTAGGAGTTGGGTAGAAGCTGTAGTTGTAAAAAGGAAATTATAGAAATGCAATGTAGATAGTTAAAGATATAGTTTCATATTGTTGGAAATTGGATAGTATACTTAGGGGGGAGGTGTAGCAATAAAGACTAACAGAAGGGATTTGCTAATGTATGACATAAATGACATCAGTTAGTCATGTTTTAGACTCTCTCTCTCTCAAGAGAGGTTGGAACACCATGCTCAGGAACAAGATGCCTACTCTGCAACCTGTTTGAATGTAGTATTAATAAACAGGTGTTAAGCAGTACCTGAGTATGACTACAGTCTATCTAGTGATCATGTACCATGCCTAGAGAGCACAGATAAGAAGGACCATCTCAAAACACAGGTCATTAACACCAGTGGCATAAAAATATTTTTCCTCACATTCTCCCTATATCTGGTGTCTCTGATTAAGTCCACACAGTTACCCCATTCTCTCTCTCTCTGTCTCTCTTTTAACCTGTGCCGCCACTGCTGGTGTCTCTGATAGGTCCGGGTTGTAATAGAAGATAGGTGGTTATGGTTTACTGGAGTTTACTTGATCACCCCTGAAGTTTAGAGGATTACTAGAGTTTTTTTTCCAATTGTCCTCAGGAATTTTCTTTGCCCTTCTTCCAGGACATTGCATAACTGCATCGAGGGTCAACTAGTGACTTTCCTTGGTAACAGGAGAAAGTACTGCAGTATCTCTGTGATCAATGTTATCATGTGCTTGGCAATGGAAATTTGGGGCAGAATTTCGCCCTCATCAGGTGGGTGCGGTGGGCAGGCCCCGGGAGCGGTCAGGAAGCCAACTGCTGCCTGTCATTAGGCCCTGACCGAGATTTGACGCTGGCTGGCCAATTAATGGCCGACCAGTATGAAACGCGTGCTGCAGCGCTTAGCGCTGCTGGGGTGGGGGCAGGAAGAGCGCAAGTGCCGAAATTCATGCAAGCATGTGGGTGCACACAGTAAATACTCCCTGAGGCACAGAGCTGTGAAGATTTTCAGCACTCAAATAAAGAAATGAAAAATAATGAAAACATGTCCCCTCATGTGACTCTGTTAAATAGGAGTGCAACAAGTTTTATTTTTTAAATCACTGGTCGAAACCTTATCCTGCCCGTGGTTGTTCTTGCTTTATGGAACATTCCTTCCTATCTCAACTTTCTTTTCTTGCCTTGTTCCGTCTCTTCCAACCTATCTCCATAAAACTTTCAAAGCCCTCCGGCAATTTAACACTTTTCAGTTTCCTCGCCCTAGCCTTCACCATGGACATCCAGTTCCACTAGACCTTCATCCCATATCAGGACAGCCTGAAGACTCTCCACTTCATCCTTGATGGAGGCCCAACCAGTTCCCATTCAACACCAACGTACTTTGCCCTTCTGAGCCTGTTCTTACATTGAACAACTTCTCCCTTAACTCCTTTCACTTCCTCCAAATAATACTCATAGAATCATAGAATGACTCTGGCACAAAAGGAGGCCATTTGGCCCCTCAGATCTGTGCCAGCTTTTTGCAAGGGCAACTCATTTCCCACTCACCTGTCTTTTCCTCCTGGCCCTGTAATATTTTTCTCCTCAGGAAATTATCCAATTCTCTTTGGAGAATTAATGGAAACTACCTTCACCACGCTCTCAGACAGTGCACTCAAGAAGAAGTGCTGCAATGCCTTTCTTTTCGAGGGATGGGAGGAACATTCTTTGTTCCAGTGGTACTCTGGTCCCTACCTCACCTCTTTTTCTGGTTCATTAGCAATTGTATTGGTGCCACTTCTTGCTGTTACCGCAAACTGGAAAATATCATCAACTTTGCTTCAAACTACCACCTCTCCCTTGACCTCACATATAACTTGTTTTTTGTTTCAATGATGCACACAGGCCGTCGACATTGTAGTTGAGCTAACTTTATTGATAACACATTTTCCTAACATGAACACATATCTGCAGTAACTGAATTCCATCAAGACAAGTTCCAATACATGCTATCCGACCTCCAACTCCCAGGTCAGGTGATCCCATATATAGTACAGAGCACCGAGTAGTATCTGATACTGGAGTCCATTACCGCAATCAACTATCACCATGTCAGCATGACCCATCTCTGATTCTTCTCTTCCCTTTGACTTGTCTTAATTCCATTCCTGGGGATAGGCTATCAACCATATCTAATGTAAGCACATGGACTCCATCAACTGCCTTAATTACACTTTCTTCCACCCATTTATTGTAAGGACTCTTCTCCCAGTTTTTCCATATCATCACATATGTTCTGACAATGCCTGTTTTCAGACAAGTGTCTTTCTTTTTTCCTCAACCGAGGTATCCCTTCCCTTATTGTTGACAGGTCCAACGACTGTGTCCATCCCATTTCCTGCATTTCTGCTCACACCCCTTTTTCTTCCTCCCAGAATCATGATTAGTTTCCCGTAGCCTTCACCTTCCACACCACCAGCTTCCGCATTGAATGGATCATCTATTCTAGTTCCACCACTTCCAGCATGATGCCATCACCAAACCTATATTCTCATTCCCTTTCCTTTCAGAATTTTAAAGGAACCATTCCCTCTGTGACCTTCTGGTCCACCCCTCCATCATCCCAGTACCCTCTCCACTTTACATGCAAGTACAGCAACTGCATTATCAGGGGAGATGGTGAGTATAATGTCATTGCACTAGTAACCCAGAGGCCTAGGGTAATGCTCTAGGGACACAGGTTACAATCCCACCGCGAAAGCTGGTGGAGTTTAAATCCAATTAATAATTCTGGAATTGAAAGCTGGTCTGAGTAATGGTGACAATGGGTGGAATTTTCCGTGCCAGTTGGCATCCGGCGTGTACAGTGGCATGAACAGACAATATGGCGAGAAGGCCAAAAATTGGTTTTCAAGTCATGAAACGAGTTTGTGATTGTCCGCTCAACCCATCGCTGGCGGCTTGCGTTTCCTGACGTCTGACGTCAGGAACCTCATTGTAATACATCTGAATATCATTATAAGGCCAGCCCTCCGGAATTAATCCCCCCCACCCCCACCGCTGGACCATCTACCCACGTGGGTGGGAAAACACGCTGGTGCAGAACATGCCTTGACAACTGTGATGTGCAGAAGTCAGGATTTGCGGCCAGGGCCTTACTCATATTGCAGACATCCGAGGAGAAGAAGAAGCTGGAGCCCGACAGCAACTACACGTCCAAGGCATGCTGGATGGATTCTCATGAACATGGCTTTGCTGTGAAGCAGCTTATGGAAGGTGGAAAGTCACTATTGAGGGTCTGCACATAATGGCTGAGGGGGTCCAGCTGCATTTGGGAAAGGAAGATGTACCAGGGGGTGGGAGAGGAAGGTCAAGATTCGATTGGGAGAGGAAGAGCTGACAGGCGGATGATGTTGGGAGGGGGGGTGGGGGATGAAGCGGCCAGGGAGGGGGGTGAGGTTAGGAGGGAGGAACGAAGGTGTCAGGGGAGTGAGGTTGGGAGGGGTGGAAACAAAGGTATTGGAGGGAAGTTGGAAAGGGAGGGACTACGTGGGGTAGAGGGGCTAATGAGGTGAAGATGGCAACTGGGAAAGTAGGTGTAAGGGATGGAAGATGTAAGGGAATGTGTTTGGAAGGGGATGTCTGGAAGTGGGGAAGGAATTCCAGGGGGAAGCAATTCCAGGGAGGGAAGGCGTTCCAAGGGATATGGAGTCTGGAGGGGGTGGTGAATGTGCAAGAGAGGGCTCTGATGAGTCCATGACTCCCTCCTGGGGAGTGAACTGGAGATGGGCATGGTACGGGGGAATGGTGAGAATGACCGAGGGCAGAGTGAGGTGGTAGGTTGGGAGGGTGAGGGTTCGCCAGTATTGGTAGAAGGGACGGTGAGGGTGGTTGGTGGGGACTCAGAGGTAGACACAGACCCAGGGGGTGGGAAGGAGGAGGCCAGGGAGGTTAATGTGGATGGGGGTGGGATTTTTGGGAAGGAAGGGAATGTGCACATTCACTGAACATCTCTAAAAGAAAAGAGTTGAGGCTGGTAGATGACTAGGAGGGGTGGAAGGTGATGCTGGGGGGAAAACAGTGATGGGGAAAGTGGGGGAGAGGAAAGGTTGGGGAAACGAAAGGAAAATGTTATGACCACTATGTTGGCTAAATCGAAAATGAAAGGAAAGTCTTGAAGGGCATGTTCAGGTGCTGCATGGGAGTGTGATCAGTGCATGGGCAAAGATGCAAGTCAGCTCAGATGGTCAACTGAAAGTGAACCACAGCAGGCAGCATTGAAAATGCTGAGGACATTGAGATGAGTGTGATATGGGAAGGATCCGCTTGTGTGGGAGAATGCTTGCACGAGGCTCTGAAAGGTCCTGCCGCACACACACACACACTTCTCCCTCCAGAATCACTTATTGGCTGGCTGCGTGCAGCTGAACTGCTTGTGGGGGAGGGATGCAGTGGGAGAACTCGTGACGCCTGTCAATGAAG
Source organism: Carcharodon carcharias (assembly GCF_017639515.1). Lineage (NCBI taxonomy): Eukaryota > Metazoa > Chordata > Chondrichthyes > Lamniformes > Lamnidae > Carcharodon > Carcharodon carcharias. The sequence continues at coordinate 160,957,027 of NC_054473.1, read as the reverse complement.
CTGAAAGATACCATTATACATGAATACACATTATTCAGTGAAAGTGCATACATTTCCAGATTGTAAAGTGACAAAATGTGTTCACCAGTGCAACTAAGTGTGATCAGAATTTCTTAACTTTTGAACACCTTAGCTTTCTGGCTGCTGCCCTGACATCCACAGCAGGATTGGAAACAGGCTATGCAGTGGTTGGCCCTGCCTTTGGCATGGATCCTCTCGAGAGCTGAGGCCATGGGGGCCCTGGCTTGCTTTGGCTGTCCTCCTGTTGGCCAGCGGCTTCTTCTGCAATGACAGAGGAGGAGGTTGAGGGGCTGACAGGCAAATGGAACTCAGAGGAAGAGGACAGCCTCTGAGATTCCTGAGTGGATGACCCATAGGTGTCCAGCTGCTGCTCTTCCTTCCTTTGGGTGCCTGGGGGCCCTGGCCTGGCTCCTTGAGGGGAAGAAGCACATGGAGGAATGTCGAGCTGCCCCTTTACCCCCTCATGTTGCCACTGTAGGAACTCACTCATGGCTCCTGCGATGGAGTGCAGGTCTGTGCACACATCTCTGCATTCTGCTGGACCAGGATCTCCATGATGTCTGCCATCCTCCCTATAGAGACCTCCATTCCATATATTGGACACCAATTCATCAGAGAGCAGCCGGATGCACTCCTCCAACCATGTGCCCCTCTGTTGAGGGCTTCCAACAGCTCTGAGTGATGTTCCCCCACCTTCTGCTTGGCTGGAAGGCCAAATCCAAAGATTCATCATCTGAGTCGGACCTCACAGAGACCTCTTCCCCAGCAATTTCCAAGTGTTAGGGAGTTCGGCCAAACCTGCCTCCTCCTGCTGCAGACACATGTCCGTGTGGTGACCACTCGATTGTGAACCCGATCCTGCTTTAGGTCTACGTCCCACTAAGGTGTGGGTAAGCGCGGTGTCGGGTCTTCCAGGCTGCTTATTCCCAGCCTTTCATTGGAGGAGGTGTCCTCTTGGCTGGAGGTGAGGACCTGGATGGATCTGAAGGACTGGCTGGCTGAGGGTGTCGGTCGCTTGGCAGAGCTCCCTGTGAACCAAAGTAGAGATAAGTAGTGCGTGGCAGTAGAGTCAAAAGCAGGAGAGAGAGTACTCACATTTGTATTGAGAGAGGGCTGATGTGGTGCAGGATCCTCACGAGGATGTTCACTGTCGACCTTTTTGTCACCGTGGATACGGTCCACATCTTCACCAGTCAAAATGATGGCACATTCCTCAAAGCGAGTGAAGGGTCTAATATGGGCCACTCCACCCTGGTCTGGGACCCATCCCTGCTGATGTGAGCAGGCTTCTCCTGCATCAAAAGAGATGGAGAGAATGTGAGCAGGACACATGGCACTACACGGAATGTTTGTGTGGTGAGTGGAGCCACGGATGGGATGAAGATGCAAGTTTGAGGATATGAGCCTGATGGAGAAGTGAGGGTGTGTGTGAGAGTTAATGGTGTTGCCCCTGAGGTGTGAGGTCTCTGTGGATGTGTGATGGGTTTGTGAGTGTGAGTTGAGAGTGATGAGAGGAGTGACTTAGCCTGGAGGAACAAAGAATATCATTCATCGTCTTGCGGTTGTCCTCTTTTGCAGGGATTTGGCACTGATCACTGCTGCCACCGCCTCCCAAGCCGGATTGGTGGTGTTGCTGCCCATTCTTCAGCCAGAGCAGGGGTAGAGGACATCCACTACATCCAAAAGGCACTCAAGGGGCACGTCATTAACTCTGGGGCTGCAGTCTTTAAGCCTTTTGGGGCCACGTCTTCCGTGCAGCAGTTGTTGACTGGAAGCACTGAGAGGTCTGCGCATGGCTGCACTTTAAATATGGCGCTTGGCATGAAGAAGTGCCAAAGTGATGGCGTGGCTGGTGAATGAGAGCCCGCCCGCTGTTGAAACAGCGTGTTCCGGGAATGCATAATTAATGCGGCAGGATCGGAACAATATAGTGTGAGAAGTCGCCATTATGGCCAGCAGGTAAAACGTAGTTTTTCCCGCCCTCTACTGCACTTCGTGCAAATCTGGGACGATTCCACCCCATGACAACTATCACTGATTGTTGTAAAAACCCATCTGGTTTACTAATGCCCTTTATGGAAGGAAATCTGCCATCCTTACCCTTTCTGGCCCAGACGAAGCAGCAATTCACTTGTCATTTTTTTCAATTGGCTTTGCCCAAAATGCAGCCATGACCCTGAGCTTCCAATCGCCTGTCATTTTAATTCTCAGTCCGACTCTGACCTCTCTGTCCTCAGCTTCAAACATTGTACCAATGAAGCTCAGTGTAAACTCAAGGAACACTGCCTCACTTTCAGATTAGGCACTATGCAGCCTTCCAGACACACCACCAAATTCAAATTTCAAATTGGAACCACTGCTCCCATTTTCCCTGACAGCAGGAGTTGGAGTTGATTCTGCTGTTATCATTTACAACTCCTCTCAACTCACCATTTGTTTCTTAACTTGTCCCATTAACATCCACTTTGGCCTTGTCCCATCAACTCTATTGTCATTTAAATCCATCCTGCCTCCCACCCTGACACAGACTGTCTCTTTTGTTCACTTCTACTGCTCTCCATCCCTTTCCCTGTCTCTGTATTTGTTATAAACCAGTTACATGTGGAATATTTTTGTTATGTTCTGTCTGTCGGGTTGCTTTGCTTGCGAACACAGTTGCACACCTATCTACCGGTGGGTGAGTTGGCAAACAATATACTGCAGATGCAAAGACCAATATAAGATGAAGTACACGCTGTTTATTTACACAAGTAACAGAGCACTAACACAATGTGTGCTTCCCCAACCAGACCCTATTCTAAACTACTGATTAACATTGTAGCCCGCGCTACACAACCATTGGGTAATACAGTCATGTGGTCAATCTGCTCACATTGCCTTAAAGGTGTATTGCACCTCAGATTACCACAATTTTCCAGTTCTGACAGAAGGTCACAGACCTGAAACATTGGGCTGGGTCTTGTCCAAGAGAGTAAATTTTCACTGCTGCAGCCAGAAGTGGGAGGTAACACTACACTGGATGGTGGCAGGACCTCAGGGTGGCATTATGCCAGCTGCAGCCAGTCATAGACCTCTGCTGGGTTCACCATTCAATTGAAGATGGTGGTCTGCCATTCAGAGCTGCTGGTCCAATCAAAGGGACATTGTTAATGTTGTATCATGAAGGAGAGAGTGCCTCAATGCCGAGGCAGCCTCGAGGGAGAGGTAAGTTTTTTTGGGGGGAGCCAAGAGCAGATCAGGCAGGCCTGGCGAACGGTGTGGCCTGAGGGCTGGTTGTTCCGGCAGCTGCACTTGGTTGGGGGGGGGGGGGGGGGGTGTGCGGGGGCAGGGCTTGGTCATTGCCTCCAGGGAGCTCCTCTTTGGGCCATGGAGTGTCCATCATAGAGACCCCTCCTCATGGGTACTATAACGAGGCTGTGGTGGTCTCTCTACGTGGTGGCATCCCCTGCTGACACCAATGAAATGCTGGCAGGGACAGGAGGTGGCCATTGGACCATAAGACAGAGGAGCGGAAGTAGGCCACTCAACCCATTGGGTCTGCTTCATCATTCAATGAGATCATGGCTGGTCTGATAATCCTTAACTCCATTTTCCTGCCTTTTCCCCATAACCTTTGATTCCCTTACTGATTAAAAATCTGTCTATCTCAGCCTTGAATATACTTAATGATCCAGCTGCTATAGCCCTCTGTGGTAAGAATTCCACACATTGACTGCCCTCTGAGAGAAGAAATTCCTCCTCATCTCTGTTTTAAGTGGGTGTCCCCTTACTCTGAGATTATGCCCTCTGGTCCTAGACTCTTTAATGAGGGGAAACAAACTCTCAGCATCTAACCTTATATGTTTCAATAAAGTTGCCTCTCGTTCTTCTAAACTCGAATGAGTACAGGCCCAACCTACTCAACCTCTCCACATAAGAAAATCCCTCCATAAGACCATAAGACATAGGAGCAGAAATTAGGCCATTCGGCCCGTCGAGTCTGCTTCACCATTCAATCATGGCTGACAAGTTTCTCAACCCCATTCTCCCGCCTTCTCCCCGTAACCTTTGATCTCCTTACCAATCAAGAACCTATCTATCTCGGTCTTAAATACACTCAATGACCTGGCCTCCACAGTCTTCTGCGGCAATGAATTTCATAGATTCACCACTCTCTGGTTAAAGAAGTTTCTCCTCATCTCTGTTCTAAAAGGTCTTCCCTTTACTCTGAGGCTGGGCCCTCGGGTCCTAGTCTCTCCTACTAATGGAAACATCTTCCCCACGTCCACTCTATCCAGGCCTTTCAGTATTCTGTAAGTTTCAATCAAATCCCCCCTCATCGTTCTAAACTCCATCGAGTATACACCCAGAGTCCTCAAACGTTCCTCATATGTTAAACCTTTCATTCCTGGGATCATTCTCATGAACCTCCTTTGGACTCTCTCCAGCACATCCTTCCTGAGATACGGGGCCCAAAATTGCTCACAATATTCTAAATGTGGTCTGACCAGAGCCTTATAAAGCCTCAGCTTCCTGAAACAAAGCGTCCAGGTAACTCTCCCCCTCCCGGATGTGCCGCAGTGTCCGGAGCTCGGACTCCAGCTCATCAATTCTGAGCCGGAGTTCCTTCAGCAACCAACACTTGCTGCAGATGTGGTCATTGCAGCTCGCAATGGGATCTGCCATTTCCCACATCATACAGCTACAACACATCACCTGCCCAGCCATCTGGGAGAAGTCAGCGCAGACACCGCGACTCAGGAGGGAATCGAGGAGAAGGACTTTTGCACTCAACAGGAGGAAGAGCATCCAACAGAGGCCACTGGTGAGAAGTGACTGAAGCATTCTGGGAGAAGTCAGCGCAGACATGCTACTCTCCTATTGGGTACTAAAGATCATATGATCTCCGTTAAGCATTATTCTTAAAGGCATATTACGTACTAAATAAAACCATAATTACTACATCCCTTCCTCTTTTCTTGGATATACATATATTTACAAGTTCAGTCTTTCAGGTGGTTTCCTGATACATGTAGAAACTTCAACGTACTGCCCTTCCTCAAATTGACTGGCCAAAAGGGTGGTTCAAATATTCAAGGCAGGCATGGAAAAGCTAACTGGCGATTCCTTAGCAACCAAACGAGCACGCTTTCCTTTCCATTATAGGACCGTCCCTCATACAAAAACAAGTGCCGCACCTGCGGAGTTATTGTTGAAACCCTATCTCAGGGTGAAATTGAGCTTAATAATGCTGAATTTAGAGGGGAAGGTGGAAAGTAGTCAGGGAAGCCAGAAACCTAGACAAGACTGGTATAGTCGTGAGAGGAAATTTATTGTGGGAGAGACAGTATACGTGAAGAACTTCGGAGAAGGACCAAAGTGGTTACCGGGTGAAATAAGTGAAGTGACTGGACCTCTATCTTACCACATGGAGGTGGAAGGTCGGGTCATACGGAGACATGTGGACCATTTAAGGAAAACAGATCATCAAGAATTGATAACAATAGTGATCATGACCATGTCAGCATTCCCTGTTGAAATTTTTACGAGTGATACTGTTGAGGCTGATAAACCGTTGAAACTCAGCACTCGTAAATGCCGTGCCATTATCAGAAATGATTACTTCTAGTAGTCTGTGAATGGCAAAACTTTGACATAGTTTCTGAATTGTATTGGTCGACATTGATGACTTCACCTTATATATGTCCATCCATTTTGAATTGGCTTCAAAAATGAGCAGAAACATTGTTCCTAGGAAAGGTCCTGCATAGTCAATGAGTGACCGCACCCAGGGTCCACCTGGCCACTCCCAAGGGTGTAACGGAGCTGTCGATAGCAACTTTTGCAGTTGTTGACATTGCACATAACTCTTCACTAAACTCTATTTCACCATCCATCCCAGGCCCCCATAGATAGCTGCATGCTATGGTTTTCATTCAGGATATTCCTGGATGGGCACTGTGTAGTTCAATTAAAAGTGGCTCCCCTCCCTTTGGAGGAACTATCACTCGTGGTCCCCACAATAAGATGCCACCTTGGCTGGTTATTTCATGTCTCCTGTTGAAGTACGGTTTCATTTAATCAGATACAGGCTCTTGTGATCAACAATGAAGCACTTGTTCTCCTATTTGAGATAGGACTGGGTCCTGACTTGTCTACTCTCCGATATGTCGAGTGTATACCGGTGGGGAATCCAAGAAATTTAACAATAAAACAAGTTCTTGTGGAACTGGGATGTCCTCAACATTTTCTCGTAAAGGCAAACGACGAAGGGCATCAACATTTGTGATTTAGTTGCCAGGCCTATATCCGAAAGTGTATTTGTATGCTGTCAGAATTAAAGCCCTATTAGTACTTCTGTATCTTCTTTCTATGTGCCTTTGTCTTTCTAGCACAGACTTTAATCTCAGCTTTCTTTTTGGCTTCATTATAGGCCAGACTTCTCTCAGATGCAAGCTCAGCTTGTCGGAGCTTAGTGGTTGAGTCTCCCAGAACTTCATAATCAGTCTGCTTTTTGGAAAATTCTGCAACTTTTGCTTCCAAAGCCTCTTTGGCTTCATTTAGCTGATTCTTCGGTTCTTCCATCTCTTTTTTGTATTTGTTGGCTGACTCCTGGAAAATTGAACTTGTTATGCCTTCTCAGCCAACTCATTCTTCAGTTTGTTCAGAGAATTGCTGAACTCTTTCCTTTTCTCCTCATACTTTTCCAGAGGTACAAACTTTGACTTGAGGGAATCTTGCAGTGTATGAAAGTCTTTCAAAGAGTTTTCTTTTTCCCTGTGAAGGTTGCTTACCTCATCTTGAATGTTGTCATCAAGCAGGGTCTCTTCAAGTTTCTTTTGCTGTTCTTCCAGGTTTTGGCTGAAGACAGTCTGCATTTCTTCAGGTTGTTGAGTCCTCACACACTACTTTTTCAAAACAGGAATGCTTCCAGCTTCCTTTTGGAATCTCAGTGGCCCATCAAGGTTGATTTCCCTTAGCCAATTTCACCCTAAAAGTCTTGGTCCTCTGCCTGTCAATACCAACACTGGTAGCTTTGCCGATTGGTTTCCATAATGGACAGTTACTCTGCTTATGTCTTTTACTTGAATGTCTTCACTGTAGGTTTTTAGCTTGGCAGCTGTTTCTTCTAAATTTAATTGATGTTCACCATTATTCAGATATCTGAAGGTATGTTCCCCAATTGCCATTGTGGAAGCTCCTATGTCCGCTTCCATTCCAACAGGTCTGCCATTTACTTTCAGTGTGACAAATATTGGTTCTGTCTTTCCAACTTTCAGATTAAACAACAAGTAAATATCTGAATTTGTTGTTTCAGGCTCTTTTACACTTTAGATTTTGTTGGGCTTCTTCTATTGTTTACAAGCCTGCTTGAATCTTTTCTTGCACTGCCTCATTATATGTCCATTTTTATGGCAATAATAGCATTCAATTTTTTTAAACTGCCAATTGTTAAAAGACTGTTTGTTTCCACCTCTATTGAAATTGCTCTTCGATTTCACTGCTAAGTTATTTTTCCTTATTCTTTAGCTGGCCAGGGCTGTTTCCGCTTCTCGGCAGAGTCTTGCATTTTCGCGCCTTTTTTGGCTGGGGTTTCCTGCCCAATGTGGAGGACAGCGCCATTTTGTGCAACCTGTATTGCTTTTGAATCTCTTACTGCACTTTCCATGGCTAATGCTATCTCTAGTGTTTTGTTGAAATCCAAATTCACTTTGGACAATAATCTCTTCTGAATAGTGTCTTCATTCACACCACATACTAAACAATCTCTGAGCATGTCGTTTGGAGATGTACCAAATTCACAATGTTCCATTAGCTGCTTCAGATTTGCCACATAGCATGCAACTGCCTCACCCGGGGCTCTATTTCTCGAATTAAACTCGAACTTTTGCATTGTGACTGAGGGCTTTGGCCCTTCACGAGGTCCACCAATTCATCAAAATGTTTTGAATTTGAGCACTTGGGTGCTGTCAAAATTCAAATCAAACCATGGGTTATATTCCCACATGTACTTAAGAGGATCGCTTGCCTCTTCTTTTCCCTTGTAATCTCATTCACTTGAAAAAAAGAACGTGAGGCATTCAATGTAATGAGACCAATCAACTGTGGCTGCGTTGAAAGGATCAATTCTCCCAAATTGCAGCATTTTGGAGGGGATATCTTCTTTAATTCTAACAGATCTTTCCACTTACAATCACTGGGCGAGGTACAGTGACGATTTCTTCTCAAACGATTTCTTCTGTTAAGCTTGTTTTATCCTCATTGCCAGTTTATTGTGAGTGGTGGCTGATTTGGTACTTTGATAGAGTTGATCTGCGGACACTTCTTGGGTGGAAACTTTAAGTTTATTTAAGATACTCAGCAGCAACTATATGTGTGCTTTCAACTCAAACTCTATCTCTACACTACGAACAACTGAGATAATCCACGTTATTCTTCTATTGGGTGCTAAAGATCATGTGATCTTCCTTAACAAGCATTGTTCTTAAAGTATATTACACACAAAATAAAACTATAATTACTACAAAAGTGCACATGTGGAAGTCTCCATGAGGAGGATGGTGGACTCCATGGAGAACCTAGTCCAGCAGATTTTGTCAGAGATGCCTGCAGACCTGCACTCCATCGCTGTAGTCATGGGTGAGCTTTTGCAATGGCTACATGAGAGAGGATAGGGCACCTGGACCTCCCTGCGGTGCCCCTTTCCCATAAGGAGTCAGGCAGGGCCCTCAGACACCTAAAGAGAGGAGGAGCGGCAGTTGGACATCCCTGGGTCCTTCACTCAGTGCTCTGAGGGTGTCCAGCCCTTTGGAATTCCCCTTGCCTGTGACCCTTTCAGCCTCGTCCTCTGTTACCACAGAGGGAGCAGCTTTCACCACAGCAGGACAGCCAAAGCAACCCAAGGCCCTCCAGGCCTCAGGTCCAAAGGATGGCCCCCACTATTCTCCTAACCTTCCCCCACCCCCCGCCGACTACTCTCCACCCCAACTACCCACCCGACCTCTGACTTCCAATCCAACCCCGTGACTACCTACCCCCGCAACCCCCCCATCGGCTAACCCACCCTCAGCTACCACCTTCCACGCCCCCGACTACCCACCGACTACAACCCCACTGACTACCCACCCAACCTCCATCTATCCCCCGAATATCCTCCTGACCCCCGATTACCACCCCACCCCCTCACTACTCTCCTGCCCCACCTGACTACTCCCCCATGCTTGACTACTCTCCCAACCCCTGACTACCCTCTCGCCCCCCTTTCACCCCACCCTCTCATAAACCTCCCGGCTAGTTTTCACTCCTGACTATCCGTCCAACCTCCCTGACTAACCCCCCAACCTCCCTGACTACCCTTCTGTCCCCCACCACCACCCCCCCCCTGCCCCCGGAATATCCCACATCCTCCTGACTATATATCCTCCTGACCGCTGACCACCTGCCAAAGGACCACACAAACCCTCCCACTGACCACATGACCCCCCCCCCAACTGACCACCCAACACCCCCCAACCCCTCCTCGACTAACCACCTGACCTGACCCCCTGCATCCTACCCACTTACCTTACACACTGACCTTCTCCCTGGCTTTTCAAAGCGGCTGGGCCTTACCTACTTTACGGCAGCCAGTGCTGTAAAAATGGGGCGTGGCTCCCTTACCTCCAACTCAGCTGCACTCGACCGAAGGCTTCGGGAACCCCCTGCATTGCACATTTCTCACCTGGACTGAGTGGGAAGGTCAGGCGAGAAACTTGCAGCTGCATTCTAATGCAAGTTAAAAGGAGCAGAGAGCAATCACTGTAAATGCCATTCCTCGGAAGTTCTATCCCAAGGGGGCAAGGAACACAACTTTCAAAACTCCTGGTCATGGCTATAGACAACATTACCTATCCCCTTGACTATACTGTCTCTTATCACCCCACTTCTCTTCATTCCCCCCACTTGAATGGTTTCCTGCACCATGGCGCTATGACCAGTTTGCACATCCACCCTGCAGTCTTTGTTCACATCCACGCTGGTAGCAAGTACCTCCTGTTGTGATCCTTCTCCATCTTCCTGCAGCTTATCTCTTTTGTGTCACCTCTGCTCATTCTCAAGATCATGCTGTAGTCCTAGGGGAATGCAAACTACTTGCAATCATGTCAGGGAGCAAAAGGTTTTTGCAGAATCCTTGAAGTCAGGACAAAGACCCCCAGTTTCTGTTATACCTCTCCCTGTAGGCATTAGCAAATTTAAAGAACTCTGAAAAGCCACCAATCTTTCCTATGGTCCCAGCAAGAGCCAGTAAAATTTCATCAGCAACTAAAATGGAAGTGGTTGATGAGCCCTTTAAATAGCATTGGTGAGGGGTCCTTCTTGCTGCCGAATACATATTCAGTTGAGTGAGGTTAAGAGAAGGTATTAGTTTGAGCACTGAACTCCAAAATGACACCACTGGTGGAAAATCAGGTTAATTGACGTCACAATCTGCCTCTACATATTTCTGGTGAATACTCCCTTGATGCATGTGAACACATTCAAAATGGCATCTGTGCTAGAACTGACATACATTCATACACATGGACGCATTCTCTGCAAACTAAAGGAATATGTTCAAGCTTTGTGTCTTTTTGAATTACCCAGGAGCTTGGGAAGCATATAGTTCCCTGTTGCTTTTCCATGGAATGCCTTGGCCAATCAGAATCAACTTGCCAACGAATCAGCACCCTTTTTCTCCTGTAGTATAAATTATTGTGATTGTTTGAAATTTGGCATTTTTACATTTGGCCTGATGAGTGCAAGACAAAAAGCTTTGACAACATGTCTCTCTTTTCAGCAATAGTAAAGCACTGGTGCCAATTCAGGAGTCCACTGTGTACAGCCAAGATATTTGGCAAACCAATGTTACATCAACATGCACAACTGGCAATTCTTTTATTTCTGATAAAAATAAAATTACATTGTTCAAGTTATCAGTGGGTCAATTTCATGATCGTATCCATCTCCTTTCAAAGCATGCTGTTTTGGGTTGGGATGAGTTGGATTGGATTGCATGCACTAGTTTTGGTTACACAGGCTGCTATTTAAACTAAACTGGTTTCTTTCATAGCATGAAAATTTTCTGTGTTCCAGCTTACACTACACAAAGCAAATGTGCTGGACATATTTTTGGATTAAATATCATGCTTGTGATAATGGTTACACCACTGAAGACTGCATACTTTAAATTACTGGCTTCTCATGTTTCATTAGTGAAAGTTAATTTCATTTTAAGGTCTTGAAGTTAAAAATTTGGGATTTCAACATTCCTACCAAACAGAAGGCCACAGCAAGTACCTGTTCCTGGAATCAAGTCCTGTCAGTTCTACAATCAACTTGTTCATGGGGATGCAGGGGCAGTCGTTTGCTGTTAAGTATCACTAGAATTCAGATTGTGTAATTACTAAAATTCAAATTGTTGTTACTGTCTTTCAGCAGTTACCCATTGTCTCACACTAGGAAATAAGAACAAGAAATAGGAGCAGGAGTAGGCCATGGCCACTTAAGCCCATTCCACTATTTAATAAGATCATGGCTGATCCTTAACCTCAACTCTCTTTCTTGCCTGATCTTCATAACCCTTGATTTCTTAAGAATCCAAAAATCTAATGATTTCAGTCTTGAATATACTTAATGACTGAGGGTCCACAGCTCTCTGGGGTAAAGAATTCCAAACATTAACAAACCTCTGAGTGAAGAAGTTTCTCTTCATCTCAGTCCAAATTTGGTTATTCCCCTCATGTGACACTTAGTTTTAGATTATCTAGTGAGGGGAAACATTTTCTCAGCACCTACCCTGTCAAGCCCTCCGAGAATTTTATATATTTCAATGAAATTATGAAACTGATTATGTTGCTTTTGAAAGATATCTCATTTATAATAATTGATAAAAAGAATCCACTGGAAAAAACACATGCCTTGATCATATAGGCTTGATCTATAATTTCTCAAAGAACATATCATTAATAATTAATGTCTTGCAACAATAAGTTCTTATATTTTAAATTATTTTTTATCTACATATTGATGAGAACGTGGAGGTTAAGACTCTCTCCTTGATCATCAAGTGGGGAAAGGTATCACTCAAAACAAGTTGTACAGGCTAGTAGGTCTCAAGTTCAATTCTTGATTTGTATTAAGTCATCTAATCTCAGCTGGGTAGTAGAAGGAGGAGTTTTGGCCTTTTTGCTACCAGCTATCAAGGAGAAAACTCAGTCAAGTATTGTCCTTATTAACTTTCTAGTGATGTTTGCTGTGAAGTCTGTATACATAGTGTTGGGTGGCTTGGCCTAAATAGCCAAGTGGTTATGGTACTGGGCTTGTAACCCCAAGATCAAGAGTTCAAGGCCTTCCGTGCTCGGTGGGCACCGCGGGGACTGGGGTGTTTTGTTGACCCCTTTAATCACATTTTGATTTAAAGTTTGTAAGTTTCCTTTAAAACTTTGTTCTTGGTTTTACAGCTGACCTGAATTAGGGGCTGTGCCTGATTTATCCCAATTTTGTTGATTTGGTTTTCATTTAAAAGATTATCAAGAGTTCAAATCTCACAATGGCAAACTATGAAACAATGTAACTTCATCTGAAACAGATGGAAATGTGTTTGTACTCAAAAGAGTTACTTAGTATCAGGCACCAGCTGAATGCATTCCACAGTTCAAGTTGTTAGCTAATGCTTCCTAACAAGGTTCACATGTTGAGAATGGACAATTGGAGGGCTTCAGATGCCTGCCTAGCTTAGCACTTGAAAGAAAAAAGAGAGAACAAGTTAGAAGGCTGTCTCCATCTCATCTTTTGATATTTTTGTGACATTATGATATCACTGGGGATTTCAAGCACTATGTTCAGATTTATCCCAAGGATAATTCAGTACAACCAGTCCATAGTCTGAAATGGGAGTCCTACATGAGATGAAATGTTTTCTATGAAAATAAGGATTTCTTCTATGGGAGAAAAAAAATAATTTTTTATTCTATGACCAGCACTCATAGGTTAATTAATTTCACGGATTAAAATTATTTATTTTAGCCATTTTCAAGCATTGTTTTGTTTTCAGTTTCTTTTTTCTCTACCAACTTTCTTCAGTTCTCTTGTAGGCTTTGACTTTTTGCTGGAATTTGGCTCCACTGAGTGAGTGTCAGCTGTTATCTAACTGATCATGGCAGTGGGTGCCTTGGTTACCCGACCATAGAGGACAGCACAGATGGTGCAATTTTAGCCTCAGCTGACATCCACACAAATGCACTTGGGGTAGGGATCACTGAATATTGATCAGGAGCAGGAATCCTGGTTGATTTCCCACTCGGGGAACTAAGAGCAATTATAGCATCATTACACAGCTTTGGCTGATCAGAGACAGTGAAATTGAATCCTCAGTCTTCCTGATGTGTATGGCTTGACTGGATCCACATTAAAATGACAGTGCTCACTCCAGCTGGTACCTGTTCAATTGCTTTAAAACGCAAAGTGCGGCCATTTCACTGGTGCCAGTATCTTTCAAAATGATGGGAAGGTCCACACAGATTAGTAATAGTAAAGGGTCATGAGGACTCGAAACGTCAACTCTTTTCTTCTCCGCCGATGCTGCCAGACCTGCTGAGTTTTTCCAGGTAATTCTGTTTTTGTTTTAGTAATAGTAAAATGCTTTGCTATGTTTAAGGAGATGGACTAAAGTGCTTCAGCTGCATGGACCACCTGCAGTCTAAAAGCATGGCCACCTCTGAAGGGAAATCATATTGCACAGGGCTAAAACCAGCTGTTTTTGGTGCTGTGTGCTGCTTCTGACCACACAAGCACCACTTTGTTCTTTTTCATAGTTGGTTGCTTATGTTGGGTGTTCTGTTAGCTGCAACCTAATTCTAAATACTCTGTCTTGTGCTTAGAATTCTCAGTCTATATGCCAAAGAGAAAAAAATTAACTATGACACAGACATCATTCTGTGCGGTCTGCCTCAGTTATAAGGCAGTTGTCAGCAAAATAATAAAAAAAAACTTTACTATGGTGCATTTATGGAATGCAATTAATCAGAGCCCCCATTACCAAGGCAGGGAATACCATGAATTCATGTGTAGTTTAATCAACTTCCAGTCCTGTCAACGGTACAGCCGAGTGTTATTCCTAATTTGCTATGAACACAAAGGTATTAGTTCTCAGCACCTGGTACTGAAACACAATGAAGGCGGCTGATTGAAGAGGTGACATTCACCTGCATACAGCAAAGTTCTAAATGCACAAAGCTGTACATAAATGACTCCGAGCTTCTGGTGTCTGTCATTTTAATTCTCCACCTTTCTCTCATGCTGACCTGCATGTGTTGCAATGAAACTCAAAGTGAGCTCAAGGAAGAACACCTCATCTTTAGATTAGGCTCTTTGTCTTCCTGACTCAACATTAAGTTCTATAATTTCAGACGTTTCCTCTGCTCCCATTTTGTTTCCATTTCTTTGCATGTTTCAGTCATAATCTTGCTTTTCTTCTGTTTTTGTTTTTGGGGATGGCATTTCATTATTCTGCCTTTCACACTTCCTCTGGACACATCTCTTCTTTCTCAACTTCCATTATCATTCATTCTGGACCTGCACAACCAACTCCTTTGTCATTTAACGTCTCCTGCACTCCATCATATATAGACCCTCCCTTTTTTACCCTCCCACATTTCACCTATTTAAAGCCTATTGCATTTCTAACTTTTCCCAGTTCTGATGAAAGGTCATCGACTTGAAATGGTAACTCTGTTTCTCTGTCCAAAGATCCTGCTTGGCCTGCTAATTATTTCCAGCATTTTCTGTTTTTGATTTGTATATTAAATAGTTGATCTAAATTGTCTTGGCCAATAATTATCCCTCAACCAACACCATCAGAAACAGTCAATAGTTTTTTTTTATTTGTTCATGGGATGTGGGCGTCACTGGCTAGGCCAAAATTTATTGTGCATTCCTAATTGCCCTTGAGAAGGTGGTGGTGAGCTGCCTTCTTGAACTGCTGCTGTCCATATGGTGCAGTTACACTCACAGTGCTGTTAGCGATGGAGTTCCAGGGATTTGACCCAGCTATAGTGGAGGAACAGTAATATATTTCCAAGTCAGGTTGGTAAGTGGCTTGGAGAGGACCTTCCAGGTCACGGTGTTCTCATGTGCCTGCTGCCCTTGTCCTGCTAGATGGTAGTGGTCATGGGTTTGGAAGGTGCTGCCCAAGGAGCCTGGGTGAGTTCCTGCAGTGCATCCTGTAGATTGTACACATGCTGCTACTGTTTGCCGGTGGTGCAGGGAGTGAATCTTTGTGGATGGGGTGCCAATCAAGTGGGATGCTTTGTCCTGGATGGTGGCGAGCTTCTTAAGTGTTGTTGCAGCTGTACTCATCCAGGCAAGTGGAGAATATTCCATCACACTCCTGATTTGCGCCTTGTAGATTGTAGACAGGCTTTGAGGAGTCAGGAAGTGAGTTACTCGTTGCACAATTCCTAGTCTCTAACCTGCTCTTGTAGCCACAGTATTTATATGGCTAGTCCAGTTCAGTTTCTGGTCAATGGTAACCCCCAGGATGTTGAAATTGGGGGCTTCCGTGATGGTAATGCCATTGAATGTCAAGGGGTTATGGTTGGATTCTCTCTTGTTGGAGATGATCATTGCCTGGCACTTGTGTGGCACGAATGTTACTTGCCACTTGTCAGCCCAAGCCTGGATATTGTCCAGGTCTTGCTGGATTTGGACATGGACTGCTTCAATTTCTGAGGAGTCATAAATGGTGCTGAACATTGTGCAACCATCAGTGAACGTCCCCACTTCTGAGTTTATGATGGAAGGTATGTCATTGATGAAGCAGCTGAAGATGGTTGGGCTGAGGACACTACCCTGAGGAACTCCTGCAGCGATATCCTGGAATTGAGACCTCTAACAACCACAACCATGTTCCTTTGTGCCAGGTATGACTCCAACCAGTAGGGAGTTTTCCCCCTCATTCCCATTGAATTCAGTTATGCTAGGTCTACTTGATGCCGCACTTAGTCAAATGTTGCCTTGATGCCAAGGGCAGTCATTTTCACCTCACCTCTGGAGTTCAGCTCTTTTGTCCATGTTTGAACCAAGTCTGTAGTGAGGTTGGGATGTGAGTGGCCCTGGCGGAAACCAAATTGAGCTTCAGTGAGCAGGTTATTGCTAAGCAAGTGTTGCCTAATAACAGTGTTTATGACCCCTTCCTTTACTTTACTGATGATTGAGAGTAGGCTGACGGGGCGGTGATTGGCTGGGCTGGACTTGGCCTGCTTTTTGTGTACAGGAAATATCTGAATAATTTTCCACATTGCTGGGTAGATACCATTGTTTGTGGGAAGCTTATTATGCACAAATTGGCTGTCATGTTTTCCTGAAAAAAAACGACAGGGAGTATACTTCAAAAGCTTTGGACAGCAGTGCCAGTGGCTGCAGTGGCCAGGACTGGTACCACAAGCAGTCCCCAGATTCTAAGACCCAGAGTCCAGGGCCAGGTAAATCCAGTGATCTCACAACAGAGAGGGGAGGTGAGGCCCTTAGTGGGTGAAATGGGGAGGGGGTGATGGTGCTCTTGATGAAAATCTGGAGGGAACAAAGCACCCACAGGGAGTAGACCTTGGGAGGCTTCCGATGTGAAAAGGGGTCCCTTGAGGGAGGCACCCCCTTATCACTTGAGACCCTAGCAGGAAAACCTGCCGGGCTTGTTCCTGCACCTAAACTCCTCCCACCAGGCTCAAAGTTGAAGCTGGGTGGGAAGCGGCCCTTAAGTGGTCAACGTGTTGAGAGCACTGTCATTTTGATATGGATCAATTGGGGTGAGGGAGGATAGGCCAACCTTGGCCTCACTCACCTCCCGTCAAATTGGAGTCAGGCTTGGGGCAGGCAGGAGGGTGGGAGCAAGGTCACCCAGGGAATTTTAAGTACCCCCCACCCAACCTGCAAACCTGTTGGTAGGGGACCATAAAATTCTGCCCCGGGAAAGAAACAATTCATTAAAAAGAATTGTATAAACAAACCAAGTTTTGCTTGAATTTACAATGTTTTACACTGTTAGTTTAATAAACTACATCAGTCATTTCAGAAACAGCTCCAGGACAAAAGATAACAGTTTGGGCCTCTGACCCACAGTTACAGGCAATGGCACATGTTAAAAAATACTTAGTTCAGACCATTTCAGCACTTCAGAGGTGAATTAAACAATCCATTCTCAACTAGTCTTGGCTGTCATTGAGAATACGATGTATGTGGAATGCAAATGAAGTATCTGATAATGAACAACTGACACAAAGCAAATATACATCTCAATATTTCAAATACTCAGGAACCCTTTGGAAAAACAGTGACAAGTAAGCCAACATATGGAATGTTTCTTTATTAAAAAGTTGCTGTCAGCCATTTGATTTATTTTTGCAATCATGCAAACTAACCACCGTAAATGAATGCTTAGCAGCAATACAGTCTTCCATTTGGCTGCATTGCCAGCTTGCTGATAATTCAATCAAAACCTGTATTCACCAGGAAAAAATGGTGGACAACAAAATGGAATGTGCTTACAATACTGACTATTACAGTGTAGAAATGATAGACGTAATGGAATAAAGCTCTTAAGCAACTAACGGATTCAAATTTTTGTTTTGTGTAGTAGTGCATTAATTGAGAATCAAGGCACAATCAAACATCCTGTTGCCTGGTGAGTATTGTTAGAAATTCACCAGGCACAGCTTACTTTTTTTTTACATTACAAGCAATAAGTTTGTGATAAGAGACTTCAAAAACTCATCCCATGGAGCCCAAATCCTGCTGGGACAGCAAACGGAACAAAATTGAATGGGAAATATCAACTTAGCAATTTATCATGGTAACTGTTGACCAATAATAAACATGACTAATATCATGACAAAATTTTGAATAACGCATCGATTATTTGGTTAAATGTAATGCTTGTGATGTAAAAAAAATAAAAAGTAAGTCATGCCTGGTTAATTTCTAACAATACTCACAATGCAACAGGATATTTGATTGTGCCTTGACTCTTAATTAGTGAAACTACTACACAAAACAAAAATTTGAATCTGTTAGTTGTTTAAGAGCTTTATTCCATTACATCTATCATTTCTACACTGTAATATAGGTCAGTATGGTAAGCACATTCCATTTTGTTGTTTGGTTAAAGTGAATAGTAACGATCCAGTTAGGGAAACTGGCTTGGTAACAGGTTACTTTTGCACAAAAAAAGTGATGTCTGAATGAGAAAAATGTATAAAACCACATAGTACATTAATTTAATAAAAGGAGAATTAATTTTCTATTAAGTATTACTCATTAAAATGTCAAGTATTAATTTTCTTACAAATAAATTGGAGGGTTCAGTGAGTTTATCAAGTGAGTAGTGCAACCACACATTTAAGGAACATTTGAGGTTGAGTCTTCAATGTGGGTTGAGGTTGCTGATCTTACCCAGTTGCAAAAGGGATAGTTCCCTTGGTTAGAGAATGAAGAACTGGTGAGGAGTCCCATTTCTGATTTATACCCACCTGAAAGTGTGCTGTGTGGCTATCAGGTAAGGATTGGGATCAGGTGATACTCTTATGAAATTATTGTCAGCATGAATAGTGGCTACTTGACCAAGGTACTTCTGGGTAACTGGAGTTGTTACTCACAATAAGTGCTTGTCATGAAAGAATGAGTCCAAAGCTCATCTTTTATTTCAAGTTGGTTTATTCTCAAAACAGCTCTTCAGTGCTGGCAAACATACTCCAATTCTTTCCACACAAGAGTATTCCAGCTGTACCCCTTTATACTGTTTTAATGGGAGAACCAATGCCCATCACCTGTTTTAACTAGCAATTGTCTTTAACAAGGTAATTGATATGCAATGTAATTGCCGGTATATTGACAGATGTCAATGCTTTCAGGAGAAGGTTGGACAAAAGTAATGGGAGAAAATTGACACAAAAAGCTGCGGAGAATTCGATTAGGCTCATTATCAGTTGCAGGGATTGTGATGTTCAATTACCCCGTATTTATGCTTGGCCTAAATAGCCAAGTGGTTATGGTATTGGGTTTGTAACCCCAAATCAAGAGTTCAAATCTCACAATGGCAAACTATGAAACAATGTAACTTCATCTGAACAGATGGAAACAGGTTTGTACTCGAAAGAGTTACATTTGTCCTTTTCAGTGATTGGTGGAAAGGAGGGCTGTGGCCTCAGGGGTGACCAGGATCGGGGATGTGCTGGGTGGCGGAGGACTGGGCTGGATGCCCCCGCAGGAGTTGGCGCGACCCACGTCTGTGAGTGTCCAGGTCGCAGCCGATGCCATCCAAGACCTGAGAACGGTCGTGCTCGGACCCGACGTTATTTTGGGTCTTGAGGTGGCCCAGGTGCGCGGTGATCTTCTGTCTGAGCGTTCCCCTGTTCGGACGGAATTCCACATTGGCCCCAAGCCCCGAACCCTCCCTCGGGTGCTGGTGCCCCGCAATATGAGCCGCCTCGGGGACATGCCCTCTGTGCCTTTTGGCACGGCAAAGAGGAGCTTTTTGTATGGACTGCTGCTGCACACCTTCCATTTTCTCGCCCTTGTCCGCCGCCCGGACACGCCCTGGCGTGCCTTGTTGCCGTCTGGCGGCGGAGGCCCCCGATGGGAGGCCCTCTACGGAGGTGTCCTCCCCCTTTCTATCGGGGACCTGGGTTGGAGGGTGTTGCATGCAGCAGTCCCTTATAATAAGAGGATGCATAGGTTCACGGCTCTCAGGACACGTACCCTTTTTGCGGTCTTGTGGAGTCCGTGGACCATGTATACATAGGGTGTTGTAGGCTGCACTCCCTTTTTAGTTATTTGAAAAACCTTTTATTGATGTTTTGTTTGCACTTCAGCCCCACGCTCCTGATCTATGGGCACCCGGTGCGGAAGGGGGTCGGGAAGGAGGAGGACCTCCTCGTGAACCTGCTCCTGGGCCTGGCCAAGTTGGCCATTAACAGGTCCAGGCAGCGGGCGATCGATGGGGGAGTCCCGCCCGATTGTTTGTCCCTCTTCCGTGGCTACGTTCGCTGCCGGATATCCCTGGAGAAGGAGCACGCGGTGTCTGCTGGCACTCTCGAGGCCTTCCGTGCTCGGTGGGCACCGCGGGGACTGGGGTGTTTTGTTGACCCCTTTAATCACATTTTGATTTAAAGTTTGTAAGTTTCCTTTAAACTTTGTTCTTGGTTTTACAGCTGACCTGAATTAGGGGCTGTGCCTGATTTATCCCAATTTTGTTGATTTGGTTTTCATTTAAAAGATTATCAAGAGTTCAAATCTCACAATAGCAAACTATGAAACAATGTAACTTCATCTGAATAGGAACAGATGGAAACGGGTTTGTACTCGAAAGAGTTACATCTTCTCTGGGGCTTGGCCTAAATAGCCAAGTGGTTATGGTACTGGGTTTGTAACCCCAAATCATGAGTTCAAATCTCGCAATGGCAAACTATGAAACAATGTAACTTCATCTGAAACAGATGGAAACAGGTTTGTACTCGAAAGAGTTACATTTGTCCTTTTCAGTGGTTGGCGGAGAGGAGGGCTGTGGCCGCAGGGATGATCAGGATCGGGGATGTGCTGGGTGGCGGAGGACTGGGCTGGATGCTCCCGCAGGAGTTGGTGCGACCCACGTCTGTGAGTGTCCAGGTCGCAGCCGATGCCATCCAAGACCTGAGAACGGTTGTGCTCGGACCCGACGTTATTTTGGGTCTTGAGGTGGCCCAGGTGCGCGGTGGTCTTCCGTCTGAACGTTCCCCTGTTCGGACGGAATTCCACATTGGCCCCAAGCCCCGAACCCTCCCTCGGGTGCTGGTGCCCCGCAATATGAGCCGCCTCGGGGACATGCCCTCCGTGCCTTTTGGCACGGCAAAGAGGGGCTTTTTGTATGGACTGCTGCTGCACACCTTCCATTTTCTCGCCCTTGTCCATCGCCCGGACATGCCCTGGCATGCCTTGTTGCCGTCCGGCGGCGGAGGCCCCCGATGGGAGGCCTTCTACAGAGGTGTCCTCCCCCTTTCTATTGGGGACCTGGGTTGGAGGGTGTTGCATGCAGCAGTCCCCTATAATAAGAGGATGCATAGGTTCACGGACTCTCAAGACACGTGCCCTTTTTGCGGTCTTGTGGAGTCCATGGACCATGTATACATAGGGTGTTGTAGGCTGCACTCCCTTTTTAGTTACTTGAAAAACCTTTTATTGATGTTTTGTTTGCACTTCAGCCCCACGCTCCTGATCTATGGGCATCCGGTGCAGAAGGGGGTCGGGAAGGAGGAGGACCTCCTCGTGAACCTGCTCCTGGGCCTGGCCAAGTTGGCCATTAACAGGTCCAGGCAGCGGGCGATCGACGGGGTAGTCCCGCCCGATTGTTTGTCCCTCTTCCGCGGCTACGTTCGCTGCCGGATGTCCCTGGAGAGGGAGCACACGGTGTCTGCTGGCACTCTCGAGGCCTTCCGTGCTCGGTGGGCACCACGGGGACTGGGGTGTTTTGTTGACCCCTTTAATCACATTTTGATTTAAAGTTTGTAAGGTTCCTTTAAATTTTGTCCTAGGTTTTACAGCTGACCTGAATTAGGGGCTGTGCCTGATTTATCCCAATTTTGTTGATTTGGTTTTCATTTAAAAGATTATCAGGAGTTCAAATCTCACAATGGCAAACTATGAAACAATGTAACTTCATCTGAATAGGAACAGATGGAAATGGGTTTGTACTCAAAAAAGTTACATCTTCTCTGGGGCTTGGACTAAATAGCCAAGTGGTTATGGTACTGTGGGTTTGTAACCCCAAATCAAGAGTTCAAATCTCACAATGGCAAACTATGAAACAATGTAACTTCATCTGAACAGATGGAAACAGGTTTGTACTCGAAAGGGTTACATTTGTCCTTTTCAGTGGTTGGCGGAGAGGAGGGCTGTGGCCGCAGGGGTGACCAGGATCGGGGATGTGCTGGGTGGCGGAGGACTGGGCTGGATGCTCCCGCAGGAGTTGGCGCAACCCGCGTCTGTGAGTGTCCAGCTCGCAGCCGATGCCATCCAAGATCTGAGAACGGTCGTGCTCGGATCCGACGTTATTTTGGGTCTTGAGGTGGCCCAGGTGCGCGGTGGTCTTCCGTCTGAACGTTCCCCTGTTCGGACAAAATTCCACATTGGCCCCAAGCCCCGAACCCTCCCTCGGGTGCTGGTGCCCCGCAATATGAGCCGCCTCGGGGACATGCCCTCCGTGCCTTTTGGCACGGCAAAGAGGGGCTTTTTGTATGGACTGCTGCTGCACACCTTCCATTTTCTCGCCCTGGTCCGTCGACCGGACACGCCCTGGCGTGCCTTGTTGCCGTCCGGCGGCGGAGGCCCCCGATGGGAGGCCCTCTACGGAGGTGTCCTCCCCCTTTCTATCGGGGACCTGGATTGGAGTGTGTTGCATGCAGCAGTCCCCTATAATAAGAGGATGCATAGGTTCACGGACTCTCAGGGCACGTGCCCTTTTTGCGGTCTTGTGGAGTCCGTGGACCATGTATATATAGGGTGTTGTAGGCTGCACTCCCTTTTTAGTTATTTGAAAAACCTTTTATTGATGTTTTGTTTGCACTTCAGCCCCACACTCCTGATCTATGGGCACCCGGTGCGGAAGGGGGGTCGGGAAGGAGGAGGACCTCCTCATGAACCTGCTCCTGGGCCTGGCCAAGTTGGCCATTAACAGGTCCAGGCAGCGGGTGATCGACGGGGGAGTCCCGCCCGATTGTTTGTCCACCTTCCGTGGCTACGTTCGCTGCCGGATGTCCCTGGAGAGGGAGCACGCGGTGTCTGCTGGCACTCTCCAGGCCTTCCGTGCCCGGTGGGCACCGTGGGGACTGGGGTGTTTTGTTGACCCCTTTAATCACATTTTGATTTAAAGTTTGTAAGTTTCCTTTAAACTTTGTACTTGGTTTTACAGCTGACCTGAATTAGGGGCTGTGCCTGATTTATCCCAATTTTGTTGATTTGGTTTTCATTTTAAAAGATTATCAAGAGTTCAAATCTCACACTGGCAAACTATGAAACAATGTAACTTCATCTGAAAAACAGATGGAAATGTGTTGGTACTCAAAAGAGTTACACAACATCTGTTACATCATCAAAATATCAATCAAGAGTTCAAATTTCACAATGGCAAAACTATGAAACAAGGTAACTTCATCTGAAACAGATGGAAATGTGTTTGGACCGTCACGGTACCCCGCACTGCACGTGGGGTGTGAGTAAGTTGCGTGATCTGGTCAGGTCCTTCGACTTGGTGGACGTCTGGTGAAATCTTCATCCTGACTCCAGCGTGTTCACCTTTGTGTCACCTGGAGTCGGAGCGTCCAGGCTTGACCGCCTTTATGTTTCAAAGGCGTACGTGTCCTGCGTTCCAGCTGCTTCTATACAGCAGGTTCCGTGCACAGACCACTGTCTGGTGTGGGCGGAGCTCACTTCGTTCTGCGCTTGGACGGGGTCCGCGTACTGGCATTTTAATAACCTGTTGTTGGAAGACCAGCGGTTCCTGGACTCGTTCCGTCGCTTCTGGGCCGGCTGGAGAAGGAAGCGGGGAGGCTTCCCCTCCTTGAGGCTATGGTGGGACGTGGGCAAGACTCACGTCCAAGTTTTCTGTCACGAGTACGCGAAGGGGTCGACAAAGAGATGCACATCCAGGGTCGAGGAGTTGGAGAAGGAGGTGCTTGACCTGGAGGCACGTCTCTGTCAGCCCGACGTGGACACGGCCCTGCGGTCGGTGTACGATGAGAAGAAGGGCGCGCTGTGGGACCTGCAACTGGTCGGGTCTCGGGGCGCGTTTGTGAGGTCGCAGATCCGGTTCCTCAAGGAGATGGACCGCGGCTCCCCCTTCTTCTACTCACTGGAAAAAAGGCACGGGGTCCGTCAGCAGCTTTTTACGCTACTGGCCGACGACGGATCCATTGTCTCGGATCCGGAGGGCATCAGGGCCATCGCCCGAGATTACTACACTGCCCTGTTCTCTCCGGATCCGTCCAGCGAGGACGCTTGCAGAGTTTTGTGGGAGGACCTGCCACAGGTCGGCCCGGAGTGCGCCGGAAAGCTTGACTCCCCTATAAGTCTGGGGGAGCTGACCGGCGCACTCGACGGTCTCTCTAGGGGCAAATCCCCGGGACTAGACGGGCTGACCGTGGAGTTCTTCAGGGCGTTCTGGAACGTCTTGGGGAGCGACTTCGTGGGGGTCCTGGCGGAGAGCATTGCTACCGGGGAGATGCCCCTTTCGTGGCGCAGGGCCGTGATTGCCCTGCTGCCGAAGAAGGGGGATCTCCGCCTTCTGAAAAACTGGCGCCCGGTCTCCCTCCTCAGCACGGACTACAAAATCTTCGCCCGAGCCATGTCTTCTCGGCTCGGCACCGTGCTGGACCACATGATCCACCCTGACCAGTCCTACAACGTCCCGGACCGAACTATTTATGATAACATCCATCTGGTCCGGGACATCATCCACCATTCCCAGAGGGCTGGTCTGTCGAGTGCCTTCCTGTCTCTCGATCAGGAGAAGACGTTCGACAGGGTGGATCACGGATACTTACTCGGAACTCTGCGAGCGTTCGGGTTCGGGACGCATTTTGTCGCCCGGATCCGACTTCTGTACACCGCCGTGGAGTGTCTAGTGAAGGTTAACGGGTCCCTGATGGCGCCCCTTCGCTTTGGGAGAGGGGTACGTCAGGGCTGCCCACTGTCTGGCCAGTTGTATTCTATTTGCGTGGAGCCTTTCCTGTGCCTCTTGCGGAGGAGGTTGTCGGGATTGGTTCTGCGCGGGCCAGGCATCGGGGTGGTCCTTTCGGCTTACGCCGATGACGTGCTCCTTATGTTTAGTGACCCGGCTGACCTGCGGAGGATGCGTGAGTGCCAGGTGGTCTACTCTGCCGCTTCTTCTGCCAGGATCAACTGGGGTAAATGTTCTGGACTCCTGGTCGGTCAGTGGCAGATGGATCCCCTACCCGAAGAGCTCAGGCCTTTCACCTGGAGCAGGACCAGCCTCCTCTACCTGGGGGTCCATCTCTGCCCTGCTGAGGAATCCTGGCCGGCAAACTGGCAGGAACTGGAGACGAAAGTCACCGCTCGCCTGCAGCGCTGGACAGGACTGCTCCGAGTGCTATCTTACCGGGGTCGAGTTCTGGTCATAAACCAGCTGATCGCCGCCATGTTCTGGTATCGACTGGTCACTTTGACCCCTCCCCCGGACTTTGTCACAAGAATCCAGAAATTGTTAGTCGACTTCTTCTGGGACAAAAGATTGCACTGGGTCGCTGCTGAAGTTCTGAGTCTCCCGCTTAGGGAGGGTGGTCAGGCACTAGTGTGCCTACGCACAGAGGTGGCTACTTTCCGCCTTCAGACCCTGCAGCGATACCTCTACTTCGAGCCTCCTCCTAGATGGTGTGCCCTGACGACGTATTTCTTCCGTCAGGTGCACGGCCTGAATTATGACGTGCAGCTCCTGTTTATAGAACAGCTGGGCCTCGGTGGCTCCTTGCAGGCGTTGCCCGTCTTTTACCAGGACCTGATCAAAGTCTGGAACATGGTCGCCTCGCGACGCAGCTCTCCACCGTCAGGAGTAGCGGCTATCGTCAGAGAGCCGCTGCTCAGGAATCCGCCCCTCCATCCTTTTCAGTGGTTGGCGGAGAGGAGGGCTGTGGCCGCATGGGTGACCAGGATCGGGGACGTGCTGGGTGGCGGAGGACTGTGCTGGACGCTCCCGCAGGAGTTGGCGCGACACGCGTCTGTGAGTGTCCAGGTCACAGCCGATGCCATCCAAGACCTGAGAACGGTCGTGCTCGGACCCCACATCATTTTGGGTCTTGAGGTGGCCCAGGTGCGCGGTGGTCTTCCGTCTGAACGTTCCCCTGTTCGGACGGAATTCCACATTGGCCCCAAGCCCCGAACCCTCCCTCGGGTGCTGGTGCCCCGCAATATGAGCCGCCTCGGGGACATGCCCTCCGTGCCTTTTGGCACGGCAAAGAGGGGCTTTTTGTATGGACTGCTGCTGCACACCTTCCATTTTCTCGCCCTTGTCCGTCGCCCGGACAAGCCCTGGCGTGCCTTGTTGCCGTCTGGCGGCGGAGGCCCCCGATGGGAGGCCCTCTATGGAGGTGTCCTCCCCCTTTCTATCGGGGACCTGGGTTGGAGGGTGTTGCATGCAGCAGTCCCCTATAATAAGAGGATGTATAGGTTCACGGACTCTCAGGACACATGCCCTTTTTGCGGTCTTGTGGAGTCCGTGGACCATGTATACATAGGGTGTTGTAGGCTGCACTCCCTTTTTAGTTACTTGAAAAACCTTTTACTGATGTTTTATTTGCACTTCAGCCCCACACTCCTGATCTATGGGCACCCGGTGCGGAAGGGGGTCGGGAAGGAGGAGGACCTCCTCGTGAACCTGCTCCTGGGCCTGGCCAAGTTGGCCATTAACAGGTCCAGGCAGCGGGCGATCAATGGGGGAGTCCTGCCCGATTGTTTGTCCCTCTTCCGAGGCTACGTTCGCTGCCAGATGTCCCTGGAGAGGGAGCACGCGGTGTCTGCTGACACTCTCCAGGCCTTCCATGCTTGGTGGGCACCGCGGGGACTGGGGTGTTTTGTTGACCCCTTTAATCACATTTTGATTTAAAGTTTGTAAGGTTCCTTTAAATTTTGTCCTTGGTTTTACAGCTGACCTGAATTAGGGGCTGTGCCTGATTTATCCCAATTTTGTTGATTTGGTTTTCATTTAAAAGATTATCAGGAGTTCAAATCTCACAATGGCAAATTATGAAACAATGTAACTTCATCTGAAACAGATGGAAACGGGTTTGTACTTGAAAGAGTTAAAGAAGAAAAAAAAAATTTTTTTAAATTAAAAAAAAGGATCAAGAGTTCAAATCTCACAATGGCAAAACTATCAAGAGTCCACTGACCTCTTGCATGAGAGCTAATTGGTTGATGCTGACAATCTTCAACCCTGTCAGAAAAGTCATTAATTTGCTCTGACGACGTATTTCTTCCGTCAGGTGCACGGCCTGAATTATGACGTGCAGCTCCTGTTTATAGAACAGATGGGCCTCGGTGGCTCCTTGCAGGTGTTGCCCGTCTTTTACCAGGACCTGATCAAAGTCTGGAAAGTGGTTGCCTCGCGACGCAGCTCTCCCCCGTCAGGAGTAGCGGCTATCGTCAGAGAGCCACTGCTCAGGAATCCGCCCCTCCGTCCTTTTCAGTGGTTGGCGGAGAGGAGGGCTGTGGCCGCAGTGGTGACCAGGATTGGGGATGTGCTGGGTGGCGGAGGACTGGGCTGGATGCTCCCGCAGGAGTTGGTGCGTCGCGCGTCTGTGAGTGTCCAGGTCACAGCCGATGCCATCCAAGACCTGAGAACGGTCGTGCTCGGACCCGACGTTATTTTGGGTCTTGAGGTGGCCCAGGTGCGCGGTGGTCTTCCGTCTGAGCGTTCCCCTGTTCGGACGGAATTCCACATTGGCCCCAAGCCCCGAACCCTCCCTCGGGTGCTGGTGCCCCGCAATATGAGCCGCCTCGGGGACATGCCCTCCGTGCCTTTTGGCACGGCAAAGAGGGGCTTTTTGTATGGACTGCTGCTGCACACCTTCCATTTTCTCGCCCTTGTCCGCCGCCCGGACACGCCCTGGCGTGCCTTGTTGCCGTCCGGTGGCGGGGGCCCCCGATGGGAGGCCCTCTATGGAGGTGTCCTCCCCCTTTCTATCGGGGACCTGGGTTGGAGGGTGTTGCATGCAGCAGTCCCCTATAATAAGAGGATGCATAGGTTCACGGACTCTCAGGACACGTGCCCTTTTTGCGGTCTTGTAGAGTCCATGGACCATGTATACATAGGGTGTTGTAGGCTGCACTCCCTTTTTAGTTATTTGAAAAACCTTTTATTGATGTTTTGTTTGCACTTCAGCCCCACGCTCCTGATCTATGGGCACCCGGTGCGGAAGGGGGGTCGGGAAGGAGGAGGACCTCCTCGTGAACCTGCTCCTGGGCCTGGCCAAGTTGGCCATTAACAGGTCCAGGCAGCGGGCGATCGACGGGGGAGTCCCGCCCGATTGTTTGTCCCTCTTCCGTGGCCACGTTCGCTGCCGGATGTCCCTGGAGAGGGAGCACGCGGTGTCTGCTGGCACTCTCCAGGCCTTCCGTGCCCGGTGGGCACCGCGGGGACTGGGGTGTTTTGTTGACCCCTTTAATCACATTTTGATTTAAAGTTTGTAAGGTTCCTTTAAATTTTTGTCCTTGGTTTTACAGCTGACCTGAATTAGGGGCTGTGCCTGATTTATCCCAATTTTGTTAATTTGGTTTAATTGTTTTCATTTAAAAGATTATCAAGAGTTCAGATCTCACAATGGCAAACTATGAAACAATGTAACTTCATCTGAAAAACAGATGGAAACGTGTTTGTACTCGAAAGAGTTATCCTGTGTTTATGCTTGGCCTAAATAGCCAAGTGGTTATGGTACTGGGTTTGCAACCCTAAGATCAAGAGTTCAAATCTCACAATGGCAAACAATGTAACTTCATCTGAATAGGAATAGATGGAAATGTGTTTGTACTTGAAAGAGTTACTCTGTGTTTATAGGGAAGATAATGGTGTAGTAGTAATGTCATTGGACTAGTAATCCAGCCACCCACATGAATACCCTGAGGACACATTTCAAATTACACTGCAGTTACCCTGTGCTTGGTCCTGTTGAGACAGGTAGTACACTAATGTGGTGCTGCTTGCTCATCACCATGATTGTGGAATGCAGAGCAAGCCAGAATGTAATGCTGACTGACAGTATGCTCAGCATGAAGCCCAAGTACAACATACAGCTATTCTGCATTTTTTAAAGGCAGTCTGTTCTCTTACTGCATTCAGGTTAAAGCAACTCATGCAATCATCTCAGGAATGCTTTTATGATAATGGACCAACAGGCTAGAGGGTTTCCAGAGTAAGTGATGAAGGCAAGAAGAGAAGAGAGACCATGTTTCCATAAGGGTGGATGGGAGGCCCTCAAGCCACATCCTGTAAATGTTATATGACTAAGGCAATGCATTTTTTTTATTTGTTCATGGGATGCAGCCTAGGTCAGCATTTATTGCCCCCTAATTGCCCTTGTTCAGAGGGCATTTAAGAGTCAACCACATTGTTGTGGTTCTGGAGATATAGGCCAGGTAAGGACAGCAGATTTCCTTCCCTAAAGGGCATTAGTGAACTAGATGGGTTTTTATGACAATGGTTTCATGGTCATAATTAGGCTTTTAATTCCAAATTTTTATTGGATTCAGATTTCACCATCTGCCATGGTGGGATTCAAACCCAGGTTCCCCTTCCTGGGTCTCAGGAATACTAGCCCAGTGACAATACCACTTTGCCACCACCTCCCTATAATCTGACATCATTGACATCACTATTCAGATAGTGGTATGTTCTGCCTTACGCTCCTTCACAAATCCCAACTCACCCTCATCCTGCTATCTGGCTTGAAATGCAAATTGCAGGTGGTGTGAGCATGGATCTCATCCTTTCCAGCTTATAAGTGATGGTAACTCTATGACAGCACTTGTGGAGCCAGTCGTGGTGCATCATGTGGTACTCGCTGTTTCAGCTTCCATTGCAGCACAGGCAGAAGCCACTCAACATTTCAGTGCTGCAATGGCAACTCAGCCTTCTATCA
The DNA here is from genome assembly GCF_017639515.1 of Carcharodon carcharias. Taxonomy (NCBI): domain Eukaryota; kingdom Metazoa; phylum Chordata; class Chondrichthyes; order Lamniformes; family Lamnidae; genus Carcharodon; species Carcharodon carcharias. The sequence continues at coordinate 160,927,340 of NC_054473.1, read as the reverse complement.
GTCACACTGCAGCCATTGGAGCAGCACTAAGTAGGAGCATTAGGCCAACCAAAAGCACCTGGAGGGCAGACACTAAATGAATGCACAAGGCTGAATATTTTAGTTTTTTATGTATTATTGAAAGTGTTGTTGGATAAAGTTGTAATGGGATGGTGGCTTTTATTTCAGGATTTTGGCCAAGAGGTCACTCCTGATGGTCTGTAACAGATGGCTTGAAAGGTGGGGAATAGTGGAACAGTAATGATGTAGGGATGAGCTCTCAGGGGAACTGGAGTAGCTGCTCACTGACAGCACATCCAAAGTGAAGGGGTCCCAAATGCCTCCTCCTTTCCTTTTCCTCTACTATTTCTTCTTCTTCCTTCTGATGCCCTCTGAAGGCCTGGTGTCAATGGCTACGCCCTCATGACAATGAGGTTGTAGAGGACACAGCAGATCACCATGAATTTGGAGGCATGCTTTGGCAAATATTTCTTTTTTTTTGCAAAAATATACTTTATTCATAAAATATCTTCAAGAACATTCCAAACCATTTCAAAATCACCATCACAAAAGTACAATCAGGTTCAACTTTTACAACGTGTATCACGAGATGCATCAATACAATAAATGAACATTACAATCATTTGCAGACGTTCATTTTGAGCTGTACAGCCCGAGGGGTTCGAAACAGTTCCCAGCCCCTCGGTGCACTGTGGCAGAAAGGTCTTAGACAGCGACCTTTCCCCATTGCGCCTTTGCGGCAGCTGCCCCAAGCTTTAATGTGTCCGTCAGCACGTAGTCCTGGACTTTGGATTGTGCCAGTCTGCAACACTCAGTTGGGGACAACTCTTTACGCTGGAAGACCAACAAGTTTCGGGCAGACCAAAGAGCGTCTTCCACCGAGTTGATGATCCTCCAGCTGCAGTTGATGTTTGTCACAGTGTGTGTCCCTGGGAACAGCCCATAGAGCACAGAGTCCTGTGTCACAGAACTGCTCGGGATGAACCTCGACAGAAACCACTGCATCTCTCTCCAGACCTTCTTTGCAAAGGCACAATCTACAAGGAGCTGAACAACGGTCTCGTCCCCACCACAGCCACCTCGAGGGCAACGTGCAGAGGGGGAGAGACTCCTGGCATGTAGGAAGGATCTGACGGGGAGGGCCTTTCTCACCACCAGCCAAGCTATGTCTTGGTGCTTGTTGGAAAGTTCTGGCGATGAAGCATTCTGCCAAATGACTTTGACAGTCTGCTCGGGGAACCATCCCACAGGATCCACCCTCTCCTTTTCCCGCAGGGCCTCTAAGACGTTACGTGCCACCCACTGCCTGATGGACTTGTGGTCAAAGCTGTTTCTCTGCATAAATTTTTCCACAAGGGACAGGTGGTACGGCACGGTCCAACTACTTGGAGCGTTCCGCGGCAGCGTGGCCAGATCCATCCTTTGCAACACCAGGGACAGGTAGAACCTCAGCATGTAGTGACACTTAGTGTTTTCATACTGAGGGTCTATGCGCCACTTGATGCAGCCACACACAAAGGTGGCCATCAGTATGAGGGCGATGTTGGGCACGTTTTTTCCCCCTTTATCTAGAGGCTTGTACATTGCGTCCCTGCGGACATGATCCATTTTCGACCTCCAGATAAAGCGGAAGATGGCTCGGGTGATCGCCATCGCGCAGGAGTGTGGAATGGGCCAGACCTGCGCCACGTACAGCAACAGCGAGAGTGCCTCACACCTGATGACCAGGTTCTTACCCGCAATGGAGAGGGAGCGTCGTTCCCACATGCCCAGTCTCCTTTTCACCATAGACACTCGCTCCTTCCAGTTTCTAACGCATGCCCTGGTCCCTCCGAACCATATCCCCAGCACCTTCAAGCTGTTAGCCCTGACGTTGAAGTGGAAAAAGGATTGGTCACCCCGGTTCCCAAAGAACATGGCCTCACTCTTCCCACGATTTACCTTGGCTCCTGAGGCCAGTGAGAACTGGTCACAGATGTGGATCAGTCTGCACACCAACAGTGGATCCGAGCAGAAGATGGTGACATCGTCCATGTAAAGAGAGACTTTGATCTGAGTGCCTCCACTGCCTGGGATCGTCACTCCTCTTGTGCCTGGATCCTTCCTGATGGACTCAGCAAAGGGTTCTATGCAACACATGAAAAGAACAGGCGAGAGAGGGCAGCCCTGCCTGACTCCAGATTTAATAGGAAAGCTATCTGATTCCCACCCATTGATTGAGACTGCACTACAGATGTTAGTGTAGAGCAGTTGCATCCAATTGCGAATTCCCTCCCCAAACCCCATTTTGGAGAGCACATCCACCATGTAGGTGTGCAATATTCTGTCAAAGGCCTTCTCCTGATCCAGGCTGATGAGGCAGGTGTCCACCCCCCTGTCCTTAACATAGCGCGAGGCTGTCAGAGATCTTCCTACTCGGCACAGTGCAGATCTGATCGGGGTGGATCACCAATTCCAGAGTGGATTTGACCCGATTGGCGATGACCTTGGACAGAATCTTATAGTCCACATTCAACAATGAAATGGGTTGCCAATTTCTAATTTCCTCCCTTTCCCCCTTGTGCTTGTAGATGAGGGTGATAATGCCTTTCCTCATGGATTCTGACATACTGCCGACCAGGAGCATACTCTTGTACACTTCTAGCAGGTCTGGGCCGATCCAGTCCCACAGAGCGGAATATAACTTCACTGGCAAGCCGTCGCTTCCGGGAGTTTTACTCTTCTCGAAGGACTCAAGGGCCTAAGTCAGTTTGTCAGGAGTTAGCAGTTTGTCCAGGCTCTCCCGTGTACTGTCGTCTAAGACCTCTGTAATAGAGGACAGGAAGGACTGGGAGGCCATGCTGTCTGTGGGCTTCATGTCATACAATCTGGCATAAAGGATTTGCTGATCCTCAAAATGTCGGACTGTGATGACTTTACTGAGCCGTCTTCTTCCTTCAGGCTGCTGATCACAGAGCTCTCTGTGTGTACCTTTTGGAAGAAGAAACATGAGCACATCTTATCCTGCTCCACGGAGTGGACTCTGGAACGGAAGATGATCTTGGAGGCCTCTGAGGCAAAGAGCGAGGCTTGCTGGCTCTTCACCTCTTGGAGTTCCTCCTTGATATCGACTCCCATCGACTGCAGCCAGAGCAGATTCTGCATGTTTTTCTGGAGTCGGGACATTTCTCTCTGTTCCTTTCTAGCTTTCTGGGTGCCTTTGAGGATGAAAAACCTCTTGATGTTTCCCTTGATCGCTTCCCACCAGTGTGTCAGTGACTCAAAGAGTTTCACGGTTCTCCAAACTTTGTAATTCCTCTTGAGCTTCTCAATGTTCCCTGGGGTCAGCAGTTGCACGTTTAGCTTCCATGCCCCCCTGCCCACCCTCTGGTCATTCTCTAAGTGGCAGTCAGCCAGTAGGAGGCAGTGGTCAGAGTAAAACACCAGCTTGACGTCAGTGGATCTGATTGCGAATGCACGGGACACAAACAGGAAATCTATCCTGGAATGGATGGACCCGTCTGGCTGCGACCAGGTGGATCTACGCTGTGCTCCGTCTGCAGGGTTGCTGGAGACGTCGTGCAGCTTGGCATCCTTAACTGTTTCCATCAGGGATCTGATGTATCGTCCAATCTGCTGTCGGTCCTGCCGGGTTGTCCAGCCGCATCGATGATGCAGTTAAAGTCACCGCCCAGAATGACCGGCCTGGAGGTCGCCAGCAGCAGTGGGAGCTGCTGAAAAACCTCCAGCCGCTCGGCCCTTTGTGACGGGGCGTACACGTTAATTAACCGGAGTGGAGAATTCTTGTACATTATGTCTGCTACAAGGAGGGGCCTGCCCACCACCTCCTTAACCTGGGAGACGGTGAAGTTGTCTCCCCGCAGCAGAATCCCCAGGCCGGAGGAATGAGGGTCGTTTCCTCCCGACCAGATCGATGGCCCGTGGGACCACCATCGTGACCATTGCCTGTAGGAGCTGAGGTGCAGTATCGCACACTCCTGCAGAAACAACAGGTCAGCTTTGACCTTGGCAAGGTAGTCCAAGGTCGCAACACATCGCGTAGTAGATTTAATGCTACGCACATTTATGGATACAATCTTTAAACCCATTTTAAAGCATTTATTCTCTTACCAAACCTGTTGTCTCTGAGAGTCCCAGACCTTTGGTCTGCTCCTTCATACCCGTAGTGTTCACAAATTGCCTCACTTTGGTTGGGCTGAGGAAACTGTCCTGAAACTCCCCATTGGAGATGTTCTACTCGGGTGGCATCTGGGGGTCCATGCAGAGAGCGGGATTTGAAATGTCCTCTGTTGGAGAAGCTCCTCCAATCCTCTCCCCCTCTGGGGCGTTGCTGCTCCCGGCTTCTCGGAGCTGGGGTGCACTGAGCGCTTCATTGCTCCCAGATTCCTGGGGCTGGGGTGCGCTGGCCTCTTCGGGTTGTGGGCCAAGTTGGGGTGCGCTGGTCTCCTCATTGTCTCCAATGTTCTGGAGCTTGGGTGTCTCATCCTCCAACTCCCTAGCGTTTTGCCGCTTCTTCTGTTGGTGCCGCCCTGGCCCTTCTTCGTCTGAAGAGCAGCTGCTCTTGTTATCCGTGTCGGATAGGAGACGCCTCTTGCCACTTGTCTGGGAAGTGGCTTGGTCCCTTCTTAGCCCCTTCTTCATTTTGGCTCTCTTCACCAGCTGCCACTCCCCCTGCTGATTTTCTGCTGCTGCCTCCTCCTCCATTGATTTGCTCTCCTGAGGAGTGGGAGGTTCAGGGTGCACTGCAGTTGATTGGCCATCTGTTGCCTCAATCTTTTCCTCCATCTTGTCTCTCTCTGTGTTCTCCATGGTCCCGTTGTTCTCCCTGGGGGCCTTGGTGGTTGGAGTGACACGAAGCATTTCTTCTGCTTCCCCCTCATTGGCTTTGGCTGCCTGTGCATAAGTGAGGCAGCATTTGGGGCAGGTCCTGTTGAGGTGACCCGCCTCACCACACAGGTTGCAGCACTTAGTCTGTTTGCAGTCTTTTGTCTGGTGCCCTTCCTGTTCGCAGTTCTCGCAGAGGACGGCGCTGCAGTTGGCCGCCACATGACCAGACTTACTTCATGAGCGACAAAATTTAGGTTGCCCAGCGTGGACAAGGTAGCCACAGCTTCCCCCGATAGCGAAGCTGGAAGGAGGGTGGAAGATGGCTCCCTTACCGTCGGTCTTGAGCGTGACCTTAACCTGGCGTTTACATGTCCAGATCCCAAAGGCGTCTCTAACCTCGGTGCAGCTCCCAACCTTGTCGACGTACCTGGCGAGGAAGGTGAGCACGTCGGCGACAGGGACATGAGGGTTGTAGAGATGCACCGTCACCACCCAGTCCCGTTGCAATGGCAGAGCAAAGAGCGGCTCCACCGTCAGGATCTTCATCTCTGGCAGATCTCTCTTCTCCTCGAACACCTTCAGGAACTTGTCGCCAGCTGCCACTCGCTTGAACATCACGTTGAAATATCCAGTGCTGGGGAAATCTTGCAGGCAGTAGATCTCCGCAGCTTCGAATCCACACGCCTTCAACAGGATCCTCTTGATGAAGAAGGCCCGATCCATAGGTGCTCCTCCTTCGCTGTCCTTCACCGTGACTCGGGTGGTGTTAGGTATCCCATGGTATGGGGTTCGATTGGTTATAGCCATTGCTTCACGACCTTGCCCTGGCAGAACCATGATCATGGTCTCTCCCCTGCCAGAGGGCTCCCCACATGTGATCCAGACAGCTGAACTATCTTCTCATGACACCGACGGTTGCTGGTGGCAGAACACCTCTCATTGAAGTCAAACTAACCATGCATGGTCAGGTAGCAGAAAGGTGTCATGAGTCAGGTGTAGAGCAGATAATATTGTCACCCTAAAGCCAACTTCTGGTTTGTTGTAGTGGCCCATAGATAGTGGTATGGTTGACTGGCACAGGATGCATGCATCATGGGCCCTGCCAGGATAGGGGACATTCACCAATAGGATCTTCCGGTTATGGTTGCACATCAACTCCATGGTCATGCACCCTTGTGATTCTGGCACATCTCTTCTTTGATTTATGGAGCCTGCAAAGCCTTGTACATGCTTACTGCACCTAGTAATTGGGAATCCTCCTAACCTGGCAAAACCTTTTGTTTGTTCCTCTCTGTTAAGAGAAATGACTAGGAAGTCCCCTTTTCATCTGTACAGGGCCTTTGTCAATTCCCTGATGCAGAGATGCACAGCAAACTGAGGTGTTGGGAATGTTGCCTGCTGCACCTTGGAAGGATCCACTGGTGTAGAAATTGAGCAATTTTCCATGTGTGAGTGTTCAACCCTAGAGGGCACCACAGCTGTCAAACTTGTCCTCATCTAACATGCATCCATGGGTACTCACCAGCAGGGGTCGCTGACTAACAATCAGGATCACTGGTTAACAATCAGAGACACTGACCGTTTACAATTCTGAGGGTGGAATTTTCTATGGCTGCCGGTGTCGGGTGTGATTGGTGGTGTGGGTGGGCAATATGGCGCAATTGGTTTCATGACGGTGTGGAACCAGTTCACGATTGTCTGCTCAGCCCACCAATGGTGGGCCGCATTTCCTGCCATCGGACATTGGAAATCTCATTGTAATACATCGGCATATCATTATCAGGCCAGCCGCCGAAATCCTCCACCCCCACTGGATCGTCAGTCCACGTCGGCAGGAAAGCACACCGCGTGTTTCACAACAGCACATAAATGGCGTGCACTTGGCAGCCTGCACCTTGAGGGGAACTCAGAGTACATCAGCTGTTGAATATAGCGCACAAGCATTTGGGGTGGGGGGGTAGGGTGGTGAGGGAAGTGGCCACACGCTAGGGAAATCTGTATAAAGTAACCATTCCTCTGTAGCTGATACAGTTCGAGCGCAGCCACATTGATATGATTGGAGTCAGGCTTCTAGCTTATCTGCCCACTGAAGCATTGCAAAGGCATCAAAGTGCCACCATGTGCTCCAAAGCTTTTCACGCTCACCACCCACCCCAACCCTGACCCCAGCACAGACTGCAAATTCGTGAGCATTTTAGTGGACTGCAGAACAGTTGGATGACTGCACACATTGTACAATCTCCTCGCTAAAGCTGGCCATGAAGCAGTCACTGGTGGAGGTGCTCACAGCCCCTTGCAATGTCAGCATCTCGGCTTGGACCAGTCTCCTCCATGGTTTGAGCTAACAGGGCAGCCATGTGGCATGAGTTAAGAGAATGCCTGTACCCGAGCTGAGTTCACAGCCTGCAGACCAATGGGCAAAGCTGTCACCAGTCGGGATGGGTTGATTGGGGTGGAGGTGGTGGGATTTCGCGTAGCCATGCAGCGCACTAATTCTGGCCCTCCTAGTGGTGACCAGCATTCTCCAGAAAGCGTTAAGGGGCCATCACACTTAACCAGGACAGGTTCTTAGTACACCCATGCCAACCATGTGTCTCTTTCTTTCATCCTGCAGAAGGAGGACATCAAGATCATGGAGCCTGGTGAACGAGCTGTATGGCTGATGGCCTATAGAGGGCGAAGATGACAGAGGAGAGAGCAACTGAGACTCCTGGCTGCCCAGAGGCAGAAGCAGCAACCTCAAGACCAAGGGACGGCTGGGGCTTCCGTACACGCTGGTTAGCGCCTAGCGACTCCCAGGGTCTATGGACGCCGCCTTTCATTCCTGCAGATGACAGAGAACCAGTGTCACCGAAGACTGCGCATGTTTAGGGAACTGGTCGCTCATATCTGCCATTTACTGCAGCATTTGGCGCCATGGAGGGCATGCACTGCCAGTGGCTGTGAAAGTGACAGCGGTGCTCAATTTCTGCACCAGTGGCTCCTTTCAGGGCTCCACAGGCGACCTCTATGGGATATCACAAGCCTCCACCCACAAATGCATCCATGAGGTCACAAGTGCCATTTTTGTCAGGGCACACAACTTTATGCATTTTGCATGGGACCAGGGCAACCAGGGTGCAAGAGCAATTGGATTCACCCAGATCTTGGGTTTCCCACAGGTTCAGGGTATGATCGACTGCACTCGTGTAGCGCTCAGATCTCTGTTGCAACACGCGGTGAACTACACTAATGGCAAGAGGTTCCATTCGCTGAATGTGCAGCTGGTGTGCGACCACCAGAAATGCATCCTGCAGGCACGCACACAGTTCCCAGGGATGTTCATGACTCCTGCATCCTCAGTCGGTCACAGATCCCTGGAGTCTTCCAGGATCCACAGAAGATGCAGGGATGTCTCCTTCGGGACAAGGGCTACCCACAGAGGCCGTGGCAGATGACAGCCGTGCGGCAGCCTTAGACTGCAGCAGAGCAAAGTTATAACAAAGCTTATGTTGCAACTTGCAACTTGGTGAGGTTCCGGTGTCTGGGCCGGTCTGGTGGAGCCCTGAAAAACAGTCCAAAGCGGGTGGCAGGCATCTTCCCCATCTGTTGCGCCCTTTACAACCTGGCGCTGCAACGGGGTGAGGAGCTGGCTGAGGAGAAGATGGAGGAGCTGCACGTCTCCTCTGATGAGGAGGACGCCGATGGGAATGAGAGTGAGGAGGCCCTTGGGCGACGATGATGGGGATGAGGCCCTTGCACTGGTTAGATGAGACAGGTGCACTCAGGGGGCCCTCATAGCTGCTAGATTTGTGGAGGATGACGACGACATGCAGTGAGGAGACAACATAGATCCTCACATTGCATCTGTGAACATTTGACTCCAGTCTGTCTTATGGCAGCGTGAATACCCTCAGTGAGGATGCTCCTGTCATGGAGGCGCAGTGGAGGCCCTAATAGCCACTCGATTGCAGGAGAATGATGATGACATCCAGTGAGGACACTCCATTGATCCTCACATAGCCTCTGAGAATGTCTGACTCCTGTCTGGCTGAGGGGAGCTCACTTGTGCTCTGTAATCAGGGTCACATCATAGAGACACAGCCATGAAACTTTAGAAGCATCTGATCCTTTGTCTGCCTTCAGCACCTGAGCCCTTCAGGAGCACAGCATCACTGGGCATAAATGGTGAAGAGATGGGGGCCAGCCCCACTTTAAAGGTTCTGAGAACACAGAGAGAATGAGGGAACTCTGTGACGCCTGCCCACGACATTCTGACAGCAATGACCAGCACCGCTGAGGTGCAGGCATCAATAATGTTTCCAGGGAGTGTGAGGCTTGACCATCACTTTGGTCTGAAGACTGCACAAAGCACAGGGAAGAGGCCCTGGACTGAGACACCTGCCTTTATCTTGTGCAGAAAGGTTTCACATCTGAGTGACAAGAACACTGCTCATCAGAAGAAGGAGGCAGAGGCAGGGAGATATTCTTGGGAGTTTACTGACAATCATGAACAGTATGTACAAGTGATTAACACCCATCTCCAGGCTGTGCAACTAATTCTTCTTAACCTTCCTAACCCTGCCACTACGTCTTGTTGCTCTGCAGATATCCACAGCGGAGGTGGAGGCAGCCTGCTGACTGTGACGCCCTGTCTCTGATGATCTTGGCGGATGTCCTCTGGAGGGCCAAGACTTGGAGGGCCCCGACTTGCTTTTGGGGTCCAGCTGTGCGGCAGTGGCACCTTTGGAGCTGGAGCTGCTGAGGTTACAGGAGAAGGGATTCGGATGGGCTGGAGACTCTTGGAGTCATCTGGGTGGATGGCCCTGGAGCATGCACCTTCTGATCCTCCTCCCTATGGGTGCCCTAGGGCCCCTGGCTGACTCCTGGAGGAGAAGGGGTAGCTGGAGTGAGATCGAGCTACCTGGCAACCTCTCGCATACAGTGTTGGAGAACAACTATAGCGCCATTGATGGAGTTAAGCTACACAACAGTGCAGGAGTGACGTCCTGGACCAAGGTCTTCATGCCATTCTATCAGTGTTGACCTCAGTGCGTTGGCATGCTGGTGCTATCACCTCAGCCTGAAGGTGGACAGACTGCTCCATTATGCCTTGCAATCTGAGGAGTGCAGTGGACATCCCTTCCTGTTGTTCCCAAGCTTGCCTTTGCAGCTCCAGCAACTGTGACATGACCGAGTCCAGAGGCTCGTCATCTGACTCAGTCTCAGCAAATTTCAGGCCGAGTGCCGGACAACAGGGAACTTGCTGCCGCCACCTGCTGTGGATCAGACGGTGCAATGTGCTCACCAGATTATGATCCCAAGGCAATTCTAAAGCTAGGTCCCACTTAAGTATGTGTCTCAGTGCTGGTGGAGGGTGTGGGTGAATGCTGATGGATGTTGCACTGTTGGACCCTCACTTGGTTGAACACCACCAGCATCAGCACAGGAATGGTCCAGATCCTCACCGGCCAGCTGGATGGCTCTTTTTCAAAGTCTGTGAGGATTTTGATTTCAGGCATTCCTCCACCAGCCTGTGACCTCCCCTGCTTGTTGTGTGCCAGCTTATCTTGCATGAATAGAGATGGAGACAGTGTAAGCAGGATGCCTACCGGGCCAGATGATAAGTATGCCTGGCATGTGTGGGTGGTGAGTGGTCCCATGGATGGGATGAGGACAATGACAGTGAGTGTGAGAGAGTGAATGGTGATGCCCCTTGAACTGAGCAGTGAATGAGGGCCCTGTGGATGTGTGATGGGCTTGTGAGTGTGTGAGTTGGGAGTGATGAAAAAAATGACTTATCCTGGTGGAACGGAGGAGGTTGTCCATCCTCTTGCAGCACCAGGTGGCTGTCCTTTTTTGAAGGGCATTGGCACTGACCACTGCTGCCACCGCCTCCCAAGCCAGATTAGTGAGGTTGCTGCCCATCCTGCGGCCAGATCAGGAGTAGAGGACATCTCGGGGGGACTCCACGGCATGCAAAAGGCGTTCCAGTGACCCAACACTGAACCAAGGGGCTGCAGTCTTTTTGCCTTTCAGGGCCATGTCTTCTTTCCAGCAGTTGTGGTCTGGAAGCGCTGTGTGTGCAGGCGACTGGACTTTAAATATGGCACCCAGTGTGATGCAGCAGCGGGGTATGGCCGGTGGGCGAATGAGAGCCTGCTCACCATGGAAATGGTGTGTTTCCCGGGACTGCATAAATAATGAGGTGGGTTTGGGACAATACGGCGTGAAAATCTGCCATTGTGGCCAGCAGGTAAAACGTTGTTTTAGCCGCCCGGTACCACACTTAATGCAAATCTGGGAAAATTCCATGGGTCTCAGAAGATACTGAAGTCAATTTTTGCAGTCCCACTGACACCTTAGATGAGATCAACCAACTCAACAAGGAGAAAGGATTCACGAGTCTGTATTGGTCAGTGCTCGACCAAGCAGTGCATTTATCTCCTGACTCACTATAGTTTTAAGCAAGCACCCTGATTTTAATGCAAAGTCTTTCTTGTTTTTTTACTGTTTGATTTTTCTGACCCTCATGGGTTATCATTTTATGCCTAGTTTTTTACAGTAAAATCAGATACTATGCATCAATGAATACTACTTGTGATTTATGTAATATAACCTCTTTGAACTTGCCGCTCTTTAATCAGGCTCCAGATAAAAACTCCATTAAATATATGTAATGAATAGGCATTTAACAACAAAGGCCATCGCATTCTCATGATCAAAACTAAATGTTCTGAAGTTCAGTTGGATTATGAATTTTATTTGAATGTATGCGAGGTACAAGCTATTTAGTAGAGAATGGATAGTAGGTCTTTTGTCCTGTCAACAGACGAGGCTTTGTGGTAAGATTTTGAACACAGAAGAACTAATCAATGCCACTAATGTAAATTAGTAGGTTCCGGTTATGAGGGTGAAAAAGTTATGGTTGTAAGAAATGGATGATTTCAAAATTATAACAAAGTACTAAAACTGACTTCAAGAGAATGGAACAAGTAACTTTGCAAAGGGATTTATTTAATTTATTGGTGAAAAAGTAGCATCATATAAGGTGTTGAAATGTGAATTACCAGGGTATAAGTACACACCTGAATTCCTCTACTTCATGATGACTAAATTGTCCAATTACTGATGCACTGCTGTGAAGTCTGAGGGCTGTATGTTGATGGCTCCTGATTCACTTTCCAACTGCACTGTTGATAGATTCCAAGATAAAGGCGCTTTGCAGAGACCATCCTCACCAAATGCTGTACCATTGGAATCCTTCTCTCTCTCTTTTGAGGCTGTCTGGTTGGTAGTAGCTATTGAGGAAATGTATTGTTTTCAGATTCAATGAAGTACGGCAGTTTATTAGCAAAGTAAAATATTATGGCGCAGCAGGGTATTCATCTGAATTAAAGTTGTCTTAGTCAGCTGTACAGAGTGGAGCTAGAAGAAACATGCCTTGTTATGTGTATTGTGCAGTTTGATTCTGATATTGTAAATGACCTGGGCTGAACTGATTGATAATCAGAGTTCTGTGTCTCAATACATGATTTCTTGAAGTTTCCAGCATTCTGTTCAAAGCTGTCACAAGATCAGGGTCAGTACTTATCTTGAGACAGTCAAGCTGTGAGGCTGCAAAGAATCAGCTATGCTTTCAATGAAAACATGTTTTATTGATCTGTCAATTTTATTCTAATCTGGGATATTGAATACAGAAGGTATTTGAATATTAAATGTAATTATAGCATTTCTCATCGCAGAATGGTGCCTGAAAGCACTTTCCATCTTTCCTTTCTGTAGAAAATTTTGACTGCTAGCTTGAGGCAAGTTTAGTTCAGATGCCATAAAGCATTTCTTTACACAGAAGGTTTATAACGGCTGCAAAAAAACTGACAAGTCAGAGGCTAAGGCATTGAATTCACTGAAAACGCGAAGAGCTGAAATATTAACTCTGTTTCTCTCTCCACGGGTGCTGCCAGACCTCCTGAGCATTTCTAGCATTCTGTTTTTATTTCAGATTTCCAGCTTTTGCAGTATTTTGATTTTGTTTCACTTAAAAAAATGACATAAGTTCTGTAATAGAGAAACAGTAGAGAGGGAGATTGTGACACCAAAGAGTCTTTTCAACTGAGCTAACTTTGTGAAATCCTATGAATACTGATTAAATTTAAAATTATAGACAGGTAAAGCCTCTTTGTATTGCTATATATTTGAAAAGCTTGCTGTATCACTAATTTATCTCCCTGAAATTTTGCTACAGCAACTAAAATGATCTCCATCCCACTTAGGGAGGCGGTCAGGCGCTGGTGTGCCTATGCACCCAGGTGGCGACCTTCCGCCTTCAGGCTCTGCAGCGATACCTTTATGTTGAGCCTCCTCCCAGATGGTGTGCCCTGGTGACGTATTTCTTCTGCCAGGTGCATGGCCTGAATTATGACATGCAGCTCTTGTTTATAGACCTGAGGGGCCTTCGAGGCTCCTTGCAGGCGTTGCCCGTCTTTTACCAGGGACTGTTCTAAGTCTGGAACATGGTCGCCTCGCAACGCAGCTCTCCCCATCAGGAGTAGTGGCTGTCGTCAGAGAGCCGCCGCTCAGGAACCCGCCCCTCCGTCCTTTTCAGTGGCTGGTGGAGAGGAGGACTGTGGCCGCCGGGGTGACCAGGATCGGGGACATGCTGTGTGGCGGAGGAGTGGGCTGGATGCTTCCGCAGGAGTTGGCATGTCGTGCATCCGTGGGTGTCCGGCTCACGGCTAATGCCATTCAAGCCTTAGGACGGTCATGCTCGGCCCCAACATTATACTGGGTCTCGAGGTGGCCCAGGTGCGCGGCGGTCTTCCGTCTGAGCGTTCCTTTGTTCGGACAGAATTCCACATTGGCCCCAAGCCCCGAATCCTCCCTTGGGTACCCCGCAATATGAGCCGCCTCAGGGGAATGTCCTCCATGCTCTTTAGCACGGCGCGGAGGAGTTTCCTGTATGGACTGCTGCTGCACTTACTTGCCCTCGCCTGTCACCTGGACACACCCTGGCGTGCCTTGTTGCCGAGCCTCGGCGGAGGTCCCCGTTGGGGGGCCCTCTATGGAGGTGTCCTGCTTTCCATTGGGAACCTGGGGTGGAGGGTGTTGCATACAGCAGTCCCCTATAATCGTAGAATGTGTCGGTTCATGGACTCCCAAGGTACCTGCTCTTTTTGTGGACTTGTGGAGTCCATGGATCATGTCTATGTTAATTGTTGTAGGCTGCATTCCTTTTCAGTTATTTAAAAAACCTTTTATTACTGGTTTGTTTGCACTTCAGTCCCATGCTCCTGATCTACAGGCACCTGGTGCGGAGGGGGGGCTGGGAAGGAGGGGGACCTCCTTGTGAACCTGCTCAGGGGCTTGGCCAAGTTAGCCATTAACAGGTCCAGGTTGTGGGCGATCAAGGGGGTCGTCCCACCAGACTGTTTGCCCCTCTTCCGCGGCTATGTTCGCAGCTGGATGTCCCTGTAGAGGGAGCACACAGTGTCTGCCGGCACCGTCAAGGCCTTCCATGCCCAGTGGGCACTGCAGGGACTGGAGTGCTTTATTGACCCCCTTAATCACATTTTGATTTGATGTTTGTAAGTTTTCTTTAAACTTTGTCTTTGGTTTTACTGCTAACCTAACTTAGGGGCTGTGTTTACTTTATCCCTCACTTTGTTAATTTGATTTATTTGCTTGGCTTTAAAAGAGTTAAGTTGATCTCCATGGGGTCTAATCACAAGTTGATCATAAGCTGTAACTCCTGAACAATCGTTTCTGAAATACGATATTCAGAGTGTCAATGAACCATGAAAATAGAAACTTAGCTTCACCCTGTGGCAAATTATTACAATTATGGATGAGACATTAAACTCATGGCTGCCCAATTTTGTGTCCATAAATTGGGCATTACGCCTCAAACTCCATGTGGTGATCTCTTGTGCTCAATGTGTTCCATGCCATATTGAGTCAGGCTCGCCTAAAACTGTCAGGGCTAATAAAGATATGAAATAAGGGTCCTTCATCTTGTTATGGATCTTTCCACCAAATTCAATGTCCTGAACACTGGATTCACCCATTCTAACCCTGCCCACAGATTCTAGGGAGTAGTGTCAAGAGGGAGGCTGCACCAGAATTATTTAAAGGGATCTCAACTACATTTAGGTAAGTATCTGGTTTGTTGGTTTCGACTGTGGATAGCCTTCTCGGCCTATATCTGGCTGTGTCATAACTGTTTTGGAACTGCAGAAAAATCTCTCCCCAGGGGTTTCTACACAAACATGAGTTGATCAGTCTGCCATTCGGGCTGAAAGATGAGAAGGTGGAAATATGAGCAGCAGGTAAGAATGAATAGAACTACAATGACTTGGAAAAGAGGGCAAAGGAGGAGAGGCTGTAGGAGACTTTACACCATGTGAGCATGCATGACCAGAACTTGCCTTCAGTTGAAGAACAGTGAGGAATATAGTGTGTCTGGCAGCTTTGTATCCCCAGGGTGGCAGTGACAGAGCAGTGATATCTGTTTCAGCACTGACTGCAGCCCCACACCAGGCCATCCACTTCGTTGCCTATGGTTCAGAAGCTGAGTGTGACCCTGAATTTCTATGCAACAATGCAGAATAATATGACGTAGGCCAGAGCTTCTCAAACTGGGGTCCACAGATCCCTTAGCGGTCCATTCAGACTTTCAAGGAGGTCCACAAAATAAGTTCTCTGGTGCAGTGGCTCAAAGTTTTTTTGGTTGAAGGACTCTTTTTCAAATGGATTAATAATTATAGATATCCCCATTTAAATTATATTACTGTACATTAGTCATAATTAACATAAAAACATAAGAATATAAGAAATAGGAGCAGGAGTAGGCCATTCAGTCCCTTGGCTGATCTGATCCTTGTCTCAATTTCACTTTCCTGCCTGCCCCCCATAACCCTTTTAGATCAAAAATCTGTCTAACTCAGCCTTGAATATATTCAATGACCCAGCACCCATTGAACTCTGAGAGAAGAAACTCCTCCTCATCTCTGTCTTAAATGGGAAATCCCTTATTCTCGAACTGTGCCCCCTAGTTCCAGATTCCCTCACGAGGGAATCCTCTCTGCATCTACCCTGTCATGCCTCCTTGGGATCTTATATGTTTTAATAAGATCACCTCTCATTCTTCTAAACTCCAATGAATTCAACCAACTGTTCAACCTTTCCTCATCAGATGACACCTTCATCCTTGGAATCATCCTAGCGAAGCTTCTCTGAACTGCCTCCATAAGTGTTACATGAAAGCTTTTGTTATGATCCCACTGATATTGTTACAGACAAGCCAGATCCCAGGGTGGAACCCGGCTTGCTAGATCCTAACTTTTATTTTTTGTTTAGAACTGTGGAGAGCGGCTACTGAACAGAGTTAAAGGAGTCAGCTGACTAACTTTTAACAAAAGAATAAAACAATTAAAAAACAAGAAAAGATTAACCATAATACAATACTCCTTTACCCACAACTATACCTTTACAGGTATACTCAGATTAGTAAGGATGACACAAGTTACAAAAGCTATCTTATACTCTCATGTCCACAGTAAGTACACAGTCCATGTAAACCATTTGGCGATCCGTGATCAGGCACACCACATTCTGAAACCAAGTGACAGATGCCACCTGAATTAGCTGCTATGGATCCCTCATCAACTCCACCCACACACTTGATGCACCGTGAGCCAACCAGTTTCACTGAACTCCGTCTTTCACACGACGGTTTTCTAATCTCCACACTCGAATAACTCGCTTTGGAACCTTCTCCCAAATGACACTTTCTCTCAGACACCTTCCACAAGGATCCACCTTCAGGATCCTGAACTCTCTTTCTAATGTTCCTCTCCCCTGGATCACCACGTGCATTCAAGCTTTGTCATCCATGCACTCTCTCTCAGATACTCAGCCATGTCAACAGAACACCACTGCTTCACGTGCTCATAGCAAGGAGTCACCAAACTTTGGCTGTCTCCTCGGATCTCCTGGTTTCTCGCAAGTCTATGTTGGTTTAAGCCTGCATTCTGCAGCTTTCTCCCTTTAGCCTGGAACCTTCCACTGCCCCTCACTCTTAACTTCACTTAACAGGACCTTTTCCAGGTTCCTGTTCTTCCTTTGACTAGGTCTCCTAGGGACCTTTCCCCTGTTCCATTCCCTGGTTTTGGCTTCTTATTTAGTTTGGGATTTGCTATCTGTCTCTCTGCTATGCTGCATCTCCTGGCAACTCCTTTCAACTGAACTGCAACTACTTTTCTGTTTTTCTCTGTCTCTGTGGGTCCCTCTCTCTGGAACCCTGAGCTAGGCAACAGCAGAGTTTTTTCTGTCTTGAGTTTGTTTTATCTTCCTTGCAAGAGTCACAAAACCTCATTAGAATGCTGGCATCTTTTAAAATGAAACCAAAACTCAAGTTTCCCCCTTTCTTAACAAACAAATACAGAAATACAAATTAAATTTAAACCTAAAGATATACCTTATTCCTAACACATACAAAAACAACTTACTTAAACTCTGAGATAAAAACAAAAAAACTGCGGATGCTGGAAATCCAAAACAAAAACAGAATTACCTGGAAAAACTCAGCAGGTCTGGCAGCATCGGCGGAGAAGAAAAGAGTTGACGTTTCGAGTCCTCATGACCCTTCGACAGAACTTGAGTTTGAGTCCAGGAAAGAGCTGAAATATAAGCTGGTTTAAGGTGTGTGTGTGGGGGGCGGAGAGATAGAGAGACAGAGAGGTGGAGGGGGTTGGTGTGGTTGTAGGGACAAACAAGCAGTGATAGAAGCAGATCATCAAAAGATGTCAACGACAATAGTACAATAGAACACATAGGTGTTAAAGTTAAAGTTGGTGATATTATCTAAACGAATGTGCTAATTAAGAATGGATGGTAGGGCACTCAAGGTATAGCTCTAGTGGTTTTTTTTTTAATAATGGAAATAGATGGGAAAAGGAAAATCTTTATAATTTATTGGAAAAAAAAGAAGGGGGAAACAGAAAGGGGGTGGGGATGGGGGAGGGAGCTCACTTTAGGTCGTGAGCTCCCTCCCCCATCCCCACCCCCTTTCTGTTTCCCCCTTTTTTTTTCCAATAAATTATAAAGATTTTCCTTTTCCCACCTATTTCCATTATTAAAAAAAAACCCACCAGAGCTATACCTTGAGTGCCCTACCATCCATTCTTAATTAGCACATTCGTTTAGATAATATCACCAACTTTAACTTTAACACCTATGTGTTCTATTGTACTATTGTCGTTGACATCTTTTGATGATCTGCTTCTATCACTGCTTGTTTGTCCCTACAACCACACCAACCCCCTCCACCTCTCTGTCTCTCTATCTCTCCGCCCTCCACACACACACCTTAAACCAGCTTATATTTCAGCTCTTTCCTGGACTCGAACTCAAGTTCTGTCGAAGGGTCATGAGGACTCGAAACGTCAACTCTTTTCTTCTCCGCCGATGCTGCCAGACCTGCTGAGTTTTTCCAGGTAATTCTGTTTTTACTTAAACTCTAGTTCCTAACACTTTTAACAACAGGTGATTACTTAAGAATTAGCAATTTGAGCAATTTAACAGGCTTAAAGCAGGTTACTATCTTAATCTTCAAAAAACCTTTCCATAAGCTTACGAATTTCCTTCCCGCCAATTCTGTTCCAAAGTGTTTACTTGAATGTGACATTTTTGGAAATATTTTATAGATCTGGCAAACGCAGTCCAATTTCTTAGTGATATTTGATCTTTCAAGGAATTATTGCAACATTGTGGAAGTTTTAAATCATAAGTAACAATAGTCAACTGGCAATGCATATCCTCATCGAATCTTCTTGGTACCTCTGCTTGTCCTGTAAGAGGGGAAAAGGGAGTGTGTTCATGTATAACTTGCTGAAAGGTTGCGAAGATGTTCATGACAAGTGTGAATGGTACAAAAGAGATGCCACAGGTCTGAGGAAGTAATTGAGAAGGCAGTAGCAGGTGCGAAGTGTGAAACAACCAGCAGAAGGAGGTGCAGGACATGGACTGATGGTCTGAGCTATTGGTAAAATATATAATCAGAGGTGCCAATCCCCACCATCTCATAAATGGTGCAGACACAATGGGCCAAATGGCCTCCTTCTGTGCTATAACAATCTATGATTCTGCAAATCAAGTGACAAACTACTAAAAATCAAGGTCAGAGCCCTTTACAGAAACTACTGCATCTGAAAATGCTTTACAAAAACTTATTAAAAAATCCTAGCTGTTTTCATCACATTGCTCGGCATCTTAGTTTAAGATTAAATTGACAGTGATTGGGATGATTGCTAGTCAAGGGTGATCATTTATTAATATCATTTTGTTTTATATATTAGTTCCATCTTAGGTGTGCCCCTCTAAAAAAAAATTGCACTTTTGTTTGATGAGAAGACCCCAATATATCCTGATTAGTTTATTAGAAAAAAACAACAATGATCTTGTGCAACTTGCAACTACAGTGATGCACAATGCATTCTGAGCATTGCATGCAGTGCATTGCCCTTTTAAGAAATTGCAAAGGTGTGGGGTGATTGAATTGAAACAACACTGTGTCTCTTGCCAATGCAAGATGGCTGCAAAGATGGCCACTGATACCCATCTGCGCATGAGCACTTGTTCAGTATGTGCAGAAAACCAAAGATGGATTTTATCCTTCCAAACTTGGATTGTGTCAGGGGCTATTTTAAAATGACAAAAATATCATTGTAAATTGAGGTGGAATGATCAATAAAATGAGTGGAGAACTGCAGTCATACAGATAAGAGATCACAATATAAATGGGTCCCACAGAGACTAGCTGTAGTATAGGCTATGTTATAACCAGTCCCCTTTGTTATGCTCCTGGATGAGGAGAGGAGGAATGAGCTGACTCCCTTCTTTATTCAACCCCCTTGGTTGGTTGCAACAAGGTTAATTTAAAAGGGATCCGTTCCACCCCCCACCGTCCCCTCCCCTCCCCCACCATGGATAACTTTTCCCAATCCAAATGTATTTATTTTTTAGAAGGATCCAATTTAACCAAGCTTTCTTGAGTCAAAGAAAGAGTAACTGAAAAGAAAGACCTCTGAAAAAGAGTCATACGGGCTCGAAACATTATCTCCGTTTTTCTCTGCACAGATGCTGTTAGACCTGCTGAGATTTTCCAGCATCTTCTATTTTTGTGACAAAGAAAGAGTAAGTTTATTAGCTACTAAAACCTGAGAAAATTATAAAAACGCAATACACATGCACAAATATCAGAAGTGAACAGTTAAGAGTCCAAATAAAACTTTTAAAAAATATATACCCATCTTTGGCTTTGGCTTGTCCGTGATATGTAGATGGTGGGATGTTACGGCCGTTAAGTTGGGTGATTCTGCTAGAGCTGACTTTGGCAGTTTTGCATTTGGTTTGGAGATACTTGGTTATGCAGGGTATCAGAAGAGGCTGCCCAATTTCCTTTTTGATTATGGCTTCTTCTGAGTCTTACCTCCAGCAACAGAGAGGAGAGAGAGCGAGAGAGTGAGTTCACCTGCAACTGCAGGGGTGACTAGTTAGTCTTCTTGTGCTGTCAATCTCATAGCACACATTGCACACACTGCACTGCTCTAACGCTAGCTTTTTAACCCATTTCCCCTGTGTATTCCATGAGGGGGAAATAGTTGTCTTGCATTTATATCAGAACTATTTACACGTTCTGAGATATAAATCAACAGAAGATGGGTTTTCGGGTGAACGTTGAGACATGCAAATCAGTCTTTTGTCTCTGCAACTACAGGAGATTAAAGATTGCATCTGTTTGCATCTTTACTTTCTCCCTTTCAAGTGTCTCTGCTTGAAGAAGGCCATGACAACTTTTCAGGTGCGATATTCCATTTTCTTTCAGGACAGATCTGTTAATATAACCCACATAGGAATTTTCCAGAAAGTGCTCACTTTACATTATCAGCCATCTTTTACTCAGTGTCCTTATTTGTATTTCTTGAAAAACACACAAGTCTTCCTTAAAAATTTCACTATGCCCGTAAGTAACTCATGGCTGTAATCTGCTTTTTCATGACAACTAATGCTAATCCATCCTATTAGTCTGTGTCAACTCTCCAGTTACCTGACAAACTTTCAAACAACTAAACAAGCGAAAGAGAAAAGGGTAAAGTACAGAAAGAATAACCTATAAACAGAAAATACTGGACAGAATGAGCAGGTCCTGCAGTATGTGTGTGTGTAGAAGCTCAGGTTAATGGGTCAGAATGCAGAACCAGGCCTAGAACTGAAAGCTAAATCATAGATTACTCACCAAAGATATAGGGGGGAATTTTCTCCCCTTTGGGCGGGATGGGTGGGCGCACAGCCAATCGCAGCCCGTGATCGGCTGAGCGCTGCCATTTTATGCAGGCTGGCCAATTAAGGCCCGCCCAGCGTGACGCACACCCGGAAGCACTCAGCACTGCCTTTGCAGGCGAGGGAAGGAGAGAGAGTCAGGGCCTGCGCTCTTTTGCGCATGTGCACGAAAGACCACAGAAATCTCCCTGAGGCACAGAGCTGCCTCGGGGAAATTAATTTGATTCTGAAAGCTTGAAAAAAAATTAAAAAAATTATTCAGACATGTCCCCTCATGTGACAGTGTCACATGAGCTGGGACATGTCAAGGAATGTTAATAAAAATTTTTCTTAACGTTATAAACCCTTCATGAAACCTCATCAAGCCTATGGATGAGGTTCCATGAAAAATGCAAAGGCCGCCTGGGCTCTTCACCTGCCCGCCAACCTTAAGTTTGGACGGGCAGCCCTGACAACTACTTCAATTAGGTGATTAATGGCCTTAATAGGCCTTTGACAATGCGGCAGGTGTGCAGCTGACTCGGGTGAGCGCCCACTAAACTGAAGATCGGAATGACGCACAGTGACGTTGGGACACACGCCTGACATCACCGTGCCTCATATTACATAACAGCGTGCGGGGCCCGCCCCCACATGCCGATCAGAAGATTCAGGCCATAATTGCTGCTTACTTTCCTTTCTTCCTTTCTTGATTGCTGTCTACTCTGTTGCTCCCAATGATGTCACAGGGTAAACAATACAACTGCGCATGCACCACGTTGGCAGCAAACACACCTTGAGGTAAAGCCTGACTGGAGCTGGTGCTTTCTTTTTGGCGGCCATCGCTGAATAGTCGGCTTAGATGTCAGTCGCAGCATCAGAGAGCCACAAGCTCGATTCCGGTGAGGGAGTGAGGCTTGCAGAAAACCAGATGCTGCAAGTATGCAAACATTTTGAGATTTATTTCAAAAATTGTGACAACCTGGGTAAAACTTAATTTTACTTAGAAACCCCATCTCTTGCCATAAATTTGTTAGTGTTAATGTGTCGGTGTAATCAATAAAATATATATATATAATGATAAAATATATATTCAGCCTTTTGAACATGCTCCCGTAAAAGTTAATCACTGAAAACACACACTAATGATAAATCCTTTAAGTAATCATTTTGCCACAATCCAACCTCCTATCTTTGTGACATTTAAGGATTTATCATTATTGCGTGTTTGCTTTACCCAGTGCAAGTGAATACAGTAGGCAAGGTTGGAGGAAGTACATGCGAATTGCTGTTTGACCCAGGAGGAGTGTTGTGGGGAGAGGTGAATGGGAAGGTGTTATACATTCTGTATTTGCATGAAAAGGTGCCAGAAGAAAGTGGGGGTGGTATAGATGATGGAAAAGTGAACTAGGGTGTCATGAAAAGCAAATTACTGCAGATGTTGGAGATCTGAAATAAAAACAGTAAAATCTCAGCAGGTCAGGCAGCATCGACGGAGGAGAGCACAGTTGACGTTTCGAGTCCTCATGACCCTTCAGTTCTGTTGAAGGGTCATGAGGACTCAAAACGTCAACTGTACTCTCCTCCACCGATGCTGCCAGACCTGCTGAGTTTTTCCAGGTATTTCTGTTTCTGTTTTTGTTTTGGATTTCCAGCATCCGCAGTTTTTAGCTTTTAACATTTCTTCAGTTCTGAAGTAGTCATATCGGATTTGAAACGTTAACTCTGTTTCTCTCTCCACTGAAGCTACCAGACCTGCTGAGTTTTTCCAGCACTTTTTGCCACAAGGCTAACTTGTTCTCTCCATGTGCGCTGACTGACCTGCTTTGTGTTTCCAATATTTTCAGTTTTGGATTTTTTCAGCATCTGTAGGTTTTTGCTACAGCAGTGGGATTGACTTGCACTGTTTAAAAAAATAGTAATTTTCCTGTAAGTAAGTTTTACCATCTTACTTTAAAGAAAAATATTTAAAATGGCAAATATATAATCCCGGAACTGACCAAGGTTCAAATGCATGTTGCCTCCCACCCCCACCCTGATATTTTTAGCAAACAAAGCTCCCATTGTCTGAAAAGCTTTGCATCATATATAACACCTTTGTGTTGGCTGAACAACCCAGCTAAGCTATGAATTGTTTGCCTCCAGGCTTTTTGGGCTATTACATCAGCACACTTCTATTCTTTCTATTCCATGACCTCCACTATTATGAAATGTACTTTGTGTGCTCTGTGCTGCAATTTTGAGTGTTGAATCCCCAAAGCAAGCTATAATTTGGAATGTAATAAAGCAAGCCTCTGAGAAGACATTGTGTGACAGCCAATCATAATGGGAAACTTGTGTGAAGTAATGAATGGAAATAGCAGAGTTTGATTTGTTGTTTGTGGCATAACCCAAGGATAAAAAAATTAACAATGAAAAATATTTTTAATAACTTAGGTGTAGTATACTAGAAGACAATAGCATTGCAAATTTATTCTACTCATTTGGGACCTTTGGTATCACAGTTACATTTTCATGATTAGAATAAGCTTGGTATTAGCAGGGTTGCCACCTTTGTCTTGTTCAAGCAGGGTTGTTTTATTTTATTTCCTTCCATGAGACAGGTGTATGACACCTCCCACCAGCCTGGCTTAGATTAGAAATCTATATGGAACTGTAGACTTAACCATTTCTTAACATTCTCAATAGCTTAAATGGAAGCTATGATAGAGTTGTTCATGATGCAATAGGATAAAAACAAAAAAACTGCGGATGCTGGAAATCCAAAACAAAAACAGAATTACCTGGAAAAACTCAGCAGGTCTGGCAGCATCGGCGGAGAAGAAAAGAGTTGACGTTTCGAGTCCTCATGACCCTTCGACAGAACTTGAGTTCGAGTCCAGGAAAGAGCTGAAATATAAGCTGGTTTAAGGTGTGTGTGTGGGGGGCGGAGAGATAGAGAGACAGAGAGGTGGGGGGTGGGGGGGGTGTGGTTGTAGGGACAAACAAGCAGTGATAGAAGCAGATCATCAAAAGATGTCAACGACAATAGTACAATAGAACACATAGGTGTTAAAGTTAGGGTTGGTGATATTATCTAAACGAATGTGCTAATTAAGAATGGATGGTAGGGCACTCAAGGTATAGCTCTAGTGGGTTTTTTTTTAATAATGGAAATAGATGGGAAAAGGAAAATCTTTATAATTTATTGGAAAAAAAAGGGAAGGGGGAAACAGAAAGGGGGTGGGGATGGGGGAGGGAGCTCACGACCTAAAGTTGTTGAATTCAATATTCAGTCCGGAAGGCTGTAAAGTCCCTAGTCGGAAGATGAGGTGTTGTTCCTCCAGTTTGCGTTGGGCTTCACTGGAACAATGCAGCAAGCCAAGGACAGACATATGGGCAAGAGAGCAGGGTGGAGTGTTGAAATGGCAAGCGACAGGGAGGTTTGGGTCATTCTTGCGGACAGACCGCAGGTGTTCTGCAAAGCGGTCGCCCAGTTTACGTTTGGTCTCTCCAATGTAGAGGAGACCACATTGGGAGCAACGAATGCAGTAGACTAAGTTGGGGGAAATGCAAGTGAAATGCTGCTTCACTTGAAAGGAGTGTTTGGGTCCTTGGACGGTGAGGGGAGAGGAAGTGAAGGGGCAGGTGTTGCATCTTTTGCGTGGGCATGGGGTTGTGCCATAGGAGGGGGTTGAGGAGTAGGGGGTGATGGAGGAGTGGACCAGGGTGTCCCGGAGGGAGCGATCCCTACGGAATGCCGATAAGGGGGGTGAAGGGAAGATGTGTTTGGTGGTGGCATCATGCTGGAGTTGGCGGAAATGGCAGAGGATGATCCTTTGAATGCGGAGGCTGGTGGGGTGATAAGTGAGGACAAGGGGGACCCTATCATGTTTCTGGGAGGGAGGAGAAGGCGTGAGGGCGGATGCGCGGGAGATGGGCCGGACACGGTTGAGGGCCCTGTCAACGACCGTGGGTGGAAAACCTCGGTTAAGGAAGAAGGAGGACATGTCAGAGGAACTGCTTTTGAATGTAGCATCATCGTAACAGATGTGACGGAGGCGAAGGAACTGAGAGAATGGGATGGAGTCCTTACAGGAAGCGGGGTGTGAGGAGCTGTAGTCGAGATAGCTGTGGGAGTCGGTGGGTTTGTAATGGATATTGGTGGACAGTCTATCACCAGAGATTGAGAAAGAGAGGTCAAGGAAGGGAAGGAAAGTGTCAGAGATGGACCACGTGAAAATGATGGAGGGGTGGAGACTGGAAGCAAAATTAATAAATTTTTCCAAGTCCTGACGAGAGCATGAAGTGGCACCGAAGTAATCATCGATGTACCGGAGAAAGAGTTGTGGAAGGGGGCCGGAGTAGGACTGCAACAAGGAATGTTCCACATATCCCATAAAGAGACAGGCATAGCTGGGGCCCATGCGGGTACCCATAGCCACACCTTTTATTTGGAGGAAGTGAGAGGAGTTGAAGGAGAAATTGTTCAGCGTGAGAACAAGTTCAGCCAGACGGAGGAGAGTAGTGGTGGATGGGGATTGTTCGGGCCTCTGTTCGAGGAAGAAGCTAAGGGCCCTCAGACCATCCTGGTGGGGGATGGAGGTGTAGAGGGATTGGACGTCCATGGTGAAGAGGAAGCGGTAGGGGCCAGGGAACTGGAAATTGTTGATGTGACGTAAGGTGTCAGAGGAATCACGGATGTAGGTGGGAAGGGACTGGACAAGGGGAGAGAGAAGGGAGTCAAGATAACGAGAAATGAGTTCTGTGGGGCAGGAGCAAGCTGAGACAATCGGTCTACCGGGCCAGTTCTGTTTGTGGATTTTGGGTAGGAGATAGAAGCGGGCCATCCGAGGTTGGGCGACTATCAGGTTGGAAGCTGTGGGAGGGAGATCCCCAGAGGAGATGAGGTCAGTGACAGTTCTGGAAACAGTGGCTTGATGTTCAGTGGTGGGGTCATGGTCCAGGGAGAGGTAGGAGGAAGTGTCTGCGAGTTGACGCTCAGCCTCCGCGAGGTAGAGGTCAGTGCGCCAGACAACAACAGCACCACCCTTGTCAGCGGGTTTGATGACAATGTCAGGGTTGGACCTGAGAGAATGGAGTGCAGTAAGTTCAGAGAGAGACAGGTTAGAATGGGTGAGAGGAGCAGAGAAATTGAGACGACTAATGTCGCGCCGACAGTTCTCAATGAAAAGATCAAGAGAAGGTAAGAATCCAGAGGGAGGGGTCCAGGTGGATGGAGAATATTGGAGATGGGTAAAAGGATCCATTGAACTGGGAGAGGACTCCTGCCCAAAGAAGTGAGCCCGGAGACGAAGACGGCGGAAGAAGAGTTCAGTATCATGCCGAGCCCGAAATTCATTGAGGTGAGGGCGTAAGGGTATGAAACTAAGTCCTTTGCTGAGCACTGAACGTTCAGCATCGGAGAGGGGAAGGTCAGGGGGTATAGTGAATACACGGCTGGGGTTGGGACTGGAAGAAAGGGTGGGGACGGAGGGACAGGCAGGGGTGGAGGGTCCTAGATGGGTGTTGGTGTCGATGAGTTGTTGGAGCTTGCGTTCCTTAGCACTTGAGAGAAAGAGAAAAAGTTTCTTGTTGAGGCATCGGATGAGCCGAAGGATAAAATGAAACTGGGGGCACGCGCAGCTTTGAAAAAGGGTACGGCGGTGCTGCTGGAGGGAGAGGTCGAGTGTGTTCATATGGCGGCGCATGGCACTGAGAGTGGATTTCAGAATGTGACGGGAACAGCAGTCCGAGAAATGTTTTATGTCCCGGAGATACCTGTAATCCTGGGTGGGTTCGAAACATGAGGGGTGGAATTTCAGTTGAAATCCACGTGGGGTAAGTCGGAGACGAAGACAGTCACTGAGAAAGGAGATATGGCTGTGAAAGCGGGTTTTAGTAAACACCTTGTCAAACACTAGGAGGGAAATGGAAAGCAATGAAGGTGAACAAGGCAACAGAGAGATACGGAAATATTGTCGCAGAGAGGAACAGAACTTCTTCAAGGAGGTAGGCATTTCTTGAAGAGCAGTGGCAGTCAATTAAACACAGAGATAAAAACAAAAAAACTGCGGATGCTGGAAATCCAAAACAAAAACAGAATTACCTGGAAAAACTCAGCAGGTCTGGCAGCATCGGCGGAGAAGAAAAGAATTGACGTTTCGAGTCCTCATGACCCTTCGACAGAACTTGAGTTCGAGTCCAAGAAAGAGTTGAAATATAAGCTGGTTTAAGGTGTGTGTGTGGGGGGCGGAGAGATAGAGAGAGAGAGAGAGAGAGGTGGGGGGGTGTGGTTGTAGGGACAAACAAGCAGTGATAGAAGCAGATCATCAAAAGATGTCAACGACAATAGTACAATAGTACTTAGTTTCATACCCTTATGCCCTCACCTCAGTGAATTTCGGGCTCGGCATGATACTGAACTCTTCTTCCGCCGTCTTCGTCTCCGGGCTCACTTCTTTGGGCAGGAGTCCTCTCCCAGTTCAACGGATCCTTTTACCCATCTCCAATATTCTCCCTCCACCTGGACCCCTCCCTCTGGATTCTTACCTTCTCTTGATCTTTTCATTGAGAACTGTCGGCGCGACATTAGTAGTCTCAATTTCTCTGCTCCTCTCACCCATTCTAACCTGTCTCTCTCTGAACTTACTGCACTCCATTCTCTCAGGTCCAACCCTGACATTGTCATCAAACCCGCTGACAAGGGTGGTGCTGTTGTTGTCTGGCGCACTGACCTCTACCTCGCGGAGGCTGAGCGTCAACTCGCAGACACTTCCTCCTACCTCTCCCTGGACCATGACCCCACCACTGAACATCAAGCCACTGTTTCCAGGATTGTCATTGACCTCATCTCCTCTGGGGATCTCCCTCCCACAGCTTCCAACCTGATAGTCGCCCAACCTCGGACGGCCCGCTTCTATCTCCTACCCAAAATCCACAAACAGAACTGGCCCGGTAGACCGATCGTCTCAGCTTGCTCCTGCCCCACAGAACTCATTTCTCGTTATCTTGACTCCCTTCTCTCTCCCCTTGTCCAGTCCCTTCCCACCTACATCCGTGATTCCTCTGACACCTTACGTCACATCAACAATTTCCAGTTCCCTGGCCCCTACCACTTCCTCTTCACCATGGACGTCCAATCCCTCTACACCTCCATCCCCCACCAGGATGGTCTGAGGAACCTTAGCTTCTTCCTCGAACAGAGGCCCGAACAATCCCCATCCACCACTACTCTCCTCCGTCTGGCTGAACTTGTTCTCACGCTGAACAATTTCTCCTTCAACTCCTCTCACTTCCTCCAAATAAAAGGTGTGGCTATGGGTACCCGCATGGGCCCCAGCTATGCCTGTCTCTTTATGGGGTATGTGGAACATTCCTTGTTGCAGTCCTACTCCGGCCCCCTTCCACAACTCTTTCTCCGGTACATCGATGATTACTTCGGTGCCGCTTCATGCTCTCGTCAGGACTTGGAAAAATTTATTAATTTTGCTTCCAATCTCCACCCCTCCATCATTTTCACGTGGTCCATCTCTGACACTTTCCTTCCCTTCCTTGACCTCTCTGTCTCAATCTCTGGTGATAGACTGTCCACCAATATCCATTACAAACCCACCGACTCCCACAGCTATCTCGACTACAGCTCCTCACACCCCGCTTCCTGTAAGGACTCCATCCCATTCTCTCAGTTCCTTCGCCTCCGTCACATCTGTTACGATGATGCTACATTCAAAAGCAGTTCCTCTGACATGTCCTCCTTCTTCCTTAACCGAGGTTTTCCACCCACGGTCGTTGACAGGGCCCTCAACCGTGTCCGGCCCATCTCCCGTGCATCCGCCCTCACGCCTTCTCCTCCCTCCCAGAAACATGATAGGGTCCCCCTTGTCCTCACTTATCACCCCACCAGCCTCCGCATTCAAAGGATCATCCTCTGCCATTTCCGCCAACTCCAGCATGATGCCACCACCAAACACATCTTCCCTTCACCCCCCTTATCGGCATTCCGTAGGGATCGCTCCCTCCGGGACACCCTGGTCCACTCCTCCATCACCCCCTACTCCTCAACTCCCTCCTATGGCACAACCCCATGCCCACGCAAAAGATGCAACACCTGCCCCTTCACTTCCTCTCCCCTCACCGTCCAAGGACCCAAACACTCCTTTCAAGTGAAGCAGCATTTCACTTGCATTTCCCCCAACTTAGTCTACTGCATTCGTTGCTCCCAATGTGGTCTCCTCTACATTGGAGAGACCAAACATAAACTGGGCGACCGCTTTGCAGAACACCTGCGGTCTGTCCGCAAGAATGACCCAAACCTCCCTGTCGCTTGCCATTTTAACACTCCACCCTGCTCTCTTGCCCATATGTCTGTCCTTGGCTTGCTGCATTGTTCCAGTGAAGCCCAACGCAAACTGGAGGAACAACACCTCATCTTCCGACTAGGGACTTTACAGCCTTCCGGACTGAATATTGAATTCAACAACTTTAGGTCGTGAGCTCCCTCCCCCATCCCCACCCCCTTTCTGTTTCCCCCTTCCCTTTTTTTTTCCAATAAATTATAAAGATTTTCCTTTTCCCACCTATTTCCATTATTAAAAAAAACCCCACTAGAGCTATACCTTGAGTGCCCTACCATCCATTCTTAATTAGCACATTCGTTTAAATAATATCACCAACTTTAACTTTAACACCTATGTGTTCTATTGTACTATTGTCGTTGACATCTTTTGATGATCTGCTTCTATCACTGCTTGTTTGTCCCTACAACCACACCCACCCCCCCACCCTCACCTCTCTGTCTCTCTATCTCTCCGCCCCCCACACACACACTTTAAACCAGCTTATATTTCAGCTCTTTCCTGGACTCGAACTCAAGTTCTGTCGAAGGGTCATGAGGACTCGAAACGTCAACTCTTTTCTTCTCCGCCGATGCTGCCAGACCTGCTGAGTTTTTCCAGGTAATTCTGTTTTTATTATTCAATAGGAAGTGTACTGTAATCCTGTTATCGTTTATACCCCTCCTGTCCCTAACTGCCAAAATATCCCCATCACTACAGATTCTTCCACTGAACTACTTAGAGAGTATGAAGGACTACATACATTGTTTTTATTTATCAAACTATTTGCACATCAGTTTACTTCTATAGTTGAATCTAATCCCCACCTCAATTTTAAAGGAAGACTTTGATAAAGGTATCGGAAAGGTCTCAAGTGTTACCTTTTAATTCTTAAAACAGACTTGTTGAATCCTGTAGATTTTGTTCTAAGATTAATCATGATCATAGATTACTCAAAAAATAACTTACAAGAATGATGATCCTAATGTGATGCCATTAAGAATCAGGA
The DNA here is from genome assembly GCF_017639515.1 of Carcharodon carcharias. Taxonomy (NCBI): domain Eukaryota; kingdom Metazoa; phylum Chordata; class Chondrichthyes; order Lamniformes; family Lamnidae; genus Carcharodon; species Carcharodon carcharias. Next base: position 160,896,893 of record NC_054473.1, on the reverse strand, counting down.
CTCCGTACCTCTCACTTAGTTGTGTTTCTTGCTGAATCCTGTGAATTTCATCATAAAATTGATAATTTTATGAGAAGCATCCAAAAACATGGCCTGACATAACTCATACCACTGACTCGGATATCTAGACCATGGACAACCTCAAGTATTTTTTCATCCAGCAAATCAGGTAAAATTGTTTTTGGTGTATACTCTTATGCACAACAATAGCACAGCTCACATTGAATAATATCAATTGGAACATGTAACTTTTAAACAGCTGCACAGCTGTTAGCAAGAGTGGAAATTAGTCAAGTGGAAACTATTTCATGGCAATGTCTGCATCATGAAGCCAGCTGAAAAAAAAATGCATTCGTCTTGTCTCAATCACGCTCAAATTTCAATGGTAATGGGTTCTTCCATGGATATTACACAGGATGTTCCACCGTTGGATCCTAGAATTCCTTAGTTGCTGCGGAGCAAAGGGTAGTGTTATATTAATCTCCCATCCATTATCTCAAATTGTAACAGTGGTAGGTTCATCTATTTTTTTCCTCTAGGACTGACAATCAACCAACATTCCATTTTGGTTGACATAATTGCAAATGGTGAACCTTTATTTTGTTCTTCTCTTTTGATTGTTCAGTAAAGCAATAGCACTTGGCACTAACCTTGAAGAAAGCCTCGCTGAGAGATCTAATGATATCTGTGGCAAGAACTTTAACTCTCTCGGAATTAATTGCAGCGTATTTAGTGGCAATTCCCAGCACCGAACTGTAGTGATTTCATCAAGCTCTCCTCCATCTTCTCAAGGACAATTGGGGATGGACAATAATTTCTGGCCTAGCCAGCTACATCCACATACCATGAAAGACTAAAAAGCTGTCCAACTAGCCAATCGCATTGAAGAATTCTCACAGGCAGCCAGTCAGGAAATGAACTGCACTAATAATCAAATTACTTTTCAAAAAATGTACAAAGAGCGAAAGATTGGACATACAAATGATGTTAAAGTAGAAGCTGAAATATCATGAACAAAAAAATATAGTTTAAAAAATTAGTAATCAATCATAATGACCAAAAGATGTAGGAGCAGAAGTAGGCCATTCGGTCCATTGAGTCTGCTCCGTCATTCAATGAGATCATGGATGATCTGATAATCCACAACTCCACTTTCCTGCCTTTCCCCCATAACTCTCGATTCCCTTACTGATTAAAAATCTGTCTATCTCAGCCTTGAATATGCTTAATGACCCAGCCTCTACAACCCTCTGCGGTAAAGAATTCCACAGATTCGTTATCCTCAGAGAAAAATTTCTCATCTCTGTCTTAAACGGGTGATCCCTTAGTCTGAGATTATGCCCTCTAGTCTTAGACTCTTCCATAAGGAGAAACAACGTCTCAGCATCTGCCTGTCAAGTCCCCTAAGAATCTTACAGGTTTCAATAAGGTTCTTATTCTCTCGTTCTTCTAAACCCCAATGAGTACAGGTCCAACCTACTCAACCTCTTCTCATAAAAAAAATCCCTCCATATCCAGGATCAATCTAGTGAATCTTCTCTGGTCTGCTTCCAATGCCAGTATATCTTTCCTCAAATACGGGGACCAAAACTGTTGTGTTTTAGGTGTAGTCTAACTAGTGCCTTGTCTAGTTTTAGCAAGACTTCCCTATTTTTATACCTCACTCGCTTTGAAATAAAGGCCAACATTCCATTTGCCTTCCTTATTACCTGCTGAACCGGTATGCTAGCATTTTGTGATTCATAACAGAGAATGGATACTCCATTGAGAAATTTAACAACATTGAACAAAAAATTATTTTCTCAGGGCAGGGGCAGGAAAGGAGAGGTCTTCAACAGCAAGGCCAAAGGGTGTAGCAGTGAATGACAGGTTGCAACTTCACAATTTTGGCATTAAGCTGCCCACACACTAAATCCTGAAGTTGCTGTCATATTCAGAGAAGTAATGAGAGCAAATGCTGATTGTACTTGTGCACAGCAAGCTCCCACAACCAGCAATGTGATATTGGTGTTCTGTTTTTGAGATGTTGCTTGAGGGATAAATATTGAGCAGAACATCAGGGAGAACTCCCCTGCTCTTCTTCAAAATTGTGGCTTGGGATCTTTGTGTCCATCAAAATGTGAAGATGGGGCTTGGTTTAATGTCTTATCTGAAAGGTGGCACCTTCAACAGTGCAGCACTCTCTCAGTACTACACCAGGGTGTCAGCCTAGAGTTTTGTGCTCAAGTCTCATGAATCCATAACCTTCTGACTCAGAGACGAGCATGCTACCAACTGAGCAATGGGTGATACCTATAGTGCTACACACAAGTGCTCTGGGATCTGGAGTACAGTTGTAAAGTTTAAATTTAAACCAGTAAACTTTTCTAATGCATATTGTTCTAAAAGAAGTAAATCAGGGCAAGCATGACTACTTATAAACTACAGAAGCCAATTAGATGGGTGCAATTGCTTACAAAGTTTGGGCTCCAGCTTAATGACTGCTTTTCTTTCTCCTTTAAAAAAATAATAATTTGTATTACTATCAAAGTATTGACAAGAGGTGAATGGATACTGATCATAGGACATTATGGGTTATATTTTTAGAAATATCTTCAGCTTATCCAACCAAAGCCTGTTTCTAAGCATAAGCTTTAAAATGAATTAAAATTATGAACTATACTAAGCACTGAATAACTTCAATTGTAAAGTAGATCAAGAGTGTTGGCTAAGTGAGTGATTACCAAAGCTTGAGGAACAGCAGATCATTTTTGATCATGCAATTCACACCCTTCTGGTCTTAAAATTGAGCACAAAAACTTCAGATAATACCTGCTCGCATTTTCTCAGAAAGCAGGTGCTACATTTACATCTCCTCTGGCACATTTTTTTTTTGTTTATTTTCTTGTTCCATTAACACCTCTTTTAATAAGATGCCGCAAACATTCAACCAGTCAGGCACGGTCTGTGCAGAGAGGAGAAACAGAGTTAATACCTCAGGTTGATGGCCACACCATTTGCCTTGCATCATCATCCAAATCATTCCTGCCCTCTGCCCAATCACAGACCATCCCTTTTGTTCTTTCTCCCCTGCCCACACCCCTGCCTCATTTCTTGGCTCTGCACTTACTTAAAAACTATTGGCTGTCTTTATTAGCATCACAAATGGGTTGAAGTAGGTTTATGTTTGGCTCCCTTGGAGGACAAGATAAACCAACCAGTTTGGCTGCAATGTGTCATTTGATCCAGTCATAGGCTGGCTCCCCAGAGGGCTCAGCCCCATCCTATATAGGTGCACTTGCACCCAACAATCAAACTTTGTGGTCGGTAACACTCCCATAATCTATAAAATCTCTTAATTCTTACAATCCTGCCAAAAAGTCATTGAACAAGTTTTGGGTCCAATTTTAACTGCCCCTAGTTGGTGGGAATCAAGGTGGGGAGGGGCCAGTTAAAATATTGGGGGCTGTTTATCTCCACTGATTCTGCTTCTTTGCATCCTTATTCCAACATTAACCTGTTCTTTTAAAGCAGCAAACAAGGCATCCACAAGATGTCAGGATGTCCCACAATATCATCAGGAACCAATCTCCCAACTTCAAACTGAGGCCTGAACAAGAGATGTAAAGTTGTGGGCAGCCGGATCCTGGGTCAGAAGGTAAATCTTACATTTATTTTTCAGGTTTCCATGTGTGTCACTTATCAACAGGACCCATTAACTGTCTCTCTTTCTCTCTCTACAGTTGCTGCTTAATGGTGCCAGCCCTCTGTTCATATTGCTAATCATATTGACCAATTCAGCTAACAAAAGGCCTCATGGAGAAGTTTAGACAGTTTATAATAGTTTTATAATAAGAAGAAATTACAACCATTAAATCATTTCAGGGTCTATTGCTATACATACAGAACCAAAATTACTATGAAATCCTTTAGTTTTATGTTGCAGAGCAGACTGCATCACACAATGAAGCAAGTAACTGCACATATGTATTTATTTTAAAATGGTGATTTGCACTTTTTGCTTCTTGCACTTAAATATTTGAAGTGTGTGGATTTTTGTAACTTTAACGGTTGTACTGTAGACATGTATAGCTTATTTTTGGTGTCTTTTCTTTAGTGGGGCTCCAGCCCCCTCCTTGTAGAGCCACCCAATTAATCTTAGGAAGAGAAGTAGGCCATTGACCCTGTGGTGCCATTAGATCATGGCTGATATATATGTTAAATTCATCTACCCACCTTGGTTCCAGTCTTTTCTTTATGGAAAAACAAATAATCCTAAAGCAGCAGCTATACATTGGCTGAGCAATTAAGGAGGGCTTTAAAGTGTCAGTTTGGTTCAGTTGGCAGTACTCTTACCCCCAGATCAGTAGATTATGGATTCAATCCCTACATCAGATCTCAAAAGGCCTAATCTTGGTCAATTCCCCAGTGTGTTACTGAGAGCATGCAACATCATTAGCAGTGCCATCCTTTATCAAAGCCAAGGTGTATGTCTGGGCTTAGATACAAACAAAAAATGCTGGAAATACACAGCAAATCGGGCAGCATCTGTGGAGAGAGAATTTTTCTCCCACCCAGATTCCAGCAGCCATAGGATTTGGCTTTTGTTATGTCTGAACTACTTGTGTTAATGATTCAGGTGGATATTACCAATCTCCAGCACTACTTGAAGAGGAGCAAGGGGAACTCCACCCAAGCCCAACGTAAACGTAAACTGGAGGAACAACACCTCATCTTCCGACTAGGGACTTTACAGCCTTCCGGACTGAATATTGAATTCAACAACTTTAGGTCGTGAGCTCCCTCCCCCATCCCCACCCCCTTTCTGTTTCCCCCTTCCCTTTTTTTTCCAATAAATTATAAAGATTTTCCTTTTCCCACCTATTTCCATTATATAAAAAAAAACCCCACTAGAGCTATACCTTGAGTGCCCTACCATCCATTCTTAATTAGCACATTCGCTTAGATAATATCACCAACTTTAACTTTAACACCTATGTGTTCTATTGTACTATTGTCGTTGACATCTTTTGATGATCTGCTTCTATCACTGCTTGTTTGTCCCTACAACCACACCCCCCCACCTCTCTCTCTCTCTCTCTCTACCTCTCCGCCCCCCACACACACACCTTAAACCAGCTTATTTTTCAACTCTTTCTTGGACTCAAACTCAAGTTCTGTCAAAGGGTCATGAGGACTCGAAACGTCAACTCTTTTCTTCTCCGCCGATGCTGCCAGACCTGCTGAGTTTTTCCAGGTAATTCTGTTTTTGTTTTGGAACTCCACCCAATCTGGCTAACATTCCCCTCTCAACCAAGACTACTGAAAAAAAAACAAACAAATGGCTGTCCCAATAGTTATGGGACATTCCCGATGCAGAACTCTCTGCCTACACGACAATAACTTCAACATAAAGTTCATTTGGCAAAGGCACTTCCAGATAATGAGAAGAGGCACATTATAAATACTATGTATATTGCTAGAGAAAACTCTTGTACCATGAAATTAAAGGATGGCAAATATGTATATTCATGAGCTAGAAAGAAACTGGTTTTGCTAAGATTAGAATAGGCAAACTAGAACTCCAACATCTGCTGTTGTGACTAGTTCAAGCTTGAGCCATAGATCAGTGATTCAACCATGTACAGAAACAGGAAATTCCAGGAAAAACAGAAAAAAAATCTAAAAGAAGAAAAGAACTTAATCCTCTGCTATACAGAATGTAAAACATTAGCTCAATACTGTTTTCAGTGAAAAAAGAGACCATTTTTCATTCCTACAAATATTGTTCTAGAATTTATTTGTGCATATTGAGAAACCAGCAGTTAAGAGCCACACTACATAGTGCAAAACAAAAACAGAAATACCTGGAAAAACTCAGCAGGTCTGGCAGCATCAGCGGAGAAGAGCCAAGTCAAACTTTTACCAAAATTGACAATAGTAAAAGAGGAAACTGATATATTAGGAAGCTATGTTTGGGTGATCAAGAAAAGGCTGAAAGCAAAATAAAAAACTTCCTTTTTAATATTTACTGATTTGGTAAAAAAAAATGTTTCCCTTTACCCACAATGCTGTGTCACAAAATCCATTTCACTTATTCCCGAGGAGAAGAAACTGCAAGCTTTTATAAAATTAAAAAATAGGAAATTAGACAGTATTTTAGTGAATAGCAGACAAAATACTTCCTTTAAACAGAATGATGTGATCAGTTGGTAGTATTCATCACTTTGGCATGACAAGGTACATACTATGGGTTTAACAACTCTTTAATCTCCAATTATCTTACTGAAGTTATTAGTGCTTTGATTACATAAAACACAAATATTTTTGAGTGATTCAGAAATAATTAACTGGAAATAACACACACATCTGAGATCAGTCATCACCAGTAAAAAAAAGTAATCAGTTTTGAATGTACTTAAATTGAAAAGAAAAAACATCTTGAAGGCATAAGTGCAACTACATCTGACTCCACAGCAAAAAAAAAATGTTTATGCACTTCTTTAAGCAACCAGTTATTTTGACTCTTATCCCTCCCTGGGGTAAATTGACACTCTTCTTCCCACAGGAACAGCTTTTGCGTACAGCTCAAGACGGGTTATATTTTAGCTGGCTGATTTGCTATTGTGCATGTAATTAATCAGGCACGTAATGAATGTAGCAAACTGATTACCAACAAATGTATGAAAGTGAAGTGAAGTCACTCTTCTTTCTCTTCATCAAAAGTTTCAACTATCCTGCAACATCTGTTAACGGCAACAAAATGCTCAACAGCGTGATAACCCTTTGCCAACAATCCATCTTATATATACTATAATTAAGTAAATTAGCCCGCTCATTATGTACACAGTCTGAAATCAGTAGCAGTTTACTGATTACATACAATTTAATTTAAAAGTTTATTGGTATTTTATTGCAGGCTTTCACAAGAGGAGATAGTAATGAGACTTGGCAAAAAAGCAGGTGTTTTTATCATCAACTTACACATTAAATAACTAATTTAGATTGAGGAAAATTAAGCCACATCAAATGGTACTGCACACGAGACCATTCAGCCCATCATGCCTACACAACAGCTCTTTGCAAAGTTTACCAAATTAGTCCCATTCCCCAGCAATTTTTTTTCCTTTAAGTATTGATCCAATTCCCTTTTGAAAGTTATTATTGAATCCGCTTCCACCACTGGAAATAGTTTCCCCTCACCTACATTAATATAGTGTCTATCGCTACCTCAGGACACCTAAAAGTGCTTCCCAGCCACGCAGTATACTCACTGTTGTAATGTGAGCAATAAGTGGACTAAAACAAATCAGATTTGGTTTCTCAGCACAAATATTTACTAAACAAACATGGGCAACTGCAGAGCGCTCAAAATGGATTCTGAAATGTTGTTTACAAAATGTGTTTCTTTCAGCCAGCATTTAGTTATAGCTTTCTTCAGTGGAGTAAGTGAATACTGTTAAGCAGAAATATAGTCTGAACTCAACTATCTAGAACAAATGAAGGATGTTGCCTGGACTGGAGAGTTTTAGTTATGAGTAGAGATTGGATAGCTTGGGGTTATTTTCCCTGGAGCAGAGGAGATTGAGGGGGGGCATGATTGCGGTGTATAAAAAAAATTATGGGGGGCATAGATAGGGTAGACAGGAAGGAACTTTTTCCCTTGGTGAAGATATCAATAACCAGGGGGTGTAGATTTAAAGTAAGGGGCAGGAAGTTCAGAGGAGATGTGAGGAAGAATTTTTTCACCCAGAGGGTGGTGGGAATCTGGAACTCACTGCCTGAAAGGATGGTAGAGGCAAAAACCCTCATAACATTTAAGAAGTATTTGGATATGCGCTTGCGATGCCATGGCATACAAGGCTATGGGCCTAATGCTGGAAAATGGGATTAGAATAGTTAGAATGTTTAACTGGCGCAGACTCGATGGGCCAAATGGCCTTTTTCTGTGCTGTCGACCTCTATGACTCTTAATTCTTATGTATTATCTAAAAAAAATGCACATGCCAAACTGTCAATCAAGCCAATTTTAATCAAATGATTACATGAGTTAACCCCTTTGATGCCCAGATGCAGTTACATTGTTTTCAAGTCTAGCTTCAAGACAGGATCCTTTCTTCTTTTTAAGCACAAAAGTAGAACTGAGATAAAAATTACATGTAGAAAGTGGAGCATTAATCAAAGTTGAAACATGTATAGGTAACTTCCCTTGTAGTCTTTGGTGAGGTAGCTGATCTCAGTCAGGATAGCAGTAGTGGCATTACAATTAGCTTTGATATTTGGGAGCTAAGGAATTGTTGGGGTGGGGGTGGAAAGAGGAGGCAGTCTTCTCATGAGGCAAACAGGAGTGAGAGATCACTGAATAGCAACCCTGTATACAGACCTTGGGCTTGGCAGTGATCCCTAAACAGCTGAGCCATTTGACTTTTCCATGTTCAGCCCACACAAGTAGCACAGCCACTTGGGTAAGGCATCAGAAACTGTCAAATGAGGGAGGACGATGGGAAGAAGTGGGGGTAAAATCCTTTTTAACCAAAAACATTTCATTCTAATTCAAGAGGAAAAAGCATTACAAAAGGCATTTCTTTTAAATACCATAACATTGAAGCCTAAGCACTAAGGTGAAAACAAATTACAAGATGCTATTAGTAGAATCTACTACAGAAGATGTTCATTAAAATGAGATTTCACTCAGCATGAGGACAACATGCAAGCCATTGTCCTTTCAACTGTGACCAGATGATCCAAGAATTGAGAGTGGTCCAAGTATACATACATATTTAAAATAAATACCCAAGTCTAATTCAGTTTATTCTAACATTAGCTTTTATCAATATTTTGATTCTGCAGAATGCCGATAACAATAGCAGTTATTAACTTGTAAATCATAAATTCCAGACATCATAGGATCAGAGTGTAAAATTCAAAAATCTGTGCGCATTCTTACTGAAGCCAAATATTACAAAAAGGACATCTCCATATTTATCAGTCACTGTTGGCCACAGGTGGTCAGGTAATAAATACAGTGCACAGGACTCCAACTAATGAAGCGTAACAGTGAATGCTGCTCAAGACCATAATTTTAATTTATTCAATGAGATAGTGAAATGCATGGAAGCCTCTTTATAATAGTTAGACAGAATATTTTCCCCTCTTTGACAGATCATACACACCTGAAAATAATACTGGAGGCAACAACTCATTGCAGATGGCACACACAAAAAAAAATTCACAATAGATTTAAATTTTAACTTTTTTTAAAGACAAAATATGTTACTAAAGAAATGAAGTCACACACAATTGGCAATTCCACTGAAATTTGAAACTAGATGCAAAGTAAAGGCTTTAAAAATATTACTGCACCAGAAGTTCAGCAATTGAATTGCAGTGCATTTTTCAGCAGAAAAGCAAGACAGTGGCTCATTTCAGAAGACCATGTAAACATATCAAATTGCCGCAGTAGCCATATACTCTCATTTTAGAAAATAGCTCAATACAAAAATATTCAAATATATTTTGCAGTGCAGGGAACTTGTTTCTTTCGAGCAAACTCAAAAAGATTAGGACTTAAAGTCGTTTTCTTCTGAACTTGGCCTGAGGTTCTTGTAGATAAGGTGAAGGATCACAAGCAGCAGCATTTCAGAAGTGCTACTCAGAGCTACTATAAATGGAGCCTGTGAGGCGAAGTCTGCTTCCATGCGGCGGAAGGACAATTGGAGTACAGCAAGGGCGAGCAGACTATTTTGGACTCCAATCTCTATACTGACTGTTTTGCACAAAGGAACAGGTAATCTCAAGCAATAAGCCATGAGATGTCCAATGAGCAATCCAAACACAGGAACAGCAACTCCAGCAAGAATGATTTCCTTATGAACATTGTAAAGTATGGCTGCTCCCATCTGGTAAGCCATGAAGAGTCCTCCAATGATTAATACAAAACTGAGGGGTCGAATGAGTAAAAGTAAGAACTTGCTGACGCGTGGCAATTTATACTTGATTAACATTCCTGTTGAAATGGGAATAGCTATAAACAGCAATGTGATCAGAATCTTCGTAAACGGCACATGCAGCGTTTCATGAACATTGAGAATATGGGTGTAAATCGTGGATGAAAGTGGCATCATACCAGTTGCGACCACAGTCGATATCAAGGTCATGGAGATGGCAAGGGTCACATCCCCTCCTAGAAGCAGACTGTAGAGGTAGCCTCCACCTCCTCCTGGGGTAGAGCAAGTAATTATCAGCCCAAGGGAAAGGGCTTTGGGCAGGGAGAAGATCTTCGACAAGGTATATCCATACAAGGGCATCAAGAGAAACTGCCCAATAACTCCTAGAATGACAGGATGTGGTTGCTTCAGAAGACCTCGGAGGACTGCCACTTCCACTTTACAACCAAAAGCACACTTATTTATAAAAATCAAAGGCAAAAGGAAATAAAGGAGAGGGTTCTGAGAGAAATGGGCCAGGCTAGTATAGCCTAGAACATCATCATTGGGCAATACTTTAATATTGTAATCTCTTCGTTCTTCCACGGTGAATGGCGCAACCCTGGTGACATCCAGAAGCCGGATTAAAAGAGGCGCGGTCCCGGCCAGTCCCGATTTGATGCTGACAATGTAACTTTTCACAAATCCTATGGTCTCCGCATCGCTGACGTTGATTACGGTCAGGACATCTGGGTCCAGGGACTGAACCAGCAGTCTGCTACCATCCTTCTCCCGGGCGCTGCCATAACGACTGGAAACCACAATGATACCCTTGGTATTTTCGGGAAACTCGAATTCGGTCGAGGTGCCGTCCCCGATGCTCACATAGTAGAGTGCTGCTGCCGAGCTGTTCGAGTCCACAAGGCAGCAAACCCGGCCGAGAATCAGCAGGAGTAGCAGCAGCGCCGGCTTCATACCGGCCATCCACAGCACCCTGGGGCGATCCAACATCTCCGCGGCCAACTTTCCACTGCGTCAATCCGCCCAAAGAACAGGGAGAGCGGGATGGGGGCAATTGGGGAGGGGGGATGGATTTGGAAGCGGTCAGAATCCGCACAGCCCGCCGCTCTGCTGCTCCTCCAGCACTCGGGGGATGGAGAGGCTGAAGCCGGCTGCACCGCAGCCCCGGCACCCGGAAACCAGCACCATGTACCCGGCCAGCCAGCGTGTTTACCAGCTCTCGCCCTTCTCTGAGAACTTCCTTCCGGCACAGCTCCAGCGCTGTGAGCTTTCACTTTAATCCAGTCAGTCAGTCAGCCAGTCAGTCAGTCAGTGAGTGAATGTTTGAACCTGGCTGCTGAGTGAATCTCCACCCACCCTCAACACAATCCAAATACTCCCAACTCGGATGTAAAGCGCAGACTCCAAACCGACAAATAACCTTGTTAATCCTTAAAAGGATGCCTTTCCTCCCCCTACCCCTTCGATTATTGCTCCCTCGAGTTTTCATGAATCGACCGTTTCGCTGTGCCAGTGTTTATCCACAATCTGTCACAATTTCTGCTTTTCCCCTTTGTCGATGCTTCTTATGCACTGACTCAATGGGAGCCGCCTTTCGCCCCAGGGTAGTCGCCCTGCAAATCCGTGCAATCTCGGAGTTGGGGGGGGGGAGGGTGGGGGGCCATGTCCCTGAGTTTCATATTACTGGTTAATTTTTATTCACCGACACCCCTCTCATTGAGTCAAACCCGTGGCTCCTCAATGCTCAAACCATTGTCACACATTAACCTTCGTAGTCTGCTCCCAATACTTTAGTATAGATTTTTGTCTCCTATCCTGTCATGCGATAGATTTATGTAGCTTTCAGGGCTGAATATCACAAAGTAGAATTACACAGACAAATAGGGATTAATCTGGTCTGGGTGTATTTGGAAGGTTGTTTTGAATGTACGTGGCGCCGCTGCAGTTCTGATAGGAACACTCAGCTGGTAATTATGTCATCCAAAAATAAACTCAAAGTGACATTTTGACTGCAACACCCAAGCTGAAGGTGACTGACTTATTCAGACCCTAGTCACTTTCGTTTTTTTTTGTTTAGGAAATCTCCGTTGTAAATAGTTCATTTGATAGGTAACCTGAGGTCACATAGCTGAAAAATGATTCTTTGGCTGACTAGACATAGCTTTTGGTTTCCATTCTAGTTCCTGCATTTCGCTTCCTTTTACAGACAAACACCTCCCTTCCCCCATGGCGACGCACTTGGCACCATTCACCTCTCTTTTGTTAGTCCCTCTCTCTCCTTCAACTGATATGGCTTGGATATAACTGCATCCCAGACGAATGGGTTGGAAGTCTTCAATTTCTGGCCATTAATACAGGTGAGGAATCTACAGGCATGCTCTGTTAGAATTTACTGGGATAGACCATCTCACAGTGTGCCCCATTAGTTAGACATTTTACCTCATCTTCAGCTCAAGAATTTTTCATGCCAGAAACTGCTAGGACTGATACATGGCATCTGGGAACTTGTGAACCCTGGATTAGTTCCAGCACAGAGGAAGGCCATTCAGCCAATTGTGGCTCTACCAGCTCTTTGCAAGAGCAACTCAACTAGTACCACTACCCCAACTTTTCCCACCAGCTGTTTATGTACTTAACCCATTGAGATTTCAAGAGAAAGGAACAGAACTTGTTGGCAAAATAATGGTGAGTTTAAAGCAAAAGCCATAGTTTTTTTTTATTCATTCACGGGATGTGGGCTTTGCTGGCTGGGCGAATATTTTTTGCCCATCCCTAGTTGCCCTTGAGAAGGTGGTGGTGAGCTGCCTTCTTGAACCGCTACAGTCCATGTGGTGTATGTACACCCACAGTGCTGTTAGGAAGGGAGTTCCAGGATTTTGACCCAGCGACAGTGAAGGAACAGCAATATATTTCCAAGTCAGGATGGTGAGTGATTTGGAGGGGAACTTCCAGATGGTGGTGTTCCCATTTATCTGCTGCCCATGTACTTTTAGGTAGTTGTAGTTGTGGGTTTGGAAGGTATTGTCTAAGGAGCCTTGGTGAATTCCTGCAGTGCATCTTGTAGATGGTACACGCTGTTACTACTGTGCATCGGTGTTGGAGAGACTGAATGTTTGTGGATGTGGTGCCAATCAAGCAGACTGCTTTGTCCTGGATTCTTCAGTGATGTAGGAGTTGCACTCATCCAGGCAAGATGTGTGAATTAGGCAAGATTAGTGAGAAATCATCCTGTAGGTTGCAACAACTTACAGAAAGGTCTGCACCACTCTGTGGATAGCTTCACAAAAACAGTAGCTGACTCTCAAATTCCCTGAATTTCAAAAAAATTGCTGAACCATTCCTTTTTAAATCTCAATTGTTAAATGCATAGATGCTCCATTCCAGCAAATTCTAACAAACACAGTTAATTACCAATTAAACTCACTGCAGGAAGTTATGGCTGGTACTCAACAGTGTAAGAATCCTTTAATGAGGGTATTTGTATTTCAGCACTGCCATTCAACCTCTCTGGCCCAGAACAGGAGCAATTCTAACTGTGGACTCTCAATCCTGCAGGTAGCAGTAAATTGTTGTTAGGGATCTTTAAACTTTTAAAATTCACAATTTTTCTTCATTTACCTTTCTGTTCCTTTATTCTCTATCTCTCTGATTCCAAACTTACTTCTCCCTCTATTTTTCTTTCTGTTCCTTATTTGACTCTAATTCACTCTATTTCCTTTTCCTGCTGTTCCTGTTTCTTTTTTCATCCTTACATCTCAGTGATTTAGGAGACACAGTACTGGTGGCATCAATCATCAATGACCCAGATGCCTCTTTGTCCTCTCCGTTATCGACTCACACATTTATCAATGTGTGGCGTTATTTTTTTTCCAAGCTGAGGGGTGAGGAAAAGGTCTAACTAATTGGGAATGTGGAGAGTTGTTCCACTTCAGAAAATTCTGGGCCAGTGAAAGAAACAGAGGAATTACATTAGGAATCCAGCAATAGCCCAACCTGATCCCCTGCCCCCCACATCCTATCTCCAGTTCTATCAAAAATCTGACTTCCCTCTCCAAAGTTCTGCCAAACTTCAGAATTCCCATCTGCAGTTCTGCCAAGCCATTGGACCCCTGTTCCAGTTCAGCTATACCGCAGAATCATCACCACTAGTCTTAGCAAAACCCAAAACTATCCTCAGTGCTGCCAAAGCACAGGATTGCCTCCAGTGTAATCATACTTCCCTCCCCAATACTACTAAATATCAGAAAACTGATATTTTCTGCAACATGTATAGCTTGCATATCATTTTTCAGTATATCCTCAGTTTAAAATAGTATGGGATAAAAATTTAATATATATAAAATAAAGACTGCTCACGCAGTTCACAGAATAAAGGACAGAGTTAAGCAATCACAGGATACTGAACAATCCCAAAGTGCTGTACAATAAAAATGGAACTTGACTTAATGATCACCATAAATCAGTAGCCCCTACGTAACATAAACCCCTTATTGCTATAAAAGAGCTGATCCTGTGACTCAAATGAGTAAAGCGAAATCTGCAGGCATGAAAAATATACATTAACATACAAAATAAACAGTTATTTTTACACAGCTCAGTTCATACACATGAAAATCTAAAGTCATCAAATTCCTAGAAAAGCATTAAGCCAAGAATCTTTCTATTCTGTCCAAACATAATTTTTGGTGTCGTTGAATATGATTTCTCATTCAGTTGGGGAGGATCGGAATAGCTGCCAGTTGCGGTCAGAAAAACAATTCTAACCCGGCGTCAAATTTCCCCCATGCAAGCAGCATCATAAATTCAAATATTTTAACCTGTGACAAGTGTGCATTACTTGTTGGAATGGCAGACTCATCAATACCACCAGGGAAAACAAAGCTAGTGCTGTCTGGTAACTCTATCTGTGTTGCAGTTATTATTTTTCCATTGTTACAATGTCTAGACCATTCTCTTCATGATCACCATTTTTTGTATCAATTTTCAACTTCAATTATTTAACAAAATACAATGATATAGGCTTAATATATAGACATATGAAATAGGAGTAGAAGTAGGCCATTCGGCCCCTCAAACCTGCTCCACCATTCAATAAGATAATGGTTGATCTGTTTGAGTTTCATATTCCCATCTATCCCTGATAACCTTTGACTCCCTTGCCAAACAAGAATCTATCTACCTCTGCCTTAAACCATCCTTGACTCAAGGCAGTATTTGACCGAGTGTGGCATCAAGGAGCTCTAGCAACACTGGAGTCAATATGAATCACGGGGGATACTCTTCGCTGGTTGGAGCCATACCTAACAAAGGAAGATGGTTGTGGTTGTTGGAGGTCAATCATCTCAGTTCCAGGACATCATTGCAGGAGTTCCTCAGGGTAATGTCCTAGGCCCAACCATCTTCAGCTGCTTCATCTATGACCTTCCTTTCATCATAAGGTCAGAAGTGGGGATGTTTGCTGATGATTGCACAATGTTCAGCACCATTCGTGACTCCCCAGATACTGAAGCAGTCCATGTGCAAATGCTGTAGCCATCATGAATGTTTGGCTGGGTTTCAAAGGCAGGTAATAGCTTTAGCTCAGCAGGTGGTCTTTGGTCCAAGAATGATTGACAGTTTTAGAAGGCTGTAATAACAGATTATGCCTTTGATGTGGTTTCTTGCTTGTTTACAAACCTAATAGGCATAAATTGTTAGAGGTTTAATTTTTTTCCAATAATTTCAAAATAATTCCCATTGCTATTGCATGGCTCCTGAGAACTACATATAGTGGATACTGGAGTATAACTGGGGGCATGAAGTGGCATGGGGGATCTAAGGGGAAATGGTGTGGCATGTGAGTGGGTTAGGTGTGGGGGCAGTCACAGAGATGAAAGGGTGATCTAAGGGGGCTTGTGGAAGCATAGGGTATGGGTGGGTGGGGGGGGTTTGATGAGGAGACATTGGGCACATGGGTAACCTGAGGGGACATGGGGTGGCATGAGGGGTGGGTGGGGGTGGGAGGGCATGGGGTGGCATGCAATTGGGTGGGGGCGATAGGGGTGAGGATTAGGAGACCTTTAGCAATGTTGGGAGCTGGGCTGCTGTGTTGGAGAACTGAGACAGGCCTTTTAACTGACTCCACACCTGGAGTCCTCACGCATTCCTTCACGGCTTGCAAAATACATTGCAAACCCAAAAACCTGTGTGAAGAGATAAAAATCCTGGACAAAGTCACACATGGGTCGGGTGTGCATTTCGGAAGGTGCAAAAGTGTACAAGTTGATTTTCCCCGAACCCACATGAAAATCTGGCTCTAGAGCTCAATTCTCCTACTTACTGGGGGATCGGGTGGGGAGGCTGTTGGGTGGGGTTGCTTGGTGATGTAGTGAAAGGTACATAGCACCCATTGGATGTGAGTATCCCATTTGATGTAAATAAATAACGCAATATTCAGTGAGTGAAACTCCTGTCTTTGCTCATTGGGGCTGTCTAGAGTATGGTTCAAACCCCTATCATTCCAACTCAGAAACAGGGAACCTACCATTGAACCAAGCTCACTCCAATATGGACACTGCCAGCATTAAAATAAATATGAAAAAAAACTTGAGTAATTATGAAAATAATTTACTGTACCTCAGTTCTGAGAACTCCACCATGCTTGTTATTCAGTTGAACATCAACAAACTAATTTTCCTAACCATTGTTTCTCCTTGCAATAGTGTTTTTAATTTAAAACCATAGTAATTGCTCATTTTCATTAAGCTGTGGGTGATTTTCATTTCATAGAAGTTGTCTGAATATGCAAACATTGTGCCAAGAAATGTGATTTTGTTTTTAGCAATTTTGATGCTAAGCTTCTACTTCTGTGTGACACGTATTGGGAGGATTTAAAACAGAAATTAAAATGAGGCCAAGATGATGTGTCAGGAGAGTCAGAGACTTATAAAGAAAATAATTTATATAGCGCATCTCAGGATGCCCCAAATTGCTTTACCGCCACTAGCACCAAATGAGCAGAAAGGATATATTTGTGTTTTTAATTGAAAGATCGATCTCTGGTTGTTTTTTAAAAAATGTTTATTTATTGCTGCTTCACTCTGTCTTACTTCTCCTTCTAGTTGTTGCAGTTCCTCTCCCTGTAACTGTTTCTCTCTGTTTCTGTCTCACTTCTTCCCTTGCCCACACCCTCTATTGCTATTTTTTCTCCTCCCCCTCTGTTGATGCTTTTCCTGTGTTTTTCTCTTTTTCTAGTATTGTTTCTCTCTCTTGCTGTGTTTCATCTCTACTTTTGAAGTGCATTCACTATTGTAATGTAGGAAACCATGGGAGCCAGTTTGCGTACAGTAAGGGCCTAACAGCAATAATGTGATGATCTGTATTAGTGATGTTAGTTGAAGGATAGCTACTGGTCAGGATATCAAGGAGAACGCCTCTACATTTCTTCAAAATATTGCCATGGGATCGTTTATGTTTGCCTGAGAGGTTAGAGGGGCATTGGTTTAACACAAAGACAGCACCCCCAACCTAATAGCACTAACTCAATACTGTACTGAAGTGTCGGCCTAGATTATGTACAAGTCTTTGGACTGAACAGGGAGGGTCAAAATAAATCAGTATGAGAGAAGACCAGTGTTAGAGAACACGCATACAAGAGACAGGTGGATAGATTAACAAGAAACAACAAGTGGGTCGGTGGTGGGGTGGGAGGTGGGGGTGGGGTATGCTAAGGGAGGAAACCAAAGAGAATATCATGGTGCAAATTATATCCTAGGTATAAAAGTAATGGTTTTGGTGTTGCAGCTATGTAACAAAAATATTTACGTTTTCTATCCTAGTCAACAAAAAAAGTTACATCTTTTATGGGTTAGAGAAGGGGGAGCTAGGGAAGTGACTGCAGTAGATAAGTCTTGGCAGCAATATTTGTAAAGAGAAATACCTGTCCTTATAAGTTGCTGTCCAAGTCACATTACGAGAGAATACACAAGCTGTATATATCTAGGATATCTAACCCTGACGTCAAAATTGCAAAGAACATAGAATTTCAACGGAAAGTTTTGCGGGAATTAAACTTTGGGAGAATTTTCTCCCCGTTGGTCGGGAGCGGGCGCAGGCGGGTGCAGAGCCGATCCCGCCTGTGGATGAGGTTTCATGCAAAACGTGAAGGCCGCTTGGGCTCTTCACCTGCCCGAATGGGCAGCCTGTCATTTGTTTAATCAGTTGATTAATGGCCTTAACAGGCCTTTGACAGTTCAGTGGGCATGCAGCCAACTCTGGCGCGCACCCGCCAAACGTAAGATTGAAATGACATGCAGTGATGTTGGGACGCACGTGTCAGCATGTGGAGCCTGTCCCTGCACACTGAAGAGAAAATTCTCCCCATCGTATATGTTCGCCTCTTCCAGACAACAACAATTCAAACATTTCCAAATTATAATGTCAATGAGGTTATATATAAAAGATTACTCCATCAGCTGCCTATCTTTAATTTACCTCAACAGAAAAAAAATTCCAGCAAAATTTAACAAATGGTACATATACAAAGATGCATTGTATTTCAATGTGCATACACTAGCATCTTTTTAAAAAAAGGGATTGCCAGCAAAGCGGCTTCAATCTGAATGAATCATATGCAAAATGGTGACTATTAGCCTGGAGTTGCACCAGTTTAATTAGTGAGGAACTTAAATTATTTTTCCAATAATCAATGAAATATCTATTTCACATTAACATTATAATGGCATCCATGTTAGTCTAGCCTTGAGGTCTGTGGAAAAATAATAACTAAAATTTGAGATAAAGCACTGAATATGATTGCATGTTGAATATGCTTTTGTTGTATGGCCGGGATTTCACATAGAGGCAGTGGTTCTACCCACCAGTTGGAAAATCAGGGCAAGTCCGCCTGCGCTGGCCCTGGAAGCCACAAAGCTATTTTGCATGGCTCACCTGATTTTACAACTGCGCTCTGCCTGCCAGCCAGTTCCCGGGAGAGGTGGCATAAAATTCTGGCATATATATTTTGATTCCTAGTGCGAGCTTACAAGTGATAAGTGATACAAAAGGTAAAAGTGCCAAACCAAATGATCTATATAACCACCTCTTTTGATTAGGCTCTTTATAGACTTCCAGAGTCAATATCGAGTCCAACAGTTTCAGATCATAAACATTATTTCCAATTTTTTTGGAGAGTAGGTGCGGGTGATAATTCTGCTGTTGCCACTTCTATTTGACCCATCTCTTTTCATTACCCTTTGCCTTGCATTTTTATCCCTTTAATCTCTCCTTCAATCCTATTACAGATCTACCCTTTTGTTCTTTCCACTCCTCCCTTCCATCCTTTCCCTGCTTCTGTGCTCGCTTAAAGCCTGTTACATCTGTAGCATTTCCTCATTCTGTTGAAAGTCACAGACCTGAAACATTACTGTGGGCTGAATTTTTGTTTGACTGAGGAGGTGGTACTGAAGGCAGGCAAGGCTGCAATTCTATGATGGTTTTTAACGCTGTCCAGCCTCCCAGCGATTTTAGAAGAGGCGGTGGGTCCTGTATACCGGTCCCCAATTAAATGTAGTGGGTAATCAATTAAGCCCCTTGAGGGCTTAATTAAAGGCACTCTCCTACCCCCAACTGGATTTTCATGGGGCATGGGGTACATTTGTATCAGGAATCTGTCCATGAAACTATGCTAGCCTAAAATAGCAGGACAGGTAGACATCAGAACCAGAGGTGCCCATCTATTTGGAAGGTGCCGCTCTGAAATTCAGCAGCAATGGTGATAGCGCCCTTTACTGTGAGAGGCTTTCCCCCTGATGTTCAAACGCCCACACCCTCTTGGCTCTCATGCTTAACTTATTTGTAGCTGGTGACCGGGAGCGGAGGTGCCCTCATGCCTCCCTACCTATTTCAGCAGCCACCACAGTGGGGCTGCCAACCTGTTAGTGCTGACAGCCTCCTATTGGCCCTCCAGATTCAGGTGCCCACCCACCATCGTCAATTGGATGGGGCTGCCAAAGGTAGCCATATAGTGCGTGAAATCTTTATTACGTCAAGATAAAAGTAAAACCCCAGGAGGAAATTCCTGAGGTACAACTGTTCAGAAAAGCAGATTTTTAATCTGATCATGCAGATTAGTGCGATACAGATACACAAGCACACCACAATAATGCACAGAAACAAATTGGACAACCAGTTTCAGGTCACAATGAGTTATAGGACAGGATCTTCCCCCCATCGGGGAGGTTTTGCTGGAGCGGGTGGGTTCCCGATCGGCGCCCCCCATTTGGGGGTGCGCCACCATTTTAGGTGGGCAGGCCGATTAAGGCCTGCCCAGCGTTACGTCCGCTAGTTAAGTGCTATATGCTCCCTGTGCAGGCCGGGGTGGTGGGGGGGTGTGTGTGTGTGTGTGTGTGTGTGTGACAGTGGGGGGGTGCGATTCCCTGAGTCAGGAGTGCATGCGCGAAAGAGCACACAGATCTCCCTTAGGCAAAGTGCTGCCTCAGGGAGATCGGCTTAGGTTTGAAACATTAAATAAAGATGAGAAAAAAATTACTGACATGTCCCCTCATGTGTCACTGTTACATGAGGTGGAACATGTCAATTTCTTTTACTTAGAGATTTCATACAAATTTTAATAACCTCATGAAACCTCATCCCGCCCGTGGATGAGGTTTCATGTATTTTCAGAAGCCCGCCTGGGCTCCTGGTCTACCTGCCAACCTTAAGGTTGGACGGGCAGGTCCATTAATCACTTTAATTACTTTTTTAATGGCCTTAATAGGCCTTTGACAGTTTGGTGGGCATGCAGCTGATTCGGCTGCGCGCCTGCCAAACTGAAAATCTAAATGACACGGGGTGATGTCGGGACGCATGCCCGATGTCACCCTGCGTCGTTTTACACATCAGTGAGCGGGCCTCGGCCTCCGCTCGCCAAACAGAAAGTCAGCCCTTGGTTTTTCTAATGTCTAGCCAATTTATACAGGATGTTGTGAAGGATCTGATATCAGGTGCTAACAGAAGAAAGACTTCTGAAAGAGTATAGCATTTGAATGTTTAATTTATGTACCCCTGTTTAAATCTAGCCAAAGAGTACAATTTGATAGTAGAACAGGAGTGGGTGCTAATTATTTGCTTTTATGTTTATCAGATGATTGCAGGCATATTAAAGCTTAACCCCCAAAAGGAATGTGGTTTAGTTGTAAATGTCAGCTACTGTAGACGTTAAACATTTTCTTCATGTAGTTTAGTCTAATGAAAGTATAACTATTCCTACATGACCCACATAGCATGTTGCAACTTGATGTAAGAAATGATTTAATACATATTTCAAGATGTGTACAAACATTTGTGAATCATCATCATAGCATCATAGAATTATACAGCACAGAAACAGGCCCTTCAGCCCATCGCGTCTATGCCGGCCATCAAGCACCTATCTATTCTAATCCCATTTTCCGGCACTTGGCCCACACCCTGTATGCTATGGCATTTCCAGTGTTTATCTAAATACTTCTTAAATGTTGTGAGGGTTCCTGCCTCTACCACCCTCTCAGGCAGTGTGTGTCCCAAATTCCAACCACCCTCTCGGTGAAAAAAAAAGTCCTCAAATCCCCTTTAGACCTCCTGCCTCTTACCTTAAATTTATGCCCCCTGGATATTGACACCACCACTAAGAGGAAAAGTTTCTTCCTATCTACGCCCCTCATAATTTTGTTTGGCTCTATCAGGTCCCCTCTCAGCCTTCTCTGCTCGAATGAAAATAACCCTAGCCTATCCAGTGTCTCTTCACAGCTGAAGCGCTCCAGCCCAGGCAACATCCTGATGAATCTCCTTTGCACCCTCTCTAGTGCAATCACATCCCTCCTATAGTCTGGCAACCAGAACTGCACACAGTACTCCAGCTGTGGTCTAACCAGCATTTTATACAGCTCCAACATAACCTCCCTGCTCTTATATTCTATGCTTCGGCTACTAAAGGCAAGTATCCCATATGCCTTCTTAACCACCTTATCTACCTGTGCCGCTGCCTTCAGGGTACTATGGACATGTACACCAAGGTCCCTCTGATCCTCTGTATCTCCTAGGGTCCTACCATTCATTGTATATTCCCTTGACATGTTAGTCCTCCCAAAATGCATCACCTCACAATTCTTAGGATTAAATTCAATTTCCCACTGCTCTGCCCATCTATATCATCCTGTAATCTAAGGCTCTCGCTATTAATGACACCACCAATTTTCGTGTCATCTGCGAACTTATTGATCATACTTCCTATATTCACATCTAAATCATTAATGTACACTACAAACAGCAAGAATCTCAGCACTGATCCCTGCGGTACACCACTCGTCACAGGCTTCCAATCGCAAAAACAACCTTCGACCATCACCTTCTACCTTCTGCTGCTAAGCCAATTTTGGATCCAACTTGTCCTGGATCCCATGGGCTCTTATCTTCTTGACCATTCTTCCATGCGGGACCTTGTCAAAAGCCTCACTGAAGTCCATGTAGACTACATAAACTGCACCACCCTTATCTACACAACTATTCATCTCCTCGAGAAATTAGATCTAATTTGTTGGACATGATCTCCCCCTGACAAAGCCATGCTGACTATCCCTGATTAACCCCTGCCTCTCCAAATGGAGATTAATCCTGTCCCTCAGAGTTTTTTCCAATAGTTTCCCTATCTGATGTTAGACTCACTGGCCTGTAATTACCTGGTTTATCCCTACTACCCTTCTTGAATAGTGGTACCACATTTGCTGTCCTCCAGTCCTCTGGCACCTCTCCTGTGGCCAGAGAGGATTTGAAAATTAGTGTCAGAGCCCCTGCAACCTCCTCCCTTGCCTCACATAGCAGCCTGGGATACATCTCATCTGGGCCTGGGAATTTATCCACTTTTAAGCCTACTAAAACCTCCTCCTTTCAATGCTAATTTGTTCAAGTATATCACAGTTCCCCTCCTTGATTTCTACGCCTATATTGTCCTTCTCCATAGTGAACACAGATGAAAAGTAATCATTCAAAATCTTACCTACGTCCTCCAGCTCCATGCACAGATTGCCACTTTGGTCCTTAATCCAAAAAAAAGTCCCTCTTTTTTCCAATTTTGTGCTGGGGGAAGGAAATGGAACAGACACTGCCCATCCAACGCAAAGTTCTAGAATATGTGATACAGTGAATGATTTATTAAGCTTC
Organism: Carcharodon carcharias; assembly: GCF_017639515.1. NCBI lineage: Eukaryota > Metazoa > Chordata > Chondrichthyes > Lamniformes > Lamnidae > Carcharodon > Carcharodon carcharias. The sequence goes on along the minus strand of NC_054473.1, from coordinate 160,873,791 downwards.
CTACAATATGCAATATCAGGAAAAGTCAAAAATGAATGCACAGTTCAAATAACTTTTTTCCTTCTTTTTCTTGTCAATTTTGTAACACCAATTTTAATCTAATCTGAAGGCACTAACATTTTGCTGGGGAAATGGTTCCAGTACTGTACAAGTGACCATTTTTTATGTGTGAGGCAAGATAAGGAATAATTAGAGGAATAACTCAATACAAATCGCTATTTCTTTGTGAGCTACATGGCAAGTGATGGAAACCATCCTTGCATAGATCTGCCACAATAACATTTCTGCAACCAAGTGATAGATTTTGACAAAACTTGTATCATCTTGTCACAGTATTTGGTAAAGACGTAGAAAGGTTTGCTAAATGCATTTTTTCATAAAGACAATACAGTATTTTAATAGGATACATTTCATTGCTGTGAGAGTGAGGCATGAACGAATTTACCAGCTTGTACATATTATATGTGTTGGTTAATTTTTCTATGTTATAGTTAATCTTTAAACCAGGTTATAAAATGTCATATGCACGTTGAAAGCTGAAAGGCTCTGAAATAATGAAAAATTTAACAATTTTAAAATGTGTTCAATATATCTTAGCCACTCCTTCACATTTTCTTTGATTGTAATAGTGGTTTCACACCTACATCACTGTTCTCATGATAACAATTACAATAAAAACATGTAGAGTGGTACAAAGTGAAATTTTTCCCCTTTACATTACCACACATGAGCTTCCTATCTTACATATAACGCAGGTTACCTGAATACAAAAGTATCCCGCATGTACAAGGGAAGGAGAGTGGATATTTGCACATATTATGTTAATGGCAATAACACAGTGTTGTGCAAGTTTGAAAATTTTTATCAAGGAAATAATCTTGGTCTAGAAATCAGGATATTGAATTTTTGCTGAAATGGGTATTGGGCTTTGGGTCTTCCTTACATTTGAACAGGAAAGGGGGCTGACCAGGAAGAGGATTGGATCATTTGGAGAGGGTGGTAATTGAGAGGGAGGTTAAGATTGCAATCAGGAGGGATGATGAGCAGTGGCCACATAATGGATGATAGTGGAGCACACCTGTACGACCCTACACCCTATATCAGTTTCCTCCTATCCTATTTACTTCATCTCCCAATCAACATATCCTTCTATTCCTTTCTCCATTACATAGTTATCTAGCCTCAGGTTGATCCATTTGGAAAATGCCGTTTACAATCAGTTCAGTTCACTAGCTAGTACTGTCACTTCTGAGTCAGAAGGTTGTGAGTTGGAGCCCATCATCAAAATTGCAGTATACTATCTAATCGGAGGAGGTGGTGACATAGTGGCATTGTACAGAGACCCAGGGTAATGCTCTGGGTTTGAATCTAATCACGGCAGATGGTGGAATTTGAAATCAATTAATAAAAATCTAGAATTAAAAGTCTAATGATGACCATTAAAATATTCATGTGACTCCAATGTGGTTGACTCTTAAATGCCCTCTGAAAGGGCCTGCAGGGCAGCTATTTAGGTAATGATACCCAGAGTGTGACAGGCAGGGATAGAGTGTACAGACATTAAAAAACAGCAGCAAATAGGGTCAAAAAGGGAAAAAATGGTAAAAAGGCAAAATATGGCTCTTTACTTAAATGCATGTAGTATTTGGAAGAAAATATATAAATTAATGGCACAAATGGAGGTTAATATGTCTGATCTTATAGCCATTAGGGAGATGTGGTTACCAGGAGATCAAAGCTAAATATTCAGGGGTATGTCCTTTGGTTTTGTAAACCGATGCATCCCCTTTCCAGAACCCTCCCCTCCTCTATTTAGTTTAAAGCCGCCTCTACAGCCCTAGTTATTCGGTTCACCAGGACACTGACCCCAACACGGTTCAAGTAAAGCCCATCCCAGTGGAACAGCTCCATTCTACCCCAGTACTGGTGCCAGTGCCCCATTCCTCCCACACCAATCTTTGAGCCACGCATTTGACTCTTTGACTTTATTTACTCTATGCCAGTTTGCCCATGGCTCAGGTAATCTTGAGATTATTGCCTTGGAGGTTCTACTTTTTAATTTAGCTCCTAACTGTTTAAATTCTTTCAGCAGAACCTCCTTTCTAGTCCTATCAATGTCGTTGGTACCAATGTGGACGATGGCAACTGGATCCCTCCACTCCCATTCCAAGTTCCTCTCCAGCTGTGAGGGGATGTCCTTAACCCTGGCACCGAGCAGGCAACAAAGCCTTCGGGACTCACACTTATGGCTGCAGAGAACAGTATCTATTGCCCTAATTATATTGTCCCCTACCACTACTACGCTTCCATTTCCTCCCCCAACTTGAGTGGTTCCCTTGGTGCCACGGTCAGTTCGCTCATTGTTCCTGCAGTCCCCGCTCTCATCCACACAGCTTGCAAGAAGCTTGTAACTGTTGGACAGTTGCAGGGGCCGAGGGTCCTCGAACACTAATCCTGGGTCCCCACACCTGCTTCATCTGCAGTCACACACTCCTGTCTCTGATCACAGACCACATTTGAATGACCTAATCTGAGGGGTGTGACTGCCTCCTGGAGCAAAGTGTCCAGGTAACTTCCCCCTTTCCTGATGTGGCGCAATGTTTGCAGCTTGGACTCCAGCTCCTTAACTCAGATGCGAAGTTCCTCGATTTGCAAACACTTGGTACAGATGTGTTCGCTCTGGATCACCTTGGTGTCCAGTAGCACCATGTTGCAGCAGCAACAGATCACCCGTCCTGCCATCACTATCGTATTTTATTCAATTTGTTAATTAATTACTCTAGTATCCCCACTCTTTACACTTTATTATAATTATTTTTTTATACACACCCGTACCGATCTTATACTAAACAAGATATCTTTAAGAAAAAGAGAAAAAAAAGTATAGAGATCTAAACACAAACTAAAGACCTTACTTTACTTTAAAGACTAGAAATCCTACTCACCAAACAGCTACTCTCCACACTCTTTTCCCTCTCAGGCTCTTTAATGGTCTCACACTCTTCTCTTACTCTCTCACTGTTAAAGGCCCCCACTCCTCTCACACTCTCTCACTATAAATGACCACACTGTTTCTCTCACATTCTCACCCTGTAATTGGCCCCACTGTTTCTCTCACACCCTCTTGCTGTAAATGATCACGCTGTTTCTCTCACACTCTCACTGTAAATGACCACGTTGTTTCTCTCACACTCTCACCCTGTAATTGGCCCCACTGTTTCTCTCACACCCTCTTGCTGTAAATGATCACGCTGTTTCTCTCACACTCTCACTGTAAATGACCACGTTGTTTCTCTCACACTCTCACCCTGTAAATGACCACACTGTTTCTCTCTCACTCTCTCGCTGTAGGTGGTGAGGGAACCAACAAGAGGAAAAAACATACCTGACCTCATCCTCACCAATCTGTATGCCGCAGATATATCTGTCCATGATAATATCGGTAGGAGTGACCACCGCACAGTCCTTCTGGAGACAAAGTCCCAACATCACATTGAGGATACCCTCCCTCGTGTTATGTGGCACTAGCATCGTACTAAATAGGATAGATTTTGAACAGATCTAGCAACTCAAAACTGGGCATCCATGAGGCACTGTGGGCCATCAGCAGCAGCAGAATTGTACTCAACCACAATCTGTAACCTCATGGCTTGGCATATCCCCCACTCCACCATTACCACTGAACCAGGAGCTCAAACTCGGTTCAATGAAGAGTGCAGGAGGGCATGATAGGGGCAGCACCAGGCGTACCTATAATTGAGGTACAATTCAGGACTACTTGCTTACCAAACTGTGTAAGCATCATGTGATGGACAGTGCTAAGTGATCCCACAACCATCAAATCAGATCTAAGCTCTGCAGTCCTGCCACATCCAGTCGTGAATGGTGGTGGTTAATTAAACATCTCACTGGAGGAGGAGGTTCCACAAATATCCCCATCTTCAATCATGGATGAGCCCAGCACATCAGTGCAAAAGATAAAGCTGAAGCATTTGCAACAAATTCAGCCAGAAGTGCTGAGTGGATGATCTATCTCAGCCTCTTCCAAAGAACCCCAGCATCACAGATGCCAGTCTTCAGTCAATTCGACTCACTCAACATGATATCAAGAAACGGCTGAAGGCACTGGATACTGCAAAGGCTACAGGCCCTGACAACATTCTGGCCATAGCACTGAAGACTTGTGCTCCAGAACTTACCATGCCCCTAACCTAACTGTTTCAGTAGAGCTACAATATTGGCATCTACCTGGCAATGTGGAAATTTGCCCAGGTATGTGCTGTGCATAAAAAGCAGGACAGATCCAACCCGGTCAATTACCACCCATCAGTTTGCTCTCGATCATGAGTAAAGTGATGAAAGGGGTCATTATTAATGCCATCAAGTGACACTTGCTTAGCAATAACCTACTCACTGATGCTCAGTCTGGGTTCTGCCAGGATCAATCAGCTCTTGACTTCATCGTAGCCTTGGTTCAAATATGGACAAAGGAGCAGAACTCCAGAGGTGAGATGAGAATGACTGCCCTAGGCATCATGGCAGCATTTGACTAAGTATAGCATCAAGGAGCCCCAGCAAAACTGGAGTCAATGGGAATCAGGGAGAATACTCTCCTTTTGATGGAGTCACACCTAGCATAAAGGAAGATGGTTGTGGTTGTTGGAGGTCAAATTATCTCAGTTCCAGGACATCATTGCAGGAGTTCCTCAGGGTATTGTCCTAAGCCCAACCATCTTCAGCTGCTTCATCAATGACCTTACTTCCATCATAACATCAGAAGTAGGAATGTTTGCAGATGATTGCACAATATTCAGCACCATCTGCAACTCCTCAGATAATGAAGCAGTCCATGTCCAAATGCAACAAGACTCAGACAATATCCAGGATTGGCCTGACAAGTGGTAATTGATATTTGCGCCACACAAGTCCCAGGCAGTGACCATCTCCAACAAGAGGAAATCTAACCATCGCCCCTTGACATTCAGTGGCATTGCCATCACTGAATCGCCCACTATCAATGTCCTGGGGGTTACCATTGACCAGAAATTGAACCAGACTGGCCATATAAATACAGTGACTACAAGAGCAGATGAGAGACTAGGAATCCAGCGGTGAGTAACTTACCTCCTGACCCCCAAATCCTGTCCATCATCTACAAGGCACAAGTCAGGATTGTGATGGAATACTCTCCATTTGGCTGGATAAATGCAGCTCCAACAACACTCAAGGAGCTTGACACTATCTAGGTCAAAGCAGCCCACTTGATTGGCACCCCATCCACAAACATTCACGTGTGCCATCTACAAGATGCACTGCAGGAACTCACCAAAGCTCCTTAGACAGCACCTACCAAACCCACAACTGCTACCATCTAGAAGAACAAAGGCAGCAGAGGCATGGGAACGCTACCACCTGCAAATTCCCCTCCAAGACATTCTGACTTGGAAACATATCACCATTCCTTCATTGTGGCTGGATCAAAATCCTGGAACTCCTTTCCTAACAGCACTGTGGGTGTACCTACACGACATGGACTGCAGCACTTCAAGAAGGCAGCTTACCACCACCTCCTCGAGGGTAATTAAAGATGGGCAATAAATGCTGGCCCAGGCAGCGATGCCCACATTCCATGAATGAATTTTATAAAAGCTAATAATCCATTCCATGTCCTCAGAAAGCGTTGTGCAGTCCTCCAGGAGTGTTGTGCTATTGGTGGTGCTCTCCATTCATAGAACATGTTAAACTAAAATCCTGTCTTGGCTGCTTAAGTGTATGTTAAATATCCTTGGCACTATTAAAAGAACAGAAAGTTTCTCAGTAGCCTGGCCAACATTCCTGCTTGAATACCACGAAACCCCAAATTTACTGATCTTTCATCTCAATGTTGTTTGTGGAATGTTAGTGGTGCTGCCCAGTTGCTGTTTTTACCTATATATTAATCATTGCACTCCAATTTCATTATTTGAAATGTTTTGAGGCATTTTAACATTATATGGCTCTTCACATTTTTTTATTAAGAGCCATAAGCCAAATGAATACCTGCAGCATTTTGGGTAAACATTTCCAAGTAATGAATAATCCACAGGCATACTAACATTCTCATTTCTGCATTAATTAGCAGGTATAATTTAAATGACTAAATGTTAGATGAAATGAATAATGTTAATAAAGAATTCATCAAACATCAGGAGAACATTATTGGTCTCCAACAAAACTGAACACAATATGGCTTATATTTTTATTCGGTAATCTTTGACAATGCGGATAAATAAGCAGTGGTCTGTTAAAATTTGTAACTTCTCTATTTCTAAATTCACAGATGAATTAATTATATCCCCAGTTGCATTCTCTGGAGATGAACCCGTATTGGCTTCCGAGAATGACATGGGAATTCAATTTTCCCCAGGTACCAATGTTCAAGAAACATCACAAAAACTAGAAGTCAGTCTGTGAGGAAGCCACCAGCGGGGAAGTAACTTCCAAAGAGAAATAGCTAACAATGGTGCAGTACATGGTGAATGACTTGAAGGAGGGAAGAGTCATGTTAATAAACATTTTAAGTGTAGTGAACAGCAAGTGGAGCTCTCAATCTGCCCATTTCCAGACATAGACAAGGACAGGAATTATTGTTAGGACTTTGCACAGACTGTGCAGACTAATTTATACCAGTGGAGTAATGATATTATCAGATTGCATGACATTTTCCCAATAGTCTGGACTGAACTGAGAAAGTTGACACCACCAGTTGACCTATTGACTACATTCATGTCTCAACCTCTTCACCTTCCTCCACAGCACATGAACATTCTAACAAGACCTACCAGGGTAGGACTGAGGGGATAGATTCAAATTATACTCTGTTTGATGCATCATTTTTCTTTGAGGCTGACCTTGTAGACATGTTTTTCACACAATTAGGTTGAATTTGCTTTTCCTTCATCACTTTTCTACATAGTTTTCTATGGTTAGTTTTCTTAAATCATATATACAATTATGATAAATTTTCTTTTTTTCCTCCAGAAATGTAACATGAATATTTTTTCACATGAGTTCCAATCTCTTATCATCTTTATGCAATTATTATTTTAGAACAAAACAAAATGCTGCCAAGGTATCTCATTTACGGTAAAACTTGTGCCGAGAAAGATTAAAAAGGACAATATGCATTTACATGGCATCTTTTCCAACCTCAGCACATCCCAAAATGCTTTACAGGCAATGATGGTACTTTAGAAGTATCTTCACCGTTATAATGTAGGAGATGCCGCAGCCAATTTGAAGTCAGAAAACTCCCTCAAACTGCAACATGATTTGGGTTTTAAAACCCTTCTTGGATTCTAACTTTATCTGGGACATTGCTTTAGCACAAATTCATTTTTAAGTAGATGTACTGCATACTGTGCAATCACGATAGAATTTTTCAGCTCCCTTTTGAATAAATGTCTTAAATAATATAATAAAATGTGCCAGGAATTACTGCAGTACTGATAATTACAGGAAGCATTGCCTTTTTGGCAGCAGTAACAGAAGGTAATCAATGGAAAGTGTCCGGTATAACATTACTATACATAGGTCAATGCAGAAGTAAATGATATCACCAAAGACTGTTGTCACCTGGGGAAAGCTTGAGTTTCTTTAATAGTGTTAGCATTTACAAAAGCTGTTTTACTAACCCAGAATGCCAATAGCTTAATCATATAATAAATGGGGTTGCAAAACGCTACTGTTTGCCAAATGAACGATAATTCTGAGTTTAAGTCAGTGATGCCAATTATAAATCACTTTCCCAAGTGGGAACAGAATGCAGCTGACCAAAAACAATCGTGCTGCTGTACTTACTGCCCTAGCCTTACCTGCTGCCATTTTCCTGGGGGCTTCCATGTGGCTGACCCAGTCGCCAGCCTGTTTTAGGCAGGAGTCTCATTTAGGTGTCCTATGAAATACATAGACAAAATACATCGTAATCCTTAGGACCAATGAGATGTAACATTGGATCCCTTGCCACCTAAATGTAATTTTGCAAACTCTGCAGTTCGGTATTTGGACAGAATCTTCCGATTCTGCTGGCAGCGGGAATCGTGGCAGGCAGGGGTACGTCATTTGGTGGGAGGCAAAAATTTGTTTCCCAACGGCAGGATAAACTGTGGAATTTTGTTCTCCCTACTTTCAAGGCGGGTTAAAGGTGGGTCAAGCTTTCCGAAGAACAATGTCGGGAACCCTATTTGCATGCATAAGAGTCTCATGCTAGTTCATTAAAAGGCCACCTCACTGGGATTAAGTTTGTCATCCAAATTAAGTTCCCACCAGCAGAAAATTTAAAACATTCAGTTTTATGACTGTATATGAGTAGCGTGCACCTGGCGAGCTTCACCTCTTCCACAACTTGGAGGTCAGTAGATGCTGCTGTCACCTTCTTGGGAACCTCACCTAACTTCACATCTGTCCAGTGCCAATAGCAAAAGCTGCAGCAAGGCTGGACACGAGAGGCAGGCTAAGCAGGGAATGCAGTGGGTTGGGGAAAAGTATCTGGGAAGGGGGAGGTGGGGCGAGTGTCTGGGGAAGGAGGGGAGAGAGTTCCAGGAAAGCAGAGGGGAAATAGTGTATGGGGAAGGATGGGGGGAGAGTGTCTGGGGAAGTAGTGGGGTTGGGGTAGAGAGGGTCTTCGGAGGTGGGGTCAGTGGTGTCAAGAATGGGGTCCGGGGATGAATGTAGGGTGCTGGTGATAGGAGGGAACAGTCACAGTCAGAGGGGGACTGGGGTACGGTAGGGTGAGAGCTTGGTTGGTGAAGGTCTCATGGAGGGGTGGGCTCACAGAGGGGGACTAGACAGGTGACTTGGATAATGGGAGGCGGCAGGGTCAGGGTGGGTATGTAGATGGTAATGGGTGTTGGCTCTGAGGGAGAGGAAGGCATGTGGAGGTGGATTGTGACTGGGTCCAGGGTAACAGGGGGAGATTTAAGGGTGATAGAGGGGAGAGGAATGGTGATATTGGGTGGATTTATGTTGATGGGGGGAAGTTGGTGGGTGACAGGGGAGGGTAGAAGGTGGTGAATCGAGTCTGGAAGGTGACGCACACTATTTTTCAAATTTGAGCTTGACCACACAGTTAGTCAATCAGTGAGATCCCTCTGACTGGGAGTTCAAGGTCAGCACAAGTGGCTGACTAAAAGGACACCCTAATAATTATGAGGTAACTGGATGCCAACCATGTTCATGATGAAGATGACATGGCATCAGGTTTGTTCCTGACTCATGGGTCTCATTACATCAAGATCCCAGCAAGCTGTGGAACTGCCATTCACTCTGTGCCATTTGCCATCTGCTGCTGTCAGAGGCAAGGAGGGAGAAAAGTGGATGCCCCCAAGGGTCACGGCTAGTGGATGGCAGCCAACTCTCCACTCCAAACCTCAATCCTTCCAGGTGAACGGTCAGGGCTGATGAGGGCTCTTGTGGTTAGTCTTTCCATGCTGTCAAGACAATGGTCTCTTTATAGAGTCTCAAGGATAGTGGAGGCAAGCAGGATAGTGTCAGAGGGAGGTTTCTTGCACATAGTTCTTATCACCCTGGTCAAACAGCAATGTCTGCATACACAGTCATGTACAAATGGAAGAAACACCCATCTCTGGTCCTCTAGGATGTCCTTTACCTGGAAGGGTGGGGTGAGGATGCCATGTTTAGACGGAGGCCAGGTCAGGGCTTAGCACTAGCCACCTGGCTTTGAAACAGAGGGTAACCTGTAAAGGACATGCCCACTAAATTCCTCAAGTTCTGTCGAAGGGTCATGAGGACTCGAAATGTCAACTCTTTTCTTCTCCGCCGATGCTGCCAGACCTGCTGAGTTTTTCCAGGTAATTCTGTTTTTGTTTTGGATTTCCAGCATCCGCAGTTTTTTTGGTTTTTATGCCCACTAAATGTATCACTTCAGTTTGTTGACAGATTCACTGAGGTGTTGATGATTCAGGCTGCAGGCAACCCTGCCTCAGCAATGGCTCTCATCCATATGAGGAGGAGGACACATCGCAGGTTGGCACAGGGCCAGGAGGAGCAAGGGCCCGGGCAGAAAGAAGCAACGGGGCCTCTAGAAGGTCAAGATGCTGGCGAACAGGGTCTATTGCAATGCCAAGCATTAGAAATGAGTGGATGGCAATGCTAGAGATGCCTTCATGTGCCCCAGGATGTGGTTGCTCACATCTGCCAGCTTCTCCAGTACAAGCTGCGGCCACAAAGGCTCTGGTGGAGTATTGCAAAGCTCCTGGCCCACGATGAGTGAATGTCTATCCGATGCTGTTTAAATATGGCACCAGGACATTTGACCCCATGAGGTAACAGTACGGCGAACAACTTCCTGCCCGCCCCACCTCGAGATTCGCTGTGCTCTCTTGAATGCTTAGTTAACAAGCTGAACTGTGGAAGATCACATGTGTTCAGCTGTCCCACCGGCCAGTCATAATGATGACAACTTTCCTGTCTGCCACCAAACTTAGATTCCGGAGTGGAAGATTCTGGCCTTTATTTTTTTCTAACATTTTTGTGGAGCCAGGGGAAGAATGAATGGGCTTGCTGGCCTTTTGCAAATTAATTCCAACCCTTAAAACAGTTCATATCTGACCTGACGGACTTTGAGTGGTTTGCACAAGTGCTCCCCACCCAAGATCCACCTACAATTAAAATCTACGTGTCTAATAATTAAAGGTTTTGCTGTCTGATGCAATTTAGCTGAAGCATTTCATTAATTGAACTTCAGATAAGGTAAACATTCAGGCATGTGAATAAAAATTATTTATTTATGATTTCTTTTTATTAGGATAAAAATTTATATTTTAATGCAACTGTTTTTGAATCCAGCTCCATTACATTATACAATCATTCAAATGTAGCTGTTTTTAAAGTTCAAGGAAGCAGCATTTCTGTTAACATTATTACAAGTGAGAATTGTAAGATAATGTTGCTTTCATGATAATGTTAATGTGATGGACCTCTTTCGAATAATCTTCATGCCTCACTGAATGACCTCATTAATGATAGCATTTCCTATAATACTCCATTAGAAAAAAGCTCTTAGACATAAGTTTCAGGACTGATTTCGGCTACCCACAACTATGTTACAGTTGTGAAAATTTATAGGCATTAAATATCACATGATCCATCCAAGAAAAATCCAATCAATATTGGGAAGGAATTTATATGCATAAATTGTTCAAAGTTTCAACACACTGTATATTGGTTAACTGACATATCACTGATGAGAACATGCACTGCCGGATCTGGTCAGTACTCACTATGTGTTTAATAGAAACATTTGTAAAAGGTTTCTCTCTTACAGAGGTTCTTCCTATTCAGAGAGTGTTCACTATAAACACAGAAGGTATACAATAGAACAGGTAACGCTTGGAAAGCAAAACCCACTTTGTACTTACTGGGGTAGATATTGGAATGCATTGCACAAATTGCCAGACATGAAATGGGATGCAGAGTGTATCACTTTAGCAGTGGGCTTGCCTACTCCCAATCTGCAAACCTTTTCATCTGGAAGCAAGAGTATTACCAACTGAGTCAAGGTGACAAAGGCTACTAAGGAATCTTCTTTGCATCACCTGTCCTGGTGACTCGAAGTTCTGCTTCAACCATATTTGTCACTTAACAAAAAATTTAAATAGAACAAAGTGAATTAGTGTTTAAAGAATTCCAGGACTAGCAGCTTACTGTTAATGAGCTGTTCTTGATTAAATAATATAGAAAGTACAATCAATCATGAGATCCTACGCTGGGGCAGGGAGATTATTGGGGACAGGTCACACTTTAAATTTTAATACAAATATATTGTTATTATGGAATTATGTGTGCAATTATGTCAGGCTCCTTTCTTGAACTTTAAAAGTGAGATGCAATTTGGTGACTCACCTAATAAAGGTGTGTTGGAAAGGTTTGTAACAGTAAGCAATAATATCAACTTCAGCAGGGGCATAAAAGAGGCAGTGGCAGACTGTCTGCCCGTGACACACCCACTACCCAATGACTCAAGAGAAAAATAAATCAGACAGAATGTTTAACAGGCATGGATACAGTACCATCCAGTCTGTACCCTGGCAAATTTGAATTTCACCCCCAAAAATTTGAATAGAAAGAAAAATCTTAGTCAGTAATATTATTTGGGATGACAAAAAACATCTTATGGGAAGTCAACTAAATCAACCATCACTAAGAAGGAAGAGAGGATTAAGGTTAATAATCTATAATAATAATACACAATTTTTGTCTGACTGAAATATTTTGATTGGTTCAATGTTGATCCGGTGAAATTTTGCACCGGTTGACAATTGGCTAAATAGATATGTTAACATTTTAATGCAACATTAATTTATCATTTGTACTGAGCATAAAAACATTTGGGAGACATCTTAACTTCTTCTGATGAATATAGCCTGAGAGATCCGAAAGTTAGAGGGGAAGGGTTCCAAGCTGTGTCTGTTTCTGTGTCCGCCCTCAAAAAAGAACCTTCCTCTTCTGTGATCTTTAGTTAGTGCTGTTGCTGCTTTGAGGCGTAGGTGCTCTGATGTGGTGTCGACTGGAGCATATGTGGGGCTGCCAACGGTTGCTTACTGTGGTGGCGGGATGGATGGTTGTTGCTGGAGAAAAATAAAATTGGAAGGTAAGGTGAGCCCAGCAATAAAGTGACCCTGGCTGGAGGGATTGGCAGGGTGAGGGCCAGCATGGAGATGAGTGAAGTTGATGGCATGAGAGGGAGATAATGGCATGTGGGCAAAAATGCCGAGGGGTGGAATGCATTGGGGGAGAATGGCAGGGGGCAGCATGGGAGGGAGAATGCATGGGAGGGATGGAATGGGGGGTGGGAATGGCATAAGAAGAAAGGTAAGATGGGATAGGAATGATATGAAAAGAATGAAAGAAATAGGATGGGTATGGCATGAAAGGGATAGCATGGGAAGGATGGAATGGCATGAGATGCGGATTTAAATAAGTACTGTTGCAATAAAGATACTTATCTTACCGCAAATGTTTTGCAGGTTTCTCAGTTTTTTTCTCAACATTTTCTGATTTATCATTGCATTGATTTGGTGGGTGAAGCCAACCACATGGGCTGCTGGGCTCCTGCTTTCTCTGCTCCTTGGCCTTTATTATTGGGCTCTCCCCTTTGGCTCTTTATGCTCCCCAGCCTCAGCCACTGGGCTCTGGGCCCCAGCTCTCGATGCTCCACAGCTGCAGTTACTGGGCTCTGGCCTCTGGGGGATGGCGGATGGCTTGGGAAGGAAGGGCACGGCATGGGAAGGGAAATGGCAAGCGTAGAGGGGGGACTGTCAGCATGGAAGGAGTGGAATGGGGTATGGAAATAGGATGATATGAGAGGAATGAAAGGAATGGGATGGGTATGGCATGAGATGGAAGGCATAGGAAGGATGGACTGGCATGAGATGGGGATTTAAAGAAGTATTGTGCAATAAAGATACTAATTTTACTGCAAATGTTTTGCAAGTCTCTGCTAGTTAATAATTAATAAGATTGAGGAAATTTGATAGAGGTGTTCAAAGTTATAGAACGGTCTGGACAGAATAGATAGGGACAAACTGTTCCCATTGGCAGATGGTCAAGAAACAGAGGACACCAATTTGTGATGATTGGCAAAAGAAGCAATGGCAACATGAGAAAAACTTGTGAATGCAGCAAGTAGTTACAGTCTAGAATCTATTGCCTGAGAGTGTGATGGAGGCAGATTCAATTGGGGCTTTCAAAAGAAATTGGAAAATTATCTGAGGAGAAAAAAAATTGCAGGGCTATGGGGAAAAGGCATGGGATGAGACCAGCTTAGTTGCTCTTGCAGAGAGCCAGAATGGATACATGGAACTGAATAGTCTCCTTCTGTTCTGCAAAAATTCTATGATTTTATATCTGGTTTTGCCTACAATGTATCTCTTTTTATTCTACCCTTTTCTTTTTCATATTCTTTCATGGCTGAAACCATTTAATTCATACAAATAAGACAATATACCAAATATACAATATACCTTTATTTGAAGAGGGAATATATAACAATGTAATGAGAACCATAGAGTAATGTGATCAAACCTACATGAAAGAATATATGATATATATAGTATTTGCAAAATATGTATTTGACAGCGCCTTCAAAACCCACGGTCTCTGCCACCTAAAAGGACAAGGGAAGGAAATGCATGGGAATACCACCAACTGCAAGTTCCCCTCCAAGCCACACAGCATCCTGACTTAGAACTATAATCATTGTTCCTTCACTGTGGCTGGGTCAAAATTCTGGAACTCCCTCCCTAACAGCACTGTGGGTACACCTACACCACATGGACTGCAGCAGTTCAAGAAGGCAGCTCACCACCACCTTCTCAAAGGCAATTAGGGATAGGCAATAAAAATGTTGGCATAGCCAATGACACCTACGTTCTGTGAAAAAATTAAAAAAATTAAAATTGTGAGTTCATGTAACTAGACTCAAAGAGCTAGTTAGTAGCATTCAATTGGATCCCCTGGGAACATGCTGTTGCTTAACTCACACACTGTTTTATAAGGACAGGGGTATTATACCGTGTAGAGTCCAACATATTATTCTGTGAGACCGCATGCACCTAGCCTGTTTCTTTAAGATCACAATGCTATAAACAGGCATGTCCTGAGATCACTTCAGAACTGGAAGGGTATTATTTTTATGTGATTGACAGCTGGTTGTCCATTTTCCAAGGTCAAAACTCACCTTATCCATTATGTTATCAGTTGCCCTTCTGGTTTCTCCTTTCCTGCCTAGGTATCCATTTCTTAAGCTTATTTGCAAAGTATTTGGGAATTTAAATATCGCAGTTACTTCAAGTAATTATTTTCAGTTACAGGGTTCCAATTCATTGTGAATAACACCATGGGATTTCTACTAGAATACAAATAGAATAATGAGACTCAAAACCTCAAACCACGCACACTGCACAAATAGCACCTTGCACTGGCAAAGGCTGTGGTTCCAGGGTAAAGTGCATGCTAACCATATTTTCTAGTCTACCTGCAACTCACAGCCACCATCACCTCCAACCTACCTCCAGTGCCAGAAGTCATTAGAGCCAAGAATAACCTCTCCACTCTTTAAACTCACTGCCACGTATATTTGATCTGCTGCCAGTAGGGCAAACACCCTGGCAACTATTAACAGCAATAAGTTGCAGTCCCCAACTGTGCCACATTGATACTTCTTACACTAAGCATCTGGATGAAATCCTAGAAGGTATGAACCCCTTCCTGATTTGGGAGGGGTGGGGGGGGGGGGGGGAGGGGGGGGTGGTGGGGGGTGGGCAGACAAAATAGGAGAAGCATGCAACCAAGTGACAATATGTGGACAATTGGATTTGCCAATCATACAGCAAGCTGGATGGACAAGAAGCAGTATAGTCTCATCAACAATGAAGTGGGCAGAGAGCGTGGGACAAAACTGAAGATAGTGGGACATTTGAGTAGCATGCTAGGCAGCCAATGGACAAACAAGCAGAAGAGATTTAGGCAAACGTGAGCATGCCAAACAAACTATTGAAGAGAGTAAATGACAAGGTGTTTTTACTCGTTCATGGGATGTGGGCATCGCTGACTAGGCTAGCATTTATTATCTATCTCCTACCTGCCCTTGAGAAGGTGATGGTGAACTGCCTTCTTGAACTACTGCAGTTCATGGGGTGTAGGTATACCCAGAGTGCTGTTAGGAGGGGAGTTCTGGGATTTTGACCCAAAAATTGATCAATTTGATCAGGTGTAGTAGGCTGGACAGGTGGGCAACACCTGATAGTAAACAGCAAAAAGTTAGACTTGTAGACTGAACAGACAGAAAGCTGCCCATTGACTAATTAATAATTTACATGTTAATGAGGTTCCATTATAAGCCATTCTAATAAAGGTGTTAACGGTAATGATGTACTGGTAGAGAGGTAAACTAGGCAAATGTGAACTGTAGGTTATATCAGATGGATAAAGGGAAGAATGGCTGAGTAGAAATGTCCTGAAACAGCCAACAGAATAAACAGATTCACTTTAGGTTTGAGCAAGAAGTCAATATCACAAAACATACATTATATAGGGCAAATCTGAAACATTCATTAAAAAGAAATCTTGAATTATAAAAATCAACTTTTGAAAATTACACATGTTGCAGCTGCACATTCATAAATCAAAAACCCAGAAAAGCTTGTGATGGCTCTGCTCATGATTTTTTTCAAAATAACAATCTGATCTGAACACTATTTAGTGATTCTTTAAAATTCCTATCCAGAGTAAAACATCATGTTGGAGAAGGTATTCATTTACAACAGAGATTATTATTATGACTAATTGTGTCAAAGGCTTTTCCATAACATCTTGTCTATACTGTAATCTTTCCAACTTGGGTGTAATAATTAAACATTCATGATGACTACTATCATCCAAGATGACAAAATACTAGGGAATAGATTTTTTTTTCCTTTTCAGTACTGGGAAGATACAGGAATTGAAAACATCATATGTGAAAAATAGTTTTCTGAGCTGTGCTTTATTTCAACTCTTTTCATAAAGCTTCAAGAAATAAAAATCTTCTTTTTCTCTTGGTTTTCATATTTTTTGGAAATCCATTTTTGAATACAAGTAATGCTCAGATCTGTGTTAAACATGCTTAAATTGTTTGTTAGCATTTTATTCTGTAAGTGTACCATTGTTTACACATTTTGCTTTTGGTCAAAATTGATTACTTTTGAAACGTAGTCGTTGTTATGCTGACAAACACGCCTAGGTCCCTCAAAGAATAATGAAATAAATGACCGACTAATTAGTTTTGGTGGTGATGGTTGAATGATGAAGTTTGTTCAGGAAATCAGAAGAACTAAATAATTCATAGTGAATAGTTACAAACGAACTACTGATATCTCATTGGAAAGATGGCATCTCCAATGATGCAGCACTCCCCAAATACTACTCTGGCAGCCTAGATTACGTGCTCTAAATCCTGAATGGGGTTTGAAACGATGATTTTCTAGGATTGCTTTGACAAAACTAAATCAAGCTAGTACTATCCACATCAAACTACCAGCCTCTGATTGGATCTGAACTCTAAGCCTAAGAACTGAACCAATTTGGAATCAACTAATGAAAATATGGTTTCCACATCTGAACCCTGAAGGTAGCTGTCTCTCCCATTCACCATATCAATAACTCACACAATAATTTTCTCAACCTGTACACAGCAAAAGCATGCATGTAGAGAGATTCAGGACTAAAGAATCAAAAACACATACTGCACATATAGAAGCAAGAAAATGCATTTCACAGAAGCAATAACTTATTCTTGTGATTCGTAGCTTTAGGTTTCTTCTGATGTGATATACTTTGTGGGGAAATACACTGCTGGAAGAATGCTAGGGGTTAATAATATTATTTTTCTCACCCTCTAATTTAAACCAAATACTTTCCAGTTATCGGCAACATGAATGATCAGTATATATTATATGAAGCATATTACTATGGCTAATGTAATGGGAATATTTACTTGTGCTATTTCTGATCTGAATGCATTTGAAGCTGATACTAAATAACATATATTCTTTGTTATATTAGCACGTGTTTCTATTTTATTCCTCTTGAAGTAAAGTGAAAGCATTCAGTTTTCAGCCACAAATGGTAACTTTTAAGCAGTGAGGAATCAACAACCTAAATAAACAATTACCAATAACGTAATAGCAAAATGTTACAGATGCTGGAAATCTGAAATAAAAACAGGAAATGCTGGAAAAACTCAGCAGGTCTGGCAGCATCTATGGAGAGAGAAACAGGGTTAGCATTTGAGTCCATATGACCCTTCTTCAGACCTGAAGAGAGGTCCAATTAACAATAATGCTTAGCTGGGTGCTGTCAGAAATTAACATAATGGTAGTTGACTGTTCCGCTTAACCGGTTTATAATTATTCCTAAAATCAAGTTTCAAAGTCACAGCTTTTTAGAAGGAAAAGTGTTATGGCAACACCCATTCTCCAAATAACAATTAAGGTACGAGTGTCATTGAATGATTCTAAGGTATTCAATTCCTGATACCACCAGCACCTCCACATAAACATCATAAGAATGAGGAATTTGCTTTTATTTACTTCATGAAATGTTAGCTTCAATACTGTATGGTGTCACTTATTTTGAGCAGCACATATGCTCAGAGCATGGTACTATAAGGCACCACAGTATTTTGTTTCTGCTGACACAGTGGCAAATGAAAATTTATAAATTTAATCTCCAAAAACGTCAACCTAAATGATAAACATCACAATGTTGCATAATTTGTCATATTTCTGAAATATATTCTTCATAATTTTAAGAAACAGATGGTATCGTTTAGAGAACAAAATGGTGTCTGCGCCGTATACATACTTCTAGTTCTAGCCACACTAGTTGCCATTTTGGAAAGGGTATTAGCGTGTGCGCAGGGAGGGTGGGCCGGAAGTATGCAGAATAGGCAGATCATGATTATGGCAGGGATGTGGCAAAAGGCTCCCAGAGCCTGTGCGAGGGGCCTCTCATTGGGAAGGGGGTGGCCCACTGAGGGCCAAACCCTACTCTTGATGCCAACCCCCTCCCTCCCTTTCCCATGATCTCCACCCCTCCTGCCATGACTTACATCTGGCTTGTGTCACTCAATGATCCTGGACCTCCAGTGACTGTCATTTCTGTAAGAACAACCTCCTCCCTGGTGATGCCAATGAGCAAAAGAGGTGTTGGACTCTGATTGTCTTCAAGTTCTCAGTCAGGACCTCTGCCCCCAGTGTCCTTTATCCTGGGGAAAGCCCACTGGTGATCATTTAAGTGCCTGAGAGAAACTCAATACCGATGGGCCCTCCCAGCAAAGGCAACATGGATTTCTTGCTGGCCCTCCATTGGCAGGCAAGACCCCCTATCCCTCCATAAAATTCCCTCCTTAGAACTTTTTTTTTTTTCATCACAGTATGGCCCCTAAGTTCTGCACATGATGGATACTGGGTGAGTTGGTATATGGGCTATGGGGGAGGGTGAAGCCATGAATTGGCACTATGTTGGCATAGGTGCTATAAAGGCCCATGTCGATTGGTGGAGGGGCATGGGTTGGCATGGGTTGGTATGGAGGGTATGCCCCTATTGTGCTGGGTGGATGGGGGCATGTATAGGCATAGGAAGTGAGTGGGAGGGAGTCAAGTGGTATAAGGGGTGAGGACTAGAGGGCCTAATGTTTAACACAACTGGGACAAGGTTCCAGAGAATGAGGTGGGCCTTTTAACCAGCCCGCCTCAGCTCTTGGCAACCCCTGTGGCCACCTTTGATCTGCATCTGGGGTTGATGGGCTTGACTCCATCCCACACACACCCACTTCACCCCGGGAAATTTCCCAGCTCTGTGCATCCCCCTTGGGGGCAAAAATCCAGGCCAAAAAAGATAATGCTGCAGGGAAGCAAGTGAACTGTTGTATGCTAGAGACCAAACAGGATGCTGTTGAGAGTCTGAATTTTGTTCAGAAGAAAGGGAACAGAACAGACAAGACTCTTGAAGATTTAGGGAATGGGGAGTCGCTGAGGTGTGCCTTCCTGGTAATAATTAAAAATGGGGAAACTCAAACAGGGAGTGGAATGAGTGTCAAAGAACCCTGGAAGTTTTGACCTTGCGCAGTGGAGAGAAGTGAACCTCCTCTGATGAACTGGGAGTGACTGTGGGACTGTTCCTGTAATGCATGGCGTAATCCAGAAGCATGACAATATGTAAAAGTGTTTCATGACACATATTTCAGTTATATTAGTTAGTGAATGCAAACATATCTTTTCTTTAGTTTGATATATTAGTTGATATATGTTGATTTCAGTTTGTTTGTTACAGTAAATACCTTATAACATGAAATCTTGTCCTTCGATTCTTTCCATTGGTTGCTGGAAATTCATCTCTTTTACTTCAAAGTTATCAATCTTCACAAAATTGTAACAATAGTAATTGCCAAACTGCTTGGCCTGCAGCATGACAAGCAAAATAATCAGAGGTGGCACAGAGGAGGAAAAGTAATCTGAAGAGTGAAGAGGAAGAGGGACTTTCATCAGAAAGCTATATCTGTCCAGGAATTGCTCACTGAAATCTGCCACCTATTGCAGCCTGAACTCCAGCCTCAGAGCAGGGTAAGGCCGGCATTGCCAACGGCTTTGAAGCTGACTGTGGTCATGAACTTTATGTATTGTGCTCCATCGAGGCTGGAGAAGACAATTTTTGCAATATTTCCCAGTTTGCTGTCCACTGTTGTGTAAGGGAGGTCACTGAGGCTCTGTATGCAATGAGAGCTGAGTACATGCCATTCTCTTTGGCTAGAGATAAGCAGGTGGAGTGATCACATGGCTTCATCAGGATAGCAGACCTTTTGATGCAGGATACCATTTATTTCATATGCGTATAGCATTGGTGCCTTGCAGGCATCACATGTAAATTCTGAGATGCAATGCAAGTGGAAGGAATTACATTTCTTCAATGTGCAGCTGGCGTGCAACTATATTCAGTACGTCACACAGGTCAATATCTGGCATTCTGGTAGCAGTCATGATGTCTTCATTCTGTGACAGTCCGCTGCACTTCTGCCTTTGAGCCGGCATAAGAGACCAGTGAATGACTACTGGGTGACAAGTGCTATCCACTGACCACATAGTGCATCCCATGCACATATGGGCAGAATAGATATAACAAAGCCATATTTCCAAGTGAAATGCCATCGAGAAGACCTATGGGGTGCTTAAGCAATGCTTCTGCTGTCTGCACAATCCTGGAGAAGCCCCACAGTACTCAACGGAGTGCAGTCATGATTCATTGTTGTCTGCTGCATACCACAACCTTGCCTTTATGGGAGAACAGCCCTCACACCACCCCCCAAAGACTGAGCAACTGAGGAGGAAGAGGAAGAGTAGGAAGATGAAAAGGAGGAGCAATTGAGGAGGAAGGGAGCAGGCAACTGACACATCCTCTTTCTGGCAGGTCAGTCTGTGATGATTGACCTGACTGTGATACCAGTAATACCAGGTGTTCCTACAACACATGGACTGCAGCGGTTCAAGAAGGCAGCACACCCACCACCTTCTCAAGGACAATTACGGATGGGAAATAAATGCGGGCCTAGCCAGTGACCTCCACATCCCATGAGCGAATGAAATAGATGCAACTTCAATTCCCCAATCATCAACACCTTACCTTCTCTCTGTTACTGACCATCACTGCACCCTCTTAGCCATAATGCTTAAGTAAAAGCCACCACAAAACAAACATTCCAAACCACATTTTAAATCAATCCATCCAATATTCCATACAAAAGTCAATTAATCAGCCTTGTGCATTCCGTTAGCACCTGCATGTTTTCTGTGTCTTTGCCTGACCTTAGCGCTCCTTTACAGTCCTACTCCAGTGGCTTCAGCATGGCTGGTGGAAGGCTGCTGAGTGTCACTGGGGAAGCTGAAGATGGCCTTCCAGGATAGCTTGAAGTAGCTTTGGACCTATAAGACCTGGCTTCAGCCTGCATGACCTCAGTACGAACAGCAGCAAGCTAGGCTGACAGGTAACATCAGCAAGGGCCCTGATGGAGTAGTAGTGGTGGAAAGACAAATGCTGTCCTGAGAGAGGACAGCAGGTTCATGTTCCATGGAGCTACGGCCACTCCTGGCAATGTTGGAGGACAGATTGCTGGGCTATAGGAAGCCTCTTTGCAGACTCTTAACCTCAGCAATGATGGCAGCAGTCTGATTTGCCTGATAGCAAGCTGAGCTTGCATGACTTCAGTGTGAGCTTTGACTGCAGCATCCACATGTTGGGATGTGGTTTCTGCTTGTGTTGCAATGGAAGCTCAGACATAACTTGGCATGAGGGCCATAGGGGGTGGCTGGGGGCGCACACCTTGGCATGGAGGTCCTTGGCGGTTGAGTGGGGTCATGGATGGGGCATGGGGAGTGTGTGGGGTTTGAGAGAGTGTGAGGGGTGAGAGCTAGAGGGCCTTAACTTTTTCATTATAACTGGGACAAAGTCCCACAGCACCAAGACAAGCCCTGTAAACAGCCTGCCTTGGCACTTGGCAGTCCCTGTGGCTGGCTCCGAACACTTCCCCGAGTTGGCTGGCCCAGCTGCAGCCTGTACCCACCCACCCCTTGCAATGAAGATCTTGTCTTTGAAGGCACTTTCTCTAAAGTGGGCGGATAATACAAAGATAGGTGGAGGGACAGGTAGTATTGAGGAGGTGGGGAGGCTGCAGAAGGATTTGGACAGGTTAGGAGAATGGGCAAAGAAGTGGCAGATGGAATACAATGTGGGCAAGTGTGAAGTCATACACTTTGGTCGGAAGAATAGAGGCATAGACTATTTTCTAAATGGGGAGAGAATGCAGAAATCTGGAGTGCACAAAGACTTGGGAGTCCTAGTCCAGGATTCTCTTAAGGTTAACTTGCAGGTTGAGTCAGAAGTCAGGAAAGCAAATGCATTGTTGGCATTTATTTCGAGAGGACTAGAATATAAAAGCGTGGATGTGCTGCTGAGGCTTTATAAGGCTCTGGTCAGACCACATTTAGAATATTGTGAGCAATTTTGGGCCCCGTATCTCAGGAAGGATGTTCTGGCCCTGGAGAGGGTCCAGAGGAGGTTCACGAGAACGATCCCAGGAATGAAAGGCTTAACATATGAGGAACGTTTGAGGACTGTGGGTGTATACTCGATGGAGTTTAGAAGGATGAGGGGGGATCTGATTGAAACTTACAGAATACTGAAAGGCCTGGATAGAGTGGACGTGGGGAAGATGTTTCCATTAGTAGGAGAGACTAGGACCCGAGCTCACAGCCTCAGAGTAAAGGGAAGACCTTTTAGAACAGAGATGAGGAGAAACTTCTTTAGCTAGAGAGTGGTGAATCTATGGAATTCATTGCCACAGAAGGCTCTGGAGGCCAGGTCATTGAGTGTATTTAAGACCAAGATAGACAGGTTCTTGATTGGTAAGGGGATCAAAGGTTACGGGGAGAGGGCGGGAGAATGGGGTTAAGAAACTTATCAGCCATGATTGAATGGCAGAGCAAACTCGATGGGCTGAATGGCCTAATTTCTGCTCCTATGTCTTATGGTCTTATGGACTGAGACCAGAAATTTCCCGATGCCCATTACCTGCCTTGAGGATGAAAATCCCCCCTTTTGTCTGGAGGGTGTACTGCAGGTAGATGACAGTGCACCCTTCAATCAAGGTCTCCAGTGTCGTGTCGGAAAAACTTGGAACCTGCTGTCTGCCTTTGTGCGTTGATTCAGTGTTCTTCTTGCTCATACTCTCTTCTGCAATCAATTCCAGGAACAGTTCCAGTCAGAATGTACCTATGAGGTGCAGACTGACTTTAAGTAGTGCAAGCCAGCTTTAAGTGGTATCAGGCTCTTAGCATTTTGTGGTCCCTGCTCAGGCAGCCGCCACTCAGCAGCTTAGCACTGGCAGCATGCTACAATCATTTAGTTGAGCAGGCAACACAAAGTTTGCATGCTACCTGCACCAGAAGCATTGTTGTGGGTTAATTGGACATTGTGAGCTCCACACCCATTTTTGCACCTTATTGAATTTCGCTATTAATGAATATTAATGAACAGATAATGCTTTCCACATTATATAATTTGCTTTTCACTGTCAAGATTGTAAATGCCAAAAATACCAGTTACTGATCCTAAATATGTATAATTATTTGGATGTCTCATGTGCAACCTATCAGTGTATACAATAAATAAGAATTCTATATTTTCAGTGCGCTCTGTAATGTTAGACTGGTGTACACTTAACCTTTTTTTTATAAAGATAAGTCTTACTGATTGCAGTCTGCTTTATACAAATGAAATCTTGAGTTGGATTAATTCTTGATTAGATCTGATAATAGTCATGTCTTTCTCAATTTAGTGTATAAGACTGTATTCCTAAAATAACAAACCCATTTTATTACTAAAACTTTATGCACTGTGCTTCAGATTTCATTTGTAAAGCAAATTGTTATGATGTGGAAAGCATTATCTGAAATTGTTTGGAACCAGATTCAATAGTAACTTTCAAAGGGTATTTGAATAAATAATTGAAGAGGAAAAATCTGTAGGGCCATGGGGTGCAGGGCTGTGGGGAAAAGAGAGGGGTGTAGGATTAATTGGACGGCTCTTTTAAATAGTCGACAGAGGCATGATGGGCTTAATAGCCTCCTGTGTTGTATGATTCTTACAGCAATATTTTATTATAACTAAGCATGCCTCATGTCCTTCACAAAACAGTTCTCAAATTTATTTGAGGGTGTAATCTTGAAGCTTTCCAGAGAAATATTTAAAGAAGTTAATGAATCTATTGCAATTAATAGTTGCCAAAAATATTCATTAATAATGGAAGAAGAGATAAAGTAAAAGAAGATTTCAAATATTTGAACATATTCAGTTGTTTTTATTTTCCATAGATGGATATGTTGAAAAATGTTATATTTTTGTATTCAAAAGGGATAGGTATTTTGCTACTTGGCATCATCCAAGTGTGCACAGAGAAGATAAGTAGCACAGTATTTTATCTAACTAAAGCAGTCATTCAAGCAAAACAAAAATGTGCCAATTGATGAACACCATTCTAGCTGGAAAAGGATGGTTAAAGTTAAGATGTTAGAATGAGAAGAAAGTTATAAGGTCTAATTCTTCAACGTCTTGGTGGCTGTGTTACAGGCAGTACAGTCGATATTGTGATGACTGTTTTGGAGCATTTCCATGAGGCAATGTTACTGGTATGTGCAATTGGCCACGCTCCTGCAAAGCTCACTGTACTAATTCCAGGTCTGAGGATTTGTCTGATGGAAGAAAATCTCATGTGGCACTATTTGAAGAGGAGCAAAGAAGTCTCCTGGATAACATTCAACACCACCAAAAACAAAAACATCTTCCAACTGGCTAGCGTGTTTATCCATATAACAATAGTTGCACTTTAAAGATACTCCATCAGCTTCAAAGCATCTGGGGATATCCTGAAGATGTTATAAAGCATTATAGAAATACAAGTTCTTTCCCTCTATGGCCTCGCCCCTTCCAAACTGCAATCTCAAGAACTCTATGTTCCTCCAATTATGGCCTCAAATATATTAGGCTGTACTTAGACTGGACCTTTTGGTCTCTATAGGATAAAAAAAATTTAAGCACTGGCAAAAGTGCAAAATTAAATTACAAAGATGGTACCAGAACTGAGAGATTACAGCTATCAGGAAAGAGTGAACAGGTTGGAGCTTTTTTCTTTAGAAAAGGGCAGATTTAGCGGTTTTAAAATTACAAATGAGTTGGACAAGGCAGATATGAAGAGAATGGGGTAGAAACTTGGTCTTAGATGGTATTGAATCGATCACTTGTTATATGGAGAACCTGATTCTCAGTTCTGTTGCAGTGAATGGAATTAAAAATTATTCACCATGTATAACTGGCAGATGATAGTATACCACTTTTTTTGCACACCCATCCAAGATGAATTTCTACCTCAATGATTCCACTTGTGGGAGAATCCAAAGCTAAGGGTCATGAATATAAACTATTCATTAATAAATCCAATAATGCAATAGGGAGGTTTTTTTTTTACTCAAACAAGTAACTTAGATGCTTTCAGAAGGAACATGAGAGAAAAGAAGATAGAAATGCCAAAAGGGTGAGATAACGTAGATATAATGAGGAGATTTGTGTGGAGTATAAATCCTAACACAGAATAGATGTACCAAATTATCAATTTCTGTACTGTATATTCTATGTAATTCTATTTAAGCCCCCACTTCCTTTGTCCTATCATTGGCGGCTGTGTCTTCTGCCATTTTGACTCTCAACTTACCTTCCCAAACCTCTCTTCCTCTCCCTCTTACCTCAAGATAATCCCTAAAACTTACCTCTTTGTCCAAGTTTTTAGTCGCCTGTCCTAATAGCTCCTTCTTTGAATGATGCCAAGTTATGTTTGATTACTCTTCCGTGAAACATATTGGGGGTGGTTTCCTATCTTAAAGGCACTATATAAATATGAGTTATTAATTGCATTGCTAAATCTCATTACTGTTGCAGCTCATACCTGATGCTGCTGCTTTACTCTTGAAGCAAATTTTATGAAATGGCATGGGAATATCGGTCTCCGTGTCTGAAATGGGAGGAGATCAGAGGGTGTGAATGTCTCTCTGAAGGAGAGGATGACTGTTTTGGGGAAGTGATACCTGCTTGGTCGGTTGAACCTAGAAACACCAAATGGCACCTACTTTTCTTAAAATTACATTTAAATTAAAACTCTACTAATTGTTTCATAGCAAAGTGTTTAAAACCTGAATGTACTGTCTGTATGATGTGTATAGTTCAGTAGATCTCATGAAGAGCTCTGATTCTTGTATGTTTTATAGTAGGTGTTTATTAACTACTCCTAACTATGTACATATATATAAGGCGTAAGCTAAGAGCTGCCTCCATGCTTGCCTTTACATGTCTCTGTCCAGGACAAGACTGCCCTTTAGACTCAGGTCATGTGTTCCTTTACATAAAAGTGTGGGCAGTACTGAACCCAGTTCCACATTAACCCTTTCTATGCTAGACCCTTATACTACACCTCCTGCCAAGCCTTTATCCAACATTTTACAATGCATTCCTGTTTACCCAACATATTTGCATTACTTCTACTACCACGTCTCACCCCCCTCCCCCGCCTCAAGTCTCTGTGTTTACAAATTCAGGCGGTCTGGAGGCTTTATAATTCTTCCTGATCTTGTTGTTACAACAGTTCGAGGAGTGGTAGACTCTTTTGTACTGGGTAAACCTTGATGGATAGGAGGTTGCTTTGGATGTGGTCATTCTGGCATTTGGTTGGTTGATCTTAATTTTCTTTCTTCATTCTTTAGAGTTGAACCGCTCCTTCCCAACTCCCTATCTGGTGTTATCAATGTTTATCCCATTCCGTATGGGGAGAACGAACTCCCAGCTCGTCTGTAGTGCTCATTCTGTATTTTTCTTTACGTGCAGTTTGCTGTGATACATGTTGGGATAGAAGATGCTTCATCCTATTGTATGGGTGTGTCTTATCAGCGGGTTCACCTTGCAGTTTAGCTTTCTGTGCAACAACATTCTTCTTGGTTTACTTCCTTGCCTCACTGAAGTGTGCTACAGTCAGATGAGACTGATTCTCTCTTCCAGCATTGTCAGGCTAGCGGTTATACTGGCCGGAGGTTGAGGTGTCTGTGTCACGGTGTCTTGAGGTATCTAACCAACAGATGTCAGAGCCAGAGGTTGAGGCTCTTCTTGTTGCTGGTTCACCTCTTAGCTGTCTTCCACTGGAGGCATCATGGTAACCATCTGAGTATTGGCTGGTCTGACCAATGAAGAGCTTCTGGCACCTGCAAGCTATTTTAAAGCTATTCATGGCACATTTGTGTAGCTTATTTTCTTTCCTATGTGCAAAACATTGCTTTTGTCTGTATTCAACTTTATCTACTGTTCTGCTCAAGTTTTGCCTAACTCGCTTTCTAATTTCTGAGCTGTCTGTTCTAATTCTGCAAGCTTTCCTGGTTTGGTGTTACCTGCAAATTTGACTAATCTGCGTTGGGTTTGAGTCTTATAACGATTTCCTTAACTATTCTTAATTTTATGATCTGCCATAAGGTGCATTGCTGCACAAGCTCCAATTTATAATCTTATCACATTTTATTTTTAAACTGTTGTGTTCATTACCCCACCTTACAGCTTATTAATATTTTCACCAGTATGTTTGCACCAATATGTCTTACTGAAGCTCATGCTGTTTTTTTTTTGTTTATTTATTCATTCATGGGTTGTGAGCATTGCTGATTAGGCCAGTATTTATTGTCCATTCCTAATTGCCCTTGAGAAGGTAGTGATGAGCTGCCTTCTTCAATTGTTGCAGTCCATGTGCTGTAGGAACACCTACAGTGCTGTTGGGGAGTTCCAGGATTTTGACCCAGTGGCAGTGAAGGAACAGTGATACAGTTTCAAGTCAGGATGGTGTGTGACTTGGAGGGCAACTTGCAAGTAGTGGTGTTCCCATACACCTGCATCTTTTGTCCTTCTAGATGATAGAGGTCGTGGGTTAGAAGGTACTGTCTAAGGAGTCTTGGTGAGTTGCTGCAGTGCATCTTGTAGATGGTGCACGCTGCTATGACTGTGTGTTGGTGCTGAAGGGAGAAAGGAGTGAAGATTGAAGGTGATAGATGGAGTACGAAACAAACAGGCTGCTTAGTCCTGGATGTTGTTGAGCTTCTTGAGTGTTGTTGGAGCTGCACTCATCCAGTGGAGAGCATTCCATCACATTCCTGACGTGTGTCTTGTGGATGCTGGACAGGCTTTGGGGAGTCAGGAGGTGAGTTACTCTCCGCAGAATTTTCAGGCTCTGACCTGCTCTTGTATCCACAGTATTTATGTGGCTCATCCAGTTCAGTCTCTGGTCAATGCTAACCCCAGGATACTGATAGTGGGGGATTCAGCAATGGTAATGCCATTGAATGTCAAGGGGAGATGGTTAGATTCTCTCTTGTTGGAGACAGTCATTGCCTGACACTTGTGTTGCGCAAATGTTAGTTATCACTTATTAGCTCAAGCCTAAATATTGTCCAGGTCTCGCTGCACATGGACATGCACTGCTTCAGTATCTGTGGATTCGTGAATGCTGCTGAACATTTTGCAATCATCCGCAAACATCCCCACTTTTGACTTTATGATGGATGGAAGGTCATTGATGACAAAGCTGAAGATGGCTGGGCCTAGGACTCTAACCTGAGGAACTCCTGCAGTGATTTCCTGAGACTGAGATGATTGACCTCCAACAAACTCAACCATCTTCCTTTGTGCTAGGCATGACTCCAACCAGCAGAGAGTTTTCTGCCTGATTCCCAATAACTTCAGTTTTGCTAGGGCTCCTTGATGCCACACTCAGTCAATTGCTGCCTTGATGTCAAAGGTAGTCACTTTCACCTCATCGCTTGAGTTCAGCTCTTTTGTCCATGTTTGAACCAAGGCTGTAATGAGGTCAGGAACTGAGTGGCCCTAGCGGAACCAAAACTGAGTGTCAGTGAGCAGGTTATTGCTGAGTAAGTACTGCTTGATATCACTGTAGATTATACTTTCCATCACTTTGCTGATGATCTCAATTAGACTGATAGGCCGGTAATTGGCTGGGTTGGGTTTATCCTGTTTTTTATGGAACGGACATCCAAATTTCCACATTGCCAGGTAAATGCCAGTGCTCTAGCTGTACTGGAACAGCTTGACTAGGGGCGTGGCTAGTTCTGGAGCACAAGTCCTTAGTACTATTGTCGCAATGTTGTCAGGGCCCATAGCCAGTATCTTCAACTGTTTCTTGATATCACGTGGAATGAATCGAAGACTGGCATCTGTTATGCTGGGGATCTCAGGAGGAGGCTGAGGTGGATCATCCACTTGGCTATTCTGGCTGAAGATGGTTGCAAATGCTTCAGCCTTGTCTTTTGTCTGTATAGATTATACTGAATGCAGAATCTAATGCCCTCAGAATCTGAAGCTCTGTTCTTAACCTCTTGATAGACTTGCATAATTTTTCCGTATCTAGTCAATAAATAGGAATTACGGGAAATACTCAGCAGGTCAGGCAGCATCTCTGGAGAGAGAAACCAATGATGATCTTGTGTCAGAAATGGAAAATTTACAGATGTAACAGGCTGTAAGCAAGCACAGAGGCTGGGAAAGGGGGAGGGTATGAAAAAAACTAAAGGTTAGGTCTATGATTGTTGGAAGTTAGGAATGGTTGAATGACAAAAGGGAGTAGCAATAGGACAGGTGAAGAAACAGAAGATGCCAGTATTGAGGAGCTGTAAATGGCAACAGCAGAAACATTACCAGCAATGCTGTCTAAAACAAATTGAACAGTGGTTATGATTTGAAATTGTTGAACTCAGTATTGAGTCACAAGGCCATAAATAGTCTAATCATTAGATGAGGTCTGTTCCTTGAGGTTCTGTCAAGTTTCACTGGAACAGTGTAGGAAGTCAAGGACATGAGAGGTCAAAGTGAGAATGCGGTGAAGAATTAAAATGGCAAGTGACCAGGACTTGTGGTCACAGTTATAATCATTGAATCTTAAAGCACTGGAAGAAGTCATTCAGCCTGTCATGCCTATGCTGTCTCTTTTAAAGAGCTATCCAATTAGTCCCACTCGCCAGATTTTCTCCTGTAACCCTCAGGTACATGTCCAACTTGAAAGTTACTGTGGAACCAAATTCCACCACTTCCAGGTAGTGCATCCTAATGCCTAACAAACCTCTCCATGAAGAAATTACTTATTTACCCTATGGGTTTTTTTTGGCCACAGTTAAAAAAAAACTTTGACCTCTGGTTACCAACACAGTTGCCAGAGAAGTTTATTTGTGTTTGCTGTCTGAAAACTCCTTATAGTTTTGAATAACTCCAATAGGTCTTTCTTCTAGCCTTCTCTGTTCGAAAGAAAACAATCCCAAATTATCCAATTTCCACACATAACTGAGCTCCCTCATCACTACTGTTTGCCTGGTAAACTTCTCTGTATGCTCTCCAGGGCCTGGACATCTTTCCTGAAGTGCAGCACCCAGGATTGTACCAAAGGCCTGCAGACTGAATTGCAAAGCAAACACCCAATCTGTATTCCCCAATGTAGAGGAAACTGCATTCTTCAGCAGCAGATTTAGCTGACTAAATGAAAGAGGTACAAGTAAATTGCTGTTTCTCCTGGAAAGAATGTTTGGGGCCCCTGAGTGTGGGAAGGGAAGTGGTGGGCTGGCATTGGAAGGTGTTGTGGTGAGTGAGGGGTTTTGGGAGAGATGGGGAAGAGTGTATAAATTGTGGAGGAGGCAATGGTCTTTTTGGATTGCTTAAAGAGGGGAAGAGAAGATGTATTTGGAAGCATTTTAAGCTGCAAGGGGTGGAGGATGATTCTTTGAATGTGGGAGGGGAAGAAATGTGGATATAAGTGTGGCAAGTACCGGAACCTAACTGGTACTGACTAAAATATAATGCTGCCCAGTAAATTCTATTTTACTGCAACTCTTTGCTCCGTCCCTGCGTTTTTTACGAGAATACACCTTCACGCTGTAAATCCTGTCAATGCGAGTTACCAGTGAATGCTGATCCCTGGGATCCAACGACAACTCTGTTACCGAGCAACATCTTGCTCTTGACTTTCCTGCCTGGGCATGCGCGCTTGCTAGAGACCATCCGGTTTGCGGGAGGGGGGGGGGGGGGGGGGGGGGGTGGGGGTGGCAGGTGGTCAGTGACGTCACTGGGACGCCGTCAGGTGATCGGTGACGGAAAAAACAACTCTGTTACTTAGCAACATCTTGTTTCTGACTTTTCCTGCCTGAGCATGCGCACTTGCTTGAGACTTTGCGTCACGTCCTGTGCGCTGGCGAGTCAGGTGGCCGATGACCGGTGACGTCACCGGGGTTTCGGTTGGCGGTCTGAGGGCGGCCAGGTGAGTGAGGAGAGGGAGTTTCACCGGGTCCTACCTGTGGTAGTCGTGGGTGGAGAGATGTGTTCCCCGGCCCCGGGCACCGGCAGCGCGGCTTCAGAAACCTCCCTGAGTGCGGCTTCTTGATGTTCCGCAATTCACTTCCGTGTTCCCATATTCATGGGGCTCTTTGGGCCTAAACTAAATAACTTAAGGGGCCCGCGCTTTGTAAATAAAGTTTCAGGGTTGCACGCAGTTCAGCTGATTTTACCCAGTATTGGGTGATCAACTTTAACCCTGGGAGCCTGGCTTTGGTGGTGACCCCGATCGAGCTGGAGAAACTTTTAAATTCTTTTCTCAGTGTCAAAGAGTTGTTAGTAAGGGTCATGAGGACTCGAAACGTCAACTCTTTTCTTCTCCGCCGATGCTGCCAGACCTGCTGAGTTTTTCCAGGTAATTCTGCAGTTGTTAGTAAAACCGGCTTTTTAGTTAAGCTCCCTTAATATAGTTACAATATCAAAAATAACATTGTTTGGACCAGTACTGAAATTTTGTCAGGTGTCAGGACTTGGCTGAATGATACCAACTCTCGTCAGAGGTTAAAAGCAAAACACTGCGGATGCTGGAAGTCTGAAACAAAAACAAAAAATGCTGGTAAACTTCAGCAGTTCTGACAGCACCTGTGGAGAGAAAGACAGAGTTAACATTTTGAGTCCGTATGACTCGAAAGAAAAGTCATACAGACTCGAAACATTAACTGTCTTTCTCTCCACAGATACTGTCAGAACTGCTGAACTTTTCCAGCATTTTTTATTTGTTTTTGTCTCATCAGAGGGTTTGCAGGGTTCAAGCCCCACTCCAGACACTAGAACATATTGATAAAAGCAAAATACTGTGGATGCTGGAAATCTAGAACATAAACAAAAATACCTGGAAAAACTCAGCAGGTCTGACAGCATTTGCGGAGAGGGATACAGCTGACGTTTCGATTCCGTATGACCCTTCATCCTGTTCTGATGAACGGTCATATGGACTCGAAACGTCAACTGTATCCCTCTCTGCAGATGGTGTCAGACCTGCTGAGTTTTTCCAGGTATTTTTGTTTTTGTACTTGAACATATCACCTGCGCTGACAATTGAAGGTGCTGTCATTCACATTAAATGATAAACTGAGGTTCTGTCTGCACTCTGAGGTGGAGATGAAAGATCCCTTGGTACTCATTGGAGAAGAGCAAATGAGTTCTTCTGGTTTTCCTAGCCAACATTTATATCTCAACCAGTACCTAAGACTGGACATTTATTTTGATTGTAAATAGAAAGTGACTTTCTTCTGGTTGTGGACTCAGTATTCAGGGATCATGTACTTACGTTTATCACTGAGCAGGGTTAGTGATTGAAACAAGAAACTTTGTTAGCATTTAAGAATAGATTAGATAGGTGATCGTCGGAAAAGGGTATAAATTGATGGGCACATGAGGATAGGACTACTGTTCCTGAAGGATAAATACCAACTAGTTGAGCTTAATGGCCTGTTTAATATTGTGCCTTTAGCGTAAAAATACTTTAAGGTGTTTTACAAATGGGCATAAGAAATATGGGTGCTAGCCCAGCCTAAGAGTGGAGATGCAATTGGAGCCTTTGTTGAAGAAGTGAGTTTTGAGAAGGTTGTTAAAGATGAAGAGATTTAGAGAGGGGGTGTCAGGAAAATACAAATCAGAGGAAAGTGGCATTCAGCACGTGATATGGGACTGAACAAGTTTAGAGAGATGGGGGTTGGATAAGATCATGGGAACATTTTATAAATGAGGATGAAAATACAGGATTCAGGTGGCATAAAGATTGATAAATTGGATTAGCAAGGAGATGGAAGGATAAAACCAACACAAATGCTGTGTTTGCATTTAGTGTAAGTTACTGACTGGTAAAACTGGCCGTCATTTAGAAGATGAATATTAAAACCTAGATGAAACCTTTTCTTTCCTTAGTTGCTTAGAGCTTGCTCTTTTAAAATTTCCACTAGGCTGATTCAATTTTGAAGATCCAGTCATGCTGCGATCAGGATTTAGACCTGAACGGTTGCGGGTCAACCTGCGACTTGTCATCAACAGACTTAAGCTACTGGAGAAGAAGAAAAGTAGGTATTTTTTCTTTTATTTAATTATTAAAAGCTTTCTGCTTGATATTGTTACTGATCGTTATCTATGTTGTCTTAATGGCTCAATTGATAAAACATTTCTTGTACCTAGTGGAACTGGATCACTAAAGTCTACTTTTTTTCTATTCGTTCATGTGGGCATTGCTGGCTAAGAAATATGGGTTCCAGACCAAGAATGAAGAGTCTTTTGTTGAAGAAATGAGTTTTGAGAAGGTTGCTAAAGAGATTTAGGAAAATACAAATCAGAGGAAAGTGGCATTAAGCATGGGGTATTTAAGAGTCAACCACATTTTTGTGGGCCTGGATTCACATGTAGGCCAAATCAGGTAAAGACGGCAGATTTCCTTCCCTAAAGAACATTAGTGAATCAGATGGGTTTCATCGTCATCATCAGATTTAATTCCAGATTTTTTTATTGAATTCAAATTTCACCATGGTGGGATTTGAACCCAGTCCAATGAAAACCAGCCCAATGACAATACCACTATAACACCACCTCCCTCCTGTAGATTGTGGTGTATAACTCGACCTGGAGTATAAGATGACCACATTTTTCAGTGCCAAAATTCATGTTTCGGCCTATACTCAGCATATAAGTTGATATCCCTTTTCTACTAAGAAATGCTGTACTCCCGTTAGTGTCGACTTCAATTTTTCACCTCATGAATGCATGTTTTACTCACCCAATAAGTTGATACATGGGATCAGGCAGGCGACATGGGCCTTGTTGCCAACAAGACACGCAGGAGCTTTAGATACACCCATACAGCAGACTGCACGTAGCAAACAGAAATGGGTCCTCTGGCAAAAAGAATAAAGTTAGAAGCTGGATTCAAGCTAAAAGTCAAAACGTTTGCTAACTTGTCAAATAACTGTGCTTCAGTGAAGGAATTCAGTGTTAGTGAAAAACTGGTACCAGAATGAAAAAAGAAGGAATCCACACTGCAGAAGATGCCTAAGACCAAACACGCCATGAGAACAGGGACTAGCCACTGGCCTGATCTTGAGAAGCATGTGTCGGAATGGTCCTTGAAAATCGTCAGAATGGTTACATCATTACCAGAAATGCAATGCGTAGATATGTACTTGAATGGCTCAAGTCAAACCCTGAGTCCAACAAAGATTTCAGAACAGCAGCTAGTTGGTGTAGCTGCTTTATTGAATAAAAATACCTAGTGTTGAGGTAGAAGACCAAGACCTGAATGGAATAGGTGGACGGTTGACGGACCAAAAAAACATCCCAATGACTGGAAATACATGTGCTGCGCTGCTTAACATTTTGTGTGGTTTGGTCATCTAATCATGAATACACAAACTGTCATCAGGTCATTCAAAAAATGCAGAATATCCAATTCAATGGGTGGAGAGGAAGATTTGTTGTAGGCTAATGATTCTGAAACTGAAAGTGCCAAATCTGAGCCAAAACAGGACCCTTATGATGATGCTTTAGCCAAAGTGACTCAGATGAATTCTATGAATTCTTTGCGTTGGATGCTGAAAACAATGGATTTGACGGTTTTTAAGATGTTTTGATTGTGGTTAAAGATATCCATGTGGAATAATTTCATTCAATAATATGTTTTTTTTTTCATACTTCAAATGGGCAATTACCTACACCAATGCTAGCAGTTCACATTTTAGACTAGGCATATATGTCAACTCCTGTTTTTGGAAGGTTTTTTCGAGGCTTCAAAGGTACACTTATACATCGTGATCCAGGATAATTGTTGGTGTGTAAACCTGCTTTTTGAGTTACAGAATACACTACCAGTTACCTGTCACATAAAATGTTAAATGTTTAATACAAAAGATAGGCTTTGAAAAACACAGCACCATTGTTATTGTTTGATTATTCTTACAGCTGAGTTAGCGCAGAAGGCCAGGAAGGAAATTGCAGATTATCTTTCAGCTGGGAAGGATGAAAGGGCTCGAATCCGTGTTGAGCATATCATTCGAGAGGACTACTTGGTGGAAGCTATGGAAATTCTGGAGCTGTACTGTGATTTGTTGCTTGCACGCTTTGGCATGATCCAATCAATGAAGTATGTAAAAATTACACATATTATTGTACTAAACTTGCAGGCTTTTGGTTGTGTATGTAGTTTTTCACTAGTCTTAAACGTCATGTGGCTAACCAGCAAAATATTAGTGCTTCACTCAACTGAAAATGAAAGACCACATGA
Source organism: Carcharodon carcharias (assembly GCF_017639515.1). NCBI lineage: Eukaryota > Metazoa > Chordata > Chondrichthyes > Lamniformes > Lamnidae > Carcharodon > Carcharodon carcharias. The sequence continues at coordinate 160,837,991 of NC_054473.1, read as the reverse complement.
TTCTAACTTTAAATTTGTAACAGAACTATTTTGTTGGAGAGGAGCAAGGTAGGGGAGAAAATCAATGAGAGTGCTGCATTGTTGCTGCTGACATTTGCATGTTCTGCCAACACTGTACAACTGTTACATACTGCCTCTCTTATGTAACTGCCTCTCTGAAACCCACATTACAAGCAATAGTTACTATGTTCGTGCCTTAGGACAAGCCATTCACCATTTTCCTATGTAAAAGAATTCTTAATGAAACTCCAAAGCTACTGCTTTAAACAGTATAATAAAAAAAAGATTTATAAGTGAAATGGCTTATGGTACTGATTAACGCAATCGCCTATCTCTTTGAAGCATCTAAATGTTTATAAACACTGGAATTATCGGATTGGAAAGAATTAGTTAACAAAAATTGTGCATAATGTAAAGTTAGTAAATTATATTGTATTTAGTTGCATATTCATATTTACCGCTATCCCTTATTTGTCAAGACAAGGCATTCAAAGTTTTGTTTTCTGTCAAAAGTAAAATCTGTTCTGTTTATAACCACCTAGAACAGGCTCTGATCTGTGCTCGTCAGTTGTCTGGCAACTAGCTATTTACTATTCTGTTGTGGATGGGAGCAGTGGGTGGTGGAATTGGTGGGGGGGGGAAAGGAAGGTAAACTATGTTAGTTCTGTATAGTAAACCCATTTATCCGATACCTTAACCAGTTCAATCAGTATTCCAGGGTGTAGTCATGATTGACCAGCCAGTCTGGCTCAGTAATGGCACCTGAAAGGCTAGAAATGCCAGTTAGTCTGGGGTTCTTCCATCTTGACTCATAATTTTATAAGCTGTGCCCCAGTGAGTAGCATGGTCCTAGATGGGCAAGCACTTCTGGTAAGCTGCAGTTTTAACTGGTATAACACTCGTACCCACGTACTTTTGGGAATAGGCTGGAAGTAATGCCTTTGCCAATCTTCAGAAACTTTCTTTGGAATTGGGTAAGGGGCTGTATCCTCACTGGAAGAGTGTTTGTACTTCATATTGAGAAAATAAACCCTGCAGGTGATTTCTCAGTAGTTTAATTTAGATGGGCTTAAATTGGCGAACAGCTGACCGATTTTTATTTAAGAAGGTTGTCGAAACACCACAAAAGCTAAATATGTGAACAGCCTGTTACAAAAGCCAAAGGACATGTGTTTTATTTATAATCTTATTTTTCCTTCCATTTACACTTAGGGAACTTGATACAGGCCTCAGTGAATCTATTTCCACTCTGATTTGGGCGGCCCCACGTCTACAGAATGAAGTAGCTGAACTGAGAGTTGTAAGTAATCTTTTAAATGGATTATGGATGATTTATGTCTCCATCTGCCCCTTTTCACTCAGGGAACTGGACCCAGGTCTGGCAGAGGCAGTCTCTACACTAATCTGGGCTGCCCCAAGGTTACATTCTGAAGTAACAGAATTGAAAATAGTAAGTAGCAGTGAATGGTGGTGGAGGTAGTGAAGCTATGATATCCTTCTGCTGCTTTGCATGTATTCTGCATGTCCAAGTTTGCAGTGAGATGCTGGTGCCAATTTGTAAGTCAGTGATTATAAATAGAGCATTAGAAAATATTTATAACCAGGTTTGTTGGTCTTGATAGTTTATATATAGTATCAAGTATTGTATGCATTATTTATTTTGTTTTACTTTTTAACTCATAAGTGATACTGTGTGATTGATGTTAGCTTGCCTAGATTGGCTTGTGTTAGCAACCACAGCCCGATTACTCTTGTATTTTAACCTGTGTGCAGTTCTAACCTTTTCCTCAATTTCTCTGACCTTAAGTGGCAAGCAGTACTTTTCATTGTACTTTCCATCCTTAGAAAACAGAAGGCAGACTCTGAGAAACCTTCCCCAATTCTAGTCCTTGCTGACTTTTGATATTTGATTTTATACCTTTAAGAATGAAGGTTGATTTCAGCTTTGTATTTGGTAGTAGAGGTGAAAGTGTCACAAGGGCAGGTTTATTATTCCTGTGTTTCCCCCAAGAAGCTTTGCCCAATGGAGCATGGGTCTGAAGTAGGGCTGATTCTCTCATTCATGCTCTGAGTGAGCAAGGTTGCTTACTAGGAGCACATGATCGTTACTGTACATGATCAAACTGAATAATGTACTAACCAAATACCTGAGTTTTGGTGGAGGGAAATTGGCTAGCAGAAGAATACTCTTTTTAATTCAATTTCTGGATAGCTTCTTAAGTTGTCCCAACTGATTTTAAATTGAAGATATTAATGGAATGTTTACAGTCATTATTGTGATCTGTGTAAAGTTGGTATGTGTGCTGCAGGTTTATGCTACCATGCATAAACTTTCCTACTGAAAGTTGAATGTAATGTCTCTAAAAGATTGTCAGAAATGGTCATTATTCATATAATTTATCATGTTTGATTCTGGAAAAGTGGGGATATAATTTGTAGAATAGGATAAGTTTACACTGAGATAAAAACAAAAAAACTGCGGATGCTGGAAATCCAAAACAAAAACAGAATTACCTGGAAAAACTCAGCAGGTCTGGCAGCATCGGCGGAGAAGAAAAGAGTTGACGTTTCGAGTCCTCATGACCCTTCGACAGTTCTGTCGAAGGGTCATGAGGACTCGAAACGTCAACTCTTTTCTTCTCCGCCGATGCTGCCAGACCTGCTGAGTTTTTCCAGGTAATTCTGTTTTTGTTTTAAGTTTACACTGAGCTTTTCTACTTGTATGGATCTGTTTATCTGTATTGGTTTCAAACCCTGTACATTTTTCATGCTCAATGATTTCATCCTGTGTGCTAAAAGAAAATGAGTAAATAGTCTGGGAAGGGTAGATTTGACAGCATAGAAAGCAGTGGCCAAAGGCATAATGAGTTGATTGTTAAAAGTAGTGTGATTTAACCCTAAAACAAAATTTATTACTCTGTTGTGGGATTTACTTGTGTTTTTTTTTAACAATGAAATGTTATTTTTAATCATACTTTTGTAAGTGACCTTATTTGTTATGTTTTGTTTTACTAGATCTAGAACATTGCTGCTGTTGTACATTTTAATTTCTGTAAAACGGTGTGTATAAGTACCACTCTTGCATAGGTTTTCATGATTTGGGAATTTGATGTGGTTTGCACACTTAACCAATTGCCATGGGATGCTCATTGATTTAAGGGAAGCTGAAGGAATTTCCAGGAAGCTATTTGATTGCCATAAGGTTCAGGAGTAGATCCCAGGATCAAGAGGCATTGCTGAAGGCTAATCAGGTCACTTCTGTGTTGTTTTGACCATATTGTGCTGCTTGTGTTGTTCTGTTTGCTGTTTAATGGTTTGTGAGAATGCAGACCTGGTACAAGTCTATATATCCAAAATAATTGAAGTAAATATGAGAAGAAATTCTCTCAATTTTAGATTGTATATCTGTGTTTCTTTGCTTTCAAATTTGTATTTAGCCTGACAGCATATATATCAGCAAATGAAATGTAATTGACGACATTGCATTAATCTATTTCAGAGTTGATACCATAGGTTTCTATTAAAAAAATACTACTGTTGGAAGAGAGATCATTTTCACTTTCCATTGCTGCTATAAATTATTCCTATGGAAATAATTCACTTCAGTAACTTGTCCTGTTTAGACAGATTGGTCTGTAGGCCTCATGCTAATGGTTTACTCCATCTAGAGACTATAATAATGGATTTGCATTACAGAGCTGCCTCAGGGCATATTAGTCTGAGTGACAATGAAATTGCCTACTTCAACAAACCAGCAACATAAATGCAAAAGTTACTTAACACTTTACACTTACACTCTGGCCTGCTGTAGCAGATCTTTCCCACTTTGGCAAGGTTATCTTTGTGGATGATTCTTTATTCATTATTCAAAGTATTCCCATCGTGGAATAAACAAGTAGCAACATCAGTGTACGATGTACAGTTGGGTGGGATTTTCCAACCATGAAAGCAAATGGATTTTGGTAAATGGAAACAGGTAAGTTAATTTATTATTTAAAAGTTTCATTTAGGCTTTTTAAAGTTAACCTCACCCATAGAATAGAAGAGATAATGGCTCTGATACTACTATCTTTATGAGAAAAAAAACCTTGATAACTTTTGAGTTTCATACTTGCATTCCTTCACTTATCATCACTGGTGCACTGACCTTGATTTCCAAAATGTGAAATATTTAACATTTTTATCAGAGCTATGGTGTAAAATCACCTTATGTTTTACTAAAATATTTGTGGTTCAAAATGAAAACAACCTTTGTTTCTAAATGATACTGCCAATTTCACCATTTGCTTATTAATTTAAGTTCTCCGGGAGTTTTCGTTTTGCTTCCTTTCCCTTCCAAGATTTCTGAGACTTTGCTTAAATCTATTTAGCAACATTTGATAAAGATTCTGTTTTCTTTCTTTGTAGGTTTCAGATCAGCTGTGTGCCAAATACAGCAAGGAGTATGGAAAACTTTGCAGAACAAACCAGATAGGGACTGTGAATGAGAGGGTAAATGCAGTCTAATTTTAAAAAGAAAATTTTTCTCAGGAAGATGGTATACTTCTTTATTGCAAAATACAAATTCTGACAAATATGCATACTGAAAGGAAGTCTGAATAGCTGTACCCCTCAAAGTTAGATTGATACAGTATTCTGCCATTATTTAACTAACACGACAAAAGATTTTGTTCCATGAAACACTGAATGGAATGATACCCCTAAAAGTTACAGATATTGGTACTTACTGCAAAGATAAGAAGAGATGATGGAGTCAATTTGTCCCATTGAGCTCATCCTTCTTTAGAAATATATGGGGCCAGAGCTGCCGAGGAGTGGCAATCGCAGTTGGATTGTCACTCTGCACCTTTTCACTTACCTAGGTCGGGAACTGCATATTCCTTGCTTGCTCTTCCAACCCAGGCCTAGTGGGAAATGTGCAGCGCAGCTGCTTCAGGACTCCTTCCAGTGCAAGACAGGATCGTTGGGGAAAGTGAAACCATACCCCTTTTTACAGCAGTAGCTTGGTAAACCAGGTAAACATAAAGGTCCCAGCCACTTTGAGTAACCAGGAAGAAGGTAAGTGTATAAGGAGAGTGGGTAGGATTGGTGGGGGAGGGAATGCAGTCAGATGGGTCGAGAAGTAGGATGGATCGAGGGGAGTTGGTAGTCAGTCAGGGGATAGGGGCAGGGTTTGGGGGTGATGGGGGGGGTCGGGGGAGTAGCTGGGGGTGGGGGCTTAGTCGGCAGCTGGGAGGGTAGATGAGAGAGTGGGGTTTTGTTGAGGGTGTGGTTAGGGGCTGGGGGCGCTACTCGGGCAGTGGTGGGTGGTCGGGATAGTACTATAGTTACCCAGGTTTTAGAAGTGGTTTTAATCCTGACAACTAGTCTGCTAAGAGAGTCTGAACCATCTGAAGTCTCAAATTTAAATCAGATGGTTCCCGCTGTAGGCTAATTGCCCATTGGAAGTTTAAACTTTTCAGTTAATTCCCATGCAGACCTTGCGTGAGGACTTCCAGGATTTTTCCCCAGTGTATCTTCCGGGGTACCGTTAGAGTGTGACCTGCCCTGGGAATGGAAGTTCTAGTCCATGATTTTCTTAATAATTGTAATTAAAACACTAATACTTCATGGTAAAATTAAATGAATAAAATTCCAAATGCTGTTATAGTCATTTCAACATAATTTTTTTTAATTCTGAAGATTTAAATTTAGTTGAATTCTTTTACTGAAAATGACCATTTTTGGTTTAAATTACTCAAGAATTTGCTCACCACAACATTTCTGAAACTGAGAAGCACTGTCATTTTCTGGTTCTACAATTTGCAATTGACAATGTGCATGTGTTGATAATTATTGCTAGCTGGTTTAGACACCTAGCAAGTTTTAATAAGTCATCATGACTCATTAGTATCTTCCCTTAAAATGCAGCTACATTAAAAAAAGGCTGTACAGGTAACATTAACCTGGTATGAGTTTGTTTATATAGAAGGCCTGATCATTTGATGGACTTTCACAAAAAGTGAGAATTAATTTTTGTTTTGCATTGTTTATTTATAACCTGCTGTGGTAGCTACTCTTGAATTTCTATGCTTTCATCCTTTTTGCCTGGTTTTCTCATTGATTGCATTCCTTTTCAGCTTATGCTCAAGCTAAGTGTTGAAGCACCACCCAAAATCCTAGTGGAGAGATACTTAATCGAGATAGCAAAGAACTACAACGTTCCATATGAGCCTGATTCTGTTGTCATGGTATGCATGATTGTAGTTCATTTGACTACTGTTTCCTGTGGCAGCAGTTGTAAGATGCAATCTGACCTGAAGCTCCAACCTATACTCGCACAGTTCATTAATGGCCTTGATAGTCCCAAGGGTGAATAATCAGTGTAGTGTCGTTTATTTTTAAATGAAGTTCAACTGCTTAATTGTTTAGTCAGTTATATCAAGAACATTTCATATGGTACATGCTTCCTGTCTACAAAACCTTGCTTTCATTGTCATGATTCAGTCATGCTTTTTACTATCCTTTTTATGTAAATATTTATAATGGGAAAACCCTTCCTAACCAGCCTTACCTACCCCCATGGTGGCTTTACTTTCAACTAGGTCCCTTAAGCTCTGGAATTCCCTCTCTACCCCTCATCACCTCTCCAGCTCTGTCTCCTCCTATAAGACACTGCTTACAACCTAACTCTTTGGCCAATTATCTGGTCACCTGTTCTAATGTCTCCTCCGTCAATGCGGTGTTCATTTTTGTCTGATTGTGGTCCTATGAAGCACATTAGGGGATTTTACTATGTTAAATGTGCTATATAAATGTAAGTTATTGTAAAGATGCATACATTTCTCCCAGCCTTTCAAAATGTAGTTGCAGCCCTTCAGTCTGTGGAACTGTGGCCCTTCCCCTTTGCATCTCCCAGTTATTCAAGCTTACTAAAGAACCCACAAAAATTCTGAAGCCTCTGTTTCACATGACATCTGAATTTTTAAAATTTTAAGTTAATGTTTGACATCATCAAATTAACACTTGTGTGTTCTTCATCCATTAAACTGTTAAAAAAAAAATTACCTAGCTAAATATTTTTGCTGTTTTTCTAACTTCTCTATGGCTTTCTCAATCTAATTGGACACTAGTTGTGGCTGCCTTACATTAAAAAGTACTATTTGGAGAGCATCAGCCTTTGTTCCCCTACTGTTTCCAATCCTTGGTCTTGCTCCCCAAAAGGCCCTAGGTGTCAATCTAACCCCACTATTTTGAAAATATACTAAAAGAAATGGCTGATTAAGCTATGAAAAAAGTCTTCAAAATGTGGTCCCAGTGGACTCTCCCACACTCTTCTCTCTTTCTCTCTCTCTCTCTCCAGGTTCCTTAAAAAATGATGGGAGTTTTTTTTCTCGTTTTTAACATAGTGATTTTGTTTCTATGGATGGGATTTTCCACACTTGCCTGCCTCTGGGATCTTCCGGTCCCGCCATAAGCCAATGGACATCTGGCTGGGGTGTTGCTTCATCCAAGATGGGGCTGAAAAATCTTGGCCTATGTTTGCAGTTTTAAGTGTGTTTTTGGTTCTAACATGCAGCTCTCTAGTAGCAGTTTAGCTTTCAGCAGAAACAGTTGTTTCCAAATTTAAAGCAATCTTTCTGTTTCCAAATTTCTTTTAAAAGGCAAGTCAGTCAAAAAATACAATGTTTTTACAGCTGTCAAACAGTTAAGTGGTTAAGAGCCATAAATTAAAACTAACAGGCTAGTCTGTATAAAAAAAAATGATAGAACTTAGAAGCTGAGAGCATTTTGTCTTGTGTCTATCCCTCATCCCCTCTAATGCTATAACTTGAAAGTTTTTGAAATGGTTTTTATTAAGTTGAGACGATAAACCACCTTGATTACTATTTTATTCATCCTGTTACATTTACCACTGTTGCATAATCAAAATTATATTGTGCTTATTTTTTATTATTGCAGTTATTTTTTGAAAAGGAACATTTAAGACATAAAACCATAAGAACCAGGAGCAGGGATAGGCCATTTGTCCCTTTGGGCCTGCTTTCCCATCCTGTAAGATCTTGGCTGATCTAACTCAACTCTGCCTTCCCACAGTATCCCCTTACTCCTTAATTACCTTAGTCTTCAAAATCTGTCAATCTCTGTTTTGAATATACACAACTGAGCATCTATGTCAGAAAGGTAGTGAATTTCTTGTGTGTGTAGGGATAATTTTCTGCAACAATATGCCCTAGAACCAACAAGGAGGCATGTCATATTAGGTTTAATAACGAGCAAGCAGCATAATGGTGCATGGACTTTTATCTAATTGATTGAACTCAATATGATGTTTGAAAGGGAGAAATGTGTAACAGCTAATAAGATTCTAGATTTAGGTACAGTTGACTTCAGGACGATGAGACAGGGACTGTCTACCGTAAACTGAACAGGTCTGTAAATAGGTAAATGACAGAAGATCAGTAGTATGATATAGTACCAGTTTATACGCAGAAGAAGCAAAGACACTACTTGCCAAATTGATGACAGTGATATTGTTGATGGGAATTGTGGACATGTTGAATAATTACTTCACATTAGGATTTGCAGTAGAGGAAGAGTTCAGCATACTGGAAATCCCAGGGAATCTATTATTGAAGCAGGGACAGGTACTTGCCAAAATTAACACAAGCAAAATAACAGTAAAGAAGAAAGTAATAATATAGTGTGAAAGAGCGACAAATCTCCAGGACCAGATGGTTTCCATCCCAGGGTTTTAAAGGAACTAGGTGAGACCACTGCAGATGATTAACTATAATCTTCCAATGTTCTCTCGATTTGGAAACCATTCCTTTAGACTGGAAAATTGCATGTGTCATTTTGCTATATAAGAAAGGTGGGAGGAGGAAACCAGGGAATGATAAACTAGTTAGAACAACATCTGTTGTCGAGGAAATTACTGGGATAATTAAGGATAAGATGACATCACCTGGAAAATTTTCAGCTGACCAGAGAGAACCAGCATGGATTTGTAAAAGGTAGGCCATGCCTAATGAACCTGATTGAAATTTTTGAAGAGGTGACTAAAATATTCTGACGTCTATGGATGTTATTTATATGGTATTCCAGAAGGCATTTGATAAAATCCCTCATAAGTCAAGAACCAGAGGACACAGATTTAAGTGATTATCGAAAGAACTAAAAGCAACATGATAAATAACTTTTTAGAAAGTGAATGGTCATAACCTGGAATACACTGCCCAAAAGGGTGGCAGTAGCTGTTTTCAATCAAGACTTTGAAAAGAGAATTGGTTGAGTACATGAATAGAAAAGAAAATTGTGGACTATGGGGAAAGGCCAGGGTGTAGCACTAGATTGCTCTTGCAGAGAACCGGCACAGATTTAACAGGCTAAATACTGCTTCCTGTGCTGTAAACATTCTATGGTTTTATATAAAAAAAACTGTTTGTTAAAGTTGAAGCCCTTGGAATTGAAGGCAAATTATTCACCTCGTTAGGAAATTGGTTGGGCGGCAGGTGACAGAGTAGGGATAGTGGTCGAGTATTCTAATTGACAGGATGTGGTTATTGGTGACCCATAAAGATTTGTGTTGGGGCCTCAACTATTCAGCATAGTTATTAATGGCTTACATGATGGGTTAAAAAAAACCACACATATGAATTTGCCAATGACATAAAGATAAGTGGCATTGTAAGCAGTGTAGATGGAAGCATAAAATTACAAAGAGAAATTCTCAGATTAAGTGAATGGACAAACTATGGCAAATGGATTTCAGTGTAGGAAAATGTGGGGGGATTCATTTTGAATCTAAAAAGAATAGAACATGGTATGTTCCTAAGTGGGAAAAGCCAGAAACAGTGAGATCCAAAGAAATTTGGTGGTTCAGGTACATAGATCAGTAAAATGTCATGAATTGGTGCAGAAAATAATCAAAAAGGCTAGCAGAATACTGGCCTTTATATCTAGAGGACTTGAATACACGTGGGTAGAGGCCATGCTTCATCTGTACAAAGCTCTGGTTAGACCATACCTGGAGTACTGTGACAGTTTTGAGTGCCACGCTTTAAGAGGATAAATTGACCTTAGAAAGAATGCAGTTTACCAGAATGATATATGCACTCCAAGGGTTAAATTGCAAGAGAGTTTACACAAACTAGGGTTATATTTCCTGGAATTTACAAGGTTAAGGAGTGATTAATTTGAAGTTTTCAAGATATTAAGGCAAACAGATACGGGAGATAAAGAAAATGCTCCAGTTCCTATGGTCTTTTCCATAGCAAACTCCAAAGATTCTTAACACTGAAGAAATTTCTCCTCATCTCAGTCCTAAATAGATGATCCTTTATTCTGAGATTGTGGTTCCTGATTCTAGACTCCACAGCATCTATCTTGTCGACCACTTTAAGAATTTTGTATGTTTCACTGAGATTACTGTACCCCTCATTCTTCTAAATTCTGGGGAAATATAGACCAAGCGTATTCAATTTCTCCTTATAAGACAATTCCCTCAACCCAGGAATTAGTATGTTGAACCTTTATTGCACTTCCTCCAAGGCAATTATGTCCTCCTTTAAGAAAGGAAATCAGAACTGTGTACTGTACAGTCTTTGTGCTAGTCAGTCTTTTAATGTTGTGAAAGATGCCTGGTTCTATTCTTTAAAATGTGACCCACCCCCCCGCCACCGTATTAAAGCCGATCCATGTGAGCAATATTTATGTATGTGTACAAATTTACCATGACCCACCCTAGTTTGAGAACAACTTGACACAATCTTTCATCTGAAGATGCGGTTGGATTTTGTGAAAATTGCAAAATTGTGTTCTGAATTTGCTGATTTTTCAGTAAATCATGGTACTTAAAGAATGGGCAAACGATTTTAATTCTAAAATTAAGGTTCTTTTTTAACTGCTTTGTTAATGTGTTGTACAGTATTAACTTATTTTAGCAATCAGTGTACTTTGTAGGCGTAGTTAAGATCACAGGCATTCTGCAAGCTGTGGTTCTGACCTTTTAGAACCATAAGAATCATACAGCACAGAAGAGGGCCTTATAACCCGCTGTGGTTGTGTCAGCTCTTTAAAGAGTTATCCAATTAGTCCCACTCCTTTGCACTTTCCTCGTAAGTCCTTTCAACACTTCGTGTTTACCAAATTCTCTTTTGAGCTGTTTTATGCAGTTTAATCCCGATCATAACAATTAACTGCATTAAAAATATTCTCCTCATCTCTCCACCTTGAGTTCTTATAATTACCTTAAATCTATGTCCTCTGGTTACTGACACTTGTCAATTTCTCCCTATTTACTCTATCAAAACCCTTCATAATTTTTTGAATATTCCCTGTTAAAAAATCTCCTTAATAGTTTCTTGCTTTAGTGAGCACAATATCAGCTCTATAGGGTCTCCATAATTTTTGCCCCTCATTCCTGTTATCATTCCAGTAAATCTCTGCACCCTTGCTGTGGCCTTCTGTATGATTAACTGAGTGCTCCAATGTAAAAAATATTACAATACTGTGTGCAGTGTAATTTTTTGGGCTTGTAGATGGGTACTTAGAAATTTGTATGAAGAAAGTGCTTTATTATGTAGTACAGTTATATTCTTCACTAATTGAAGGGTTTTTCTTTACTATTTCTAGGGTGAAATCCCAGTTGGAGTGGAAGCAGATTTGATTGATGTCGATAATGACATTAAAAAGGGTGGACCTGGTGCGGGAGGTGGTGGAGGATTCACAGCACCCACTGCAGGCATTATGCCTATGCCTATGCCAATGCCAACACCATCTATACCTTTTTCATACCCTCCAAGAAAGGGGCCAGTAAGTATGTTTGAAACAGTTTACCCTTTAATTCCATGTCCAGTTTTCCTCGCTTATGCCTAGAAAGGCAATTTTTCTTTTATTTAGTACCTTTGAAAAAAGGGATCCTAAGTGTTAACGACCGGTCTCCGGGCACGGTTCCCCCCAATTTGTTATGATCCCAGGCGTGGTACCCCAAATTGTTAAGTCCCCAAGTGAGGAGGGATGAACTAGCTCCCTTTCTTTATTTAACCCCTTCGGTTGGCCGCAACAAGGTTAATTTAAAAAAGGGTCCCTTCCCTCATGGATACCTTTTCCTAGTCCAAATGTATTTACATTTTAAAAAGAGCCAATTTAACCAGGCTTTCTTGAGTTAAAGAACGAGTGAGTTCATTAGTTACTAAACACGAGAAAAAATAATAAACGCAACACACATACACACAGATTAGAAATGAGAAATTGAGCCCAAAATAAAAGTTAAATAAGATATAAATATCAATCCTTTGGCTTGTTTGTGAGGAGTAGATGGTGAAATGTTGTGGCCATTAAGTTGGGATGATACCAGTACCGCTGACTTTGGCAGTTGAGTTGGAGATTCTTGGCTCTGCAGGCTAACTGAAAGGTGTTGTCCTGTTTCCTTTTTGACTGTGGCTTTGCTGACTTGTGACTTGGTTCCAGCAACCAGAAATAATTTTTTTTAACCTGTAAGCGCAGAGGTGCCCGGTTGGTGTTTTTCAGCTGTGACCTTCACAGCACACACGCACCAGAACAGAAGACCAGACTAGTACACAGAAGTAGGGTTGTAGTTGGCTTTTTTAAACCCCTTTCCTTGTGTAGTCCTGGAAGGGAAAAATCAAATGTTTCTTATCCAGATCTGTTTTCTTTTCAACTCGGTTCATGTTCACAATCTGGGATACAACTTAACAGGTGGTGGTTTCGGCTGAGACGGTAATCATTTTCCATTATCTCCACAACCACAGAAGATTACAGTTCAGTTTGCATTGTATCTTTTCCTTTAAAGTGCCTCTGTCTGAAGTAGGCCGGGCGACATTCCATTCTGTCTGAACTAGTTGGCCAAGTAATCCACAAAGGAATTTTCCAACAAGTGGTTACCTTAGAGTCTCGGCCAACTTTTTGCTTGTACGTCCTTTTTCAAAAAACACATGCCTTACTTAAAAGTTCAATATGTCCATAAGTAATTTGGGGATAGGATCCGTGGTCATGACACAAGGCACTTCACAGAAGCGTAATCAGACAAAAATGGTTGGTGAGACAGAGGGGATTTTAGGAGGACTGACCAAGAGCTTGGGAGTTTTAAGTAGGGCCTTAAACATAGAGAGGAGGGAAGGAGGCAGTTTAAATAGGAAACTCTAGCTTGTAGACCCTAGAAAGCTGAAGGCATTTGTGAAGTAAATGTTGCTATTGGAGCTGGTAGTGGGTGGGGACTTTGGGTGCTACAATAGAAGCCAGAGTAAAAGGAACAGAGTTTGGGCAATAGGGAAAAGTGGAGCCATGAAGACATTTAATTTCTATTTGGAGCATCAGGCTATAGGAGCCAATGTGATCCAGAAAGACTATGGGTGATAAGTGAGAGGAATGGTATGGGATGGGATGTGGCCAGCAGAACTTTGGATGCGATGAGATGAAAACTGGGAGGATTGAATATAATCATGCATAGTATGCAAGGTATAATTTGAATCATACTGTCTTTTTGTGATTCTAAACCAGTTCCAATTGTATTGACTTAGTGTTGTCCATGCTGGGGATGGGTCATTAAACAAAAGTCCTGAAGAGACCTGTCAAGAGTTACATGGCTATTAACCAAATCCAGTCATGACCTGCATTGTTAAGGATTTTCTTCAAGTGTATGTGATGGTCTGCATGCTTCTGAAACTTGTTATGATGAAGGATTGTTTAATTATCTGGCTTAACAAAACAAGCATTTCTGTTGTGTGATGATGTCCCTTCTACAAGCAAGGATGCTATTGTTCTTTTACTTCCAACTAACAAATCTCATTCTACGTGACTTGGAGAATGGATTGGTTGAGTGGGTCAATCAATTGATCATTTATGTGTATCTGTGAGATGACCAAGATATACAGCAACCATAAACAAGTGTAACCCAGACATTTTGACGCTGTGGTAATCAACAAAAACAGATCAAAGTTGCATTGGGAGGAATGGTATGCTTGGTATTTGATTTCATCCTGCATTTTGTTTCTCCTAGGATAATAGTCTGCCAGTGGACATTTATCAGCCATTCAACAACTTCCAGCCACCTAACATAGGGGGTAACCCACCTCCAATACCAACACACCCACCAACATATGAATCTGTAAGTTGCTGAGGCTATTTCGCAAGAGCAGACCTGAGCCTGGCCAGTGGGGAGGATGGATAATCAGGAAAGATGTTTTAATTGTAGTTCCAGTGCTTTCAACCATACATTAACATTATTAACGCCATTGCACCTCAGCTATGCTGTTTTGACTCATAATCTTGCATGATGTTACAGAGTCAGTATTCCTACTGTTGTGCCTTAGAGATGTAAACCATCAAAACATTGGACCATTTAAACGTCTGATATTTTACTCCAAACAACCTTTCTGGCACTGAAAATGAGCTTTTATAAGTGTGGAGTCTCATTTCTTAAGGTTTTAATTGTTGGAGGTTTTAAAAATGTAAAATCTAATTTTTTTCTTTTCCTTTCTATTTCTCTCTTTCTTTCTTTCTTAAACTGATCTTTCCCTCTCTTTATTTCTTTTTCCATACTTGATTTGAAATTGAATTCACCACTCTAATTTTAAGTTCCTTCTCACCCCTTGAGCTTTTAATTTGACAATCTTTTGGTCTGATTGGTTAAGGGGCTACACAGTTGCTTGCCCTGTTCATTCAGGCTCTGATTATTTTGCTGCAGAAAGAAATTAAAAGTCTAAACCTGCAAGGGTAAATCTAACTAACAGAAGATGTGGTTAGATACACTCTGACAGCAAAATCTGATCTGAAGCCTCTGGAGCTGTGGCCAGCATACTGACGTGTTGTATAAATTTTTTCTTGCTGATTATTAAATACAAATATGCACAAAAGGAATACTGAAAATCATTTCACTTACCAGCTTGTCTCATTTTCTGGAGGGCCAATTAAATATTAACATTTTCAAGAAATACATTGCTTTCCTGAGTAAAAATCAAAAATATATTTCTTTCAAATGTATCCTATGAAAATCTGTAGCCCTTAATAAATAATCTCTGCATTTGAAGTGTGTTCTGAATGCACAACACATTGAAATTAAACTGGTGATTTATTAATACATTATTAAATATGTTTTTGATTTGTAATTTATTCAGAAAAGCCACAGTTGTGCTTTATTTATTTGTTGTCATGTTTGACATTAGATTTTGTGGAAACTTGCATCCTTTTGTCTGATCTTAAACTGCAGAATACTAAGACTATTCTTACTGCTATTTATCAGTTAATTATTTTTTTTAGAATTTTAATTTTTTAAAATATAGAGTGTAAGAAGCTTAAATTTGTATTTTTACAGCACTTACATTAAGCTAACACTTTCTCACTAAGTAGATGGGTGATGAATTAAGTGGTCACGTGGATGTTAGTTTTGTGCAATATGTAGTTTTGGGGAAACACCTTCACTATAACCATTCACATTTCCCTCACTGGTATTTTTCTGTCAGAGGATTCATATTTCTTGATAGTGTGACACCAAATTAGAAGTTTATGCAGATTCAGTTAGATTTAGAGAGGAGGTCCATGTGGAGCATAATCACTGGCATAGAGTAGTTGTGCTGAATGCCCTGTTTCTGTGCTGTAAATTGTGTATATTCCTATGCATTTGCTGTTAACAAAAGATGTTGAAATGGAATTTTATGAGTATTCGCAGTAGAAAAAGTTGCATTGTGATTGCCGGTTTTGTGAGCTAACGTCCACTTTCTAACAACTTGCATTTGATATGTGACCTTTAACATTGAAAAAATCCCAAGATGCTTCACAGGGGAAAAAGCCCTAGCACTGAACCTTTCCAAATGATTAAGGAAAAGTGGCTGAAAATTTATTTGAAATAGGGTATTTTGCAGAGGTTTTGAAAAATTGGAAAAAGGATTTTGGGAGGAAAGTTGAAGTGACTGAAGGCTCTGTTACTGATGATGGAATAGGAAGAATCGAAAGCATGGGACAGATTCTCAGGCTGGAGACATTTCTAGAATTAGAGGGCAGACAGAGCATTTGTGGGCTTTTAGAGGAGGGGAATGATGGTTTTAGAAGGAAGGTGGGCATGCCTGAACAGAAACTGTTTCAATAAGATCTGATTCTTCTTAACTTGAGAGAATATAGATCTATTCTGCTCAACCTCTACTCATTGGAAAACCCTCTTATCCCAGGAATCAATCTGATGAACCTTTGCCCTTTGTTGTGCTCATTCTAAAGCAAGTATACCCTTCCATAGATAAGGGGGCAAAAACTGTACACTGTACTAGGGAGTGGTCTCAGCAAAACCCTTAGAATTACAGCAGGAGTTCCTTTTCTCTTGCTTTCAAACCCCCTTGCACTAAAGTTGCCTTCCTAATTGTCTAGAGTTAAGTAAGTTAACTTTCTGTGATAGGACACCCACAATCCCTTTGCAAAACACTTAGTCCCTCGCCTTTAAAAAAAAATATCCTGCTCTTCTATTTCTTATGTCCTAATGTAGAAGCATTAACTATGTTGGTAAAAATTGGGATCAGCGAAGGTATTTGAAGGGTCAGCTGTTAGATGAGGACCAGGTGAGGTGGGCAGGAGGTGTGCTTTGGGGAGCCAAGGTTTTGCGTCCCTCTTTGTGTTCAGGAGTACTGCTGGAGCTTAAGCATCTACAACTGTGAAGTTTACCAGAGCTGTAACCTGCTGCCTATCTGATTGTGAACAGCCTATATTTTGGGGCATTAGTTCCAGGATTACCTGGAGCTGGGAAGAGCCCCCACCCCCTCATGTGAGGTCTACCCTGCTAGGCTCCATTAATGAGCCAGATTGGGTGATTTATTTTTCATCCGTTACCTTGGAGTACTGTGGACTACCTGGCTTAAATATTGGATTACCAAGGCCTACCATAGAGGGTTGATTTTGATAAGCGCTTCTATCACCAAGTCCAATACAATAATCTAGATTTACCCATCATTAATTGCTTAATCCAGGTCCTCAAGTAAGAGATTTTAGCAAAGCTGCATGCCTGCTCTGAGATTGACATTCCCTTTCAGAATCGGGTTAACAATGTAGGCTGGAGCATTCCTCTAAGCAGCTCACCTCTTTACCATCTCACAGCTTTCAATTTGTAGTGATATTGCTATAATTAAGTTGACTCTATTGTATTACTAATAATTGATGTTGTTTAATAGATTGATGATGTTAAAGGTACTGACCCTCATTTGCCTTCTCCCAAGCTTCCTGGTAAGTCAATACAGATTTTTGGTTTGATCTATTTATGTGGCTCACTGTGATGAAAATGTTCTTTAATAATTAATCTTATCAGATGTGACACTGCACTACATATAGTAAATGTTATTATTTGTATTTTATAGGCCCTTCAGCCCCAATACCTGCACCTCGACAGTTGCCAGGACCTGCTGCTGCTCCAAGTGACTTTGTTTACGATAACTTGGCAATACCAGAGTTGCCATCTGTGCCTGACACCCTACCGACAGCATCTATTGGTGGCACTTCCACAGCTTCAGAAGATATTGATTTTGATGATCTGTCACGTAGATTTGAGGATTTGAAAAAGAAAACTTAATTTGATAAAGAAGAAAACTTTTCATGGGGTAATTATAAATTCACTGGTGTATCTCTGCTAGAATCTGAAAGCTTTATAACAACCAGATGCTACGTATGCTGGCATATTAACACTCCTTTCTTGAAAAATTCTTTGGATTTCTCTCAGTAGTTGATATACTGTACTTTCAAATATTCTTATTCTGACATGCCCTGATTATATTTATGGGGGTCTTGCAAAGAAACAGGGCTTAAGGTTGAGCAATGATTCAAATTCAGTTTTGGACCATGACCTCAGATTTTCATTAGTCTACATTCAGCAACATGTTGATTTGTGTCCACCTTTCTTTCTCTTAGTGCTCCAAATGATTAGGAATGACAGGTGAAGTTGAAAGAATGGATAGTGTGTTATATTGGTATCAGTGAAATTGCATGTGATCTGAGACGTAAATAAGAGAAAGAAAAGTCAAAGGGTATATTGTTTTCAGCTACTTATTTATGAAGTATCTTGTTTATTCCAAAAGAAAGTACCTTACATCTTCCTATTTACATATGGAGAATTCTTAAACTATTTAAAGTCTAATTTAAAACTGTTCTACAATAAAGCTTTGTAGCATTGTCATTTTGTTTCATTCATATTAACATTAAATTTGAGCTTTCAGTCCAGGAAGTGCTATGCTTGGAAGAATGTCTATGTATCAACTTTCATAGCATTCCAACTGCCTTTTCTTAACATATTTTCTCACTCAACAAGAATCCAAAAAAAATTTCAAAGTTTTAGGTTGCACTTTTGCCCATTTTAAAATTATGAGCAAGGTAGGCTGATGAAGTTCTACTACAGATATATCACTAATTTCAGGTTGAGGACTACAACCTTAAACAGTAACTTACTCAGAAGTCACTTCCACTGTGTGGCAACTCCATGTTCTTATTTTTAAAAATACCATCTGCATTATGTATATGTGGCTGAAATACCAATAGAAAATCTAACTTCTCAAATCATTAAGTTTTTTTAACCATAGGATTCCATAGGCACTCTGTTTAATTACTTTTCTAAACTAGATTGTTAACACAAACTAGTTGTCTGAAAATTTTGTTGTAGAACACATCTTGCCCACCCTGGTGCCAAGAGGAAGGACTGGAATTCTGATTCCACAGTGCTGTACTATCGCTGTTGCCTTCCAACAGCAACAGGCTGCAAAACCTTCCATGCTGCTCAGTCCTTTGTCTCAACTAGGAGCATCCAAGACTGGAACATTCAAATAGGAGTTGTATATTGAATTTCTTAGTCTTCTGGTGGAGTGATGGCCTTGGGAGTGGCATAGGAAACTATAGAGTAATCCATTAGGAGCCCATAACTAAGGTACTGGTTCTTGGAGTCACTGGCCTGTGCTTTTTGGTGGAGAAGGTGTGTAATACAGTGAGATTACTGGAGACAAAACAGGGGAGAAAATACATTACATTCCTCAGAAGCTCACAAATTGAGTACCCTGTTCTACTGTGTTTCAGTAATCACAAGAGTTACAATCTGGTGAATGTAGGTGAACACTACAATAGAACTCCGTCAACTCCTTGAATGGTCTGAGATGGTGGGGGTGTATATACAAAAAGGTAAATGACCAAGGCTTGGCATGCAGACCAGTGTCCTGGGTTTCATAATTTCCTGCACTGTCTTGCACATTCTATTCATCTATCAGGTCATTAAAAATGTTGTAATGCAACAAAACAATAATCCTTTATAACAATTTGAAATGATCGATTAATGTTTGACTTGTAAGTTTTCTCTTCCAATTACAACGGTGGTTGTTAGCTGCCAACTCAGTTAGACACAGCAGCAATAGTAAAGAACTCTGATTTTCCAGAGATGATTTACACATGCATGTCTCTAGGATTGATGTCATAATGTACATGAGTACTGGACACAATCTAAATAGCATTCAAACAGCAAGTAAGCAGCCAGTAGTCATGTGACAGCCTAATTTATTAATGGATCAAGAGTAACTGTTCATTTGAAGTACTGAAGTGTTCTTAATAAATCACTATAAAACTGTACTTTCAATAAGATTGCTCTAAATTTTCACCTTGTAATGTGTTGATTTTCCATATCTTTTGCACACAATTGAACAATGTTTCAATGGCTGTATTAATTATGTTGGGGCCTTTATCTTTACAAAAATGTATACAGACTTGGTAACATGATTTTGTTTATATTGTATGTTTAAACATTGCTAAATAAAATAAGCTTTAAGGGTTTCCGTTTGTTGTAGTTCTGTTAATTCAGTGATATCTAGAATTTTCCTTAACTGAACACTGATGTAGCAATTGTAACTGCAACTATATAAAATTGTATATTGGCATTGCCCGCTTGTGCTACTGATAATAGCCATCCCCCATCTGCTGGTTTCAGTTCAACATGGAGTCCTGAAATTCCTTATGCCCACCAGTCTGCCCTGGCTCTGACTGTGCCATATCCTGTGGCTGGGGTTATTAGTATAGAGGGACAGGTGCCCAATGCATTTTACTTCAGAATGACATCAGAGAAGTAAGGAGGGTGCTGCAGCCTTTTCACTGCAAAACAAAATGCTTGCACTTGCTGCTTTCCTGACAGCAATTGATCACTCTTGAGATAGTTAGGAATTGGGAAATGTTGACCCAGGGAATTGATGATGACATAATGCCAATCTCTTCTCATCTGATCAGCAAAAGGCGGATACAAGTAGCATCCCTCATTGTCTATTTGAAGTGTTTCAAAAGATATGAAAGGCATGGAGACTTGACAAAGCCTTGTCCTGGCCCTTCGCCCTAACTTATGCTGCAGAAGGCTTGGCTGTTTTCAGGCAGTCCAGAATATGGTATTGCTATCCACATAACTTCATTCCCTTTTCTAAAGCTGCTGCCTCATGACGCAGCTTATCTTTCATCCTCTCTATGCTGTTCCTTCATGAAACCAACAATCTAATTCCAGAATTGTTACCTTAGTTTTCCTCCTCTTTCCCCTGCACGTGAGGAAATACAGAATTCACTAGAGTGGGAAATTGAACTTGCATTCGCCAGTTCTGAGTACCTTATCAAGACTGCACAAGTTTTAGTAAGTCAACAAATTATAAATGGTACAAAAGCAAAATACTGCAGATGTAACTTCTCGACAGGTAAGACAGAACCTGCAGGAGAGAAACAGTTAACTTTTCAGATTACAGTGGTTACACTGCACAAGGAGGTCATTCAACCTGTCATGTCTATGCTGGCTCTGCAAGAGCAATTCAGCTAGTCCCACTCACCTGCTCTTTTTCCTTAGTCCTGATTTGTTTTCTTCAGGTGCTGAATCAAGTCTTTTTTAAAAGGCCTGATTCTCTCTTCCTCCATTGAACTCTCAGTGCACTCCAGATCCTAACCACTCTATTAAAAGGTTTTTCCTCAACTTGGTTCTTCTGCTATTTACCTTAAATCAGTGTCCTCTGGTTCTGTACCCATCTTCCAACGGGAACAGTTTCTGTCTGTCTAGGCCCCTCCTGATGTGAGCAAATCTGTCAAATCTCCTTTCAACCTTCCTGAATGAGGACAACTCCAGCTTCTCCAATTTATCCATGTAAATGAAGTCCCTCACCCCTGCAAACAGTTATAAATCTTTTCTGCACCCTCTCTAAATCCTTCACATCCTGCCTAGATTGGACACACAAGTCCAGTTGAAGCCCAACCTGAAATTTAAAATAAAAACAAAAATTGCTGGAAAAACTCAGCTGGTCTGACAGCATCTGCGGAGAGAAAGACAGAGTTAATGTTTTGAGTCCATATGACTTCACAGCTAAAGGGAAGTAGAAATGTGGTGAAGTATATACTGTTTAAGGGGGGTGGGACAGGTGAAGCTGGATAGGTGGAGGCAAAGGAGAGATTGCAAAAGATGTCATAAACAAAAGGTCGAAGGGGTGTTGATGGTGGTGATACTGGCTAAAGGAGATGCTAATGGTAACATTAAGAGTAGAAAGCAGGCTGAGCAAGTGACAGGTGGCCCTAGTGGGGACGGTGTGGGAGAAAAGATTGAAATAGGCTAAAAGGTGGGGATAAAACAATGAATGGAAATACATTTTTAAAATAATAATAGAAATAGGTGGGGAAAAATATATATATAAATTTAAAAATAAATATTTGAAAAAAGGGGTGAGCATGGAGGAGAGTTCATGATCTGAAGTTGTTGAACTCAATGTTAAGTCTGGAAGGCTGTAAAATGCCTAATCGGAAGATGAGGTGCTGTTCCTCCAGTTTGTGTTGAGCTTCACTGGAACATTGCAGCAGGCCGAGGACGGACACGTGGTCATGAGAGCAGGGGGAGTGCTGAAATGGCAAGCGACAGGAAGGTCTGGGTCATGCTTGCGGACAGACTGAAGGTGTTCCGCAAAGCAATCACCCAGTCTGCGTTTGGTCTCTAATGTAGAGGAGACCGCATTGGGAGCAGCGAATACAGTAAACCAAATTGAGGGAAGTGCAAGTGAAGTGCTGCTTCACTTGAAAGGAGCGTTTGGGCCCTTGGACGGTGAGGAGGGGGGAAGTAAAGGGGCAGGTCTTGCACCTTATGCGATTGCATAGGAAGGTGCCGTAAGAGGGTGTTGAGGTTTAGGGGGTGATGGAGGAGTGGACCAGGGTGTCCCGGAGGGAACAGTCCTTATGGAATGCTGACGGTGGGGCGGTGAAGGGAAGACGTGTTTGGTGGTGGCATCATGCTGGAGTTGCCGGAGATGGCGGAGGATGTTCCTTTGAATGTGGAGGCTGGTGGGGTGAAAAGTGAGGACAAAGGGGGACCCTATCATGGTTCTGGGTGGGAGAGGAAGGTGTGAGGGCGGAGGCACGGGAGATGGATCGGACAAGGCTGAGGGCCCTGTCAACCACCGTGGGTGGGAAACCTCGGTTAAGGAAGAAGGAAGACATGTCAGAAGCACTGTTTTGAAAAGTGGCATCATTGGAACAGATGCAATATCTTGCTTTTATCTGAAATTTAAAATGTTCATCATAACTTCTTGCTTTCGTACTCTTATGCCTTTATTTATAAAGCTCGGGATCCTGTATGCCTTTTTAACCACCTTCCTGGACTGCCCTGTCACCTTCAACAGCTTGTACACATATACCCCTAGGTCTCTGTTCCTGCACTTTTTTTAGAATTGTACCCTTTCTTTTGTATTGCCTCCTCATTCTTCGTACCAAAATGCACCACTTCACATTTCCCTGAATTGAATTTCATCCGCCACACGTCCCCACCATTCTACCAGCCTATGTCCTCTTGAAGTCTATCATTATCCTCAGTTCACAATACTTTCAAATTTGGAGTCATCTGCAAATTTTGAAATTGTGCCCTACACACCTAAGTCATTAATAAAGATCAAGAAAAGCAGTAGTCTTAGTACTCAACTCTGTGAAACCCTGCTGTCTACCTGTCTCCAGGTCAAAAAGAAAGTGTATCATTATTCTCTGTCATTTAGTCAACTACGTATCCAAATTGCCACTTTCCTTTTTATTCCATGAACTTCAACTTTGCTGGCAAATCTGTTGTGTGACAGTTCATCAAATGCCTTTTGGAAGTATGTATACACGTTAATTACATTGTCCTCATCAACCCATCTCTGTTACCTCATCAAAAAACTCAAATCAAGTTGGTTAAACAGTTTACATTTAACAAATCTGTGCTGGTTTACCCTAATGAATCCACACTTCTCCAAGTCGCTTTTAATCTTGTCACAGATTATCGCCTCTGAAAGTTTAACTTCAGTGGTGGGAAAGCTATTTGACCTGTAGTTGCTGGATTTATATTTACACCCTCTTTTGAATGAGGGTGCAACATTTGCAATTCACCAGTCTTCCCTTACTTCTCTTAGTATCCTCAAATGCATCCTATCTGGTCCTGGTGACTTAATGACTTTAAGTACAGTCAGCCTTTCTAATACTTGGGGGAGACAGTAACATAGTGGTAATATCCTGGACTAGTTATCCAGGGGCTCAGGCAAATGGTCTTGAGATGTGGGTTCAAATCCCACCCTGACAGCTGATAGAATGTGAATTCAATAAATCTGGAAATGAAAGCTAGTCTCAGTAATAGAGACCATGAGAAATATCTTGGATTATTGTTAAAACCCATCTGGTTTGCTAATGCCCTTTAGGGAAGGAAAGCTGCTATCCTTACCTGGTCTGGCCTAGCCTACATGTGACTCCAGATCCACAGCAATATGACTCTTAACTGCCCTCAGTTCAAGGGGCAATTAGGGATGGCAACAAATCCTGGTTGTAATGGCAATATTCCATGAAAGAATAAAGAAAAATACACCTCCTCTCTATCAATTTTTAGACCAGCTAGTATCTCACCTATCACTTAATTCACAGGCATTGGCAGCATTTTGTCCTTTGGTAAGGACAGATGCAAAGTACTCATTTAGTACCTCGTCCATGCCCTCTACATCCATGCATAGTTTCCCTTTTTGGTCCCTAATTGATCCCGCCCCTTGTCTTACTACCTTTTAATTATTTATATATTTCTAGAAGACTTTTGGATTCACTTCTTTGTTAGTTGTCAATCTCTTCTCACATTCTTTCTTTGCCTCTGATTTCCTTTTACACTTCCCCCCTCTGAACATTTTATATTTGGCCTTGTTCTCACTTGTATTATCAAGTTGACATCTGTCATATGCCTCCTTTTTCTGCTTCATCTTTCTCGCTATCTCTTTTGTCATCCAAGAAGCTCTGATTTTGGTTGCCCTACCTTTCCTCCTAGTGGGAATGAACTTCGACTATACATAAACTAACTCTTTAAAGTCAATTCATTGTTCAATTACAGATTTATCTGCCCATGTTTGATTCCAGTTTACTTGGGCCAGGTCTGTTCTCCACCCACTGAAATTGGCCCACCTCTAATTTAGTATTTTTACTTTAAGTTGGTCCCTGTCCTTTTTCATGGTTAACCTAAACCCTGGGCAGAATTTTCCTGTCGGGGGGTGGGGCCCGCTCGCTGATGTGTAACATGATGTGTGGTGATTTCGGGTGGAACTCCCAACGTCACCATGTGTCATTTAAATTTTCCGGTAGGCTGGGGTGCAGCAAAATCAGCTATGCACCCACCGACCTGTCAAAGGCCAATTGAGGCCATCGGCAGAGTCATTTAGCTAATTAATGGACCTGCTCGTCCAACCCTAAGGCTGGCGGACAGGCCAGGAGCCCCGGTGGGAATTAGAAAAAGCATGAAACCTCATCCACGGGTGGGATAAGGTTTCATGTAGGTTATAAAAATTTTTATTAAAGTTTTTGTAAAAGTTATGGACATGTTCCAACTCATGTGACAATGTCACATGGGATATGGCAGGGAATTTTTCTTTTTTCTATTTTTAATATTTTTGAGAGTAGAGCTAATCTCCCTGAGGCAGCACTTAGCCTCAGGGAGATGGGTGCGCTCTTTCGTGCACATGTGCGAAAGAGAGCACTCTCGATTTAGGGATTCCTGCCCGCCCGCACAGGGAGCGCATAGCCGATTGGAGGTGTGCTTGTGTGCACCCGCCAGTCAACTTTGCCCACGATGGGGGTAGAATCCTGCCCCCTGTGATGCTATGATCACTGTTCCCCAAAGGTTTCCTGACACTTGATCCACTTGACCCACCTCATTCCCCAAAACCAGATCTGGTAATGCCTCCTTCCTCATTGGGCTGGAAATATACTGATCACAGATTGGACTTCTCTTCTAACTGATGCTGACTGCCTCTGGGTCTTTCTTTCCAATAGATAGATTCTCTCATGTCTGTAAAAATTTTGGTTTAACCATCAGCATCAGGAAGATAAATGATATGGTCAAGGATGTTGCCAAACTGCCTTTTGGAGTTTAGGAACCCTTCTCCATCTTTGCTCTTTACACTATGACTCTTCTTGGTAGCCTTCCACCTTGTGAGATGATGGTTTGCACCTTGGTAGTCAAGTCTGTGTTAAACATTGTCTGGTGTGATTCAAAAGCCCCATTCTGACATGGCAGTCTCCCTGCACTTGCTGCAGATGAAGATAGTGGGCTGAAAAGGTGCAGGATTCACTGGCCTGTTTCCTCTGGACCCTCTTCTCAGCCAGCTGAGTTTTCCATTTCTCCTCACCTCTTCCAATGTCCCTGCAAACCGTTAGGCTCCAGAGGTCATGGCCATTGACAGCTGTCTCCCAGTTGTCTGTGTTGATGTCTGCCATCCTCATATCTTGTTTGCAGGTGTCTTTGTAGTGGAGGTATGGACATCCAGCAGGTATTGACCCAGTGGCCAGTTCACCATACAGAAGGCCATTGGGTATATGACCAGCTGCCATCCGATGAATGTGAGACACCATTGGCTTGGTAATGAGTGGATGCTGAAGGAATTAGCTTGCTCCAGGATCTCTAAATTAGTAGACTTGACTTGCCAAGAGATGTCAAGGATACATCTGAGACAATGAAGGCGGAAACTGTTCAGTCTTTTCTCCTGCTTAGCATTTGTTGTCCAGGTCTCACCACTGTCAAGGAGTGCACTGACGACTCAGGCTTGGTAGACTTGCAGTTTGATGTTCTCGGCCAGGTCGCTGTTGTTCCACACTCTCCTGGACATAGGAGCTGCAGGTTTTGCAATGTGTGTTGATTTCAGCATTAAGTTACAAATTGCTGGTAATTGTACAGCCTAGATAAATGAAGCTATCAACAATCTCCAGCTGAACCTCCAGCATCATATTATCAATGTTGTTTGATGGCGATATGGTTGATTGGCAGTTTGGCAACATCCTTGACCATATAATTTATCTTCCTGGCGCTGATGGTTAGACCAAAATTTTTACAGGCATGAGAGAATCTATCTATTAGAAAGGAAGACCCAGAGGCAGTCAGCATCAGTTAGAAGAGCTGTCCAGTCTATGTCCCCCAGACCAGCTGCCTTCTGACAGATATCGACGTATGACATCACAGGAAAGCAGATAAGTGGTCGATTGGTGGATATTTTGTTCGTTTATCTTTAAAACTCATCCTTTGGAGAGCAGAGAGAAATGGACCTGTGGGAGACACCGCTGTTCAGGAAGAGATAAAAGAGAGTACGAGGCTCGGGGCCTTTGTTTATCTTCAGGGAGCAGGGAGAAGCGGACCTGACCTACCTGGTAGCTGGTTGAGTTCCAAAAGAAAAGTCAGAGTGACTTCACAGGAAAACCGTAAGTTCATTGGTTGGCGAGAAACTTCTGTTAGGGAGTGTTTTTAAATAGCTGCAAATTAGAAAATCATTTTTTTTAAAAGAAGGGGCTACTTAGATTTAAGTTAGAAGCACAAGCAAGAGGGGAGTAAAGTTAAGTCAAGGCCAAGTAAAACAAAGTAGTATAAGTAAAATAAAATAAAGTTAATGTAAGCTTTAGGCATGATAGGACAGCTCGTTCAGGTAGAAAGCGCATCCTGTAGTATGTGGGAAGCTCAGGTTGAGGCAACACAATATCATTGCTATATCAGAAACTTGACTTAAAGAGGGGCAAAGTGGCAACTCTAGATCCCTGGATATAGATTTTTCAGGCAATATAGAGAGGGAGGTAAAAAAAAGGCGGAAGTGTAGCATTATTGGTTAAGGAATCAGTTACAGCTGTGATGATGGATGATATATTAAACGAATCATCAAATGAGGCCATATGGGTTGAGCTGAGAAAAAATGGGGCATCCACCCTGCTAGGAGTGTACTATACACCCTCAAATAGTGAGAGGGAGATAGAAGGGCAAATATGTAGTCAAATTTCTGACTGCAAAAACAATAGGGCAATAATATTTGGGGACTTCAACTACCCTAATATCAATTGGGATATGAACAATGTGAAAGGCACAGAGGGCACGAAAGTTTTGAACTGTGTCCTAGGGAACTATTTTAGCCAGAATGCAACAAACCCAAAGAGAGGAAGTGCAATTCTAGATTTAGTCTTAGGAAATGAAGCAGGGCAAAAAGTGGATGAAGTAGCAGTGGGACACCATTTTGGAGATAGTGACCATACTATAGTTAGATTTAGCATCATTATGGAAAAGAACAAAGAAAGAACAGGAGTAAAAGTTCTAAATTGGGGGAAGACAAATTTTACGAAGCTGAGAAGTGATGTGGCAAAAGTGGACTGGATACAGTTTCTTGAAGGAAAATCAGTGACAAGTCAGTGGAAGGCATTCAAAAGCAAGATTCTGTGGGCACAATGTAGACATGTCCCCACAAAGAAGAAGGGCAATACTGCCAAATATAGAGCCCCCTGGTTATCCAGAAGCATACAGGATAAGATAAAGTAGAAAAAGAAAGCTTATGACAGTCACAAAAAACTTAATACTGTAGAAAGCATAGAGAGGCATATTAAGTACAGGGGTGAAGTAAAAAAGGAAATTCAGAAAGCAAAGAGACAATATGAAAAAATATTGGCAGGTAAAATCAAGGAAAACCCAAAGATGTTTTATCAGTACGTTAAGGGAAAGAGGATAACTAAGGAAAGGGTAGGGCCTATCAGGGTTATACAAGGTAACTTATGCATGGATGCAGAAAACATGGGCAGGGTTCTAGATGAGTACCTTGTCTCTGTCTTTACAAAGGAGAGGGATGATGTGGTTAAAAGAGGATGATTGTGAAATATTAGATACAATAAGCATAATGATAGAGCAATCACTGGAGGGACTGTCATCCTTGAAGGTGGATAAAACACCAGGGCCAGATGGATTGTATCTAAAGCTGATAAAAGAAGTCAGGGAAGAAATAATGGATGCTCTGAGGATCAATTTCCAACCCTCACTAGATCCAGGCAAGGTACCAGTGGATTGGAGGTCTGTGAACGTTGTACCATTATTTAAAAAGGTTGCGAGGGATCAGCCAAAGAATTGTAGGCCAGTCAGTCTGACTTTGGTGGTGGGCAAATTATTGGAATCAAGGCTGAGAGACAGGAGAAACTCACTTAGAAAGGAAAAGGTTAATCAGGGATAGTCAGCATGGTTTTGTTAGTGGAATGTTGTGTCTTACTAATTTAATCAAAGTTTTTGAGGAAGTAACAAGGAGGATTGATGAGGGTGTGCAGTGGATATTGTTTATATAGAATTTTAAGGCATTTGACAAGGTCCCACATGGCAGACTGGTCAGAAAAGTGAGATCCCATGGGGTACAGGGGAATGTGGCAAGTTGGATCCAAAATTAGCTCAGCGACAGAAAACAAAGGGTAATGGTCGATCGATGTTTTTGTGAATATAAAGTGATTTCCGTTGGCATTCCACAGGACTCAGTGTTGAATCCCTTGCTGTTTGTTGTGTATATTAATGATTTGGACTTAAATGTGGGAGGCATGATTTGGGAATTTGCAGATGACACAAAAATTGGCTGTGTAATAGATTGTGAAGAGGATAGCTGTTGACTCCAGAATGATATCAATGGTTTGGCTGAGCAGACGGAAAAGGGGCAAATGGAATTCAATCCCGAGAAGTGTGAGGTAATGCATTTGGGGAGGGCAAACAACTTGTTATAATGGCAGCCGTTGTTATTCAGTGAGCAAGCCAAATGCCAGAGAGAAACTTGTCTTACTGATCATAACTTTTTTTGTATTTTGAAAATGAGGGGAAAACTACAGATCCCAGAAGCATAGAATCCCAGTAACACTTTTAGGACTTTAAAATTAAAGGATTTATTGTCAAGAAAAAAACACATAAGATTAAAATTACACAGTTGAAACAGTCTTAAAAACATTCCCCACAAAACCCCACTTGGTCAGAACACACAAGTAAACTACTTGGCATGAAAAACCATAATATTACCTAAGGCAAAAACTGCTGCTACTTTAGTAAAGTATGCCACACAACTTTCACTCTTCCACTCTGCTGTGGGTATCAGAAGGAAGCTCAGAAACAGACTGTTTTCTGAAAACAAAGACTTTTCTGGCTTGAAACTGGATGGCTGATTCAAATTCACAACTTTTCTCAGCACAGAGCTGGTCTCAGGACATCTGCACACACAGCCAACTCAGCTCAACTAAACATCTCCCTTAAATATCTTTTTCCCCTTTCATCCTAGACTCCATTGTCCAAAGCACCTCCTTGAACTCAACTTTCCAAAATATAAAAATCTTTCATGTCTTTCCATTGTCTCCACTTTCAAGTCCAATAAAATTTAATAACCTCCTCTTGTTTACTTATAAAAACCTTGTAAGTTATAAAAGTCCCTTAAACTGCCTTTGAAATTTAGCAGCTGAAAAATCAAGTCCTTACCTATCATCTAATGCAAATTTTAAAACGCAACCTATTTACTTGTAATTCCAATTTCACCATAGCCTCTCATTACAAATGCATGCATCTAGCATCTTTACTTTTCAACTCTTAATTCTCACAGACAACCTCTTTACTAAACTTTCCCCAGTTTAATTACCCACATACACACAACTCTCTTGACAGAATACCACCATATTCCCAAAAATATTAAAAAGATAACATCAATCTTCACAAAAGATAGGGAGTACTCAATAAACAGGAGGATGTGAAGAGGGGTAGAAGAAGTGAGAGACCTTGGATTGCATGTCCACTGGTCCCTGAATGTGGCAAGACAGGTGGATTTGTGGTAAAGAAAGCATATGAAATACTTTCCTTTATTGGATGAGATGTAGAATACAAAAGCAGGGATGTAATGCTGGAACTATATTAGGCCACAGGTTAGGCCACAACTGGAATTTTGTGTACAATTCTGGTTGCCACATTACAGGAGGGACATAATTGCTCTGGAAAGAGTACAGAAGAGGTTTGCCAGAGCTTGAAAATTGCAGATATGGGGCAAGATTTGATAGGCCGGGGTTATTTTCCTTGGAACAGAGGAAGCTGAGGGGTGACTTAATTGTGATGTACAAGATTATAAAGAGCCTAGATAGGGTAGACAGGAAAGAGCTGTTTTCCCTGGCGTCGAGATCAATTACCAGGGGGCACAGATTTAAGCTGATTGGTAGAAGGATTAAAGGAGACATGAGGAAAAACTTCACCCAGAGGGTGGTGGGTGTCTGGAATTCACTGCCTGGTTTGGTAGTGAAGACAGAACCCTCAACTCATTTAAAAGATACCTGAAACTGCACCTGAAGTGATCTAACCTGCAAGGTTACAGACATGGTGCTGGAAGGTGGGATTAGAATGGATGGCTAGTTTTTTATTTTTCATTCTTCGGCTGGCGCAGACTCAATGAGTTGAATGGCCTCTTTCTGTGCCATAACTTTTCTATGGTTCTATGGTCTGTTTGCCACTAAAATAGTTCCTCTGTATGAAATGATAATGCAGCATATTGGCATAGAACAACTCTGATGAAGAGTTGATGCACTTTTTCTTGACTCTCAGACAGGCAGTGCCGAACAGCTTTCCATTAGTTCTTGTAAGTAGACATGCTCTGTAGTCATAGGCCAGCAGCAAAGAGGAGAATATGCCAAAGAGTGCTGGCACCAGAATGCAACCCTGTTTGAACCCACTGCACAACGTGAAGGGTTCCAATGTTGTCCAGTCATAGCTGACCTTGCTCCTCATGCTGCCGTGGAAGGAGATCACACTGAGTAGCTTTTCCAGCAGCTTAAATAGATCGCTTCTGCTCGCCTGATACCATGCTTCAATAAGGTCCATGAAGATAATATACAGTGGTCTCCTTTGTTCATGGCATTTCTCTTGCAGATGTCATGCTGACTCTGACTCTTCCAATTCTGAACCCACACTAGGATTCAGGGTAGATGCATTTAGTCAAGATGTGGAGTCTGACAAGGGCAATATGATACTCAGTAGGGAGATGCCTCAATAGTTGTTACAATTGTTGTAGTCTCTTTTGTTCTTGTACAAAATCAGGAATTTTGCATCACACATACCCTCTTCCCCATCTCTTCCCCCCTTTACACTATTCCAGTCTATATTAGGATAATTGAAGTTCCCCATTATCGCTATCCTAATTTTTAGTGCTCTCTGTAATACCTCTGCCAATTTGCTCCTCTTTATTGTTCCTATATGACCTCTGTCAGAACTGGAAAAGGTTAAAGACGTGTCAGATATTAAGCAAGCACAGAGGCAGGGGAAGGAGGGTGGGGTGAGTGGGTGCGAATAGGAATTGGAAGGCTGATGGAGTGGAAGGTGAAGACAAGGGAGGCCCGGTTGTGGTTCTGTGAAGGAGGAGGAGGGGAAAGGGCGAGGACAGCTATGTGAGAAATTTGTTGTAAATAGCCAAGGGCCCTATGAACCGTGCTAATGGGTAATCCTCAGTTGAGGAAAAAGGAAGCCATATTTGAAGCACTGGTGGATATGTGTATTTACCTTGATCTACATTTGTAAAAGGAGATTTGTAACAATAATTGATCTTTTACATGTTTTAAAATTTTTACTCTTTTAGCACATGAATACATATATTTTTCCTCAATCAATGATGCAAATAGTAGTGTTTTTTTAAATCCCTTTCTATTCTCTCCTCCTGGTCACTGAGCAGAATTTATGACAAGTCACGGGGAAGTAAGTAAAAGCATGCTTCAGAAGGCATATTCTGAGGAATGTTCGAAAGTGATGTAGCAAATCGAATTTTAAAGGTATCAAACTTATTTGAACAATCATTGAAGAGGACAATTCATTTTTGTGACTTAATGAGAATTTGCTCAAGTATGAAAAGTCAATATTACTTGTGGTGCTATATTGTGATATTCCATTATTACAATTCTGCTTTCTAAAATCCGCTTTATGATTATACTAAATTACCATTACTGCAACAAATTAGTATCCAGTCCAATACTCTTGTATTGGACTAGATTTTTTACTTATTGACAAATGGACAGATAAAAAATAATCCATTGTTAAATTGTAATTGATTATCGTTCATCACTTGGCACATTGAGTTATTGCAGCACAATTGTTAAATCTTCAGTATGGAGTTATAGACATATTTTAACAACCACGGAAGTGTATCAACCACCTGCACCTGAAACTGCTGTTTGGAGGCAGGAATGATAGAAAAATTGCCTTTTTTTAAAATAAAGCTACAATTCAAAGTCTAAATAAAACTCATTTGATAAATAGACACAATTGCTGAAGTGATTTCAATGCTTTCATGAATTAAATAATGCGACACAATTCGTTCTTCATTCTCATTGTGTATAATGATCATGTTCTTGCATAATAATCTCTTTATGCTTTGTTCTTTTATGGCATGATGTATGAAGCATTTTATTCCACTGTACTTTCTGAAAGTTCTTCCCATATTGCATTCATATATTACTTGACATTTTGAACAAATCTTAAAATGTTTTAATTTAACAGCTTTTTTAAATGCTGATGTTTTATGCCCATCTGCTTAGTCAGATATGCAATAGCTTGATGTACAAGGAAAATTAGGAAAATGAATTGCATTGATAGCACTGTTTTCATAGAAATCCAATTAAACTTAAGAACATTACTTTCATCCTATCAGACAGCATTGTATTTAAACCTATGTCCTGTGTACCAGTCAGTCCATTACAAATTTGTTTTTGTAAATATTCTGAAAGGCAAAATGAACCTTAGTTGAAAATATACAATTCTGTTTTCTTGGGTACAACTAAATCCATTGACAAATATGGACTTGTAACACATCTGGTAACTATTCAACTCAGATCTTGTTTGCTAATTTTAGGAATTTAATCTATGTAAGGATGAATGACTTGTTATCTTAGCTGTCATTGTCAGAGCAAGAGATATTCAGTTCGTGTAACAACCTACATTTATGAGCATCATTAAAACTGGTAATGCATTTGAATGAGGTTTAAAGTGATATATGAATTAGATCTGTTTTAAGTGAAGGTAACGAGTTATTGTAATGCATGCTTCTAAATTCACGAGCAGGACATTAATGAGATGTTTAGAATCTCTTTATGCTTGGTGATGAACCAAGTGAAGCAAATGGGAAAACAAAAGGATGGGAGAATGGGACAAATATGAACAAAGGTCAACTCAAAATACAATGAAATTTGTCACTCCAAAGCAATGTCATGTGTTGTTGACTTCTGTAATTAAAAACTAAATTACTGATTTAGCTGAATCTAAATAGACAAATTTCCAAATCAACAGGGAATAGAAAGATAATAGCAAATTACTGCAGATGCTGGAAATCTGAAATAAAAGCAAAAAATGCTAGAAAAAAAAACTCAGCAGGTCTGGCAGCATCTGTGGAGAGAGAAACAGAGTTAACATTTCAAGTCCATTTGATTCTTTTTCACAGCTAAAGAGAAGTAGGAATGTGATGGATTTTGTACTGTTTAAGAGGGGTGGAGCAGGTGAAGCAAGATAGAAGGTCAGGGATAGATGACAGCTAAGAAGAGATTGACAAGGATGTCATGGACACAAGACAAAGGGAGTGTTAATGGTAGTGGTAAAGAGTAAAGAAGGTGTTGTCAGTGGCATAAAGGTAAGATAGCAGAGGGTGTTAATAACAGAACAAGGGCCAGAGCTCTGTGAAAGCACAAGAAACAAGTGACAGATGTCCCTGTGGGGGAGGGGGAGGGGGTTGCGGAAAAAGGATTAAAAAATGAACAAATAAGTAAAAGAATAAAATATAAGGTAAATAAATAAATTTAAAAAGGGATCAAGATGGAGAAGAGAATTTATGGTCTGAAGTTGTTGAACTCGATGTTAAGTCTGGAAGGCTGGAAAGTGCCTAAGTGGAAGTTGAGGTGCTGTTCCTTCAGTATGCATTGGGCTTCACTGGAACATTGCAGCAGGCCAAGGATGGACATGTGGGCATGAGAGGAAGATAGTGTGTTGAAATGGCAAGTTACAAGAAGGCCTGGGTCATGCTTGCAGACTGAGTGAAGGTGTTCTGCAAAGTGGTCACCCAGTCTGCATTTAGTGTCCCCAATGTAGAGAAGGCCGCATTGTGAGCAGCGACTACAGTAGACCAAGTTGAAGGAGGTGCGAGTGAGGTACTGCTTCACCTGAAAGAAGTGTCTGGGGCCTTGGATGGCGAGGAGGGAGTGTTATGACACAGCCAATGGTAAGGGCTGAGTTGTTCAAATTCCAGAAGGAAACTTGAAACAACTGTCATAATTCATTTTTGCAATTTATATGTTTCGAGATGCAGGCTTCGAATTCAGTAGTAATAAGACCACTGGGTCTCAATAGGTATTTTATAAAACTAAATTAAATATTTATTAATACAAGAACAATTGTAAGCACATACATGTATGTCTACAAAGATACTGCTATAATAAGTACAAAATCCCCTAATTAATCTGACTCTCAGTTACAGCCTCGTTAAGGCAACAGTAAAACTCATCGATTTTAAAAGACCCCAGGCAAAGCACATTTGACCTTACGAATTCAAAATGAGGTTCCTTGCAGACACAGTTGCAAGTGTACAGGCTGGTTAGATCTTAAGTGCTTCTGCCTTACGCACACACAAACTCCTTTCTGTTTATACCTAGCTTTTACTTTGAATGTAAATTTCCCATTGTATTTCTAGGTTTTTAACATCACATCTTCTAACAATAATATTTTCACTCCACTAATTTTATTAGTAACATAAACACATTGCTTGGCGTCTTCTAGCTGAGTACAAGATTTCACCCATTCTTTTGAATGCTTTACTTAAAAATGCAATTGCCCCCTTGAAACCTATGTTTCTAAACTTGCCCATGTTTATCTAATTACCATTTCAAAATGACTTCTTTCCATACATCAAAGCACACAGACTAGCTGGCCTTAATCCAATTAAGACATTCACACATAGACACAGATACCATTAAACTGTATTTTAAAAAAAAAATTTCCAATAATATTTTATGCATTAATCTCTTCATGACAGGGAGGAGGTAGAGGGGCAGGAGTTGCACCTTCTGCAATTGCATGGGAAGGTGCTACGGAAAGGGGATGAAGAGTTGAGGGTGATGGAGGAGTGGACCAGGCTGTCACAAAAGGAACAGACCCTATGGAATACTGACAAGGAATGCTGAGGGGAAATGTGTTTGGTAGTGGCATCGTGCTGGAGTTGGCGGAAATGGCAGAGGATCATCCCTTGAATGCAGAGGCTGGTGGGGTGAAAAGTGAGGACAAGCGGGGCCCTATCATGGTTCTGGGAGGGAGGGGAAGGAGTGAGGGCAGAAGTACGGGGGATTGGTCACAGATACGACAGAGGTGGAGGAACTGAAAGAATGGGATGGAGTCCCTATCAGAAGCAGAGTGTGAGGAGCCATAGCCGAGGTAGCTGAGGGAGTTGGTGGGCTTGTAAGGAATAGTGATGGACAGTCTATCACCAGAAACGGAGACAGAGAGGTCAAGGAAGGGAAGTGTCAGAGATGGATGATATGAAGGTGAGAGAGGGGTGGAAATTTGAAGCAAAAGTCGATAAATATTTCCAGGTCCAGACAAAAGCATGATGTGGCACTGATACAGTCATCAATGTACTGAAAGAAAAGTTGTGGGAGAGTGCCCGAGTGGGACTAGAACAAGGAATCCTCCACATACCCCACAAAAAGACAGGCACAACTGGGGCCCATGAGGGTACCCATAGCCACACCTTTTATTTGGAGGAGCTGAGACAAGTTAATGGAGAAGCTGTTCAGTGAGATAACAAGTTCAGCCAGGCAGAGGAGAGTGGTGGTGGAAGGGGATTGTTTGGGTCTCTGTTCAAGGAAGAAGCAGAGAGCTCTCAAACTGTCCTGGTGAGGGATGGAGGTTTAGTGGGTTTGGACGTCCATGGTGAAGAGGCGGTTGGGGCCAGGAAACTGGAAATTGTTGATATGATGTAGGGCATCAGAGGAATCATGAATGTAGCTGGGAAGAGACTGAACAAGGGGAGAGAGAATGGAGTCAAGACAGGAAGAAATGAGTTCTGTGGGACAGGAACAGGTTGATGTGATGGGTCTACTGGGACAGTCCTGTTTATAGATTTTGGGAAGGAGGTAGAAGCTGGCTGTGTGGGGTTGGGAGACTGAGGTTGGAAGCTGTGGAGGGAAGATCTCCAAGGGAGATAAGGTCAGTGATAGTCCTGGAAACAATTGCTTGATGTTAGGTAGTGGGGTCATGGTCCAGGGGGAGATATGAAGAAGTGTCGGAGAGTTGGTGCTCAGCCTCTGCAAACTACAAGTCAGTACACCAAACAACAACATCACCACCCTGGTTGGCATGTTGGCTAATAAAGTCAGGGTTGGACCTGAAGGAACGAAGTGCAGCAAGTTTGGAAGGAGAGAGGTTATAATGGGAGACAGGAGCAGAGAAATTAAGACGGGCTGATGTCATGCCAACAGTTCTCAATGAAAAGATCAAGAGCAGTAAGAGGCCAGAGGGAGGAGTCCAGGTGGAGGGAGAACATTGGAGACGAGTGAAAGGATCTGTTGAATAGGAGGAGGACTCAAGCAAGTGACAACGGAGATGAAGGCGATGGAAGAAGAGTTCAACATTGTGCCGATAATTCATTGGGGTGAGGGCGTAAGTGATTGAAATGGAGTCCTAAGCTGAGTACAGAACATTCAGTAGCAGAGGGGGAAGGTCAGAAGGTATGGTGAATACACGGCAAGGCTTGGGATTAGAAGGAAGGATGGAGTCAAAGAGACGGGAAGGGGTGGAGGGTCCCAGATAGGTGTTGCTATCAATAAGTTGTTGGAGCTTGTGTTCCTTAATACCTGAAAGGAAGACAAAATGAGAACAGAAGGATATGGCCTTGGTTCCAAGTCAGGACATGGCTGTAAACACCTGAAAGCAATAAACTGTTTATAGGTTTCTACCTAATAATACTTATACCCAATGAGAAACCTGCAGATGCTTTAGGGCTGCCCAGTCTCTGATTTTGGGGAAAAAAATTTAAAATGTACTGCTGTGTCAACACTAATGAAGTTTCCTGAGAGGTCCAGGATGCCTCTTTTTATTCAGCAATGCAAACTGAGGGCTGGTGCCACCATCATGGTTTCAACTTCACCACGCTAGAATTATCACAGAGTGCTGATGAGGAATAACATAAAGATAAGTAGAGATACAAAGAAACGAGGGTCACAATTTCACTTATCTGGTTAGACTTCATGAAAACCTACAGTCCCAGTATCATGACATCCAGCTGCCTCCTGAATGCTTCCAGTGTTTTTCCAATAACTATTGTTTCAGTTATTAATCACTCTTTTGTGTGAAGAAGTATTTCTTGATATCAATTCTGAACTTGCTGTTTACTGGCTTCTACCAGTGTCTCCTTGTCTTACAGCTGTAATTGAGTTTGAAGCTGTGTTCTGGATTATCTTTCTGTATCATATAAAATGTTTTGTGCTCCCCCCATCCCATTCATCACCTTTAAAGTATCTGAATGAGGTATGAAGTGATATATGAATTAGATCTGTACAAATTTTGTACTAATCTTAAATTTGAAGTATTTCCACCAGTTCCCCATAATGATGCCCTTTGACATGAGGGATCCCTGAATGGCTAAATAAAATATGCAAAATACATCTTGGACTTTAATTGTCAGAAATTTGATCTATCATTGTAGTCTGACATGCATGAAGTGCTGCATTATTACACACTAAAGGGGGCAGAGCCACATGGCTTATAAGATAAAGCTTGCGAGATCACGTCAGATCTTTGTACTCTGCTGAAGTTTGAAGAATGGAATTGCAAATGTTTTTCATTATTGCTATTTATGCCTGTTATCGGATTGATGCTGCACCTTGCCTGGAAAATCAGACTGAGTTCCAAAGTTCATGCTATGAATTTGTGTCAAATTAAGCCCAGGGATGGTGCAAAGAACATGGTGGACATCTAGCCTTTGTGAAGGACAAGACGACAAATGACTTTATGAAAAGTCACATTAAAGACACGGAGAAAAGATGGATTGGCTTGACTTATTCTGTACATGGTTTAATTCCTAAATTAAATCATAAAGTAAGGGATGGAAATTGAGTATCGAGTGTAAGTTTAAGGACAATACATCTCAGGAGCATAGTTACAAATTTAAAAAATAACAGCAAAAGACAAGTGAGAAGAATTCAAACAAAAATGTTAAAATCTGTTGTGTCAGACACACTTTGTTACAGATTCTAATAACCTATTTGCCCTGGATTATGAATATGCTTGATTATTGACTGAATGGTGTGTAAGTTGCTGATAGACCGATGCGACATCATTGATTATGTAGAGCATAAACACAGCAAAGATCTGTTGGACCGAATGGTCTGTTTCTGTGCTGTTAATTCTATGTTATTTTACAACAAATGTATCTAGTTTTTGTTACAATTTTAATGTATTCCATAAAAATAGTGTAGCAGTACAGTAATTCCTATGAAGTAAATATACAGATTTTGCTAATTTTTTTATCACTGGTTGTAATTATCTTCCATCAGGAATTCACAGTGAAATATTATCAGGGAATTATAATGCAGTATTTTATATGTGAAAGGGGAATTTCTGAAATACAACATATTGTACAGTTAATTTGTTGTTTAGTTTTGTCTCATATTATACAAAGGAAAGAACCTGAAACCTGGAGAAATTAGTAGGTGTTGAATTCACAGATATTTACAGCTTTAACTTATTTTAATATTAGATTAATGTTAGAATATAGCTTTCAGCATCAACAACATAGAATGATACAACTGCAACTACAGAAGATACATTGGATAAAAACAC
This sequence comes from Carcharodon carcharias, assembly GCF_017639515.1. Classification (NCBI taxonomy): domain Eukaryota; kingdom Metazoa; phylum Chordata; class Chondrichthyes; order Lamniformes; family Lamnidae; genus Carcharodon; species Carcharodon carcharias. The sequence goes on along the minus strand of NC_054473.1, from coordinate 160,798,888 downwards.
ACTTGTTCAGAAGAATTTGCCAGGCAGGATAATAGAGTTACTGGACAGATGACATTTTTTTAGTTTTTTTAGTTCTTAGTTAGATTGGGCACAGCAAGAACTGTTTATCAGTTAAGAACACACTGAGGATTTTCAATGGGTTGATTAATCTCTAGTTCCTTCTTGTACAATAACTGCTCAGTAGATTTTTCAAACTGCAAATATATGGCATGGGTATCTGACTGTGTCCTATATTTACTGTAAAATCATTTGAATAATAAAAACACAAATGTAAGCATTTAAACTATTTTAATGGAAGTGTTTGAAAATATTCTTTCTGTATTTGTCAAATGCTGCAGCATAATGTCACAATTTGATGTGGCTTTGCATTAAATAATTGTAGCTTGAGATAATTTTCACCTTCATCACTTGGGTAGTGAATATTTGGAATGGATTGCTGCCTTTTTATAGAACCCCCTGATTTTCATTTCCATTTAAATGAATGGAAGTTAAAATTTGGCAGGTTAGTAACAAGTTGGTGATCAGCCTGGCCAGTTTACCGTCTGGGTGTTGATGGTGAAAATGACTTTCCTTATATGATGCTCACATGTGATGTGATAGCCCGGCTGGCACTCATGACTACAGCAGTTCATCTTGAAGAGTGGTCAGGAATTTAACAACCAAATCTCCTTATAGGTAATTAAATAATAATCATTAACATGTAATGTTAAAAAACATTACCGTCTTCTGCTCGGATCCACTGTCAGTGTGCAGACTGATCCACATCTGTGACCAGTTAGCACTGGCCTCGGGAGCCAAGATAAATTGTGGGAAGAGCGAGGCCATGCTCTTTGGGAACAGGGCTGACTGATCCTTTGTCCCCTTCACTGTCAGGGCTGATGGCCTGAAGGTGCTGGGGATATGGTTCGGAGGGACCGAGGCATGCGTTAGAAACTGGAAGGAGCGAATGGGCATGTGAGAGCAACACTCCCTCTCCATTGCGGGTAAGAACATGGTCATCAGGTGTGAGGCACTCTCGCTGTTGCTGTACGTGATGCAGGTTTAGCCTGTTCCATACTCCTGTGCGATGGCGATCACCCAAGCCATCTTTCGCTTTATCTGGAGGTTGAAAACGGATCGTGTCCACAGGAACATGATGTACAAGCCTCTATAAAATGGGGGAACTAACGTGCCCAACATCGCCCTCATACTGATGGCCACCTTTGTGTGCGGCTGCATCAAGCTGTACGTATACCCTTGGTATGCAAACACCAAGTGTCACTACATGCTGAGGTTCTACCTGACCCCGGTGTTGCGAAGGATGGGTCTGGCTATGTTGCCGCGGAACGCTCCAAGTAGTTGGATCGTGCCGTATCACCTGTCCCTTGTAGAAAAACTTATGCAGAGAAACACCTTTGACCACAAGTCCATCAGGCAGTGGGTGGCATGTAATGTCTTAGAGGCCCTGCGGGAAAAGAAGATGGTGGATCCTGTCGGATGGTTCCCCAAGCAGACTGTCTAAGTTATTTGGCAGAATGCCTCGTTGCCAGAACTTTCCAACAAGCACCAAGATGTAGCTTGGCTGGTGGTGAGAAAGGCCCTCCCCGTCAGATCCTTCCAACACGCCAGCAGTCTCACCCCCTCTGTATGTTGCCCTCGAGGTGGCTGTGGTGGGGACGGGACCGTTGTTCACCTCCTTGTGGATTGTGCCTTTGCAAAGAAGGTCTAGAGAGAGATGCAGTGGTTTCTGTCGAGGTTCATCCCAAGCAGTTCTGTGACACAGGACTCTGTGTTCCACAGGCTGTTCCCAGGGACACACACCGAGACAAACATCAACTGCAGCTGGAGCATCATGAACTCGGTGAATGACGCTCTTTTATCTGCCCGAAACTTGTTGGTCTTTCAGTGCAAAGAGTTGTCCCCGACCGAGTATTGCAGACTGGCACATTCCAAGGTCCAGGGCTACATGCTGAGGGATGCATTAAAGCTTGGGGCAGCTGCCGCAAAGGCGCAATGGGGAAAGGTCACTGTCTAGGATCTTTCTGCTGTAGTGCACTGAGGGGTTGGGAATTGTATAGACTCCTCGAGCTGTACGGCTCACAATGAACGCATGCGTTGAATACCAATTGTATTATAATTGTATTGAAGCACCTCAGAGTGCAACATGATGTATGTTGATAACTGCAATACCATTGCACTGTCTGATTGTAATGACCATATTGAAGTAATTGTAATATTCATTGATTGTATTGAAGCACCTTATGATCCATGTGTAAAAGTTGAATCTGATTGCACTTTTTGTGATGGCGATTTAGAAATATTTTGTAATGTTCTTCCAGATATTTTATGAATAAAATATTTTTAAAAAAACTTAAGGAAAAATGCTTGGTAAACTCTCTTCAATTGGCCAAGAATGCTATATGCCATTTATGCTATGGTCATGCAACTGCTAATATATGTGTTTTTTCATATGAATTTAATCATTTTTTGTGTTGATAACAAATAGAAATGGTTTTCAAACATCAGTTGCATGCCAAATACATTAATGAAGACACTATTCATATGATATATAGTGGGCAAGATAGAGAATTCTCTACATCAATGCTTTTCCAGGTATAAATATTCTGGTCTTGCAGATCCTCTCCCTCATGTATTTTCTTGGAGTCTGCACCTATTTTAGTTAAACTACCACTTGTGACACTCTTTGCAAATTAATGGTACCCAAAATAGGAACAAATTTCATATTGCTGTTCTCTCACTAGATACCAACTTTCATCTCAATTTATAGTTGACATGCAGGTCCGAATGTAATTGGCATCAGCAAAATGCAATCGATTTAATGCAATCTGTTCACTAACAAATGGCTTTAATTGTTATTTCCTGGTAACTTCAGAAATCTGTTTAAATGTAACAAACATCGGAAAGTGGAAAATATCCAACCACAATTTGACTATTTTCAGTGTATTCTGCCAACATCCAGAAACTCCTCCCAAGCTGACAGTTCTATCAGACGTTTTAAAATTCTGAAAGCGTTGTACATAACTTAAAACAGAAAAAGTAGTGCATTCTGTTAAAAAAAACTTTCACTTATTTCTGTTTTCAGCTCTCACTTGGCTGGATGGGTCGACCATTACCTACGAAAGCTGGCAATCTAAAAATCCATCCTCTTCTCCAGCAATTTGCACCTATACTTACAAGTACAACACATACCAGAAGTGGGCCATGACGGACTGCAACAGCACGTTTACTTTCATCTGTGAATTTGGTATGAATACTTGGTGTTTCCAAATTACGGTAGAAGACCTAATTAAAAATGAATGGGAAATGGACTCTTAGGGCAGAATTTTACAGGCCCCCACTTTGCAGAAAGGGGCGTCCGTAAAATTCTTGTAGCCTAACCCCTGTTGGCCTGCTTGAAATTTTATGGGTGGGTGTGGGTGCATCAGCCCCTTTTTCGAATCCCACTCTCTCACTCAGCAGCCCCTCTTCCCAACCCCCTCACTCAACTGCCCCTCAATCTCCTTCCCGCACTCACTCAGCAGCCCCTCAATCTCCTTCCCGCACTCAATCAGCAGCCCCAACTCCCCCCCCCCTCCGCCCAAGCCTTAGGCTCTGGTCCCCGACAGACCCGAGCCTGTCAGATTGGGGACTTGGGCTGCGTCGCTCTATCCCCCCTCCCTCCACCGAGACTCAGGCTCCGCCGTTCTCTCCCCCTCAACGATGCCCCCCCCCCCCCCCACCCTTGACCTGCTGGGACTCGGGCTCCGCCACCGTCCCCCAATCCTCTCCCCTCCCCCTCTACCTGCCGAGCGCCTTGGCAGATCCCCTTTCTTTCGGAGCGCTCCCCAGTGAATGAGTCTCCCTCCCCCAGTCACCTCAGTGTGGGCTGACTGCAGCACAGGAGCAAGCTCCAAAAGTAAAAGGGCAGTGGCGAGAGGAGACACCCTGCAGTCTCTCAGCCGCTGCCCGAGATATACAGGTAAACTGGCGTCCCGGAGGGCCAACCACTGGGACGTGGGACAAGGTGTTAAATTACAGGACGATCCCTTAAAACATGGGGACCCTGCTGCTGACCCCGCTGACTTTTCAGTTGCCAGTTCAGAGAAAGGCTACCCTCAATGTCACCTAAATTTCATTCGGGAATAATAGGACGCCTCAAGGTTCAAGAATAGCGCAGGCTCAGGTGAGTTGAAATGATGACATTCTCCCTTAGCTACCATGTGTATGATTCCTACATGATCAGAATTTGAGCAGTGCCCATCCATTTTGTAGAAAGAATTTACATAGCGCCTTTCATGACCTCAGCACAGCCCTAAATAATTTACAGCCCATTAGCTACTTTTAAATGATCATGACAAGTGTAATGTAGGAAAGGCAGCAGCCAATTTTCAAACAGCAATATTCCACTGAGAGCAATGTGAAAAGGACCCGATATTCAGTGGTGAGCTTAGAATAGTTGTTGATAAATTTTCAAATTAAAAAGGAATGAAACTGGACGGACCACCTGTCATTGACCTAGGCACCGGAACCAACAGTGGCAATCTCAGTCCTGCCGACCCTGCAAAGTCCTCCCTCTCAACATCTGGGGGCTAGTGCCAAAATTAGGAGAGCTGTCTCACAGACTAGTCAAGCAACAGCCAGACACAGTCACCCTCATGGAATCATACCTTACAGATAATGCCCTACACACCACCATCACTATCCCTAGGTAGGATAGGCCCAGCAGAGGTGGAGGCACAGTGGTATACAGTTGGGAGGGAGTTGCCCTGGGAGTCCTCAATATCGACTCCAGACCCCATGAAGTCTCATGGCATCAGGTCAAACGTGGGCAAGGAAATCTCCTGCTGATTACCACGTACCGCCCTCCCTCAGCTGATGAATCAGTGCTCCTCCATGTTGAACACTAGAGGAATCACTGAGGGTGGCAAGGGTACAGAATGTACTCTGGGTGGGGGACTTCAATGTCTATCACTAACAGTGGCTTGGTAGCACCGCTACTGACCGAGCTGGCCAAGCCCTAAATGACATAGCTGCTAGACTGGGTCTGTGGCAGGTGGTGAGGGAGCCAACAAGAGGGAAAAATATACTTGACCTCATCCTCACCACCCTGCCTGCTGCAGATGTATCTGTCCATGACAGTATCGGTAGGAGAGCCCAACACACGGTCCTTGTGGAGACGAAGTACCGCATTCACATTGAGGACACCCTCCATCGTGTTCTGTGGCACTACCACCGTGCTAATTGGGATAGATATCAAACAGATCTAGCAACTCAAGACTGGGCATCCATGAGGTGCTGTGGGCCATCAGCAGCAGCAGAATTGTACTCGAACACAATCTGTAACCTCATGGCCTGGCATATCCCTCACTCTACCATTACCAACAAGCCAGGAGATCAACCGTGGTTCAATGAAAAGTGCAGGACGGCAGCCAGGAGCAGCACCAGGCATATCTAAAAAAGATGTGTCAACCTGGTGAAGCTATAACACAGGAGTAATTGCATGCCAAACAGCATAAGCAGAAAATTATATACAAGGCTAAGCGATCCCACAACCTAAGGATCAGATCTAAGCTCTGCAGTCCTGCCACATCCAGTCATGAATAGTGGTGGACAATTGAACAATTCACTGGAGGAGGAGGCTCCAAAAATATGCTCATCCTCAATGATGGAGGAGCCCAGCATGTCAGTGCAAATGATAAGGCATTTGCTACAATCTTCAGCCAGAATTGCCAAGTGGATGATCCATCTCGGCTTCCTCCGGAGGTCCCCAGCATCACAGATGCCAGTCTTCAGCCAATTCAATCCACTCCACATGATATCAAGAAACGTCTGAAGGCATTGGATATTGCAAAGGCTATGTGCCCTGAAATGTTCTGGCAATAGTACTGAAGACTTCTGCTCCAGAACTTGCTGCGTCCCCCGCCAAGCTGTTCCAGTACAGCTACAACACTGGCATCTACCTAGCTATGTGGAAAATTGCCTAGGTATGTCCTGTACACAAAAAGCAGGACAAATCCAACCCGGCCAATTACCGCCCCATCAGTCTACTCTTGATCATCAGTAAAATAATGGAAGGGGTCATCAACAGTGCTATCAAGCGGCACTTGCTTAGCAATAACCTGTTTGCTGATGCTCAGTCTGGGTTCCACCAGGGCCACTCAACTCCATACCTCATTAGAGCCTTGGTTCAAACATGGACAAAAGTGCTGAACTCCAGGGGTGAGGTGAGAGTTACTGCCCTTGACGTCAAGGCCACATTTGACCACATGTGACATCATGGAGCCTTAGCAGAACTGGAGTCAATAGGAATCAGTGGGAAAACTCTCCACTGGTTGGAGTCATCCCTAGCACATGGAAAAAAGATTGTGGTTGTTGGAGGTCAGTCATCTCAGCTCCAGGACATCACCGCAGCAGTTCCTCAGGGTAATGTTCTTGGCCCAGCCATCTTCAGCTGCTTCATCAATGACCTTCCTTCCATCATAAGGTCAGAAGTGGGGATGTTTGCTGATGATTGCACGATGTTCAGCACCTTTTGCGACTCCTCAGATACTGAAGCAGTCCAATTCCAAATGCAGCAAGATCTGGACAATATCCAGGCTTGTGCTGACAAGTGGCAAGTGACATTCACGCCACACAAGTGTCAGGCAATGACCATCTCCAACAAAAGAGAATCCAACCATCGCCCCTTGATGTTCAATGGCATTACCATCACTGAATCCCCTACTATCAACATCCTGGGGTTTACCATTGATCAGAAACTGAACTGGACTAGCCATATAAATACTGTGGCTGCAAGAGCAGGTCAGAGGCTTGGAATTGTGGGACAAGTAACCCACTTCCCGACTCCTGTCCACCATCTACAAGACACAAGTCAGGAGTGTGATGGAATACACCCCACTTGCCTGGATGAGTGCAGCTCCCACAACATTCAAGAAATTTGACACTGTCCAGGACAAAGCAGCCCTCTTGATTGGCACCATACCCACAAACATTCACTCTCTCCACCACCGACACACAGTGGCAGCAGTGCGTACCATTGACAAGATGCACTGCAGAAATTCACTAAGGCTCCTTCGACAGCACCTTCCAAACCCATGACCACTACCATCTAGAAGCACAAGGGCAGCAGATAGATGGGAACACCACCACCTAAAAGTTCCCCTCCAAGTCACTCACCACCCTGACTTAGAAATTTATTGCCGTTCCTTCACTGTTGCTGGGTCAAATTCCTGGAACTCCCTTCCTAACAGCACTGTGGGTGTACCTACACCACATGTACTGCAGGGGTTCAAGAAGGCAGCTCACCACCACCTTCTCAAAGGCAACTAGGGATGGGCAATCAATGCTAGCCCAGCCAGTGAAGCCCATATCCCATGAATGAATTTAAAAAAGTCTTATTCAGAAATGCCACAGGATGCCCAGTGTGGGAAACAGTTTGAGATTAAAGTTAACAGACATAGCTGGTGAAGACAGGATGGGCCAAATTGCACCATAACAGTTCTGTGATTCTATGATAGTCAGGGAAGGGAAGAGAAGAGCAGTCTTTACTGTGCAACTGGCTTTGGGAAAGTGCTTCATTCCTCAGTTCTAACTAGCTTGCTTTTATGAGCACAGAATTCAACAAATTACAAAATATAAAAATCAACCAGGTACAAAGAATTATCATGTTATTCCACCTATTTTAGTTAATACTTATTGAAATGAATGTGGGTGCCACATTTGAGTAGGACGAAGTAGATAAATATTTGAAACAGAGGAAGATACAAGGCTAGAGGGCAAAGGGCAATGGCATTGTTATTGCAAAGAGCTGGCATAGCACAATGATCCAAATGGTATTCTTCTGTGCTGTAAACCTGTGCTGACCTGATGCCATTTCAGATACTGATCTAACACCTTGCCTTTACAAACTTAATATAAATTAGACATGATAACAACATATTGTCTATGTATTTATCTTTGGCAATATTATGCCTGAAGTAAAGCAAGCTAATTTTATGCCTGTTGGATCCTAAAGCTGTCTTCAAATAGTAAATATCACAAATTGTCACCTGTGTCAATAAAGCACTTTGTGTGATTTAAAAAATCCTTTTATAATTTGGTGTGTAATATGAAGTCATGCTTGGTATAGACTCCCAGGTGCCACCTATCTATTCAGTGTTCCACATCATCATCCCATTGGAATGGCAGCTCAATCCAAACTCTGGAAAATTCTCATGTACAGTTCCTACAGGAGATGGCAAAACTTGTTACATCGACCATCAAGATAAGTGAGTCACTTTCTATTACTTAAAAATTGATTTTGTTTATTTTAAAAGTGTTTCAAACTTGTATGGAGTATTGTGGGCATAAATAAATAAATATAATATTGTTTGTATGAATGATGTAGCCTGCCTTCATTATAGATTGATTGCAGGGAGACCATCTTGTTTGTTCATTTTCTTCGTTCTATTTTGCACATGCCAATTCCAATGCTGTTGGATGTAGAATGAAAAGGAAACTTGTGATGCAAGAAAAAAGAGAAACTGAAAAGCAAGAGAGAAGGAAATAATTGAGGAAGGAAGGGAGTCAAAAGTGAGGTGGGAGAGACAGCAGAGAGGGAAGTGAGTTAAAATGAGAGACAGTGTGAGATAACAATAAGGAGTAAAATAAGAGAAAAGTAAGATATAGATGAAAACATGGCAGCAAGGCAGAAATAGAAGTAAATAAGTAAGCGAATGAGAAATACAGGACTGGAAGAGGAGAATGAGTGAAAGATATAATCGGACATCCACATTCTGATGATTTCTTTCTATTTGAATAAGGTCACCTTTATTAAATGAATAGAAACAAACAAGCAAATTGCACTGACCTCCACATAAATTCAACCCTCTGTTCTTTAAATTTGTAAAGGGGAATATCATGTCACTATATTCTTATCAAGATATTTGCACACCTGCACTTCTAAGTATTTAACCTTTTGATGAAATGAAAGACTAATTAACTATATTGATTTGTTCTTGGTATCATTTGTCTTTCTCTTTTGTTCTTGTTTGTCCTTTTAATTAGATCATTCACAGTGACACACCTGTACAATACTTTGGGTGTTTATAACGCCTCCACCGAATGTAGGACCAGCTAAGGCCACTGGGCATTTGACATGACCAAAATTGTGTTTGAGCCAGTTAATAAATCCAATGGCTTGCAATGTTACAGCCGCAGTCTACTGGACACAACACTTAGCTGCATGGTTCGATATGGAAATAAATTGTGGATTCAGACAGAAAATGACAATGGTACAGCTTATTCCTGATGCCAAATTACAAACTGAAATGATTAGATCTGTTCCTGTGTTAACATTTTAAATTTTAATTAGCAGCAAAAGGCGACTTTGACACCCGGAAATTTTTAAAGGATATTTTTATGTTACATCCAGCTCTACCTCACAACCATCACTTGACTCCTCCACTGTTGCTAAATTATCAGAACTGCATATCTGACATCCAATACTGGATGAGCAGAAATTCCCTCTAATTAAGTATTGTGAAGACTGAAGCCATTATTTTTGGCCCCTGCTCCAAAAGCAGTTCCCTAGCTACTGACTCCATCCTCTCCCTGGCAACAGTCTAAAATTGCCTTGATGTCACGTTGGACCCCAAGGTGAGCTACTGACCACATATTTACACCATCACTAAGACTGCCTATTTCCACCATCACTCCATCTCATCTGCTCCTGAAACCCTCATACATGCCTTTGTTACCTCTAGACTTGACTCTCCTGGCTCCTGGCTGGTCTCGCATATTCTACCCTCTGTAAACCTGAGGTCACCCAAAACCCTGCTACCTGTGTCTTAACTCACAGTAAGTCCCTATCAGCCCTGTGCTCTCTGACCTGCATTGGCAATTGTTGGGAAGGTGCAGTGGGATGGGGAACAAGGTGTTGTGGGTGATAGAGGGTTAGACCATGGTGTCACAGAGGGAGCATGGTCCCTTCAGGTTGCTGACAGGGGCAGGGAGGGGAAGATGTGTTTGGTTGTTGCATAATGCTGGATGTGACGGAAATGGCGGAGGATAATCCATTGATTGTGGAGACTGGTGGGATGGAAATGGAGGACGAGGAGAACCCTATTGTGGTTCTGGGACAAAGGGGAAGAGGTAAGAGCAGAAGTGCAGGAAATGGGTCGGACACAGTTGAGGACCCTGTCTGGGAGTTGGTGCTCCTCGGTTGGGGAAACAGGAAGATATATCAGAAGCGTTGTGTTGCATCATTAGAACAGATGCAATGGAAAAAACCCTCATTTTGGCCAGTCCACACCTCACTGAGGTGCAGCAAAGTGCTCCCTGGCTCTTAGTAAGCAGGGAAGTGTGGGTGGGCCATGAGAGAGAAGATAGAGAAATGGCACACGAAAGTGAGGACTCTGCTAAAGGTGCTCCTACTTCTCATCTCTTATTCTGTTCTCCCACTTCAGACAGAGGCCAACATGCTGTGACTTGCCCTGATGACTGAGTCTGCCTCTGTACAGGTTCACCCAGTCTTTGACGGGGCCCAAATGGGTTCCAAAACCCAGAGGACATCTGTCACGAGCACTTTGAGGCCGTTGCAGCCTTCTCTAGCAGCTAGGTGAGTAGCTGCAGGAATCCTGGCCACATCACACTCTTCCTTCTCCTCCTTAGATCGGGATGCAGAGCAGTCCTCACCTTCCTTCTCCTACAGTTCTAGTCCTCTCTTCAGTGCAATGTTGTGCAATACACAGCAGGCCATTACCATTTGTGACACTCTTACCTGTGCATACTCAAGGGCACGTCTAGATCTGTCCAGGCACCCAAATCACATCTTCAGCAACCCAATAGCTTGGTCCATAACCACTCTTGTGCTCGGGTTTTATCTTTCCCCTGCATCAGTTAAGGCACCTCATAGATATCATCAGCCATATCCTCAACTGACTCTGTTTGGAGGTGTGAAGATCTGTGGGAGACATGACCGATGCAAAATGAAGGCACTACAGTAGTTTCCTCGATTCCTTGCACTGACGTGCAGGAAAACCTTCCGGAGGTTGCACACCAGCTGAACATTGATGAAGTGCAATCCCTTTCAATTGATAAATACTCTAGGATGATCAGAGGGCACTTTGATTGTCATATGAGTGTCGTCTATGATTCCCTTTACCTGTGGGAACCCAGTCACCGCAGCAAATGTGAGAGCCTTCTGGGTCTCACCGGCCTCATCAGTATCAAACTAGATGTAAGAGGCAGCCTCAGCAAAGATAGTTTTGGCCTGGGAGCTGCACTTGTGTTTTGCAGATTGTGAAACCCAGCAGATGTCAGCAGCAGGTCCACTGACCAACTGGGAAGGAAGAATTGTTCCAGGAAGCTTTAGATATTAGCCAGAACTTATTGCAAAAGTCTGAGCCTCCTGAGACACTGTTGCTCAGTCATGTGGAGAAAGCTAATCCTCTGCCTGTAGAATCTGTACTGAGGGTATTAACTCCTCCAAGCACAGATCTCTGTGTCCGTTCCCCTGCCCTGTGGAGTGGCATGTGGCTGAGGAAAAGGCAATTGGTGTTGCTGTTTGTGTTGCTCCTCTTCTTCCTCAGAGGCCTAAGGTAGGACTGCACAAGCTAGTCCCATGCTGCAGTGAAAGCTGACAGGAAGGAAGTGCTGATCAAAGTTAACAAAATCCAAGAGAGGAGGATAGACTTCCAAAATAAAGCATAAATAATGTGTTTTTTATCATATGAATAAATTAATAAAATTGATTGTTAAGGGTATATATTAGGAGATATTTTGATCTGTTCTGTCCCCTTTCACATAAAAGTTCTGGCTTTACTTCCTTTGAATTTAGTATTCCCAATGTCATACAGAAATGGTGTACAGGACCACTGCAATACAAAATCATTACACAATAACACTGTAGATCAAGTGAGAGATTTTATCGAAGAAAATGAAATTACTGAAGGAACCATGATGCTTATTTTGGCTACTGAAGGCTAAGAGGCTGTATATGATTTATTATTGATTTTAAATTGCATAGATTGAGCTGAAACATACACTTAATTGATATAACATGTGAACATATGATATAACCTGCAAAGGATAAATGTTAAAATGCATTAAAGAAATTTTAGTAGTGTACCTGTTTGTATATGTGTCATATAATGTTTACAATTAAATTAAAATGTTTTTTTCCTCGTAGGTTTCAATCTGACCAATACTGTATCAATTTGAAATACCATTCTTCATGAATCCACTCTACTACCAGGAGTTATCCCTGTAGACCAGACTTCCCAGTCCCTTATTGGACCAGATCAACATAATGTGACTGTCTGTGCAACAAATAGCTCCATCAGTAATTCTCAAAATTTGACGATTTATCTTCTTCTTGAGATCAGTGGTTTGGAGGCTGAGTTAGAGTCAGCTTCCCTGCAACTTGGCAGTAACATCAGCATAAATGTCTCCGTATCTCAGGGTTCACCAATAAGTTTGCAATTTGACTTTTATCAATGCTTACTATATTTTGTCTTATACAGCGGAGAGTTCTAATGGAGAGCTTCCAGTTTATAAATTTCCCATGGAAAAGGAAGGTTTCATCATTGTTGGATTTTTCCCAGAAGTATGCTAATTGTAACATTATATTAATTAAAGTACATGATAGAATACCACAGAACTTCCATTATTTGTCCTTAGATTATTTACCCATCCAATTATTCCGATTTTTGAATAAGTTTATAAATCACAATGTCCAATAAATTGAATGTGCCATTTGTTACATGCCTTTTTAGAACTAAAGAACATAAGAAATAGGAGCAGGTGTAGCTATTTGGCCTCTCATGCCTGCTCCACCCATTCAATAAGATCATGGCTGATCTGAATGTTGCCTAACTCCACTTTCCTGCCTACCCCCCATAACCCTTGGTTCCCTTGTAGATCAAAAATCAGTCCACCTCACTCTTGAAAATATTCAATGGCCCAACCTCAACTGTTCTCTGAGGTAGAGAATTCCAAAGATTAACAACCCTCTTGAGAGAAGAAATTTCTCCTCAGCTCCATCTTAAATGGGAGACCCCTCATTTGAAACTACAAAATTCACCCATGAGAGGAAATAACCTCTTAGCATAAACCTCATCAATAATCTCATATGTTGCAATAAGAGCGCCTCTCATTCTTCTAACCGATAATGAGCATAGGCCCACTGCTCAACCCTTCCTCATAAGACACCCCCTTCATCTCAGGAATCAACTTAGTGAACATTTTCTGAACTGCTTCCAATGCAAGTATATCCCTCCTTAAATTTAGAGGTCAGAACTGTACACAGCACTCTTGGTGTGGTCTCACTAATGCCCTGGACAGTTGAAGCAAGACCCTAATTTTATACTCCATCCCCCTTGCAGTAAAGGCCAATATCCCATTTACTTTCCGAATTACTCACTGTACTTGCATGATAACTTTGTGATTCATGTATAAGGACATTCAGATCCCTTTGTACTGCAGCACTCTGCAGTCTCTCTCCATTGAAATAATATTCTGCTTTTCTATTCTTCCCACCTAAGTGGACAACCTCATATTTTCCCATATTATACTCCATCTGCTAAATTTTTGCCCACTCACTTAACCTATCTCCCTTTGCAGACACAACTTGGTTCCCTGTTTATCCTTGTACTGTCAGCAAATTTGGCCACAATGTTCTGTTGAAGAGTCATTCAGACTCGAAACGTTAAGTGTGCTCCTCTCCGCAGATGCTGCCAGACCTGCTGAGTTGTTGTTGTTCCCTTGGGTTAAATTTGAAGGTTGACATTATTACCTATTCAGCAAATACTCATTCATCATTGGTCCATTCAGGGATCTGTGCCTGTGCTCAGGCACTGGTCACTTCATAAAATGGAATAGGTGTAAGAACTCCTGAGAAGGCCCCTTCTCCCATTGCCTCAAGTCAAACTCAATCTTGAATATTACTTGGTCTCAGTGGCACGTTTCAGAATGAGTAAGTTGGGGAGGCAAGGAAAATGAATAAATGATAAGGGTTTAATTTTGAAGATGTCATTGAACATCCTGATTTTCAATTTGCCATTTTTGTTTTTTCCTCTCTTGATTACAGGCACATTTCTAGTGACAATCACTGCTTCAAATATCTTATCTATTGTGCGACTTGTTGTTGGATATGTCAATGTTACAAATGGTTCGGGTAAGTTCGTAATAACAGAAGGTAAGCATTTAGATGAGGAGTGTGGCAAATAGCTGAAGACTTTACAGTTGAAACTCAGTATCTTTCTTCTGATCTGAACATTTGGTAAATAGAAAAGCAGTCAGGGCTACCTGTCCTCTGTACAAATACTCATGGTTTGTGTAGTTTGGAAATAAAGAAGATCGACCATCAGAGCTAGGCATTCTTCAGGGAAAAATAAGTGATACAGGTTTCTGTTTCCTTAGTGGAGAGAGTGAGCAGAGCCTTCCGTTCTGGAATCTAAGTAGGGTGCAGTGTTGAGCAGGAAAGACGGCGTGATTCTTGCTGGCCGGCAGGACAGTTGAACATGTATAATCTTCAGCTGGTCAGCTCATTAATTATGCATCTGCAAACGGCTTGGCAAATCTCGTGGCAGGGTGGACAGGAAGTCGCCTGCCCTGCCATTACTTCGGGAGTCCAAGGCCGTGATGCCGTATTTAAAGGGCACCCAGGCAGCCATTCACTCAATGCAGGCCAGGAGCTCCACATTACTCCTCCAGGATCCTTACAGAGGCAGTTCATATTGATGAAGCTGGCAGATGTGAGCAACCACACCTCCTGCATTGCCTTTCATGCATCTCTAGATAAGAGCACTGCTGGCGATACACCCATGGTAGGGCCAATACTCACCATTGCAGTGGTCCATGTTCGTCAGCAACTTGACCTTCTAGAGGCACTGTTGCCTCTTGCTGCTGAGGCCCTTACTCCATCTAGTCCTGTGCCAACCAGCTTGGGCTCTCCTTCTCTTCTGGATGAAAGCCATTACCAAGGCAGGGTTGCTTGCAGCCTGCATCATTGATGCTTCAGCGGATGTGTGAATGAATTGAAGTGATACATTTAGTGGGTGTGCCCTTTGCAGGTTTCCCTCCATCCCAAAGCCAGCAGACCAGTGCTAGCCTTTTGCCTGACCTCCATTTAGACATGGCATCCCAACCCCATCCCTTCCAAGTAAAGGACATCCTGGAGGATCAGCGATGAGTGTTCCTGCTGTTCATGCATGAGTGTGTATGGAGACATTGCTCTTTGACCAGGGTGCTAACAGCCATGTGCAAGAAACCTCCCTCTGACACTATCCTGCTTGCCTGCACTACATTCGAGACTCTATAAAGAGACCATTGCCTTGGCAGCATGGAAAGACTAACTACAAAGCCTTCATCAGCCATGACCATTCACCCGAGGGGCTGGAGATTCGGAGTGGTGTGTTGGTTGCTGTCCACCAGCCGTGCCCCTTGGAGGCATTCATCTCCCTCCCTCTCTTCATCCCTGCTTCTGATGGCAAATGGCACACAACACCTTGTTGGGCTCTTGATGTTATGAGACCCATGAGTTGGGAACAAACCTGCAGTCATGTGGGCATCACCATAGAGAGGAGAACATAACTGAGCATGGCTGACATCCGGTTTCCTCATAATTATTAAGTTGCCCCTTTAGTCAGCCACTTGTTCTCACCTTGAATTCTACCCACCAGAAAAAATCTTCTTCCCACTTCAACTGATCTCACTGACTGACTAACTATATGATCAAAGTCAGATTAGAAAAATGGTGCATGTCACCTTCTAGATTTAATGCCGCATCTTCTATCCTTCCCCTGTCACCCACCAACTTCCCCTCATGACCCTTGACCTACCCAATTTCACCATTCCTCTCCCCTCTGTCATCCTTGAAACTGGCCCCACCAGCCCCCCGTCCCCCCCTCCCCGGTTACTCTGGACCCAGTCTCGATCCACCTCCACATGCCTTTCCTCCCCTCAGAGCTGACATCCATTACTGTCCTCATGCCCACCCTGACCCTGCACCACCAACCCCCATTAATCCAGCTACCTCCACACACCAGAACTTCACACACCAGACTCGCACCCTGGACCTCCATCCTACTGCCTCTCGCTCCTGACCCTGACTGTGACTTTTCCCTCCTATCACCAGTACTCTAATTCTCCATCCAGGAACTCACCTTCAACACCACTGACCCCGTCCTCTGAGAACTTTCCCCCCCACCCTCCCCACCCCCCCCATATTCTCCGTCCCCGGACATTCTCCCCCCCACTTCCCTGGATGCTCTCCCCCCGCAACCCCAATTCCCTAGACACTTTCCCTCTCCTCCTTCCCCACTTAGCCTGCCTCACCGTCCAACCTTCTCTCCAACCTACCCACACCCCTTCCAGCCTCTGCCTGCCACCCATGTCTAGCCTTGGTGCAGCTTTTGCTGCCGGCACTCGATACAAGTGAAGTTAGGCGAGGTTCTCAAGAAGGTGAAAGTAATATCAATTGACCTCAAAGTCA
Source organism: Carcharodon carcharias (assembly GCF_017639515.1). Classification (NCBI taxonomy): domain Eukaryota; kingdom Metazoa; phylum Chordata; class Chondrichthyes; order Lamniformes; family Lamnidae; genus Carcharodon; species Carcharodon carcharias. Next base: position 160,782,435 of record NC_054473.1, on the reverse strand, counting down.
TGGAAGAGATGAAGCTCACCAGGCACACGCTAGTTATATACAGTTGTAAAACTGAACGTTCTAAATTCTGACTGCAGAGGAATTTAACTTGGAGAGGCAGCTTAATTCTGGCGAGGTGGCTTTTAATCAGCTTGCATGAGATTCTAATACATGCAAATGGGGTTCCCGACTTTTGTCGTCAGGAAGCTTGACCCATCTTTAACCCGCCTTGAAAGTTGGGAGAACAAAATTCAAACTGTTTATCCCGCCATTGGGAAACAGATTTTTTGCCTTCCGCCACCTCAAGTACCCCGCTCGCCACGATTCCTGCTGCTGGTGGGATTGGAAGATTCTGCCCAGTGCTTCCTAGCAACAAAAGTAAATGTAAGATAATGAATTAAGAGAAAAGCAGAAAACATGGGAATGCACATCAAGTCTGCTTATGTATATCAAGAGGTAAGACATTTTGAGGTATGGGCCCTTTATTCAACTATTCAAAACATTAACCTGTCTGTTCTCCTTACTGACAGGTTGTGCATTTCCAGTATTTGCTGTTTAATTTATGAGTCATCTTCCTCAAGGAAATATTTTTATTGGTAAATATTTGGCCTCTCCCAGTAGAAATGTGTTGGACATTCAGGCTTTAGTAATGAGAATCCTAATATTTTTCAACAGTTAGAACATTTTCAGGTCTTAGTGCTTGCACCCGTGTAAGCCTTGCAAAGTAAAAAAAATTAGATCTTAAGCATTTCAACCTACTGATGATGGTAAAATTTGAAAGCAGAAACAGAGGTCAACAGCTTTCTGAAAAATAATGCATTTCACTTAACAAATAGACCACAACAAAGGTGGCACTGATTCGTCCACTTGGTCAGATCTGAAGAATGGGATTTACTTTTCAACAGTATCCTTGGAATGTTATACAATAGTATTAAACCCTTTTTAAATGATTATTTCATTAAAAGGAATTGTTCCTTTTACAGATTCACAAAAGATAAGGACTAGTGCCATAAGAAAAAGAGCTATACCTGATATAAGTAATTAAAGCCCATCATATTTTTAGTTTAAAAAAAAAAGTTATATTTATTGGGATAGAGAGGGTAAATAATAATTATGTGCCGGATGCAGTTTTGTGGTTGGTTGGTTCATAATTGTTGATAGATATTCTATGGCTAGTTTGTTGGATGATCCCTTGGTGCCGGAGAACTGTGCAGAGAGTAGTTCGTTAGCAGTACATTGGATGGTAGATCTTCAGTACAAAACAGCTCCTAGGCCATCTGCAATGGAGAGCTTCAAGACCGCCAGTGCTTCTTCCTTTGTCTGCTCAAATTGCTGCACTGTTCCACACTTTTCTCAGGATACGTACTAGAAGAAATTGTAATTTGTAATTTGGCTCACATGATGTAATACATGATGTATTCCTACAACAGTTACTGGATGATATACACAATGTACACAATCAATAATAATTACAATAGAGTGGGCTAGATTAAATTATGTTCTTTGATATTATTTGCTGGTTTGCAGTTTCGGAATAGTCATGTTGATGTACAAATTTGTAAAACTGTTGCATGAACAGGATGAGGAATATAATATGAAATTTTGAGAAGACTGCAATTAAGTATTTGGAAAGTTATATGTATGTCCGTATATGTGGATGTACACGAGTTGATCTAGGCCTATTCTTCCCACTGCTGAAGTCTGTTTGTTTACTTAAATAGTTTCATGAATAGTTCATTCAGTCTTTTGCTATCCCCCAAATTTAGCTGCTCCAGGCGACTGCCTAGCTTGTGTAGTGGTTGCACCAGCCCTGCTCCTATTGGAATAGCCAGGCTTCATTTCCACTCTTGCCTTTGCTTAGCACCTAGGAGAAGGACAAGGCAAGTGTTAATAAAAACATACTTCATACACGGGCTCCAAGGAGAAGCATTAGGACCAGAAGCATAAGGCTACCCAAAATACTGCAGATGCTGGAAATCTGAAATAAAGACAGAAAATGCTGGAAATAGTCAGCAGGTCTGGCAGCATCTGTGGAGAGAGAAACAGAGTTAACGTTTCAGGTTTGAAGAAGGGGTTCTCATGAAAGGTAACGTTAACTCTGTTTCTCTCTTCACTGATGGACCTGCTGAATATTTTCAGCATTTTCTGTTTATTTTAGGTATGCAGATAAGGTCTGCTGTACAAGAGTGGCATAACCTTGTTAAGCCAAAGGTTATACGTACCAACGTTGGTTTTTGTGAAGATTTGTAAATTATTTTTCTCAGCTGGCATGAAAGGAACTTTGTAAGTTAATCTGCAGAAAGAAAGGTTCACAAATGATGACATATTTACCAATGGAAGTAAGGAATTATAGATCATTGTAGAATTTCCTCAAGTTTCTGTCAGCCTCCCACTGTAACCCCTGTGGGAAGAACTTACCAGAATAAGACAGTTGGCTCTTCACTGATGCCAGAACCTCCACCTGCCCCCTAACAAGACCAAAGATATCAATGGGTTGAGCAGGGGCTCCCTATTATGTGACCCTGCGTGGCACTGCTGAGGTAAATAAAGAATACTGGGTTCCTTAAAAGGGCGAAAGAAAATTCCATTTGGAGGGAGGACACAAGGTAGGAAATGGCATATAAAGGGATATTGCAATTTTTAAAAAAAGCGATTTTGATTAGACCCTTTACAATTCATAATTCTGGTAAATTAATACTACATTCCCTCCAAGGCCAGCTCCCTCCAGCAGCCAACAATAGCCTTTCTTCCGTATCCTCTATAGGCTTCTGCCATTGCCATACCTTCTAATACATGCATTGGCCTTCCTTCACTAGAGGCTTCACAGAAAGATCTCTTTATAAGGTGTTGTTCAGTAAAATCTTCAAAAGTATGAAATGATTTGATAGGGTAGACATATGGAAGATGTTTCTATTTGTTTGTGAGACCAAAGCCCAGGGTTATCAGTAAGGTAGTCAAATAAACCCAGTAGTGAATTCAGGAGGATTTGCACCCGAGTGGCTAGAATGAGGAACTTCCTACCACATGGAGTAGTTGAGGTAAATTGCATAGATATATTTAGGGGAAAGCTAGATAAATACAGGAGGAAGAAGGGAACAGAAGGATATGCTGAAAGTAGGGTAGGAGGAGGACATGTTGATATAAACACTGCCGGAAACTAGTATGCTGTAACCTGAGGTATATCTCAACAATGGCTTCCTTTCTAAAGTGAGGCCTTACCATACAGGTACTCCATCATGGACAAATACAGGTATAGGTTCCTATACCTGTATCTTTTGCTGTGATGTTACAAATTGGGTTGGAGATGCTTCAGACGCTGTCTTATCAGTTTGGCATTCCTCCATGGCTTCTTCTCTTCTTTCAAGACTAAAGAGAGAAGAGATTTTCACTGATGCCCATTGTGGTATTGTTGGCCAGCCATGCCACAGGACCTTTCTTAATGTCTTCTACCTTCTCTTGCACTTGTTCCAAGCTGCTATCCTTGTATAAAACATTGACCTGATAGGCAAGCTGCCTTTCTCTAGGTTAGGTACCCTGGAATGCCAAACAGAGCAACCCTTCCTGAACTCATAACACGCTGTAGCACCTTTATTCCAAAAGCCATGGGCAGAATCTTTGGCTCGGCAAGCGGGGGTGGGGCCTGCTCATTGAGGTGTAAAATGACATGCAGTGACGTCGAGCGCATCATTTAGATTTTCAGTTTGGTGGACGCACGCGCAGCCAACTCGGCTGTGTGCCTGCCGAACTGTCAAAGGCCTATTAAGACCATTTAAAAAGCCAACCAAGCAATTAGCTGAGCTGCCCATCCAACCTTAAGGTTGGCGGGCAGGCAAAGAGCCCAGACGGCCTTCACATTTTTCATTGAACCTCATCCACAGGTGGGATGAGGTTTCATGAATGTTTTTAAAGTGCTTGAAAAACTTTTAATAAAATTAATGGACATGTCCCAGCTCAAGTGACAGTTTCACCTGTGGAGACATGTCTTTAAAAATTCTTTTTTACCTTTAATCAATGTTTTATAAGTGAAAGTAACCTCCCCAAGGCACCACTGTGCTTCAGGAAGATTTCTGCGCTCTTCCGCGTGCATGTGTGAAAGAGCGCACTCCCCAACTCAGGCAACCACCCCCACCCTCACAGGGAGAGCTCAACACTTCCGGGTGCGCGTCACGCTGGGCGAGCCTTAATTGGCCCGCCCATGTAAAATGGCGGCACCCAGCCGATCGGGGTCACTGATCGGCTGCGCGCCACCTGTGTCCGCCCCCGCACAACCCCCCCCCCCCGACGGGGAGAACATTCTCCCCCATTAAACATCGTGCTTTGGTGCTTTACTAGTCTATCATTTGCTTACAGACTTCATTTCCTGCCTCCACATTTTTTTCACTACCATTGTTCTTTGCCAGTACCACCTGTGTCTTTATAACCATTATTCCCCCCAGCCCTCCCCGTAGAAACATGCAGCCCCATTCTTGTAATTTATTTTTAATTTGTGTTTCTTTCATTCAGCTTGTATTTGGGTTTCCGTGAGCCTTTGTGCCAATTGTCCTTAATTCTTTTTCACTGCTTTGAATTTGCCTTATTGGCACCAGAGTGTTGATCAAAAGGTAGATAAAGGAGAAACGGCAAAGCAATGCCAAGTAGGTCCAGATCTGTGCCCTTTGCTGGCATGCCTGCTCTCACATCTGCAGAGAAATGTAACATGCCTCACTTCAGCAGACAGAGGCTTTTCTTCCCAAAGGAAGCTATGCCCGTAAATCCCTAACCCAGGGAACAGCAGCAGAGGGAAGAAAACCAAGACATGGAAAGACCATTGGCTTTAAAAATTCACACACCTTTTTGTTCAAGTAGTGTCTGTAGTGATTTTATTTACCTTTGTAGACAAGGTAGAATTAATAAACCTGAAGGAACTGTATACCGGATGTGGGAATGCCCTGTCTATTGATGACTCGGTTGCCTGTTTAGCTCTATGAATCTGATAAGCTTATGAATAATTTAAAGACTTTATGCTGTGGCTATAAAATAAAACATATTGCTTTGAATACAAAATTACTGAGGGGCATGATTTGCTACACATTTTCTTTAAAAAAATAAGCTAAGGTTGCAAATCTACTAAAGTTATTTTATTTTTACAGAAATTAAAAATTTGTATGAGATGCCCAAAGCCAGAAACAGAGGCAACAGAAGCATTACTGAGAGAACTTCCACATTCTGAGGAGTTTTTAGTGCTCAAACCAAGGATTATTTAGAGCAGGTAAAGAATATAGAATAAGGTTTTTTTTTGTGTTTGGGAACAAATTTCCAGATTGACACGGAAATGAATGATACATACAAAGATTGACAGAAAGGTTGAGAGACATGTTAAATTGTTTTGATTACTATAGCAGCATCATGAACACATTACATTTTTTTATTCGTTCATGGGATGTGGGCATCGCTGGCTAGACCAGCATTTATTGCCCATCCCTAATTGCCCTGTTCGGGGTGCGTTTAAGAGTCAACCATATTGCTGTGGGTCTGGAGTCACATGTAGGCCAGACCAGATAAGGTCTCCTTTCCTATAGGGCATTAGTGAACCAGATGGGCTTTTACAACAATCGGCAAAGGGTTCGTGGTCATCATCAGACTTTTAATTCCAGATTTTTATTGATTTCAAATTTCACCATCTGCCGTGTTTGGATTCAAACCCGGGTCCCCAGAGCATTACCCTGGGTCTTCTGAAATTCTAGTCCAGTGACAATACAACTATGCCACCACCTCCCCCATAATTACTGTAGCAATGTCAGAAATATATTCTTTTTGACTATATTTATGATGTTGCTACCCATAGTGAGACAAATAGAGGATCCAAGGCTACAAAATTCAGTTGCCAGGAGTGCAATTTTCCTACCTGGGACTAGAGTGTGACCCCGGCCTTATTAAATATGTATTGGAGAATTTTGTGACATTTTGCGTGGCAGGTTGGGCTGGAAGACTCATGCCCCAGCGTTATATCTGGGCACCATTTTGAAAAGGCATCTGGATGTAACTGGCCCACTGTTGAATATAGAAGATGGACCTCCAGGAACAACCTGAAGATAGGAGATCGACCTCCTGAAGATAGGAAATGGACCTCCTGAAGATAGGAAATGGACCTCCCGAAGATAGAAAATGGACCTCCTGAAGATAGAAGATGGACTTCCAGGAACAGCCTGAAGATAGGAGATGGACCTCCTGAAGATAGAAGATGAACTTCCAGGAACAGCCTGAAGATAGGAGATGGACCTCCTGAAGATAGAAGATGGACCTTCGGGAACACTCTGAGGAAAGAAGACACTTTAACTGGGAGACCCACCTGATAGATGCTCCTCCATGCACTGCTGTGTTCCAGAGTCCACGGTCACTGGAGGCTTCCATCCTGAACTCTGGGGGCAGACCCAGGCCTTCTTAAAGCGAGTTTCAGCTTTTACATGCCACATTGGCCCAGACATGTTCTGGACTGGCGTGATTTCCCACTGGCATTGTGAAAGATCAGGTGTGGGTGGGTGATTCCGGCCTTGCCTTTACCTGCATCCCATTAGCGGAATGCAAATCAATTTCCCACCAGTCTCTGGCAGGAATTGTGATTCGCCATTGTGGGGGGGTGGGGGCAGGGTCAGGAGTGGAAGATCCTGCCGTCATTTTACGATGGGGGGAAATTGATTTTTGGACACTGCGCCGCATTCTTACCCCCACCTGCCATTAAACCCACTAAAGCGGGCATGGGGAATTTCTGCCCCAAGTTTCCACATTTACGTGCTACCAGTGCTGTAATGGTTCGAAAATGGTATCCGCAGCTGGAATGGGGAGGAGGAGATAAGACTCTCAGTAGGTGGCCATAATCAATCAGGATGTTCAGGGAGGAATTCTTCTTTGTCTTGTGCCCGTGACATGTTTGTCAATCTCTTCTTAGTTGTCACCTATCCATGACCTTCTATCTTGCTCCACCTGCTCCAGCCCCTCCTAAACAGTATAAATTCCATCATATTTCTACTTGCCTTTAGCTCTGAAGAAGTCATATGGACTTGAAATGTTAACTCTGTTTCTCTCTCGACAGGTATTGCCAGACCTGCTGAGTTTTTCCAGCATTTCCTGTTTTTATTGAGGAGTTCTCCTACTTCAGCCTAAGTCAGGAACAATGTATGCAAAACCTCAATTTCACTGAGAAGGTAGTCACTGAAATCTGCAACCATTTTGTAGCTGGAACAGCAACCTCAAAGCAGGACGAGGACAGCGTTGCAAGTGGCTGTGAAGGTGTCCATGGCCATGAACTTATGGCCAGGACCTTTAAGTCGTCAAATGGGGGACGGGGCTTGCTCGCCAACACGTAAAATGAAGTGGGATGACATCGGGCTGAACTCCCGTCACCCCGCGTCACTTCAATTTTCAGGGTGGTGGGGGCGCAGCCCGAATCAGCTGTGCTCCCGTCGATTTGTCAACGGCCTACTGAGGCCATTAAAAATGTAATTGAAGTGATTAACGGACCTGTCTGTCCAACCTTAAGGTTGGCAGGCAGGCCAGGAGCCCTGGTGGGCTTCAGAAAAAGCATGAAACCTCATCCATGGGCGGGATGAGGTCTCATGAGAGTTTTAAAAAATTTAATAAAAGTTTGATTAAAAGTGATGGACATGTCCCAACTCAAGTGACAGTGTCACATGAGGGGACGTGTAAGGGAAATTTTTTTTTGCCCCTTCACCATTTTTAAATTTGGCGCTGATCTCCCTGAGGCAGCACTTAGCCTCAGGGAGATGAGTGCTTTCTTTCGCGCACATGTGCAAAAGAGTGCACTCTTGGCTGAGGGATTACACCACCCCCGGCACAGGAGTGCATAGCACTTCCTAGCAGATGTCACGCTAGACGTGCCTTAATTAGCCCGCCCACACAAAATGGCGGTGCGCCTCCGATCAGGGGCGCCAATTGGAGGCGCGCCCACACACGCCCGCTCCTGCACTTACCCTCCAATGGTGGGGAAATTCTTCCCTATGTGTCTGGTTCCTTCCAGACTGGAGTAGGTGATATTTCTAACATCTCTCAGCTAGCTATCTGATCTTGCACTGAGGCTCTGTATCCCAAGAATACTTGTCATCCTTTCTGGTCAGAGAGCAGCTGGTGGAATGAACAACTGGCTTCTTGAGGATAGGCTTTCCCATGGTGAAGGATGCCATTGAATGCATGCATGTAGTCTGGTGGATACCACATGTAAATTTTGAGGAATAAGGCAATTGAAAAGAATTCCTCTCCCTCACTGCATTATGCAAGTCAATATCCTATATCCTAGCAGCAGTGATGATGGTTTCATTCTGTGGCAGTGTGTTGTACCATCGGCGTTTGAGCCACCAGGACAAACCAGAAGAAGTTTTCTGGATAACAAGGACTATCTACTGACCGCCTGAAACATGGACTCCAGTGTGTAACCCAAATATGTGTCTAACATGTATATAATGATAGCCATGTCGCTACAGCCAATTCCATTGAGCAAGCCATTAGTGTGCTGGATCAATGTTTCCATTGCCTGGATCTCTCTGAAGAAGTCCTGCGGTACTCAGCAGAGCGCGTGTCAAGATTAATTATAGTGTGCTGCATGCTGCACAACCTTGCATCATGAGAGTAGTCCTTGCCACCAGATTGACAGTGAACAGGACAAGAAGGAGGAGGAAGAAGAAGGGACGAGACAACTGACATGCCTCCTTTCTGGCTGGGCTGTTTATCATTGACCCATCCGACTGTGGTACCAGTGAATGCAACTTGAATTCCCCATTCACCAACAGCTGCATACCTTATCTTCCTTAACTTTTTTCTCTTATTCAATATCCCCTTGACCACAATGCAAAGATAAAAAATACCACAAAAAGAGTCCAAGCCAAATTTATAAATCAAACCATCCAATATTTGATCAAAAGTCAACTAATCACCCTTGTGCATTCCCTTACTGCCCGTTTTTCGTGTGATTTTGCTTGTCCTAGTGCTCCGACACAGTGCTATCCCAGTGACTGCAGCATTGCTCTTGGAAGGTTGCTGACTTTCAGTGGGTGAGTGAGGGGTCGGTGGGAGGGGAGGGGGACGCAGACTGCAGATGTGTTCTCAAGCCTCTGCATCCAACAGTATAATACATGTATCTAGTGACTATTGTTAAAGTAATAAAAAAAGCCTTTATTATGTGGAGGTGCTTTTTAAAAAATGTGGAAAGTAGGTGTGAGTTCCATCTGGAATCTCTTTGGAAGTTGCTGAATATTATTGTATTCAGATTTGGAGAATTTATGCGGCCTATAAGATGAAAGCTACTGGATATCATCGGACTGATAGACTTGAAGTCCACTGTATTAAAAATTAATGCAAGTGTTCAAAAATTCAAAATTTGCATTTGCTGAAGTGTAAAGTTTTGAATCCTTGTGAATGATTAACAACCTGAACATGATGTAAACACTTGCTGATTTTGCACTAATTTTACATCAGAATATTTCAAGAATTAAGTGGATTCTAAAGACTATTTTAAAGTTACAATTTTAAATAATGCTTCACCATAATCATTTGGAACATATTAAATATGGACTGCAGCGGTTCAAGGAGGCAGCTCACCACATCTTCTCAAGGGCAACTAGGGACGGGCAATAAAAGCTGGCCCAGCCAGCGATGCTCACATCCTATGAATGAATAAAAAAAAAGTGAGAGGGGAACCTCAGAGCTCAGGGGTCGAGTTTCTGTTTTCCAGCACAACCTGCATGAAAGCATCTGCACCAGAGCTAAAGATTGAGGAATTGTGAGTGTAAATTACTCAAATATTCATTTTATGAGGCTCTAATAGCAGCCTGAAATTTTTTGTCGACAGGCCAACAACTTTGCCCCAAAATTAATCTGCCCAAACATTTTATCAAATTTTGTGACCTCCACAATTTGGGGTCTTCGCTAAGTGGCAAACTTAGAAAATCCAGTTCTGAATTTCCTGAATTTGGGTGGCCTGCTTCCTGTGGCCCCACAAAGACAGGTTGGGCCTTTCCGATCCTGAAATCTCTCCCCTTCTCACCTGGATGCCCAGTCTTCACAAAGCATGTAGCAGCCAACCAGTTGCCACTTCATGCTTGTTTTGGGTGTTCAGTCTGAGAAATGTTAATGAGGCCCAACCATTAAAAAATAACCAGATGTCCCATAGCAACTTGAGAGGAAGAAGTCCAACACCGCTCCCCTACCCTCTGCTCTCTTCCATTGGAATATACTATAGCCCTTTGCACTTACCATAATCAGACTGATGGTCATGAGATACTTTATACAGAACATATTGATGGCTTTTTATTTAAAATGTCTCAAGGCTTTGCACCAGTCAGAGGAGATGTCCCAGACACCACTATCACCATCCCTGGATTGTCTTGTCCCATTGGTAGGACAGACGCAGCAGAGGTGGCAGCACAGTGGTATACAGTTGGGAGAGAGTTGCTCCAGGAGTCCTCAACATCGACTCTGGACCCCATGAAGTCTCATGGCATCAGGTCAAACATTGGCAAGGAAACCTCCTGCTGATTATCACGTATTGTCCTTCCTCAGCTGATGAATCAGTGCTCCTCCATGTTGAGCACCACTTGGAGGAAGCACTGAGGGTGGCATTGATGCAGAATGTACTCTGGGTGGGGGACTTCAATGTCCATCACCAAGAGTGACTTGGTAGCACCATTACTGACCGAGATGGCCAAGTCCTAAAGGACATAGCTTCTAGACTGGGTCTGCAGCAGGTGGAGAGGGAACCAACAAGAGGGAAAAACGTATTTGACCTCATCCTCATCAACTTGCCTGCTGCAGATGCATCGGTCCATGACAGTGTTGGTAGGAGTGACCAGCACACAGTCCTTGCAGAGACGACGTCCATCTTCACATTGAGGATACCCTCCATCGTGTTGTGTGGCACTATCACTGTGGTAAATGGGATAGATTTCAAACAGATCTAGCAACTCAAGACTGGGCATCCATGAGGCACTGTGGGCCGTCAGCAGCAGCAGAATTGTACTTGAACACAATCTGTAACTTCATGACCCGGCATATCCCCTACTCTACCATTAACATCAAGCCAAAGGATCAACCCAGGTTCAATGAAGAGTGAGGAGGGCATGCCAAGAGGAGTACAAGGCATACCTAAAAATGAGGTGTCAACTTTGTGAAGTTATGACACAGGACAACTTGCATGCCAAATAGCATAAGCAGCAAGTGATTGACAGAACTAAGCGATCCCACAACCAGCGGATCAGATCTAAGCTCTGCATTCCTGCCATGTCCAATCGTGAATGGTGGTGGACAATTAAGCAATTCACTGGAGAAGGAGCCTCCACAAATATCCCCATCCTCAATGATGGGAGAGACCAGCACATCAGTGCAAAATATAAGGCTGAAGCATTTGCTACAATTTTCAGCCAGAAGTGCCGAGTGAACGTTCCATCTCAGCCTCCTCTGGAGGTCCCCAGCAGCACAGATGCCAGTCTTTAGCCAATTCAATTCACACCACGTGATATCAAGAAACATCTGAAGGCACTGGATACTGCAAAGACTATGTGCCCTGACAATATTCTGGCAATAGTACTGAAGACTTGTGCTCCAGAACTTGCTGCGCCTCTAACCAAGCTACAACACTGACATCTACCTGGATTTGTGGAAAATCGCCCAGGTATGTCCTGTACACAAAAAGTAGAACAAATCCACCCGGCCAATTACGGCCCCATCAGTCTACTCTCGATTATCAGCAAAGTAATGGAAGGGGCCATCAACAGTGCTATCAAGCAGCACTTGCTTAACCAATAACCTGCTCATTGATGCTCAGTTTGGGTTCCGCCAGGCCACCCAGCTCCTGACCTCATTACAGCCTTGGTTCAAACATGGACAAAAGAGCTGAACTCCAGAGGCGAGGTGAGAGTGACTGCCCCTGACATCAAGGCCACATTTGACTGCGTATGGCATCAAGGAGTCCTAACAAAACTGGAGTCAATGGGAATTAGGGGGAAAGTTCTCCATTGGTTGGAGTTCTACCTAGTGTAAAGGAAGATAATTGTGGTTGTTGGAAGTCAGTTATTTCAGCTCCAGGGCATCACTGCAGGTGTCCTCAGGGCAGTGTCCTTGGCCGAACCATCTTCAGCTGCTTCATCAATGACCTTCCATCATAAGGTCAGAAGGGGGGATGTTTGCCGATGATTGCTCAATGTTCAGCACCATTCGTGACTCCTTAGACACTGAAGCAGCCCATGTACAAATGCAGCAAGACCTGGACAATATCCAGGCTTGGGCTGACAAGTGACAAGTAACATTCACGCCACACAAGTGCCAGGCAACGATCATCTCCAACAAGAGAGAATCTAACCATCGCCCCCTTGATGTTCAATGGAATTACCATCACTGAATCCCCTCCTATCACCACCCTGGGGGTTACCATTGACCAGAAACTGAACTGAACTGAACTAGCCATATAAATACTGTGACTACAAGAGCAGGTCAGAGGCTATGAATCCTGCGGTGAGTAATTCATCTCCTGACTCCCCAAAGCCTGTCCACCATCTACAAGGCATAAGTCAGATGTGTGATGGAATACTCCCCACTTGCCTGGATGAATGCAGCTTCCACAACACTCAAGAAGCTTGACACCGTCCAGGACAAAGCAGCCCGCTTGATTGGCACCACATGCACAAACATTCACTCCCCTGCACCACTGTTGCACGGTGGCAGCAGCGTGTAGCATCTACAAGTTGCACTGCAGGAGTTTACCAAGGCTCCTTCGACAGCACCTTCCAAACTCACGACCATTATCATCTAGAAGCACAAGGGCAGCAGATTGATGGGAACACGACCGCTTGGAAGTTCCCCTCCAAGTCACTCACCATCCTGACTTTGAAATATATCGCCGTTCCTTCACTGTCACTGGGTCAAAATCCTGGAACCCCTTGCCTAACAGCATTGTGGAACTCCCAGTGGTTCAAGGCGGCAGCTCACCACCACCTTCTCAAGGGCAACTAAGGATGGGCAATAAATGTTGACCCAGCCAGCGAAACCCACATCCTGTGAATGAATAAAAAAAGAAAAGAAAGACAAAAAGGAAAAATGAGAGGCAAAAAGAGAGTGAGAGAAGAAACTAAAATAAAAACAGAAAGTCCTGGAGAAACTCAGCAGGTCTGGTAGCACCTGTGGAGAGAGTTAATGGGCGGGACTTTCCAGCCATGCCTGCTACTGGGATTGTCCAGTCCCGCCGAAAGTCAATGGAATTTTGACTGGGCCACTGAACCACCCACGGCAGCTCCTGCCATGACAGGGCAAGAAAATCCCGGCCAACATTTCAAGTCAAATATGTTGCTTCTTTAGAACTGAAAGGAGGTTGAAATGTGATGGGTTTTATACCATTGAAAGGGGGCAAGGAGAGGAAGAACAAAAGGGAAGGTCTGGGGTAGGTTAGGAGGCAGGGAAGATTAAAAGACAACGATGTCATGAACAATTAAGGCAGGGGAATGGTAGTGGTTGTAGCAAAGAAACAAAGCATTTATCCTGAGTGAGTGGAACAAAAGGCAAAGAGAGTGGTAATGGTGCATATTTCTGAAAATGATTCTAGATATCTCAGTGTAAGGTTCATTTTGTACAACAGATGGCAAAATTGAAATTTGGCATTTGATATCAGGAGTTTTGTAAAAAAAAACTTTTCTGGATGCTTGCAGCGGTTGCATTTTCTACTTGAACTGGTTGCATGGGTCACTTCAGAGGGCATTAGGAGTCTTCCACAGTGTGGGACTAAGGTCACATGTCAACCAGACTGGCTAGAGATTCCTTTCCCTGAAGGACCTTAATGAACCAGTTGGGATTTTACTGAAATCCATCAGCATTTTATTAGTAATTTTCGGTTGTAGGCCACAATTGCTGTCTTTGGTGAGTTCAATTTCACAGCTTCATGAGTTCAATTTCACAGCTTCATGAGTGCTAATCTAGTACCAAACCACCTACCAGTCTCCTTAATTAAAATGACTTCAAGAATTTAGAAAATAAATTAGCTGCATTCAGTGTTCCACTATAGCTGCAGACCTGTAGCTGATTCATTATGGATAATAAAGTATAATTGGGGCATGTATTTGTTCCACATAAAAAAAGACTCTTTCAGCTGTGGAGTTAATGCTGCTTTTGGAGGAAAAAAGTCAAACTGAAATTAATCATCAATATAAATCAAATCAATATCACAGCTCATAAACTGAATCAGGAAGGCAAATTTATAGTTACACCTTGTAAAATTTTGCTCTGAAAAGAACAATTGTTACCTTAAAAGAGTTCCTTGGAAGAACTGGTAAGCCTCAACATTTTTTTCCCCAAAATGTATTTTATTCAGAAAATTTGTAAAAGTAAATTACAAAACATTTCAACCGGAAAATCACATGAAGTACAATAAAAATTCGACTTGTCTCCATACAGTGTGTACCACTCTAGATGCCTCTGCACAGTTGTAATTCTTTTGATATTTTCAATATAATTCCATGTCAGGCACTCAGCCTGGGGGCAAACCATTTCAAATTCAAAAATGACACAAAATGCAATAGAATTCAACTTTCCATCATACAGCATGTTCCCCTCTGAGGTGTCTCAATACAATTTCAACACTTTTCATACATTCATATTCAATGCTAGGCATACAGCCCTGAGGGGTTCTACAGATTTTCCAGCCCCTCCGTCTACTATGGCTGAAAGGACTTAGGCAGCAATCTTTCCCCATTGGGCCTCTGTGGCGGCTGTGCCAAACTATAGTGTGTCCCTCAGCATGTAGTCCTGGACTTTGGAATATGCCAGCCTACAACACTTAGTTGAGGACAACTTTGCATCGGAAGACCAACAAGTTTCAAAGAGCATCTTTCATTGAACTGATGATCCTCCAGCAGAATCGATGTTTGTCTCGGTATGTGTCCCTGGGAACAGCCCATAGAGTCCAAGTTGTCCTGTAGCTGCTTGGGATGAACCTCAACAAACCCACTGCAGCTTTTTTCAGTCCTGCTTTACAAAGGGACATTCCAGAAGGAGGTGAACAACAGTTTCTTCCCCACCACATCCACCTTGAGGGCAAGGTGCAGCGGAGTTAAGACTCCGAGCGTGTAGGAAGGACTTAGCTGGGAAGGCCTTTTTTAGGTCTTGGGTAAATGTGTTCGTTGGCCAACCGAACTCTAACTGCATGCCTTTCTATGTTCTCATCAATTGCTGCTTGCAATCAACAACTGGGAGAGACTGACATAAGAATAAACAGTGATGGTTTATTGAGACATAGGGCAGAGCACCAGATCATATGTGCTCACTCAGAAACCTCCAGAACTAGACTTACAGTTCCCAGTTGTCTGCACTGTACAGTGATTCATCAGTGCTGCCAAATAAGAACATGCATAAGAACTAGGAGCAGGAGTTTGGCTTACCGCAGAATTGCACTCTCCCTAGGGTGTCTTATAATTTTCTGTCCATAGCCATTTTTCATGTATTTATCCTTTTCAAACGCATTGCCGCTTTAAGAGCAGTTACCGTTTTCTTTAACTCTGTCTCTGCAGCTGTCAGCTTTTCTCTGCTGGGTTTCACACTCATTTCGAGTTTTGGCATCCTCATGATCGTGACTCTACAGGGTATTTTTTTTTCATTTTAAACTGCAGCACTGCTTCCTGCTCCGATTGCCGGCTGCCACCTATTTTAAAAGATAAGTACAGATGCTCTTTCCAATGCTTTGCTCACCTGTCTTGAAATTTATTTTCTTTTGTTCTTTATCCTTGTTGCCACTTTTATGTCTTGGGTAAATTAGTTCTTTGGCCAACCGAACCCTAACTGCACACCTTCCTGTGTTCTCATCAATTGCTGCTTGCAATCAATAACGGGGAGAGACTGATGTAAGAATAAACAATGATGGTTTATTGAGACACAGGGCAGAGTCCCAGATCATACATGCTCACTCAGAAACCTCCAGAACTAGACTTACAGTTCCCAGTTGTCCGCCCTGTACAGTGATTCATCAGTGCTGCCAAATAAGAACATGCATAAGAACTAGGAGCAGGAGTAGGCAATTCAGCCCCTCGAGTCTGCCCCACCATTCAATACGATCATGGCTGATCTCATTTTGGCCCCAACTCCAATTTCCCGCCCTGTCTCCATAACCTTTCAACCTGTTACTAATTAAAAATCTGTCTATCTCCTCCTTAAATTTCAGCGTCCCGGCATCCACTGCACTCTGAGGTATTGAATTCCACAGATTCACGACCCTTTGAGAAGAGTAATTCCTCCTCATCTCTGATTTAAATCTACCACCCCTCAGCCTAAAACTATGGCCTCTCATTCTAGAAAGTTCCACAAGGGGAAACATCCGCTCCACATCTACTTTGTCTATCCCCTTTAGCATCTCAGTTAGATCTCCTGTCATCCTTCTAAACTCTAGCGAGTACAGGCCTAAACAGCTCAATCTCTCCTCATAAGACAAGCCTCGCATCTCTAGAATCAATCTAGTGAACTTCCTCTGAACTGCCTCCAATGCAACTACATCCTTCCTCAAGTAAGGGGTCCAAAACTGTGCACAGTACTCCAGGTGCGGTCTCACCAATGCCTTGTACAGTTGCAACAACACTTCCCTATTTTTATATTCTATTCCTTTAGCAATAAATGCCAAAATTCCATTTGCCTTCCTTATTACCTGCTCTACCTGTATACTAGCTTTCAGTGATTCATGCATGAGGACACCCAGATCCCTCTGCACTGAAGCATTCTGAAGTTTCTCTCCATTTAAATAATAAGTCACCTTTTTATTCTTCCGACTAAAATGGATAACCTCACACTTATCCATGTTAAACTCTATCGACCAAATTTTGTCCCATTCACCATTGTAAATTTCCTATTTCTTCATTGCAACTTACTTTCCCACCTATTTTGGTGTCATCTGCAAATTTAGCTATAGTACCTTCTATCCCTGATTCCAAGTCATTAATATAGATTGTAAATAATTGGGGCCCAAGGGCCGAATCCTGTGGCACCCCACTAGTTACAGCTTGCCATCCAGAAAAAGACCCATTTATCCCGACTCTCTGTTTTCTGTTGGTTAGCCAATCCTCTATCCAATCTAATATGTTACCCCTAACTCTGTGTGATCTTATCTTGTGTGTTAATCTTTTGTGCGGCACTTTATCAAAGGCCTTCTGGAAGTCCACAAATACTATATCTACAGGATCTCCATTATCCACTTTGCCTGTCACATCTTCAAAGAAATCTAGAAAATTAGTCAAACTTGATTTACTCTTCATAAAACCATGCTGACTCTAGTGGATTGCATTTTGACTTTCCAAATGCCCCATTACCACTTCCTTAATAATGGATTCCAACAATTTCCCAATGACAGACGTTAATCTAACTGGTCTATAGTTTCCTACTTTTTCCCTCCCCCCCTTTTTGAATAAGGGCGTTATATTAGCATTTTTCCAATCCACTGGAACCTTTCCAGAATCCAGGGAATTTTGGAATATTATAGCCAATGCATCCACTACCTCCGCTGCCATTTCCTTTAAGACCCTGGGATGTAGGCCATCAGGTCCTGGGGACTTGTCACTCTTTAATCCCAAAAGTTTGCTCATTACTTTTTCTCTAGTGGTGGTGACTGTTCTAAGTTCTTCCTTCTCTATACACTCTGCATTACCTATTACTATTGGGGTGGTACTAGGGTCCTCCACCGTGAAAACTGAGGCAAAATATTGATTAAGCTTCTCTGCCATTTCTGCGTTCCCCATTATTAACTCCCCAGTCTCATCCTCCAAGGGACCAACATTCACTTTAGCTACTCTCTTTCCTTTTATATACTTGTAGAAGCTTTTGCTATCAGTTTTTACATTACGCACTAGTTTTCTTTCATAATTTACCTTTTTTTTATTATTCTTTTTGTAATCCTTTGTTAATCTTTAAATTTTTCCCAGTCTTCCAGCCTGCCACTAAACTTTGCAATTTGATATGCCTTAGTTTTTGCCTTTATGTTATCTTTAACTTCCTTGCTTAGTCAAGGGATGCTTTTCCCCCCGTTACCATCTTTCTTCCTCTTTGGAATATATTTTACTTGGGAGGAATTGAATATCTCCTTAAATATCTGCCACTGTTCATCAACTGTCCTACCTTGTAGTCTTCCTGCCCAGTCCACGAGGGCCAAATCTGCCCTCATGCCTATGTAGTTACCTTTGTTTAACTCCAGAATACTAGTGTGGGACTTAAGTTTCTCGCTCTCAAACTGAACTTGAAATTCTAGCATGCTATCATCACTCTTCCCTAGAGGATCCTTTACTATGAAATCATTAATTAATCCCATTTCATTATACAAAACCAAATCCAGAATAGCCTGCTCCCTGGTTGGTTCTGCAACATATTGTTCCAAGAAATAATCTCTAATACATTCTATGAACTCTTCCTTGAGGCTACCCTTGCCAATTTGATTAGTCCAGCTAATTAAAATCACCCACAATTATTGCCGTGCCTTTCTTACATGCTCCCAGTATTTCCTGGTTTATATTGTGCTCTACTGCTGAACTACTGTTTGGGGACCTATAGATTATTCCCATCAGGGACTTCTTTCCCTTGCTATTTCTTGTTTCTACCCAGACTGACTACTTCTTGCTCTCCAGTGCCTAAATCATTCCTCCTATAGTACTGATCTCTTCTTTTACTAACAAAACTACACCACCTCCTTTTCCTTCCTGCCTATCCTTCCGAAATACTGAATATCCTTGGATATTCAACTCCCAAACCTGTTCTCCCTGTAACCACGTCTCAGTAATCGCCACCAAATCATACCTATTTATCTCTATTTACGCTGTTAACTCATTAGTTTTATTCTGAATGCGACGCACATTCAGATGCAAAGTCTTTAAGTTGCCCTATTGTCAATTTTCCCTACTCTTATATGATTCTTTGGTGCAATATGGTGTTCACACACTCTGTCCCTTCCTTTCACTTTTTGGTAACAATCAACCTCGTCACTAACCTGCACTCTTACCCTCTCCTTAAACTTAGATTTTTTATATTTCCATGCAACTGAACCCTCCTCCCACTATTTAGTTTAAAGCCCTATCTACAACCCTAGTTATGATCAGTACACTTCCATTCTCTTAAAGGGACAGGGTACCTCACTTTACCACAGCCTTTCTCACCACCAGCCAAGCTACATCTTGATGCTTGTTTGAAAATTCTGGTAATGACGCATTCTGCTAAATGCAATTGACAGTCTGCTCAGGGAACCATCCAACAGGACCTACCATCTCTTCTTCCCTCAGGGCCTCGAGGACGTTATGTGCAGACCACTGCCTAATGGACTTGTGGTCAAAAGTGTGTTTCTGCATAAACTTTTCCATGACGGACAGGTGGTTCGGCACAGTTCATTGCTTGGAGCGTTCTGCAGCAATGTGGCCAGACCCATCCTTCGCAACACTGAGGACAGGTAAAACCTCGGGGCGTAGTGACACTTGGTGTCTACACACAGCTTGATGCAGCCACACACAAAGGTGGCCACCAGGATGAGGGCAATGTTGGGCACAATTTTCCCCCTTTATCTAGAGGTTTGTAGATCGTTGTCGCTGCAAACACAGTCCATTTTTGACTCCAGATAAAGTGGAAGATGGCTCGGGTGATCTCCACCGCACAGGAGTGAGGAATGAGCCAGATCTGTGCCATGCACAGCAACACTGAGAGAATGCCTCACACCTGATGACCAGGTTCTTACCCACAATGGAGAGGGAGTGTTGCTCCCATGTGATCAGATTTTGTTTGACCATAGCAACTTGCTCCTTCCAGTTTTTCGCGCATGCCCTGGTTCCTCCGAACCATATCCCCAGCACCTTCAGGCAGTCTGACCTGATGATGAAGGGGACAAAGGATTGGTTGGTCCAGTTCCCAAAGAACATGGCATCAATCTTGTCATGATTTACCTTGGCTCCCGAGGCCAGTTCAAACTGATCGCAGATACTTATCAGCTTGCATACCAATAGCGGATCCAAGCAGAACACAGCAACATCCTCCACTACCTGAGTTGTCATTCCTCTTATGCCCGAATCCTTTTGATGGACTCAGCAAAAGGTTCTATGCAGCACACGAAGAGGACAGGGGAGAGAGGGCAGCCTTGCCTGACTCCAGATTTAATTGGAAAACTCTCCGATTTCCACTCATGGCCTCAACATTTCAGGCAGCATACTCTGCCCGTCATCTGGAGGAATAACTGGATACACTGAGAGGTAGTTATACATACTGCAGGATGGGAATATGGACAGGCTTTTATGCTGATTGTTCAGGCTATTGTGTCTGTGTTTGTAGGTCAGTACATGTTAACATTCTTGCAAGATAAACCCAGATTCAGTTTGAAAACTGCCTTTACAAATGATTGCAAATGTCAATTTTATTATCCTAGGCAAGTCAAAATAACAATTAGAGTTAAATCACAAAGATTTCAAAGCAGCACTCATCAACGCCAGATGGATCTTAATAGATCTTGAAAATAATTCTAAAATGTTCTCACTAAAATATTGGAAAGTGCATAAGGAGATTTCAGTAAGATCGAAAAGCACTAAAAATTGTAAAAGCTTCATAATATACGCAAATATTTAAAGACATTCAAAAATGTTTTAATTGTCCATGACGCTTATTTTGAAATGAACATTTGGCTTTTCATACATGAAGATAGTCTTTTTAACATAAATGAAAACTTTGATTCCTTCTATCAGACCACACTGTAAAGTCAAATAGGGACCATCTTCAAGCTTCAAATGAGATATAATTATTTTTAGCACATTGGCTATCAAAGTAAAAGATTCCCAATAACTGTACAACTATGAGAATGCGCAGTTATCTACACAAATAATTTATATGTGGGAGGGTTTCAGTATCTAACACCAGCCTTTTATCTTCAGCAACAATGCAATCCCCATTCTTATTTACTCTTTCATCTACATTCATCATTCTTTGGTAGGAATCAAATGATCATTTTCTCAAATGTGTTTTTCTTTCCTATCTGCTACAAAATGATTGAGAATACCTTACAGAAACTTTCTGTGATAGCAATGAATTCATCCTCACTGAAGGGAATAGAGAAAATTAATACTTACCTTAAATTTATTATCTCGTACACTGATAGCCTGACTGTTGCATCACAGGTAAGATGAGTTCTGTGTTTTGTCATGGCAAATTTTGAATGCATAAATGAAGAATAATATTTAATTTTAATTGTCAATTACACATTTATTTTAATATCAAGGCCACATTTGACCGAGTGTGGCATCAAGGAGCCCTAGCAAAACTGGAGTCAATGGGAATCAAGTGGAAAACTCCCCACTGTTTGGAGTCATACCTGGCACAAAGGAAGATGGTTGTTGTTGTTGGAGGTCAGTTCTCTCCGCTCCAGGACATCACTGTAGAGTTCCTCAGGGCAGTGTCCTCAGCCCAACCATCTTCAGCTGTTTCATCAATGACCTTTCTTCCATCATAAGGTCAGAAGTGGGGGTGTTCGCTGATGATTGCATAATGTTCAGCACCATTCGCAACTCCTCAGATACTGAAGCAGTCCATGTCCAAATGCAGCAAGATCTGGACAATATCCAGGCTTGGGCTGACAAGTGGCAAATAACATTCGTGCCATACAAGTACCAGGCAACGACCTTCTCCAACAAGAGAGAATCTAACTAATGGGATGAAAAATAAGGCTACGACCTTTCATATTCCACCTGCTTATAGAGATATTTTGCACAAATAAAAGTGTGCAGTGTAGAATTATGCAGGGCTATAGCTAAGCCTTTTCTTCAAATAAGTCTCTGACTCATTTTAGCAGACCGCTGCTGTTGTTTAGCTTGAGCATCAAGATAATAAAATATGATAGGAAGAAAGTATTTCAGTAGAAGAGGATAACTCAGTGAAAGCACATTAATTATATCAAAAAAGCAATTGGTATCAAATCAAGTTAGGTTACTTGTATTTATTTGGGAAAAGTTTAAATTCCCAGTCCTGTGGCTTTTTAGTTTCTTGGTTTAGAGGTCCAGGATAGAATGGCAATAAGTCCTATTGAACAATAGATATTGAATGGGTTTCAACATCACAGCTGGTCTTGCCAGATGAAATATGTTGCAGTGTACGTATATTTTGAATGTTTCCATGCTCTTTTTTTCTTCTCAGGATGAAGCCAGTAACATGCTTCTGACCTTGAGTGACAAGTTGGAGCATATTCCTGTTCACGAGCCGAATGATATAATGTGGAAGTTGTCCACAGCAAAAAATGGTCTTTATGCCGCTAACAATTTACTAACTGCTTCAATGGCGACTAATAATTTTGCTGTGGAGAAAGTAAAGGTAAAGATCCTCGAATGTTTAGGATTGAATGGCTTAGAATTAAAATAAAACAAGCTTGCGGAGAAGGCAGTGTGTTCCTCCTTCTACTGGTATCATTTCATTTTGTAGTGGAAGACACAGCATTAGTCTATATTTTCAATATAGAATGGGAACAATTTCATTTATCAATTCTGTTGGTACTAATGAACAGGAGTGAAATGAAAGTCCTGCGACTGGATCTTATACATGGATTCATGTGGCTATGTAAAGCAGATGGCTAGCTAGTCCTTTCATATTCCACCTGTTTATAGAGATACTTTGCACAAATAAAAGTGTGCAGTGCAGAATTATGCAGGGCTATAGCTAAGCCTTTTCTTCAAATAAGTCTCTGACTCATTTTAGTAGACCGCTGCTGTTGTTTTGCTTGAGCATCAAGATGATAAAACATGGTAGGAAGAAAGTATTTCAGTAGAAGAGGATAACTCAGTGAAAGCACATTAATTATATCAAAAAAGCAATTGGTATCAAATCAAGTTAGGTTACTTGTATTTATTTGGGAAAAATTTAAAGTTCCTTCACTTTGGACTAATTCAAATATTGGTACATAACAGATGGATTATACCTTTTATACATGAGGTGTTACAGTATAGATCTTGCAAAAGATTTTCATTGATGCAGGAAACAAGAGAATTGACTCTGCACCACATGTTCCTTAGGTATTAAATTGATGCTATACCTGCCTTTTGATATGTTTATTGTTCTGT
The DNA here is from genome assembly GCF_017639515.1 of Carcharodon carcharias. NCBI lineage: Eukaryota > Metazoa > Chordata > Chondrichthyes > Lamniformes > Lamnidae > Carcharodon > Carcharodon carcharias. The sequence continues at coordinate 160,759,387 of NC_054473.1, read as the reverse complement.
GCTTTGATGCATATTGGAGACAATCCATTCCTTTTGATTCTAATTTAGTGCTATCCTTTCTTTTGATTCTGGTTTAATGTTAGGCATCCATTTTACTCTTAATTAATGGTACATTCATATTCATGGTATTTAGTAACTTGCAATGTTCCCTGTCAAATATCTTTTGAAAGTTCATATGCAACTCATCAAAGCACTACATCAACCATCAAACAACTCAATCAAGGTAGCCAAAGCTAACTTGCTTTTAACAAATCCATGCTGAATTTCATTTATTAGCCCATACATTTCCAAGTGCCAACAAATTTTGTCCCTGATTATTGTCTCTAAAAGTTTCCCCATCACATATAGTATAATCAGCAAGCGATAGAGGGAGCTAAGAAATCCCACAACCAACAGATCAGATCTAAGCTCTGCAGTCCTGCCACATTCAGTTGTGAATGGTGATGCATAATTAAACAACTCACTGGATGAGGAGGCTCCACAAATATCCCCATCCTCAATGATGGGTGAGTCCTGTACATCAATGCAGAAGGTAAGCCAGAAGTGCCGAGTGGATGATCCATCTTGGCCTCCTCCGGAGGTCCCAGCATCACAGATGCCAGTCCTCAGCTAATTTGATTCACTCCACATGATATCATGAAATGGCTGAAGGCCCTGGATACTGCAAGGGCTACGGGCCCTGACAGTATTCCGGCAATCGTACTGAAGACTTGTGCTGTGATGGAATGGGTCATCAACAGTGCTATCAAGTGGCATTTGCTTAGCAAAAACCTGCTTACTGATGTTCAGTTCGGGTTCTGTTGGGGTCACTCAGTTCCAGACCTCATTATAGTCTTGGTTGAAAAACAGACAAAAGAGCTGAACTCCAGAGGTGAGGTGAGTGTGACTGCCCTTGACATCAAGGCAGCATTTGACCAAGTGTGGTATCAAGGAGCCCTAGCAAAACTGGAGTCAATGGGAATCGGGGGGAAACTCTCCACTGGTTGGAGCCATACCTTGCATGAAGGAAGATGGTTGTGGTTATTGGAGGGCAATCATCTCAGTTCCAGGACATCACTGCAGAAGTTCCTAAGAGTAGTGTCCTAGGCCCAACCTGGTGAGGGTGTAGGGGGTGGGTGCATAAAATCCAGCCCATGGATATGAAATTGACTGAGTGACACAAAACAGAGAGTATTTGTGAACTTTGTGAACTGTTGTTTTTGCAGACTAGAGGAAAGTTTACAATGGGGCTTCCCAGGACCACTGCTTTTCATATATATTAACAACCTAGACTTTAGTATACAGGGCATAATTTAAACAACACAACCTGGATGTTTTGTGAGCCATGAGAAAGATAATTTTAAATTTCAAGATGACATATGCTGGTGGAATGGGCGGAGAAGTGGTAGATGAAATTTAATGCAGAGAAATGTGAAGTGATTAATTTTGATAGAAAGAATGGAGAGAGGCAAATTGAAAAAAAGTACAATTGTAAAAGGTGCAGGAGCTGTGGGACCTGGGGATATATGCGCACAAATCATTGAAAATGGCCAGGCAGGTTGAGAGAGCAGTTAAACAAAAGCATACAGAATCCTGGGCTCTATATGTAGGTGCATAGAGTACAAAAGCAAGGAAGTTATGACAAACTTGTATAAAACATTGGTTCAGCCTCAACAGGAGTTTTACATCCAGTTCGATGGCACCACACTTTAGAAATGATATGAAAGAAATAGAGAGGATGCAGAAAAGATTTGCATGAATGCTTCCAGAAATGAGGAAGTTCAATTATGTCAATAGATTGGTAAAAGCTGGGGCTGGTCTCCTTGGAGAAGATTGTCAAGGGATTAGATAGAGGCATTCAAAATCATGAGGGGTCTGGACAGACTAGATAGGGGAAACTGTTCCCATTGGTGGAAGGACTGAGACCCGGAGGACACCGGTTTAAGTTGATTGGCAAAAAAAGGATGGCGGCATGAGGAAAAACATTTTTGCACAGCAGGTGAATAGGATTTGGAATGTCTGAGAGTGTGGTAGAGGCAGATTCAGTAGCCACTTTCAAAAGAGAATTGGGTCATTATCTGAAGAGGAAGCATTTCATGGCTACTGGACAAAGGGGAGGTGGGACTCGATGAACTGGTCTTGCAGAAAGCTGGCACAGACACGCCTGGCTGAATGGACTCCTCCTGTGTTGTAAGCATTCTATGATTCTGTAATAAGTTCCTTCCTTTCCCAATGGCTCATGAGTCCAAATGGGAGCAGAGTATTTTGAAACTGAATAGCAGCCTTTAATGTGATTTGAAAATGCATAAAAGATGTTCCAAATGTTCACACTTAGAAATCACCTTCTATTACTTTCAATTTTGTGTTTAGATGGCAAATAGATCTGAAGACCTTCTCGCATCTGTGGATAAAATGTCTTTGTCTCTTGAGAGGCATATACATTAAGAAGACCCTGCATATGTTTTAATGGCATCCTCTTTAAGCATAGTCTTAAAGAGGTAAAGAATTCATCACAGTAAGCAGTGCTTGGAGAAAATAACTTTATATAACTGCATGATTCTAAAGGTGCTTAATGATGTGTCTGTGATCATTAAAAGGCATGAGAACAGGAATAGGCCATTCGGCCCATCAATCCTGCTCTACCATTCAATTAGATCATGCCACTTTTCCACACTATCTTCAAATCCCTTGATGTCCTTAGTTTCTAGAAATCTGTCAATTTCTGTCTTGAACATGCTCAATGATTGAGCTTCCACAGGCCTCTGGGGTAGAGAATTCCAAAGATTCACTATCCTCTGAGTGAAGACTTGCTAGCTTTTAGTGATGCATGAACAAGAACACCCAGGTTCCTTTGAACATCTGCATTTCCCAACATCTCACCATGTGAGAAACATTCTGTGTTTTTGTTTTTTCTACCAAAGTGAATAACTTCATATTTGGAAATGTTACAATTGGTCCCTACACCCAAATCATTTATATAGATTGTGAACAGCATGGTTCCTTACAGTACCCCACTAGTAAAAGCCTGCCATCCTGAGGATGATCCATTTATTCCTACTCTCTGCCTTCTATCTGTTATTAAATTCTCAATCCATACTAGTATGTTCTCCCCAATCCCATGCACTCTAATTTTATTTACTGACCTCCTGTGTGGGACCTTATCAAAAGTCTTCTGAAAATTCAAATACACCACATCCACTGGTTCTCCTTTATCGATGCTACAAGTAATATCCTCATAAAGCCATGTTGACTCTGCCCATCTTTACCATTTCTTTTCTAAATGTCCAATGATCATATCCTTTATAATAGATTCTAACATTTTCCCTATTACTTACGTCAAACTAACAGGTCTGTAGTTCTCCTTCTTCCTCCCTTCTTAAATAGTGGGGTTACATTTGCTACTTACCGCAGGAACCCTTCCAGAATCTATAGAATTTTGAAAGATAACTACCAATGCATCCACTATCTCTCTAGCCACCTCCTTCAACATTTTGGGATGAAGCTCATTTGGCCCAGGGGATTTATCAACCTTTAACCCAGTTAACTTTTCAAGTATGACTTTGCTAATACTTTTAATTTCTCAGTTTCACAAACCTCTTTGTTGCCTAATATATCTGAGAGATTTTCTGTATCTTCTTATGTGAAGACAGACGCAAAGTAACTGTTTAGTTTCTCTACCATTTCCCTGTTCTCCATCAAAAAATTTTCCTATCCTCACCTGTAATGGGCCCATATTTGTCCTAGCCAATCTTTTCCTTTTCACGAACCAAAAGAAGTTTTTACAGATTGCCTTTGAAGAAGGGTCATACAGACTTGAAATGTTAACTCTGTTTCTTTCTCTACAGATGCTGTCAGGCCTGCTGAGTTTTTCCAGCATTTTCTGTTTTTATTTCAAATTTTCAGTATCCGCAGTGTTTTGCTTTTATCTTAGCATTAATTGCTGATTTGACTAACCCAGTCTATGTGTAAATTGAAGTCACCCATTATTACTGCATTACCCATGTTACATGCATCTCTAATTTCCTGATTTATACCATGCCCAACATTACCACGACAGCTTGGCAGCCTATAAGCAACTCCCACCAATGCTTGCTGCCCCTTGCTGTTTTTTAGCTCCACCCAGGCTGATTCTACATTTTGATCCTTCGATCTAAGATCCTCTCTCACTAATGTACTTACCTTGTCCCTTATTAAGAGTGCCACCCTGCCTCCTTGTCCTTTTTGCCTATCCCTCCTAAATGTTGAATATCCTTGTATATTCAGTTCCCAATCTTGGTCACCCTGTAGTCATATCTCCATAATGGCAATTAAATCATACCCATTTATCTCAATTTGTGCATTCAAATCATTAACCTTTTTATGAATGCCACATGCATTCAGATAGGATGTTTTAATTCTGCTTTTTTAACTTTAGCTCTGTTGTGATGCTATTTGCTGCTTGCCTACTTACTTTTCAACTTCCTTTTAGCAGTTTTGCTGCCCTCGAATCAGAGCTCCCTCTTAGGTTCCCATCCCCTGCCAATCTAGTTTAAACCCTCCCCAACAGCACCAGAGAATCTCCCTGCATGGATGTTAGACTGGTCCTGCTAAAATGCAGATTGTCCATCTTGTACATGTCCCACCTGCCCAGAACAGTTCCCAATGCCTTTGAAATTTGATGCTCTCCCTCCTACACCAGTTCTCCAGCCATGTGTCCAATCACTCAATTCTCCTAATTCTGTGCTCACTAGTATGTGGGACTAGAAATAATCCTGAGGTTACGGCATTAGAGGCCTTGCTTTTCAATCTCCTTCCTAGTTCCCTGAAATCTGCTTACAGGACCTTCACCCCTTCCAACCTAAGTGATTGGTACCGACCACAACTTCTGGCTGTTCACCTTCCCCCAGAAGAATGTCCTGCAGCTGCTCCATGACATCCTTGACCCTGGCACCAGGGAGGCAACATACCATCCTGGAGTTACGTCTATGGCCACAGAAATTGCTGTCTGTTCCCCTAACTAACAAATCCCTTAACACTACTGCTCTTCCTTTCTTTTTCCCTCCTGTACAGCTGAGCCGCCCATGGTGCCACAAGCTTGTCTCTGACTGCACTCCTCTGAGGAACCAATGCCCTCACCAGCGTCCAAAATGAAAAACTGATAAGTGAGTGGGACCTTGGGAGACTGCAGCACTACCTGCTTGGTTCTCTTGCTCTGCCTGGTGATCACCCAATCCCTTTTTGCCTCCATGCTCCTAACCTGCGGTGTGACCACCTCTCTGAACTTGTTATCCATGTGGCTCTCAGCCTCACAGATGCGGCACAGTGACACCAGCCATCACTTGAGTTCCCAAACCTAGAGCTCAAGTTTCTGCAGCTGGTGACACTTCCTGCACTTGTGGTTGTCCAGGTCACTGGTAGCATCCACAACTTCCTACATACTACAGGATACGCATTCAATGTGACCGAGCTTCCCTGCCATGCTTTAACTTTACTTCACTTATATTAACTTTATTTTACTTTATTTACTTATATTAACCTTATATTACTTGGCCTTAACTTAATAAACCTAACAACTGTGATGAACCTTAGTACTGATAAGTCCAACTAATACTTAACATACTTTAGCTATTTAACAATTATTTAAAACGTCACATTTTTCTAATTTCCAGCTACCTCCACACCCTCCCTAAGGACAGTTACTCACCAGCCAAACAACTTAGAGTTTTCCTGTAATGTTAGCTGCTAACTTTTTTCAAAATCACTGTGCTCCCGGACTCTCGGAAGCTCCTTTCCCTGCTCTGTGAGTATCTCCTGCAGGTGCATCTCTCCTCTCCTCTTGATGAAGGCCAATGATGTAGGCTGTGCTCCCCGGGGTAGTATTTATCCTTTCCCCACTCCATGAGTATCTCCCGCAGGTCCTCCTCTCGGCTCCTTTTCCTGTGGCGGGTGACAAAATGGGAGGCGACAATACAGGATCAGGAGGTAAAGCTTAAATTTGAGTTGTGAAGAATTGATGTGTAGTGTGTTGTGACAAAAGTAGGTTTCTTGAATTACTGTTGATTCCATAATTGGAACAGTGAACGGGTCCAAGCATTTTGCTGACATGAATGACACTTTACCTCAGAGTACTGTTACAGTTACAAAGCAAATGAGAGCAATGGCATCTTCCACTTTAATTGGTGCACAGCTTTACCAACTCACATAATGCAAGCTTTTTAATCCTCTTTTGTTATTACTTCAGGTATAATTCAAGGGATATGAAAGCAAGCAGGTTTAATACCTTAGAGACAAATCCATTTAGTTGCACTCTCCCAAATTCTAGAGACCTTCAGGACATTTCAGATAAAGAAGTTCAATTACGGGTATGTACACGTTTATAGGTTATGATGAATCAAATGTGTCACTGGGAATTATCTATTTTGGGCTTTCTTGGGTGTGATCTTGCCCACATGTAATATTATTATATTGGTTAGTGACTTTGTGCTACTCCTCTATGTAAGTGGTGATACGCAGTGGCGGTGTGAGCATTCTTTCTTTCTTTTATTCGGTCCCAGATCTCTTCTCCTCCTTATTAGGGTAGAGTTTGTAGTTTTATGGACAGTGGTCATTCTCAATGCTTCATTTAAATGGATCCAGATTGGTGACAATGTGTGAATTTGGAGAGGGAATGGCACCAGGGTATTGAACTATGAGTGCAGCTAACCTGATGCTGTTCTCACCTAACAACAACATATGCATATTTCTATCAGGGTAGCTGGATAGTGATCAGGACCAGGAGGGATCTAAGCAGGAGCCAGAAATGGTCTTTGGAAGGGTTCTGGAGCTGGCAGGAGTACTCCTACTCTTCCCAGCTCCACATTCAGATATGTATTCTTTGTATTCTTTTTTAAAAGGCTCAACCTTTTTGTGATGATCTCCAGCAATCCCTTTAATGAATATTGGTTAGACCACATGCCGACCTTGTTATCTGACACGGCAGACTCCAAACCCCACCCCCCTCCCACCCGGCGGCTGCTGCTATGTTCAGGACAGTCCAGTTTTGGAAAGGACACCTAATTTGGATGTCAGGCCCCTATTTGCATATGCCAAGTGGTTAATGCCTGGTTCAAGTGCAGGCCCCAGACACCGAGATGCTGAGGGACGTAACTGCTGGACATGTTAGGCACTGAAGTGAAATTTCTAGGCTGTTATTGCATTAGTTTTGTTTTCTCCCTCTGGCAATATAAAGAGATTTTGTTAGTTTTCTACTTCTGTATATTGCACTGTCAGTTTCAGTGAGCTTTCCATTAATATTCTCCATCCATGACTCCCCTGGATTGTGTTCTATGGTTCAGAGTAATTTAATTTATATTTCCACTGTTGATTTTCCCTTTGCTGCTGTAATAAATTTATTATTGTTCATTTGCTTCTCATCAGCCAACTTTCCTTCAAACCTATATGTACTGGATTTTCTTGTTCCCTTACATCCCAAGTTGGTAATGGCAACAAACTTAGGCAGTTTTAAATATACTGCAAACAGCAATGGCCCCAACACCAATCCTTGCCATGGAAGGAGCATTCAAGTTGTGACCTGGCAGTCTGTTAATTAGCCTGTGAAAAATGCAAACAAAAGATAATGCCCACCACCAGAAGTAATGCTGAGATTACTGAGATTCACTTTAGTTTAAAATCTCATTCCTCAAACTCTGTCTCCAAGGCCTCCAACCTACTCATTTGGTTTCAATGTAAAACATGACTTTTGGATGGTTTCCCTCATTTATCGGAAGTTTTCCACCCATGCTATAATGTCCTTATCTTGACACCTGGGAGGGAATATATTCAGGACTCCATGTCTATCTTTTTGTACAATACTGAACTACTACTTTCCTATAATACCATGGGACGTTCATAATCATACACATCTGTGTCTATATTGTTCTCAAAATATTTCTCCAGAACATGGATATGTCTAGACCCACAGGGTTTTCCTATCCTGGTTCCTTCTTCTTCTGTTAATAACCATATATTTCTCATCCATGACTTCAAGGGTGACCACCTTCTGGACAAGCTTGTTCCTTGTCATTTAATAGTGCATGTGTATCCTGCTGTTTCTCAAGCTCAATATTCATTTGCTCAGGCGACACAACTGTTTGATGTTTCAAGCACATCTAAGCCTCCTGAAAAGATAGCACATTCAGGAGGTCTCTCATCAGAGAGGCAGCAGACATCACCAGTTTTGCTCCTGATTCTGCCATTACTATACTCCTAAATTTTATGTGACTCTAGCATGAATTAATTGGGACAAATTTTTACTTACTTGTTTGGTCTTGACAATTCATGTTCGCTATCAGCACTGAACTTCTGTTCAGGCCCATTTTGCTCTCTTGCCTCCTCTCAGCTAAAGGTCACCATCGCTGCCTCAATCAGTTGGCTGCTCTTGCATTTGTTTATTTAATGAAATATAGAAATTGCCCTACCTTTATCCGCAGGTTTTTATCATGCTGATCATCTACTCAGTTTAATGGGGGCAGTTGTAGGAACGTATACTTTTGGAAGCTCTATTGCGAGAGGACTTATGCAACAGTAATGGTATGAATGGTATAAATTAAGCACTGCAGGATGAATTAATACATCACATTGTGGTATAAAAGCAGAAAATACTGGAAATACTCCTCAGGCCAGACTGTATCAGTGGAGAGAAAAACAGTTAATATTTCAAGCTGATGACCATTCGTCATGAACTGGAAAAGCTAGGGATGTAACAGTTTTTAAGAAGTTCAGAGGCAGGGAAAGAGGTGGTGGCCGGGAGGGGTGAAGTTGGACAGGAAGACAAAGGGGGGGGAAGGTCTGTGATAGTTTAGAAGGTAGGAGTCATTAAAAGACTAAAGGGATGATGGTGTAAAACAAAGAAATGGTACAGTAATGGCCAAGAAAAGAAACAAAAGATGACTCCAGCAGAGGTGTAAATGGCAACAGCAGAATCATTACCAGCAGCTGCTGGCTGGAAAAATAGGAGCAGTGGCTATGATTCTGAAATTGTTGAATACAATGTTGAGTCTGGAAGACTGTAAAGTGCCTAATTGAAGTGTTGTTCCTTGAGCTTCTGTGAAGCTTCATTAGAAGAGTGTAGGAGGCCAGGGCGACAGTGGCAGGATAATTAAACAGACACACCAACTCGTCATGACAAACGCTATTTCTGAGCTTTGCTCGTGATCTCACAATTGGACAATCCCAACTCACACACATGCCCGTGAAAGAGACAGAGGCTTTCCCCAGAGTTTACCAGGTGGCGGCTCCACCAGTCATTGGATGGAGATCTCGCTTGAGTTGTAGTTAATGGCAACTCCCATGTCTGGAAGAATGGTAGACCAAACATCCCCTTTCAAAGGAGACTTGCAGCAAGATATAACATTGGCACCCTGCCCTGCTCAAGGCTTGAGGACAAACACTGACTGATCACTTAGGTGTCGCAACTTGCACCTTGTGGTGGTGCTGATTTACTGCACCTAGTGATCAGATCTGCCTGGGTTTTAAACATTGTAAAGCTTCAAAAAGGTTTTATTCACTTAATCTGAATTGTTTATATGTTACACAGGAAGGTTAATGAAAAGTTTGTAAGGCCTGTAGCGTGTGCATTGCCAAGATTATTTAGTAAGATGCAAACACCTAATATATTATTAGACTGAGACCAGTCCTTTACAGAAGAAGCTATTAAATAGCAAATAACTGAATTTTGCATTCAGCAGACTTTCTGGCTCTATTGACTTCTGTTTTTCCAGTAACCTCACTGGATCACTGAATGCAGTGATTTGTTAATATTTCCTTGTGGAGCATTTCAGTTTGTTAAGTATTGTCTAGATTTAAATATTAATGTGGTATTTTTTCTAGAGGAAAAGGAGGTCATTAGTTTCTATGCTGTTCATATTTGACAGGCGATTACAAGGAAATATGCTTTCCTTTTTGACAATTCTGTACCTGTCATTTCAGATCTTTTTTCTATATGTTTATGTTTGAAAAGAGCAAAGACTCATGATTTATCTACCGAATCCTTTGATTTTTAAGAGTATGTCCCTTGATTTATGATACGATGGGGTTGGCATTACTGTGTGCCAAGTGATGGGAAGCTCAGGGCCACGCTTGCAGATTGAATCAAGGTGTTCAGCAAGACTATCACTCAATCTGATTTTGGTCTCCCCAACATAGAAATCACATCATGAGCAATGAATACGGTATATTAAATTGGAATAAATACAAGTAACTCATATTGTTGTGTGTTTCTAACCTTGTACGCTGATTTCATCGTTTTGTTTCAAAGATTTTTTTATATCAGGTGAACTCAAAGAATCGAAATATTTTAGCGCACCTATAGGATCATCCAAGTATACATAATCCATTAAAGATTTGAGAAGTGTTCTGTTGAAGGGTCACGAGGACTCGAAACGTCAACTTTGTTCTTCTCCGCCGATGCTGCCAGACCTGCTGAGTTTTTCCAGGAAATTCTGTTTTTGTTTAATATTTTGCAGTTTGTTGTTTATACCATGCATAAGGGCAGCAGTTATGTTGGTGATAACAATGAAAGCTTAACCTGCTGATAACAAAATTTCTCTCTGATTTTTAATTGCACTTTTCCCCACCTAAGTCTTTAGATGCTTAATTTTAAGGAAATTCCCTTCATCTGGATTGAGCAAAGTAATGTCAGTGGATCTATGACCAATATATCTTTATCTTCAAAAGGCGCAGAATTAAAAATTAAGAATTTGTCAGACACCTTTGAGGTAATTACAAATAATCCTGTATGGAAGGTGACGACAGGGATATTGCAATGTGCTTTTGTTTCTTCACATATAGTTATATTTAATTTTTTAAAAATTTTTCACTCTATTGACATTAAGTAAATCTAACTAAATGTTGTCTTTCTTTTTCTCTTTAAGATTATATTTCCCAGATCAAACTCAAACCAACTTTTCCCAGCTACATATACCACATTTATGAACCCAGTCATCCATAAATTCCATGTAACTGATACTGATTCAGCCATTGTAATCTCTGTAGAAAGCAAGCCAGTTACTTCAGTGCAGCTGTACTTCAGTTATCCATTCAAGCCCAATGAGACACTCTATGAATTTGAAACAAGCTTAATTCCACTGAACAATACCAAAGGTATAATGATACCATTTGATTTTGTTACTATGAAAACCATGAATGTGAATATAGTACTGGGAGATTGAGAACAGCTTTAAAATTAAATTACAGGCAATCAAGACTAAGTGCAGTATTCTTAGAAGGCAAGGTTAGAGGCAGGGAAATATTTGCATTGAGGCAAAAGGAGGAAAGGAGAAGGTGGAGTTGTGGGAAAGTAAGGGGATGTGCATAGGGAAGTGGATAGAGACAGGGAGAAGGAGGGAGAAGTGGGTATGGAGAAAAGAACCAACAGAGAGAAGGATGGAGGAGAGGGGCAGCAGAAATAAAGATGAGGAGGGGAAAGAGAATAGGGTTGAGCATTAGAGAGACAAATAGGATGTAGAAAATTAGCAAGGAGGAAAGGAAGAGGAGAATGGAGGAAAAGGGATGGTAAGACAGGAGGGGTGGGATAAATATGTAGGATAGTCATGGGGGCAAAGAGTTTCAAGCAGTGGGGCGGGTGAGCAGTGGGAAAAGACGGTCTTTCTGCTCACTGAGGAGGGGTGGGGTTAAAGTTGCTTTCTCTATGCAAGGGTATTGGATTATGTAGTGCTGATCTGCCCAAGGGCAGGTTCTCTGTTAATTTGTCCATACCTCAAAGTCCTGTGCTTTTCTTTTCAGTTGCTTGTAAAAACCTCCCATTTTTCTACTGCAATGAGCAATGAACAGTATGTTTAGGGAAAGAATACTTGAGGTGTTTTCCTAATGCCTTCCTCATCTATGCCTAAAGGAGCATATGTCCCCTTTCTGAAGGATTCTCCATCTGTAAGCAGCCATTGTCCCTCGAGATTTTAGCTCCTCTGCCACCACCACCAAAAATTTGCTAGTTTTGCCATTGACCATGGCTCGTAACCCTGAGCATGGACCCCCCCTGAATCCCTCATCCCACCTCACCCATCACTCGACCCCCCACGCTGATCACAACACCACTAGCCACATGTTGGGGGGCTATCAAAATGGCAGGACGACAACTCCCTGATGTCTCAAATGACCCTGTTACCCCAGGTACCCGGCTATACTGGACCAAACCAATCTACATACTTGGTCTGAGGAGGTGCTATAATGATGTGGGTTGATTTCCTGCCACTTAGTTGACATAGAGTTTGCCTAGGGTGGGAATGCTTGGGGGAAGGGTGGTAGAAAAGCTGGTCATTGGAGAAGGGCAGGGGAAATAGGTCACTGAAGTGCTGTCAGTGGAAAGATAACAAATTTCTATTTGGTGGGGTGGGGTGAAGGGCAGATTGATATTCATTCAGGATGGTGTTAGAGGCTCTGATTCAGGTGAGAGGACACATTGTTACGATCCTTGCGGGGGAACTGTAAACCAAAATAACCAAATTTACTGAATGACCCCCCATTGAAGAAATTACTAATAAGATTCCACTTTTTGTAGCTTTTATTTTAAAACAAATCAGAACCAATGCAAATTACACATGAATTAACAGACAAATGATACTTCATAACTTCCAATCTCCAGGGCTTCATACTCAGGGCATACCCCACCCTCCCCCTCCACACTCCGGAGGTCCCCAAGTAAGGATTACACAGCAATTGCCTGGGAAATTCAAACTTCAATGGGCAATTACCCTGCACTGGGAACCATCTGAAATGCTTTGGATGGTTCTGACTGTCTTACCGGAATAGTTACCCAGGAAAGGTTAGAAGAATTAAAACCACTTTTGACTCCTGGGTACTATAATACTGACCCATTCCCACCACCCCTCCACTGACTATCCATGAAACCTCCCGACTGCACCCCCCACCCCTCCACTGGTCCCCCAACACCACACAATTAACCTCTCGGCTCTCCACAACCCCTGACTATCCGTCCATCCAACCTACTACCCACCCACCCCACCCTGAATACCCTCCTGACACTACAAAAAGGATCCCCAAATTAGCCCTTCCCCTGATATGCTCCCAACCACTCTGACTACGCCTCATCACCCAAGTACCCTCCTGACCCCCTGCATTCCTCGACCACCCTACCCCCCCCCCCACCCATCACCTGATCCCCCATGCTGATCACAACCTCCACTGGCCACCCACATCCCCCACTGAACCTCTCCCCCATACCGATCACCCAACCCCCCTCCCCCATTGGCCACCTGACTCTCCCCACTGACCACCTGACCCCCCCACCACTGACCACCCAAACCCCCAATGACCACCTGACCCACTGCCCCACTGACCACCTGACACCCCCAGTCTCCACTCGACCTCCCACTGACCACCTGACCAACCTCCCTACTGACCACCTGACCCCTTCCAATCTCCACTCGACCACCCACTGACCACCTGACCCACTGACCCCTTCCAATCTCCATTCGACCTCCCACTAACCACCTGACTCCCCCCCCATTGACCACCCGACTCCCTCTTCCCCCCCACTGACCACCTAACATCCAACCCACTGACCACCTGACTCACCTGACTCACCCCTCCACTGACCACCCGACCCCCCACTCAACCCCCCCCCACTGACTACCTGACCCATCCCCTACTGACCACCCAACTCCCCACACAACTGACCACCCAAGCCACCCCACTAACCAGCCAATGCCCACACCCACTGACCACCTGAACCCCCTCCCTCAATTCCTACCCACGTACCTTACATTTTTACCTTCCTGGCTTCTCAAAGTAGCTGGATCTCTAAACTTACTTGCTTGACGACAGCTAGTGCTGTTAGAAGGGGCGTGTCTTCCTTTTACCTGATGCTGTCGCACTTGACAGAAGGTTGCGGGAACCCACCAGGCTGTGCTTTTCTCACCCGCCCTGAGTCAGAAGGTTGGGTGAGAAAGGTGGGGCTGCATTTCAGGGTTCAGGGTAAGTAAATAGGAGCAGAGTGGCAATCCAACTCTGATTGCCAGTCACGGAAGTTCTGGCCCTAAATTTCACTTTAAATATTGGATTCAACAAAAATACTTCTTACCCTCACATAAACGTGGCACTGCGTAACTACATAGTTACACAATGTATTGTTCTTTATTCATGTAGGACAGGTGAGGAGTCCCATCCAACGACAGTTTTAGCCCCCAGATTTCATGGGTATAATTGTCATCAGCAAGGCACACTTCTCTCTCTCAGGTCATGACAGTCCTGATGGTATAACATTCCAGAGCTCCTTTTCAACTGGCCAACCAATAATACTCGGTTCACAGTTTGGCCACTTTTGGGAAAAGACGAGCTCTTTAGCATCTCTGAGCTATTCGCACAGCTTTCCAGGTTTTAGACAGTTTTTTAGCTAGCTTGCACAATAGCTCCATGAACTTCAGCTCCATTTTGCCAAACAGAAAATCTGACCTCTTCTGGAGAGTGATTTGCTTCTCCTTGCAAGAATTCTGAGTTCCTCTTTCTGTCTCAATCTGCTTTCTCTTTGTGCCTGTATCTGTGCACTGATTGTCTTCACCCTCCAGTTCCTCTGCCTGTAGATCTCCTTTGTGTCTGCAGCTCTCCTTTGTATCTGCCATCTACATGGCTTCTTTCTTATCTTTCTTCCTGTTGTTGATGCTTTGAGATCAAGGGTCATCAGGTCAGATGGGCCCCTGTTTCTTAATATCCAAGAAAGTTACAATTAACCCCTTTAAAATTGATCCAAATGCTTAAAAGCCCTTTTTAAACATTTTTAAAAACAGTTACAGATTCCACAGGTATTTTAAAGAATTTTCAAATGTTCCTTAGTGTACTGCTTCCAGGTCAAAGGTTGTCACACTCATTCAGGAGTATCAATAGGCACAAAGGCATGTGAAGCAATGAGAATGTGTGGCTGAACATGCACATGGGACTAATAGTTGATGACAGCATGTCATTGGTAGTAGCCATGGCACAGGATGGAAGGCAAGAGACCTGGGTAGTGGGTGGCCCAAAGAAGGCAGTTTGTTCTTGTAATGATACCTATCAGTTATAAGGTTTACTGATCAAGAAAATTGTGAAAATGTTATCATAAGCCACAATTTTGTTCTTCTTATAAATTTAAAACAAAAACAATGCAAGTGTTCACTTTTATGCTGCAAATCCAACCTGTAACACACAATAAATCCTCTGTGCACCTTCCACTTACTGGTCAGAAAATATTGGCACATCTCAATGTTTAAGAAGACGGTATAAAGTGAACAAGTAGAAAGAAAAGTCCTTATAGGGAAATAGAACTCTGGGCACTGTATTAATGTAGTGGTGATCTGCCCAAGGTTAGGTCCTCTGCTCATTTCTCCATGCCTCACAGTCCTGCACTTTCCTCTTTTGTTGCTCATAAGAACCTCCTTCAGTGTTTAGGGAAAAAAATACATGCACTGGTTTCCCATTGTGTTCCTTATATGTGCTTAAAGGAAGTACAAGTCATCTTCCCAAAGGATGCTCTATCTGTAAGCAGCTGAAACTTCTCCCTTGAGTTTCTAAACTCGCTGGTTCCACCATTGACCATGGCTTGTAACACTCGGCATATCCTTACCTGGGCCTGGGGTGACTTGAAATGGGCAGGGACAACCATTCCTGTAGTCTCAAATGACCCTCCTACCCTATGTAGTTAGGAAAATATGAAAATGGTGTCCAGTTATGGAGTTTGAACAAAAGGACTCAAAAATTAGTACAGCGAGAACTTAAATAGTTATAAACCTGAAAGATCTTGTAAAAACTTTCAGAAGTTCCATATAAATAGCCGTGGACTTGTCCAATCCTAAGCTCGACATTTCTGTATATTTGCAAGGAAATTAGGATTGTTCCCATTAGATCAATAGAGAAGGTTAAGGGTAGATACAATAGACTTGTTAAAAATTAAGGGGTATTTTGTTATAGTAGATAGGGAGAAACTATTTCCATTGGTTGGAGGATTGATAACCAGAGGATATGCAGTGACTTAAGATGATTGGTAAAAGACCCAGGGAGAGAGAAGATTTTTTTATTTATGTATCAAATTGTTATGATCTAGAAACCATTGCCTGAGAGGCTGATTGAATCAGATTTGATAGTAAATTTTAAATACTTGTAAAGGAAAAGTTGACAGGTACCAAGTGCAGGAGACCATGACTAATTGGCTTTCTCTTGCACAGGGACAATGGGACAATTGGCCTCCTTCTGTGCTGTAATTTTCTGCGGTTCCGCTCTTAGATTCAATACAGTATATGTGGCTTTTTATATATGCCCTCTCTTCTTTAACAGGTTAAGTTTTTATTTTGGAATCTTACCTGGTAACAATAAACTGTACATTTTTCCGATATTTATGTCTTTCCATTTGAAGCCTACAATTAGGTTATAACTTCTGAAATGTTAATGGGCAGGAATGGTACTTATTGTTTAGCAGCCAAGCCTCTCCAGCAGTCAAACATTTCAGAGGCCAATAATACAAATTTTACTATAAATACCATCAGTACTAAATGCTTTTATTGGGATGAAATGCAGGATTATTGGTCAACACATGGTTGTAAGGTAAGATGAATGAAGTTTCAATATTATATAAAACTGAAAATGGCATTCTAAGTTTTCTGCATAATTCTGCTACATGCAACAGACTGTAACTGACAAAAACATGGTTTATTCTAAGCTGTTAAATGTTACAGGCCTCCATGCAGCATTAATGTAGCAAAATCAGAAATGATCACTCCATTAGATTGCACAAAGCATTTCGACCACTGTCCATCAGCAGCAGACCTGTAATAAAGAAAAATCGCTGAAAATAGAAAACAGCATTGTATTGAGCAAAACAAGCTGGCAAAATAAAAACAAAAATAGCTGGGAAAACTCAGCAGGTCTGACAGCATCTGCGGCGAGGAATACAGTTAACATTTCGAGTCCGTATGACTCTTCATCAGAACGAAGGAAATAGAGAAATGAGGTGAAACATAAGCTGGTTGAGGGAGGTGGGACAGGTTGAGCTGGATAGAGGGCCAGTGATAGGTGGAGGCAAAGAAGAGAAAAGGGGACAAAAGGACAAAGGGGTGTTGACAGTGGTGATATTAGCTAAGGAATGTGCTAATGGTGACATTAAGAGTAGAAAGCAGGACGAGCAAGTGACATATAACCCTCGTGGGGGTGGGGTGGGGGCAAGGGATCTATATTTTCTTAGTTCTGATGAAGAGTCATACGGACTTGAAACGTTAACTTGTATTCCTCTCTGCAGATGCTGTCAGACCTGCTGAGTTTTTCCAGCTATTTTTGTTTTTGTTTCAGATTTCCAGCATCCGCAGTATTTTGCTTTTATTTAAGCTGGCAAAATATTCGAGTATTTAAAACCTGTGCAACTATGTTGATTCAGAATTTATAATGTGCTGAGATACTGACTGATTCCATTGTCATATTGTTACAGTGCTGTATTAAATCACATGAAACTACAAATTAGTTTTCATGCTGGCAAAATGCTGGGAATTTTCATTGTCATGATTCCACTGGAGATCAGATGAAATTTACTCCAGTAGAGATCTACAGTGTGACTGGTGTATTCAATTACTATACTTAACAGATGCTTATAGATGGGTTGTAGTACATGAGAGAACCAAGGCACACTCTCCATTAAACCAGCAAAGAAAACAGATGTACACCCAACCCTAAGCTGCCAATAACTCAGTGCCCTCCACAAAACAATCAGGAATATAAAGGAATATCTTCTGAAAAGATCAAACACTTACTGTATTACGAGACTGCTCGGGATTGTTCAGCTCCCATTGAATAATCAAAAGTGTCAAATTCATTCTATGAGATGCCAATTCGAAAAGCTAAAAAGAAATACTTAATTAAAAATAAACAAAGCCACCCAATTGGCCATCTGCAACTGAGGGAGATTCATCAGATAATTATTATGTTAGTGGAAAAATGCCTGATTTGCACCTTTATAACTGCAACATTTGACTTCTCTAATTTCCTCCAAGCTGCTCTCCATTTCCACCATCACAAATTACAACTCATTCAGAATGTTGCAACCTGCATCTTCACCTGCAAAAGCCTCATGTTCCCATCACCCCCATGGCTCCAAACTCCATACCTTAAGCCCAGTACCTTGCTCTCTAAATCTGCTATTGCCTTGCTCACCATAATTTAGTAATCTCCTGCTGCCATATATTCTGAAAACTACCTCTGAAATTAGACTATTCACTGCTTGTGCAACAGTGTCCACTTTTGAAACCATTAGCCATGCCTTCCAAAAATCCCCCCAGCCCCCAAGCCAAAATCACACCAATGTACTTGGCTCAAAATTTGGAAATGTTTCACCTGTTTTTTGGGCATTATGAGTGGCCATAGACATCCAAATTGGCATTTGTGGTGTGAGTGTCACTTGACAACGTATTTGTGAGGGCTTTAGTGCGCACACAGTTAGGACCTAGTGGAAAAATACAAAATACAGGTAAGGATGTCAATCAGCACATAACTCTGACCTGATGTCATCCTAGCTACTTTGGAGCTCAATGCCTCAGCCAACTGTCTCTTAATCACACATAGCTGAGCACATATTCAGCAGCAGGAAGCGCACCACATCAATGCTATTTAAAGAGATTAAGAACTACTTTCAGCTTAGTTACAGATTGATTGATTTCTACCGGCTTTTTCTGTGACTGTACAAGTGTTATGTGCTTCCACAGTTCTTCAAAGTTGCTAAAGGCTACAGGGAATGGAGTGGCAAGTGCTGAAGGACTAGGGTCTAACTTCAAGACTTCTGCACAAGCCATTTGCTCCCAGACATGGTTGGAGTAGTAGGCAGTCCCCTTTGGAATACAGCGCAACTTGGAGAATGAGCTGAGGGAATGTGGAACAGGACAAGCCGTTGTAAGAGGGAGGAGGAAGAACAGAAAGGTTCTCAGCAGGAGACTATATAGGCCCAGGTTTTCAAGGAGCAATTCTTCTGCCTGAAACTCAATGAGGAACAATGCGTGAAATGTCTACCTTCACTTAGGACATCTTCACTGTCACCCACTGCAGCAGCATCTGCAAACACAGAGAAGGGTAAGGAGAGCATTGCCAGTGGCTGTGAAGGTAATTGTAGCAATGAATTTAATGCATCTGGCTCCTTCCAGGCTAGAGCTGGAGATATTTGTAACATGTCAGAGTTTTCCATCCACTGTTCCATAAGGGAGGTCACAGAATCTCTGGCCAGAATTTAATGGAACTCTCTGGAGTGGGCATGCTAGCAGGAGGCTGGGAAAAGGAGGGAGTACCCACTTCCAATTCCCAGCATCGGGAAATCTGTCCTGAATTTAGAGGGCAGTGAGAAAGGTCTAACATGGGAATCCCGCTTGCTGGCATACTTCCGATAACCCACTGGAATTTAATGGTGTTTCAGGGATTTAACAGGTTGCATGAGTCTCCTGTGACTCCAGAAGGCCACCCAGCAAATCCTGTTGAGTTTGATTGAAACCTCGTGGTGATGGTGGTGGTGGTGGTGGTGGGTCGGGGGTCAGTGGGTGATGGTTCTGGGGTCACTCGTTGACAGGCACTCGCTGCCCAATCAAGATACTCAGCATCAGGAAGTGGGATGGCTGCTGAAAGACACCCCTATGTCCTTGTATCCGAACCCTCTCTCTCCCCAGCTCGCTGGCCCTCCCCACAACCCCATCCCACCCTACTCGCCTGTCTCCAGGGAACCAGCAATGATCCCTGAGCATTAGTGGCAGCAGCCATCACGCTGAATGGTGCTACCACTAGTGGAGAGTTGCTGGCCTCTCATTGAGAGGCAGCTCTTAGGGGTGGGATTTCCACCCACTTAATCATGTGGGAGGTCCGATGCTGCTAGTTAAGTGCCCAATTGGACTTAAATTGCGTTGGGTCTCCTCGATAGAAACGACGAAGAGCTCCCATCACTTCTGCAACTGGTGAGGTGGAGCTCTGTTGCTGGAATGAAATTATGCCCAAGGAGAGCTAAATACATTTCACCTTCTCTTCTCAGAGAGCAGCAGATGGAGTGAGCCAGAATTGCAGGCTTTTCACTATGTAGGGTGCCATTGACTGCATACTTGTCATGTTGCAGGTGCCGTATGTTAACTCAGAAATAATGTAACTGAAAAAGACTCCTCTCCCTTGTGGCCCAACTGGTGTGCAATCATTATCAGTGGATCATGCAGGTCAATGCCTGGTATTCTGGCAGTCATCATGATGTTTCAACCTGTGACAGTTCATTGTGACAAATGCATTTAAGCCAACACATCAAACTAGAGGATGGCTACTAAGTGAAAAGGGCTATCTGCTGACGACGTGGTTCATGGTGCACAACCCACTCACAAGTGCAGAATGCATATAATGCAAGCCGTTCTGCTATGTGAAAATTGGTGGAGATAGTGGCGTAGAGGTAATGTCACTGAACTAATCTAGGATCTAGACTACTCTGGGGACAAAGGTTCAAATCCTACCAAATGTATTTTAAATTCAATTAATAAATCTGGAATATAAAGCTAGAATTGTCAGTTGGTGTCACTAATGCACTTTAGGGAAGGAAACCTGCCATCCTTACCCGGTCTGACCTACATGTGACTCCAGACCCACAGCGATGTGGTTGACTCTTAGCTGCCTTGCCCACATCCCATGAAAGAATAAAAAAAATGATAAAGCAGAGCATTGGTGCATTGAAACAATGATTCTACTGCCTGAGCCACTGTGAAAAAACTCAGGTGACGTACTGCATGCAGCACAACCTCAACCATCAAGAGAGTACAGGCCATATCACCAGCTATACATGAAGCAGCTAAGGGTTTGAGAGGGAAGAAGCAACCTAGAAAGCCTCTTTCTGGCTGGGCCTTCTGTAAACAACTCACCCAAGTGTGATACTAGTAAACACAATCCCGATTCTCCATTCATCACAGACCCACTTGTTACCTTCTCTCTGTCATTGACCATCATATGTGCCCCTTCCCACCCCATGGGATCTCGGATTTACCTGTGTAGTAACTCTAACCCTTAATCCTCAACATTGACTCCAGACTGCATGAAGTCTCATGGCATCAGGTTAAACATGCGCAAGGAAACCCCCTGCTGATTTACCCACCAGTACTGCTTCCCTCAGCTGATGAATCAGTGCTCCTCCATGTTGAACACCACTTGGAGAAAGCACTAAGGGTCACAAGAGCGCAGAATGTACTCTGGGTGGGGGACATCAATGTCCATCACCAAGAGTGACTCGGTCGCACTGCTACTGACCGAGCTGGCCGAGTCCTAAATGTCATAGCTGCTCTACTGAGTCTGTAGCAGGTGGTGAAAGAACCAACAAGAGGGAAAAGCATACTTGACCTCATCTTCACCAACCTACCTACTGCAGATGCAACTGTTCATGACAGTATCAGTAGGGGTAACCACTGCACAGTCCTTGTGAAGATGAAGTCCCATCTTCACATTGAGGATACCCTCCATCGTGTCGTGTGGCAGTACCACCATGCTAAATGGGATAGTTTTCGAAGAGATCTAGCATCTCAAGATTGGGCATCCATGTGTGCCATCAGCAGCAGCAGAATTGTACTCAACCACAATCTGTAACCTCATGGCCTGGCATATCCCCCACTCTACAATTCCCACCGAGCCAGGGCATCAGCTCTGGTTCAATGAAGAGTGCAGGAGGGCATGCCAGGAGCAGCACCAGGTATGCCTAAAAATGAGATGTCAACCTGGTGACTACTTGCGTGCCAAACAGCATAATCAGCAAGTGATGGACAGAGCTAAGCAATTCCACAATCAACGGATCAGATCTAAGCTCTCCAGCCCCGCCACATCCAGAATGGTGGTGGACAATTAAACAACTCACTGGAGGAGGAGGCTCCACAAATACCCCCCTCCTCAATGATGGAGGAGCCCAGCACATCAGTGCAAAAGATAAGGCTGAAGCATTTGCTACAATCTTCAGCCAGAAATGCGGAGTGGTTGATCCATCTCGGCCTCCTCCAGAGGTCCCCAGCATCACAGATGCCAGTCTTCAGCCAATTTGATTCACTCTACATAATATCAAGAAAGAGCCGAAGGTATTGGATAGTGCAAAGGCTATGTGCCTTGACAATATTCCGGCAAATAGTACGGAAGACTTGTGCTCCAGAAATTCTGCGCCCCTAGCCAAGGTGTTCCAGTATAGCTACAACACTGGCATCTACCCGGCAATGTGGAAAATTACCCAGGTATATCCTGTACACAAAAAAGCAGGACAAATCCAACCTGGCCAATTTCCAGCCCATTAGTCTAGTCTCGATCATCAATAAAATGATCATCAAGCGGCACTTGCTTAGTAATAAGCTGCTCACTGATGCTCAGTTAGTTTTCCACCAGGGCCACTCAACTCCTGACCTCATTACAGCATTGGTTTAAACATGGACAAAAGAACTGAACTCCAGAGATGAGGTGAGAGTGACTACATTTGACATCAAGCAGCATTTGGCCGAATGGGGCTTCAAGGAGCCCTAGAAAAACTGTAGTGAATGGGAATTGGAGGTAAACACTCTGCTGGTTGGAGTTATACCTAGCACAAAGGAAATTGGCTGTGGATGTTGGAGGTCAATTATCTCAGTTCCAGGGCATCACTGCAGGAGTTCCTCAAGGCAGTGTCCTATGCCCAACCTGCTGCTTCATGAACGACTTTACTTCCATCATAAGGTCAGAAGTGGGGATGTTTGCTGATGATTGTACAATGTTCAGCACCATTCGCGACTCTTCAGATACTGAAGCAGTCCATGTCCAAGACCTGAACAATATCCAGGCTTGGGCTGACAAATGGCAAGTAACATTCGTGCCATGCATTTACCAGGCAATGACCGTCTCCAACAAGGGAGAATCTAACCATTGCCCTTGACATTCAATGGCATCACCATTGCTGAATTCCCCTACTATCAACATCCTGGGGTTACCAGTGACCAGAAATTGAACTGGACTTGCCATTTAAATACTGTGACTACTAGAGCAGGTCAGAGGTTAGGAATCCTGAGGCGAGTAATTCATCTCTTGAATCCCCAAAGCCTGTCTACCATCTACAAGGCACAAGTCAGGAGTGTGTTGGAATACTCACCACTTGCCTGGATGAGTGCAGCTCCAGCAACACTCATGAGGCTTGACACCATCCAGGACAAAGCATTCCGCTTGATTGGCACCCCATGCACAAACATTCATTCCCTCCACCACTGATGCGCAGTAGCAGCAGTGTGTACCATCTACAAGATGCACTGCAGGAACTCATCAAAGCTCTTAAGTAAGCACCTTTCCAACCCATGGCTCCTACCATCTAGAAGGTCAAGGGGAGCAGACACATGGGAATGCCACCACCTGGAAGTTATCCTCCAAGCCACTCAGCATCCTGACTTGGAACATATCGGCATTCCTTCATTGTTGCTAGGTCAAAATCCCGGAACTCCCTCCCGAACAGCACTGTGTGTGTACTTACAACACATGGACTGCAGCTGTTCCAGAAGGCAGCTCACACCACCTTCTCAAGGGCAATTAGGGATGGGCAATAAATACTGGTTCAGCCAGCGACGCCCACATCCCATGAAGGAATATTTTAAAAAATGGAGTATGTTTGATTAAATCCCATAAAGGGTTAACTGTAATAGTCTTTTATGTCATAGAAGAGAATGACTTATGTTCACATCATAAAAGATGAAGAATGTAAGCAGATGAGAGAATTTTTCGTTAGAGGATGGCCAACATACATAATATATATTCACATCTTGAGACCAGATTTCCAGCATATCTCACAGTGAACAATGATTTACTGTTATACAATGATTGAACAGTAATCCCAAGAGCATTGAAATCTTACAACACCTACAACCAGGTAATTTAGTCATTACCAAGGGCAGAACCAGAGTAAAAGATTCGGTGTGGTGTTCAGGTTTTTCGAAGCCACTAGAAGAAATGGTATCCAAATGAATCACGTGTACAATTCACAGACCACTGATTGGCAAGCAGCTCTGAGGCAGGACTTTCTGTTTCTGAGGGCCGGATATCCTGCCTCTAGTCTATGAACATCCATTCGGCTATTGAATGGCTGTGGGGCAGCCGTTCTTCTACTGGGTGAACCTGACTTTTTAGCCACAGGGCTGGGGACCATGGCGCCCTGTAAAATCCAGCCCAGTGTGCTTTTTTATCATCTATGTCTTCTGGCTCTTCCATCTGTTGTTCTTCCACTGCTGCCTGAATAGGTGGCATTCCTTGGGTATCTGAAAACAGGAAGGAATAAGCAGCGGTTAATGGGGGGGAGAGTATTTTGGGGAAAAGAGGGGCGTGCTTCCACCATCTGCAGCCTCTAAATTAGATATGGTTGTGGGATGTGGGTGAGGTCAAACAAGGATTAAGTAGGAGGATATCATCATCCTCAATGGGGTCAGTGCCATTGCTGGTCGAAGCCTCAGCAATGGTTTCTCCAAGCACCATCTTCTCCTTTGGGGTAATTTGGCACTCATTGCAAGCCTCCAGTCCACTCTGAGGAGTTTCCTCCAATCTGAGGAAACTCTATGGGCAGAATTTTACATCCCATGGACGGGCATGTGCCCGACTCAATCGGGCATAAAATAGCACGCGATGACATTGGACGCTCTCCCGATGTCATTGTGCACTTACGTGATATTTCAGTTGGCGGGCACGCCGATAATTAAGAGGCCTATTAAGGCTAATAATTTATTAATTAAGAGTGATTTTCATTGTCCGTCCAACATTACAGTTGGCGGGTGGACGAATCGGCCAGTCAGCCTTTGCATTTTTGAGGAAACATCATCCACAGGTGGGATGAGGTTTCTGATAGTAATTTAAGAAAATGTTTTGACAGAATTTTTACGATCTGTATATTCAGGTGAGTGAGTTCTATGTGGGAACATTTTTTCCAGAATTTCAAAATCTTTATTTTTGCATTTAAAATTCTTCAGCCCCTGAGGCAACCCTCTGCCTTCAGCGAGCTTTCATTGTGCTCTCCTCCGCACCTGCACAGACTTCAGTGCTCACCCTCCTCCAGCCCCTACCCCGGTAGCGCTGAGCCTTTCAGCGTGCGTTTCATACTGGCTGCCCATTAATTGGCCAGCCAGCATGAAAGCGCGGCTGTGGCCAATTGCGGACAGCTGATCGTTTCCCAGCCACTCCCAGGCCCACCCACTGCCCTGAAATTCTTGCCTTATAAATTTCTACTATAGAATTTATCTTTCATACAAAGAAAGGATGATTCATATTTGTGAACACAGACGTGTTCCCATTGGTTAGCACCTTTTGCCTCTGCCCGTGTGCCACCTTTTCCTGCAAGTGAGAGGGAAGTGTCAGTAAGTGTGGTGCAATGTGCCTGGATGATTTTTAAAAATTCATTTATGGGACATGGGCATCTCAGGCCATGCAAGCCTTTATTGCCCATCCCTAATTGCCCTTAAGAAGGTGATGGTGAGTGGCCTTCTTGACCCAATGCAGTCCCTGTGGTGTCATAAGCCCCCAGATGTTAGTAAGGAGGACTTTGCAGGGTCAACAGGGCTGAGTTTGCTATTGTCATTTCCAATGCCTAGATCAATGCCAGGTGGTCTGTCTGGTTTCATTCCTTTTTATTGGTTTGATACAACTGAGTGGCTTGCCAGGTCATTTTAGAGTCAACCATATTGTTGTGGATCTGGAGGATGGCAGATTTTCTTCCCTAAGGGACATTAGTGAACTAAATGTGTTTTTACGACAATCAACAATGGCTTCATCTTTAGACTTTTAATTGAATTCAAATTCCACTATCTGCCATTGTGGGATTTGAACCCAGATTACCAGAGCATTACCCTGGGTCTCTGGATTACCAGTCCAGTGACAATACCATTAGTACACTGTCTCCGCCTGTCATAGTTGAAGAGCTGACAGTGTGTGCAAACTTGAGATCAAGGTGTGAGCCTTGCAGCAGCGCTGAAGCTGAGGAGAAGCATTGAATGATAGGTATGAGTTGTGATTGGTAGAGGTTATTGTTAGGGGATTACTGGGGTTGTGGTGAGCTGAGCAATGTCTGAGGCTGTGGTGCAGTTGGTGGGATATGGCATTCCCTAACCTTGACCACTTGTGTGAGGTCATTGAACTTTTTGCGGCACTGCAACCAGAACTCCAAGGCTATATCCTGGCACAGATCGCCATGGCTATCTGGTCTCAATGGTATCTGAGAGTTCGCCTGAAGGGCCATCTGGCCCCCTGTGGATAGAGCACATCCCTCCTGCTCTGAATCTCCTAAACCAAGGCGTCAGTAGTTGGAAAATCTTTGGCATAACATGGAGAGAGCAGGCTTAATCTTGTGTTTTTACCAGGTCAGAGGTAGAATGGCTTCCAACATCTGCTTCAGCCACAATACACCCTGCTGAGGTGTGTAGCCACTCAGAGTACAGTTAGTGCTGGCTGCATGCTGCAATAATGTTAAATAGCAGGCAGCACGAAGTTGGCATGTTATCTGCATCAGATGCCCCGCATGTGGCTCAATTGCACATCACGATCCTGACACCTGTTTTTGAAGGCTATCGGACCTAGGCCCACCATGTCCTAAATTCACTTGCACAATTATTGGAATTGGAAATTATTCTCTTCAGCTGTTCCTTCCCATAACTCCTTTATTTCTTTCCTCCTTCTTTCCTCCAGTACAGAATCCAGGTTTTTCTTTTCAACTTTGTAACATGCTCGGAAATATTCCCTGCCTATGAGGAGAACTGTAGAAAAACAGACCAGCACAGAGTATTGCATTGGTCCCAGCAGACAGAATGGAGAGCAATCACCATTTCTGTTCCAGAGAAATCCAAACATGAATTACTATAAATTAGGACAAATTTAGATTTTCTTAAGTAAATGGGAAATTTATGGATCATTCTTCAATTTCGCACTCATTGCAAGCCTCCAGTTCACTCTGAGGAGTTTCCTCCAATCTGAGTTTCTACTATAGAATTTGTCTTTCATACAGAGAAAGAATGATTCACATTTGTTCCATCTTTATCGTGGTAGGTGGGCCCAAAATCAAATCTAAAAAGAACCCAATGTCTTTGCAACCACTTGAGTTTGTTTGCTACCTCCATCCTAGCCCAATGCGGTGGATGTAATGGAAACGATCAAGTTATTTTCTCAGATCAAAGACAACTCTGTGGTGGTCTCATTATTGTCTGCCATTTTTGGAGTTTACATCATCCTGGTTATTTGGGCTCGAAAGAAAGATAGACAGGATTTAAGGAAGGTAAGAAACTGTTCATAAGATGCTGTAACTTGGAGATTTAATTGACTACTAAGTACCTCAATTACAAATTAAGAAACAACAGATGTAACAAAGTAATTTTAATGCTTAACTGAGTTTGTTGCAGTATTTTCCATTTTAAAACTACATGTATCCAGGCAATTTGAAAATGATATAGTGCTTCAAAATGATAGAAATGGCATGATGTGGTGCTGGAAGAATGTAAGTATTAATTTTTCTATGAAATTGGTATTGTAGATCAACTTGATGTAACCACATACTAAATATCATATAGGTCTAACTACGAACATTTACGAATTGAATCAATATTTTAGTAAATACAATATTCAATAGAATATGCCAAATCAAGCTAATGTTTTACAGAATGATACTCTTCTATGGAAGAATTTTCTCCCTGTTGGCTGGCCGGGGTGGGGGGGGGGGTGGGGGGGTGCGGGGTGCAGGAGAGTTGGGTGGGAGCAGGCGGGGGTGGGCGGGCCGCAGCTGATCACTGCCCGAGATCAACTGCGTGCCGTCATTTTATGTGGGCGGGCCAATTAAGGCCCACCCAGTGTGACGAGCACCGGGAAGCACTGAGCTCTCCCTGTGCGGGCGGGGGGAGTAGGCTGAGTCGGGGCCTGCACTCTTTCGCACGTGCGCATGAAAAAGATGAAAAAGTGCAGAAATCTCCCTGAGGCAAAGAGCTGCCTCAGCGAGATCAGTTTGTTTTTTAAAAATTTTAATGAAGACAAAAAAAAAAATTTTTTAAGACAGCTGGGACAAGTCAATCAATTTTATTAAAATATTTTATTGAACTTTAAACACCTTCATGAAACCTCATGCCGCCTGTGGATGAGGTTTCATGATTAATGCAAAGGCCACCTCAGCTCTTTGCCTGCCCGCCAACCTTAAGGTTGGACAGGCAACTCAGTTAAGTATTTTAATTGATATTTAAATGGCCTTAATAGGCCTTTGACAGTTCGGTGGGCGTGCAGCCGACTCCGGTGCACGCCTGCCAAACTGAATATCTGAGTGATGCACGGTGATGTCGGGATGCACACCCAATGTCACTGCGCTTCATTTTACACATCAGCCAGCGAAGCCCGCCCACCCGCTCGTCGAACTGAAGATTCTGCCCCTAGTGTACCTGTTTAACTATCCTGACACTTACAAAAGAGAAAAAATTTAGTTTTCCTAACATTTATTTTGCATCAGATTGAAAATCGTCTTACAAGATTTTCAAACCTGCAGTCAATCTTACCAAATTTTTTTTTGAATTGCGGTCCCATTTTCTGAAGATGGTATGCTCTTCTTTTGTTCTCATAGAATCATGGAGTGGCTACAGCACAGAAGGAGGCCATTTGGCTTGTTGTACCTATGTTAACTCTCTGCAACAGCAACTCAGCTGGTCCCACTGCCCCATCCTTTCCTGTAGCCCTGCAATATTTTCTCTTCAGATAATCATCCAAATTCACCATTGAATTTGGCTCTCCAAACTCTCAAGTGGTGTGGTCCAGACCCTAACTGCACACTGTAAAAGAAAAATCTTTCCTCATGTTGAATTTGGACCCCTCATGATTTTGAACACATCTACCAAAACGCCTCTCAACCTTCTCTTCGCTAAGGTGAACAATGCCAATTTCTCCAATATATCCATATAACTGAAGTCACTCATCCTTGGAATCATTCTTGTAAATCTTTGATGCACCCTAAAGCCTTCCTAAAGTGCGGTGCCCAGAATTGGACAGAGTACTCCAGTTGATGCTGAACCAGTGTTTTATAAAGGTCAGCCATAACTTCCTTGCTCTTGTACTCTATGCCTCTATTTATAAAGCTCAGGATCCCGTATGCCTTTTTAAACACTTTCTCAACCTATTCTGCAGCCTTCAACAATTTGTGCGCATATATCCCCCAGGTCTTTCTGCTCTTGAACCACCCTTTGAATTATATCCTTTATTTTGCATTACCTTTCCTCATTTCTCCTGCCAAAATGTATCACTTCACATTTTTCAGCTTTAAATTTCATCTCCCATTTGTCCATCCCTTCCATCAACTGGTCTATGTCCTTTTGAAGTCTGTCACTTTCCGCTGCACAGTCCACAATACTTCCAAGTTTTGTGTCTTCTGCAAATGTTCTAATTAAGTTTAGGCAATACTGTATCTTATGGGTAAAAACAGATCACACTTATCCTATTTATTTGCCTCCTGCTTCAGTTTGAAGTACCTTTCCAATGCTAGTCACCATACATTAACTGAGAAAGCAGCTTATTCTAAAGCCTCTGATGATTACACTTTGGTGCCAGCTTCTAAATGTTTCCACATTCTCTCCGTTTCCCCCTCCATTAAGTGATCTTATTCACTGACATGGAATTTTCTCTGAGAGCCTGCTAAGACCAAGGGGCAGAATGTTACATCCTTGTCACGGTGGGGGTGGGGCCATAAAATGCTGCAAGCCAATCAAAGGCCCATTGATTTTTGCAAGATGGGAAAATCCCGCCAGCAGGAGGAACCGTAAAATTTCGCCTAAGATCTTTCTGTGTGGGGATCATGGGTCATTGTTTAACTGATGTTCAACATCTCAATGATAGATGATCTAGAAACCAATTGTGTCATCAACCATTGCACGATCTTAAAAATAATTGATGATTAAAAATATAGCATTTTATGTTTTGTATTAAAGCCTTAGCATTGAAGTTTCAAAGTCATTGAATTGCCTTTGCTTAAAATCTGTCTTGCATATAGGTGAAAAAAACTGTTCTTGCAGATAATGCTCCATTTGCCAAATACCATTACTTGAGTGAAAGTTTTCACTGGTCATCAAAGAGGAGCAGGCACTACATCTAAGGTCTGGGAAATGAAAAATATAAACGTTGTAGAAATAAAATTTAATTGAAATGTTAATAGCGTAATCAGGTACTTCAAATAACCTATTAAAATTATGGAAAGAGTAAGAATACAATGTCATAATTGGAGAGAGATGTATTTTTCATAAGTTGCAATTACTAGTATAACCAGTTAAGGTTATTTTCTTTTTCCTTGAATGTGAATGTTGCTTTTAAGAGCACACTAATTGCCTATCCTTAGTTGGCCTGAGAAGGTGGGTGTTACCTT
This sequence comes from Carcharodon carcharias, assembly GCF_017639515.1. Classification (NCBI taxonomy): domain Eukaryota; kingdom Metazoa; phylum Chordata; class Chondrichthyes; order Lamniformes; family Lamnidae; genus Carcharodon; species Carcharodon carcharias. The sequence continues at coordinate 160,729,062 of NC_054473.1, read as the reverse complement.
TGATAATTGTTGCTCGGATAGGGAATTGCAGGATTTGAACCCAGGAACAATAAAACTCTGTGATAAATCACACTTTGACACACATTCTGGAGCTTACATCGTGTATAGTTTCACACATCACTTGTGTGTTTGTTACACAAACTGTAGTACAGCAGCAGGTGATGTGGCATTATGGATATACATGGACATGAAAACAATATAGATCCGAAATCATTAAAAAAAATGTTTTTGAATGATATAACCGGTACAGCAGTGTTTGTCCAAGTCAGGATGGAGTGAGACTAGTGGGAGATTATCAAGGTTATTTTATTCCCATAATTTGCTGCTCCTGCCCTTCATGGTGACAGAAACTACAAGGCTGGGTCATGTTGTCAAACAAGCTTGTAGCATCCTGAGTGTGAGCTGGGAGCTGGGGGTTGAGTGCGGATATTGAGTTCATGATAGAGCACTAATTGAGTGGACTGTTTGTCCTGGATTGTGTTGTCATGGCTGCATCTGTCCGAGTGAGTGGGAAATATATACTACTGCTTTAAACAATCTGATTTCCCTTTCTCCTCCTCCCATAGCTGAAGTAGACAACTTGCTGAGACTAGAAGAAGTACCAGGATCCCTTTCCAAGTATTAAAATGAACCTGAATTAGCATAATAAACGGAGTATATACCCTGCACCACCACCATTAGACCCAAAAAATCCAGCTGGTGCTGTTGTGGAAAACTGTTAGAATTTTTGAAGAAGTTCAGAAGCAATTAATTTCATTGAGTTATGTGGTGTTTTGGTTGTGTGTCTAATGAGTTTGTGTAGTATGTTTGCTCCTTGTATACCGTGAAGTTTGTTGCATGTTGGTGGTGCAGGTGCCCTCACTGAAGAAGCAGCTCTGTGGCACAGAGCTTCAGTAAAAACAGAAGATTCTTCACTTGTCCTTGTGTGGACCCAGTTATACCTGCATTGAAGTCAGGAATGTCTTGCACTGTAGTTATGGAGGGATCACTATGTGTTGTAACACTATTTGTTCCTTATGCAGAAATATGTGATGGCACTGGACTGCCACTGACATGGTGCTGTAACTGATTGCTCCTGTACTACTCCTTGCACGTTACTGGTGCAAGCCACAATGTCAGCTGACTGATGTGAGCCAAAATACATTGGCAATCTATGTTTCATACACTGGTGGCTTGGCCTATCTTATCTAGAGAGACTGTCGTCTGACTCAGGTAGTTACTTGAATTGGTTTATTTACACGATGCACACTATATACGCGATGAGCTATTAAGTAGGCACATCTTTCCTAAGTGCTGCCTGCTCTATCTGTTGTACCAAATCTCTAGCACATGACTGCTGATGTCACTGTTACATCATGGTCTACATCACTCATTACCATAACTATTCTATTTACCCATTACGCCACGCTTCCTTCCAAGTATAATATCAACTACTTAATAACAACATTAACTATTTTTAAACTATTTACATTGCATTTGCTCTATCACCTCCTCTCCGCAAACTCCACCAGTCAGAGGTTAAGTCTTTGTGGTGCCTTCACCACTCTCCCTGATCACGTTGTTGTGACCGCTGAGTGGGGCAGGTCATCTTGGATGAGTCAGCATCACGCAAGATGCTCAAAGTATCCTTGGGGCCTCCATCTCACATTGTGTAGTAATTGAAGACTTGTGTTTTCGTGGGTGCCACTTGAATCAGGGCTCTCCTGTTGTGTCTGAGAGTACCAGATGGTGTTGGACCAAGCTCTGTTCTTTGAAGGACCACACCTTCTGATTTGTGATCCCAAATCCAAACCCTCTTCCCAGTGTTAAGGAGGCTAGAGTCTTGGCCCCATGTCTCAAGTTGTACCAATGTTGCTGCTTCTCATGGAGGCCACTCTCCATGTTCCCCACTCTCTTGTAGTCAGCAGGTGTAACATTAGATTGCAGATTCCCTGGCAGCAGAGGGACTTGTGTCTTCAGCAGTCGGCCCATGAGCAGTCCCGCTGGTGGGAAACCATTTGCTTAAGGTGTAGCTCTGTAGTGCAGCAGGGCTGAATTCCGATTGGAATTCTTGGTCATTAGGGTCTTGATGGGCCTCATCACACTTTCAGCCTCTCTGTTAGCTTGTGGGTGGAGAGGAGAGCTTGTGACATGATTGATATGATTATTGTCCAAGGTAGTCATTTACGAATTGTGGTCCGTTACATGAGATGAGTTTGTTTGGAAACCCATGTGTATCAAGCATGGTCTGCAGCACTCTGGCACAGACTCAGCTGTAGTGACTTCCAATCACCTGGAGTAGTAATCTACAGCAATGAGATTTATTTTGCCCCAAAAATTGAAGAGGTTGAGCCTCAGTTTCTGACAAGGTCTGTCTGGGAAGCGGGATGGCACTAGGGGCTATTTGGGTGTTAATTTTGCAGGTGTGGCAGGAGAAAACAAAACCTTGGAAAGCCTGTGTAATTCCCAGCCACCACACAGATTGCAGTGCCTGTCCTCTGCACTTTGCAATCCCCAGGTGGTCTCCATGGACCCCATGGGGGATGCTCTTCCCCTATCAACTTAGGAATGATCAGAAGGTGATCGAAGACCAAAAGGTCATCCACTATGGTTAGGTGCCTGCGTTGTTCGTGATGTTTGTGAAGGAGCTGGTCAGCCGGACTATACTTGGAGCTACGTTCTTGGCAGAGTTCTCGGACTTGGGTACATTCCACGCCCTCTTGCTGCGCTCTTTGAACGTCTTGCAATTTTTTGGTGGAGACTGACAAGGAGTTCATTATGGTTGATGAGAATGCTTCCACCTCAGAAACAAGTATAAACTCCTGGGTAACAGCTTGGTCCATTGTAGCTCTGGATAGAGTATCAGCTGTGGTTTGTGACTTTCTTGGCACGTACATAGCTCTGTATTGATAATGCATCAACTGAAGCTGGAACCTTTGATGATCTCTGTGGAATCCAAACGGGTAATTAGTGGTTTATTGTCAGTCTCAATGTGGAAAGGTAAGCCCATCAGGCAGTCGGAGAATCTCTCTACTGCCCAAGTCACTGCCAATGCTTCCTTTTCTATAATGGCATGGCATTGCATTGTTTCTGTCAACGCATGGAGACAAAGTATACAAGCTTTCTGTTGCCATTCTTCTAGACTTGAATGAAAACAGCTCCAGGCCTGTTGATGATGCATTGGCGGCCACCGCTGTGGGCAATGTTGGATCATAATGTTCCATCACAGCTGAAGAGACCAGCCTTTCCTTGGTACATTTATTACCACAATTATTTTATTAACCTGTTACACTACAATCCCTTCAAAATCTACAGCGAAATGTACAGCAAGAACTTGCATTTATGTACAGTGCTTTTATTACAGAAACCTATCTCAAGGTGCTTCAACAGTAGGAGTTAAGCCAAACAAGAAAAGGGGGAAATGTGACCAAAATGGGTGGTCAAAGAAGTTGTTTTTTAAGAAAGGTTTTAAAGGTAAAGAGCTAGGATGTAAAGAGGTGGATGGATTTTGGGGATATGGGAGATGATAATAAAGTGTTATTAGGTTTAAAGAGCAGAAAAATGTTGCCTATTGTCCAGGGCAATCATCCCTCATCTTACTGATTACGTATAAAGTTTTTGAAAACAAAGTTCACAGATAAGTGGACTTATATAACAAATGGTTACGATAGAGGCAGGGAGAGAAGGAGAAAGGATGGCCTGAATTTTGCCGATTGGACAGATGGCTAGAATCAGCAGGAAATACAGGTAGCCGGTGAGCCTTCCCTCTACTTTTACAGGCTGAGCCGACACGGCTGCTGCACTTTTACTGGCCCACACCCCTCGCCTCACGGGGACCAGGAAACTCCTGCTGATATGTGTAATTGGACCAGAGACTCAGCCATTCACATCTGATTAGTTTGGAAATAATCATGACAGATCCAAAAGAAATAGTTCTTGCCTGAATTCAATGAAAATAGTGCAAAGTGGTTGATGGTAACAATTCAACATGATCAATTCAATTGATGTGTGTGTTGGCATTCATAGGTGTGCCATTCAATCATATTCGAACTTTCCAATGCATTTATGGCAACATTCCTGGATTATTTCCTGATCCTATCTTGTCGCAAGGCCCAGAAAATTACTCTCATTTAGATCTTAAGTGAAATTCAGCTTATTTTTCCATTCATCACAATATGTTAAGTTGCTGAGCTGACAGATGGGAATTTAATAGCAGTAGTGATAAGATGTCAAACAAATTTCTTTAATATTTATGTAGGTAGTAATGACTCTCTATGGTTCAGCAGGCCATAGTGACTCCCATCATCTGACTGACCCAAAGAAACCATTATTTCAGCGAGGTTCAGTAAATGAGTTTCTCCTTGCCCTTCCCACTTGGCAATCTCAAAAGCATCAGACTGTGGCACAATAATTCAGGATCCAGTCCATCCTGGTAAATATAATTTATTGATTCTTTCTCCAGTGTTTTCACTATCCTGTTTTACAAGGTACACTCTTTTACAAGGTACATGTTTTGGTGATTTATTGACAACTTCAATTCTGATGAAGCTTAATTTACAAATTATAAAATGACTACAGAATGGATTCATTTTTTTAATCTACTGAACATCTCTTTAACTGCAGGTACATCAATCACATAATTATACAAGATCCAGAAACAGGGGAGCAATGGTACTTTTTCTGCAATTGTTGACTTTGGAGAGTTTGTCCTTGACAAAACCTTCCCTCTTGCTTCTGAGGCAGAAATGCAAGATTTTGGGTAAAATCCTGAAACTTCAAATGAATCATTTTGCTCATGTTTTCCTTCACTGTTTTTGATCCTGTTCACTTTATCCTAACAGTGGGCAAAGTATATCAGTTTGAGATGCCACCTCAATAATGAATGTGTGCAGATCAGAAATTCACCCCTTACCTTATAAACTCTAATCAAACTTAGCTTGATTTCAATATCAGTAGATATTGATTTAGTAGATTTAGATTGTTTATTTTTCTTATTAATAATATTGGTGGAATCTTAATTTGACATTTTAAATAACGTAAATTTTAAACTTAAATAATCTGAAATTCAGATATCTGCTGTGCTAGACCATGGCTCACTTACACATTAGGCCTGTCCTTGCTGGCTTACATTGGCTACCAGTCCTCTACTGCTTTTAATTTTAAATTCTCTTTCTTGTGTTTAAATCCCTTGATGGCTTTTCCCCTCCCTATCTCTGTAACTTCCCCCAGCCTTATGACCGACCGTGGAGTTTTCCATTCTTATGATTCTGGCCTCTTCTAAATCCCCACCTCCCTTTGCCTCACCATTAATCATGTTGCCTTCAGCCATCTCAGTCCCATGCTCCAGAACTTTTGCTGCAAATCCCTCAGCCTCCCAGCTCATTTTCTGATTCTCCTTCAAATCTACTCATTTAACCAAGCTTATGGGCACCTTCCCTAAAATCTCTTTCTTTTTGCCTCTTCATCAGTTTTTGTCTTTGATTTTGTCTCTGTGAAATGCCCTGGGGCATTTTTCTACATTTGAGGTATTTTATAAATCAAGGATGTTGTTGTGATCAGTACTGAGCAAGTTTTCATAACAGCATTGAGTCAGCTGGAAGGGTGTTATTACATCAACCTGGTTTGAGTTTAATGAGCTTAGCTAAATTTAAATTGTATCAAATTTCACCTGAGCTAGAATTATAGTTTGTGTCATCCACTAAGTGGCACCGTGATATCCCTGCAAATTTTTAGTCCCCTTTCTGGTGAAGCTTTAATTAATGTGTTTACAGATCCTCAAGTGCCGTCAACACTATTTTAAAATCTGCACTGAATCATCAGTCCAGGATCACTGACAGTCATTTTACCAAATATCTCATTTACAACATCCTATAATCTAAAGTGTACTTGGACAGGAGAGGACTTGCTGTCAACATCCTTTAAATCGAAAATAGCGCTGAAAAAAATTGAATGATAGATTGCTAAAATAAAAAAGTTTGCTGGAAATACTGGTCTGTCAATATTCGTAGGGAGAAAAGATAGCTTAATGCTGAGTGTAAAAACTTGCCGTATGAAGTTTATCTATTTGAAATGTCAACTTGCCTCTTTTCAGATGCCAATGGGTCTATTATTTATTTCCAACATTTTACCATCTTGTTGGAATTTGTACTATTTGTCTTGTTTTTACAGAATATCAAGGAGGCTGGTCCGTGCCACAATGATCATGGTTGCAACTGCGTAAAGCACTCCAGAGACGAGTGTAAATCAAGATTTAAATATCCACTTCATGATGTTCATATTTTTGCGTTCGACCAAGGGGAACATTAACATCATACACTTGACATCACTCTGACACTGTTCAAATGTCCTAGCCTATGTTATTAACAAGAATAAAAATGCTTTTTAAACTAGTGTTTAAGATGGGATAGTTTCAAAGTATTCATCAATTGTGCCTGTTCTATTTGAAGTGTTCCAGAAACCTGTTCTTTATGAAGACGGCTGAAAGCTTCAGGGATCAACATATCTGGTTTTCAGTGTTTGCTCATCCCCCAAGGAATTCCTTCACCAGAGTGCAGCGAGTGTCCTGCTGCTTTTCTCTCCTGCTCTGTACAATGCTGACCAACATCATGTTCTGGGGCACAGCTAGTAATGTGACTGAAGAGAAGGAGCAATTGGGTAAATATTACTCCATTGCAATAAATTATTTAGTGGTGAAAACAAAATGAAAGCTGTGAATGCTGGAAATCGGCAATAAAACCAGAAAATGCTACAAATGCATAATAGGCTCTGAAATGAAATCTTGCTTTTTCATATGCCAACTAACCCAGCATACATTTCCAGCATTTTGGGGGGTTTATTTGCCAGTTTTCTCCTGAAGATGATGTTGCGCTGTGGATTATAGTTTATCACTTTCAGCACCCCAACAGTACCTCTCCTATGTATCTATTGTTCATGTGTGAACCTAGACAATAAAGGTTGGCAGGTTATTTGGCTATGGATTGCATCACATTCAGCTGGGCCTGTATCCATTGGAGTTTAGAAGAATAGGAGGTATATTGAGATAAGATCCTGAGGGGACTAAAGAGGGTGGATGCTGAACGGATGTTTTCCCTTGTGTAAAAGACTGGAACCAGGGGACATAGTTTAAAAATAAGGGGTCTCACATTTGAGATGGAAATGAGGAGAATTTTTTTCTCTCAGAGGAAGTCTTTGAATCTTTGTAACTCTCTTCCCCAGAGAACAGTGAAGGCAGGGTCAATGAATATTTTTAAGGCAGGGGTAGATAGTTTCTTGACAAATAAGGGAGTCAAAGGTTATCGGGGCTAGGTGGGAATGCGGAGTTGAGGCTACAGTCAGATAAACCATGATCTTATTAAATGGCAGAGCAGGCCCAAGGGGCTGAAAGGCCTACTCCTGCTTCTAATTCGTATATTTGCATCACAATTGAATATGAACCTGTCTGTTCCTGTTATCCAGGCCCATGTATTTTCCATCAGGAATCATTTGATTCAACCAGGAGAGGGAATCCTGGGCCAGGATCTTATGGCCCCCTCCCGCTGGGCGGGATATTACTGTCTGGCCGAACTAAATGGAGGTTTAAATGACTTGCCACATCTGCCGGGGGGAAATGCGCTGTGGGAGAGCAGTAAAATCCTGGCCCTGCTTCTTGTCCCCTCTCTCTAGGCAAGAAGACTCTTGTTTAAATGTAGCATCCAACCAATGCACTGGCTGAAATCTGCAATTTGACCTCGAGTCATAAAAAAAATCTGGAATCTTTTGGTCTGAGTTTCTTAGTGCTGAACTAGATAGTTTTTCATGTTTTTGATGTATTTAATATTTTTTCCAGTACTTTGTTTTCCAAATTTAGCACTAATATACATAATGGAATTATATAAAAGATTAGAGGTACCTGGAGTTGATTACAAAGTGGTGATGTGATCGCAGAGTTCAAAAGATTTTATAAACATGAAAGCGAAGCTCTCATAATCTAAACCAAAAGCTGAGATTGTCCTCCGTCTGCCGCCTAGCTGTTGGTATCATTTGTAATGTTGATTTATTTTATAGTGTTTTTAACAATTCAGTTCGGAGTTCATTTTGTGCCTCCTGAACTGGTACATTATAAGTTTTATGCAACAATATATTTTTTTTTCAAATCTAGATCTCTGGGGAACTTTTATATCCGGCGATGTTGAGGACATGGAGCAACTTCCCATTTTAAAATTCAGATTAAAGTTCTCTTTGCACTAAATCTAACTGATAATTTATCTCACTGCTTTGTGCAAGTTTGGCAGCTGTGTTTCCCCTCTAAAAATAAATTCACTGACTTCAAATAAACTCACTGACTGCAAAGTTCATTGAAACATCCTGAGGGCATGAAATACACTACTGTATATAAATTAATAGCTACTTCTTTAACCATCAAGGGAGCACCCTCATTGCACCAGTGAGTCATCTTTGTGAAGATGACCATTTAAGTAAATTCAATGAATCTGCTTTCCCAGTGATGAGCCACAATCTAAGAGAGTTAGGCACTACTACACCATAGGACAGATAGTTTGACCCATGCTCCTTTTGAACAAGGTGCACTGCTAATAGCATTGGAGTTCTGAGTGCCATCTTGTTGCAAATTATAGGCAAGCAGGCATTTTGGACTAGTGACCATCATGTTGAGATTTGATTGTCCAAAAGTATTTTGCGCACTGTCTTTACCATCGTTGGACAGCGGGTGTTTTCAATCCATCAAGCAGAGCTGGATTTGAACCGAGAGTCCAGATTGCACCATCTAGAACCATAGAAAATTAATCAAGATATTTAAAATGAGTGAGAAAGAGATCTCTCATCATCAGCCTGAAAGCAAACTGTAAGTTCAACCAAGTGCACACACCCTCATGGGACTGAATAGCAAATCTTCACTTTTATTAAGGAGATGGTGGACTTACAAAAGCCTATGTAGAGAGAATATTTTCATAACAAATTGCTTCAGGTTTATTTAACCATCTCTAAGCAGAGTCACAAATCATATCTTTTTGTGACTGTAGTGGATTACCCCTCTTTTACATCTCTGCAACTTTTGACATGGTCTGCCACTCCATTCCCTCACCCCACCTACCCCTCCTCTGCAGGCCTTTGACCTTACCCCAGGGCGTTCAATCTCCCCTAGGCCTCCGATCTCCGTTGAGGCCTGTCATCTCTCGCCATACCACCTCTGATCCCCCAGGCATCTGATCTCTGACCTCGGGAACTAATCCCCTACAACCGGGACCAAATTGCCCCCGGAATCCTGGGATTAGACCATCAGAGCCCCTCCCACCTATGTCAGGGCCAGGACCTACCTTGTCTTGTGGCCCCTTCCAGACTGCTTCCTGGCTAACTGGAAGCCAAGCTTGTCAATCAGGCTGATTTCTGGGAGGAGAGCCAGTTGGTGACATTACACAAACACCATGGAGTTAAAACTTTTCTGTGTTCTACCTGGCCCTCTTCACTCCCAGCAGGTCGAGGAAGTTAAAACTCTCCCCAGTATCTCCAGCAATGGATTCTCTTCACGCCTCTGCACCATTGCCAATGTGATCCCCCTAGGCTCTATCCTTGGCTCCCCTTGTCTTCCTCCTTTACATTCTCCCCCATGGCAGCTTCATGTGGTCATGTTCCATATGCACATTTATGAGTCCTAGGTCTACCTCTCTGCCACCTCTCCTAACTCCTCCATCACCCCTGTGTTGTCAGACTGCCTGTGCGATATCCGGTCGTGCATAAACCTGTATTTCTTTCACATAAACATTGGTAAGATTGAAGCCATTGTCTTCTGCACCTACTAAAACCCTGTACCTTAATCACTGATTCTACTCTCATCTCTAGCTATTGTCTCAGGATGGACAAGACTGTTTGCAAACTCAACACCCTATTTGACCACGAGCTGAGCATCCAATCACACACACTGTTTATCATTGTAACTGGCGACATTGATATTGGACTTGATTGCTACTAAAAACCTCCTATTTAACCATTGCAAACTTACATTGCAAGCACAAAAGAGTTTTATAAAAATAAAACACTGTAAGGCAGCTTATCATTGATAAATTCCATCATTAATAAAGTACAGATTTTATTCTTTCAGAAATAAAAAAGGGAAAATCCACAGCAGCTGTCTCTTAATTTACCAGGTTCTACCAAATCTTTTGTTATTGCAGATTACCGCCTTATCAGTTGGCGTGAGTTCATCCTCGGGATTGAAAGTGCCTTGATCATTTTTCCTGTGAATCTCATGATTGTACAGGTTTTTCAAAACGCCAGTCCCAAACCAACTGACATGGCAACAATGCTAAACAAATCAGGAGCTCCCTGTGGCTCCTCAGAATGTCAGCAAATGCCCGAGAGTTTAATGATGGTGAGAATGGTTTTGTTTTTGCCCTGAATGACTACTTCTGCACATGCAACAGATCTGGAATTATTAACAATGCTTTGTAAAATTCTAAATGCCTGTTCACTGTTCTGAACTAAACAGGTGGGAAAATAAAATAGTAGGCAGGGTGCGGAAATCCCTCCCCCAACTTCCACCATTCACTACTTTCACTGGTGTGGGAAGGAAGGTGGGGTAGGAATGCCACACACAGCAATGTGCTGGTTGCAGGCACCATTCTAGAAATGGGCAGTTCAGAACTTCTGCAATCTTCATAGAGGCGACTGCATTTTGAAAGCCATCTTAAATCACACCTGCATGGATTGGAGACGAGTGTAACAGGTGATTAAGAAAGGTGTCGCTTCCTTTACAGTTCATCATGAAATGCTGTAGGTGTGAAGTATGGAACACTTCTCGAACTTGCATGTCATCCTTGTGCAGGGGCCAAGCTAATCATCTCTGTATCATTCCAATTTTAGTATATGTTATATCTATGCTTACTAAAGTGAGTGATGACAGTGATTGGAAAAGGACCATTAAATGATATGGTTACCAGGTTGTTACTTCTGACAACTGACAAGCTGTCAAGTAAAAGAACAGCACTGTAAAGGTTGAAAAATATTCAGATGCATTAGAATAGATTGTCCACTGGTTAAAGTGCTGATTCTTCAGAACAGAGGTAGCCCCTTCAATGAGGCTGCTTTGGCATCAGCTCTCCAATGCCTCCTTCTCAGGCTGCCAAGCCTTCCAAGAGATGAAAATACTGCCTGCTCGCCCAACTCCCGATTCCCACCTGCCTGGTGAAGATCTGGCCCCAAAGGTCTTAGTTGCTGCAAAGGATATTTCCCCTTGCCAGGTTTTATTAAAAACAAATTTAAGTCTAATCTTTAGATATTGTGCAGATGTTCTTCAGCATAGCCGCTGCCTATACTTACAGCAGTGATTTTCAAACGTTTTGTTTGGGGAACGCTCTGCAAAGATTGACATACTTCTTGGGCCCCTCATTCTATTGACCAAAAGATGGCATCAGATATCTTAAAGAAAGCAGTATCACCATTGTAGTGCAAAAGAAAAACATGCTGATGAGTCAATAGCTGCTGAACAATTGAAAAATTGATAACTTTAGGGATCCCATGGGAACAAGAAGCTCCCACTTTAAACCTATGACTCACAGTGCGGGTATAGTAAACACAAGTAAGAACTTGTGCAGCAAATGGGAGCTCTAATGCTACAGCATTATTCTTTCAGTCCTGGCCTCTGGAATTGAATCAGGCCCATGCTAGTGATATGAAATTCCCTTCATTTGTCTAACTGTACAAGTTCTGCCTGTAATTATTTTGGTGGGTCTTGACTATTAGAGCGCTAACATCCCTAGGTAATTCGGGGGGAAGGGAGGATATAGAGAAATGGAAGGAAGGGTATGGGAGAAAAGGGAGAGGGAGGCAATGGGTAGTGGGGAGGGAGAATAATTAGGGTAGGAGATATTATGGGGGAGAATTTTCCAATTGAGTCCCTTCCAGCGTGATGCATACCCGGAAGCACTGAGCTCTCCCTGTGCAGGGGTGGGAGGGAGGAGGCTGAGTCGGGGCCTGCACTCCTTCCCGCATGAGCGCAAAAGAGCGCAGAAATCGCCCTGGGTGCAGAGCTGTCTCAGGGAGATTATTTTGATTTTTTGAAAACTTTAATAAAGAGAAAATTTTTTTTTAAGACATTTCTCCTCGTGACAGTGTCACATGAGCTGGGACATGTCACTGAATTTTATTAGCAATTTTTACTAAACCTTAAAAACCTTCATGAAGTCTCATCCCGCCCATGGATGAGGTTTCATGATAAATGTGAAAGCCGCCTGGGCTCTTCACCTGCCCCCCCAACCTTAAGGTTGGATGGGCAGCTCAATTAATTAACTCAATTATTATTTTAATGGCCTTAATAGGCCTTTGACAGTTTCGGTGCGCAACCGACTTTTGTGCACGCCCGCCGAACTCAAGGTCAGAATGGTGCATGCCCGATGTCACCGCGCATCATTTTACATGTCAGCAAGCGGGTGCAGGGCCCGCTTGCCGACCCAAAGTCTCTGGCCATGGGGGTGGGAGGAATGAGAGACTGGGGACTGAACATGAATCAAGGTGGTGTGGCTGACAGGGAACAGATGTGAAGCAAGGAGAGTAGTGTGCAGATAGGATAAAAGCTGATGTGTCCAATGATATCCATTCCGTCCTTTAAAGAAAATGTAAGACCTCAGGTTTCTCCCTGGCTCACTAGCCCCATCTTTCCTTGCCAATCTACTTTCTTAATCCACCTCTGCCATACTCCCCCACCTCATGTAATCATCTGCCACTATTTCCCCTCTGATATCTGTTGGGATGGTGTTGATTGCAGAACATGTCGTTAAAGAAGTCTTCATAGTCTTCTGAATGTGAACAGCAAGTCTTTATTAACTATATACGTACATACAGCAAAGGAACTATCTCCATGGGCAGAATTTTCTGTCTGTCAGGCAGGCGGAACAGGAGCAGGAGCCGGCGCGGTCACGATCGGCGCCGGTCATCAGGGCCATGCCACCATTTTGAGCAGGTGGGCCAATTAAGGCCCGCTCAGTGCATTTGCTGACTCCCGTGAATAGCGGGAGTGTGTGGGTTGTGGCAGGTGTGCACAGACCGGTGGGTCCAATGGTGACCCAGCAGTCTGTTTAAAGGAAGGCCAGGCAGCCTCTTGTAGGCTGCTCACAATGACCACTTCCAGGTCACACTGCAAGGGGTTGGCTAAGCAGGACACGCTGGAGGGAAGGGCAGAGGAGAAGGGCAGGCTGCAGGGTAGGCCAGCGGGGGGCCAATGCACCTCTCGCTTTTCTGATGATTGCCTTGCTGCCCTCCTCAAGGAGGTGGCAGCACGGCAGGAGGTGTTGGTCCCCCAGGAAGGGAGGAGGAGGCCCCCCCACATGACAAAACGTGCCTGGGAGGAGGTGACGGAGGTGGTGAGCTCCCGCGACGTGGATCCAGTGCCGTAAGTGCTTCAACGATTAGTTGCGCTCTGGAAGGGTGAGTACCATGCTGGCATTGGGCATTTAACCCAGTGGGTAGCCTTACCCTTTGAGCCATCCCCCCCCTCAAGTCTTATTGTCGTGACTGCATTGAATCATGTTGCGCATTTTCCCTACGCTGGGTGGGCTAGCAGATAGTGCCCATGCTTACATCAGCCTGCGCGGTTCATGAGGAGATGAGTTCTCCCCTACACCATGTGTTGCTCTTAGTCACACATGACTAGTCTGAGGGCAACCTGCAGGAGATGTAGCTAGACACATACTCAGAACTCCAACACATGTCCTATTCATGGTGATGAGATTGTGGAAGGGGAGCCTCAAGATCTCATGGCCAAGAGCCATTTGCTGCCCTTGATGCTGCAAGTAGTTGCGTCTCCTTGCTATGGGAGCTAAGAACGTGTGCTTCCTAAAGTGATGTACACAGAATGTATCCAAGGTGGCCCTTGTAGGGGGTTGGGAGCAGGCTATTATCTTTGTGTGACTGATCAACAGTAGCAGGGAGAGGAGGCACTGGAGGCCTGGTATGGGCCACTGTGGTTGGCGTGCGGCGTGCGCATGCAGAGTTCATGTGCGATTAGCCCCAATGAATGGTCTTCTCTGTTTTCAGGAGAAGAATGCTCACAATGACTCTGAGCATTCAAGGGCTGGAGGCGACCATGCCCAGCTCCTGATGTTAAGCTGTTTCGAGCAGGAGGCCCTGGAGCCTGAGAGGCACCATGCACCCAGGTCAACTGGTGTCAGTGAGGCTGGGGTGGAATGGCCAGTTATTTGAGGCCAACAGTGAGATCCGCAATGTCCTCCCACCATCCATAGTACTGATGATTGTTTAATTTGTTATTGCTGCAACATTGCTCATTCACAGACTGTTAGAGTCAGAGGTGTGGGTCATAGAAAAAGGTCCCTCGGCCCTTCGAAGATGCGCCTGTCAAACACCTTCCAAAATTGCCTTATCCTATTTCCCACCACTATCCCCATGGCCTTGTGTGCCATGGCATTGCAACTGCACATCCAAATACTTATTACGTTAGGAGGGTTTCTGCGTCCACCACCCTTTCAGACAGTGCATCCCACATTCCCAACACACTCTGTGTTCAAACGTGTCATCACATCACCTGTCAACCTCATGCCCCTTACCTTAAATCAATGCCACCTGGTTACTCATCCCTCCACCAAGAGGAAAAGTTCCTTTCTGTCAACTCTATCTATGTCCCTCATAATGTTATAAACCTCAATAATGTCACCCCTCAGTCTCCCCTGCTCCAGGAGAAATATCCCCAGTCTATGCTATGTCTCCTCATAAGTCAAAGCCCAGCATGCATCCTGGTCAACAATGTCTGCACTCTCTCCACTCCAATCACATCCCTCCCATGAAGCGCATATCACAACTGCACTCAGAACTATAGCTGTGGCCTAGGCAGTGTTTTCTGCACTTGGAGCATTACCTACCTGTTCCTGTAATCTATTCCTCGGCTAATAAAGGCAAGTATGGCATTTACCTTCTTCAACATCTTAGGTACCTGTCCTGCTACCTTAACGGGCCTGTTGACATGCTCAGCAAGGTCCCTCTGACCCTCCTTACTTTCCACACAACCATTCCTTGTGTATTCCCGCACCTTGTTTCTCCTGCCCAAATGCATCACCTCATACTTATCCACATAACATTCCATTTGGCATTCCTTAGGCCATCTGACCAGCCCGTCTGTATTCGCCTGTAATGTAAGTGTATCCTCCTGACTATTTGGCACCCAATCAATGTTCATCTCCATAGGTTCTGGAAGGTTGAGCGCATTATGAGCTGGGGGAACGGGATGAAGTGTGTTACTGTGTGCACGCTAACTGATCCACTGTGCTTGTTGTTCATTTCAGCATCATCAGAGCCTGTCCACCAGGAGCAATTGCAGATGCCCCCTCTCATACCTGAGAGCCCTCAACTGTCACCTGTGTCATACCATTTCTGCGAAGCAGGCACCAGCGCAGATATTAGCACATTGTTGGGAATTGCAACATTGGCTAGTGTCCCGGGGCACAGTGGAGAGGGCATTTCACAATCACTGGAGGAGCTGGCAGGGACAGAGAGTGCCAATGGCGCCAGCAGCCGGAGGACTGCAGGGGACCAGGCACATGCTGAGTCGGGGCATGATGATGTGCCTTTGGAGCCTTCTGCGACGCAACAGCTACAGGAAATGTAGCCAGTTGTGCGGGAGCATTGGGAGTGTTGCATAAGACTATGCTTCGCTTGGTGTCTGTGGTGGGAGGGTCCATGCGGAGCATTAGTGATGCAATGAGCCTCATGTCAGAGCATCATGCTTCCTCCCTGGAGAGAATGGTGACTCTCGTGGAGAGGGGCTTCTAGGAGAACAAGCAGCTTCTCTTGGGGTAATGTTCGGACCTGCAAGCCCTTAGAGCACCAGTGGCCACAGCTGGTTATTGCCAATGTGGGAGATGGTGTGGGCTTCAAGCTTCCCAGCTCGTTGCCCATCCTTCGATGGTGAGCAGGAAGGTCCGGGGCGACATCACGTCGGTAGAGCAGCTGCCTGTCATATCTGCGGGCTCCTCTCATGGCGCTCCAGATGAAGGCATCAGCTGCTCTGCCCCTCTCCCAGTGACTGCTTCATCGGTTGAGGCTGTGACGACTGGGAAAATGCCAGCTGTGGACCTGGCAGCTCCCTTACTGGCAGGACCAGCACAGGCTCCACGGGCCAGAGGATGACTGCCAAGGTTATCGAGGCCAACAGGACAGCAGAGTCAGCGGGCTGTCTCAGATGCTACTCCGAGCGATGAGGCGGCACCAAGACATAGCACCCGCAAACGAAAGCATAAGGCATCTTAGGCACACCATGGGCTTCTCACCGGTGCTTTTGTGTTAGCCCTAGATTAGGGAATTATTATTTGTTTCTGCTTGATTAACGTTCTGTTTTGACTTTGTGAGAACTTCTGATGGTGAAAATTAAAACCAGATGTGTTACCGTGGCTGAGGGTGGCTCCTTTGTTCTGCATTTGTATGTTTTACATACATGTCATGAATGTTTGAGTGGACATTGAAGTTTATTTCCAAAGCCCTTAGTTGCAGCTGATCATCTGGCAGATTTAGCATTTAAGTGGTGAGTATGGAAGCCCCAAGCAAGGCTGGTCCTGCTGATCCATTTGTGTGGAGTTAGCTGAAAGTTTGTTGGATTAAAGTCTCCCGGGTGTCACTGTCTCCATAGTCCCGGGTTAGCATTTAGCCCCTCATCATTCCTCTGTGCTTCCTCATCCTCAGAATCAGTGCTGGACTCATCGTGTGCAGCCACATCCACTGTGTCAATGTCTTCATCGTCCACAACGACCCCCCTTTCCAGCGCAAGATTGTGGAGAGCGCAGCATGCAACCACTATCACCGACACACGATCTGGGGGGTATTGGAGTACGCACCCTGAGCGGTCCAGGCATCGGAAGTGCAACTTGAGAAGACCGATGGTTCTCTCCACCACAGCACTTGTGGAGGCGTGGTCCTGTTGTAGTGCTGCTCGGCCTCTGTTCTTGGATGGCGGAGAGGCATCATGAGCCACCTTTTGAGGGGATAGCCCTTGTCACCCAGCGGCCATCCATCCAATCAGGCTGGAGCACTGAAGAGCCCCGGCACCTGGGAGTGTCTGAGGATGTAGGCGTCATGGGAGCTGCCTGGGTACCTTGCACAGACTTGCAGAACCTGCATCCTGTGTTCACACACTATCTGCACGTTCATGGAGCCCTTCCTGTTGATGAAGGCAACGGGCTCACCTGCTGGTGCCTTGATGGTCACATGTGTGCAGTCTATTGCACCCTGGATGCAGGGGAAGCCAGCAATAGCCACGAAGCCTCTGGCTCGCTGTGCCTGGCTTGCCTGTTTCCAGCGGAAGCCGATGAAGGTCAATGCATGCCTGAACAGAGCGTCTATGACCTGCTTGACACAAGTGTGGACAGCTGATTGGGAGACTCCTGGAAGGAACCAGAGGCATAGAAGTTGAGGGCAACTGTGACCTTCAGAGCCACTGGCATGGGGTGTCCACCCACACAGTTAGGAGAGATCTCAGGGCTAATCACCTGATAGATGTAGTTGACTGTTTCCCTTGACAGTTGGAGCCTCCTTCGGCACTACACCTCAGTCATATTGAGGTAGATGCTTCGCCGCCTGTATACCCTGGCAGCAGGATAGTGGCATCTTCTGCGGCTCCTTCCACCTTGGACCAACTCTTGGCCCTGCGCCCCTTGTGCCTGTGCCTGGCCTCCTAATGGTGGCTCCCCTGGAGGCTGATTGTCCACTCCTGGCCTCCTCCTTATTCTAGCCCTCCCTTCCTCCTCAGAGGAGCTGCCTCCAGTGGACATGACAGAACCCATACCCAGGCTAAAGGGAGGCCTCCGGAAAGCTGCAGGCCTGATAGATTCCTGACTGAAGAGTGCTAACCTGGAGGTTTAAAGTACACAGAAAGCTGCTGGAATTTGTTCTGAACTGCTACAGCTCACACAGGCAAGTTTAAAACACTTTCTGCAATAAATACTCACAGGCCAGATTGACAACCCCATTGAGCCCTCTTATGCCACCCGTGGAGGAGT
The DNA here is from genome assembly GCF_017639515.1 of Carcharodon carcharias. Lineage (NCBI taxonomy): Eukaryota > Metazoa > Chordata > Chondrichthyes > Lamniformes > Lamnidae > Carcharodon > Carcharodon carcharias. The sequence continues at coordinate 160,711,096 of NC_054473.1, read as the reverse complement.
TTGATTAAAAAGCCTCTTACCTGCCTATCCGTTGTGCCTGTGCACTGACCCAAAGATTGCACAGGCGGCCGAAAATCGGCGTCGATTGCTGATTTAAGGGCCTTAACTAGCCCATTAATTAATGGCGGGCGTGCTTCAAACTTCATCGCGCGCCCGCCCAATGAAATATTGCGATGACGCGTGGTGACATCAGGGCGTTTACCTGACGTCATTGCGTGTCATTTTACACACTGGCGTGTGGGACCCGCCACCCCCCCCGCACCTCAAGCAGAAAATTCTGGCCCATGCCTGGGTCTTAACACTTCTCTGCTTAACACCACCCTGGATCTGGGTCATGTGCCTACTTACATCACTGTGTGGGCGGTACTGTACTCAGTCCAACATTAACCCTGCATGTGCCAGACTCTTATACTGCAATATCTTGCTCTTCCTACACAGTTCATTTACATGAGCTATTCACCATCCTTGCATGTGCTTGGCATTAATGAATATCATGAAACGATAATGGTATGAGCTGAAGATTGGAGTGGGCACTTGGAGAGTTAACAACATATTTCATGTATTTTGAATGTACCTGCGTTAGGATGATAAAATAACGACATCAAGGGAGAGAAAGATCATCTTTGGCATTTTTCTGGCTTCAAAGGCTTTTAGTTTTAGTCAATCAGAAGAATCCAATGAAATTTGAGAAATTTGTGCTAAGCGTTGAAGATATTGAACATTTTTTTTAGCTAAAGCAAAACACGCAAAACACCTGATCAGGCAACTAGGTTTATGGATGTCCTCTAATCTGTAAGGGTGACTTAATTCTCAGACCAAAGCACACAAGAGTTGGCTGTTAAAGGAAAAGAAAGCACACAGTGTCTCTGCTAGAAGGAATTTGGTTTTGCTTGGTTCATGCTTCACCTAACCTGGGAGCTAAATATTGACAGAAGGGCCAGGATTTTATCGGGCCATGGTGGCACTGCCCAAGCACTAGAGAGTCAAGGACAACCCTGCCCTGGCCTTTTCTGGAAGCCCTGACAAGTTTTTATGTCCATTGGGCAATTAACTGCCTGGCAATTAACTTTAAGTAATGAGATCCCGCCCCCAAGAGCTGCCAGCCAATTGGAGAGTTGGCAGCTCTTCAGTCACAGCAGTGCCACTCAGAGTGATGGGCACTGCTGGGACTGCACCCAGCCTATTGCAACATCATGAACTCTGCCCTGGGTAAATAGGATGGGCTTCCTGGGGCCAGGCAGACAGGCCCCAGCAAGGTGGTGGTGGGGTCATTGGTGAGGCAGGGGGTGTGTCATCAAGAGGATGGCCCTTGCTGCCGCTGGGGTTGGGAGGGGGGGTGGTGGTGCGGGGGTCCTCCGTGGGCCTGATCAGGAGCATCAGTCCAATTGAGCCCGCAAGGATGCCACCATAGTATACCTGGTGCTCTCCCAACGTGGCAGAGGGTACATCCTCTGCTGGTGCGAGTGGTGGCAAAGAAAAGGCCCTTAACTAGTCATTAACTGGTCGCTTCAGGGCCTCGATTAGACTCTGGGCAGGTAGGCTGTCCGCCAGCTTCCCCACCGCTGGTAAAATGCCAGCAGTTTTGGGAGGCAGGGTGTACACCACCCTGACCCTTCAACCCAGCTTTTTTGGCCTCCCCACCTCCCAGCCTGCTCCCTGAGGTTCCGTAAAATCCCAGCCAAGATTTCAAAAGTGGAAATGTCATTCCTTTAAGTGCTGTTATCCATCAGCAGAAACAGAACATATATATAAAAAGTCTGTGTATCCACTTGTGCAGATTTAAATAAGCTGTATTGTAAGTTCCAAGAGTTGCATCCCTGATTGTTGAATTCTTCTCTCTTTATAGGAGATTAAAAGGATTGCTCGCTCCTTGCCTGGAAAAGTGAAAGATGCTATGCCAACCCTAGAAGATGATATTAGAAATGTGGATGACATAAATAAGTTGCTGGCATTAATAGCAAACATTATTCAGCACTGTAATATTGAATAAGCTGAGACTCAAGAGATTGCTATTGCAGATAATGGTCAGTATATATGATTACTTTTATTTTAAAATTAGAACCAGGCCATTTAGTACTGAAATAGGGGGAGATGTAGTGATATTGTCATTAGGCTAGTAATACAGAGGCCCTGGCTAATGCACTGGAGGCATGGGTTCAAATCCCACCACAGCAGCTGGTGGAATTTGAATTCAATTAGTAAAAAAGTCTGGAATTATAAAGTTAGTTTCAGTAATGGTGACCATGAAAACTATCATCAGTTGTTGTAAAAACCCATATGGTTTGCTAATGCCCTTTAGGGAAGGAAATCTACCTTCTTTACCTGGTCTGGCCCTCATGTGACTCCAGACCCACAGCAATGTGGCTGACTTTTAAATGGCCTCTGAAGTGGCCTAGCAAGCCACTCAGTTCAAGGGCTGAGATTGGCAATAAAAACTGGCCTTGCCAGTGATGCTCACATCCCATAAAAGAATAAAGGAAACAAATAATGAAGCACTTATTCATACAAAGGTTAACGTTAAGACAAAGGCAATTCTAGGACGGAAGTGGACTAATGGCATGTTCCCATGTTCTGAATGACCCTGCACACACATGTTATTTTCATGGATGGGCTTGAGTCAGGGCCACTGTCTTCCTCTGCAGGCCTGAGGTGGCAATGGAGGCAGGTGGATGTTGGGGCCAGGAGGTTAGAAGGCTTGCCTCTTTTCACTGGGGCATTATCCCAGCCCTGTAGATAACTGTTAAATTAAATTACTTAAATTATTGTACACCATTACAATATGACATTTGAAATTGGCAGCAGCTTATAAACTCACCAGTCAATTGTTTCTCGACTCCACAACAGGTTTCCCCCAAGGTTCACGAACTGAGTGACTTGATGTGTTTCACACAGGCTTCAGGAATCTATCCACCCCACTGAGGGTATCAGCCTCTGGAAAATTCACAATTGAGGCTGACATTAAAGAGGCTGAACCTGACGTCACTCTGAGTGTCAGGTTGCCACCTGCCACATTTCCCACACAACTCAAGATGGTGTTCGGCAGGCATTGGGTGGAAAATTTGAATTTAAAGTCCCCCCTGCTCTCATTTTTGGCCACCTGACATGGGTTTCTACTGTGTCAGGCTCCACTTTGGGAACATGGGATAGCTGAATAAACTCTGTAAAGAGCCCTAGAATGTATTTTCACAGTGCACAAAACACATTTCAAAGAATGAGTGCTAAATGGCCAATTTAAGCTCCTGATATACTTCCATAACTTGGCGTTAATGTAGTATGTCCTATAATGAATGGTGATCTATAAGTTTATGTTGCTGGCACCATTATACTGTCTTATGAAGGATGTAATAGAAGCACTGGTCTGAGGCTTGTGCAACACCTGAAAGAATGTTGGCTGCTGATCTGATGCCAGTACTTCTTAAGTCAGACTTGGATCAAAATGTGTGAAGTTATCTGTTAAAATGCACCTCTTCCCAAATATACATATTCTACCATAATGTTTTCTCATAACTCAAAATTCAAGTGAAAGAAAGACATTGAGGGAAACTAAAGAATATATAGCCTCCCAAATGATGGAAAATGTCATGTTTTTAGAAAATGATTCCTCTGCTGACCATAGTCCTGATCAACAAAATGAAGGTAGCAATTCCATGGCCAGCAATCTTGAATAAAATGAAGACAGTGATTCCACATACAGCAATCCTGATAAAGAGAGGGATCAAACAGTGAAACACTTCCTTCACTATGTGAATCTTTTGCTTAAGTATGTAGAAACTGAACTGCAAGAGCTGGGACTAAAGAAATTTCAAAATCCTTACACTCAAATACATGCTACAAATCAAGTTCAGAAGATAATATATTTCATCAAAACTGTGATTAGCTCCGAAGATGATGATTGCAGTGCTAAGAGGTATAGTACACCATTTCAAGTATTTAAGAAAGTGTGTTATACTGTCAAAGCAAGTTTTTAAAACTGATAATGAGTATTTAGAAATTCTGAATAATTGGTCTGTAAGTAATTGGGAATAATAATAATAATAATAAAGGTGCCCTATGCACCTTTAAGATTTATAAACTTGACTGTAAGTATGCAGGTTAGTACACATGCTCATTTCTATATCCCTTGGGCCAAAAATCTCCCATTATAAACTATAATTGCAAGTTATATTCACTATTTGTTTATTAATTAACTTTACATGTAGCTTGTACTTTATTGAACAGGGAAGTTACATATAGAAGGGAGAAAAAAACTTTGATTTGAAACATCTCCCTTGGTGGTTAATCTATGTTGGCTGGCTCCTGGTGTTCGTCACAAGTGGTGTCTTGGCATTCTGTACTTTGCTCCATAGTTTTGATTATGGCAAAGAGAAGTCCATTCAGTGGCTCATATCCAAGGTCATCAGCTTCATCGAAACTGTTTTCATCATACAGCCAATAAAGGTAATAGCAGATTACCCGATAACGGAAACTATCGTATAAACATAGTGAATGTAGAAAACAATTATAAGTAGAGAGTTGATTCAAATGGCACTAGAATCACTGCCCTTGTGGGGCTATCAAGTGATGAGCTGACCTCAGCCAATTCAGCGATATCAATTGGTAAATGGAATCCAAAAATGTATTTTCACAAATGCAGGAAGTACTATGATTGGCAGGGGACAAGATATGCAGAGAGTCACAGCTCTTAAAGAGCTGTTGCTCCCACTTCAAACTAGGCAGTTTTATTTGATTGCAGAAAGTCTATCAAGGCAAGACTAGAAGTTAGTCATGGAAATGTCAGAAATTTCCCTTTTGATGAAAACAGCCGATTATTTTGGATAAAGTGCAGCAGAGGACTTTTCCGATGTGAAGGAGAAAAAGCCATAGGGCGATTCACACTGGGTGGTCTCATGCACTTGTATCATGTTACAGAGCCTTGGGAGGACCTGTAGTCCTCCCTATAGTGCCTGTAGTGGGAGGACACTGACACTTAGAATCCCCATCCACCACTAATCTCCTCCATCTGGCTGAATTGTTCTCTCACTAAACAATTTCTCCTTAAACTCCTCTCACTTACTCCAAATAAAAGGTATGGCTATGGATACCCGCATAGGTCCCAGTTATGCCTGTCACTTTATGGGGTATGTGGAATATTCCTTGTTCCAGTCCTACTCCGGCCCCCTCCCACAACTTTTTCTCCGGTACATTGACAATTGCTTTGGTGCTGCTTCATGCTCTCATCTGGACCTGGAAAAATTTATTAATTTTGCTTCCAATTTGCATCCCTCCATCATTTTCACAAGGTCCATCTCTGACACTTACCTTCCTTGACCTCTCTCTCAATTTCTGGTGATAGACTGTCCACCAATATTCATTATAAGCCTACCGACTCCCACAGCTACCTCGACGACAGCTCCTCACACCCCGCTTCCTGTAAGGACTCCATCCCATTCTCTCAATTCCTTCGCCTCCGTCGCATCTGTTCTGATGATGCCACTTTCGAAAACAGTTCCTCTGGCATGTCCTCCCTCTTCTTTAACCGAGGTTTTCCACCCACGGTGGTTGACAGGGCCCTCAACCGGGTCCGGCCCATCCCCCGCGCATCCACCCTCACGGCTTCCTCTCCCTCCCAGAAACATGATAGGGTCCCCCTTGTCCTCATTTATCACCCCACCAGCCTCTGCGTTCAAAGGATCATCCTCCATCATTTCCACCAACTCCAGCATGATGCCACCACCAAACACATCTTCTCTTCACCCCCCCGGCGGCATTCCGCAGGGTTTGTTCCTTCCGGGACACCCTGGTCCACGCCTCCATTACCCCCTACACCTCAACCCCCTCCCACGGTGCCTTCCCATGCAACTGCAGAAAGTACAACACCTGCCCCTCTACTTCCCCTCTCCTCACTGTCCAAGGGCCCAAACACTCCTTTCAAGTGAAGCAGCATTTCACTTGCACTTCCCTCAATTTAGTCTATTGCATTCGCTGCTCCCAATGCAGTTTCCTCTACATTGGAGAGACCAAACGCAGACAGAGTGACCGCCTTGAGAAAGCCTTCGGTCTGCCCGCAAGCATGACCCAAACCTCCCTGTTGCTTGCCATTTCAACAATCCACCCTGTTCTCATGCCCACATGTCTGTCCTTGGCCTGCTGCATTGTTCCAGTCAAGCTCAACGCAAACTGGAGGAACAGCACCTGATCTTCTGACTAGGCACTTTACAGCCTTCTGGACTGAATATTGAGTTCAACAATTTTAGATCATGAGCTCTCTCCTCCATCCCCACCCCTTTCCGATCCCCCTTTTTTCCAATAATTTATATAGATTTTTCTTTTCCCACCTATTTCCATTATTTTAAATGTATTTCCATCCATTGTTTCATCTCTACCTTTTAGCCTATTTCGAACCCTTCCCCTCACCCCACCCCCACTAGGGCTATGTGTACCTTGTTCGTCCTGCTTTCTAACCTTAATGTCACTTATTATCACATTCCTTAGATAATATCACCACCGTCAACACCTCTTTGTCCTTTTGTCTATGACATCTTTTGGCAATCTCCACCTATCACTGGCCCTCTATCCAGCCCCACCTCTCACACCCCCCCCCCCACCCCCCACACCCTTAAACCACTTATATTTCACCTCTTTTCTATTTTTCCTTAGTTCTGTTGAAGAGACATATGGACTCAAAACATGAATTATGTTATTGTGTTCCTCTCCGCAGATGCTGTCAGACCTGCTGAGTTTTTCGATGTATTTTTGTTTTTGTTTTGGATTTCCAGCATCTGCAATTTTTTGCTTTTAACTTAGAATTGCCCCGCCATTTATATTGGATTGTTACCTTTTGTCAAGTCCAAAATCATACAGCAATGACGATTTCTTGGTCAAAACAAAGGGGGATTGACCTACTTCTCTGGGTGTCTTTCCATTTTTATGTTGATACAGGATTTCTGGCACATATATGGGGGTTAGGTAGAACTGGGCCAGTAGATGCATGTATCTGTCTTTACCAAGGAAGCAGATGCCATCAAGGCCACGGTGACAGATGAGGAAACTCTGAAACGAGAAGGGTTCAAAATTGATAAAAAGGGAGCGATGGATGAACTGTCAGTACTTAAAATTGACAAGTCACTGGGACCGGATGAGATGCATCCAAGGATGTTGAAGGAAGTAAGAATGGAAATTGCAGGGGCACTGGCCATAATCTTTATGTCTTCCCAGGACTCGGGGGAGGTACCAGAGGACTGGAGAACTGCGAACATTACACCCTTATTCAAAAAAGGTTATAAGGATAAGCCCAGCAATTACAGACCAGTCGGTTTAACTTCAGTGGTGGGGAAGCTTCTAGCAACAATTATTCGGGATAGTATTAGCACTCACGTGGAAAAATGTGGGTTGATTAAGAAAAGCCAACATGGATTTCTAAAGGGGAAATCATGTTTAACTAACTTGCATGAGTTTTTAAAGAGGTAAAAGAGAGGGTTGATGAGGATAATACTGTTGATGTGGTGTACATGCACTTTCAAAAGGCATTCGATACAGTGCCACACAACAGATTTGTGAGAAATGTTATAGCTCATGGAATAAAGGGACAGTAGCAACATGGACACAAAATTGGCTGAGTAATGGGAAACAGAGGGTAATGGTCAATGGATATTTTTCAGGCTGGAGGAAGGTTTGTAGTGGAGTTCCGCAGGGGTTGGTATTGGGACCCTTGCTTTTCCTGATATGTGTTAATGATTTGGATCGAGGTGTGCAGGGGACACTTTCAAAGTTTGTGGATGATATGAAACTTGGAAGCATTGTAAACTGCTTAAAAGGATACAGATAGATTGGTGGAATGGGCAGATAGGTGGCAAATGAAGTTCAATGTGGAGAAGTGTGAGGTTTGCATTTTGGTAGGAAGAACGTGGAGAGACAATATAAAATAAGGTGTACAATTCTTAAGGGAGTGCAAGAACAGAGGGACCTGGGTGTATATGTGCACAGATCATTGAAGTTGGCAGGATAGGTGGAGAGAGCAGATAATAAAACATACAGTATCCTGAGCTTTATTAATAGGGGCATAGAGTACAAGAGCAGGGAGGTTATGTTGAGCTTATATAAGACACTAGTTAGGCCTCAGCTGGAGTATTGTGTACAGCTCTGGGTGCCACACTGTAGGAAGGATGTGAATGCTTTGGAGAGAGTGCAGAAGAGGTTTACAAGAATGGTTCCAAGGATGAGAAACTGCAGTTATGAAGTTTGGAGAGGTTGGGACTGTTCTCCTTGCAGAGGAGGAGGCTAAGTGGAGATTTGATAGAGGTGTTCAAAATCATGAAAGGGCTGGACAGAGTAGATAGGGAGAAACTGTTCCCAATTGTAAAAGGATCGAGAACAAGAGGGCACAGATTTAAAATGATTTGCAAAAGAATCAAATGTGATGTGAGAAGAAACTTATACACACTGCGAATCTGGAATGCACTGCCTGGAAGTGTGGTGGAGGCAGGTTCAATCAGGCATCCAAGAGGGCATTAGATCATTACTTGAATAAAAACAATGTGCAAGGTTACAGGGAAAAGGCAGGAGAATGGCACTAAGTCATAATGCTCATTCGGAGAGCTGATGCAGACATGATGGGCCAAATGGCCTCTTTCTACACTGTAACAATTATCTGATTCTGTGATCTGATGCATTCGAACTGAGGCAGGAATGGGTTTGCCTTGCCTCTTGCCTCATTTTCCTGCAAGTTAACTGGTAGGATAGCACAGCACAGGACAGCCTAGCAGTTTGTGGCATCCTGGCCTACCTCTGCATCCCTGTCGACAAGCGTGACTGTATAGGTCATCGGGGCAGGCCGAAGAAGCTGAGTTAGTTACTTTTGTCATAAGCTTGATTGCATCCCAACAGTCTAAGTATAATCAGCACCTAATGGCTGTTGATATCCATCAATGGTCAAAAGCTCCCAATCTCAGACAGACCTAGAGGCTTAAAACTGTGCTTCAGATTCATGCCCCCTCCACCAGTGCTAGACCCTGTTAGGAGACAGGCAAGCACTAGATGTGTCCCTGGATTATGTTAATAGCCCAGGACTGGAAATTCCTGTGCTCCTGTAACAATACCAGGGCAAAGCATGGTAGAGAAGGCTGTGTTAGACTTTTTAATGTTGGAATGTGCAGTTTCAGTAGTTTAAAATCTAGGTTTCCATTAAATCTATCAGTTTCAATCTTTAAAGAACATTGTAACTTACCAATGTCAATTGCCTTTCCTTTCAGGATCATTATAACTAACTAATGTTCATCGCCATTCCTTTAAGGTTTTACTTGCTGCTGCCTTTGTTGCACTTATTGTCAAAAAAATTGAGAGAAATGAAAATGAGGAAAACTATAATGAGGACTTGCTGTCTACCGTATGTAAGTTTATTATGGTTCCAGGCATGGAATAAAGTGTTAACAGTGCAAATATTCTTTAATGCTGAATAATAATATAGTGATATGGTGGAACTGCTTCCAGATTTAGCACAAACAGCCAACTGTTCAATATCCAAGCCTCCATCATTAGAATAGTGACAATTTAAGAGCTGAACATTCCTCTGCTGTTTTGCATATAGCGCAGGAGAGTCAACGAGATTTGAGTGGAGGCCTATATCTTCGCACCCCTAGGCCAAACTGGATTTTCTTTCCTCCACCCTAATATGCAAGGCTGCCAACTATACCATCACTGCCCTGCTGCATGTAAATGATGGTAGGGTTGCAGGAACTGGCAATCCTAGAAATATTCAGTCAGCAGTCTGCTGCTGGCATCAAGGAATGCCAGGAAAGAGGTGGTGGTGGTCCTAGGGGCAGTGGTAGGAGCTCAGCTGACACATCTTTTTCATGGAACATTGAACAAAGCCATTCAGCCCATCGTGTCTGTACTTGTTTTTTGAAAGAGCATTCAATTTGTTCCCCTCTCCTTCTCTTACCCCATAGCTCTGCAAAATGTTCCCTTTCAAATATTTATTCAATTCCATTTTGAAAGTTATTACTCATTTTATTTTCGCCATCTTTCAGGCAATGCATTCCAAATCATAACAACTCGTTCCTGATGATGCCCCTGCTAACAAATCTATGAAAATCCTTTTGAAAGGCCATATGCACAGCATCAATTGCTGTATTCTCATCAACCCTCAATGTTTCTTCATCAAATAATTCAACCAAATTAGTCAAACACAATTTACCTTTAATATACTGACTTTCACTTATTAACTCATATTTTTCCGAGTGCTCATTAATTCTGTCTCTGGTTAATGTCTCTAAATGTTTCCCCACCACTGATGTTAGGCTGACCTGCTGGGTTTATTCCTCTCCCCTATTTTGAACAGGACTGTAACATTTGCAATCCTCCAGTCCTCTGGCACTATTTCTGTATCTATGAAGATTGTGTTCAAAGCCTACATAGTTTCCATCCTTACTTCCCTCTGCAACACAGGAGGCATCTCATCTGGACTGGATGACTTTTCCACTTGACCTTTTAAGTACCTTCTCTTTATCTGTTTTTAACCTATCCAATTTCTCTACCTCCTTTACTGTGCCTTTGCATCTGTCTTCTTTTGTGAAGACAGATGCAATGTACTCATTTAGGAACTTAATGTCCTCGCTATGCAAGTGATCTCCTTTTTCATAGCTAATCTGATAATTATGTGTTTATTAAAAATTCTTTTTATGTTACCCACTCATCTATTCTCATATACTTGCTTTGCCCTTCCTATTGCCCTTTTCAGATTTTTTTTATTCCGTTTGATTCTCTACTGAATTACGAACCTGAATTTATAAGAGCCTTCTTTATCTATTTCATTTTCACTTCTTTTGTCACCCAGGGAACTCGAGCTTTGGATGGGCTTCCCCCCTCACCCTTTGTGCAAATGTGTCTATTCTGCTTCTGAACTACCTCCTCACTGAAAGCCTCCTATTGCTCATTTTTGAGGGGGAGAGCCCAAAGGTCGGCACCCCTCCCACTCCTCAAGTCCCAAAACTCAGTCATAGATTGAAACTTAAAATGTAGTATTTTTGGGACTTCTCTGCTCTGTCGTTAAATGGGCTCCTTTTCCCCAGTGGTGCAGTGGGTGCCCTGCTGCAGCAGTATCTGCACTTTCCTTATTAGTGTGCAGTTCCTTTTGTTGTAGAGATCCTGAAGGGAACACACAAGAACAATGAAGCCTGGCTTGGTTATGGTGGGCAAAAGCTGCATCTGATTGATCTCCAGTGGAAGGAAGGATATTCAAATCATTGTATGTTATTTGAACATTTACGAGTGCATCACCAAATTTTCTGAACCCAAGTCAAATGTTATCTGTATCAAAAATAGTGAGAAATATCAAAGCATGGAAGTGAAGATGACATATTTGGAATAGGTGAGAATTGAAATTATTGCGTAGTCCCAGTGGATTATCCTTGGTATTGATATGACTGATCTCTTTGCCTGCATTTCTTTGAAATGCCTCCAAACAGAAAGAGTTTTTTTTTTTACTTACAGGTATATCATCTCACCTTCAGTAGTTTCAAGCAGAGTTCCACTGAAACCCTCGTGATTTAATGCATTGTGACCACCTGATCAGTATATGCCATCTGGATATTTTTTTCCATTGATTATAATTGAATATGAATTGTGCAATTCAGAGTCTGTGTCAGTATGATATATACTGAAAACAGAAATTAAGGTATAATATGATGAAGTCTTTCAACTGATAATTGTATGGTTTTTAATCTCCTGACCTCATTACAGAGGCATCCTTTATTTATGTATGGAATTATCAGCTTTAGTTTGGGTTTGTCAATACCTGTTGGATGCAAATGGTGGATTGAAGAGGTGATGGCATTAGTGATCAGGAGATTGAGTTGTTCCAACATTAAAGAGCAGCCCAGGAGTGTAGAGACTGGGGATCTACAGCAATCAGAAAAACTAACCCAAACAGAAAGCTTACCACCATTAACAAACCTAGATGGATCCAATACAGAGCAGTGTATGATGAACCCAAGCTCTCAAGGAAGATATGAAAGACCATACGCATCCACTATTTTGATTTGGGTTTATTAAATTTATTAAAGTAGAAGCTAATATGCTTTTATTCATAATCATGAGGAAATTATGTTTCCGAAGTGCTGCATCTTTGAAGATGATACTTCACAAAATAATCTATATGTTGGGTGGTAGAAATACTCTTAATTATGTAATTACTACTCTAGCCCTTTCCCACACAGCCAAGCCTGAAATCTTTAGTTCCCTTAATGATGGGCTTTGGAAATCGTTTCAAGAATGTCAATCCTCAAAAAACCAGAACATTATGCAAGTTGTGGTTACAGAGTTGGCAGTCACAAATGTCAGGTACATATTCCAAGCGTGCAATAGCTATCAGCACAAGTACAAACGAGGCCAACTATTGTATTTGCATTGGTGCCTATATCTTAGAAACATTTGAAACATTTATCATTTGCAACTTTTCAACCCACTCATGCAAAGTGTTTTACTAGATAAAGATCTCGATATGCTGACTCCCAACTATACAAAAAGGATGGTTGCTAGTATTTACAAGCCACCATCACTGAATAACGTGGAGAAAATGAAAGCACTGCACCTCAAAGAAAAGAAAATGCATAGCTTTATTAATGATATAATTGGTACGTAGATATATTTTTAGTATGACTATAAATATCAAAAATTCTTGGAAAGCAAAATTATACCAAAGGATTGAAGGCAAAAATGAGACAGAAGTAAGCTTGGAATTACAGTACCAACATTATTAGTGAATTAGTAGGGTCAGTAGTATTTAAGAAAGAAAGACTTGCATTTATATGGTGCCTTCAGTGACATCAGGACATCCCAAAGTGCTTTACAGCCAATGAAGTACTTTTTGATGTGTAGTTTTTGTTGCAATGAAGTTTGCAAATATCAAGGAATTACAAGCAGCAATGTAATAATAACTAAATAATCTGTTGTTTTTGTTGGCTGCGGGGTGAATATTAGCTAGGGTGTCAGGGAGAATTCTCCTGCTGTTCTTTAAAATTATGTCATAGTGTCTTTACCATCTGCCTGAGAAGGTAGACATGACCTAGGGTTAATGACTCACCTGAAGGACGGGACCCCTGACAATGCATCTTTCCCTCAGTACTGAACTGATGTACCAGCATGGATTATGTGCTCAAGAAGCTGGAGTGGAATTCAAACCCAGAACTTTGTGAGATATGAGAATAATATCACTGGGGCACAGTAGACATATGGAATTGAATTACTGAGCACTTGGAAAAACATGAAGCAATCAAAGACAATGAGCATGAATTTCTCAAAGGGTATCATGCTTGATCAACCTCATGGGCAGTATTTTGTGTATCACCAGGGTTTATACCTCCCTGGTGAAAAAGTTGATGGTAAACCCGCCCCAGTTCCAGCAGTTGCCCCAGAGCCATTTAACGCTTGGAGGGATATAGATGGATTGGTGGAGTGGGCGGTAAAGTGGCAGATGGATTTTAACATAGAGAAGTGTGAGGTCATACACTTAGGGAGGTCAAACAGTTACAGGGATTATAAAATAAATGGGAATATACCAAGAGGGGTAGATGAAGTGAGAAATATTGGTGTACAAGTACACAGGTCCCTGAAGGCAGCAGTTCAAGTAGACAAAGTTGTAAAGAAGGCATATGGAATGCTCTCCTTCACTGGCAGAGGTATAGAATATAAAAGTAAGGATATAATGTTGGAATTATATAAAACACTGGTGAGGCCACAACTGGAGTATTGTGTGCAGTTCTGGTCACCACATTACAGGAAGGATGTAATAGCTCTGGAGAGAGTGCAGAGGAGGTTTACAAGAATGTTGCCAGGGTTAGAAAAGAGTAGCTACAAGGAGAGATTGGATAGGTTGGGGTTATTTTCCTTGGAACAAGGAAGGCTGAGCAGTGACTTGATTAAGGTGTACAAAATTATGAGGGGAATAGATAGAGTGGACAGGATAAAATTGTTTCTCTTGATGGAGAATTCTAGAACCAGGGGACATAGATTCAAGATAAGTGGCAGAAGGTGTAGGGGGGACATGAGGAAGAACTTTTTTTATGCCGAGGGTAGTGGGTGTCTGGAATTCGCTGCCCAAGTTGGTGGTAGAGGCAGAAACTTTAAACTCTTTTAAAAAGTACCTGGATCTGCACATAAAGTGCTGTAAACTGCAGGGCTATGGGCCGGGTGAAGGAAGGTGGGATTAGAAAGGGTGTCCTCGGGCTGGCATGGACAAGATGGGCCAAATGACATCCTTCTGTGCTGTAACTTTTCTATGGTTCTATGGTTCTATGGATGAGACCTCTGCCCCCATCTGAGAGAAAGCTCCACCTCTGAGGGCTGCTGGCCAATCAAATAATCCCAGAGTACCACCGGGAGTGGTGGTCACTGTTTGGCACTACGTTCATTCCCCAGGGAAGACTGTCACCGAATAAAGAGATAAGTTAATGAGGCAAAGCTAGGAGGCCCCTTGAGGGAGGCAAGGGGTGGGGTGGGGTGGGGGTGAGGGGCTATTGCAGACGTTGCGGGGGGGTGGCCTCCGAAGGATGCGGAAGGTGGTCCGTAAAGGAGCAACCACACCCCTTTCCCGCCAGTAGCTCGAGGAGTTGGTCCTGGCAGGCTTCAAACTGGGCTCCCTCCTCTGCCCATTGTGGAAAAAGTTGCAGCAGGACAGGAAGAGGCCCTTAAGTGGCCATTTTGGCTATTTAAAAGTCTCACTTAGGGCAGGTGGGACACCCGATGCCTCCCATGCTATGTGTAATATTGTGATGGGATCAGTGGCGGATAGTATAGACACCAGGAAAGGCACCCATGGCAAAATGCCAAATTTTATACCCCCCGCCCAGCTGCCAAACTGCCCCTGGTGTGCGTAAAATTCTGCCCCATAAGAGTAACAAGGGATAGATGAAGGGACTGCATTGAGTATGGCTTATCCGAACTTTTAAAATACATTAGATGTGGTGCTCGACAAGAAACATGTGGCAAAGTCATTGGTATATGTATTAAGGGCAAGGCAGTCACATGGATAGAGGTGGTTCTTGGGCTAATGTGTCTATTTCAAAATGTTATACAGCAGAAAGTTACACAAATTCATTGAGCATTGGTGGCTGAATTTACTGAATGATAAATATGTCTCAAAAAATATAGGAAAGAACTTGTGGTTCTTTGTAACATGCTAACAATATTTCTACAGCATTTTACAAACTATGGATTATGTCTGAAATGTGGTCATTTTTGTTATTTAGTCAAACCTATCAGTTAATTTGTTTTGGTTGTAGCTGAGGGAAGAACATTTAACAAGACATTGGAGGAATATACTACTTTTCATCAAAGTGTCATGCGATCTTTTGTGTCCACCTGAACTGGCAGATGGGTTCACAGTGGAAGCCCTCATCTGAAAGACAGCACCTCCTTCTTCCCTTCGTACTGAAGATGTCAGCCTTAGATGTGCTTACATCTGTAATGGTGTTACCAACTGATCAAACGAGTGTGTGGGTGGGATACGGAGAGAATGGGAAACCTATGGGAGAAGATACACGGTGAAGGCAAGACTTACAATAAGAGAGAGAGAAAGAATGAATCAGAACATGCAACAGGCATCAACAAAAATGCGGAAGACATATAGGGAGAGAAAAAAATGAGAGAGTTGAAGAATGTTGAAAAGGCAGAAAGAGAGAAAAATAATTTAAAGAAAAAAACAAAGACACAACTGCAGATAGTGATACAAATATATTTTGAACTTAGTAAAAATCAATTCTTGTTCGGTAGAACTGCAAAAATCATGTGAATATTCATTGAATATTAAATCAGGGAATTGTTAGAAAGATAAATATTATAGAAATAATTTGAATATTTCTCTTTCAAATGTGGCATTGGTTGGTAAAATGTTGAATGTTTTTACATTTTGGCCAAACTGTTGCAACTTTAATTACTTTTGTGCCATTCTTCCACTCAGTGTTGACCATAAAGATCCAATGGATAAATCAGCTTTTATGAATCAGGGATGTGACTGACACACAAATAAAGCAATATTTTTCCAGCTAGCACTGATATAAAAGTAGCCGTGTGACTTTTAAAGCAGTATGATCAATAAACAGGGTAAAGGTGAAATTCGTTCCTTTGAGTTCTCATCTACTTTTCTTCCTTTTTCTTAGCTCATGTGGGATTTCTGGTGACACTGGCAATTATTGCTTATGTAGAGCGAAGTCCTCATTCATTTTATTTAAACAAAACCCTCAATGATAGTTTTACTAAGAAGTTTAATGGATCTCTGACCATCGATGACTTCTATATCTGGACCGGTGAAATCTTATTACCCAATCTATGTGGAGCTTATGAAGGTAATCCTAAGATAATATTTGAAACAAAATAGTTGAATCCATGTTAAACATGTTGTAAACATTTTTGCATTGGTCCTTAGACTCCCAAACAGAAGTTTGCAAATTTCAGGTCCAGGATTTGCGTCTACATAGGCCGGAATTTTCCACCCCCGTTGGTGTCGGGCATCATGGTGGGCATGAGCAGACAATATGGCGAGAAGGCCAAAAATCAGTTTTACACCAACGTGAAACCAGTTTGCAATTGTCCATGCTGCCCGTTAGTTGTGGTCTGCATTTCTCACTGCCAGGCGTCAGGAACATCATTTTAATACATTTGCATTTAATTATAAGCCCTGCTCACCGGAATCATCACACACACCAACACCGGGCAGACTGGCGGGGCACATGTTGATCTGTACAAGTGGACCCAAGGTGGTGAGAGCTGGGGAGGGCAGTCTCCAGAGGAGATGAGGCCAAATGGTGATGTGACGGTTTGTGTGAGAGAGTAAATGGTGACGTCCTCTGAACTGGCAGTAAGTGAGATGTCAGTGAATGTGTGATGGCCTTGTGAGTGTGTGAGATTAGAATGATGAGATAGTTGCCAGACCTTGGCGGCATGGATAAGATCATTCATCCATTTTCTGCACTGGATGGCCAACCTCTTGTGAGCAGCATTGGCACTGACTGCCTCTGCCACCACCTCCCAAGCCAGAGTGGTGGGACTGATGGGCTTCCTGTGGCCAGAGCGGGGCAGAGGACATCTGTGGGTCTCCAAGGTGCCCAGAAGGCATCCCAGGGATCATCACTGAATCAGGGTGGCTGCACTCTTCTTGGTGTTTGGGCCATGCTATCGCTGGTGCCCTCCTGGGCTGCAAGCATTGAGAAGCGTGCGCATGGATGCAGTTTAAATATGGCGCCCTGTATGAGGAAACGACAAGGCAACAGTGTGGTGGGCAAATTGGAGGCTGCCCGCTAGTGAGATGGCATGTTTCCTGTGGCTGCATACTTAATGAGATGGGAATGGGATGAATGGCACGAAAAGCTGCCATTGCGGCCGGCGGGTAAACCATCCTTTTTCCTGTCCGTTACCACCTAACTGCAAATTTGGGATGATTCCGCGCGTAGACTTTCATTATTTTTTATTTGTTGAATAATTTGAAAACATTTGGTAGGAGCATATTGGCTCTAATTGCTTTTTTAAAAAAGTTCTTTCATTATCACACTGATCCAGGCACAAGGACACAATTCCATCACATTCCTGTCTTGTGCCTCGTAAATAGTGGACAGGTTTTGGGGAGTCAGGAGATGAGTTACTCACCTCAGAATTCCCTGGGCAGGATTTTTGGGCCATCGGTTGGGCGCGGTGGGTGGGCCCTGGGAGCAGCTGGTAAATAGCCAGCCGCCCGTGATTGGCCTCCGACTGCGATTTCACGCTGGTTGGCCAATTAACGGCCAGGCAGCGTGAAAGGCACACTGAAAGGCTCAGCGCTGCCGGGGTGGGGGTGGGAGGAGTCCGGGCGCAAAAGTCTGCCCATGCGCGGGGTAGCGCACACTGAAAGCTCCTTGAAGGCAGGGAGCTGCCTCATGGAGCTGAAGAATTTTAAACTCAAAAATAAAACTTCTGAAAATTGGAAAAAAAGTCCCTCACATAGGACACACTCACATGAACGTAAATATCTTAAAAGTTATGTCAAAACATTTTTATTTAAAAAAATTTAATGTCAGAAACCTCATCCTGCCCCTCGATGAGGTTTCCTCAAAAATGCAAAGACCGCCTGGCCAAATGGCCCACCCACCAACCGTGAGGATACTGAGCCAATGCGTGTTGACCTTGGGATGCTCGCCCAGTGCCATTGTGCGCTATTTTGTGCCCGATTGGGTCGGGTGCGCGCACGCCCGCGGGACCTAAAATCCTGCCCCCTGTCTCGGACCTGCTCTCGTATTCTCTGTATTTATATAGTTGGGCTAGTTAAGTTACTGGCAACCCCCAAGATGTTGATAGTGGAGTTATTCGGCAATGGTAATGCCATTAAATGTCAAGGGGAGATGGTTTGATTCTCTCTTGTTGGAAATGGTCATTGGCAGCTGGCACTTGTGTTACATGATTGTTACCTGCCACTTATCATTCCCAAGCCTGAATGTTGTCCTGGCCCTGCTGTATATGGACATTGACTGCTTCTGTATCTGAGGAGCTGTGGTACTGAACAAATGCAATTATAAGCGACCATCCCCACTTCTGACTTTATGATGGAGGGAAGGTGTTGGTGAAGCAGCTGCAAATGGTTGGGCCTTGGACATTGCCCTAAGGAACTCATGCAGCAAAGTCCCAGGGCTGAGATGATTGACCTCCAACAACAGCAACCATCTTCCTTTGTGCTAGGGATGACTCCAACCAGTGGAGAGTTTACCTTCTGAATCCCATTGACTTCAATTTTGCTGGGCTCCTAGATGCCACATTCGGTTAAATGCTGCCTTGATGTCTCATGGGCAGTCAATCTCACCTCACCTTTTGAGTCCTGCTCTTTTATCCATGTTTGGACCAAAGCTGTAATGAGGTCAGGAGCCCAGTGGCCATGGCAGAACCCAAACTGAGCATTAATGAGCAGGTTACACCTGCTGGAGTGTGACTTTAAATGAGACTACTGGGGGTTGGATGACTGAGAGTATCTTAATCTCTTTCTAAATATCTAATTTTGTTTGTATTTAACATCAGCCATAAATGTTTGTGGCTTGAGAAGCTTCGGCTCAGAGTCATTGACTGAAGGCCAAGCTGCAGACACTGCGATGCATCAGGGAGGGGGAACGTCA
Source organism: Carcharodon carcharias (assembly GCF_017639515.1). Lineage (NCBI taxonomy): Eukaryota > Metazoa > Chordata > Chondrichthyes > Lamniformes > Lamnidae > Carcharodon > Carcharodon carcharias. The sequence continues at coordinate 160,691,993 of NC_054473.1, read as the reverse complement.
CCTGGACACTTTGTACCAGCTGGCGGTCACATCCGTTAGGATAGGGTCTTCTGATGTGGTCAGTGGTCAGGGAGGGGAGGGTGTGACTGCAAAAGAGACAGTTAAGGGGACCTAGAGGGCAGGAGTGTAGGAGCCTCAGATTTTGTAATTGTCCAATAGGTTTGAGGTTCTCTCAGCTTGTTTGGATGAGAGAGGGGGCTTCAGGGTGGATGAGCAAACTGCCATTAGGAAGCCATTCAAGTGGAGGAAGCAAAAAGGAATGTAGTGGTAGCAGGGGGGAGTATAGTGAGAGGGATTGACACTGTTCTTTGCCGCAAAGAGCAAGACTCCAGAAGGTTGTGTTTCCTGCCTGGTGCCAGAGTTTGGGTCATCTGCTCAGGCTGGAGAGGAACCTGGAGTGGGAGGGGAGGATCCATGTAGGTACCAATGACATAGGCAGGACAAGGAAAGAGGTTCTGCATAGTCAGCATGAGGAGCTAGGCACCAAATTAAGAAGCTGAACCTCAAAGATAATAATCTTTGGATATTATCTGAGCCATGTGCAAATTGCCAAATAAGATTAGAGAAATGAATGCATGGCTCAAAGACTGGCGTGGGAGAAGTGAGTTCGGGTTCGTGGGACACTGGCATCAGTGCTGGGGAAAGTGGGAGCTGTGCCATTGGTACGGTATACACTTGAACCGTGCTGGGACCAGTGTTCTAGAGAGTTCCATAACTAAAGAAGTAGAGAGGATTTTAAACTAAATAGTGGCAATGGATCAAATTTGGAAGATGTGGTAAATCAAAGAATATAGACAAAGCAAAAGAGAAATGTATTAATATGGGAAATGATAAACAGACCATGACAGGAAGGAATAGAGAGTACAAATCTAAGAGTAAATCAACAGATAAGGCTAGAGGTTACAAAAATAATAAAAGGACCAAACTAAAGGCTCTGTATCTGACGGCACATAGCATTCAAAACAGAACAGATAGCTCAAATAGAAATAAGTAAGTATGATTTGATAGTCATTACAGAGACATGGCTGCAGGATGACATAGATTGAGCCTGAATATTGAAGGGTAACTGACATTTAGGATGGATAGAAAACTTGGAAAAGGGCTAGTTTCTTAGAACAGCATGTTCTGGAACCAACCAGAGAGCAGGCTATACTAGACCTGGTATTGTGCAATGAGATAAGATTAATTAATGACCTCATAGTGAAGGCACCCCTAGGGAGCACCGATCATAATATGATTGAACTTTACATTCAGTGTGAGGGAGAGAAGAGTGGGTCCAAGACTAATATTTTAAACTTAAATAGAGGCAATAATAAGGATATCAAAGCAGAGCTAGCTGATGTGAACTGGCAAATTAGTTTAAGGGATAAGTCAATAGAGATGCATTGGCAGACATTTAAAGTGATATTTCAGAATACACAGAATAGATACATTCCAACGAGGAAGAAAAATTCCCAAAGGGAGGACCCACCATCTGTAAAAAAGTTAAAGACAGTGTCAAACTTAAAGAAAAAGCTTATAATTGCTAGGATGAGTGGCAGGTCAGAAGATTGGACAGAATATAAAAAACAGCAAAGAATGATGAAAAGATTAATAAGGAGAGAGAAATTAGATACCAAGAGAAAGTTAGCTAGAAATATAAAAACAGTAAGAGTTTCTATAGATATTGTTATGATCCCCAGCTATGGTTACCACTGGACAAGCCTGATCGCAGGGTGAAACCTAGCTCAATAGATCCTAACTTTTAATTGTTTGTTTAGATAAGTGAAGAGTAGCTACTGAACAGAGTCACAGGAGTCACCTGATGAACTTTTAACAAATGAATAAAACATTTATTAAAGAAAAGATGAACTATTTTATAGTACTCTTTCACCCATAACAGATATATACAGATTTGTAAGGATAACACAAGTTACAAAAGTTATCTTATACTCTAATGTTCACAGTAAGTACACAATCCATGTAAACCAAAAAGGCGACCTGTGGCCAGTTGTACCACACTCTGAAACCAAATGACAGATGCCACTCCAAATGGATGCTATGGATCTCTCCTCAACTCCCTCCCCAGACACTTGTTACACCATGAGCCAGTCAGCCTTGCTGAACTCTGTCTTTTACACGGGGGTTTCCCATCTCCACTTTCCGAGAACTCACTTTGGAATCTTCTCCCAAACCAACACTTTCTCTCAGATGCCTTCCACAAGGATTCAGCTCCTGTGCTTTGAACTCTCCTTCCAATGTTCCTCTCCCCGGGTCACCACATGCATTCAAGTTGTCTTCCACACATTCTTTCTCTCTGACTCAGCTGTCAACAGTACATCACTGCTTCACATGCCCATTAAAAAGAGTTACAGACCTTTAGCTGTCTCTTTGGACCTTCTTGCCTCTTGCAAGCTGTTCATGCTTTGAATCTGCTTTCTGCAGCTTTTGTCTCTTCAAATCTGAAGCTTGGATCTTTTCTCTCTGCCCCTCACTCTTAACTTCATTGAACAGGACTTTTTCCATGTTCCTGTCCTTCCTTTCTGCTTGGGACTTTCTCCTGTTTCTGTCTCACTCCTTTAGCCATGGGACCTTTTTGTTCTTTTGGGAAACCTGCTCTCACTCTGCGGTTCCCTCTCCCAGTGTCCAGCCTCTCTTGAGTCCTGGTTTCAAACTGAACTCAAAGCTGCTGTTTCTTTAGTTTATTTGTATGTATCTGTGGGAGGGACCTGCCTCTCTGGACCCCATGTTGCTAGGCAACAGCCCAGTTTCTCTACTCTTGTTTGTTTAACTTAGCTGCCACATTCGTAAAATTCAGGCTTCTTTTAAAGTGAAACTAAAACTCAAGTTGACCTTTCTTAACACATGGATACAGAAATACCACTCATGTGGCCTCTTGTTCTTTTATCAATCACCTTGGGGATCTCAACCTACTGCCGATGGGAACAGTTTCTCCCCAATTACTCCGTCATGGCCCTTCATGATTTTGAACACATCTAACAAATCTCCTCTCAACCTTCTCTTCTCAAGGAGAACAGCTGCAGCTTTGCCAATCTATCCACATAACTGAAGTTTCTCATCCTCGGAACTATTCTCATAAATCTTTTCTACACCCTTTCTAAAACCTTCACATTCTTCCCATTAAGTGTTTTATGAAGGTTTATAACTTGCTTGCTTTTGTTCTGTGTGCCTCTATTTATAAAACCCAGGATTCAATATAATTTATTAACTGCTTTCTCAATCTGTCACCTTCAATGATTTATGCACATATACACCCAGGTCCCTCTGCTCCTGCATTTCCTTCAGAATTGTACCCTTTATTCTATTTCACCTCTCCTCGTTCTTTGGACCAAAACGTATCACTTCATACTTCTCTACATGAAATTTCATCTGCCACGTGTCTGCCCATTCCACCAGCCTGTCTATAGCCTCTTGAAGTCTATCACTATTCTCCTCACAGTTCACAATTCTTCCAAGTCTGCAACATCTTCAAATTTTGAAATTGTGCCCTGCACATCCAGGTCTATGTTATCAATACAAATCAAGAAAAGCAGTGGTCCCTCTACCTACCTTGCCCCAGTCAGAAGTAAGTAAAATTTTCTGTAATTCATCTTTTTAATAGGTTGAATTAAATAACTAAATTGTTGCATAATGAAATTCTAGCTATGCTAAATATAATGATTTAAGATACCACGTGGTTCGAAATAAAATGCTTACCGGCACTGATATTTTTCACTTAAAAAGCAAAGTTTTACCGATGTTTGGGAGATCAATTGAATAATACATAAGAAAACAATGTAGTAGTAGATTTAGAAATGATATGGCCAACACATTTTCTTAGAGCTCCTGCGCCTCAAAATTTGACACCACACCACTGCCTTTGCTATATCCAGTGCCTTCAGCTGTTTCTTCATATCACATGGACTGAATTAAATTGGCTACAGATTGGTAACCGGGATGCTGGGGATCTCAGGAGGAGGCTGAGATGGATCATCCACTCAGCACTTCTGGCTGAACATGGTTGCAAATACAACATGCCTCATCAATATGCTCTCCAAAATTTCTATATTGCAGTGAATATATTTCTTTAATATAGACCCTGCTCGGAATGGCAGGTTAAATGACTGAAATATATGGTGGATGATACTAGGGAACCTTTGATATTCATTGATTATTTTAACCACTGACTGCCATACAAGAATCGCAAGTAAATGTTAGCACTGACCTGAAAATCACTGTGTATTTTTTAACCAGGGTTTGTAACTGATGGGAGTTCAAAGTTGCTTGGAAGTCCTCGCATATGACAGGTGAGGGGAAACCAGCTCCTTGCCCTGAAAGTGACCATGGCGCTCAATTTCTATGCCAGTGGCTCCTTTTAGGGCTCCACAGGTGATCTCTGTGGGATTTCACAATCCGCCACCCACAAATACATCCACGAGGCCATCTTTGCGGGGGAACACAACTTTGCGCATTTTGCCCAGGACCAGGACAGCCAGGGTGCAAGAGCGATTAGATTCGCCCAGATCTTGGGTTTCCCACCGGTCCAGGGTGCAATCAATTGCATTCACATGGCTCTCAGATCTCTGTCACAACAGATGGTGAATTATACCAACCGCAAGGGGTTCCATTCGCTGAACTTGCAGCTGGTGTATGCCCACCAGAAACACATCCTGCAGGTGTGCGCACAGTTTCCAGGGAGTGTGCATGACTCCTGCATCCTCAGCCTGTCACAGCTTCCTGGAGTCTTCCAGGGGCCAAAGAAACTTCAGGGATGGCTTCTCGAGGAACAAGGGCTACCCACAGAGGCCATGGCTGATGACACCTGTGCAGCGGCCTCAGACTGCAGCAGATCAAAGGTATAATGAGGCTCATGCTGCAGCTCACAACTTGATGGAGCAGACCATCGGGATGCTGAAGATGAGGTTCCAGTGCCTGGACCGGTCTGTTGGAGCCCTGCAGTACAATCTGTAGAGGGTGTCACGCATCATTGTCGTCTGCAGCGCCCTTTACAACCTGGTGCTCCAACGGGGAAACGACCTGGCTGAGGAGGAGATAGAGGAACTGCACATCTCCTCCAATGAGGAGGACGCCAAGGGGATGAGGGTAAGGAGGTCCTCGGAGGCGATGATGAAAGGAATGAGATCCTCGCACTGGCTACATGAGGCACGCTCAAGTTGCCTTCATAGCTCCTAAATTTGTGGAGGATGATGATGACATACAGTGAGGTGATGCCATAGATCCTCACATTGCATCTATGAGCGTTTGACTCCAGTCTGGCTTATGGCAGCGCACATACCCTCTGTGAGAATGCAGTGGGGACCCTACTAGTCACTTGATTGCAGGAGGATGATGATGACATGCAGTGAGGACACTCCATAGATTTTCACATGGGCTCTGAGAATTTCTGACTCCTGTCTGACCGAGGGCAGCTCTCTTGCGCTCTGCGAACAGGGCCGTTTCATAGAGCCGCAGCCATGAAACTTTAGAAGCATCTGATCTTTTGTCCATCTTCAGCATCTGAGCCCTTCAGGAGCACAGCATCAGTGGTCACAGTTGCTGAAGAGATGGGGGCAAGCCGCTCTTTAAAGATGCTGAGAGCACACAGAGAGAATGACGGAACTCTGTGACTCCCGCTCACAACAATCTGGCAGCAATGACAAGCACCGTCAAGGTGCAGGCATCACTAATATCTACAGGGAGTATGCGACTGAACCATCACTTTGGTATGAAGGCTACACAAAGCACAGGGAAGAGGCCCTGGGCTGAGACGTCTGCCTTTATCTTATGCAGAAAGGTTTCACATCTGAGTGACACAAACACTGCTCATCAGAACAAGGAGCCATAGGCAGGGAGATATCCTTGAGGGTTTATTGACAATAGTGAACAGTATGTACGAGTGATTAACACCCATGCCCAGGCTGTGCAACTAATTCCCCTTAATTTTCCTAACCCTTCCACTACTTCTTGGTGCTCCCCGGATATCCACAGTGGAGGTGGAGGCAGCCTGCTGACTGCTATGCCCTGCCTGTGATGACCTTGGCGGGCATCCTCTGGAGGGCTGAGACTTGGAGGGCCTCAACCTGCTTTCGGAGTCCTGCTGTGTGGCAGTGGCACCCTCTCCACTTGTGGAGCTGCAGCTGCTGTGGTCACAGGAAGAGGGGAGTCGGGTGGGCCGGAAGCTCTTGGAGTCACCTGGATGAATGGGCCTGGAGTGTGCACCTGCTGATCCTCCTTCCTGTGGTGCTCAGGGGCCCCAGGCTGACTCCTTGAGGAGCAGGGATAGCTGGAGTGATATCAAGCTGCCTAGCACCCCTCCCATGTACACACTGTTGGAAGCTAACTATGACATCAGTGATGGAGTTGAGCCCGCGCAGCAGTGCAGGTGTGATGTCCTGGACCAAGGTCTCCATGGCAGCTGCTATCCTACCAGTGTTGACCTCAATGCATTGGCGTGTGGGCACTTCAGCCTGAAGGTGGACGGAATCTTCCATCGTGCCTTGCAATCTGAGGAGTGCAGCGGACATCCTGAGCTTGCTTTTGCAGTTCCAATAACTGTGACATGACCGAGTCCAGAGGCTCATCATCTGACTCGGACTTGGCAAATATCTGGCCTCTAGCAGTCCTCCGATTGCCAAAAACCTGGGCAGTCTCTGCTTCCACCTGCTATGGGTCATACGGTGCAATGTGCTCCCAGATTGTGATCCCGGGGTTATTCTAAAGCTCGGTCCCACTGAGGTGTGTGTCTCTTCGCTGGTGGAGGGTGTGGGTGAGCACTGTGACAGGACTTCAGGGAGGGTGCCTCCCGATTCCTCTTCAGAGGTTTCTTCAGGGCTTGATTGGAGGCCCTGGGTCATGGACTCTGTCGGCTGTTTGGCAGATGTGCCTGTGAAAGCAAGGAGAGCTGATTAGTGTATGGCAGTGGTCTGTGAAAGAGGACACATCACTCACAGCATGGTTGCCTGATGGATGTTGCACTGCTGGAGCTTCACTGAAGATCACCGCTGACCTCACTGTCAGCACAGGACCAGTCCAGATCCTTGCTGGCCAGCTAGGTGGCTCTCTTTTCAATGTCTGTGAGGACCTTGATATCATGCATTTCACCACCGATCTGCGACCTCTCCTCTTGTTGTGTGCCAGCTTGTCCTGCATGAATAGAGATAGAGAAAGTGTTAGCAGGACACCTGCCAGGCCAGATGATAAGTATACCTCGCCTGTGTAGGTGATGAGTGATCCCATGGATAGGGCAAGGACAATGACGATGAGTATGAGAGAATGAATGGTGATGTCCTTTGAGCCGGCAGTGAATGAGATCACTGTGGGCGTGTGATGGGTTTGTGAGTGTGAGAGTTGAGATTGATGAGAAAAGTGACTTAACCTGGTGGAACGGATGAGACCATTCATCCTTTTGTGGCACTGGCTGGCTGCCTGCTTTTGAAGAACGTTGGCGCTGACCATTGCTGCCACCACCTCCCAAGCCGGATTAGTGCTGTTGCTGTCCATCCTGCAGCCAGACCGGGGGAGAGGACATCCTGCTGGGCCTCCGTGGCATCCAAAGGATGCTCAAGGGTGCATCGCTGGAGGCTGCAGTCTTCTTCAGCTTCAGGGCCATGTCTTCCGCGCAGCAGTGATGGTCTGGAAACACTGAGATGTGTCTGGACTTTAAATATGGCACCAGGTGTGATGAAGCAGCGAGGTGATGGTGGGCGGGCAAATGAGAGTCCACCCGCCATGGAAACGGCGTGTTTCCCGGGAGTGCAAATTAATGTGGCGGGTTTGGGATGAAATGGCATAAAAACCCACTGTCACTGCCGGCAGGTAAAACACCATTTTACCCGCCTGCAATCATACTTAGTGCAAATCTATAACAATTGTACCCAATGAGTCCTGGGATGGAGAAGATAATTATGACCACATATACCATAAACATTATTGCAGCGTTTGGCTTCCATAAAAAAAAATGAACTAGCTGCTTCATTATGATCCAAAAATCTCTGGAAACGATTATCACTCAGTTACAGAGCCATCTGCTTCACATAAATCCTCTGGGTTTGCATCGTGAATTAACAAAGAGCATGCTCACTATATGTTGGATTCTTTCACCTCACCAGATGTGACACACGGTGCAGGAATTTGTGAATAAATTGTTGATGTAATTTTTTAAAAATAGGGTATAGTTTCCATTTGGAAAACTGCCTGTCGAGCCTCGGTTTAAGATTTAAACTCCTCATTGAAGAATACACTCCAGTTCCTAATGTGCATACCAATTTCCCACACAGTTAGGTGTCATTAGCAAGTTTAAGAAATCTTACTGTTAATCCCTTTATCTAGGTCATTTATGAATGTGTGTACAGTAAAAGCTAAAGAGCCAATTCCTGATAGGTATTTCATTAATTATACAGCTTTTAATAGCTATAATAACCCATTTACAGCTTTTCTATTTTTTATTGGCTTAATCTGAGTCTTCATGTCCTCTTCCCCAGTTTTAAATGTTCTAATTTTCATCACTCGCCTTTGTGGGAGTAAAGACCTTCAGCAAATGGCTTTTGAAACTTCCTTTACACATTTCTGATTTTTGTTCCCTGGTGGTGCTGATTCTTGATGGGGTATGGTTCCATACCACATGCAGCCCTTCAGGATTTTTCTCAAGGGCCTATTCTTCATGTACAATGCAAGAAAATGAATGTTAGCAGGCTGTCCAGTCACGGCTGATATTGTAGCCAAGCCTGAATCTGGCCACGTCTAATGTTCACAAGCATGCACTTTTCAGCGGGGAAATCCCTAAACACAAACTAAGAGCCTCAGCTCTCTTTCCTCTTCTGGGCCAATCATACTGCTATTTTTAGCTGTGTGCTTTCCTGTTCCTCACTGGTTCACTCCCAACCATTGCCTTCCTATGGAGGCACAGTCATCATTTTGGCTCACATTTAATCTTTTGACGCACAATTGTAGATTTTTCCCATTAGAACACATGTTTCATCAATTCATCTCAAATATTTCATTGGGATAATTAATGTTTTCTATTTTTCCCTGCAGAGTAATTAAATATCTAAAGGACAACAGCTGGATAGATATATACACCAGAGCCATCTTTGCAGAGTTCACAGTTTACAATGCAAATGTAAATCTGTTTTGTGTAGTCACACTGATGCTGGAGATGAAAGCTATTGGTAAGAGACAAACGTATTTTACTTTGATTGTATATTATGCAGTAATTACTAAGAGAATGGGACTGTTAGAAGAACTGACCAACAACAGCTAAGTGAAGGGAAGAATATAACATCTACATTTTTGATTCAGGCTGTTACCTATGTGGAGGATATATGCTAACATGGAGGGCCTATTTTCCTGTTGTAATTTCTATTTAATGCTATGTACTAAGCATACTCATGGTGAGGTTCATGTCTCTAGAGAGAATATCAGAAAAAGATTGTAACTCTGATTACTTTGCCCATTTGGATGGAGCTATGAATACCTGTGATTGATTAAGACCATTAGTTGCTCAGTAGTAGCACTCTTGGGTGGAATCTAATACAGCCCGTTGCAGCAGAAAACATGTCAGCCAGGCCGACTTAATTGTGGGGAAGGATACACATCAGTCTCCCAATAGCGGGAAAGGCTCCCATGAAGAAGTTGGAGGCAGGAAAGGACCAATTGCAGGAAACTCACCCACTTGTCGTGGGATGCCAATTAGGCTCATTAATGGGCCAATTGACACCCATTATCCCTAAGCCCCCCCGGAACTTAGTAGTGGCTCAGGGATTAACTAGAAGCCGCACGACCTTCCCCTGCCTCCCGAAGCTGCCCAGCAAACCCTACTGGATTTGCCAGTGGCCCACCAGGGCAGGGGGGATATCCCTTATTGTCAGGACCCTGTGCCCAGTTGAGGGAATCGCACCGGGAAGGGGGGGAGGCCTCTGAAAGCCTGCCCTTTTCCACCCCATGACTCCGTTCTGTGACCCTCACCCGCCCTCGCTCACCTGAGTCCGGGAATGCAACTGTGGTCCATGGTGAAGTCTGGGTGACACTGCCGGCAGTGGAGAGTTGCCAGCCTCTGGCCGGTTGCCATCTCTTGGTGGATGAAATTCTGCCACCAGGATCCTAAGTACCGTGGAAGGCCAGCACAGACCAGTTATGTTTCTGACAGCCACTTAATTTGGTCAGGCCTCCCCATGAAAATGATGAGGGTTTCCCACCAGTTCACCAACCAGTGGGCTGGACTCACATCAGGAACATTAAATCCAGCCCTTACTTTCAGTTAAAAGAGCATGGATTCAAGCCCATCTTGGTGACGAGTGCATAATCGAACCCGGTTCTTCAATGCAACACTGGAGGAGTGCTGTAATGTCGGAGATGCAGTCTTTTCAGCTGAGATGTTGAATCAAGGCCCCACCCTCTCAGGTGGACATAAAGGATTCCATGGCACTATTTAAAAAAAGTGGAGTTCTTCTGGCCAAAATAAATAATTAATAAGTCTTTGTCCAAAAGACTAACTATATCAGTGATTAATCTCCTTTATAAGAAGAAGCAAGAAGAAATTGCCAGTATGAGACCTGATGCTTTCAAAACCAGGACCTTGGCCTGGGCATCCAGTTGGGCCCCTCTTCTTCCCCATCAGTGATCTTGTTGCTGGTTTCTTCTGGTATGGAGGTTGCTAGATGGAAATGAGTTTGGAGCCATGGAGCTAACACACGGGGAAGCTATCCCACAAGCCCCATCACTTGAGGATCTCCGGGATCTTGAAAACTGTCAAATGGAAAGGTTCGAAAACAGTTCCAGTGAAAACAACAGCAGATGAGATTTACGGTGGTACTAGCCTGCTTGGCCGGCAGAACAAAATTAAAGCCTGTGGTAATTTTCAAATCTAAAACCATGCCAAACATCAAGTTCCCTGAAAGAATTTTTGTGCATGTCCATGATATGGAAATGGATGGAGTGAAGTTATGGATTGATAATGTGTGGAATAGGTGCCTGATGGCCTACATAAAGAATGCAGCTCATTAGTGTGGGACATGTACAGATTAAACCGATGAGATCAAGAGGTGCTACGAAGAAATAACACCCGCATTGCAGTTATTACTAGGGGTCTAACGTCTGTAGTTCAACCTTTGGATGTGCGCCACAACAAGCCATTCAAGCATCATGTTCGCACCAAATGGAATAGCTGGAAGGTTGATGGAGGAAAACCTTCACAAAGAGTGGAAATATGTGTGCTGCCCTGCTTGATGTTTTGTGTGGTTTTGTCATCAAATCGTAGGATGCCAATAGTGCACAAAGTGTCATCAGATTGTTCACAAAATGTGGAAAATCTCATTCAATGGATGGAGAGGAAGATGATTTGTTGTAGAGGGATGATCCTGAAACCAAAAGCACCAAATCTGATCCAGAATAGGATCCTTATGATGATGCCATGGTCCAAAATGACTCAAAATGGGTTTGATAAACTCTTTGCATCAGATGACGAAGACAATGGGTGGGATTTTCTGGCCCCGCCCACTACCTGGATCGCCCGGTCTTGCCGAAAGTCAATGGACTTTTGGCTTGGCCGCCAAATCTCCCGTGACCAGTCCCACAATGACGGGACCAGAAAATCCCGGCCAATGAATTTTACAGTTATAAAATACTTTGATTGTGGTTAAAGTTATCTTTGTACAATTGATTCATTCAATAAACTGTGCCACATTAATTTAATATAATGACCAGTGTTATTTTTTTCACATTTCAAAATGGGGACTACCCACCCTGATGGTTCACATTTTGATTCTTGGTCGATAAGTTAAACCACGTTTTTGGAAGAATTTTTGGAGGCTTCAAAGGTTAACTTACATGTATGATCTATGGTAATCTTATTTTAAATGTTGCCTTCAGAATACTATGGATTAATTTAACATTCAATCATAAATTGTATCCACTAGAATCTTAAAATTAAATCATTTAAGGATTTACAATGTGAGATTAATGTCCTGTGACCTGAGGCCGAGTCAAGTTGGGCCTCAGACAGGAGTTGGTTCGGAACTTGGTTGCGGGAGGAGCGGGACAGCTTTGGCTGGGGGGGGGGGGTGGTGAGGCCACAGGGTGGGCCATGAAAGTCAAAAGTCAGTTCTTGAGGGGAGTCCCGATTGGGGGGGGGGGGGGGGGGTGTGGTGGGGGGGCGGGGGGGGGCGGTGTGGGGGGGTGGTGGGTGGGGGCAGTAACATGGGGGGAGGGGGATCCCATGGGGGTGGGGAGTCCCCATGGGGGGTGTAGTTGGGTTTTGGGGGGCACTCCTGTGGATTGGGGGGTATCGCCTGAGAGTCCCTTGGGGGGTCGGTGTATGTTTGTACAGTAATTACCCAGAAGTTAGAAGTAGTTTTGGTCCTTCTAACTTTTCCTGGGTAACTATTGATGTAACACAGTCGGAACCATCTGAAGTTTGTGATTTAAATTGCATTTTCAGATGGCTCCCATTGCAGGGCAATTTCCTGGGAAAATTTGCACTTCTCAGACAATCCTTACCTGGGAACATCCAGTGGGGGCCACCCCAGTTACACTGTCCTGGAGCTTGGAGGTTATGTCATTTTTTGAAATAGTTCTAATAAAATGGCTGGTGCCAGAAGACTTTGTTGAAGTGCTATAATACTTATCACTGAGTCCTTATACTTGGTGCTGAGCAGTACCTAAGCACTTGAGCATACTTACAGTATTGCTGGAAATCCTCATCAGTTGTGAACTTCATTCTCCAGGTGTCTTCCTTGGCAATGTGGAAATGGAGATCATCCGACTCTACCACTACGTGGACCAGAATTATTCTTCCATTGCTGGGGCACAGATTGTCTTCATGCTCATTGTTATTTATTATATGATTATGCAGGTAGGTGGAAAGTGAAGTTAGAGAATTGGTTTTGTATTGAATTTAATGATAATGTACGAATATGTCATTTTCAAACTCCTTTGCCTGCTATTTTAACTGAGGTAATAACCTGCCTGATGTCTCTGTTAAAACAATTTGATACAAACCATGGTCTGTTTACATGATATTATCATGAAGCATCAACAAGCAGCTACATGTCCTTCAGTGTGTCCTATGAGAGCACAGTTGTTGGCAAACAAGAGTTCTTTTAGAAGCTGTTTCTGTGATCTTTCTGTGAGCCTTGAGCCTTTGTAGATCAAAGAGATTGTCCTGAACTGAATGAGTACTCCCATGTCAATATCTTTGTGTGCGTACAAGAGCATAGCTGGAAAATAGATTGTGAACTGAACTGGAGCCATTACACAGCCTTGCTTGCTGCCATTGGTGACAGGAAAGACATCTGATGGAGCACCATTCTGTATCACACTGGATGTCATGCCATCATGAAATGAGCTTATGACCCTCATTATTGTTCCAGAGCACCAATATTTATATAGCACCTTCTACAGCCTTCAATGTTTACTGTGGTGAAGGGCTTGGTCAGATCAGCAAACACTACGTACAAATTTGTTCAGTTTGTGCAACTTTTCCTGAATTTGATGCACCACAAAGATCATTTTGACTGTTCCCTGTTCAGCACAGAAACCCCACTGTAATTCCCAATGCACTGAGTCTGTAAGATGAGTGACAATCCTTTAAGAATAACGCTCGCAAGAATTTTTCCTGCTGTGAAGTGAAGTGAAAAACCACATTGATTGTCACAGATGGGCTTGTTTTCCTTCTGTTTGTGCAGGTGAGTTATGGAAGGGTCCTTGTAATCTTGGGGCACAATGCCCTTTTTCCAGATTAAATCGAGAAGCTAGTGCATTTCCCAACTGTGTGAGCTCCTCCATACCTGAGGACCTCAGGTTGTTGTTCTGCTTGTTGGTCGCCTTGCCCAAACCTCAGAATGCTTTGGCCTGAAAAAGACAATGATCTTGTACCAAACTACCTCTGGCTTCAAACTCCAAGACCCCACAAGCACTGTCAACAATACACTCCTCAACTCAGTTAGGAATTCTGCTACCTTGGGAGTATCCTCTTCAACAACACCATGTTAGGTGATGAAATCGCCCATTGTCAGGCAAAAGTGATCGCTGCATTCAACTGGCTCACATTCAGGCTTGGAGAGAGCATGAAGTCTGACTCAAAACAAAGATCAAAGTCTGATCAGGCAGTGGTTCTCACATCACTTCTCTATGGCTGTAAGGCATGGACAACTTACCAGTGTCACATAAAGCAACTAGGTGCATTTTACCTTCACTGCTTATGATCTATCTGCAACATTAAGTGGCAGGACAAAATCCCTAAGTTCTTGCAAGGTGCTGGTATTGAAAGCATGCTCACCAGAGTTCAGCTTCACTGGGTTAGCCATGTCGTTCGCACGGAGGATTCCCTATCCCAAAGGTGGTATTTCACAGCCAGCTGAGCACGGGACCCTGCACCATTAGATGTCCCAAACTTAGATACAAAGACATTCTGAAAGCCAATCTCAGAGCCTGTGAGTTGGACCCCACTACATGGGGGGAAGAACAACACTGGACAGATCCAAATGGAGAAGTAATCTCAACATTTGAAGAGAACAAAGTCAGGTCCCTACAGGACAAGTGAGAACACTGCAAAACCGGTGCCTTTACCTACCTTTCCAATAGTGACTTCATATGTAACATCTGCAATTGTATTTGCAAATCAAGATTTGGTTTAACATCATATTTGAGATAACACCAACCTAGACAGTGAACAATTGGTCTCCTCGCTGAACACTCATCCTTCGAAGCAACAGGAAAATTCATTATGTAGTGTAGTTGCCAGATTATAGTGCCCTATCTTCTATTTTCACTAGTAATTGATTTTTAATATGTGTTATCTGCTGATAACAATGATGACAAGGGAAAACCATTTTCCAACTGCGTGGTAGGATGGGACGATCTAGTCCACAGGCTATGCTTCTGCAAATAATTCAGCCCTGTATTGAGTTAGCGGAACTTGTGTTTACTGTGTGCAATGTGCTTCAATACTAATCTGCCAACATCAACCGAGAATGCTTTGTTTGATAAAGTATTCCACAAGTAGTGCTCGCTCTGGGAATTAAGGACACTTGTGCCAACTGTGGCCAGCTAATTTGGATGGAATCATGCACCCATCTGCAACCCCCACCCACCCCGACTCAAATTGAAAACAGGGCTGTTATTTTTATTTTTAAAAAACTAGGTAAATAGTAGATAAGCCAAGTGGCAGCGGTAGTGAAACTGAACGATTCCTTATGTCACTGCAGGAAAGTTGCTGATCTTATTTTCAAGCTGTTGCATGGTTACATGAATAAATAAATGTTACACTTGGATTGTGATTTCTGTAAACTACATTTAATCAGTTAGTAATTGTTTAATCATTTAATTCACCATTGGGCACATATTTTATACAGAGGTGATTGGACAGTAAAATGCATTGCAATCTCATGTAGCATTTGGTGGTAGAGTGGCTAGATTTATTGTGCTGGGGTAATTGGTAAATTTTTAGTACTTGAATCAGGATATTAATGTCAAGTCTAACTCTTGGATCAAAGTTATGAACAATTGGAGTAAATAGGAAGAGATTTGATAGACTGATTCTTTGTTTAGTCACAGAACATTCATTTTGAGCTGACTGTAAGAGAGACATTGTAAGAAGAGTATGTAGTAATGGACATTCAGGGAGAGATGTTCATTGGCTTTTCTGGGCAGAAATGGTGGGTTTTTGTCTAAAAATTGCAAGGAAAACACACCACCCATCACGACTCCTGAATCAGCCTGAAGAGGATCAACACGGGGTGGCTGCAGTCCCTGTCTCTTTGAAGGAATAGGCTCTTCACATATGCAAATCAGGTTCCTATCATGTAGATCAACCCTGATTGCCCATTTTGGGAGACAACTGGGAAGACCATGTGTTGTGCACAATCCCACCCAGTTTCACCCAGAAATACAAGCAAAGGGGACCAAATTGGTAACTTATTTTTCTGGGATGGGAAAAGCAGGAGTTCTCCACCAAGCTCCACATGAATAATGTGGGCTACTACCACTTGTGCTCCTCACTGTGCAATTACTTTACTCTGAATGTATGTTGCTGCCATTGGGTCACCTATTTACAATATGATCAGATGTCAATGAGGTCGCACCATCAAAATGGAGCAGGCCTTCTGCTGGCACAATGGGGCGGCTAGCCAACACATTTTGCTAATGGCCATCTGATAATTAAAATCTTTTATCAGTCTGAGTTACAAGTGGAAAAATGAAGGGAAAATGTTAAATGAGTCAGTTATGAGGATGTTACGTTCTATTGCTTTACAGATCTGACTCTGATAGCACTTAAAGGAGCTGTAGTGATATCAAAGCGACCTTAGGCACATAGACTGTCCCGAAATGGAACAAAAACTAAAAACATTGAGAACACTCAGCAGGTCAGGCAGCAGCTTCGGAGAGACAAACAGAGTTAACATTTCAGGTCCCAGAAAGGGAGTTTGTCTGATGTCTCTGATCATTAGGTGCTGCCAAAGACAAATGTTAAACAGCAATCACCAGTGGACACAAGATCGAGTCTGCTGTATTTGGTCTAGCTACAGACAGATTGAACTCCCAGCCTAGTCATACAGGTCAGAAATTAGTTTCTGGTATTGCACACCTGTAGAGACCATTCCTTCATAATGGGAAAGGGTGTGCACAGGCCAGCAAAGTCCCATAAACAGCTTCATACCAACTGCATACAAGTGAGGTTTGTATGCCTAATTCACTAACAGTCATGTTTATAACTTTAGAACATGTGCTAATATTACATAGGCATTTCCGTTATAGCTAAATTCATCCCCCAATTTTAGACAGGACAGATGTGCAGCAAGGAAACCAACATAAACAGCAGCTTTCTAGAAAATACGTAACGAAAATAGTAATAATAAATGGGGTTTTACAGATGCATGCAGTCCAGTACGAAAGGAGCTAACTGCAGTGAAATATGTTCAGTGATCATTAGTTATCATTTGAACCACTCCACACCAAAAGTGAAGAGTAAGGATTAAACCTTGACTTACATGTTTGGCAATGTAATAAGAACCAGCCTTTATGATATTCATTACATTGGTAAGCTAGATCTTGCTGATGATTTAACCTTTAACTGTTAAACCCAAAAAACCACATGTTGCAGAAGATAGCATGTTACAATGATGATAGCTTGAGAATGATGCTGGGGACCAGGGATGGGGTGGTGGTGGCAGCCTACTGCAACACTTAATATGATTGTCTGAAATAGTTTCATCTGCAATTTTACCTGAGGCACTAACCCATTTATTATAAATTAAAGTAACAAAGGAAGATATTTTAAGTGAGCATGTTATAATCATTTGCATGCTACTATTCAATGACTTAATTTCTCAGTGTTGGTGTTGGTAAAAGAAGGAGAAGCGATCTCATTGAAACCTGCAAAATTCTGAAGGGGCTGGATAGGGTAGACCCTGGGAGATTGGTTGGGAAATCTGGAATATGGGGGCACAGGGGTTGAACATTTAGGACTGAAAAGAGCAGAAATTCATTCAAAGGTTTGTGAATTTTTGGAATTCTCTACCCCAGGGATTTGTGGGTGCTCCATCACTGAATTAATTTAAGGCCGGAATAGGTAGATTTTCGGTCTCTCGGGGAATTAAGGGATATGGGTAGCAGGTAGGAGAGTGGAGTTTCTGTTATTATGGGGTTGTCTCGGAGACACTGGCTTTCTTACTTAAGAGATCTTGCTGGAGGCAATGGTCTTTCCTTTTAAATGCTTTATTTACATTACTAGCTATTTAGAAGGCTGCAGATCATCAGGACATCGCTACAGCTCCTCTCTGAGGTGTTTCTCATTCATCTTCTTTCAGTGAGTGACAGCACTGTGACATAGCTCCTTATGCACGTGCTCAGTAGCTATACTCCACAGAATTGAAACCTGATCAGCCATGATCGTATTGAATGGTGGAGCAGGCTCAACAGGCCATATGGTCTACTCCTGCTCCAATTTCTTGTGTTCTTGTGTCCAAGGTCATGAATTAGGATTTCTTGGCCTGGTCTACTACCACAAGATGTCTCTACTTCACATTCGTATTTATGGACTGTAATTTTTTGGAAAGGTAAGTAGACTCGTATTCAGGACTGAAAGTAGGACCAATGCCGTGTGACCAGCAATGGGATCCTGGGCTGTATTTTGCTAATAAGAGGCCATGCTGGGACAGCCATCCAATTAAGGACCACGGCCCGCCACTCCAAGCTGCCAGCCAATCGGAAGGCTGGAAGCTTGGCAGCCTCACCATTAGAGTTGATTTCTGCTGAGACCGCAGGAAGAAGAAGAGGATGCCTCCATGCTGAAGTGTCCTTGACGGCCAAGTAACTTTCCTCACTTACTATGCTGGGGCCAGGCAGGCAGGCAGGGTGAGGAGGGAGGAGAGGAGGTGCACTCTCCAGCGGGGGTGCAATTGCCACAGGGGTGGTCATTGCTGTTGGCCCCTTTGTGGGCCATGGAGTGGCCCCTGAGAACCCTGGCATGGAAGCTCCTCCTGAGGCTAGTAAAATGCCGGCAAGTCTAGCTACAGACAGACTGAACTCCCAGCCCATTCATACAGGTCAGAAATTAGTTTCTGGTATTGCTCGCCTGCAGAGACCGTTCCTCCATAATGGGAAAGGGTGTGCATAGGGCAACAAGGTTGCATAAGCAGCCTCATACTAACTGCATACAAGTGAGGTTTGTATGCCCAATTTGCTAACAGTTATGTTTGTAATTGAAACATTGCTAATGTTACACAGGCATAATTGACCACTTAATTGGTTTAATTGGTCACCAGCCCCCTCCTGACAGCTTCAGCCATCATTTTTTGCAGCTTCCACCTCCCTGCCTATCTCAGGTGGGGGGGGGCAGGGGGGTGGCCCTTGTAATCTAATGGCAAACAAGGGGCAGGATTTTTCTGTCAGTGTGTAAGGGTGGGCCTGACATGCCGATGCATAAAATGATGTGTGCTAAGTAGCGATGTTTCAGTCGGCAGGCGTGCACCAGAGTCGGCTGCGCACCCACCGATATGTAAATGGCCTATTAAGGCCATTAA
Organism: Carcharodon carcharias; assembly: GCF_017639515.1. Classification (NCBI taxonomy): domain Eukaryota; kingdom Metazoa; phylum Chordata; class Chondrichthyes; order Lamniformes; family Lamnidae; genus Carcharodon; species Carcharodon carcharias. The sequence goes on along the minus strand of NC_054473.1, from coordinate 160,672,998 downwards.
GGATTTAATTAAAGTTATTATAAACACTGACAGACAGAGGAAAAGGCCAAGAGGCCTTCGCGTTTTTTTAGGAAACCTCATCCACGAGCGGAATGAGGTTTCCTAAAGCTTTTATTAAATAAATTTTAAAAATTTCATTAATATAAAATCATGTCCCGACTCATGTGACACAGTGACATGAGGGGACATGTTTAAATTAATTTAAAAACCTTTTATTTAATGTTTTGAACATCGATTCAATCTCCCTGAGGCAGCTCCGTGCCTCAGGAAGATTGAATCACTCTTTCGCACGCATGCATTAATTGGCCCGCCCACGTAAAAGGGCGGCGCAGAACCGATCGTGGGCGGTGATCGGCTCCGTGCCCGCCCCTACCCGCTCCCATCGCGCCCGCCCACCATAAGAAAAATCCTGCCCTTGGTCTTCATAATCCCTATTTTTAATCAAAAAATGAGGAGCAGCTGTTTTATAACTAAGTAAAAGTTTCTCTTCTATTTCTTAACCAATGGTCTCCTGAAACAATGTACTCCTTGCTGTGCTGTTGCCCCCAATGATCCTCTAGTCCCTCACCAAAGTGGCCACAGTGAGAGTGTCAACAGACTACTTAATTTGGAGCTGATCACAACACAGCCCCTGTGCTGTTAGCCCTTGCACAGTTCCAGTTGGAGACCACTTTTCAATTTTCCCCTCCTGACACTGGAGGATTGAGGCGAATTTGTAAGATTCCTGTCAGTACCGTGACTGAGATAATAAACTACGTCCGCACTGAGCTGAAAACCCCTTAACTTAGTTAAACATTTTATTAACCAGTTGAACCATCAGAGGCTTTGCCATATTCTTGAGCAAAGACTTTATAGCGATATTAATGCTGTAGTTATAAAACACCAATCAATCATTACTGTAGAAAATGATTGAATTTAGATGCATTTAGGAATAAAGCATGTTAAAAGAAAAAATGAAAAACAAACAGAAGTGCAATTTAAACTCAATACTGTGATTGTGAAGAGAGATGTTTATTATCAATCTATCCAGATTTACTCAAACTATATGTCCTCTTTCAGGGAAAACTCCTAAAGCAGAAAGGAATTAAGCACTTCTGGGACAAATGGAATCTGATTGATTTGGCCATTATCCTGTGCAGCTGGAGTGCATTTGGATTGTATATAAAACGAACAGTGCTTGGGACGAGAGTTATAAATGACTACCTGCAAAATTGAGATAAGTTGTTAATCAAATTCTTATACCTGACATATTGTTGAAGAATTATTCAAATCAATGGTCATAAGGTTTTACTGCCTGGGCCTGTGCCCAGAAATACTTTTTCGCTGGATGACATAGCCCATTGTCTTAAGCATTTAAGTTTACTGTTGGCAGAGATGAAGCATTTTACACTTCTGCTCTAGAGCTCAGGGTGATCATAAACTCCTGGTCTAGAGGCAAAACATCTAGTTATATTTCTTTTCAAAAAGATAAATTTAATTCCTGATTGAAGAAAAAACTAGCAGCTGGAGTCAAGCTCCTCTTGGTACAAGAGCAATAATAGTTCTAAAATTTACTTAAAGGAATGTTTAACCTTCTTCAAATATTTAATGTGTACGGGACAGAAAGTAATTACTATTGACTCACCCTGAATAAATAAACATTCTTTGAGCCGCACTTGAAGAATGGGTTGCAGTTAATTACTGTTTATCCACTTGTATTCATGGGACAGTAAGTTCACCATTCATCTTAGAATGTGGCTCCAAAATCCTCCACATTTAAATTTCTTATTTTTAAAACTGTTACCACATATCCAAGAAATCATTCCTTTCTATGTTAACCAGACTATCTTGTTAAAATAAACATGGCAGTACTTTTGATTAGGGCTTCCATTTTCCATTAACTTTTATGGTATCAAGTCCATGTTACTGCAACCTTTTTTGTTTTCTTTATCTTAGTCTCCAATTCCCATAAGCAATCTAAAAAACCTTTAGGTCTTTATTTCTCATAGCCACAGCATTAAGCAGCCTAAGTCCCTGATTTGCGTGCCTTGTATTTTCCCAAAGAGTTATCTAAATGACAACAATCTAGATTTATCTTTGTCTTTAATTAATGTCCTGCATTTTTCATTATGCTATGATTAATATCAAGAGTTATAACAGCGGTTTAATGTGATGCATCAATTATATAGCCGATGGGCAACATTGATAAATATAATTTGATTTAAATGCAAGGTTATTAATTGGGGGAGGCAATCATGGTCTCTGCTAAATTTATAAGCACAGTGATGTGGACTGATTCTTCTACTCCTCCATAAGCCTCTATTGTACTGGTTATATTTACTGATATTTATTAACACAATACATTTTGTGAGTGTAAGAACCCCTCAGTCTTTTCAACAGTGATGTTTCAAAATTACTTCAATGCTTGTGATGCAGTTTGACACATCTGAAAATATGAAAGATGCTATATAAATACACGCTTTTACGTTCTTTCGTTCCATCTATTATTTTTGGCATTTTCTAGTTTCCCCTGTGCCAAACATTAATTAAAGCAGATTGGAAGGAAAGAGAGGGGAAGAAAGAATTGCAATTATCTACTGCCTTGTCTCATCCTCAGGACATCTGAAAATGCTTCACAACCAAAGGGAATTACTTTTGAAGTATTCTTGTTGTTGTTATGTGGGCAAACATGGTAGCCGATTTGTGACTATGGGCCGGATTTCCCATTCGTCAGGTAGATGTGGTGGGTGGGCCCGGGAGTGGCCGAGAAAAGATCCACCGCCTGCGATTGGCCCCCGACCGGCCCCCAACTGCGAATTCACACTGGATGGCCGATTAATGGCCAGCCAGCGTGAAAGGCACGCTGAAAAGCTCAGCGCTGCCGGCATGGGGGTGGGAGGAGGGCGAGCGAGGAAGTCTGTGCACGGCGGGGAAGCGGGTGCTGAAAGCTCTCTGAGGGCACAGAGCTGCCTCGGGGGGTTGAAGAATTGTACAAAGGAAAATAAAGATTTTAGAAATAATATAAATGAGGCCCCACATGTGACTCAGTCACATGAAGATGGACATGTTTAAAATGAAGTTGAAAATTTTTTTCTGGTTTTTTTATTTACTGTTGAAAACCCACCCGTAGATGAGGTTTCGTAAGAAATGCAAAGGTCGCACGGTTGAACGAGCAGCGAAAAATACAAATTAATTACTTGCCTAAGGGCCTTAACAGGCCTCTTAATTTTCAGCGGGCATGCTGCCAACTCTCACGTGTGCCTGCCAACTGAAAGATCACGAGAGTGCACAATGAAGTCGGGATGCTCGCCCAACATCATCGCGTATGATTTTATGCCCAGTTGGGTTGGGCACGGGTCTGCCCGTGGGACATAAAATCCTGCCCTATATCTCACTAATAACAAATTTAATAAATGATCTGTAAATCTGTGTTTGACTGGGTCGGTTGAGAGTCAGGATACTGGGCAAATTCTCTGCTCTTCTTTGGGTAGCGTCATAGGATCTTTTACATCCAAAAGACACAAGATGATCTGTTCCCACATCTCTACCAGAGCCATTCTGAGCTGGCACGACATAATGATGCCTCCAAGCCCATTTTGCATCAAGTACAATAACCATACCTGTATGAGACTTTAAAGACTGAAGTCTTCAGTGTGATAAAATGTATTGATATATTTAACAATAAAACATATACTTTTTTAAAACCATTGTAAATCTAAATTGATTATGTTGGTGCTCACTTCCAGATTTGTAAATTTCTATGAGACTGCAATTATAGACTCAGGCCTGGGTTACATGATTGCTTTCCTAGTGTCGCTAGCTACTGTTAAATTGTGGAAAATGCTGCGTTTGAATCCCAAGATGTTTGATTACTTCTTCACTGCAGAGAGCCTGGTGTAATCTTCTGGGACTTTTGGTCATCTTGCTGGTGTTGCTCATTGCCTACTCCTCTATAGTAAGCAACTCATATCATCATTGCACAAAATATTTTTGGATCACTGTGGCCATTCAGAATTCTAAACAGCACAATACATCTATTTTGCAGCAACATATGTTAGTGGGTATAAAGTTATGTTGATTCTTAATGAAATGTGAAAATGTGTCCTCTGAAGTTTAAATTAATCCAAACTGGGCATATTTTAAAAAGCATGAACAGTTCATTTTGGACTGGGAAACAATCATGGCACTTATTCCCAAAGTACTGTGTCAAATTACTAATTGTGACCTCTGAAAGTATCTATCTAGATAATTCCATCTGGTTGAGAAATTTAGACAATAATTTGAAACTTCACAATATTTCTGGTGTAGGGCAGTCTGATGGCCGACTTTGTGCCGAAACAAACTCATGCCAGGGCATTGGTACGATTAGGTTTGCATGTATGATTCTCTGTGCAACGTCAGCCAAGCTGTGGAAAGCAATGTCAAGTAAATAGGAAACACAGACAGAAGGGCAAAGGGATGGATTAAGTAATTGGTGTGGACTAAGAGGAGGCCACCAGTCAGATATTGGTACAACATGCAGGAGAATCAAAAGGCATGCTTAATATTTCAAAATTTGGAAAAATATAAATGAAAATATTAGTTTTTATGAATGTGCTATTGCCTGGAAAATGTATATATATGCTATTTATTTTAAACTATTGAGAGTGCATTACTAATCTGTCCATTATGTTCTGCCCTGGGGCAGATCCTTACTCAATCCTCACGCGTGAGATTCTTGAGCCACTTACTAGGGAACAGGAACTGTATCATACAAATCCAAGTGGCATTTTATTGAGTTGATTTAATTTGGGGGCCAGTGATACATGCATTATTTTGATTGATCTGTGCAGAACTACCAATCGTATTCCTGAGACTTCAAGTTGTTCCCAAGTTTCGGGATGTCAGCAAAAATTGACATTTAAACAATAGAATTCTTGCAAATTCAGAGTGAACTGTCTCCAGTCAGTATTTTCCAAATCTTTCACAATATAACAATATAAAAGTTATCTTGCTTTTTTTTCAATTTCCCACAGGCAGGTATGTGCCAGGCAAATATGGAGCGTGTATGATGCCGGGTTCTTCATGGAAGGAAAGGCTGTTTATTTAAAAAATGGTATATGTGATATGAGTGAGCCTTTGACTTAGTGATAACATTCCTGCTTTTTGAATCAGGGTTTGACCCCCACTGCAGCTTCAGTGAGTGGAGACTAGAATTTGGTCCCTAAATATCTGGATGATCTCCAACAGGCACTCATATCTGAAAAAAAGTGTTTCAATAGGTTCTATTCCCCCGCTCTGAGTCAAAGGCTTGGGTTTAGGCCCAATTCAAGTCAGCCTGAGTGAACAAATTGAAGTCCAGCAAAGGTACTTGTGTCTGATTGGTGCAAATGCCGCACTCATCATAAAGGGAAGTTGGGATTCTTGAACCTTGGATGCATCTCACTCCAGGCTAAAAACTGTAAGGGTGGCATCAGAAGCCTTCAGCTACCACTCCTTAGTAAGTGACTCGAGAATTTGATGGATGAGGCTTGATTTAGGACCTGCCCTAGCACTGAACACAGAGGATAGATGAGTGATCTTTGAATTAAAATTATACTGTCATAAATGGATCTTTAAAAACTAATTAATGTGGCACTAGACTTTAATCCTATCCATAAAAATTGTGGGTGCTCATTACATTTTATTCTGATTAGAATGGAATAACTTTTGTGTCCACCAAGGATCTGTAGTTGGCCCCCTCTTATTTTTCATCTGCATGCTCCCCCTTGGTGACATTATCTGAAAAATTGTCATGTTCCACATGTATGTTAACAACACTAACCTCCACTTCACCACCATGTCCCTTGACCCCTCCACTGTCTCCAGGTTGTCATTATGCTTGTCTGACATAAAAGTACTTGCTGAACAGAAATTTCTTCCAACTAAACATTGGAAAGACCAAAGCCTGTTCAGTATTCGATAAGCCACCAACTCCCTCCCTCTCCTTGCCAACTGAATGAGGCTGAACCAGACTGTTCACACCTTAGTGTCATATTTGACCCCAAGATGAGCTTTCAACAACATATTTACACCATCACTAAGTGTGTCCATTTTCCACCTCAGTAACATTGCCTGACTCTGTCTGCCTTAGCTTATCTGCTGCTGAAACCCTCATCATGCCTTTGTTATCTCTAGACTTGACTATTCCAACAAACTGCTGGCTGACCCCCATCTTTCACTCTTTATAATCTTAAGCTCATCCAAAGTACTGATGCTGGTGTCCTTGCTCACATCAAGTCTCATTCATCCATCACCTCGTGCCTGCTGACTTACTTTGGTCATCGGTTAAGCAACATCTCAATTTTCAAATTCTCATCTTTGCTTGCAAATCCTTCCAGAGTCTCATCCCTTATTATTTCTGTGACTTTCTCCAGTCCAACACTCAGATGTTTGGTGTCTTTCGATTCTGGCCTCTTGAGCATCACCGATTTTAATTACTCCACTATTGTCTTCAGCTGCCCAGACCCTATGCTGTGGAATTCCCCCCCTAAGCCTCTCTGACTCTCTACCTCATTTTCCTCCTTTAAGACACTCTTTAAAACTTACCTCTTTGACAAGGCTTTTAGACATCTTTCTTAATATCCCTTTATGTGCCACACATTGTTTGACAACACTCCTCTGAAACACTTTGGGACATTTTACTATATGATCAAACATACGAACATACAAGTTAGGAGCAGGAGTAGGCCACTCGGCCCCTTGATCCTGCTCCACTGTTCAATAAGATCATGCCGATCTGATTGTAACCTCCATTCCACATTTCCTGCCTATCCCTGATAACCTTTCACTCCCTTGTTTATCAAGAATCTATCTAGCTCTGCCTTAAAAATATTCAAAGACTCTGCTTCCACCGTCTTTTGAGGAAGAGATTTCCAATGACTCATGACCCTCGGAGAGAAAAATTTCTCCTAATCTCTGTCTTAAATGAGTGACCCCTTATTTTTAAAATATGACCCCTAGTTCTAGATTCTCCCACAAGAGGAAACATCCTCTCCGCATCCACCCTGTCAAGACCACTCAGGACTTTAAAGGTTTCAACCAAGTTGCCTCTCACTCCTCTAAACTCCAGTGGATACAAGCCTATAACCTGTCCAACCTTTCCTCATAAGACAACCCACCCATTCCTAGCATTAGTCTAATAAACCTTCTCTGAACTGCTTCTAATGCACTTACATCCTTCCTTAAATAATGAATCCAATGTGTTAAAGGTGCTATATAAATGAAAGTTATTATTGTACTATATTTTATCATTGAGAGGTATATCAGAAAGTCACATGGATATATAGCTGAGTTCACAATTTAATTGCCTACCCACTGTAACATACAGTCCATATGTGCTATGACTTAACATTATAGTTAAGTAATGGCTGAATCTCTCTCCCACAGTGTAACCTGGTGCTGGGTTTGAACTTATCCTCCTACAGAACTTTCAGTGGTGCAGTTATGACCATTATTCGTCTGCAGCTTGGATCCTTCAACTATGATGAGGTAGGATACTACTAACTGTATAGTTTAGTTTGTGATTACAGTGTTTATAAAAATACAGCAGAAGTTACAAAAATACCCAGGACGATTTGCTAACCACTCTGACCAATTGTATCTGCCAAACACTGGGATCAGTAACTGTTGGTAAATGTTTATGCAGGAATAAATTTTGTATAACACAATGTATGCATTAGTGAAAGATTGTATCTCTTTGGAAGTTTATCCAGATCTCTAATACTTCCATTGACACTCACCAAACTTCAACATTAATTTAATTTTATGTTCAATGTCGTAAAAGTAATTGTTAAATATCTTGGCATCAGATAAATGTTTATCCATTTTTTAAAACATTTAACACTAGGAAGAGAAAGAGGTTTGACAATGAAGAAGAGGGGAGCATGAAATTGGTGCACTAATCATTATCAATTATAAATAAGTGTTGTAAGCATTTCAGCCAACAGGAGACAAAGTTAGTTCAAGAACTTCTCTTAAATTTGTTTTTTGGGATATGTCAAGATTCATTTATTGTCTGTTATTAGCTATGCTGAAAATCACAGAATCACAGAACTGTTACAATGCAGAAGGAGGCCATTCAGCCCATCATGTCGGCACCAGCTCTTGCCAATCTCCTGCCATTTCCTTGTAACCCTGCACATTGTTTCTATTTAAATAATCATCCAATGCCCTCTTGGGAGCATTGTGTCCATAGGTGGCAGTAAATGTGGTGATGGTGCTCCCATTATAGTGTTAGGATTCTTTATGCCACTCGCCACTCGGTGCCTTGCAGGCCACTTCAGAGAGTTTTATGAGCCAATCACATAATTTGGGACAGGACTTATATGTAAGTCTGCCTGAGTATGGTTGGTAAATTTGCTTCCTTGGAGGGAATGCGAAGTGTTTCTTAGTGTGCGACCTAGGTAAGTTCACATTGATTGATTGATCCAAAGTAGCAATCGTTTGTTTTATATTATTGGGACGTATCTTCCGAGCTCCAGGGCAGCATATCTGTGGGGTACCCCTGAGGTGCGTTGGGAAACACAACCCAGAAGCTCCCAGGTAAGGATTACCCAGGAGGTTTGGGCAATTGCCTTGCACTGGGAACCATCTGAAACTGCAGTTTAAATCCCAAACTTTGGATGGTTTTGACTGTCTTACAGCAACAGTTATCCAGAAAATGTTAGAAGAATTAGAACCACTTCTAGCTTCTGGGTAACTATAGCTCTGACCTACTGCAACCATCCATGGGGCTCCCCCAACCTTCCCACAGGACCGTCCCCCCCCAACAAAGACTACCCCTCTGACCGCACCCATAGGATTCACCCACCCTCTTGGGACTAACCCCCACCCCCCCCACCCCAGGACTACCCCACCGACACCCAACCCCCCCCCCCGCAACCACAGGGCTTCACCAAACCCCATAATACCCCTTTCCCCAACTACCCTCCCCTCCCATCCCCGACTAGGCCCAACTCCCGATTCCCTGCTACCCCCAAATCTTATTTACTCACCCTCTCCCTGGCTTGTCAAAGACCTTTAAGCTTAGCTAGACCTTTAAGTTTACCTGGTTTACGGCAGCTAGTGCTGTAAAAATTGGGGGCATGGATTACCTACCTTCAACTGAGCTGCATTCAATTCTAGGCCCGGGAGCATGCTGCATTACATGGACCTCACCCAGCCTGAGTCGGAAGGTCGGGCGAGATAGGAGTGGCAGGATTTCCAGGTATGTAATTTCGAGCAGAGTGCCAATCTGACTCAATTGCCACTCCATCGAAAGTTATGGCCCATTTTGTTATTTCAATACACATTGCCACAGTATCACTGTGCCATCCATGACCTAAACTATGCAACTGCAAGATCTATTTTGAGGGCGCCAGTAAAACTGAAAAATACGGAAGATTAAGTTGGGCAGGTTTAATGCAAAATACTAAAATGAAATCACCTGGCACATTCTAATATAATTTCAAGTGTTAAATGATGGACCAGAAAGAAAAGAAAAATCCGGTACATAGTTATCCAAGCTCAAGCTGTTTTTCTGATAATGTTGCAGAAAATAGTTAACCACACTGTAAACTTGCAGACTTTTCTGCCTACTTTAAAGTGGAGAGCTTGAGAACAGATGACAATTTCTCTGATTGTTAAGTGAGCCTCAGAATGGTCCTCATGGATTGGAAGGTGACAAATGTAGCCCTGCTGTTCAAGAAAGGAGGGAGAGAAAAAACAGGGAACAAATAGGTCAATTAGCCTGACTTTAATTACTGAGGAAAATACTAGGATCTATTATTAAAGATAAGGTAACAGGCCACTTGGAAAATCACTGCGACTAGGCAGAGTCAACACAGTTTTATGAAAGAGAAATCATGTTTGACAAATCTATTAAGAACTTTTCAAGGGTACAACTAGCAGGGTAGATAAGGGGAACCAGTGGACATAATGGGCCATATCTTCCAAGCTCCAGGGCAGCGTATCTGGGGGGTACCCCAAAGATGCGTTGGGGAACCTCCCCGGAAGTTCCCAGGTAAAGATTGCTTGGGAAGTACAAATTTCCAATGGGCAATTGCCCTGCACTGGGAACCCTCCGAAAGTGTGATTTAAATCACAAACTTTGGATTGTTCCAGCTGCCTTATAGAAATAGTAATCCAGAAAATATTAGAAGAATCAAAACCACCTCAAGCTTCTGGGTAACTATTGTAGAGATCCACACCAACCACCCATGGGACTTCTCCCACACTCTGAACTCCCAGAGAACTGCCCCCACTGCCCGACTACCCCTCCCCAAGAGATATCCATCCCGTGGGGCTCCTTATACCCCAAAAAGGACTACACCCCACTTCCATGGGAACTCTTCCCCCTTTCGACCACCACTGACTCTCACCCCCACCTACAACCGCCCCAATGCTTGACTCGACCGGACAACCCACCCCACCCCTACCCCCAAGGGCCTGACCTGTCCTGACACCCACCCCCACCACAAGGCCCGACCCAACACAACACAACCACCCCTACCCCAACAAGGGCCCGACTGTTATAGAGTGGCCAAGTTGTACTATTAATGATAGAATTGATCTGTAGACACTTCTTGGGTGGAAACGTTAAGTTTATTTACAATATACTCAGCAGCTACTACACGTGTGCTTTCAACCCCAACTCTATCCCTACACTGACTGCTGAGGTAGCCCATGCTACTCCCCCATCAGTTACTACAGATCATGTGATCTTGCCTAACAAGTATTATTCTTAAAGGTACACACTAAATAAAACCATAATTACTACACCCCCAAGACCCAACCTGACTCCCCTGCGAGGTCCAACTTGACTGCCCCCCCCAATGCCCCACCTGAGCCCCCCACCAAGGCCTGACCCAACCCCCTCCAAAGATCCAGCCCCACCCCAGACCAACCCCCTCACCCGCAAGGCCCAACTTGACTCCAATCCCCCCCACCGAAGACTCGACTTGAATTGACACTAGTCCCCCTACACCTTCCGACCCAACCCGACTACTCCACACCCCCATCCAAAGGTCAACCTGACTTAACACCCCACCCCCCACCTCACAGTGTCCAATCTGACCCGACATCCCCCCACCCCCGCCGCCCAGCATAAAAGCCCAACATGACCTGACATCCCACTCTCCAGGCCTGACCTAACCTGACACCCCACCCCGCCTCAGGGCCCAACCTGAACCTAATCTCCAACGCCCTCCCTCCTCCACCCAAGACCTGACCTGACCCGACCCGACACCCCACCCACCCCTATGGCTTGACCCGGCCTTGACTGCCCACCCCCAAGGAGCTGATGCTATGCCTAACCATAGCCCCCCCCCGCCCCCAACAAATGACCCGACCCGACACCTCATCCCCCATGCCCTGACTGAACCCAGCACTACCCACCCACCCCGGGCCCGACTCAACCCGACATCCCACCTACCCAGGTCCTGACCTGACCACCCCCCTTCCAAGGCCAGACTCAACCCTTCCCAATATCCAACCCGACCTGGCCGCACCCGCCACCCCCCCCCACCCCCCCACCCCCCGGCTACCCCCCCACCCCGCCCCCGCAAGGTCCAGCCCAACCCACTACCCTGCCAAGTCCTGCCATCCCCCACTCCCCAACCAAGGCCCAATCCAACCGCCCCCCCCCCACCTCCCCAAGGCCTGACCTGCCCCAACAGCTAGTGACGTAAAAAGGGCGAGTGTGGATTACTTACCTGCGACTCTACAGCCATTGACGCTAGGCTCCAGGGACGCGCTGCACTACTCAGACCTCACTTGGCCTGGATTTCAAGCTGAGAACTTTTAAGCGGAGTGGCAATCCGGACTCAGTTGCCACTCCATCGGAAGTTACGGTCCAATATTTTGGATCTTTCAAAGGCATTTGATAAGGTTCCATTTGAGAGGTTGTCACATTAGATTAGAGTTCATAGGGTTGGTGTAATATATTAGCACTAGTCGGGTCAGGATTGGTTAACAGACAGAAAACAGAGTAGGAACATGAGGATTATTTTAGGGATGACTGGTTTTTTTTATTCATTCATGGGATGTAGGCATTTCCTATTTGCCCTTGTTTGGGGGCATTTAGAAGTCAACCAGATTGGTCTGGAGTCACATGTAGGCCAGATTCCCTTCCCTAAAGGACATTAGTGAATCAGTTGAGTTTTTACAACAATCAGACTTCTAATTCCAGGTTTTTTTTAATTATTGAGTTCAAATTTCATCATCTGCTGTGGCAGGATTTGAACCCTGGTCTCCAGAACATTACCCTGGGTCTCTGGAATATTAGTCCAGTGAAAATACTACAATGCCATCATCTCTCCATGTAACTGGTTGAGAGATGTAAGGGTCAGTTCTTGAGCCTCAGTCTGAATATTGTGATAGTTTTGGTCTTCTTACCTAGAGGAAGATATATTAAGTAGAATGCGCCTATAATCTCTGGACATTAGAGAAATAATGATTCCCATTGAAACATATAAAGTTCTCAAAAGGCTTGACAGGGTAGGGGCTGAGAGGTTGTTTCCCCCAGTTTGAGAGTTTAGAACTAGAGGTCATAGTTTCAGGATAAGGGGTCAGCCATTTAAGACTGAGATGGCCCAGCCAGTCCATGCTGTTGTGTATGCCCCACTTGAACCACCTCCCATTCTTTCTCATCTAACATTTATCAGCATAATCCTCTGTCCCCTTATCCTTCATGTGCTTACTTAGCCTCCCCTTAAGTGCATAATTTGTGTATTCTACTGGTAAAATTCAAATGGCAACAGGACTGTTCAATATTGTGCTGAACATTGCCACTAATGCTGAGTGACACAAATGCAATTTGGTTCCCAGGAGTAACAGTGAGGTTTTGAGGAATGATGGCGTGCTGCAGCTAGAAGTTAACACTTATGGAGAGAAGGTAGCAGGTCCATACTGCAACTCCAAACACCACAAGTGATATTTCATGCTTTTAAAGTCAGTTTACAGTATACCGTGTACAGGTCACAGTTCATGCAAGGATTAAATCCTGCAAACATTGGTCTGTGATTTATGTGTATTGCAAATTTTCCCATCTGGTGTAACCATCATTTCTGGGAATTTCCTCAAGGTTTCTCCTACTTTCTGGCACCACATCTTCATAAACCAGGATTCCACCAAATCTTTGCCAAAGTTAATGACAGATCAAGAGAAGCCCTGAGGAAATTCAGCCCCAAAAGAGAGATGAACGCGACAGATTTTACTGTATATTTATAAAAATGATTGTAATAATGTTAATAGGACCCAGGTTTTTCTTTACTATGATATCTAATGGTGGTTGCTGCTACTAAGTGTTTAATCTTTGAAGACTTATGTCAGATTGGAAGTTTATTTATAAACTATGAATTACATCAATTATTTTTCTCTTTCGCTTGTTCCGGTGCTGAGAACCACTCCATACTTGGGTGCATTTATTATCAGTACCTGTGTTATCTTCATGGCATTTTTCCTCATAAACTTTGTTGTTTCTGCCTTACTTGGGTCCTTCAGTGAGGAACAGCATTATCCAATGGTTTGTATTGAAAAGACCTTGGACCCTTTATTTTGCTTATATATAAAATGTAGAAATAATTAAACCTGAAGTAATCAAATACTAACAAACCTACACACACATGCGATCTTGCTTGTTTAAGCACACACATATACACCTGGAGATTTTCAGAGACAATTGATGCTTTTCCCTGTAGTGTTTAGGCACTAATTAATGCACAAGTGGGCAAAAACCATATGATTTGCATTCCTGCTCTAAATTGTACCTTGGGAGCCTCATTATAGGTGTTAACATGACATATATTAATCTATTTTGCATTCCACATTGTTTTCAGACGGTTTCACCCCAGCGCTGGTTTTGCTCATATAAAATGAGTACATAAATGTATCTTTTACCCTAGGCTTCTGGAATAGGGCATCTCATAGGATTGTAAAAGTTATTGTTCAAGGTTTTGATTTTTACAGCTGTTGGAATCAGATTTCACTGCATTTTGCTCCACACATTATTTTTGCTGATTTTTGTTATGTTTGCAACTTTTGCCTTTGTTTCTGCAAATATTTTACTTCATTATCTGTAGCTAATGTCACATAAATAGTGATGAGACTGAGAATTCCTTTGACGGTTCCAGCAGCACTGCATGATTTAATGAGGAAAGCAAGTTATCGAGGAGAAGTAAATACAGATACATCACATGAGATGTCTGCAATCATCTACCCAAGGACCCATAGTTATATACCTGCCACATATATGTGGACATGTCTTTTCACTGTGCCATTTATGACCTTGTGACCTTGAGGCAACTTCAAGAACAGGAACAGCTTTTCCTGTTACAGTGAAGACTACCAAGCATTGAGCATTAAAAGCCAAGGGCAAATGAGTGCAGCTGAGGAAGCTGAGTGCAAATCTGAGGGCTGGATTTTACCGTCGGCGAGCAGGGGGGCGTGGCCCTCTTCCTGAAGCGTAAAATGAAGTGCGATGACATCGGGCGGAACTCCCGACGTCACCGCGCCCCATTTAAATTTTCAGGAAGGCAGGGGTGCAGCAAATTCAGCTGCGCGCCCGCCAAACTGTCAATGGCCAATTGAGGCCATTGGCAGAGCAATTGAAGTAATTAGGGGACCTGCCCATCCAACTTAAGGTTGTCGGGCAGGCCAGGAGCCCCGGCGGGAAGTAGAAAAAATATGAAATCTCATCCATGGGCGGGATAAGGTTTCAAGTAGGGTTTTTAAAAAATTTAATAAAGTTTTTTTGGAAATTATGAACATGTCCCAACACATGTGACATTCCCCCCTGCCCGCACAGGAAGCACATAGCGCTTCCGTGCTGACGTCACACCGGGTGGGCTTTAATTGGCCCACCCACGTAAAATGGCGCCACGCCTCTGGGGGCGCCAATCGGAAGTGCACCTGCCCACCAACTTCCCCCCCACCCCTGATAGGGGGAAAATTCAGCCCTGAGAGTTTGGAATTAACTCTTACTCTACCACTGGGGAAGAAGCTAGCTGTTTGGTGAGTATCTGATAAGTGGCTAAGATCTATTCTATTCCTAAGGTTTAAAATAGAGTAAAGTCCTGTCGTTTGTGACCTACTCGTTCGCATTTTCACTTACCTGCGCTTTGTCCTTTGTACACAGCATTGTCCATCGCGTGAGCAAAGTTTGCATATGCGCAGTTTCTTCTCCCTCTCCTCCTTCTCCAGGGAGACAGATGCCATAATGGAACAGAGGCTAAAAAGGTTTTAGCTGAAGTGCAGTATGAATGAAGGGATTTACCTGGAAATGTCTGAATTGCTGGGCCCAGAGCTGCAATAATGGCCAGGATTTTCCCCTCTGCAATTTGGGGGCGGGGACCAGTCACCGAGGGGAAAATGACACGGGATGACATCAGGAGAAATCCCCAACGTTATCCCGGTCCATTTAAATCTTTAGGAAGGTGGGCGGACAGCGAAATCAGCTGTTCTCCCGCCGACCAGTCAATGGCCAATTGATGCCATTGACAGGCTAATTAAAGTAATCAAAGGCTCTGCCCGTCCAAGCTTAAGGCTGGCGGGCAGGCCAGGAGCCCCAGCGGGCTCCAGATTATTCTTGAAACTTCAGCCACTGGCGGGATGAAGTTTCATCTCTGTATTGTAAAACATTTATAAAGTTTATGTGGTCTTAATGAACATGTCACATCTCGTGTGACATTGTCACATGAGGGGGACATGTTAATAATTTTTTAATGTTTCTATTTTTAATGTTTTTGACACCGTCAGTATTCTCCGTGAGACAGGACTTTGCCTCAGGGAGAAGTATGCTCTTTTGTGCACATGCGTGAAAGAACGCACTTTGACAGCTGGGGATTTCCCCCCACCCCCCAAGTCGGGGATGCCGCCCACTTAATTGGCCCGTCCACTTAAAATGTTTCAGTGGTGGGGGTCAGCTGTCCACCCGCCGCCAAGCTGGTGGGGCCCGCCCGCCATCCAAGGGCAAGATTCTGCCCAATGGCTCTATTTAATTTTAAATCTTCACCCATGTATTGCTCAGAGGCTCCCCTGCCTGTCCTACACAGGTACTGCACCACAGTTTTGCTGGCGAGTAACTAGTACTACCCTCGCATCGCTAGAGCCTAACTAATTGAGACCCATTCAAAAGCATATTCCCCATTTGTGATTTTGCTGTTTGCAAGATTTCAAAAGAATATAAACCCCGCAAATGTTACAAAGATAACAAAAAGACAAAACTAAAGACTCTACATCTGAATATGTGTAGCATTCATAACAAAGTAAATGAATTGATAGTGCACATCGAAGTAAATAAATATGACCTGATAGCCATTACGGAAAGATGGCTGCAGGATGACAAGGATTGGGTCTTGAATATTGAGGGGTAAATGACATTCAAGAAGAATAGGAAGCTAGGTAAAGGTGGAGGGGTATCACTGTTAATCAAGGAATGGCATTTGTGCAATAGTTAGAGGTGACCTTGATTCAGGAGATCAGGATATTGAGTTGGTTTGGATGGAGTTGAGGAATAGTAGGGGAAAGAAGTCACTAGTGGGAGTGGTCTAAAGGCCCCCTAACAGTGACCACAATGGAGGACAAAGTACACAAGAAGAAATATTGGGTGATTGCGATAAAGGGACAGCAATAATCGTGGGTGACTTTAATCTATGTATAAAATGGAAAAATCAGATTGCTGTCATTGCATCCCTAGGTCTCTCCTTTTCATCCACACTCTTCAGCTTATTTCTGTTATACCCATATTCCTTGGTTTCCCCTTAAAGTTTAATAGCTCACACATCTCTGTATTAAATTACATATGCTGCCTAGTAGCCTGGATGAGGGGTTCATAAATACTTTCGAGATAGTTTCCTAGAGCAGCACTTTCTGGAACCAACCAGAGAGCAGGTTATGTTAGACTTGGTATTGTGTAATGTGGCAGGATTAATTACCCAAAAGAAAAAAATCCAGTTCAGACCAGTACTCTTATTTCCCAGTTTTTACTGGTGTTCCATTTTAAAGTACACAAGACCAGTTTGAACCAGTGTTCTTATTTCCCAGTTTTTATTGTTTTTTCATTCTGGGTAATGACCTCAGTATAAAGGCACCCCTAGGTAGCAGCATCCATAACATGATTGAATTTTACATCTAGTTTGAAGAAAGAGAACAGTGGGTCTAAGACTAGCATTTTAAGCTTAAATATGGACAACTATGTGGGCATGGAAGCTGAGCTAGCTGAAGTGAACTGGGCTACTAGGCTAGGGGAAAGATCAATAGAGAAGCAGTGGCAGACATTTAAGGGGATATTTCAGAATAAGTATAATCATACTATTGAAAAAATTCCAAAGGGAGGACCCACCATCCGTGGTTAACTAAAGAAGTTAGAGAAAGCATCAAACTTAAGGAAAAGGCATATAACTGCAAAGATGAGTGGCAGGTCAGATGATTGGTCAGAATATAAAGAACGGCATAGAAGGTTAATCAGGAGTAAGAAATAAGAGTATCAGAGGAAGCTATCTAGAAATGTGAAAACAGATAGCAAGTTTCTACAGGTATTTAAAAAGGATAAGAGTAAGTAAAGTGAGTGTCAGTCCTCTAGAGAGTGAGAATGGGGAGTTAATAGTATATAATAAGGAAATGGCAGGTGAAATGAACAAATATTTTGCTTTTCTCTTCACTATAGAGGATACAAAAAACATTCCAGTAATAGCTGTAAATCAGAAGGTGGAGGGGAGAGAGGAACTTGGTGAAATTACCATCACTAGGAAAACGGTACTGAACAAACTGATAGAACTGCGAAACAAAAACCAAAACAGAATTACCTGGAAAAACTCAGCAGGTCTAGCAGCATCGGCGGAGAAGAAAAGAGTTGACGTTTCGAGTCCTAATGACCCTTCAACAGAACTAGGTGAATCCAAGGAGAGGGGTGAAATATAAGCTGGTTTAAGGTGGGGGTGGGGGGGGGGGGGGTGGTGTTGGGAGGGGAGAAGTTGAGGGGAGGAGGTGTGGTTGTAGGGACAAGCAAGCAGTGATAGGAGCAGATAATCAAAAGATGTCACAGACAAAAGAACAAAAGAACACAGAGGTGTTGAAGTTGATGATATTATCTAAATGAATGTGCTAATTAAGAATGGATGGTAGGGCACTCAAGGTATAGCTCTAGTGGGGGCGGGGGGCATAAAAGATTTAAAAATAATGGAAATAGGTGGGAAAAGAAAAATCTATATAAATTATTGGAAAAAACAAAAGGAAAGGGGAAGAAACAGAAAGGGGGTGGGGATGGAGGAGGGAGCTCAAGACCTAAAGTTGTTGAATTCAATATTCAGTCCGAAAGGCTGCAAAGTGCCTAGTCGGAAGATGAGGTGTTGTTCCTCCAGTTTGCGTTGGGCTTCACTGGAACAATGCAGCAAGCCAAGGACAGACATGTGGGCAAGAGAGCAGGGTGGAGTGTTAAAATGGCATGCGACAGGGAGGTTTGGGTCATTCTTGCGGACAGACCGCAGGTGTTCTGCAAAGCGGTCGCCAAGTTTACATTTGATCTCTACAATGTAAAGGAGACCGCATTGGGAGCAACGAATGCAGTAGACTAAGTTGGGGGAAATGCAAGTGAAATGCTGCTTCACTTGAAAGGAGTGTTTGGGCCCTTGGACAGTGAGGAGAGAGGAAGTGAAGGGGCAGGGTTGCATCTTTTGCGTGGGTATGGGGAGGTGCCATAGGTGGGGGTTGAGAAGTAGGGGGTGATGGAGGAGTGGACCAGGGTGTCCCAGAGGGAACGAACCCTACAGAATGCCGCCAGGGTGGGTGAAGGGAAGATGTGTTTGGTGGTGGCATCATGCTGGAGTTGGCGGAAATGGCGGAGGATGATCCTTTGAATGTGGAGGCTGGTGGGGTGATAAGTGAGGACAAGGGGGACCCTATCATGTTTCTGGGAGGGAGGAGAAGGCATGAGGGCAGGTGCGCGGGAGATGGGCTGGACACGGTTGAGGTCCCTGTCTGTGGAAAACCTCGGTTAAGAAAGAAGGAGGACATGTCAGAGGAACTGCTTTTGAAGGTAGCATCAAAAGAACAGATGCGACGGAGGTGAAGGAACTGAGAGAATGGGATGGAGTCCTTACAGGAAGTGGGGTGTGAGGAGCTGTAGTCAAGGTAGCTGTGGGAGTCAGTAGGCTTGTAATGGATATTGGTGGACAGTCTATCACCAGAGATTGAGTCAGAGAGGTCAAGGAAGGAAAGGGAAGTGTCAGAGATGGACCACGTGAAAATGATGGAGGGGTGGAGATTGGAAGCATGAAGCAGCACCGAAGTAATCATCGATGTACCAGAGAAAGATTTGTGGAAGGGGGCCGGAGTAGGACTGGAACAAGGAATGTTCCACATACCCCATAAAGAGACAGGCATAGCTGGGGCCCATGCGGGTACCCATAGCCACACCTTTTATTTGGAGGAATTGAGAGGAGTTGAAGGAGAAATTGTTCAGTGTGAGAACAAGTTCAGCCAGACGGAGGAGAGTAGTGGTGGATGGGGATTGTTCGGGCCTCTGTTCGAGGAAGAATCTAAGGGCCCTCAGACCATCCTGGTGGGGGATGGAGGTGTAGAGGGATTGGACGTCCATGGCGAAGAGGAAGCGGTTGGGGCCAGGGAACTGGAAATTGTTGATGTGACGTAAGGTGTCAGAGGAATCATGGATGTAGGTGGGAAGGGACTGGAAAAGGAGAGAGAGAAGGGAGTCAAGATAATGAGAAATGAGTTCCGTAAGGCAGGAGCAAGCTGACACGATCGGTCTACCGGGACAGTTCTGTTTGTGGACTTTGGGTAGGAGGTAGAAGTGGGCCGTCCGAGGTTGGGCGACTATCAGGTTGGAAGCTGTGGGAGGAAGATCCCCAGAGGAGATGAGGTCAGTGACAGTCCTGGAAACAATGGCTTGATGTTCAGTGGTGGGGTCATGGTCCAGGGAGAGGTAGGAGGAAGTATCTGCGAGTTGACGCTCAGCCTCTGCGAGGCAGAGGTCAGTGCGCCAGACAACAATAGCACCACCCTTGTCAGCGGGTTTGATGACAATGTCAGGGTTGGACCTGAGGGAACGGAATGCAGTAAGTTCAGAGAGAGAGAGATTAGAATGGGTGAGAGGAGCAGAGAAATTGAGACGACTAATGTCGCGCCGACAGTTCTCAATGAAAAGATCAAGAGAAGGTAAGAATCCAGAGGGAGGGGTCCAGGTGGAGGGAGAATATTGGAGGTGGGTAAAAGGATCCGTTGAACGGGGAGAGGACTCCTGCCCAAAGAAGTGAGCCCGGAGACGAAGACGGCGGAAGAAGAGTTCAGCATCGTGCCGAGCCCGAAATTCATTGAGATGAGGGTGTAAGGGTATGAAACTAAGTCCTTTGCTGAGCACTGAACGTTCAGCGTCGGAGAGGGGAAGGTCAGGGGGTATAGTGAATACACAGCTGGGGCTGGGATCTGGGCGACCGCTTTGCAGAACACCTGCGGTCTGTCCGCAAGAATGACCCAAACCTCCCTGTCGCATGCCATTTTAACACTCCACCCTGCTCTCTTGCCCACATGTCTGTCCTTGGCTTGCTGCATTGTTCCAGTGAAGCCCAACGCAAACTGGAGGAACAACACCTCATCTTCCGACTAGGCACTTTACAGCCTTTCGGACTGAATATTGAATTCAACAACTTTAGGTCTTGAGCTCCCTCCTCCATCCCCACCCCCTTTCTGTTTCTTCCCCTTTCCTTTTGTTTTTTCCAATAATTTATATAGATTTTTCTTTTCCCACCTATTTCCATTATTTTTAAATCTTTTATGCCCCCCCGCCCCCACTAGAGCTATACCTTGAGTGCCCTACCATCCATTCTTAATTAGCACATTCATTTAGATAATATCACCAACTTCAACACCTCTGTGTTCTTTTGTTCTTTTGTCTGTGACATCTTTTGATTATCTGCTCCTATCACTGCTTGCTTGTCCCTACAACCACACCTCCTCCCCTCAACTTCTCTCTTCCCACCCACCCCCCCACCCCCACCTTAAACCAGCTTATATTTCACCCCTCTCCTTGGATTCACCTAGTTCTGCTGAAGGGTCATGAGGACTCGAAACATCAACTCTTTTCTTCTCCACTGATGCTGCCAGACCTGCTGAGTTTTTCCAGGTAATTCTGTTTTGGTTTTGGACTTCCAGCATCCGCAGTTTTTTGTTTTTAAGTTAGAGCTGCGGGCTGACAAATCTCTGGGGCTAGATGGACTTCATCCTAGGATTTTAAAAGAGGTGGAAAATGCGGTAGTGTATGTGTGGATGTTAGTTTCCCAAAATTCCCAAGGTTCTGGAAAAGTTCCATCAGATTGGAAAGTAGCAAATACAATCACTATATTCAAGAAGGGAGGGAGACAGAAAACAGGAAATTGGCTTGACGTCTGTCTTGGGGATGATGTTAGAATTGATCATTAAAGAGGTTATCGCTGGACACTTAGAAAAACTCAAGATAATCGGAAAAAGTCTGCATGGTTTTGTGGAAGGGAAATCATGTTTAACCATTTATTAGAGTTCTTTGAAGAAGTAACATATGCTGTGGATAAAGGGGAGCCTGTAGATGTACTGTACTTGGATTTCCAGAAGGCATTTGGTAAGGTGTCACATCAAAGGTTATTGCAGAACATAAAAGCTCATGGTGTAGGGGGTAACATATTAGCACGGATAGAAGATTGGCTGGCTGGAAGAAACCAGAGAGCATGCATAAATGGGTCTTTGTCTGATTGGCAAGATTTGACAAGTGGAGTCCCACAGGGGTCTGTGTTGGGGTCAACATTTTATAACTTATATCAATGACTTAGATGAGGGGAGCAAAAGCATGGTAGCTAAATTTGCAGACAACATAAGGATAGGTAGAAAAGTATGTTGTGAATAAGACGTAAGGAGTTTGCAGATGAATATAGATAGGTTGAGTGAGTGCGCAAAAATCTGGCAGATGGAGTATAATGTGGGAAAATGTGAAGTTGCTCACTTTGGCAGGAAGAATAAAAAAGCAGCGTATTACTTAAACAGAGAACAATTGCAGAATTCCAAGGTGCAGGGAGATCTAGGTGTTCTAGTCCATTAGTCACAAAAAGTTAGTATGCAGGTACAGCATGTAACCAAGAAGGCTAATGGAATGCTATCCTTTATTATGACAGGAATTGAACATAAAAGTAAGGATGTTATCCTTCAGTTATACAGGGCATTGGTGAAACAGAGATGGTTCAAAGGAGATAGATTAGTACCTGGAATGAACAGGTTTTCTTATGAAGATAGGTTGGATAGACTGGTCTTGTTTCTACTGGAATTTAGAAGAGTGAGGGATGACTTGAATGAAGTGTATAAGATCCCGAATGGTCTTGACAAGGTGGATGTGGAAAGGATGCTTCCTCTTGTGGGTGAGTCCAGAACTAGGGGGCACTGTTTTTAAACTAGGAATCACCCTTATAGCACAGAGATGAGGAGATATTTTTTCTGAGGTTTGTGCAACTTTGAAACTCTCTGCGTCAGATGGCGGTGGAATCAGTGTCATTGAATATTTTGAAGGTAGAGATAGATTTATTCCCTTGACTAACAAGAATCTAAAGTTTTTGGGGGTAGATGGGAATGTGGAGAGGTATTTCACAGAAATGTATAAAGTTCTTCATGTGGCAGGGAATAGCACTAGGATTCATGGTTTCTGGATAAGGGGTCAGCCATTTAGGAGTTAGATGAGGAGAAACTTCTTCACTTGGAGGGTTGTGAATCTTTGGAATTCTCTACTTCAGAGGGTTGTGGTTGCTTAGACAATGAGCATATTCAAGATATTCAGTACATTTTTGGAAACCTAAGGCAGTCAATGGATATGGGGAATAGGGCAGGAAAGTGGAGTTGAGGTCAAAGACCATCCATGATCTTATTGGGTGGCAAAGCAGGTTCAAAAGGAAGTATATCCCACTCCTGCTTCTATTTCTTATGTTCTTATGTTCCCTCTTCACCTTGCATATCTTGACGGAATCAGCACCAGCAGTTTCTGGCAGCCACTTACACCAGGATTGAGAATCCAGGAATGTCCTGTGGCATTGGATTTGTGTCCTTTCTTTTGCATATCTTTTTTTAACATGTACATGGATTTATTTTTTTCATTTAGTCTGTCTGTGGTTTACTGTGAGCAATGGAGATTGTCAATTCTCCTTCAACATGAATCTTTCTTTGAGTGAAATATGCAGTTGAAGATGTGGGGCTGGATTTTATGGAGTCGGGGGCGGGGGAGTGGTGTGTACTGCTCGCCACCACACACACACACACACACACACACACACACACACACACACACCCCCCACCACCCCCCACCCCAACCCCACTCCTGAAAAGTCACTCGGAAGCTGACTTTAAAAAAAGGCTGCCCCATGGTGGGAACCTTATCCATCCCCTGTATTATGGGGACTGGATCAGGGATGGGTGGGAAGATGGTGGGCTAGCCACCCAAAATATTTTACGTGCCACCTTCCAAAAAATGCCCAGTGGGGTGAGGGTGGGGGGCAGGGGGCGGGGTGTAAAATCCAGCCTGTGTTGCCTCTTAACAAATTCTATTAATATATTTATACACAGTTGATTGAACATGTTCGAAAGAGAAACATAAAGGGAAATTATAATTAAGCACATGTAAGGTATAATGTTGGGCAGGATTATACGTCCGTGGGACGGGCACGCACCTGACCCGATCGGGTGTAAAATCTCACGCGATGACGTTCGGTGAGCATCCCGACACCATCGCGACCTTTCAGTCGGTGGGTGTGCGCAAGAATCGGCAGCGCGCCTGCTGACATTTAAGAAGTCTATTAAGTACCTTGAAGTATTAATTAAGTTGTATTTTTCACTGCCTGCTCAACTGTTTGATTGGTGGATGGGTGAATTGGCCAGGTGGCCTTTGCATTTTTTACAAAACCTCATCCACAGACGGGACGAGGTTTCCAACGGTAAGTAAAAATCTCAAAAAAAATTTCCACTTCATTTTAAACATGTCCCTCTTCATGTGACTGAGTCACACGTGGGGACATGTTTATATTATTTAATAAAGCCTTATTTTCCTTTGTCCAAATCTTCAACTCCCTGAGGCAACTCTGTGCCCTCAGGGAGCTGTCAGTGTGCGCCCCCCACTGTGCATGCACAAGCTTCTGTGCCTGCCCTCCTCCCGCCCCCACTCTGGCAGCGCTGAGCCCTTCAGTGCGCCTTTCACACTGACTGGCCGTTAATTGGCCAGCCGGTGTGAAATAGCAATTGGCGCCCAATCATGGGCAGTGGTCCGTTTTGTGGCTGCTCCCGGGCCCACCCGCTGCGCCCACCCGGTAAAGGGAAAATTCTGCCCGTTATGTCTATCACATGCCAGTGAAAGATGAAAAATGTAATAACTCATTAATTCCATAACCATAACTGAGAAAGATTGGCAGTATCATAATAATTTAATTATTGAACCATTCCATTATCTGGTTAATTTGTTTATTTTTCAGTCTTTGGAGGATGAAGAAATTGTTGACCTGTTGCTCATGAAACTGTGCAACATCATTGGAATTCAAAGGAAGAAGAAGGAAGAGCCACCACCAAATGCTGAAGAAATGACATTATTCCTTGAAAGAGAAAAATAGAGAGCATCTGTCGGAATTGGGGATGGACAACACTGGAGTAGTTAGTGATTATTTGTGAGATACTGCAAGGAGAATATACAATGAAATCAGAAAGTTAAGAAAGGGTGCAGAATGTCATATAGAAACAATTATGGATTGGATTTTTTAAGATTAGTTTTTTCTTTAGTCTTTTTTTGTGTTTGAACAGTTTTGTAATTAGTCACTTATCATTTAAGAATTCATGTTAAGTTGATAATTTGCTATGAAACCCCTGCTTTGACATTTAGAAACATAGAAACAGGGGGAGGCCATTCAGCCTCTCAAGCTGTTCTATTAGATCATGGCTAACCTGTACCTCTACCCTACCTGCCTTTGTTCCATATGCCTTGATGTCTCAGCCTAACAAAAATCTATTGATGTCAGACCTGAAATGTTCAGTTGAATCAGCATGCACAGCCTTTTGTGGGGCGCTGGGGAGTGGGTGGAGTGTTGGCGACGGTGGTAGAGTTCTGGATTTCCGCTGCCCTTTGTATGAAAAGTCTTTCTTCATTTCAGTCCTGAATGGCCTGCTTTAATTTGAAGAGTATGCCACTTTGCTCTGGATTCCCCCAGCTCAGGAACAAATCCCTTGATCATTTTAAAGACTGTGCACCTATTTAGATCTCCCCTCAACTTTCTAAACTCAAGGAAATACAAGCCACATTTATGCAACCCGCCCTCATTATCCAACTAGGGTTACCAACTGTGATTAAATGTATTCCTGGAGGTTCCGTCACATGACTTGCCTCCATGCTCCAGCCATTAGTTGGCCAACACAATCATCCTTGTGATGCACTGCCTTCCTATGCCTATTGGAAAGTAAAAAGACTCATTACCTAATCAGATGATGCTTGACTGTCAGCCAAACAGCCTTTTGTTTTCCCCCATTTTCAATATTTTTACATCTGGTAAAGACAAAGGTTCAAAGAAAATGTTTTTTTGTCAACCTTTTTTGATGTCCCAGGAATTCTCTCTAGAGTTGCACACAGCAGATGTAGAGATGGATCTTCAATTCCTGGAGATTCTGGGCCAACCCTGGAGGGTTGGCAACCCTATATTCAACCCTATTAAACCATAGTATCTCTCCAGTGAATCTGCGCTGTACCCCCTTGAAAGCCAGGTTCCTGAGGTGCCCTGCCCAAAACCAAACACAATACTCCAGATGAGGTCAGACGAAGGCTCTATACACTGAGAATAAGTTCCTCATTTTTGCATTCCAACCTTCTTGAGATATAGGCCAACATTGCATTAGCCTTTTAGATTACTTTTTGTACCTGTGAAGTAGCTTTTGGGGCACATGAACACCCAAATCCCTTTGTGTTAATCCCTTTGTGTTTCGGTAGTTTCTCACCATGAGGAAAATATTCTGATTCTAATATTTTTATACAGAGTTTGAAAGACAGGTACATTTTGTTGCTTGAGCAAGATTTATTTTTTCTTTTTTAACTCCTCATCAATTAAAATGACAGGAACATGCATCAGTCTGTGAAATAGAAATAAAGGTAAATCATGATACTTCTACAAGAATACTGAAAAAGAGTTTTAGCTTTTTTTTTTCTGTCGCTCTGTGTAAAACTACGCATGATGCACAGCAACAACCTTTAACAAACATTTGCAGTCATTGTTAAACAGCCCACTCCTCAGCCCACCCCCATTATTCTCCTTATGCCCATTTCAGGCTATTAATAAAACTGAGATTAAGAATAGTACCAGCATGAAAAACAGTTTAGGTGAATTTGCCTTTTTGGTACAATTAGCCATGACAGTAAAATTATTACATCTGAATATTGGAACATGTGTCCGTCATTTAGCCCCTTGAACTTATTCTGCCATTTAATGACAACACAGTTGGTCTCTGGCCTAACTCCATGCTCCTTAACACATTTGATTAAAGAATGTCCATCAATCTCAGATTTTAAAATTAACAATTGATCAACCCATTGCCATTTGTGACCTTTGTGAGTAGAAGTGTTTCCTAATGTAATACCTGAAAGATCTGGCTCTTACTGTTAGGCTGTGTCCCCTAGTCCCAGGCTCTCCAACCGACACAAATAGTTTCTCTCTGCCCTACCGTTTCCTCTTTGAAAACTTTGATCAAATCACCACTTAATCTTCTAAATTCCAGGGAATACAACTCTAGTTCATGTAATATCCCCTCATAATTTAACTCTTGGAGTCCAAGTACCAATCTGGTAAATCTACATATACTCCCTCCAAGGTTGATACTGTACATCTCCCTAATGTGTGGTGCCCAGAGCCTGTAGTTGCAAATATTTTGACAAATTTTCTCAAATAATTCAAAATTAAGATGAAACAATGTAAAAAAAATGGAAAATTTGAAAGTTGAAGCACTGTGTTATCTGAAATGGGTGAATGATGTTTAAATGAATGATTGCATGGCATATGAGTTTACATGATTGTTATATATGAGCCCTTTACTGCCAGAAACCAATCCAAGGTTCAAAGGAAAGATACACAGCTGTTGCTCAGTTACGTTATGGTATCATTTAGAAGAAAATATTTCACTTGGTCAAAATTAGATTTCAGTCACCTATTTCATTACAATAATGCAAAATAATACAAAGCCAAATTGCTTAATCAGTTCAGAGGTTACATAATAAGGATGCTACCTTGTCACAAGTGTGCTTTGCAAAGAAATGGAGTGGGCAAACAGATCAATCTATAAAAGTTAAGGAAATTACAAGTCCAAGAAATGAGCAAGTGGAAAAAGACAAGTGTGGTGAGACTTTGGCATGTTTAGTGTTTGGTATTCTCACTCTGCTTTTTCTTTTTTTTGATGGTTGGTGTGTTTCTTTTGTCACATGTGCACTGTACTTAGTGTAATGTCTAGACTTGTGAACTTTAACCTTAAATAAATACATAATTGACAATAATCAACTTTATGATGTACAGTTTCCTTTGTTACGCAGAAATGAAGGCAGCCTGTGTAATCTGCACTGCACAGTAAACATAAATATTAACTTGATTAGGTTTTGGGTTGCTACTACTATATCTGCACTGTTTTATTGCCGATATGTAAAAATGCATGATTTGTGTAATGTGCTTATCTCTATTTCCCAGCAAAAGATTTCAGATCAGCTGATGTGAATGTTAATCGGTGGATTAGAATTGGAATAGGATTTTCTTCAGGATCCAAACTGGTATCCTCCCCCTCCCCAGTGACAATTCTACTGAAAAAAAAGTTTGCAGATGGATTTAAAACAAGTTGCTAGAGATCTGGTTGAAGGGTTTTCCAACTGTATTCAGCTCATGATACTGTACCTTTGTGTGCTCATACAGTCAAGCTGTATCAGTCATTCGGGTTGATGTAATTTAAAAGCACTGTGCAGTACTGTAACAAATATTAATGAAATCCTTGTATCTACACATAGCACACAGCAGATGCTACCAGCAAGATGAGTCACTGCCCCTTATATACAGTTTTAACAATGGTCTTTACAATGCAGTTCACTAGGTCACACTTCTCTATAACATCTGCTTGTTCAGTAAGGTGAGCTCACGCTGAAGATCCCTTCCTACCTCTGCCACTAGAGAATAGTCAAAACACCACTGCACAAAAACATGAACAACTCATAGGCAGAGACCATTGCAGATTTTAAAATTTAGTGAAGTATGAGCTGAGCACTTTGTTATACTGCCCTCTTTTCTGCAGAGGACCAAAAGTATGAACAAAGTCTTCAACATTTGCATTGAATCCACATGGGTGAGTCTTTGTTCAACACAGTACACAACACTTAAGAAAATTTGGTAAATGCAGAGGAGAATATTTAATGTTTTGCCTATTATAATTTTTGTTTTACCAACCTTCAGCTTCCTCTTCCCATCAGATCAGGCAGCATCTGTGGAGAGCAAAAGAGCTAACAAGCATGATTTCGCATTTAGGATCAGATCCCTGACATCGCAGTCAGATGCACCATGGGTGATGTCGTATTTTTATAATGATATAAAGGCACCAATCACTCATAAGGGATTGTGTAACTGCGTGGGTTCATTTATTTAGAGTTGGCACATAAGATCATATATACATTGATAGAAAGCTTGAAGACATCAGAATTGTGCTGTGTTCTGCTCACAGGCTAAAGTGAAACTGAACCTGGATCACATGACACTGCCGTTCTATTGATGGTATGCTGCTATTAAAGGCAGATTACAACAGGTAGTTATAGATTTTGCTTGAACTGGCCAATTAGTGGTCAGTGGGTGTGCTGCCATCCAATTAAGTTTGGCAGGCAGGCCCTTGAAACAGGACACCTAATAGAAGGCTCTCCTGCACAGCAGAAGCTGCAGCCTGTCATTTCAGGTAAGGAAGAGAAGGGATGCCTACACCTTGGGGAGCCCTTGCAGCACTTTTGAAACTTTTGAAATAAAAGATGGTCACAACTGCCAGGCCACCTTTTTGGAGAGGAACCCCTCTACAGGGCGACTTGTGGCCACAGCTGTACCCACATAATTGGGGAGGGCCTCAAAGCCATCCTGGAGTGTGCCCCCAACCCCACCTCCCCAGCCTGCCATTCCAGCCTTCCAGCATTTTCTGTTTTCATTCCAGATTTCTAGCATCAGCATCATCTTGCTTTTATCCCATTATTATCTCCTGACTTAGAGGGCAAGGGACCAACCCATTCCATGAGCCTTGATTCCATCCCTATGACCAGCTAGTCAAGATGTCAGTAGAAAAATGAGACCTATTTGAAATAATTGCCATATTACAATAAGGTTGTTGTTGCCCAACAACATAGCCTCCCTTTGCCCATCATCTTCATCTGCTGTGAACTGGATTGATCTCATGATCCATGTTTTGCTCTCAGTGAGGCTGCTCTAGTGGTGTATTCATAAAATTGAGGCAAAATGTATAGAAGAGAAATTACTTAACAAACTCTAATTTTTTTCTCCATATCAAGGCTATCATTTGGATCAAGACTGATTCTAGCTACACCTTAATACTGTGTTCAGCACACAAATCCTCAGGTCATTGATCTAAAATGTTAACTCTGTTTCTCTCCACAAATGTTGCCTGACCTGCTGAGTGTTTCCAGCATTTTCTCTTTTAATTATTACAAATCCTCACACCCTGACTCCTTGAACAAGAGGTTGTTGTACCTTTGTTTCACTGAATTACAGATAATTGATCCTCTTCCCTCGCTGTGATTAATTACTCATGTGTCAGTCTTTACAGTAAAAATTAATGTTCTAGTTAAGTCACAGGAACTGTTTACACTTCGTATTTACACTGCAATTTGTAATATCCTTGTACATATTTTTGTGATCTGTAACTATTGTAATCAAGATGCAATTATTACTGCACATATAAATCTGCATACGAAAGATGGCATAACCTTTTATATTATGTTTTATAAAATAAATGTAATAATTTTATTAAATAATCAACTACCAATTACTTCAGAGACATCTGATCATCAGTTATAAGCACAATGGAATCCAGTATGGACAAATTAAAATTATGTTAAAGTAGCTTAAGTTTCATAACAAAAACAGAATTACCTGGAAAAACTCAGCAGGTCTGGCAGCATCGGCGGAGAAGAAAAGAGTTGACGTTTCGAGTCCTCATGACCTGGATTGATCATAAATTCTGTTCATTCTTCTCTATGTCTGTAGTCTCAGTGTGTGAGTAAATGAGATGGTGCTGCTTCTTGTCTTTGAGTTGGTTTGATTAAATCTTCCCAAAGCCTAGCAAACTTTATTCATTTAGATTCCAATAAAATGGAGGTTAGCACTGCATTTGCCGTAACCCAGGGTAAGAAATGTGAGGTGTGATGACAGGCTATACCTCCCTATGTTTTGTTTGAACTGCATTTATTAACATTCATGTTTAAAATTAGTCATAGAGTTTTACAACATGGAAAGAGGCCCTTCGGCTCATTGTGTCTGTGCCCGTCATCAAGCCCCTATCTATTCTAATGCCATTTTCAAGCACTTGGCCCGTAGCCCTGTATGCTATGGCATTTCAAGTGCTCATCTAAATACTTCTTAAATGGTGTGAGGGTTCCTGCCTCTACCAGCCTTTCAGGCAGTGAGTTTCAGATACCCTCCACCCTCTGAGTGAATTTTTTTCCCCTCAGATCTAAACCTCCTACTCCTTACATAAAATCTATGTCTCCTGGTTATTGACCCCTCCACTAAGGGGAAAGGTTTTTTCCTATCTACCCCCCTCATAATTTAGTACATCTCAATCAGGTTCCTACTCAGCCTTCTCTGCTCTAAGGAAAACAACCCAGCCTATCTTGCCTCTCTCCATAGCTGAAATGCTCCAACCCAGGCTAGGCAACATCCTGGTGAATCTCCTCTGCACCCTCTCCAGGGCAATCACATCCTTCCTATAATGTGGTGATAAAGTTCACAGGATGTGGGCATGGCTGGCTAGACCACATTTATTACCCATCCTAGAGCATTTAAGAGTCAACCACATTACTGTGGATCACAATACCAGACCAGGTAAGGACAGTAGATTTCCTTCCCTAAAGGGGCATTAATGAACCAGTTGTTCATCATTAAACTTAATTCCAGATTTCTTTTTATTGAATTCAAACTCCACCATCTGATGGGATTCGAACCCTTGTACCCAAAGTATTATTCTGGGACTTTGGATTACCAGTCCAGTGACAATACCATGATGCCACCGCCTCCCCAGATGTGGCCTAACTAATGCTTTATACAGTTCCATTATAACCTCTCTGCTCTTATATTCTATGCCTCGGCTAATAAAGCTAAGTATCCCATATGCCTTCTTAACCATCTTATCTGCCTGTCCTGTTGCCTTCAAGGATCAATGGACTTGCACACCAAGGTCCCTCTGATCCTCTGTACTTACTAGGGTACTCCCTTGCCTTGATAGTCCTTCCAAAATGCATCACCTCACACTTTTCAGGATTAAGTTCCATTTGCCACTGTTCTGCCCATCTGACCAGCCCATCTATATCGTCCTGTAGTCTAAGGCTTTCTTCCTCGCTATTTACCACACCACCAATTTTCGAGTCATCTGCGAACTTACTGATCATGCCTCCTACATTCATGTCTAGATCATAAATGTACACTATAAACAGCAAGGGGCCCAACACCGAACCCTGTGGTACACCACTGGTCACAGACTTCCAGTCACAAAAACTACCTTCGACCATCACCCTCTGTCTCCTGCCACTAAGCCAATTTTGGATCCAATTTGCCAAATTGCCCTGGATCACATGGGTTCTTCTTGACCATTCTCCCATGTGAGACCTTGTCAAAAGCCTTACTGAAGTCCAGGTAGACTACATCAACTGCACTACTCTCATCTACAACGCCTAGTCACCTTCTCAAAATATTCAATCAAATTTGTTGGACATGATCTTCCCCTGACAAAGCCATGCTGGTTATCCTTGATTAATCTTTGCCTCCCCAAGTAGAGATTAATTCTGTCCTTCAGAATTTTTTCCAAAAGTTTCCCTACCACAGATGTTAGACTCACTGGCCTATAGTCCCTGGGTGGGTTTATCCCTCCCACCCTTCTTGAATAATGGTACCACATTAGCTGCCCTCCAGTCCCCTGACACCTCTCCTGTGGCCAGAGAGGATTTGAAAATTTATGTCAGGGCCCCTGCAATCTTCACCATTGCCTCCCTCAGCAACCTGGGGTACATCTCACCTGGGCCTGGGAATTTATCCATTTTTAAGCCTGCTGAAACTACTAATACCTCCTCCTTCTCAATGCTAATTTGTTCAAGAATATCACAGACCCCCTCCCTGGTTTCTATACGAATACAGATGCAATGTGCTTATTTAAAACTTCACCTATGTCTTCTGGCTCCTCATGCAGATTGCCATTTTGGTCTCTAAAGGGCCCAACTCTTTCCCTGGCTATCTTCTTGCCCCTAATATACTTATAAAGTGCCTTTGGATTTCCCTTTATTTTCATGCTCCCTATTCGCTCTCCTAATTTCTTTTTTAAATAACCCCCTGCACTTTCTATGCTCCTCTAGGGCTTCCATTGGTTTGAGCCCTCGGTATCTACCATAAGCTTCCTTTTTTCCCTTATCCAATCCTGTAATTCCTCGACATCCAGGGTTCTCTGGGCTTACTGGTCCCACCCTCCACCTTTACGGGAACATGTCGGCCCTGCACTCTCACTATTTCCTTTTTGAATGACTCCCACTGCTCCAATGTAGATTTTCCTACAAGTTGCTGCTCCCAGTCCACTTTGACAGATCTTGTCTTATATTAAAATTGGCCTTCCTCTAATTCACAACCTTTATTTCTAGTCCATCTTTGTCCTCTTCCATAACTACCTTAAAACTTACTGAGTCATGGTTGCTATCACCGAAATGTTCCCCCACTGACACTTCTATCACTTGCTTGGCTTTGTTCCCTAAAACTAGGTCCAGCAGTACCCCCTGTCTTGTAGGACTTTCTATGTGCTGGCTTAAAAAGCTCTCCTAGATACATTTTAATAATTCTGCCCCCTCTAAGCTTTTCACACTTTGTCTATCCCAGTTAATATTGAGGAAGTTGAAATCCCCTACTATTATTATTCTGTTATTTTTACACTTCTCTGAGATTTGCTCACATATCTGCCCCTCTATCTCTCCCTGACTGTTTGGGGGTCCATAGTACACTCCCAGCAATGTGATTGCCCCCTTTTTGTTTTTAAGTCCTACCATATGGCCTCATTTGAGGAACCTTCTAAGATATCATCCCTCCTTACTGCATTAATTGACTCTTTGATCAATATTGTGACACCACCTCCTCTTTTACTCCCCCCCCACCTGAAGATTCTATACCAAGGAATACTGAGCTGCCAGTCCTGCCCCTCACCTGACCATTCCTCTGTGATAGCAATGATATCATATCCCCATGTATTAATCAACACCCTCAACTCATCTGCCTTACTTGCAAGACTCCTTGCATTAAAATAAATGCCATCCAGGCTTGCCATGCTCTCCTGAGCTTTAACTTGACTGTATACACTCTGCCTTCCAGGCTGACTTGGTTTTTCTTATGTACTTGTCTGTATATCATTCCCTATAATACCTCCACTCCGTACCCCACCCCCTGTCAAATTAATTTAAACCTCCACCAACAGCACTAGCAATTCCCCCAACCCGCAAGGATATTAGTCCCATTCAGGTTCAGGTGCAACCCGTTGGACTTGTACAGATCCCACCTCCTCCAGAAATGGACTCAGTGATCCAGGAACCTAAAGCCTTCCCTCCTGCACCAACTCTTCAGCCACTCATTCATCTGCTCTATCCACCTAACCCTATACTCACTAGCACGTGGCACCAGAAGTAATCCAGAGATTACAACCTTTGAGGTCCTGCTTTTCAATCTGTTACCTAGTTCCCTAAATTCTTGTTGCAGGACTTTATCCTTCTTTCTACCTGTTGTTGGTACGTACGTGAACCACAATGTCTGACTGTTCACCCTTGCCCTTCAGAGTGCCCTGCAGCCATTCAGTGACACCCCTGACCCAGACCCCAGGGAGGCAACACACCATCCTGGAGTCACGTCTGCAGCCGCAGAAACACTTGTCTGTACCCCTCACTATTGAGTCGTCCATCACTATTGCTCTTTCTCTCTTTCTCCTCCCGCCTGGTGCACCTGGGCTCTGGCTGCACTCCCCAGAGGAACCGTCACTCTCACCATTTTCCAACACAGAAAAACTGTTCTTGAGTGAGATGGACTCTGGGGATTTCCTGACTACCTGCCTGCCTCCCTTCTTCAGACTGGTGGTCACCCATTCCTTCTCTGACCGTGCTTCCTTAAGCTGCTGGGTGACCATATCTAAAAATGTGCTATGCATGTAACTCTCAGCCTCACGGATGCACTGTTGTGCCTGCATCTAATGCTCAAACTTGGAAACCTGGCATTCAAACTGGTCAAACTGGTGGCACTTCCTGAAGATGTGGTCATCCAGACTGCCAGGAGCGTCTCCCACATTCTGCAGGTCATGCAAAATACAGGACTGAGCTCCCTCGCCGTACCGTTAGTTAAAATACTCGCCCTAAATTTAAGTCAAGTAGAAAATTATTTAAGTTTGTTTCTTTTTTTTTAAAAAAGCGGGCACTCTTACCTTTTCTTAATGTAGCTTTAAAGCTGACTCACTTTCATCAGCCTTTTCGAACTCTAGCAGTGTTCCTGTTTTATCCCCTGAACTCTCACCGTTTTATCCCCTGAACTCTCACTGTTTTATCCCCCGATCTCTCACTGTTGATCCCCCGAGCTCCTGCTGTTTTACCCCCCGGACTCTCACTGTTTTATCTTCTGAACTATTGCTGTTTTATCTCCTGAACTCTCGCTGTTTTATCCCTCAAACTCTCGCTGTTTTATCCCCTGAACTCTTGCTGTTTTGTCCCCCAACTCTTGTTCATCAACTGTTTTAATACATTTACGTTAGGCAACTGTAAAGCCTGCCAATAACTTAGTATTGCAATTAAAAGTATTATTTTTTATTATAATGACACTTGACAGTGTTGAAATATGAGTTTTCAGAGAATACAATTTTGTAAGTGGTAACAAAGCACTGGTTGTTAGTTACAGTTTTCATGCTTCACAATCAATTAACAGATAACATAACAATTAACCACAAGGCATTACCATGTCATTTGAAGCTGACTCTCTGCATAGATATACACACACTCAGATAGGTCATGGTGGGGTTGAAGATGCATCATAAGCTAAAATACAGAAGCATTAGTGATGAAAGAGTAGTAGTTCTGGTATTGATCAGGGACACAGCAAAGATCTAGCATACCAAATGTCCCATCTGTTTTGGCATAAGCTCCTTGTGGGCATGCTTCACAATAGAAGGCTTTGGAATCTGAGCTCCATGCTGTGGTCATGGCCAGCTTCATTTGAGTGAGAATGGTTATGGACAGCCATGTGGAGGAGGAATTCCAAGACCTGAGGAATTTACACAGACCAATAAGTGCTGTCAAACTCTCTACAGTAATGGCATATATGGAATAGCTGCTGATTGCTACTTTTCTCAGTAGCAGTTATATACTAGCCATACACAAGACAGAAAATATCTGTTAACTACCTACTTATTTCACATCGTTGTGATAGTAAATTATTCATTAAACATGCTATTCATGACATTCATTAAAGAAGCTAATGCCAGGTGTTATGGCACAGGCGATGGTAAATGCTGATCTGCTCAAATCCCAAAGGGAAACTTGAAACAACTGCCATAACCGTTTTGTAATTTGTATATATTTCGAGATGCGGGCTTTGAATTTAGTAAAACGGCCACCAAATGTTATAGGTTTCTTACAAAACTAAATTAAACTTTTATTAATAGAAGAAATGATTATAAGCACATATTTAGATATACAAATTATTACTATGATAACTTCGAAATCCCCTAATTAATCTAACCCATTATACCTCTGTTAAGGCAAGTAAGATACATAGATTTTAAAAGACTC
This sequence comes from Carcharodon carcharias, assembly GCF_017639515.1. NCBI lineage: Eukaryota > Metazoa > Chordata > Chondrichthyes > Lamniformes > Lamnidae > Carcharodon > Carcharodon carcharias. Next base: position 160,636,946 of record NC_054473.1, on the reverse strand, counting down.
AGGCAAAGTAACACACAATACCCTGAACAATCGAATTCAAAGTGAGTTTTTCTCATCTTCCGTTCCTTGTAGACAGCAGCTTGAGGCTTAGATGCAGGAGGCTTTTCACACTTCTGTTAGACCGTAGAATCCCTTCTCTCCTACACACAACCTCATCTCCTTTGTACAGATTTCCCCTTTGAATGCAAATTTAACATTTCAAACCTAGCTTCTCTTTTGATACATCTAAGCCTTTAGACCAGCTGCCTTTAATTCACTTAAGTCCCACACACACAAACACAGACCCCACTATTACTCTACAATAAATTCCAATAACATTATGAAAATTATTATACCTTCTTGACACCAGGTCAAATTAGGTGTAACCAGGCATTTAGAATCATTCTGCCTGGAAATTGAATAAGGAGCAAAGGCCAGTGAAATTGAAGGTCTGTGATCATGTCATTAGATTAAGAGGGCTTGGTATGACTGTGTAAATGCAGGGAGCTCATGCACAGGCAGGTGGATTGTCTATATGGGAAATTGGGAGGTATCCTGTGTGCCTCCACGAATGGTTCTGTACCAGCTCTGTAATATTGTCACCCTTTATCCCATGAAAATCACAAAGGATCTCATTCCTGTTCCTGAAGCCAGTCCATCCCTGTGTCCAGATATTGTTTTCTTGGAATCCAAACTAAAAAAAAAATGCCAATATAAAAGCACCTATACTACTAATTTCTTGATTTACCAAAGCAGTTCCACTATAATGCAAAGGTTTATCAATAATAAGCTTAAAAAGAGAATGGCATTTTTTTCCTTATTTTTACTAGTGTTCGTAAATCTATTTTTTGAAGTGGTAATAATGCTACATTTGAAGAGAAACTATCAGGACATTAGGACATTCCACTGTAATCATGCTAGGGATATGTATAGGTTTAGATGATCAAATACTGAAAAGGAGACAATGGTCCTAAGCTGCTGGTGGGGGAATGTTGTCTTTGAAAGCCAGCAAGCAGGATTTAATGAAAGATTTTTGAGAATTGTTGCGTTCAGCGGTTTTCATTTTTTTTCTCCCTTTGAGGGGTGGGAGTATTTACGTAGAAGTTTCTCTCAGGGGACTAAGCATGTGGAGTTGAGAATTAGATTACAAAATGAGCAAGCTTGATAGTCCAAACATCCATTTCTTGTTCTATGATATTTTAGTCTGCTTTTTTCTGCTGAGAGGACTTCTCACTGCCTTGAATTCCAAAGAAGCAACAAAGTTTCTTCACCAGCAGGTCAATTACTTCCTGATCTTCAGGTGGCTGTAACAGAAAAGGTATTTAGAATAATGACAATAATGGGATCATGTGAAATATTAAATATATTATGTAATGTAAATAATTATTTCTGAGAAGTTTAAACTGGGCAGCTTTTAATGGTAAACAATAGAGGCTTTTCCTATTATATTGACAGAGCTAGGGAATATCTGATGTATTCCAGCTTTTTCTATACTATGACCAGAATCTTGCCTTCCTCAATCTTCAAACTAGAACTTATTGGTTGATGGGGATAAAACCACTCACCATATTTCCTCTTGGATGCACCACATCTACACTGATGCAAGCAACTGCATGAAGCAGCCAAAACATCTTCACCACTACCCTGCCAGGAAACATGTCAGCACTAAAAATATTTGGGTGTTCAAGAACACTCCCTACAGTAAGTCGGGTGGGAAGGGCCATAAGTTAAGCCAGGACCTGGACCATGCCAGTTTGCAGTCAGCTGTGTGTGGGCTTCCATCTGCTCCATGCAAGGATACTGGCATATCTCAGATTGGGAGTTTCTCTACACTAACCTGGAGATATAGAAGGGGGTTAGCATACCAGTTGCGACCATACTGCCCTACTGATAAGTGCAATGGAACCCCAAGTGTGCAGACCTGACTCATAGTCTATCCAAATAACAATTTTCCATAATTTGTTGCTCCTATATAAAGGGTTCCTGGCAATCCCCACCCTGGACTTTGGGGCTTTTTACCTCTGATGGAGGTTGAAAATCTGCCCCAGTGGATAGACACCCGTCTGGTTTATTTAAGTCATGTGACATCGATTCGGTGGGCGGTCAGCAGCAGGTGGATCCTGAAACAAATCCTGTGGGTTTTTAAGAGACTTTGAAGAGGTTGTAGTTCCCCCACTATCACCTGAAATCACTTAGCTTAGTGCGGATTATGGTTTGAAATCAGAACCTTCGTGGTCTGTGTGGTGCTGTCACCTCATCTACTCTCCTAGAACCATCGACATTCAAGGCCCGAAAGAAGTCCATTCAGCCCATTCTGTCTGTCTCAGCTTTTTACTAGAGTAAACCAAAACTAATCTCGCTGCCTAATGTTCACTTCCTACCTTTGTTACCTTAACTAACAGCCATCATAGGAGCATCCAAAAAAACATTTCAAAGCCACTAGTTTGCTGATATATTAACTGATTGCAGAAAGTTTACTTTCTCTCAGGAAAAGTGTACATACTAGTGGAGAATGAGGCTCGTCTGTGAAGGATACCAGAATTACTGATAGAAAGAGGTTTAAGACCACAAACGTCATAGAGATGATGGACGTAGCAATAATAATTGCACCTGCAGTGGGATAAAGCTCTAATACCTGGGTACAAAACAACATGAACACACAGTTAGAAAAGCAGATTTCTCAACTTCATCTGTCTACATGAGTTGATAGTTTATATAACCAGTGCAACAAACTAAGGGCTATTGTGAGATTCTGATTTAACTTAACTAGTGAGAGATACATCCTTCCCTGCAAGCTACAGCTGAAACTGGAAGGAAAAAGCTGCAATTTCATTCCTTGGTGACTGCTTATCAGCATCCAACCAAGGAATAGGAATAGTCTTATTGCAATGTGACAACGAATGAAAAATTTCAAAAGAGAAAAGGTAAGATCTCAAAAGGTGCATGAAGTTATAATGAGACTCCAACTAGGGTAAACAGCCATTAATCTATTTTGGAATTCAGTCCCCACCACTTACGCCAGCTATCTGTATCATGAGCAGCTGCCTATATCAGACAAACAGCATTAACCATTTGCCATTACCATAGGTGTCAATTATAAAGCCACAGACTGGAATCTTCCATTCTGGGGTCTAAGTTCGGTGGTGGGCATGGAAGTGAGTGTGGTTTCAGCTGTGGGGCAGGAAAGCTGACCAGGTGCGATCCTGCACTGTTCAACTTATTAAATTTGCATCTGCAAGGAGCTCACTGATTCTCGCAGCAGGACTTGCTGGAAGTCACCCACTAAACCAGCTGTTACCTCATGGGGTCAAAGGCATAGGCACCATATTTAAAGGGCAACCGGACAGCCCGCACTATACCTTCCATCTGTGTCCGGCCGCAGCTACAAGCTTCTCCACTAGTCCTTCCTCCCTTCCATGGTCATCCTCCACGCCATATGCGCCACCACCCAGTCACAAGCACAGGCTGGCATTTACAGACACTCCCCAAAGAATACGATGCAACTCACTGTTAATCATGGAAGAAGTCTACCTCCCCAGTGCACGCCAGTTATATGCAGTTGTAAAAGTGAATGTTCTAACTTCTCACTGGCAGGGAACTTAATCCCGGTGAGCTGGCCTTGTAATGACCACGTATGACTTGCTACTGCAAAAGGACTTCCTGACATTGTTTGTCAGGAAGCTTGATCCGCCTTTAAAGTCCGAGAACTTAAATGCTACAATTCACCCCGTCTTCGGGAAGCAAATTTTTGGCCTCACCCCAAATTAAGATCCCCCACCCACCAAGTTCCCTGCTGCTGGCGGGACCGGAAGATTCCACCTATAGCTTCTAACACATTAAACACACTGGGCAGAATCGTCCCAGATTTGTACTAAGTGCGGTAGCGGGTGGATAAAACAACATTTTACCCACTGGCCACATTGGCAGCTTTTCATGCTGTATTATCCCAAAGCCATTGCATTAATTATGCATTCCCAGTAAACACACTGTTTCCATGGAGTGTGAGCAGGCTCTCATTCGGCCGCCATGCTATCACCTCGCTGCTTCCTCATGCTGGGCGCTATATTTGAAGTCCAGCAGTGTGCACACATCTCAATGCTTCCAGCCCATGACCGCTGCAAGTAAGACATGGCCCAAAAAGGCAAAAAGGCTGCAGCTCCCAGGTTCAATTACTTGTCCCTGGAGCGCCTTTTGGACACAGTGGAGGCTAGCTGTGATGTCGTCTACCCTGCTCTGGCCGCAGGATGGGCAGCAACATCACCAGTCCGGCTTGGGGGGCGGTGGCAGCAGTGGTCAGTGCCAACGTGCTGCAAAAAAGGACAGCCACCCAGTGCCACAAGAGGATTAGTGATCTCCTCCATTCCGCCAGGGTAAGTCACTCTTCTCATCACTCTCAACTCACACTCACAAACCCATCACACATCCACAGGGCTCTCACTCACTGCCAGCTCAAGGGACATCACCATTCACTCTCTCGCACACCTTCAGTCCTTATCCCATCTATGGGACCACTCACCACCCACACATGCCAGGCATACCTATCATCTGGCCTGGCAGGCATCCTGCTTACACTCTCTCCATCTCTATTCATGCAGGACAAGCTGGCACACAACTAGAAGGAGAGGTCGCAGACTAGTGGAGGAATGCCTGAAATCAAAGTCCACATGGACTTTGAAAACAGAACCATCCAGCTGGCCGGCAAGAATCTGGATCATTCCTGTGCTGAAGGTGAGGTTGGCAGTTCTCTACCAAGTGAGGATCTAGCAGTGCAACAGCCATCAGACAACCATGCTGTGAGTGATATGTCCTGTTTCACAGGCCACTGCCATGCACTAATTATCTCCCCTTGCTTCCGCAGGCACATCTGTCAAACAGCCAACAGAGTCCACGACCCAGGGCCTCCAATCAAGCCCCAAAGAAACCTCTGAAGAGGAATCTGAAGGCACTCTCCCTGAAGTCCCATCACAGTGCTCACCCACACCCTCCACCAGTGCAGAGACACACATCTTGGTGGGACCTAGCTTTATAGTAGCCTCGGGATCACAATCTGGTGAGCACAACGCACTCTCTGATCCACAGCAGGTGAAAGCAGAGACTTCCCAGGTGTCCAGCACTCGGGGGACTGCTGGAGGCCAGAACTTTGCTGAGTCCGAGTCAGACGACGAACCTCTGGACTCGGTCATGTCACAGTTGCTGGAGCTGCAAAGGCAAGCTCGGGAACATCAGGAAGGGATGTCCACTGCACTCCTCAGATTGCAAGGCATGATGGAGGAGTCCGTCCATCTTCAGGCTGAGGTGATAGCGCCTTGGTCCAGGATGTGACTCCTGCACTGCTGCCCGGGCTCAACTCCATCGCTGACGCCACAGTTGCCCGCCGACACTGTGTATGTGAGAGGAGGGCCGGGCAGATCAATCTCACCCCAGCTACCCTTTCTCCTCAAGGAGTCAGCCAGGGGCCCTTGGGTACCCATAGGGAGGAGGATCAGTTGGTGCACATCCTGGTGTCATCACGCAGGTGATTCTGGGAGTGTCCAGCCCATCTGAACCCCCTCTTTCTGTGACCCCAGCTGCTCCAGCACCACAGCTTGAGGAGGGTGCCACTACCACACAGCAGGTCCCCGAAAGCAGGCCGGTGCCCTCCAGGTCTTGGCCATCCATAGGACACCTGTCAAGGTCATCACAGACATGGCTGGCAGTCGGTAGGCTGCCTCCACCTTCTCTGTGGATGTCCGGGGAGCACCAAGATGTGGTGGCAAGGTTAGGAAAGTTAAGAAGGTGTAGTTACGTAGCCTGGGCACGGGAGCTAATCACTTGTACATAACATTCACTATTGTAATAAACTCCCAAGAATGTCTCCCTGCCTATGGCTCCTTGTTCTGATGAGCAGTGTTTGTGTCATTCAGATGTGAAACCTTTCTGCACAAGATAAAGGCAGATGTCTCAGCCCAGGGCCTCTTCCCTGTGCTCTGTGCAGCCTTCAGACCAAAGTGATGGTCCGGCCTCACTCACTGGACACATTACTGATGCCTACAACTCGACAGTGCTTGTCATTCCTGCCAGAATGTGGTGGGCAGGCGTCACAGAGTTCCGTCATTCTCTCTGTGTGCTCTCAGCACCTTTAAGGTGGGGCTGGCCCCCATCTCTTCAACAGCTGTGACCAGTGACGCTGTGCTCCTGAAGGGGATCAGGTGCTGAGGATGGACAAAGGATCAGGTGCATCTAACGTTTCATGGCTGTGTCTCTATGATATGACCTTGATCACAGAGCACAAGCGAGTTGCCCACGGACAGACAGGAGTCAAGCATTTTCGGAGGCTGTGTGAAGACCTATAGAGTGTCCTTACTGCATGATGTCATCATCCTCCTAAAATCGAGTGACTCTCCATGACAGAAACATTATCACAGAGCTGCCATAAGCCAGACTGGAGTCAAAGATTCATTGATGCAATGTGCAAAGTCTATGGTGTCTCCTTACTGCATGTCGTCATCTCATGGGATTAAAACAGACACAATAACCAATATAGCAGGGCAACCTGCATGGAGACGAGCAGTTGCACTGAGCAGCCCTATGGGGGTTCTCAGGGTCCTGCCCTCATTTGGGACACAGATTATTAAATTGATTCATCCTGGTCAGAACCTGCTATGAGAAATACTCCCCAAACCTCATTCATAGCAAAATGCTTTTCAAAACATAAAATATTCCCTTACCTCATTATAATTGAAGATCCCAAGCTGAAGATAGAGTATTTTTGCAACGGCCTTGAAGAATGTACTGTAAGAGGATATGTTCGAACCCAACATCACATAGGACTACAACATACAGAAGTTACAGATCATGTGATTTAAATATTGTCTCCACATCAGCAGTGACTTCCTCTGCAAGTTACTTGAACAACTCACATTAATTACAGTTTTGGTAGAGTTTGCTTTTCTCTGTGAACATGTATTCTGTAGCCTGCTGAAATTTAGATGTATGATTTTAATTTGATCTTTTTCCATTTGGCTGAATGGTGGGTCTCGACTTGAAATACTGACCTACACTGTCAAGACACCTTATTCTGCAGCACAATTTTCTAATTTGCATGGAAGCTGGCTTTGACCACTTGCCTAGAGTAGGAACACTTATCCTTTTAACTTTTCTTTTCCTTACTCAGGTATGATGGACCTATGATATTCTTTCAGCTTTTTCTGTTTATATTTCATAGCATTCACAGTTTTTGTCTTACACTAAATTGTGCTAGCTGCTTTTAGCAGTGATTTTTTTTTTCTGAATACCAGGAAGTGTCTGAATGCCAGACACTTGTGCAACACTGTACTGAACACCAAAGAATAAATCGTGCATGGGTAAAACATGGGTAGCACTTCAAGCCAATTGTGCCATCATGGCAAGATAGATCCAGGCTCACAACTGATGACAACATACACTGCACTGTACATTCTGATGACAGTTCTGACAGTTCCAGAGTGAAGAATGGAGTGAACAGGCCGTCCAAACTCCCACCATGTTTGGCATGTTCTTCCCCATGCTCTTGACCTTTGCCTTCCCTGCAGATATGGAAGGAGTCTACTTGAACACCAGGTCCGAGAGCAAACTCTACAATGCATCAAGAGTGAAATGAAGACAAAAACACATCGTGTCCTGATCAGAGAACTCCTCAACAACGATGATGATGCTGCTTCAGTCACCTGCACAGAAACTCAGCTCTCAGCTACTCAGACTCATGGACTGTCCCCCGTTCCCTCTCCCATGCCTGTTCCCCCTGACTATAAGTTTTTTTATTCATTCATGGAATGTGGGCTTTCTGGCTGGACCAGCATTTATTGCCATCTCTAGTTGCCCTTGAGAAGGTGGTGGTAAGCTGCCTTCTTGAACCACTGCAGTCCATGTGATGTAGTTACACCCACAGTGCTGTTAGGGAGGGAGTTCCAAGATTTTGACCCAGCCACAGTGAAGTGTCAAGAAAACCTTAGTCATAGAACATGCTGTTGCATCTCTGCCCCTGATTGCACTAAATGTCTTAATACGCCATTAAAAACCCAGTTGCACCTCATTCGATAAGCATAGTTTATACAAGGACTTTTACAACAAGTATTTTTTTTAATTCTTTCGCAGGATATGGGCATCACTGGCTAGGTCAGCATTTATAGCCCATCTCTAATTGCCCTTGAGAAGGTGGAGAGCCACATTCTTGAACCTCTGCAGTCCATGTGATATAGTGCTGTTAGGAAGGGAATTCAGGATTTTGACCCAGTAACAGTGAAGGAACAGTGATATAGTTCCAAGTCAGGATTCTGAGTGGTTTGGAGGAAAACTTGCAGGAGATGGTGTTCCAATGCATCTACTTTTATATTAATCATTCATTGGATGTGGGTGTCGCTGGCTAAGCCAGCATTTATTGCCCATCCCTAATTGCCCTTGAGAAGGTGGCGGTGAGCTGCCTTCTTGAACTGCTGCAGCCCATATGTTGTAGGAACACCCACAGTGCTGTTCAGAAGGGAAATACTGCCCTAGTCCTTCTAGGTGGTAGAGGTCATGGGTTTGGAAGGTGCTGTTGAAGGAGCCTTGGTATGTTGCTGCAGTGCATTGTAGAGAGTACACACTGCTCCACTGTGCATTGGTGATGGATGGAGTGAATTTTTAAGGTGGTGGATGGTGTGCCAATCAAGCCGGCTGCTTTATTTTGGGTGGTGTTGAGCTTCTGGAATGTTGCTGGAGTTGTACTCATCCAGGCAAGTGGGGGATATTCCATCTCACTCCTGACTTGTACCTTATTGATGATGCACAGGCTTTGGAGAGTGAGGAGATGAGTTACTTGCCTCAGAATTCCCAGCATCTGACCTGCTCTTGTAGCCACAGTATTAAAATGGCTGGTACAGTTTAATTCAGTCAATGTTAACCCCCAGGATGTTGATCATGGGTGATTCAGCGATGGTAATGCCATTGAATGTCAAGGGGAGATGGTTAGATTCTCTCTTATTGGAGATAGTCATTGCCTGACAATTGTGTTGCATAAGTGTTACTTGCCACTTATCAGTTCAAACCTGAACGTTGTCCAGGTCTTGGTGCATATGGACATGGACTACTTCAGTATCGCAAAAGGTGCTGAACATTGTGCAATCATCAATGAACATCCCCACTTCTGAACTTACAAAGGAGGAAGATCATCGATGAAGCAGCTGAAGACAGGACTGGATTTAAAATGAAACACATTGTGCTGTGGCACTGGGTCCCCCAAATGGCAGGAGGCACAAAATGCAGGTTGCATTATAAACCTGAGTGATTTGTAAGATAATACAGCCTCATAACTGCTGATTTTTTAGTTTGAACGTAGATTTAAGATTATTATGAAATAACATAGAACAGGCTTGTCCAACACAGCCCGCAAGCAAAGCCCCCCGTGTGGTCCCCCAAGGTAAATGCAGTGAAAGATTCTTAAAGAAACTGCTCCTCCAATCACAGCCTCAGCCACAAATGTTGAAGAGAAGCAGTCTGTCATTGGATGAACAGCAAAACCGACAGCAGTGAGTGGGCTCTAGAAACACAGGTATTGGGGAGAAAAAGAGAGAGAGACTCACTGCCGGACCGGGGGGTGGGGGCTGCGGGGACAGGGGCAGGGGCAGGGGCAGAGGTGGGTGCTGGAAGAGACTGCCGGCCGGGGTTGCGGGGGAAGACTCGCTCCGGGCAGAGGCAGGGGGAAGAGACTGCCGGGACAGGGCAGGTGGAGTGTGGGTGTGGGAATGGGAGTGAGAGTGGGAGTGTGTGGATGTGGGTGTGGGTGTGGGTGTGGGAGTGGGAGTGGGAGTGGAAGTGGGAGTGTGTGGGTGTGGGTGTGGGTGTGGATGTGGGTGTGGGTGTGGGTGTGGGAGTGTGTGGGTGTGGGTGTGGGTGTGGGTGTGGATGTGGGAGTGTGTGTGGGAGTGAGTGTGGATGTGGGAGTGTGTGTGGTTGTGGGAGCATGTGTAGATGTGGGGCTGGGAGTGAGTGAGTGTGTGGGAGTGGGAGTGAGAGTGAGTGAATCTGTGGGTGTGGGAGCAGATCCCAGGGAAGGCAGTGGACTGACCCCAGGCAGGGCAGCAGACAGACCCTAGGTGAGGCAGCAGACACCAGGCCAGGCAGGAAGGAGCAGTGCACCCCTGGTGAGGTGAGACAGAGAGAGTTTGAGGGTGTGGGGGGCTGGGGTGGAGGGAAAGCGTGAGGGTGCTGAGGGGAGAGAGAATATAAGGGTGCTATGGGTGGGGGAGAGAGAGTAAGGTAGAGGGAGAGTGTGGGGGTGGGGGAGAGTGAGTGTGAGGGCGGTGGTGGGGGAGAGAGAGTGTGAAGGTGTTGGTGGGGGAGAGAGAGTGTGGGGGTGGTGGTGGGGGAGAGAGAGTGTGAAGGTGGTGGTGGGGGAGAGAGATTGTGAAGGTGGTGGTGGGGGAGAGAGAGTGTGAGGGTGGTGGTGGGGGAGAGAGAGTGTGAGAGTAGTGGAGGAGGGCTGGAGAGACAGTGTGTGAGAAGCACTGATCAATTTGTATTTTCTTGGCTTTGGCCTTTAGGTCCAGGGAGGGTTTCCTGGTGGTGGGGGTGGCTGAAGATCGTTGAGTATAGGACAGTGAAAGTTCATAGCAAATATCAGTGCTTCATAATTGAATTCCATCAATGAGGATTTCAACCGCATAGCCTACGGCAGAGAGGGGCATCACTAACAGCAACATTCAGATTTCTGCATTTAATGGTGCATGTGTGAGTGCCAGACATTGCTGCCAGTTTCATAGGTAATGACAGCGAACACTGACAGTCTCACCATTGTTAAACCACAAAATTCAGGCTACTTTTTTGGTTATCAACTGAAGTGAGACTTTCAATTGACAAATTGTTACATTCTAAGTTAAATAACATGCAGTAGAAAGATTGTTTCGTCTTACCACACTGGAGTAGGCCACAAGCAGCAGTACTAGGATAACAAATAAACCTCTGAGCTCCCCCCAGGCTCTCCGCATTGCAGATGTGAACAGATGCAGCTTCGGGTTCAGATGCAGCAGATGCCAAAGCTTCACTGTGGTCAGTGCCACCAATACAGCAATGACATAATTAAGAGCAGAATTTATGCTCATCAACCCATGGAAACTAACAAATCTGTGGAGATAATAATATAGCTGAAAGTTTGATGACTAACATGGAAGTTTCCTAACATTTTCGCTCCAGTTGGGAGACAGGTGGCTGACAATTGGTCCCCAGCACTTGGGTAAGTCGCCAATGAGGAGATTTGGGAAGACCTCGTGATCTGGAGAGAGAGAGAGACGAACACAGAGCAGAGGAGGCCAAAACCTCCCTCTTCGCCACGGGGGAAGGAAGACAATTGATCATTTTAAACAAAAACAGAATTACCTGGAAAAACTCAGCAGGTCTGGCAGCATCGGCAGAGAAGAAGAGTTGACGTTTCGAGTCCTCATGACCTTTCGACAGAACTAGGTGAATCCAAGGAAGGGGTTTGTCCCTGGCCCTGACTCCTCCTCCCATTTGGCTGGTTTAGCTGGGTAATCACAATGGACTCCCCACACAACTCCCCTTTTCAAAATAACAGTCAGGTTTTGATCACATCATTGGAGCCCAAGCAGCATTTTCAGAGGAAGTTTCCAAATGGTGTAATTTCCCACCAGTTCAGGAGACCAAGTTAAAATCAGAAATCGTGGGATCAGAGTCGGAGCCTGGTGCATATCTATAATGGGCCATTTTAATTGCCTGACATTGTTATAGCTGCTGCACAAGAAAAAAATCACCCACTGAGTTTCTGACAATTATCATTAGGTGGCTCTTGTAGCTAGTTTAGATTCTAATTGTGGAGTTATTACCCCCACCCCCCCACCTTGCCACCCACCCCATCCCACTGCCCAGATAAAAGTCAGTGGAAAGCCCACCTTTGCTTGGCTGGCTTAACCCGCAGCCATTCACAGAATCAGAATCACAGTGCAGAAGAGGCCCTTCGGCCCATTGAGTCTGTACTGACACGTGAGAAACACCTGACCTACCTACCTAATCCCATTTACTAGCACTTGGCCCATTGCCTTGAATGTTATGACGTGCCAAGTGCTCATCCAGGTACTTTTTAAAGGATGTGAGGCAACCCGCCTCCACCACCCTCCCAGGTGGTGCATTCCAGACCGTCACCACCCTCTGGGTAAAAAGGTTTTTCCTCACATCCCCCCTAAACCTCCTGCCCCTCACCTTGAACTTATGCCCCCTTGTGACTGACTCTTCAACTAAGGGGAACAGCTGCTCCCTATCCACCCTGTCCATGCCTCTCATATTCTTGTATCTCGATCAGATCGCCCCTCAGTCTTCTCTGCTCCAATGAAAACAACCCAAGTTTATCCAAACTCTCTTCATAACTTAAATATTTCATCCCAGGCAACATTCTGGTGAATCTCCTCTGCACCCCCTCCAGTGCAATCACATCCTTCCTATAATGTGGCCACCAGAACTGCACACAGTACCCCAGCTGTGGCCTCACCAAGGTCCTATACCATTCCAACATGACCTCTCTACTTTTGTAATCTATGCCTTGATTGATAAAGGTAAGTGTCCCATATGCCTTTTTCACCACCTCACTAACGTGCCCCTCCGTCTTCAGAGATCTATGGACACACTCGCCAAGGTCCCTTTGTTTCTCAGAACATCCTAATGTCATGCTGTTCATTGAATACTTCCTTGTCAAATTACTCCTTCCAAAGTGTATCACCTCACACTTTTCAGGGTTAATTGGCTTTGAGGTGGACCTTCTTCCCTCATTGGGGTGGAAGCCCTACCTCTGAAAGCAGCCAGCCAATAAATGGCCAGCAGCTCTCTTGTCCCATGAGTGGTGGCAACAGTTGGGACTATGAAGTCCCAAAGGAAGTGACACCATTTGCCCAGACTTCAAGGCAAGTCCATGGTTTTGCCAGGGCTAGGCTGGCAGGCCCTGGCAAGAGCGGGTGGAGGGCAGGAATTGTCAGACCGAGGCAGCAGGGATGGGAGAAGGGGAAACCCGGGAGCAAATAACCTGATGGTGGGGGCCAACTGGACACAGGAAGCCGAAAAGAGGCAAACCCCTCTTGCCTGGCCAACAGAATGCCAGGTTTCACATGGTGGGCTGGAAAATTGGTACCTGCTCCCCACCTACTAACCCCCGCGGCTGCTTGTAAAATCGCAGAGGGACGGTGGGCAGGTGGAGCAGATGGCGCCACAGGTTTGATTCCCAATTTAATGCCCCCCCCATCCTCCGCCATCGCCTTCTCCACTTGCCATCCTGCTCCCAGGAGGCTGTAAAATTCTAGCTATTGTGAGAGAAATCTGGTGTTGGTGTGTTACAGTTCACTCAAAGAGTCTAGGTCGCTGTGGCAACATGCACATTGTAGCCTGGAACTATGGATAATATTAGAGGCTCCAATATTTTTTCCATCACATGGCTGACTGGGAACCTCTCCCACTCTTACCACCTGCCATTGGAGTGTGTTGCAAGGATTTGCAAGTTGTTATTCAATTTGTCTGTCCACATTATGAACCTAACTTGACCATTCCTGGGGTGGGACTTGAACCTGGGGCTTCCGGCTCAGAGCCAGGGATGCTACCCACTGTGCCACAAGACCTTCTTGTAACAAGCTTACGTAGGCAGAATCCATAATAAATGTGCACTCAGGCATCCGGTTTGGCCTTCAAATGCACTATAACAAAATAGGGCTGGGGGAGGGAGTAGTCTGGGGGAGAGACAGATGAAAAAATTGGCCAGTTCTTTCACATTGAAATTTAGGAACCTATCAGAAATGTGTGAAATACAACCTCAGAGAAACTTACAAAAATAATATGTAAAAATATCACTAATTGAGAAAAAGTTAAGAAACAAAACTTTGTGATGGGCCCATCACAAAATGTCAAGTTTGCAAAAATATCAGAGGAATTAAATCTTTATCATGATATAGAAGCACCTTTGAGGATTTTTGACATAATCATCTAGAGTTTCACTTTCAAATGCTAATCGTTTCAGAAACAGCGCAAAGGCACTCCAACTGCAGAGGATAATGGATACTTCCATCAGGTTATGCTTATCCTTGAAATATTTCCAATTCTTCTCTCTGAGGAGCTTTCCCTAGAAAGGGAGGCACAATTAATATTTTTCGAGCATTTGAAAAATATGCAATATCACAATTTGTATGTTTTATTTGAGGTTGAGTTATAGTGAAAACATCTTACACTAGTATAAGGTGAAAGGAATTTAGGGTAAACATTAATTTGCTAAGTCATTGTTAAAGACTTGTCCTGAGAAATTTATCCAGTTCTTTTTTTGTGGCAGTTTGTCTTTAAACACCAGAGCAAAGTGTATTAATACGTAATAATTTGGAACACTAAAATGTGGCCATTTCTCTGTGTATAACAATTTAGCACATTCCACTTGTAACCCACGTACGTCCTTAATACCTATATTAGCACATTTGACACACTGAGATCAATTAGTTCTGGCAGTCTTGTTGCAGATTACAAATATTCTGCACCTACCTGTAGCACCATATAATAAACAACAAAAAGCATATACGCAATCTTTACTGCAGCAAACAGAATCGTAATGTCTCTGTTCTGGACCAGCTGTATACTCTCCACGTCTGCAGAGGGAATGAAGGCTCCTGTAGAATTAAATGAAATATATATAAAATCAAAATTAGGGTTAGATAATTAGACCTGTTTAGCATTCACAATCAAGTTAAAGTTTAACCCAAGAAGCTTTTGATCTTAAATTTGACTGATACACACTCTAGTTTTGTGCAATCAACTGCAGTTCATTCTGCTGATGGTGAAACAGACAGATACTCTACTGTCCTATTTGCATATCCTCAAGTATGATAATTTTAAATACTGTGCCAGGATATGGACATTGCTGCTGAGGTTGACATTTATTACCCATCCCTAAATGGCCTTCAGAAAGTGGTAGTGGGCCTTCTTAAACCACTGCAACCTATGCGACAAATACTTGTAGATAGGGAGTGACAAGATTTAGACCCAGCAACAATGAAGGAATGACAAATATTTGTCCAAGTCAGGATGATATGTGATTTTGACTCAGAGATGGTGGTGTTCTTATGCATCTTGCCCTCCTAGGGATGAAGTTTATAGATTTAGGAAATGTTTTAGAAGGAAGCTTGCAACTTGCTGCAGTGCATCCTGTAGATGGTACACTGATGATGGAGCGGGTGAATATTTAGGCTATTGGGTGTCAATCAACTGTACTATTTTTGTCCTGGTTGGAGTTGAGCCTATTAAGTCTTGATGCAGTTTCACTGACCCACAGAGCTTTCCATCACACTCCTGACTTGTATCTTTTAGGTGATGGGGAGTCTTTGGGGAGTCAGGAGAGGAATCACACCCCTGCAGCGTACCCTGTCTGTGGCCTGCTCTCATAGCCAAAGCATCTGTGTGGCTGTTTCAGTTGAGTTTCTGTCCAATAGCGATCCTATGTGTATTGATGGTGTAAGATTCATCAAATGCTACTGTAGGGTGGCTGAGTTGTACTATTAGTAATAGAGTTGATCTGCAAACACTTCTTGAGTGGAAACATTAAGTTCACTTACAATATACTCAGCAGCAACTACACATGTGCTTTCAACTCCAACTCTATCTTTACACTTATTGTGGAGGTAGCCTGCGCTACTCTCCTATTGCTTCCTACAGATCATGTGACCTTCTCTAACAAGTATTATTCTTAAAGGTACATTACACACTAAATAAAACAATAATTACAACAAATGTTAAGGAATATGTTGGAGATGGCCATGGCCTAGCACTTCTGTGTTGCAAAGTTACTTGCCATTTTGCTACAAAGCCCAAACATAACTTGTTGGAGACAGCGGAGATTGGGAACTACTACTCAGAGCCTCAGAGCTTTAGCACATGCACAGACCGGGAGTGGACTGTATATGCGCAGATCAGCATTTTAATGTTTTTTTAGGCCCAGTGCACTTGTGCCCCCAATTTATGTTATGATCCTAGGCCAGACTCCCAAGATTTTGGTAAGATCTGGTTAGGGACCAATAACCTTTTGCTGAAAGGAGACAAAGATTTAAGACACTTGCCCTGTGAAGAAAGCCTCAAGATTTCACGAGTTTTGAGCAAACAGAAATAAACCTTACCACATAAGGTAAGGAAGATAAAACAATTTAGAATGTCTATCTTATACTCTAGCATTCAGAGTAAGTATGAGGTACATGTGAATTAACAAGCCAAATGCGGTCGAACACACCACACAATACAATAAATGGCAAATGTGACCAAGACAGAGTCCATGGATTTCTCAACAACACATCCAGGTATCAATAACACTGTGGGTCAACCAATCTCACTGAAACTCTGTCTCTCTCATGAGGGATTCCAGTCTTCAACTTTGAAGATTTAACCTTGGAATTCTCTCCAAAAGTCGCTCCAACTCAGATGGCATCAACAACGGCCCACCTCGCAGTGATTCAATCTCATCTCCTAAGATTTCTTTTCCGTGGATTCCCAAGTATATACTGAAGCACCAACTCACAAGCACAATTGTAGATCTTTGGCCACAGCAAGCAGAATAATGCTGTTTCAAAGGGGAACCTTGGCCCCAACTGCCCACAGCACAGAGTCACCAACCTTCAGCTGCCTTTTTGGAACTTCAGGGCGTCTCTTGAACCCTCTTCACTCAAAGTTTGCTATCAAGAGACCTTTACCTATTTGGAGCTTTTTTTCTCTACTCCTTTCTTTTTGACTGAACTGGGGCCTCTTCTTCTCCCTGTCCCCTGCTTGGGACACTACTTTTTTGATGGTGCTCCGCTATCCGGTCACTTGATCTGGGTTTTCTTGGCATTTGCTTATGCACAAGCACACTGGGTCAAAAAAGAGACATAAAAATGCCAATGCAGGCCGCACACAGTCTGCGCATGTGCAAAAGCTCCAAGGCCCGTAGGGAGTTGAGGTTCCTGATCTCCGCCCTCTCCAACGGAGTCAGTTTGGATTTCATAAGAATTTATTAATTGGCTGTTTTCCACATCTTGCAACATGTGGATTGCTCCTATATCTAGGAATTACAAATTGAACTGAACACTGTGCAATCATCAGTGAAAAGACTCACATCTCATCTTATGATGGAGGATAGGTCATTGATGAAGCCGCTGAAAATAATTGGGAAAATGAGGAACTCCTGCAGTCATGTTATGGTTATAAGATTCAATAATAAAATGTATCAAGAATTCTGTAATGTTTTTAATATATCATGGATTTTCATTATTTCAGAGACTCTTCATTTCATTATAAAGTATATAATGATAGGTTTCACAAGACCAACTTGACTGTTTAACTGTAATTGATTAAAATGTAAATGCATGACAAAAAACAATTATTTGCTAAGTTTCTGAACCCTGTTCAATAATCCTGATTTCGAACACAGGTGCATGAGGATGGTGCAGCGCAAAATACAAACTTAATTTCAAAGGATTTTAAAGTGGGCTCTAGTTTCCCGACTAGGAATGACTGAATGACTATGACCCATTCTCAATATAATGTGTGGAATTATATAAATATATTTGAAAGACCATGTAATTTGCATTATAATGTCTAATCTGTATCAAAGCATGACCTGAAAGAACAGGTAAAATCGCTGTAACCACAATATTTAAAAGACTAATCAACATTACTTTTGACCTGTTCCTAGTCTGGTTTGCCATAGCCAAAGCTGCAAATGTATGTAGAACATAAAAATATGAAAAGATAATTCAGTCCATCTTGCTCTTCCTATCATTCAGGTTCGTACCGTAGGAAAAATCAAACATATGTGAGCTCTTACCTATACCATTTGTCTCCAGTGTCAGTGTGGTTAAACAGAATAGATTTACATTTGCATTATAGACCGTGAACTCCACAAAGATTGCTCTAGTGTAACTGTCTAACCAATTGCTTTCAGCTATATATTTAACAATCCTGCAGGATAAATCAGAAGAAATACAATGTAGCAATATAAAGTCAATGCAGGTATATTCATGCTGTTTTCAGAATGAAACGTAAATGGGCACACTCATGGAAACCGTATGGTACTTACAGAATAACTGATTTACCTGGATGCATTATATTTATCTGTAGTCAGGTCAGCCACATAGCCACTTCCTCTGTATAAAGCAAGATTTCTCCAAAACGGATACTTCTGTAATCTTGGTTGGTATTCCCAAATATAACTGAGATTTGAGACCTGTACAGATATATTGTTTGTCCATTGCTCTCCATAGTTTGACATATCCTCCTCATCAAATGAATATGGGACTTCACATTTTTTAACAATGCTTTTCAATGTCTTCTTTGCAGGACAATCATGTTTCTTGACTCTCAGTTGTCGAATGCGGGGGCTTCCAAGTAGTTTTGAGTACCCATCAGTAATGAATCCTAGTGACAAAGTCACACTTATCATTACTCCAATGGTATGCCTTTGTTGTTTAGGAAGGATTTCATAAAAAATAAACAACACCTAAAAAAAGATAATCTATGCCTATGAAAGCTTGGGAATGAACATATGAACAAGGAATTGGAGTAGGCCATTCAGCCCCTCAAGCTGCTCCCCCATTTAATGAGATTATGGCTGATCTGATAGTAACCTGAAAACTGAATCCCACCTAACCCTGATAACCCTTCACCCCCTTGCTTACCAAGAATCCAGCCACCTCTGCCTTAAAAATGTTCAAAGACTCTGCTTCCACAACCTGTTCGTGAAGAGAGTTTCAAAGACGCACGATCCTCTAAGTGAAAGAATTTTGCCTCATCTTTGTTTTAAATGGGTCACCCCTTATTTTTAAAGAATGACCCCTAGTTCTAGATTCTCCCACAAGAGGAAACATCCTCTCCACATCCACCCTCTCAAAACCCCTCAGGATCTTAAAGGTTTCAATCAAGTTGCCTCTTACTCTTCTAAACTCCAGCGGATACAAGCCTAGTGTGTCCAACCTTTCCTCATAAGACAACCTACCCATTCCGGGTATTAGTCTGGTAAATCTTCCCTGAACTGCTTCCAATGCATTTACATCATTCCTTAAATAAGGTGACCAATACTGTACGCAGTACTCCAAATGTGGCCTCACTAGTGCCCTGTACACCTGAATAACCTCCCTGCTTTTGTATTCAATTCCCTTCACAATAAATGATAACATTCTATTAGCTTTTCTAATTACTTGCTGTATCTGCATACTAACCTTTTGTGATTCATGCACTGGGACACCCAGATCCCTCTGCACCTCAGAGCTCTGCAATCTCTCACTATTTAGATAATATGCTTCTTTTTTATTCCTTCTGCCAAAATGGACCATTTCACATTTTCCCAAATTATACTCCATTTGCCAGATCTTTGCCCACTCACTTAAACTATCTATGTATTTTTGTAGCCTCCTTATATCCTCTTCACAACTTACTTTCCTGCCTATCTTTATGTCACCAGCAAATTTGGCAACCATCCCATCCATCCCTTCATCCAAGTCATTTATATAAATGATAAAAAGCTGAGGTCCCAGCACTGATCCCTGAGGCACACCACTCACTACATTTTGCCAATCTGAAAAAGACCCATTTATGCCTCCTCTCTGCTTCCTGTTAGCCAGCCAATCATCTATCCAGGCCAATATGCTACCCCCATACCATGAATCATTTAGTTAGTAGGGATTGAAGGAGGATACAAACTATCAGTCATATTGAGATCCAACCACTGAAACAGTTCAATATCTCAATGATGCAAGTGGAGAAGACCACAAGTAGAAACAGTGCTCGTTACTGGGAGGAAGCGAAAAGTAATGAATGTCCATACCAGCCTTCTCTCATGCAGCTACTGATCTCAGTTTTAGCAGCACTCGCAGACATCTGAAAGCAGCTTACTTATCTGACCTTCTAGCCATTGAATGAGAGACCCAAGTAAAGTGGTGAAAAAGAACCTTAAAAAAGGAAGTTACTGACATAAAAGGTAATATGTGCACAGAATCACACAATGTAAATTTACGTAAATACAAACTGTTGCTGTTTGAATTGTTCACTAAGTTATCGATAAATAATTAAAAATGGCGAGTGCCCAAAAATATCATCAGTATTACACCTGTAGGTAGCGTTGTGAGGGTCCATTACGTGGTGTTCTGTAACTGTGTGATCCTTCTGTAAACATTGTGGGTGGGATTTTACAGCCCCTCCCTCTAGTGGGATTTTCTAGTCCCGTCTAAGTCGATGGACTTTTGAATGTTTCATTGAATTTTCTGACCCTGCCCCTGCCTTGACAGGGCTGTAAAATTCTGCCCTATGGGCCATTACTTCCAAGCTCCAGGTATCTGGGGGGTACCCCGAAGATGCGCTGGAGAACCCTCCAACCAGATGTTCCCAGGTAAGGATTGCATGGCAATTGCCCAGGAAGTGCAAACTTCTGATGGGCAATTGCCCTGCACTGGAAACCATCCAAAAATGTGATTTAAATTGCAAACTTCGATTGGTTCTGACTGTCTTACAGCAATAGTTAGAAGAAAAAGTTAGAATTAAAATCACTTCTAGCTTCTGGGGAACTACTGTACTGACCTCTCCCGTCCCATCATAGGACACCCCCAAACCATGCCCCACATCCCACCCTCCCACTTACCGCACAACCCCCCACCCCCACCAATTGCACACACCCACACCAGACTGCCTGAACCCTCCACAAACCACCTCCTAACCACCCGACCCACACTCACCCAGAGACCACCCAAACCCCCCCCAGAGACCATCCAAACTCCCCCTCCCCAATGACCACTTCCCACTCCCTGACCACACCACCTCTTAGACCACCCGACACCCACCCACCCCCCCACCCCCCTCAAATTCTACCCACTTACCTTACAAACCTACCTTCTCCCTGGCTTGAAAGTGGATGGACCTTTAAACTCACCTGCTTTACGGCAGCTGCAGCCATAAAAAACGGCAGCGTGGTCTCCTCACATCTGACTCTGCAGTCCTTGACAGAGGGACTCAGGAGCACACTGCACTGCACTATTCTCACCTGGCCTGAGTTGGAAGGTCGGGAGACAAAGGATTTTCAGGTAAGAAACTAGGAGCAGAGTGGCAATCCCATCCTGATTGCCATTCTGTGGAAGTTCAGGCCCATTACTTCTCGAAAAATGGCATCACTAGCAAGATCAGCATTTATTGCCCATTCTGAGTTAATTTCCAGCACTTCCTTAATCCCACAATAGTTCTGAATGTTCACTGAACTTGAGAACCCCATCACCAGTACTCGGAGGCCCTGGGATCTCTCTCCCAGTGATCCTAAAACCAAAAACTTGCCCTGGTGTTCCAAGATCTTTCTTCTGCGGTGTTTCTGGATTTCTTGACTTTTCCACAGTGCCCTCAGCCTAAGGGCCTACCTCAAAATATTGCTGGTCCCTGCAACATCATCCCAGAACTGTCGGATTGCAGGGCTGCCCCCAGTACTGATAAGTTAATGCCTCTGGTAATAGCACATCACATAACATCCTTGTACTTATAAAACTTTCTGGCTAACTGTGAACATCACCAGAATATCTGCTAGTTTCTCATTAATTGTAACTGCTTAATTCAAAAATCAGTTATAAAGGTGGAATGAGACTCTTTTACAGAAAGAGTTAAATGGAAGTTGTTTACCGTTATAACTTCCATATAAGTTGGGTAATAACAATTTGCTGGCCCAGGTATAAAAGTCATCAATGATTCGGATATCACTGAAGGAAGGGGTGAATGTCTGGTTAATGGCTCTGTTAAGATAGAATGCATTGGGATTTTTCTCTCCATATGAGATGGTTAGCAACAAGGAGAGAAACACCAAGTGAACTGAAAGAGAGAGAGAGAAAAAAAGCACATCAGAATATGAAAAAATCAAAGTTTACTTTAATAGTGTTACTCTGTCACGAAAACATTCAGTGAACTTAAAACCGTAAGAGTGTTAGAGACAACATACATCCAAAAACAGTGGTTAGGACTGTATTAAGGTTTTAAGTTAGTAAACAATGTAAGATATTATTTACATACCCAGAATCTTCTGGATCATAGCATACATTTTCTTCTCTTTTCTTTTCATCTCTTTTAGCTGTTCCACAAATTGAACTGTTGGTGGCTGGTAAATTTTACTACTTCGGTCTGTCTGTAAAGCTTTGTTAGGTTCCCCTGTGGATACCAGTAATATGGTTAGTTGAAGGATGTAAAAGGATTAAAATTGGAACAAAATGAGAAATGTATATTCATATTCTTATTCAAATTCATATTCTTTTCAGAGATCATGTTCAGTTCACTCTATCATAGAATCTATCTAAGTGTAACAAGTGAACTAATCTGGTATTGAGCGGGTACCAGGTAATATTCAGTATAGTGGCACTGTAGAAAATCTGGGCAGATAACAGAGACAGCAGTTAGTGGTTATTTTGTTTTAAAAAGATAACTGATTGATATGAGAATTACATAGAAATTACAACATGGAAACTGTCCATTTATGGCGGTCAGTCTGTGCTGGTGCTTATCCTCCATGCAAGAAAATAGCCATAATCATATCTACCCATTTGGTCCCCCTATAATTCTCCTTTCCTCATTTGCTTCAATTACTAACGTTGGTAGTGCATTTTCCAACCTCAGAACCCTCTAGGTAAAAAAGTTTCTCTTTCACTCTGCCTCTAAATTGTCTACATTTAACCTTATATCTATATGCCTTAGTTCTAGATCCATTAACATCACAAACACTTTAACGGATTCTGTTCCTTCCTTTCATAATCTTAAATACCTCTATCAGATCACCTTGCAATCTCCTTGGTTCTAATGAAATGTTTCCTCATATTTTTATTTCCTCTTGCCTATGATGTATCCTCCCTATTGCCTCAATGTCCTTCCTACACTATGCAGTCCAAAACTACACTGTACTCCAACTGTGGTCTTACTTAGGTTTTATTTGGATTCCTAAATACATTTTGATTTTTATATTCTATACCTCTTGCCAAAGAACTACAACAATAACAAATTGCATTTATAAAGCACCTTTAACGTAGTGAAATGTCCCAAGATATTTCACGAGAGTGCCATCAGGCAAATCTTGACAACAAGCCACTTAAAGAGCTATTAGGACAGGTGACTAAAAGCTTGGTCAAAGAGGTAGGTTTTAAGGGACATCTTAAAGGGGGAAGAGGTGGTGAGGCTTAGGGAAGGAATTCCAGAAGCTCAGGGCCTACAGAGCAGAACGTATGGCCATCAATGGTGAGGCAAAGGATTTCAGGGATGCAAAAGAAGCCAGAATCGGAGGAGCACAAAATTCCTGGGGGCTGGTAGGGTGAGTACACCATAAATTTTATTTGGCCTCATTGACATGAGATATTGATTTTAATGTCCTGGGAATCTGACCCCCTAAAGCCCTCTGTTCCTTCACATCTCCCAACCTTTTCTCATTCTAGTATTACTTTAATATATGTAAGAAAAATATTCATGAACTGATTTGCTGGCATGGAATTCCATTGGTCATTATTCTGCCAAGTTAACATCTCAGAAATATCTCTTTCCAGAAAACGTACCTATTATCTGAAATTTGTACGTGAGAAGTTTTACTGATTGAACAGGGTGAATGTGGTGATAATTTTTGTCTTGTACTTGCACTCACCATGAAATGATGCAGATTAATAATTGATTTCTGCCTTTGTCTTATCAAATGCTTTCTCAATCAGCCTTCAAATAAATTAAAATGGAGCACATGCAGAAGACGGAAGAATCCGGGTCAGATCAAAGGGAGATATTGGGCAGAATTTTGCCCTTGGTGGGCATGCAGGCCCCACTGGCTCGGCGGTGGGCGGACAGCTGACCCCCGCCACTGAAACGGGGCCTGCCGCCATTTTGAGTGGGCGGGCCAATTAAAGCCCGCCCAGCGGCCTTCCCGACAGGAAGCGCTATGCGCTTCCTGTGCAGGGGGAGAGGGAATCCCCAGCTGTCACAGGGTGCTCTTTTGTGCATGCGCGCGAAAGAATGCACTGCTCCCTGAGACTAACTGCTGTCTCAGGGAGATTAGTGACAGGTTAAAAAACTTAAAAAATAGAAAAATAAAAACATTATTAATATGTGCCCCGCATGTGACAATGTCATACGAGATGGGACATGTTAATAAAAACGACATAAACTTTATTAAACTTTTTAAAAATGGACATGAAACCTCATCCTGCCAGTGGATGAGGTCTCATGAGGTTCCTGGCCTGCCCGCCAGCCTTAATGTTGGATGGGCAGGTCTTTAATTATCTTAATTACCCTGTCAATGGCCTTAATTGGCTATTGACAGGTCAGCGGGTGGACAGCTGATTTCGCTGTCTGCCCGCCATCCTAAAAATTTAAAGAGACCGGGATTACATAGGGGGCTTCCTCCTGACCTCATTCCGTGCCATTTTCCTGTCGGCGAGCGGGCCCTGTCCCCAAATCGCCGACGGGAAAATTCTGGCCACTGTTGTTACAGCCTTGGGTTGCACTTTTGTACTGTTAGATATTGGACCGAATGACCACACTTCTAAATGTAAATTGCTCAGACTGCACATGGGAGGGACTAGCAAAGGTGTGATCAGGAGAATAACGACAAAGCAAGACCCTAAACGTTTAACGATTACCCATATGGATTTACCTCCCCACTGCACCAATGTCTATAAAGATTGATGGTGCGAGTTAATCCTTGATAATAATTTAATTTAAAAGTCAGAAATATACCTGATGCCAGGTGGAAAGTCTCTTCATTAACATGCTGATGATCTACTTTCCTCACAAACAAAGCGATAAAGGCAGCAGCACATAAAGCCTTCAAAACAGAAGGTGTAACAGATGGAATGAGATCAATAGTAGGGAAACGTTTGTTTTGAAATACAGTCGCTAAATATTTTCAGCTGCTTAAATAACTTAGCATTTTATTTTTGAAACTAACCATGACAAATTTTCTGAATTGAAGAGACCATTTTCCTTCTTTTCACAGCATCACAAAAATAGAATTAACTACTATTTGAAACACATATTATACTGTGAAGAGCATCTGACATCTCTGCATTATCAATTTGGAGATTACAAACATAGGTCAGGCCCTTAAAAAGGGCCTGTGGCATCTGAATGGGCACTGTCACTTATATAGTGTATATATAGTATATACTATACAGCTGTGGAACAGTAACCTGCGCTACATCAATCACCAATTGTCTCTGCTTCTTGCTGTCATCTTTACAATAACTTATTTGAGACTTGAAAAGTGAAGAACACAAAGAGCCTGGTACTAACTCATTGCGCACGTCAAACTGCTGTTCCAGCAAGGCTTCAAATAAACTACTTTTCACAGCTTATTATCCGTGTCTCATATACAATATATATTCATTATAGTTAAAGCATTTAATATTGGTGGTCCATATGTTTTGGCCCCATCACCACTGCTGAGCTGATGGATGGGAATTCAGTACTAATAGTCCATACATTACCTTTATTGGCTGCAGAATAAACACACTTTGGAACAATGCTGTTGCCATGGAGATTAGCCACTTGATAGACTTGTCTTTACCATATGATAGTCCATACAATATGGTGAAGAAGGCAGATGTAGCACTTGTTACAATCACCAGAAACCAAGCAATGTACACAAACCACCAAGGTAGCCCATTGAAGCATCGCTGCCTAATCTTGTCCTGCTGGGTTTGAGGATGAGTTGACACTCTGTTCAATCCAATGGAAATCCTTGTAGTATTTCTGTCCAAAAATTTTTTTTAATAAAAATGAGATGCATTTTTACTTTGTTCAGTAATAAAGACATTGCAAATTGTAAAAAGTCAATGATACTATACTTTATAAGCAGCATTTCTGATATCCAGGTATGATTTTTTCATGAATTTGGGTGAAAAACGATCAGCTGAAATCAGTTGTAAGGAAATATATTACTTTTGGATTAAAAGTAAAATCAAGTGCTTTAATAGGAGGATATGAACTGGAGTAAGTCATTCAGTTCCTCTAGCCTGATCCACCATTTAATTAGCTTATGACTGATTAGTACCTCAACTCCATCTGCCCAATTTAGCTTTACATAGACCCATAGGCCAGGATTTTCCCGTCAGCGAGCGGGGGGGCGGGGCCTGTTCACCAACGCGTAAAATGATGCACGGTGACGTCGGGTAGAACTCCCGACATCACCATGCCCCATTTAAATATTCAGGTAGGCGGGGGCTCAGCAAAATCAGCTTTGCGCCCGCCGATCTGTCAATGGTCAATTGAGGCCATTGACAGAGTCATTTAAGTAATTAATGGACCTGCCAGTCCAAGCTTAAGGTTGGCAGGCAGGCCAGGAGCCCCCGTGCGCCCGCTCTTCAACTTCCCCCCAATGGGGGGAGAATTCTGCCCATAGAATGAATCATAGAATGGTTACAGCACAAAAGGAAGCCATTCAGTCCCCTGTGTCCATGCCGACTCTTTGCAAGAGAAACTCAGCTAGTCCAACCCTCTTGCCTTTTATCCGTAGCCCTGGAAATGTTTTCTCTTCAGTTAGTTATCCAACTCCCTTTTGAAAGCCATATTTGAATCTGGCTCCATGGCACTCTTAGGCATTAAATTCCAGACCTTAACCTCCTGATACACTTACATGACAAGATCTGAAAAAATTGAATTTAATTAGCAAATCAATATTAGAACAAAAAAATAAGTAAACAAAATAGACTAAAAATATCTTCACAAATGTGTTGGTATGCACCTTTAGCAGTATTCTGCAAGCCTCCTACCCCATGGAACTTCATTCAGCCTCTGTATATGGAGCAAGCAATGAACAGTGTAAACTGGCTCAAAGTGATCATCAGTACACAGAGGCAGTAAAGTACACTCATGCCAATGAAAAAGGAAAGGCAATTGTGTGGGACACCCAGGGTGACAATATGCTCTTACCAGGTTTAATAGTAATTTTGGAGTTTGCACTTTGTGCGATATTAATTGGGTTTTAATCCTAAAATTAGGTGCTCAGTAATAAAACTGGTTTTACAAATGTTCTGGAAGAAAGGATTTTTGGAAATCCACTCAATATTCTGCTCAATGCAATTGATTGTAATATAGTCAGTAAAAGATAATTTACACCTTCATATACATTGAGTCAGATCCACTTACAAGCAATCAGACACAAACACATTCTGCTTCAAACTATCTTTCTCCAGTGGCTTAAACAGTATAAAAATCATAATTATTTGAAATAAATAAGGAATAGGATTTTCTAAATTCACAAAAGGAGAAGCCTTGCAATTAGTGAGGAATGTTGTCACAGTGGTTCCTACTCCTCTGCCGTATTTTCACTGGAAGTCTAGGTGATTCCTTGCTTATGTGTGTAAATGGGGTTTCCACCACACTGCTGCTGTAATTACAGCAAATGAAAATCCCAGCCAGCCATTATCCTCAGAAGGATTGGCATTACCTCGAGTCATGTCTGTAATAGAAGGATCTGGTACCTAAAGGATTAACATGAGACTGAGAACAGAACCGCCCACCCAGTGATGTAAGAAGGCACATGACCTAGAGCTACAGCCAGTTTAGAGATGAGTAGCAATGTGCAGGGATCTAGTATGGCGTCCCCTTTATACCTATGTAAATCTGTACATAGTTCAGTATTGTTAATAAAGACTTCTTTGTATCTTATATAAGACCACTTTAAGGTTTCCAAGCAGTAGCCTTAAAGCTAGTGACAACAGAATATATCATGGTAACAGTGGTAGAATCCATCATTGTCATGGCCCATAACTTCTGAGCTCCCCAGCGTCTGATTTGGGGGATACCCCAAAGATGCGCTGGGGATCCCTCTGGGAAGTTCCCAGTACACACTCCCTCTGGACAACTGCACTGCGCTGGGAACCATCCAAAAATGTGGTTTAAAATCACAAACTTCAGATGGTTCCCCCAGGGTTATACCAATAGTTACCCAGGAAAAGTTAGAAGAATTAAAACCTCTTCTAACTTCTGAGTAAAAATTGTAAAGACCCAGACCGACCCCATGGGACTCCCCACACCCCTGACCCCACCCTGCCCCACAGGATGACCCCCATTCCCCAACTCCCGACACTACCCCCCACCCCCGACATCCCCAGAACTCCAACCCACTGCCCCACCCCATGAGCCCCCCAGACCTCCACCCCCAATCTTGGACTCCCTTGACCTTAGATCCCTCCCATGGCCCAGTGGACCTCAGAACCCCCCCACCCCTCCCCACCACAATCCCCAGACCTTGGACAACACCACCCCCCCCCCACCCACCCCCACCCTCCCCCCCGGCCCCAAAACCTTTCCTGGATCTTGGAGCTCCCCCCACGGACCTTGGACCCCTCCTCAAGTCCCCCATCCGGAGCTCGGACGCCCTCCTCAAACACCCCCCTCGGACTTTGGACCCTCCCCTCAAACACCTCCATGGACCACGGACCCCTCCCCGGACCAGCGACATCCCCCCAACCCCCGACAAGTGCCCCCTGATCCCAACACCCGCCACGGACGTCTGATCCCTCCCCACCCATCCCAGGGATTCCCACCGGCACCCCCTTCCAACCTGCCACTGGACACCTCCACTTGAGAAATCCTATCCACTTGCCTTAGACGCTTACCTTCTCTCTGGCCTGTCAATTTCCCTGGCCCTTTAAACTTACGTTACTTATGGCAGCAAGTGCTGTAAAAAAGGGGGTACGGCCTCCTTGAATATACTGGTGCTACACTTTGCTGGGGCCCGCGAGGAATTTTTCGATGCAGGCCCCAAACAGCTCCGGTGAACAGAAGTGGCAACGTAATTATCAAGACCAGGTAAGTAGATGTTTATTTCTTCTAATTTCTGCGGGCCAGCACTTTCCAACACTAGTCGGAGGTCCAGCTCAGTGGTCATATTATTACCCTTGGAAGCACCATGATTTCCACAATCAATCAAAATAATCGTGTTTGACAAGAGCTACTTTTGATTGATGAATTACATTTTTGCCATGTGATTATTTCACTGTTGAAGTACGCATTGTGTGTCACTCTCCAGATAACATATTTTAGCGTCATAATTTTACATTGGAAAAAGTAATGTAAGTAATTTTATCCCTTACTTTAACTTTAATAATTTAGACTCCCTCTAGGAGCTGTGATCAAGCAACTGCCAATTTACTGAAATCTCTCTCAGCAACTAGCCTCTAAATGCTCTTAAGAGGTGCCTGCTTCAACCTTTTCACCACAGGAAATAGCTAAGCAATGGCCTTCAAAGGGCAGACCAAGTTATTTATACCTTTGTCTCATCAGCTAAATGTCACAACAGTGCTTTAGATTTCAGAATATCTATGAGCAAGATCACAGGAGATCAACTAATAATAACTATTTCTTTTTGGAGTGATATGAATTGGCAGCTCTAAGAAGTAAAATATCTACTACATTGCTCTTTGGTACATACGGAAAGAGTATCAAACAATTGCACTCTCTGTTAGCGATTTTCTGCTAATAAACTTTAACGGATAATGTGATATATTTGCACCAAGTGCCTACCAAGGAGTCCTGCAGAAACATTAACCAAAAGGCCTTTTCTATTAGGAAAGATGCATTTCAAATTATCTAATGATTGCATTTAAATATAATGTCCATTACATCTTACATTTATTCAATATGAATTAATGACGTACAGTTTTCTATACTTCCAAAGCATTTCAATTCCCAAGGTCCCAAAATGTGAAGATATAAGTATTTATTTTAAAGACATGTTTTCAGTTGCGAGCACAGTCATCACAGGATGTCAAGCTCTAAATTACCACTGCACAAATAACAACATGGCCATCTGTACCTTTCACAAATTGTATCCTGGAACTGAGGGAAGCTTTGTAGGGAACGTATAATTTTCTGCACCTGATCAACAGCATGTATTTGACTGTAAGGGTTCTGGAATTTGCTTATACCCATCTGATTTAAATTCTCTTGCACTTGTTCCAATAATGTGTATAGGCAGAATTGTCGCTTTTCAAATCTCAGATTCCTCAAATCAGTCATGGGATTTTCTGAAAGAATAAACATATAACCCCATTTTGTTTGTTGTATAAACTATTTTGATCTGACATTGCTGTTGACACAGAGACTAAATGCTGTCCATTCAGGCACCTTTGAGCCAGGCATTCACTATTGTATCTTTTTGAACTTCTTTGAGTAAATAAACTGCATTAATGAAGCAAAGTATTGCCTTATTACCCAGGAAATAATTTCAACTTGACCTTCCACTCCTCAGTGGCAATGCCAAAATTAAAACTTTGGTCAAGTGGCATGTAACTTCCTGCAGCACATTGATTACTTGGCTTGACATAAGCAAATTAACTGCAAGGCTACGTGATTGGTAACTTCACAATGGTATGTGGGATTAATTATCCTCTGGCCAGTCATCAGTAAGAAATTAAAAGAAAAACGAGGAATGGTGTAAATCTAAAATTAAAACACAAAACCCTAGTTTGGCCAGCCACTGAAAGAATAGATTTAGGTTAAGCCAGAACCCACTCAGAATTGACCAAAATGCTTTATGTTTCCAACATGTTCTATTTTTATCTGTTTTCTAACTACCACTTATTGGCTGATCAAGAGGAAAGTACAGTATACTGTTTCAACAGGAGAGCGATGACAATTGCTATAAAACTCTTCTGTTGTTCTGAAAAATGCATTGGCAAGATAAAAGAGAATATCTGTATTATCACAGGCAAAGTGATATTTAATTCTGAGAAATCAGTCTCGGCTCAGTTGGTTTGAAATTCAGACAAATGTGGATCAATTTTCAGATAAGCTCAGCTGGTCATTATTCCTAAGTAATATCCTAACATATCCAAGTAGAATATCACAGCCGATGTATAAAATACCTAGATATCAGTGAGAATTTTTTTAAAAGAAGTGATTGCCTTTACCGGTTGTATCTCCATTCCCACTCATATTGTGTTGCTCCATACTAATTTGAAGAATATTGGCCAATAGAACTAAAAGTTGATTGATATCACTGGTATTATTGACCTCTTCTTCTAATGCAGATACACCATCCATCCGTGTCCTGGAAATATGGCTGATGATTTTCTTAATATCCTGGATGTAAGGTAAGGAACAAAGCATCATTTGGTGGAACACATGTGACATACTAATGGAGATTCCCCTTCTGTACTTCAGCATAGACAATCGCCTGAATGGAGTAAAGGCAGAAAATCAGCCAGGGATGATCCTGTGCTCCTGATGGCATCCACCTGACTTTATGCCCATTAAGTTAAATGGGTGGAAAATCAAGCAGTCTCCATTACTGAAACATGATTCTCTCCACCCACTGTCCTCTACGGGCTCTATCCAGCCAGTCCTCCCAGTCCAAGCACAAAAGAAGAAATACACCTCATTATAGGAAACTTTAAATGGCTTTGACATACACATCATTACTTTTGAGAGGCTCTGTTCCAGGTGCAGTTGTACTAACTAAGAATGTGTCTGAGTTCTATGCAAAAAGCTTGATAGTGACAAAAACGCAAACTATGCTAACTGGCTTTAATAATACACAGGCAATCCACTACAATAGTGGTGGCAGGCACATCTGTTTACTTAGTTTCATGCAGCCATCCAAAACTGCCAATGCATTGAGCAAAATCCTAGCTGGAGTATAAAAAGCTCGAGTTCAGAGAATAGTTTGAATGTCATTTGACTTTTCCAACTACTTAATTGAAGATCTTCCAAATATATGTTACTAAATGATTGTACTGTGTACTGAGAAATATCAAATTGGTCAATAAAACAAACCAAACTGCAGTTCAGATTCTGAATAATTAAACGCTAGGGGCCAGATTTTTCGGTTGGAGGCAGGAATCGGGAGGCAGATTTGATTCCAAGTAGCAAACCTTCTCCTGACGTGAAACATGAAGAGGCTGCTATTTTCACCAAGTCAGGGAATTAATTGCCTACGGGGTGGGTCTGCTGCCCAATAAGTCAGCAAGGATGCAGGAACTGCATAGGTCAGTCAAAAAACAGGCCACGTTGTGACTAACTTTAGCAACCATTGCTGTGGCTGCCATTTGCACACTAATGTTTTAGGACAAATGTTGGCAAAGTTAACATTTCCCACACTTTAGAGGGCAGTTGGAGGTCTGGAACCCAGGACAGGGTAGGCTGGTGACATATTCTTTAAAATCAGTGAATATTTACATATGGGGCAGGACACCTCTGCCATGCTTAGTCTCTTAAATGCCACTTCGAACTGCATCTTCTCCTGTAAGCTCAGAGTTGACCCTGTCCCCGTCTGCATTGAGCTGTCATTCCTGACAGTTGCTAAAATCTGTCCGCCTCACTAAACATTAGAAAATTTGCCGAGGATAGGCTCTTGATGATCCTTGGGGTTGGCTGGGTGGATAACAGTGAGGTTGAGTGTCTTGGGCTACAGGAAAATATAGACGGGATGGTCAAACGGGCAGATAAGTGGCAGATGGAATTTAACCCTGAAAAGTGTGAGGTGATACACTTTGGAAGGAGTAATTTGACAAGGAAGTATTCAATGAATGAAACTAGGAAGTTCTGAGGAACAAAGGTACCTTAGCGTCTGAGTCCATCGATCTCTGAAGGCGGAGGGGCATGTTAGTGAGGTGGTAAAAAAGGCATATGGGACACTTGCCTTTATTAATCGAGGCATAGGTTACAAAAGTAGGGAGGTCATGTTGGAGTTGTACAGAACCTCGGGGAGGCCACAGCTGGAGTACTGTGTGCAGTTCTGGTTGCCACATTATAGGAAGGATGTGATTGCACTGGAGGGGGTGCAGAGGAGATTCACCAGGATGTTGCCTGGGATGAAACATTTAAGTTATGATGAGAGGTTGGATAGACTTGGGTTGTTTTCATTGGAGCAGGGAATACTGAGGGGTGACCTGATCGAGGTGTACAAGATTATGAGGGGCATGGACAGGGTGGATAGGGAGCAGCTGTTTCCCTTAGTTGAAGGGTCAGTCACCAGGGGACACAAGTTCAAGGTGAGGGGCAGGAGGTTTAAGGGGGATGTGAAGAAAAACCTTTTTGCCCAGAGGGTGGTGATGGTCTGGAATGCGCTGCCTGGGAGGGTGGTGGAGGCGGGTTGCCTCACATCAATTAAAAAAAGTACCTGGATAACCACTTAGCACGTCATAACATTCAAGGCTATGGGCCAAGTGCTGGTAAATGGGATTAGGTAGGTAGATCAGGTGTTTCACATGTGTTGGCGCAGACTCGATGGGCCAAAGGGCCTCTTCTGCACTGTGTAACTCTGTGATAGAGTGATGTTTAGTACCTAATTAATGGGAGTGAGCTTGTTCAGAAGCCTGTTCCCTCGCCCTTGGGAAAACAGCAGATAGCAGAACTCCTAGCCATGTTCCTCAGCGGCCATTTTTTCTATTATGCTGTCACCATTCCCGCTTCATCGGGACTGGGAAAACTTGGCCCTAGTTTTTTGTACTGATTGTCTTTGTATTGGAATATAAGTAGATTAACATTAATCTTTACATAACCTTTGAGAAATATTAGATAGCTATCGATTTGACATTTTAATGTAACATTGTCTGCTGTCCCAAAGATCTCAATAAGGCGAGGAGAAATTTTTTTGCTCAAAGGGTTGTAGATCATTGGAATTCTCTGAACCAGTGCGGATGCTCAGACATTGAAGATAATCAAGACAGGATTTTTGGATACTGGGGGAATTAAGGGATACGAGGATAGTGCAAAAAGGTAGAGTTGAGGAAGAAGATTGGCCATGATTGTATTGAATGGCAGACTAGACTCAACGGGCTGAATGTCCTATTCCTTCCATTATTCTCATGTATGTTTATCTGGTGAGTGACCGTTCCACAAAAAACAGCAAAGGATTTTTTTTCATTCATTCATGGGATATGGGGTTCGCTGGCAGGGCCAGCATTTATTGCCCATCCGTAGTTGCCCTTGAGAAAGTGGTGGTGAGCTGCTTTCTTGAATTGCTGCAGTCCATGTGGTGTAGGTACACCCACAGTGCTGATAGGGAGGGACTTCCAGGATTTTGACCCAGCAACAGTGAAGAAACGGTGATACATTTTCAAGTCAGGTTGGTGAATGACTTGGAGGGGAACTTCCAGGTGGTGGGGTTCACATCTATCTGCTGCCCTTATCCTTCTAGATGGTACTGGTCATGTGTTTGGAAAGTGCTGTCTAAGGAGCCTTGGTGAATTCCTGCAGTGCATCTTGTAGATGGTACACACTGTTGCTACTGTGTGTCGATGGTGGAGCGAGTGAATGTTTGTGGATGTGGCGCCAATCAAGCAGGCTGCTTTGTCCTGGATGGTGTTAATGTCTAGGTTCAATCCTCATTCTGTGCTGAATTAGCTGATTTAAGAGCTTCCCAGTGCACTGGAAAGATGAAAGTTCACCTGTCCTCCTGTTCTTGATTACTATCCAGTAACTCCAGCTGGAAATATGCATACGGAATATGTTATGTACTCATTGGTTTTCTGCATATCTTGGATGACTAACTTATCTCAGAGCAATGCAGAGGTGACTCTAGTTTTAAATCAACAACATGCTTATTTACAACACGTAAAAATATTTCAAAACTCACAGGATTTTCTATACACATGGTCTCAGCCTAGAGCTTCAGGTCTTTTCTGGAATCTTTTCAGTTTTTTTCTCTACAGGTAACTGCTTGTGCAACAAGGTTTCCTGCAGTTCAAGAATTTAAGGATTTATCGGCAGACTTTCAATGCCA
Organism: Carcharodon carcharias; assembly: GCF_017639515.1. Classification (NCBI taxonomy): domain Eukaryota; kingdom Metazoa; phylum Chordata; class Chondrichthyes; order Lamniformes; family Lamnidae; genus Carcharodon; species Carcharodon carcharias. Next base: position 160,602,265 of record NC_054473.1, on the reverse strand, counting down.
CAGCATAGCATGAACTAAAGACTTTGCCTTTTCAAAAGAATGGCCTTAACAATTCAGGCCATTTTGTTGTAGTTTGTTACCTTCCAAGACGAAGTGATTTTGTGATCAGTTTTCAGTCAACCTCTATGTAACGACTGCAAGCATTCTACCTATGATGTAAAAACATCATCTGAAACCACCAAGCCTGGGCATAATTGTTTCTGAATTTGGAATTGATAAAATAAACTTGATAAGGTTTGCTATTTCAAGCAAACAAAGGGTTATCTACCTGTAGTTTATGGAGATAAACAAATTCTATTTTTTTTCTTACAAAAAGCTGATGGAAAGACAGTCTGGATGGTTTCTGGGTATCAAGAAAATAACCTTTTCATTTGAAGAAAAGTAAATTGAGTACTCTATCAGCCAATGACACCACTATTTGGATTTGGGATTGGGATAAATTAAATTTTTAAAAATCAGTATAATTTGGTGAGTTACCTATAAATACTAAAATACGATTTCAGGTAAAGAACCAGGAAACATGCATAATCTGTTGCTTTAATTGTATGCACTTACATGCTAATAGTTTAGGAATTCATGGCACTCCTGCATGATCTGTTATTTTAATGTAATTCAGTGAGGTGATCTGCAGGTAGGGAATGTGAGTATGAAATCTGGGGAGTATTAATCTAAATTTAAGATAATCAGCTATCACATTTTACGAGTTAGAACAACGGACAACAGAGGTTTTTTTCATCATCAGCATGGAATGGAAACCGAGATTTTTTTAAAAATTGTTGAATTTGCGCAAATCACCCCACTCATGAATGAGACAAAGAAAGAATAGTCAAGAACAATGATGAGATAAGGGAGGAGGAAGATCTTGCCCTGCAGGAAACTGAAAGCTCGAAGAATAGGCTTTAAAATGACTCAAGTAGGAAATGCCCATCTAACCCCTACAAGAACTAAACGAGAAGAAATTGAGAATAATTAAATCATTTACGCAAGGGAGTTGAATGAGAGTTACATCCTTCACATCACTTGCCCCAATTTAGAATTGCAGCAATAGCTGCAACAAAGACAAAATAATTATTATGCGACCAATCAACTAAACAAACAAACCAAACATGTTAATGCCTAGAATCAAGAGGAATGTTTGTTTTCCCTTTTTTTAAAAAAAGACAAACATTGCATTGGACAGTAAGTTTCTCCAAGGAGATAGAATGATAACTATTGGGATGTGCAAAAGAGAGGAAGTGATTGAGGGTAGGAGATAGGGAGACAAAAAAGTACAAAATTGGGATAAGTCATTATTGTTGTAATCTGGTGTCCAGGTACATTTTAGTGAAGGATTAAGAAAAGTGTAATAGGTTAGTAATTTGATGACTTTCTTTTGGCGATGTTTGTATCCTTCTCTATGTTTTTTTAAGAGAACTGATTTGGATAGCCTGGATTCTTAGAACATTTTCCATTGAATGTTGGCATTTTTATTACATAGGAAAGGGCAGGTAGAAGATTTACAACAATGATTTAAATATTTTTGTTATCATTATAAAACTTAAAAATGGATCTGGTGGACTCAAGTCTCAATTTAGAAGGTAAACCAGGTTAACCTGTTCTTTCTTTACTGTTATTGCAATCGTAATTGTAATTGTTTCAATAGCTTTGAAAAATGGGATCACATCAACTCCCTCCTGTAGTTCACAAACATTAACTGGAGAATTAGTGTATATAGTTTATTAAGTAAACAATAAAGTGCTTTTTAAAAAATTCATTCATGGGCTTGAGAAGGTGGTGGTGAGCTGTCTTCTTTAACTACTGCAGTCCATGTGGTGTAGGTACACCCACAGTGCTGTTAGGGAGGGGCTTCCAGGATTTTGACTCAGCAACAGTGAAGGATTGGTGATACATTTCCAAGTCAGTTTGGTGAATGACTTGGAGGGGAACTTCCAGGTAGTGGTGTTCACATCTATCTGCTGCCTTTATCCTTCTAGATGGTAGTGGTCGTGTGTTTGGAAAGTGCTGTCTAAGGAGCCTTGGTGAATTCCTGCAGTGCATCTTGTAGATGGTACACACTGTTGCTAGTGTGTGTCAGTGGTGGAGCGATTGAATGTTTGTGGATGTGGCGCCAATCAAGCGGGCTGCTTTGTCCTGGATGGTGTCAATGTCTAGGTTCAATCCTCATTCTGTGCTGAATTAGCTGATTTAAGAGCTTCCCAGTGCATTGGAAAGATGAAAGTTCACCTGTCCTCCTGTTCTTGATTACTATCCAGTAACTCCAGCTGGAAATATGCTTACGGAATATGTTATGTATTCATTGGTTTTCGCATATCTTGGATAACTTATCTCAGAGCAATGCAGAGATGACTCTAGTTTTAAATCAACAACATGCTTATTTACAACACGTAAAAATATTTCAAAACTCACAGGATTTTCTATACACATGGTCTCAGCCTAGAGCTTCAGGTCTTTTCTGGAATCTTTTCAGTTTTTCTCTTAGCTTTCTAGCTCCACTCACAGGCTTAAGCAACCGAGTATAGTTCACATGGATCAGTTATTAGAATAACATAATCAAAGGGCAATTAGGGAACGGGCAGTAAATGTTGGCCTAGCCAGTGATGCCCCATTCCGTGAAAGAATAATTAAAACAGATCAATCAAATCCTTGAACATGCCCAATTAAAAATTAAGTTAAGTTTCCAAATTGTCAGATATGTCTGGATGAATTAACCCATTCGGCCTGAGCAGAATGGATCTTTTCAGTTTTTTTCTCTACAGGTAACTGCTTGTGCAACAAGGTTTCCTGCAGTTCAAGAATCTAAGGATTTATACATTTCCAAGCCAGGATGGTGAGTGATTTGGAGGGGAACTTCCAGGTAGTGGTGTTCCCATCTATCTGCTGCCCTTCTCCTTCTAGATGGTAATGATCGTGTGTTTGGAAGGTGCTGTCAAATGAGCCTTGGTGAATTCCTGCAAGGCATCTTGTAGATAATACATACTGCTGCTACTGTGCGTCGGTGGTGGAGGGAGTGACTGTGTGTGAATGGGGTGCCAATCAAGTGGGCTACTTTGTCCTGGATGGTGTCAAACTTCTTGAGCTTTGTGGAAGCTGCACTCATCCAGGCAAATGGAGAGCATTCCATCACACTCCTGACTTGTGCCTTGTAGGTAGTGGACAGGCTTTGAGGAGTCAGGAGGTGAGTTACTTGTCACAGCATTCCTAGCCTCCGACCTGCTCCATTCTCAGGGTCTATCAGGAAGCCTTTTTGCATCCCATTGTCAGGACTCAAATGAGTCCCCGACTGGAATTTTCCTCCCGCCAGTCCAACCACTGCGCGCGTGACGGGACTTATCTAGATGGAGGCCTGAGGCAGCTTGGGGACCCTGGAAGAGTTGGCGGAATCTCACGACAGTGGACCCAGGAACATCATGTAGACCAGAGAACGGGTGGAGCATCAATCAGGCAGACCATCGAGTGGTTGGAGCATCCAGGACTTGGATTGTGAAGCAGCAGATGGTTAGCTGCATGTGGAATGTAAGTGCAGCGATGGTCTGTGTTGTGGGGATGGGTTCAAGAAGAGTGGGTGGGGTGAGGCTGGGGGTGTTAATGGAAAGAGTGAGGTGCTGCGGGGGTCTTGGAATGGGCACGGTGGTGTCTGATGCGTGAGAGTGGGAAGGGCCGTGATGGAGTCAGGGGCACTTAGTGCGTTGGGGGGGGGCGGGGATTGCAGGAGAGTGAGAGGAAAATGGGGGGTAGGGAGGGGTCTGTGGTGTCAGCTGCTGAGTCCTGGGGGACAAACTGAGGGAATTGGGGATATGAAGGGATGGTGACGGTCAAAGGAGACAGTGGAATCTGATAGGAAGGGAGGGTGCTGGTTTGGCAATGTCGGGTGAAGGGGTGGCGAGGGTTGTTGGATGATAGACGAAAGGATATGCAAATTTTGGGGGCAGGAAAGGCGAGGGTAGGCATTTCTACAGTGACTGGGGTGGGCTCCTTGGGAGGAGAGGGCATGTGCGCATTAATCAGTTATGGATGGAGGGTAACAGGGGTGGGGGGAGTTGAATGGTGATTGTGGGGATGTTCATGATGACACCGGGAGGGTCAATAATTTGTTGGGGGGGGCTTGTGGGTCATGGGAGGATGGTAAAAAGTGTTCGAGTGGGTCTTGACGATTACTCTCACAATGGCTGCTCAGAACCTCAAGGTGGCGAAATCGAGATGCTGGATAGGAGTTGGGTTATCACGTGGATGGGGCTGCAGGTCAGCTCAACTGGACAACTGAAGGGGAATCCCAACACGTAGTCCTTACAATGCAAAAGCGTTTGAACCGATGAGCGTGTGAAGGGCAAAGGATCAGTGTGGGTGGGAGGCTTCTTGCATATAGCTCGCAAAGGTCCTGGCAAAAATCTTTGCCTCTCTGTGCATGCATGACTCTGGAGACATAAACCCAGCCTGGAATGTCCCCCTGAAAAGTGTGGGGTGGGGGGCGGGAGGTGGGGTGGTTATACCCACAGGCTTAATGACTAAGAATCACAATGAAATCGCATCAGACCTCATTAAAGCGCAAGTGCAGTCCATTAACAAAATTGTATCAACATTGGACAATGACAGTGCATCCCTGTGCAACCACATCTGGAATCAGAACTTGTTCATTTTTCGTTGCCTGCCATTGCATCAATGTCCAACCCCAAAATCCACAGCAGGGGTGGAGGCAGCCTGCTGACCACTATGCCTTGTTATCCTTGATGACTTTGGCGGGCACCCTCTGTGCCCTCGAGGCTGGAGGGCCCCGGCTTATTTTGAGTTGTAATGACCGGTCCTCGGGTGAGGTCCCACCAATTTGTTATGCTCCTGGCTGAGGAGGAATGAGCTGGCTCCCTTTCTTTATTCAACCTCTTCAGTTGGTTGCACTAAGGTTAATTTAAAAAGGATCCTTTCCTTTGTGGATACCTTTTCCCAGTTCAAATGTATTTATTTTAAAAGGAGCCAATTTAATCAGACTTTCTTGAGTCAAAGAAAGAGTAAGTTTATTAGCTATTAAAAACCTGATAAAAAAAATAATAAAAACTCAACACACATACACAGAGATCAGAAATGAGAAGTTGAGTCCAAAAATAAAAGCTAAGCAAAAGATATATGAATCAGTCTTTGGCTTGTCCATGAGCAGTAGATGGCAAAACATTGCAGCCATTAAGTTGGGTGATTCCAGTAGCTGACTTTGGTGGCTGAGCAGTTGGTTTAGAGACACTTGGTTCTGCAGGTTAGCTGAAGGAGTTGTCCTGTTTCCTTTGTGTCTTTGTGGCTTTGTTGACTTGCCTCCAGCTACATAGAAAGAGAGGTAGAGACTTTTACCTGCAAGCTGCAGGGATGTCTAGTTGATGTTCTTCTGCTGTGATCCTCACAGCCCACATGAGTATATCAGAACTAGAACACACAGATGAGATTTGCAGCTGATTTTTCAGCTCCTTTACTTGTGTATTCCTGGAAGGGAAAAACAAATGTCTTTCATCCAGAATCTGCTCTCTTTTGACTCAGAACATTTCTACATTCTGAGAAATAACTCAACAGGAGATGGTTTCTGCTGAGGAGTGGTAATCAGTCTCCATTGTCTCTGCAACCATGGGAAATTAAAGTTCAGTCTTTTGCATTGCATCTTTTCCTTTCAAGTGTCTCTGTCTGAGGTAGGCCTTGACACATTTTTAGGCATGAGATTCCATGCTCTCTGGACTAGTTGGTCAAGTATAATCCATATAAGAATTTTCCAGCAAATAGTTACTTTACGTTCTCAGCCAACTTTAGCTTGTATGCCTTTAAAAAAAAACACATCTTCCTTTAAAAAGTTCAATATGCCTGTAATTACTTCAGAGCTGTGATCCGCTGTTGTGACAGCATCGCCTGCTCTAGTATAGCTGCAGCCTCTGAGATCACAGAGGACAAAGTTGATGGGGTCACAGACAAAGGGGATTCCGAACGGCCGCACACAATCAGAGAGTCCTGAGTGGAGATCCCAGGGATGTCTGCCTGCTGCTCCTCTTCCCTTTGGGTACCCTAGGGTTCCTCACTAACTCTTTGAGGAGAAGGGGGACCTGAATTTTTTTTATATTTGTTCAAGGGGTGTGGGCATCGCTGACTAGGCCAGCATTTATTGCCCATCCCTAATTGCCCTCATTGAGAGGTCATTTTTAAGAGTCAACCACATTGCTGTGGGGCTAGAATCACATGTAGGCCAGGCCAGGGAAGAACGGCAGATTTCCTTCCCTAAAGGATGTTAGTGAACCAGATGGGTTTTTACAACAATCAGCAATGGTTTCATGGTCATTGTCAAACTTTTAATTCCGAATTTCTATTGGATTTCACCATCCACCGTGGTGGGATTCAAACCCGGTTCCCCAGAGCATTTCCCTGGGTTTCTGGAATACTAGTCTAGTGACAATGCCACTATGCCACCTCCTCCCTTAAGTGGATGAAGGTCGAGGTGCCCTGCCCTCCTCACACAAAGCCACTGTGAAACTTCGCCCATGGAGATGGCAATGGAATGCAGGTCTGCGCGTATCTCCTGCAGAAACTAGGCATTCTACTGGGCAAGGGTCTCCATGGTGTCTGCCACCTTCCCCATAGAGACCTCCATGCGCACACATGTTGGTGTGGTACCACTTCAGCAGACAGCAGGTGGACGGACTCCTCCACCTCACGTGCCACTCTGCTGAATGCCTCTGACATCTCTGCCTGGTGTTCCCCTGCCTCTTGCTGCATCTCAAGCATCCTGAATAGGAGCGGTCCCAGAGGCTCGTCATCTGACTCAGACTTTGCCGGGATCGCTTACCAGCTGTCTTCCGGTTGCCAGTGTGCTTGGCTGTCCCTGCCTCCTTCTGCTGTGGAAACATGTCTGTGCGGTGACCACCAGAATGTGAATTAATTCTTGTACCCACCGAGGTGTGTGTCTCTGGGCTAGTGGAGGGTGCATATGACTGCTGTGACAGCTCTACAGCTGCAATCTCATCATCGCCCCTATCATCCTCGCTCCTCTGCGGGCTGGAGCTGCTTGTGGGATCAGGTTCAGGGTCTGGCCTCACCCTCTTCTTGCTGGCACCTGCAATTGTGGGAGATTGCATGGGCACCACGCATGACCCTTAGGTTTCTAGGCAGAGGCATTGAGCATCGATCCTTACAGGATGGAGGCCGGATACCTAACTCACCATCTCCACATGGTCAGTCCCGATCCTCCCCTACCAGCTTGCCAGCCTGCACTTCTTATGGTGTGAGCTACCGGAGTTGAGCCATGCCCCTTTCCGTCCTCCCTCACTCATGCTTGATGTGTGCTAACTTGTCCTGCACAAGGAGAGAAGATGGTTTGAGAGCACATGGGATGCAGGTGGCATTCACATGCTGCCATTCAACAGCAGTGACGCACTGGCTATTGTATCCCATGCGAAAGATGCACTGCAGCTAGTCCAATAGGGTTCTTTGGCAGCACCCTCTAGAGTGGTGAGCTCATGAAGATTGGAGGATAAGGCACGACGAGGCATGGCATCAGCTTTGCTTGCTGGTGCCCTCTATGCCAGACCCCCCTCCCCTCTTCCACAAATGAGCTCTCTGTGTGGGAGTCGCCTCTCTACCTGCAGACCACATGGACTGCAGTATATCTATGAGGCATCAACACATCGTGGTGAGGAGCCCTTTATATATGGGCAGCACAGAATGTGGCCTGCCACTGAGGCCCATGTCCCAGTTCCCACTTTGTGAGGCGAGTTTGAGCAGTAGGGGGTTCACTTACCCTGGCAGCATGGATGATTTTCCTGCACTACAGGGTTGCGCTCTGATGTATACTGTTTGCACACACCATCCTGGCAACTGCCTCCCATGCAGGGTTGATGAGTCGGGTGAGCTTCCTCATTCCAGGCCTGGGATAGAGGATGTGCCTCTTGTCCTCCACTGCATTCAGCAGTACTTCTGGGGATGTATCGTTGAATCTTGGTGCCGGTGCTGCCTGGAGTCTCTGAGCCATTTCCTGGACCGCAGTTCGACTGAGATAAAGCTGCAGCTGTCCGTGCACCTTTTAAGTATGGCACCCAGATATGATGGTGGGTCATGTGACTTCCTGACCGCCCCACCGCTAACAAGGTTGGGAAACCCCTGGCTGCGTAATTAATGAGCCCAGCATCACGCAATTCAGTGTAATTTCCCACTGGGCTCCGCAGAGGGAAGTGCTCTTTCTTCCCACTCCCGCCACAGGATATAGGTCTGGAGCAGAAAATCCAGGCCACAGTCCCCCTCAGTGGAGCCAAACTATAAATCACACCGAATGATACATAATTGAATAATTTGATAAGACTATTTTTAGGTTTTCTCCTGGAGAACTTACATGGATTCAGCCAATGAGCAGACTATGACTGACCGATTGAAAAACTCTCTCTTCACAATTACTCAGTGTGCTAGTAATAAGAGTTATGCTTGCATCTTGATACTCTGAACCTGTTCTGTGGCCTGGATTTTCACAATGATGGAGAGCCTCTCTGTCATTGTGAAAAGGACAGAGGAGGCTGAAATCCGCATGTCCCGTCCCCAAACACAGCACCTACAATTGTCGTATGGGTGGGAATAGGAGGGGTGGGTCGGGATTTGTGCATATGTATTTCACGGAGGCCACTGCACATATAAAACAGCTTCTGCCTCCAGTCATGTCTGATTTTCGTTAACCAGGAATGGGAAACACACTGTGTGCAGATTAGACCTGGTAGGAGCAAGTCTAAACTTTGCGGAGTCATTTAGAAAGGTAGATTACCTTTTTGGAGAGGTAGGGTACCACTTCGTATATGGACCTGGGAAACCATTGGAGGAGGTCAGGTGCCCCTTGGGAGAGATAAGCTGCACTTTAGGAGAGTCGGGTTGCTCTTTGGGAGAGGCAAGGTGCCCTTTGGGAGAGGTAAGGCAAGGTTAAAAATGGGCATGAATGTGCATATAAAATGCATAAACTCATTGGCACTGTCAAGAGAGCTGTCAAAATGAACTGTCAAAAACAACTGTCAAGCTGTCAAGATATTTAACATTCCTAGACTTTAAAGCTTTAAAGTAGAGTGGAAAAAAAATTATTGCTTGCTGTTTCACTCTGTCTGTTCACATAAGCCTGAGGGTTATTATTCCTGGAATAATGCTGCATGACTGATTTTACAAGCTTCCAATATCACAGTGGGGTGCCTGCCATTTCACAATTCTGATTGTCAGCTACAAGTAGTTATAGACTCTTTGAAGTGGGGTTATGAATTCCAATATTTGTTTTTAAAGTGGATTAGACAGCTGAATAAAATATTTGATTCTATAAGGGATTAAACATTTGAATGAAGCATTTGTTTTTATAATGGATTATGTAGTTGAAGGAATGTAAATGTAGTGAATGGGTTTTTTACGAATGACAGTTTTTTTAAAATAAAGTCTGCAATAGACACTTTGAACTTTATTTTATTTAATCTGAGCATGGATCCTGAGGTCTGCCAATGGTGGATACTGGGTGAGTTGATATAGAGAGTGCAAGGGAAAATAGTGTGGTGAGGGGCGCATGGTTTGGCATGAGTTGTCACTAAGTTAGGATAGGGGCTATAAAGGACCATGGGGGTGGGTACAGTGGCATAGGTTGGAGGGTATGATGGGCAATGGGGAATGGTTGGGGCCATGAGGTGGCCTGGGTTGGCATGGATGGGACATGAGATGTGTGTGTGTGTGTGTGTGTGTGGTTGGGGGGGGGGGGGGGAGGGGGGGGGGGTGACGGGGTGTGTAGGGTGAGGGCTGGTGGGCTGTCTTTTGTTTTATTGTTTTTTTAAAAAAAAAACCTTGACACAGTGCCAGAGCACGAGGCAGGCTTTCAGCCCAGCCTACCTCAGCACAAGGCTGCCTCCGCACACTGTCCAGGGTCACCCGGACTGACTCCCATAAAATCCAGTCACCCTGGAATGAAAACCTGACCTACTAGGGCACTTTTCCCCAAGTCAGGCTTGTGAAGCCGGAAATTGTCCCAACTTTGTGTTCCCAACCTGGGAGTGAAAATTCAGGCCTATGATTAACAATGTTACATGGTATCTCTGTGATTGATGTATTAATTGCACATTAATAATTTTATATTCTCTATGAAACATATACATTTTACACCATGCTTTACTTATGGAAAAAGTACAACATTTTGGGAGTA